>NC_089490.1:320985793-322218606 GCF_036850765.1 Saccopteryx bilineata | reverse complement strand
AGCACAGAGAACTCCATTAAAGGAAAACCCAAAGAAATCTGCACCAAGACACATCATAATTAAAATACCAAAGTTAAGTGATAAAGAGAAAATATTAAAAGCTGCTAGAGAAAAAAAAGGCTATCACCTACAAGGGAGCCCCCATAAGGATGACATCAGACTTCTCAACTAAAACATTTGAGGCCAGAAAGGAATGGCAAGAAATATTCAAAGTAATGCAGAACAAGAACCTACAACCAAGACTACTTTATCCAGCAAGGCTATCATATAAAATTGAAGGAGAAATAAAAAGCTTCCCAGACAAAAAAAAATTCAAGGAATTCATTACAACCAAACCAATGCTGCAGGAAATGTTAAGGAGCCTGTTGTAAACAGATCAAAGTGGGAAAAGAATATAGCAAAAGAGGAATATAGCTTTAAAGAATAAAATGTCAATAAACAACTACATATCAATAATAACCTTAAGTGTAAATGGATTAAATGATCCAATCAAAAGACATAGGATACTTGAATGGATAAGAAAACAGGACCCATACATATGCTGTCTACAAGAGACACATCTTAAAACAAAAGATGCACATAGACTGAAGGTAAAAGGATGAAAAAAAAAAACATTTTATGCAAATGGAAATGAAAAAAAAGCTGGGTAGCAATATTTATATCAGACAAAATGGACTTTAAAACAAAGGATATAGTAAGAGATAAAGAAGGCCACTACATAATAATAAACAGAGCAATCCAACAGAAAGATATAACTATTATAAATATCTACACACCTAATATAGGAGCACCTAAATATATAAAGCAGACTTTGATGGATAAAAAGGGCTAGATTAACAGCAATAATAAAATAGTAGGGGATTTCAATACCCCACTAACATCACTAGATAGATTCTCAAGAAAGAAAATTGACAAAGAAACAGCAGACTTAAAGGGCACACTAGATCAACTCGATTTAATAGATATCTTCAGAACCTTTCTCCGTAAAGCAGCAGAATATACATTCTTTTCAAGTGTTCATGGTATACTCTCTAGGATAGACCACATGTTAGGGCACAAAAGTGGGTTCAACAAATTTAAGAAGATTGAAATCATATCAAGCATTGTCTCTGATCACAATGGCATAAAATTGAAATCAACCACAACAGAAAAACTCAAAAATTCTCAAACACATGGAAAACAAATAGCAGATTCTTAAATAACAAATGGATTAAGAATGAGATCAAAGAAGAAATAAAAGAATTCCTAGAAATGAATGATAATGAGCATACAACTCAAAATTTATGGAACACAGCAAAAGAAGTACTGAAAGGGAAGTTTATAGCACTACAGGCACACTTTAAGAAGCTAGGAAAAGCTCAAATAAACAACTTAACCCTGCATCTAAAAGAACTAGAAAAAGAACAGCAAGTAAAGCCCAAATGTAGTAGAAGGAAAAAAATAATAAAAATCAGAGCTGAAATAAATGACATAGAGGCTAAAGAAACAATACAGAAGATCAATGAAACTAGGAGCTGGTTTTTTGAAAAGCTAAACAAGATCGATGAACCTTTATCTAGACTCACCAACATAAAAAGAGAGAAGACTCAAATAAATAAAATTAGAAATGAGAGTGGAGAAATAACAACTGACACAACAGAAATACAAAATATTGTAAGAAAATACTATGAAGAACTGTATGCCAAAGAACTAGACAACCTAGATGAAATGGACAAAGTCCTCAAAACATACAATCTTCCAAAAATCAATCTGGAAGAATTAGAAAACCTAAAGAGACTGATTACAACAAATGAGATAGAAAGAGTTATCAAAAAACTCCCAACAAACAAAAGTCCTGGCCCTGATGGCTTCACAAGTGAATTCTACCAAATATTCAAAGAAGAACTAGCTTCTATCCTTCTCAAGCTATTCAAAAAAATTCAAGAGGAAGGAAGACTTCCAAACTTCTTTTATGAGGTGAGCATAATTCTGATTCCAAAACCAGGCAAAGACAACACAAAGAAAGAAAACTATAGGACAATATTCCTGATGAATATAGATGCTAAAATCCTCAACAAAATATTAGCAAACTGGATCCAACAATAAATGGAAAAAATCATGTACCATGATCAAGTGGGATTTATTCTGGGGAGGCAAAACTCATACAATATTCATAAAGCAATCAATATAATTTATCATATAAACAAAAGGAAAAAGAAAAACCACATGATAATTTCAATAGATACAGAAAAAGAATTTGATAAAATCCAGCATCCATTCATGATCAACACTCTCAACAAAGTGGGAATACAGGGAACATACCTCAACATGATAAAAACCTTCTATCACAAAGCCACAGCCAACATCATACTCAATGGGCAAAAATTAAAAGCAATCACCTTACAATCAGGAACAAGGTAGGGGTGCCCTCTTTCACCACTCTTATTCAACATAGTCCTGGAAGTTCTATCCACAGCAGTCAAACAAGAAGAAGAAATAAAAGGCATTCAAGTTGGAAAAGAAGAAGTAAAACTATCATCATTTTCAGATGATATGATATTGTATATAGAAAATTCTAAAGTCTCAGTCAAAAAACTCCTGGACCTGATAAATAAATTCAGCAAAGTGGTAGGATATAAAATTAATACTCAGAAATCAGAGGCATTTTTATACAACAACAATGAACAGTCAGAAAGAGAAATTAAGGAAACAATCCCCTTCACTACTAAAACCAAAAAAACAAAGTACCTAGGAGTAAATTTATCCAAGAAGATTAAAGACTTGTACTTGGAAAATTATAAAACATTGATATAAGAAATCAAGAATGATACAAACAAGTGGAAGCATATACCATGCTCATGATTAGGAAGAATAAACAGCATTAAAATGTCTATATTACCCAAAGCAATTTATAAATTCAATGCATTACTAATTAAAATACCAATGACATATTTTAAAGATATAGATCACATATTCCAAAAATTTATATGGAACCAAAAAAGAACATGGATATCCTCAGCAATCTTAAAAAAGAATAATAAAGTGGGAGGTATCACACTTCCTGATATCAAGTTATACTACAAGGCCATTGTACTCAAAACAGCCTGGTACTGGCATAAGAACAGGCATATAGATCAATGGAACAGAACAGAAACTCAGATATAAACCCACAGCTCTATGGATACTGATATTTGACAAAGGAGGTAAGGGCATACAATGGAGTAAAGACAGCCTCTTTAATAGATGGTGTTGGGAAAATTTTACAGCTACCTGCAAAAAAAATGAAACTAGACCACCAACTTACACCATTCACAAAAATAAACTCAAAATGGATAAAAGACTAAAATGTAAGCCATGAAACTGTAAGCATCTTAGAAGAAAACATAGGCAGTAAGCTCTTCGACATCTCTCGCAGTGATGTATTTGCTGATAAACAAATGGGACTATATCAAACTAAAAAGCTTTTGCACAGCCAAAGACAACAAGAACAGAATAAAAAAAAAAACTACACAATGGGAGAATATATTTGACAATACATCTGATAAGGGGTTAATAACCAAAATTTATGAAGAACTTGTAAATCTCAACACCAGGAAGACAAACAATCCAATCAAAATATGGGCGAAAGAAATGAATATATAATTCTCCAAAGAGGACATACAGATGGCCAATAGGCATATGAAAAAATGCTCAACATCACTAATCATTAGAGAAATGCACATTACGACCACAATGAGATATCACCTCACACCAGTCAGAATAGTGCTCATCAACAAAACAACACAGTATAAGTGCTGGCGAGGATGTGGAGAAAAGGAAACCCTCCTGCACTGCCGGTGGGAATGCAGACTGGTGTAGCCACTGTGGAAAACAGTATGGAGATTCCTCAAAAAAATAAAAATCGAACTGCCTTTTGACCCAGCTATCCCACTTTTCGGAATATACCCCAAGAACACCATATAACTGTTCCAAAAGGAGAAATGCACCCCATGTTTATGGCAGCATTGTTCACAATAGCAAAGATCTGGAAACAGCCCAAGTGTCCGTAAGTGGACAAGTGGATTAAAAAGCTTTGGTACATATATACTATGGAATACTACTCAGCCATAAGAAATGATGACATTGGATCATTTACAACAACATGGATGGACCTTAATAACATTATATGGAGTGAAATAAGTAAATCAGAAAAAACTAAGAACTATATGAATCCATACATAGATGGGACATAAAAATGAGACTCAGAGACATGGACAAGAATGTGATGGTAATGAGAGGCGAGGAGGGGGCAAGGAAGGAGAGAGAGGGGGTGGGTGGCGGGGGAGGGGCACAAAGAAAAGCAGATAGAAGGTGATGGAAGATAATTTGACTTTGGGTTGAGGGGTATGCAACATAATCAAATGTCAAAATAATCTGGACATGTTTTCTCTGAATATATGTACCCTGATTTATCAATGTCACTGCATTAAAATGAATAAAAATAAGATTAAAAAAAAGCTTATTTAACAAGCACATGAGATGATGCTCAATGTCATTTGTCATCAGGGGAATGCAAATCAAATCAAGAGGGAACAATTACTTCACACTTACTAGATGACTAGATTTAAAAAGTTATAAGTTTTGATGAAGATGTATAAAAATCAAAACTTTTCTACACTGCCAGTGGTAATGTACAATGATGCAGGTGCTTTGAAAACCATTGTGGCAATACCGCAAATGATTAAACAGTACTTACCATATAATATGATAATTCCAGTACTTGATATATATATTCAAGAGAAATAAAAACATGTGTCCACGCCAAAATTTGTACTTCAATAATTAGAACAAGATTATTCATAAGAGTAAAAATCTAGAGACAACCCAAATATTTATCAATAGAAAAACGAGTAAGCTAAATGTGGTTTATCTTTTTCTTTTTTTTTTTTACAGAGAGAGAGAGAGAGAGAGACAGAGTCAGAGAAAGGGACAGATAAGGACAAACAGAAAGGGAGAGAGATGAGAAGTATCAATTTTTTGTTGCAGTGCCTTAGTTGTTCAATGATTCCATTCTCATATGTACCTTGACCAGGGAGCTAAAGCAGAGCAAGTGACCTTGCTCAAGCCAGTGACTTTGGGCTCAAGCCAGCCTCCATGGGGTCATGTCTATGATCCCGTGCTCAAGAGAGTGACCCGTGTTCAATCTGGTCAGCCCCTGCTGAAGCCAGATGAGCCTGTGTTCAAACTGGCGACTTCGGGGTTTCAAACCTGGGTCCTCCACATTCTGGTCTGATGCTCTATCAACTGTGTCACTGCCTGGTCAGGCTAAATGTGGCTTCTCTTTACAACAGAATACTATTAAGCCATAAAAAGAAATGAATGCTGCAATAAATGTTGTAAGTTCAACTATGCTCAGTAATATAAACCTATCACAAAAGACCACATATTACTTTATTCTGTTCATACAAATGTCCAGATTAGAGAGATCTATAGACACAGAAGGTAAATTAGAGGGTTTTATTTTCTTTTTGGATGGGCTAGGCAGGGGATATTAGTATATGGAAGTGATAGCTGAAGGGTATACAATTTTTATTTAGATATTAAAATGTTCTAAAATTGGCTGTGGCAATAGTTACACATATCTATACAAATACTAAAAAACAATGATTTATAGACTTGAAATGAATGAATAATAATGAGAACCATATCTCAATACATCTGATTTTTTAAATACTTATTTTCTTGTTGTGTTGTAAATTGACTAGAGAAGGAAATCATAAAAGATGGAAGGTCACATATAAGGTGATTTCAGTAGTCTAGTGAGATAAAGAAAAGCGTTAACCAGAGCGGTCGCCATTGAGGTAGAAAACAAAGTGATTCATTTCAGATTAATTTGGATATTTTAAACCTGCTTATTGTCCAGAGATGAAGAGCTAGAAAAATAGTTGTATGTGCCCTAAGGAAAGTTTCTTGGTCTGAACTTATTTTTGTCATTTCCCTTTTAACACCCATATCTCTATTCATTCATAGAGAGCAGCAGTCCTGGTACTGTCACTGACCCACAGGCAAAGAAAGGAGGATAGCAACATCAAAGTGGCAATGCCACCACCATAGATAGTGTCAGTTGGACATGGAGAGATGTCAATGTGAAAATAATGATGATGACAATGACGGCGAAGGGGAAGAAACACAAAGGCATCATGGATTAGTCACCGGCTCTTCTAATGAGGCTTTGACTTCAGTGACATCTCTAACAGAGAGAAGGGTTCCCTAGGTACTGCCTAATTTTGGGGGGAAGTCAACTCAGAATAATGTCCTCCTTTTATTTTTATTTTTTGGTAGTATAAAAAAGGCAGGAGCATTAACACTTGAAGTCTTTACTGAGGAAATATGGGATAATATCAATATTTGAATTTTTCAATACATAATTCCTACTAAGAATAGTTATACTTTGGAGATAAAACATGACTTGAGATCAATTAGAATACAGGGAACAATAGACAATTTCAGTATTCCTAAGGGATTTATTTTTTAAACAATATAATTTGTATATATGCATGTTACAGAATAATTATAAAATAAAGTTAGGGCTCTGGCGGGGTGTCTCATTGTATAAGGCATCAACCTGGCCTATCAGAGGTCTCTAGGTCGACCCCCAATAGGGCACATACATGAGGCAATCAATGAGTACACAACTAAATGGAACAACTAAGTGAAACAATCTTCTCTCTGTCTCTATCTCCCCCTCCTACCCTAAATTAATAATTATTTTTAAATTAAAAGTAAAAAGCATAATAAACACAAACATAGTTTCTCATATTTGACCATATTAGAAAATACTACACATATCAAATAATAAACACTCACTTGAAAAAGAGACATAATTCCATCCATGTATTATGTGTTTGAAAACAATATAAAGTCATTGTAAATGTTTTTTTAAACAAAGAAAGACTAAGTATTTAAGTAACTGAAACTTTATTTAGATCCTACTAATAGTATTTTGCTCCTGTTTATTTTGACATTTAAAAATTAGATTTATTGGGATAACATTGATTAATGAGATTATATAGATTTCAAGTATACATTCCTATGGCACATGATCTGTATTTTGCATTGTGTGCCTACCCCCAAAGTTAAATTCAAGTACCATATAATTTTGCTCAGATGTGGAACCACTGAACAAAAGAACTAACAAGAAAAATAGAAACAGACTCATACATAGAGAACAGGCCGATAGCTGTTTGTGGGGTAGGGGGTAGGTGAAGTAGGTGGAGGAATAGAGCAAATAAGGCAAAAAAAAACCCTCATGGACATGGACAACAGACTGGAGATTGCTGGGGGTTAGGTAGGAAGGGAGGCAGAAGGAGGAAGGTATGAAGGTGGTAAATGGCCATTGATAACACTGGGGAACAAAAATTTTGTTGCATTCACAAAGACACTTGTTCTTACCTAATTCGAGAGTGCTGATCTCAAATCTGACATTAGTTTTTCTCTGTAAGCTACAGTTTCTTTGCAATTCAAGATTTTAGGTTTTCATCTTATTGTTAAATTTTCAACATTTAGTTTAACATAATGAAGTAGAATGTCTTCCTGGGCACGATCTTTGTGAAAATATAATAATTTATATAATGCAGTAAATACACTAATACACTAAAAGATATGACTGCATCAGAATTTGTCATAAAATTTGCACAAAACTTATTTAAATTTTATTCAGGCAAAAATTTGCATTTTGTAGTTCTTGTGTTTGTGTACTTGTTGAGGACAATCTTGTTTGATGCTCCAGCAGTAGTCTGCTCATCACTAACACCTCCAAGATTTTTGGAAACTTATCAAGGTGACTGTTCAGGAAGTGAATCTTAAAGCTCATATTACATCCAATGTCACGAAAGCCAAAGCCAACAGCATTCTTTAAAGCAGAAGTTCATAGTTTTCTGCTTTTTTGTTGCCAAGGAAGTTCTTTGTAACTGCCACAAAAGACTGCAAGCTGCTTTCTCCTCCTTCTTCATCTTTCTGGAAAATTCTTTGTCACATATGAGGGTTCGAATTTGAGGTCCATCAAATATATCTGCTTTTATCGTCTCGAAAGACAAGGCAGGAAAAGCAGAAATAATATGTTAAAAGCATTCACTTTCTCTATTCAAAGCCTGAACAAACTGCTTCATTAAGTCAAATTTGATGTGAAGTGGGGGGAAAATAATCCTGTCTCAATTAACTACAGGTTCATTCATAATATTTTGCATCCCTACTTCCAGAGCTTCACGTTTCAGCCACTCCTTCTGTGTCCAGTGTTTCTCCCGAGCTCGGCTGTCCCACAAACACAGAAGGCAAGGATACTTCATGAAACCTCTCTGTTGTCCTAGCAGGAAATATACTATTTTAAGATCCACACAAATGATCCAGTTATGCTCCTCATACTTCAGAAACTTGAGGACAATTTTTATGTCATTATAATCTTCTCGCAGATGAGTTGAATAACCAATTGGAACCACTGCATAAACATTACCGTTGTGTAAGAGAACACATTTCAAACTCTTTTAGAGCTGTCAAGAAATAGCCACCATTCTGTTGGACTATAAGTGGTAACACCTACCTGGCTGAGAAGACTACTGATATCATAACAGTAAACACAGTGTTTGTCTTTGGAAAAATGTCCAGAAAAATTTGTGATCATGCTTGCTAAAATGGGATACTTTAGCTGACCAGTGAAGTACATTCTTTTCTTGAAGCCTGGAGCCTAATAACTCAGCTGCTTTCTTTGATAGGCCCAAATCTCTTACTAAGTCATTTAATTCCAGTTGGCTAAACTGCTGAGGGGTTAATGACTGCTTGGCATCAGAATAAGACCCTTCGGATTCTACAATAATTTCCTCATGCATCTTATCAAAATACACTTGATCACCATGTTCACTTTCTTTGTCCTTAGAAAAAATAAAACCATTGAAAACTGGAACCAGGAGTGTCTCAGAGTGTGGGATAGGTCGTATTGCTGAAGGAATATTAGGATATGCGATCATATGCCGTTTTTTCTTGCCAGTGCCCTTTGTATGGATCAGACAGAAATAATAGTCACTGCTGTGGTCCTTAGGTTCACACCAAACCATGGGAATACCAAAAGGCATTCCTTTGCGTTTTCCTTTTGTTCAGTCACAAAACATTTCCTCACAACTATGACAAACAATATGAGGAGCCCAATTCTTGTCTTGATCTCCAAGGGGAACTTGAAAATAGGCAATATATGCATGTGTCACAAATGATGAAATATTGAGCCTTTATGTAGAAGTGTGTAATAGCTACATTATAACAGAAGTTGTCAGAAGAATTCTTAAATTTACACCTACTCAAAGAAGCCATGATTCAATCTTAAAATAAAATTAGAGAGTGTTTTATTCAGATAATAATTTTTTACATTTAAAAACAACTACAATTATGTAAAAGTGATGTTTGTAAAACATTAATTGCCTTGTGGTTATGTTCAATCCAAGAGTTGTTGCCATTTAACTCTAATTTGAAAACCAATGCATGCCATTAACTGTAACAAAAAGAAATTAAAATTGCATAAAAACTAGAGCATGCACCAAAAATGGATTTCAGATTTGGAATGAGCAATGCAGAAATATATAGAAACAGTTTTAAAACCTCATGCAACAGAAAATGAAAAAAGAATTGTTCCCCAGTGTAATGGATGAAGATGGCTTGGGGGTGAACACAAAGTATGGTGTACAGAGATATATTGTAGAATTGAGCATCTAAAATCTGTATAATAATTTTCCTTTAAAAAGGAAAAAATAGAAGATTTCAGTCTAGAATGAGCTTCAAATTTGTTATTACTTTATTAAGGTTCTTAATCATGAAGAATATTATTTTATAATATTTAGAAATGCAGTTAAGAGAATCCCACTGGCTATTTGAAAGATTAGTTAAGTTTATTACTCACTGATGCCAATATTGGAACAGTAATATAGATATGGGATTTAACAAGAACATTTACAGCAAATATCTTTGAATTTCTCATTGTTTCTAAACAAGCGACAAAACTATGTCAAAATTGCTGTGATTTTTAAATTTCCATTCTATCACTCATGCCTGAGATTCTTGCTACTAAATGATAATATCCAGTACATTGATTAAATAAATAAATAAAATTGTTTTATGACAACACTACGACTCTAAATTAGTAGAAATAGTTAAACACTTAAGTATTTATTCAGCTTCTGTGAGAAAACTCTAACAAGGCTTCTGATATGTTGTGTAATTAATTTAAAAGACTAAGGCTTTTAATTCAAATTTATGACTCCACAGACATATTTCAGACAATTCTCAACTGAATTTATTTGTTTATCAGAAATACTGGGAACAGTTTAAGAGAATCTGTGTGCTTAAATTGCTAAATATTTGCTTGTATCATTAGAAATAACTTATTTTTTATTCTTTAAACTTGTAATTAATTCTTTGTTAATTACCTCATTTGGAAAATGCACAGCTGTGATAATTAAAAAAGAGACATTAATGATTAATTTTATATATTGATTAGATTTGACCAAGAATAACAGGTTTGAGTAAATATTACTACTATTAGAATTGTATACTATAATTCTGAATATAAAATATGTACTTAATAAATTTAATCAAATATAATCTGGTCTCTCAGAGTTAAAAGTATGATTCTATAATTCTTTTTTTTAAATTTATTTATTTTATTTATTTATTTTTTTCTGAAGCTGGAAACGGGGAGAGACAGTCAGACAGACTCCCACATGCGCCCGACCGGGATCCACCCTGCACGCCCACCCGGGGCGACGCTCTGCCCACCAGGGGGTGATGCTCTGCCCCTCTGGGGTGTCGCTCTGCCGTGACCAGAGCCACTCTAGCGCCTGGGGCAGAGGCCAAGGAGCCATCCCCAGCGCCCGGGCCATCTTTGCTCCAATGGAGCCTTGGCTTCGGGAGAGGAAGAGAGAGACAGAGAGGAAGGAGGGGAGGGGGATGGAGAAGCAAATGGGCACTTCTCCTATGTGCCCTGGCCGGGAATTGAACCCAGGTCCCCCACACGCCAGGCTGACGCTCTACCGCTGAGCCAACCGGCCAGGGCTGATTCTATAATTCTTTTTTTTTTTTTTTTTTTTTAAATATCTGATTCTTTTTTTTTTTAATTTTTTTTTTACTTTATTTTATTCATTTTTAGAGAGGAGAGAGAGACAGAGAGGGAGAGAGAGACAGAGAGAGAGAAGTGGGGAGGAGCTGGAAGCATCAACTCCCATATGTGCCTTGACCAGGCAAGCCCAGGGTTTCGAACCGGCGACCTCAGCATTTCCAGGTCGACGCTTTATCCACTGCGCCACCACAGGCCAGGTTGATTCTATAATTCTTAAATCATTAAATAATCCTCCATCGTTTGTGTTATCACACAAGTTCATTTTCCCCTGCTATCTATCTATCTATCTATCTATCTATCTATCTATCTATCTATCTATCATCTATCTATCTATTTATTTATTTTAATTAACGAGAGTAGGAGAAGGAGAGAGACAGACTCCCGCATGCATGAGACCAGGATCCACCTGGGAAGCCCTCTATGGGACAGGGATCTGCCCATCTGGGGCATTGTTCTGTTGCTTAGCAACTGAGCTACTTTTAGCAGCTGAAGCAGAGGCCACTGAGCCATCCTCATCCAGGAGCCAACTCACTCCAGGCAATCTAATTATGACTTTGGGAGGGGGAAGAGAGACAGATTAAAAAAGAGGGTGTTGAGAGGGGGGAGAAGCAGATGGTTGCTTCTATGTACCCTAACCAGGAACCAAACCCAGAACATCCACACGCTAGTGGATGCTCTACCACTGGGCAAACTGGCCAGGACTTCCTGTTCTGCTTTTTGTTTTTGGCTTCTAAAGTTAGCCAACTATTTTATTTCTTACCACATTGACCCAACATGAAAATAAACCACCACTTCTATAGTTTTCCTTGTCAAAACTATAAAAACACTCACATCAAGAATATCATAAGTTTATGAGAAAGTTATTTGGAGCCTATTAGGGAGGGATAACAGTACAATTGCACCACTTCTCAAATATGTGTTTTCTCTCTTCTCCCAAGCACTCAATGTTGTCCTGAGAAGTTCCAAACATTTTCTTTAATATGTGCATAATAGTATATATATATATATTAGAGGTAACAGGGCACCCAGTTAAACTTCTCCTAGGTAAATGTGCACCTTGGACATTATAATATACAGTGAAGAGAGGTCACTTATGTCATTATTTCCAAAAGAAATAAAATATAGTTCTAGATCAACTGTCTTATATTCCTAAACATAGAGAAGTCTGACTATATATATATATATAATATATATATCACATTGTATATATCTGATATTACACATATATGTGTGTATGTGTGTATATATCTCTATCATCTATCTATCTATCATCTATCTATCTATCTATCATCTATCTATCTATCTATCTATCATCTATCATCTTTCTATCTAATTCTAACTTATTAGTTGCCAAGAAAGTTAAGTTAAATTTAGAAGTAGGGATTGAGAACATGTTCTATATTATTATGGTGAAACTTTCTTTTAAGAAACAAAGAAATGTTTGACATAGAAAGTAAATATTTACCTTAAGCCATAGAACATTGTTAATGATTATTTAGAGAAATAAATGAGTGGGGAGAAATAAAAATGAAATGAAAACAGTATAACTCTAAGTATAAAATAATTTATATTAATGAGAAATTTGTAACACAGAGAGGAAGATAATTCAGAGCTGATAAAAGCTCAGAAAAATAATAAGGAAAAGATGTTTATACAAAATAAGACAGATTTATGTTGAGTTAAAGGGAGGAAGAACAGGAAGAAAGTTAAGTGAAGGTTGGGGAATTCAGGAATCAAGAAATAAGTCAACAGGCTAAAAGCAATAGTGTAAGCCAGTTTAATCTTAGTAACTCAACCATAAGAAGTGGATTACTTAATAATGGATATCACAATTTAAAACATGTAAAAGAAAAAGAAACAGTCTGATATGTAAGATAGTGAATTATGACCAAGGAAGATGCAAAATGATTTATTAAGGAAAATTTAATTTTACTAAAAATAGCAGAAATTGGATTGACTGGCTGAAGAACAATATAATTTAGAGTTCAGAGACATATTCCTATAAAATTTAAGTAATTCAGCTGTTACAAAGAAAAATGTAAATAATCTTAAAGAGACAAACTGAAAAAAGATAAAAAGGAGAAATAAAATCAAAGTGAAATTTCATCATTTTTTTTCAGGTGAGTTGCAAGTTTAAAGACAATGGAAGTCACTGCAGAGGATAAGTTAAGCTTGAAAAAATTATATACATTTAAGATGTACATATGTCAAACTAAAATGTCAACTAAAATGCTAGGTATTTGTAGTAAATAAGTAATATTGTAAATAAAAATATTTATATAAATCAGTTATATAATAGCACTGGGAAGGCAGCCTTTAACATAGCCCCTTATGCCCCTTGCTTGCTGATATTCATGCATGTATAATCTCCTCCCCTTGAGTTGGACCTGGCAACTGGCTTGTAATGAATAAAACTTGGCAAAGTAATGGTATGTCACTTCAAAGATTAGATTAGGAAACAAATGTTGGTGAACTTCATCTTGCTCGCTCACTCTCACTTTTTCTCCTGCCTGCTCTAAAGAAGTAAGCAGCCATTTGTGAGGGAGGATTCTAGCCAGCGGCAAGCAAGACACTAAAGCCCAATAGCCCAACAGAACAAAAGCCTGACAACAAGCATGTGAGTCATCTTGGAGCCTAATTCTTTTCCATTCGTCCGCCAGGTGAAATTCCTTGATAGCAGTTTCATGAGGGGTCTTTAGGCCATTGGCTGTGCCTGGATTCCTGACTCTCAGTAACTGTTATACTACATGTTTGCTGTAAATTTTGGGGTAATTAGTGACATAACAATAGAATAATAATACAGGTATTTTAATTCCTTCCCTAGTGATTTGTTTCTAATGAAGATATGGTACAGTGATGGGATGTCAATTTGTAGGTGAGGTTAAAGAAAAAGGCTTTTGTCCTGTCTCATTTTCCTTTGCTTAAACTCCTTTCTCTAGGGAAAGAAAACTGTCATGTTATGAATAACCCATGGAAAGGACGACATGGCAAGGAACTGAGAGAGGTTGCTTGCTAATTACCTGATGCCTGCTAACAACCATTTGAGTGATCTTGGAAATAGATTTTTCCTCAATTGAGAGATGACTGCCCTACATATATCTTAATTAGAACTTTGTGAGAAACTGACCAGGAGTCATCCTGCTAAGCCACATCCAATTCCAAATTCTTTAACCCACAGATATTGTGAGATGATAAATGTTTGTTCTTTAACATTGGTAAGTTTGGGGATAATTTATTACATATCAATTTATAAATAATATAAATCCCAACATTTTTATTAGATTAATTGACAGAAATTTTCAAAGAAATGTTGGGTAATATTGATCAGAATAGAAAGAAAATGTATCATGTTTAATATGAAGAAAGAGTATGTGTTAAGTCAGTGAATTTAAGAAAAATATCAAGAAAAGACAGGCAAAATTAAAAAGAGAAAGATGAACCAGCAGAGTAGATGGTTTTAACCTCAACTTGAAGTGTACAAAAAATAAAATTATAGTTCAACAAATAGAGAGAGCTTAGTCTGCAGCAAAGTTAAAAATTTATGGGCACCGAAGCCAACTTTTCCATTCATAGGATCTCTTGATTTTACTGACATAATAACAAGGATTCCTTGCTTGGTCAAACTTTAGTCAGAATCCTCTGAGCCTTCTTTTTAACTAGGACTCACCTTTACTTAGCTCACCATTCTTGGCCTGCCAAGCCCAGTTTTAACAAAAATCTTGCCCATTCACAAAAATTATGCATTTGGGGGATGTACTCTGCCAGTTGGCCACTATGGCATGGGAAACAGCCCTCAGTCTGGACAAGAGTCAAGCTCATTTTACTAGGAAGTCTGTTTTAATAACTTAACATGATTTGTTAATATAATAACAGTTGTCTTGATTGCTCACATCATTTCTTGTTGCCACAAAAAAAGAGTCAAACAGCTATAGAAATTGTTAAAATATAGAAAGAATCAAATGTTCTTATAAATAAAACTAAAGCCAATAAAAATATCCCAACATGACAAATGACAAATTGCTCCTTACATAAATATTATACCTTTTCTATTCAAAATGGATAGGTTTGGTGAAAGAAAAACTTTATATATATATTTATAAAGATATAAATATATATATAAAATTATATATAAAGATATAAATATAAATTATATATAAAAATATATATAAAGATATAAATATATATATAAGAATATATATATTTATAAAGAAAAACTTTATATATATTTATATATATAATCTAGGTCATTAAAATATATATAATCTAGGTCATTAAAATTATCCTAAAAGAGAACATCCATTCAGAGTCAAATTGATATTTGAAGAGAAGAAATGACAGAAAATAAATTATTATAGTATAGTAAAATAATTATTGAAATATAACTAAGTGTTCTAACATGAAAAAACAAAACAAAGTTATAAGGAAAAATTAAGATTTAATTTTAAAAATACCAAATATAAAGTATCATATCAATTAACTTTTGCTTTGTAATAAACCACCTCAAAGCTCAATGGGTAAAAACAAAAAACAAAAAAATTATTTTTTCATGACTTTATAGTGTGTCTTATCTATTTTGGCTATTGGTTGACAATCTCAGATGACAACATTCACAGGTTTTTGGATTTAGCTGGTATGTTTAGGAAGACGGAGTTGCAAGAACAGCTGAGACCCCTATCCATATGGTTTCATCCTCTAGGTAGGAAGACTAGGCTTGTTTAAATGGTGTTTTAGGGGAAGTCATACTCAAACTTTCCTGGTCTTGGCTTGCATTTTATATATATATATATATGAAGTGAGAGGCAGGGTGGCAGAGAGACAAACTCCCCCATGCTCCCTGACTGTGATCCACCCAAGAAGCCCCCTACCAAGTGATGCTCTGCCCATCTGGTGCCACTCTGTTGCTCAGCAACTGAGCTATTTTAATGCCTGAAGTGAGGCCATGGAGCCATCCTCAGTGCCCAGGGCCAACTTGAACCATTTGAGCCATCACTGCAGAGGGGAAGAGAAAGAAACAGAGAGAGAAGGGGGAGGGGTGGAGAAGCAGATGGTCGCTTCTCCTATGTGCCCTTACCAGGAATTTAATCCAGGACTTCTACATGCCAGGCTGATGCTCTACTGCTGAGCCAACCAGCCAGTACTACCATATATTTTTTAATATTCCATTGGCAAAGCAAATCATATGGCTAAGCCTAGATTCATATGATGAAAAGTTAAAATTTTGTCATTGATGAGAAAGCTTAAAAGCCAAATGGAAAATTGGCATGTAAACAGTGATGAGAAATTGCCATATTTTCAACATTCTGCCTCAAAATCATAAAGAACTTTAAAACAAAAGCATTTCTGAACCTCTAATAGATAATTAATTAAGGGCATTTGGCATTTCATAAATTTGAAATACCACTCCTAACAGTTATTTTACTGTTCAAGAAAGATGAGATCATTTTTTTGAGTGGTTAATATTTTTTACTTCATACCCACATCACACTTCATAGTAAAACATGGAAAGTTTTCCTGTAAGGTTGGTGACAGAAAAATTCTAAATTATTCCTGAGATCATTGGCTTGAAATTCTGGTCAAACAAGAAGCATAAATACAGAAGAGAGTTCTTAAAAAAAAATGGAAGTAAAACATAATCATTGTAGTTAAGTCTTAATTTTCTGTTTATTGTGGCTTTATTACAAACTGAGTCCCTTATTCTTGAGCTCTTTGTTTAAGCGGTGGCAAGTCATACTATACATGATAAAATCTTTCTTGCACATGGATGCTAATTTGGTTTAGAATAGAATTAGGAGGCTATAATCTCATTTTCCCTTACAACTCTAGTTAAACTTTAATTCAAGTAAAACCATCTTTGTTATAAATTAATGTTATGTTGCCTACTGTTTAAGAATACATTCATTTCTAAATATTTAAAATAAATAGTAACTCATTTTGAGTGACAGTTGACATGAAAGGGTCTGAATTCAGGAATGAGAGGAAATGTCTCAGGAAGCCTTGAGAATGGGATTGTTAGTGACATGGAAATGTCAAGTGTCTAGGAAGCACTGCTGAGGTGTGAATGTTACATGTTGCTATCTTCTTGGAGATAGTTAGGAACTAGGTAAGTCATTAACCGCTGTGTAGTTTATGCAGGCCTCCAGGGTGGGTGAGGGATGGTGGTGGGGGAATGCATCCCAGCTTTTAAGGATCTATAATGCAATCATTTTGGGAAAACTAAAGGGAAGTATCTAAAAGTGTCAGGCCAAGTTTGCATCATGTGAACTGGATACTTTGGTGCTTTGTGATGCTTGTTTACCCGTATTGCTGTTGTTCTCTGACTTTTCAATAAAATCTTTTCAATTCTGAAAAGTTGATATAATGACATGATTGTCAGTAATAAGAACCACATTTCTGACGGATTTGCTATTGAATTGTATAGATACTAAGAATTTTTTGAAAAACATTTTTAAAAAGTTGGTCATTGCTTTAATGTGTAATAAAATAAAAATAAGGTTACAAATAAATGATACGTTTAAATAGACTTAAAAGTTATCAGAACAAACTGCAAACTATATCTGCGGAGAAAAAACAGTATTGGTAATAACAAAATGAAAGAAAAATTGGTGAGGTACTTTTACATACAGTTTACAAAACTAAAAATTAAAATAAAAATAAAAGAATATTGTCAGGGGAGGGTTTAGAAAATCATTATTAAGGTAAGCAATATATGAATTTTATGACTGTTTTAGAATGTTACATATGTGTGGTTTCAATAAAGAGGAGGGGAAAAAAGCAGTAATCTATAAAGTTTATTTGGAATAACAAGGATCTAGTCAAGAGGCAATTAGCATGGTGAAGAGATTTATATATATAAAAGAATTTTGCAAAACAGCTTTTAAAATCTCTCTCCCTATAATAAAAATAGACACAAAATGCTCTGATAATATTTTGAAGATAAGTGAACAATACAAGATAAATGCATTCTTGTATTAATGAGAAGCAGAAGCAGTGTAAGAAACACAACAGTAGCATGGAGTCTGAAGTTGGACTGCTTGGATTCCAATCCCAAATTCACCACTACTTGCAAGGTGATTTAGGTAAATTGCCTAATGTCTTTTATTTTTTCATTTGTAAAGTTGGAGTTGGTCATACTACATATTTTGTAGACTTATTCAAAGTTTAAGATAAATAAACTATGTGAAGCACTTAAGTGACTGGTTTATAACAGGTACTGTGTTTTCATTTTTGTACTTTCATCATTAATTAAGAAAAATGTTAGTCATTTACTATGATAACTGATACATTGAAGTAAAAAGCAGAGTAGACAATAAAAATTGATAATTTGAAAGGAAAGGCAGAAAGCAGAAGGTAAAGAACCAATCCAATATTATGTAAGGTTCTTTAAAATGAGGAAATTAAAAAGATCATTCAGAGGCTGAGAGATCTTCATAGGAAACCAGACTCGGACACAGGGAACAAATGGAGAAAAACAGTATAATGTTCAGAAGCATAAGAGAAAAATCTCGTAAGAGAAGGCTATTGAAAAGGGCATAAGGTGCCTGACCTGTGGTGGCGCAGTGGATAAAGCGTCGACCTGGAAATGCTGAGGTTGCCGGTTCAAAACCCTGGGCTTGCCCGGTCAAGGCACATATGGGAGTTGATGCTTCCAGCTCCTCCCCCCCTTCTCTCTCTCTGTCTCTCCTCTCTCTCTCTCTCTGTCTCTCCCTCTCCTCTCTAAAATGAATAAATAAATAAAAAATTAAAAAAAAAAGAAAAAAAAAAGAAAAAAAAGAAAAGGGCATAAGGTGTGGGAATAATAATTCATTGATAGTGACTGAATATAAAATAGAAAAATGCTTTGGAGATTATCTGGCCAAGTTGTAGTTTTAAAAAACTGAAAAAAAATTATCTTAGAGCAGAAAAAATCTATGAAAATTTTTCACAATCTGATAAATTAACAATTTAGAAATTCAGAGATGATTTAACATTTCGTGAAAGAATAAAAATAATATAATAACAAATTTAGAAGAACTGACCTTTGAATCAATCCAAACTAAATATGCATCTTGCATATTAACTGAAAAATATTATTTCACTTATAACAAGCCTCAATTTCTCATCTATAAAGTAAAGATTTGATAATACTCTAGAATAGTATCATAAATATGCAATCAAAAAGAAAATACTTAGCAATAGCCAAGAAAACAGTAATAATACAAAGTACAGTAGGTAATATTATTAAGTCCTTCATGAACATTAAGAGTATAAAATAAAATTTAAAAAAGAGATTGAAAAAATAATAAGGTGACCTAGCTGAGTTCATAAGGTATTAAAAACATTTATATTCATGCATTTCATCTATTGATCAAAAATAGAATTTAAGTATGTTAATATTCTTTATAATTAAAACTCTGTGAAGATCAAATAACATCCAAAAACACTTAAAATTATAAAATGCTAATTAAATACATTCAATAAACTGGTATTAAATTCTCATTAAGTTGAAGGACTAGGGCAATTAACAGTTGAAAGAACACCTGTAGTAATTGAAAATAATACAACTTTGAAGACAAGGCTTAAAATATAAATTACTGTATAATGAACAGTAGTATACAATAGAAGAAGAAGGAAACTATATGTACAGGATTTAGGGGACATTTTGAAGAATTTAAATAATTTATTGAAACTGTTGGGAATGTAAGAGTTCCTTTTTTTTTTTTTTTTTTTGTATTTTTATGAAGCTGGAAACGGGGAGAGACAGTCGGACAGACGCTCGCATGCGCCCAACCGGGATCCACCTGGCACGCCCACCAGGGGGCGACGCTCTGCCCTTCCGGGGGGTCGCTCTGTTGCAACCAGAGCCACTCTAGCGCCTGGGGCAGAGGCCAAGGAGCCATCCCCAGCGCCTGGGCCATCTTTGCTCCAATGGAGCCTCGGCTGTGGGGGGGAGGGGAGAGACAGAGAGGAAGGAGAGGGGAAGGGTGGAGAAGCAGATGGGCGCCTCTCCTGTGTGCCCTGGCCGGGAATCGAACCCGGGACTTCTGCACGCCAGGCCGACGCTCTACCACTGAGCCAACCGGCCAGGGCCAAGAGTTCCTTTTGTTTGAGAAGTCTGATCACTATGCTACCAGGTAATCAAAATATTGAATATATTAATTATTCTAAAAGGTTCTTTGTACCCCTTTGGAGTTCTATTTCTCCTCCTTTCCCCATTTCCCTAGATTTCTCAGGTAACAACCAATCTGCATTCTGTCATTACAGATTAGTTTGAATTTTCTCAAATTCTATAGAATGAATTACATATAGTATATACTCATTTTTTTTTGTCTAGTTTCTTTCACTCAGTGTGTCCATATTGCAGCATGAGGTGTTTTGAGTTAACCATACTGTGTCATGACCTCAATACTTCATTCCTTTTTATTATTTAATAGCATTGATAATTCGTTGTATGGAAATATGACCTTTTGCTGATCTCTTCACCAGTTGAACATTTGGGTTGTTTCCAGTGTGGTATTGTTGCTGTTTGTTATGTTCTTGTTGATTGCTTAATAAATTCCACAAGATACTTCTGTAATGTCTGCATTCTTTGTTGTGTATGGCCATAGCAGTCTCTGCAAAAGTTAGTGGCTTGCTAACAATTAGACAGACATTTCTAAAATGTCTTGAAACTGAGTCTCCCATTCTTTGCTCCAGGAGTCTATGTGTTGTGGGGAGAGATGTCTTAAATAATAAAATAGTTAATAACTTCCCTTAGCCTTTACTTCTTCCTCAGCAGGCACTTCAAGCTCAAAAAGAAATGAGGATTTGGAGCCCTCTTATGTCTTCCTATGAATGCTTTTTGAATAAGTTTTTTGTCCTCCCTCTTATTTTTCTTGTTTTCCACTGGTATCACCCCGCCCCCCACAGCTACAGTGTTATACATTTACTACTGAGATTTTCATGACAAAAGCCCTTGGGGCACATAGACCTTACTTATAGGCAAACTCTGAGTCAGGTGTGAAAAGAGAGAAGCACTGAGAATAGAGGTTTTCCAGAGCGGAGCCAGACAAATCAAATAGTGACAATGCTGTGAGTTTGGGTATTTGGGGAGCTCCAAACTCATACTGGTTCCTGCGGTGTTTGTTAGCTTGCTTATTTTTATTAAGTTCTAGCCACCATGTTTCCAGGGCTACTGGTTTCTCAAAGTTACTGTGGAGGTAGGGATAAGGACATGTAGAATGAAATAATATTGAAATGCAAAACAAACAAACAAAAAACACACACAAAAAGACCACTCACTGAGATTCTACCATTTTTTAAAAAAAAATAGGCCCTGGCCGGTTGGCTCAGCGGTAGAGCATCGGCCTGGCATGCGGGGGACCTGGGTTCGATTCCCGGCCAGGGCACACAGGAGAAGCGCCCATTTGCTTCTCCACGCCCCCCCCCTCCTTCCTCTCTGTCTCTCTCTTCCCCTCCCGCAGCCAAGGCTCCATTGGAGCAAAGATGGCCCGGGCGCTGGGGATGGCTCCTTGGCCTCTACCCCAGGCGCTAGAGTGGCTCTGGTCGTGGCAGAGAGGTGCCCGGAGGGGCAGAGCATCGCCCCCTGGTGGGCAGAGCGTCGCCCCTGGTGGGCGTGCCGGGTGGATCCCGGTCAGGTGCCTGCGGGAGTCTGTCTGACTGTCTCTCCCCATTTCCAGCTTCAGAAAAATACAAAAATAAATAAATAAATAAATAAATAAATAAAAAATAAATGCTTCATGGATTGAGATACATTTTTGTTTAATTGCCAAAATTCTAGAAAGAAATTGCTTTTGATAGTTTTGGCCAATTTTCTCACCACTTTCTGGCAGAGTAGATATTTGGTAGATCTTACATTATTATTATAAATTTCTTTTCCATATGTTAAATTTACATTTAATCTTTTAAGAAACTTTCACACTGTTCGTAAGTAGTAAAATAGCACCCTCTTACATTCCTGCTAGCAATACAGCATTGTTCAATATAATTTTAATTTGCATTGTCTATTGACTAAAGATATTTATTATGTTTGTGTTTATTAGTTATTCCCTGATCTTTTTTAAGTTCTAAGATAGTTTAGCCTTTCTTTTTAGAGTGGGCTGGTAGTTCTTATCATTTAGTTTTCAGTATATTTGTAGTACACATTTTTACATAATCTGTGTCTATCTTTAAATGGCATTATAATGCTACTTATGCTATGACCTTATAATAATGCATCACCTATCCTTCTCTCTGATTTATTCCACTACTTTTCTCATAATAAGTTTTCATAAGCTATAACACACAAAAACTACTACATTTGATTTCAAGTGTTAGTTATCTTTCAAGGCAATTAAGAATATAATAAACATGTTTTTTTTTTATTTTATCCTCATTTCTAACACTATCTAGATGCAAGCTTTTGACCTATATCAGTCTTTCTGCCTGAACTATATATATGTATCTGTAAGCAGTGAATATCCTGTTTGTTTTTCTGAGAAAGTAATTATACTTCAATTTAGACTTGTAGACCAGGGGTCTCAAACTCGCGGCCCGCGGGCTGCATGCGGCCCGCCCACCAATTTTGTGCGGCCCACAGACTAATCAAACTTCGTGGATTAGTCTGCGGGCCAGTCTGCGGGCTGCACAAAATTGGTGGGCGGGCCGCGAGTTTGAAACCCCTGTTGTAGACATTGAGAATACAAAGTAAGTCATATATACATCTTCAAGGATCTCATTATTTAGTGAACTAGTAATACTTAAGTAAAGCGAAAATAATACAAAATGACTGAGCAGGGTAGAGGCCATATACATGTCTTAAGAAATACAAAACAAAACAAAAACTTGAAACAATGATGAATTTGTTAACTAGATTACATATTTGCACATGAATACATTTTTAGTTTCAGAGAAACTCTCATCAAGGAGAAAAATACAAAACCACTGTGGAGACTTCCCCACAGAAAGAACAGTGAAAATCTTACCTTTAGAAAGGGGTTCAAACTACAAAATGAGTAAAACAATTGCAAGGGCCTTGTCAGTTTACAGTTGCAAATTGTCCTTTCCAGGGAAGAATTCTCATTTTGAAAGTACACCATTCTTTTTGTAATATTAAAATGTTTTCTGCAGAATGGTAATTAAAGTGAATGTCAGATTTTTGGTTTACATTATGCCTCTTTTTTTTCATGCTGCATTTTTACTAGGCAAAACTAAATTGCCAACTTGATGGTTTTCCAGAACTGTTTGCACAAAAGTATGTTTGTGAGTGTGCGTGTGTTTGTTTGTGTGTGTATTTCTTTCAACTGGCTTAGGAAATATAAATGCTTCTAATGTGGACATTTTAAAATACACATCTGCAAAACCAATGACTGATATTGTTATCACTAGTATAGTTTACATTTCAAAATATATATGAAAAGTAAGAATATTAAGAATAGTTGCAAATAATTACATAAGAAATGAGTGACAACTGGAAATGTTTTGTTCTTTAGGATAGTTTAGTCCAATTTGGTAAGCTAAGATCAATTCTTTATCACAAGTTATACACATTAGGAATGAATAGGAAGGAAAAAATAAAGTACAGGTAAATTTCTTGTAGCTTCCACCTCACATTCTGTCATAACTTACTATACATCGTGCCTGAACAGTATCATTCACTTTCATGCTACAACCACAAGACTAGCATTAACAGCTTTCGAATATGTATTTCCAACTCAATGTTCCTTGTAAGTTTCATTACTGCATTTCCAAATGCCCTTGGACACCTTCAGTGATTATCTCATAGACATCATAAAATCAACAGAGTTCAATCTCATAAATCTGTTCGCTGTAATATAGATTCCTTCTTAAAATGTAATTAAATAGCATTATTAGTCATTTAGGTTCCTGAACAGGAAACTCTGATGCTAACCACATAATCACTATAGTTAGTGTAAGGTTGGGGATAATGGGGAAAGGTCAGGCCCAGGAACTTTGGCTAGGACCACCCACAACCAAGCACGCCAAAAGAAACTTCCCAGGAGCCCTTTGGAAAAGAGCAACACCTCCGTCAGCCAGTGAGATTTTACCACGTCATATTAGCTTGACCACCTTAGGGGCCCTTTAAATATCCCCCACGTGGGTCACTCCTTGTGACTTCTCTGAGCCCTGTTCCCCGGGACCAGAGAACCTCGTTGGGTGGGAAGCACTCTGTACCCAATAAAGCCTTTTACTATTCCACACTTTATGGCTTCGGCCCCTTCCTTCCTTCTTGGTGGGGAAAAATACCTTACATTTTGGTGCTGAAAACCTGGGAGGAGTTTGAAGTTTGCAAGGACCACTCCTCTTCTCTTCCCCTCCAAGAAAGAACCAGGATCTCCGACCTTCCACCCACTTCAGCGCATGGTGCAGTAAGTCCCCTGCCTCCAGCCACCCTTGAGTTCTTTCCACCGAGACTCCCTGTCAGGAAACCGTAGCTACCTCAGGGAAATCTTTTCTGTTCTGAGTGAGTGTGTGCTCGTGGAGACATCCTGAGCACATCTACTTTACCTTATCTGTCCATGGCCAGAGCTTGAGTTTTAGGATGCTGATACTAAAATCTGACCTCTCTGAGGACTGAGGGCAGCTGTGAGAGTACAGGAATCTCTCTCCCTAAAGAGGAAGAAACTGTTCTTCTTCTCCGCTGTGGCCAGGTCACAGACCCCACTGAATTAGCCTTTTGAAGGGATTTTCTATTTTAACACCCTCACCAATTTAACTATCGCCAAAAAAGTTGGGAGCTGGTTGGAGATCGCTTACATTCACAGCTTCTAATTATTTGCGCACCTGTCCTTAATCTCTGTGCCGCTTGTGCCACCACGCAGGCCCTTTTTCTGGCCAGAGAAACCTCACCTAAAGCCTCCACTCCTGATCTTTCCTTCTCTACGGACTCCCAACTCTCTCCCCCTCCTGCCTGAGCCCCGGGGGCACCCCTTTCTTGGGACTCCTCTCTGGCCCCTCTACAGAAGGGATTTTCTATTTTCACTGGGGTCTCTTCCCTCCGAGAGCCCCCCACCTCTCCTCACAAAATCCTGTTTCTTATTCACCACTACCAGTCTCTCTTTCTCCTCCCCTGCTGGCCAGGGGCCCCTACCTTCTCCACTGTGTTCTTAAGCCTCTCCTCCAACAGGCCATTCTCCGCCTACTATTGGCTCTTACACCAGTTTTCAGGACATCCAACTCCAATTTTCTTGCAGAAAATTCTGGCCCTGTTCTGCCTCTGGCTCCAGCGTTTCTAGCAGGATCTGGGTGCAGGGTTCCCCACGAGCCCCCTCCTCTTATTCTCAACCCCTAAACCCCTATCCGGGACCTATGAACATGGCCTTTAAAGTTTTTAATGGTCCCAACTAGTAGAAACAGGCCAAGGCTGTTCATCAGGCCCACATGCAGTAGAAAGTAATGCTCCAAATCCAGGCTCTTGTGGCAACCCTGAGGCAAGACACAGGAAGTGTCTGACCCAAGTCTAAGCCACAAAGAGAAATCCTACCAGCAGCTTGCTTTAAGTGTGGCAAGCAGGGTCATTGGTCCTGGAAGGGCCCCTGCCCGCGGCTGCCCACTAAGCCCTGCCCTAATTGCAAGCAGCCCGGTCACTGGTGGAGTGATTGCCCCTTTGGGCAAAAGGCTTTTCTTTAGCATTTCTACATGGAGGACAAGCCACCCAAATGGGAGGCCAATCCATCCAGGTGGATGCATTGCTCAAACTCCTAGGACACGGCCTGGACTTGAACCCTGGGTATGCTGCAACTAGTGGGTAAGTTCATCTCATTTCTTGTGGACACGGGGGCTACCTTCTCTTTTTGCCATCACACTCTGGACCTCTTAATTCCCTCACAGGTCTTGGTTATGGGAATGGATGGGACCCCTTCCTTTCCCCTTTTTATGCCACTCCTGACATGCAGTTTTGCCTCAAGCTTGCCTACATACAGGGCCACTGGCAGTCAGAACCACTGGATTCCATCCATCTCCAGCTCACCAAAAGGCTAAACCCTGAAAATCCTCCTTTTTTTTTTTTTTTTTTTAAATCCTTACAGGACCGCATCCATGAAGTTTTTCCAGTCACTGCCAAACAAATGTTCCTCCTGACACCCTTCAAAACCACCACCTTCCAATCTCACCCTCCCCATGATGACCCTATTCAGCAGGAAGTAGCAAGATGAATAAACAGTGCCCCTATTTTATTAACACAAAAGGGTCAGAATGTAAGGTCAGCGGATAATGGGGAAAGGTCAGGCCCAGAAACTTTGGCTAGGACCACTCACACCAAATTTGCCAAAAGAAACTTCCCAGGAGCCCTTTGGAAAAGAGTGACACCTCCATCAGCCAGTGAGATTTCACCACGTCATATTAGCTCGACCACCCTAGGGACCCTTTAAATATCTCCTATGCAGGTCACTCCTTGCAACTTCTCTGAGCCCTGCCCCCAGGGACCAGAGAACCTCGTTGGGCAGGAAGCACTCTGTACCTAATAAAGCCTTTTATTATTCTACACTTTGTGGCTCCGGCCCCTTTCTTCCTTCTCAGTGGGGCAAAATACCTTACAGATAGCCTCTGTAAGGCCAGGATCCACAGCCATCACTGTCGTGTCCATGGACATGTAGGTTCTCACTGAATGTGGACAGATGGTAAAGAAACAGTGGAGCCAAAAAATGGTGGGCCATTCCTTTTTTAAAGTCTCGCACTGGCTGATGAGCAAACAGGAGAATACTTCTCTTTCACTCAGGGCTCCCAAAGCCACTGACATATTCTCCGGTTCCACAACCAGGAGAATTTTCTCTGGTTCCCTCTAGACTTAAAAGCCTCACCAGTCTCAGTGGAGCTCACAAAAGCTACTCACTTGTGGTTCCCCATCTGCACATCTTTTCCTCTCTGCACAAACTGACTTCGGCTTCTTCTTCAACACTCTGCATTATCTCTGCTCTCCCAGCAAAACATGGCTTCTCTCTCTCTCTCTTCTCTTTTTTCAAAACTTTCTTGCTGGAAAACCTCTCCTCCAGCAAACATTAGCAAAGCAATAGCCCGTCCCAAGCAGGAAATTAATTTGCAATTTCACAGATCATATATACCTGGTGCTGCCCAGCCCCCAGTGCAAACTATAAGCGAGCAAACATGAAAATCATATTTTACAAACTTATTTTACCAACAGCCTCCAAATCTGATATTGATATTAAATCCAGTTAAGTGTAAATCCTAAATAGCTATCAGATTTACTCTATTACAAATTTTTTATTACTATCACATTTATTATCTTTTTTCATTCATTTCCTGAACTATTTAAGTAGATATTTAGTTTATCTCACTTTCACTAGTGTCTCTAACTCTACTCCATTCACTTCTTCCGAAAATTTATCTTTGTGAAGTATTCATTTACTTGTTACATTACTTTTAGTGTCTCTTTTTGCCTACAGTTGGACATCAAGCTCTTAAGAAAAAATTAACATTTATGATCTGCATCAATATTTATTCTGATAATTCCTATTTTTACCCCTTTACTTTAGCCACCCTGTAATTATGTCCTTATTATATATGACCCTTCATCCACGCTGCTCAAATTAGAACTATGCTTTCTCATATAAAACATAATAAACTCTTTGAACCCATTGTGAATGCCATCATTTCATCCAGAATAATACCTCATTCATATTTAGTCATGCTTGTTTATAAATTAATTTCTAGAATTTACCACAATGTATTGAATTATAAATGTTCTTGTAATTTGTTGGTTTGGTCATTTAAAAACAATTTTTTTTTCTCATTTTTTTTTTTTTCTGAAGCTGGAAACAGGGAGAGACAGTCAGACAGACTCCCGCATGCGCCAACCGGGATCCACCCGGCATGCCCACCAGGGGCGACGCTCTGCCCACCAGGGGGGATGCTTTGCCCATCCTGGGCGTCGCCATATTGCGACCAGAGCCACTCTAGCGCCTGAGGCAGAGGCCACAGAGCCATCCCCAGCGCCCGGGCCATCTTTGCTCCAATGGAGCCTCGGCTGCGGGAGGGGAAGAGAGAGACAGAGAGGAAAGCGCGGTGGAGGGGTGGAGAAGCAAATGGGCGCTTCTCCTGTGTGCCCTGGCTGGGAATCGAACCCGGGTCCTCCGCACGCTAGGCCGACGCTCTACCGCTGAGCCAACCGGCCAGGGCAAAAACAATTTTATTTATTTATTGATTTTAGCAAGAGAGGAAGGGAGAGAGAGAGAGAGATAGACAGGAACATCATTCTGTTCCTGTATGTGACCTGACCGGGGATCGAACTGGCAACCTCCACACTTTGGAACAATGCTCCAACCAACAGAGTTATCTAAACTCTGCAAAAAATAAGGGGATTTTTTCATTTTGCCGTGCCAGTTTTGGCACAGTTTCCAAACAATAGGCTCTCAATATATGTTTGCTGAATGAGTTAAATAAATTGTAGCCTGACTATGTGGTGGCACAGTAGATAGAGCATCTGACTGGAATGCAGAAGACCCAGGTTCGGAACCTGGAGGTTGCTAGTTTGAGCCTGGGCTCATCTGGTTTAAACAAGACTCACAAGCATGAGCCTAAGGCCACTGGCTTCAGCAAGGGGTCACTCAGTCTGCTGTAGCCCCCCCATCAAAGCAATCAGTGAACAACTAAGGTGCCACAATGAAGAAGTGGTGCCTCTCATTTCTCTCCCTTCCTGTCTCTGTCCCTATCTGTCCTCTCTCTTTCTCTGTCACAATAAATAAATAAACACATAAATAAATAAATTGTAATACTGCTTTATTATTGCCCCATCTTACTTTGTTATGTAGCCATTATTAAAATGTATTATCCTTATCAGCCTTTGTTATGCGTCAACAACTGTGTTAAGTTCTACCTTTATTATTATTATTTTTTTAATGTATTTACCATTCTTTTTTTTTTTTAGATTTTTTTATTTATTCATTATAGAGAGGAGGGAGAGAGAGAGAGAAGGGGGGAGGAGCAGGAAGCATCAACTCCCATATGCGCCTTGACCAGGCAAGCCCAGGGTTTCGAACCGGCAACCTCAGTGTTTCCAGGTTGTCTACCTTTATTATTAAATTGCATCTCCCACAATAGCACTAACAAACCACACTTTATAGCCATTTTACATCTTTTTAAAGATTAGGAAAGGTTATTACATGTTCATCCAAGGGCCATACAGCTTTTCTGATCACAGAGCCTGTGCTCATAGCCTCAATAGCATATACTACCACCATAAGTAATTTCATTATTCTTCCAAAGATCAATTTTTCACATAACAAAATTAGATTAGAAAAAAAGAAATAACCTAGAGGTGTAAAGTTTAATAAGCCTTAAATAAAAAGTATCACTGCATTTATTGATTAGAAAAGAATTTTTTGTTTCTTTTAGCATTTTCTGTAGACCACAGAGATGTCACTTAAACTTTTTGAGCCTGTTATATATTATATCTCAATTATATTGAGAATCAAGTGAGGTAATGTAAACTGAAACCATTCATTCTAATTGAGGTTGTTATCACATGGGATAGTTTTTTAAAAATCTTAATATCATATAAATATGAGTTGAATTCTAGGACTTTTTCCTTTAGCTTCCTTTTGTTTATTCTCCTCATCTATAAATAAACAAAATGATAAACAGCACTTACCTTATCAAGTTGTTGTGAGCATAATCCAGTCATTCAATTTGTATTACATTGACAGGTACCTAGTAAATAGTTAAAATATCTGAGCTTCTATGTTTAATATTACTGCCAAAATGCATTATTTACTTTTACCCACACAATCTCAGAACTATTTTCAAGCTTAACCGTTTATTATATACTGCACATGTGGGAAACCATTGAAGAATTTTCTTTTTTACTTGGCATAATCAGATTTGTGTCTTTATAGAACTATTCTGGCATGTTCCAAATAGTTTGGAATGTGAGAGGAGAGTATGGTAGGTGATGAGGATAAAGCTTATAATAGTTCTCATAGTAAGAAATGACTGTGGCTTACACTGAGGTGGTTTCTGTGAATATTGTGCTTCCTCGTCCCACCTTTATGCTATCAGAATTTTGGACACTAGACAAGGCCATCTCCTTACAGATTCCAGCCAATGGTATTATGCAAGAAATAAAAATAAAAGACATGCAGATTAAAAATAAAGAAATAAAACTAAACCTCTTCATAGATAACATGTAAAATGACCCTGTATGTAGAAAACTCTAAGGAATTCATTAATCAACTGTTAGAACTAATAAATGTAGGATTAGTGAGTGAGGGGGCATTATCTAAGGTCAGTATACACAGTCAATTTTATTTCTATATACTCAAAATGAATAATCTAAAAAAACGTTATAAAATGAATAATTCTATTTAAAATGACATCAGAAAATAAAATACCAAAGATAAATTTAACAAAAGAAGTGTAAGATTTTGAATACCAAAAACAAAACTTTGCTGAAATAAATTAAGGAAACAAACATGGAAAGAGATCACATATTCATGGATTAGAAAATTTAATGTTGCTAAAATGGCTGTACTAATCAGTTCTGCAAAGAAAAGAGAATCAATAAAAGACACTATGCAGGCTGAGACGCCTCACAATCTGCCCTCTGCTGGCAGGAGAACCCTATAAAGGCCAACGGGATAGTTTGAAGGACTGAGAGGTAGAAAACAATGATATAGATTCCAGTCTGAGTCTCATGTACCAAGAATCAGGAATTCTGAGAGCAGGAGAAGATTTATATCCCAAATCAAGTAGTCATACAATGATAATCCTCCCTTCTCCCACCTTTTTGTTCCTTCTGGCCCTCAATGGATTGAATGATGCCCACTCATATCAGAGAGGGCAATTCACTTTGCTCAGTTTGCCAATTGAAATGCTAATCTCTTCCAGAAACACCCTCACAAACATACCTAGAAATAATATTTACCCATATATCTGGACACTCCATAATTCTGTCAAGTTGACACAAAAAATTAACTACTACATTGACAATATTACATAAAGCAGTACCCAGATTCAACATAATCCCTCTCAAAATTTTGGCTACAACCTTTGAAGAAATTAAGCTGGTTATAAAATACAAATGGAATTTTAAGAGATCTGGAGTAGACAAAACAGTTTTTATATCAAAGAGCAAAGTTTGAAGACTCACATTTTCCAATTCCAATATTTGCTACAAAGCTACAATAATCAAGCCACTGTTGTACAGGCCTAAGAGTAGATACATAGATTAGTGGAATAAACTTGAGATTCGGATAGAAATAGTTAATTGGTTTTCAACAAGAGTGACAGATCAAGTCAATAAAAAAAGTAGTTTATTCAATAAATGTATTGGGACAAACAAATATTCCATAAATAAAAGGATGACTTGGATTCCTATCATGAATACATATAAAAAAGTAACTCAAAGTAGATAACAGACTTAAATGTAAGAAGCAAAACTTGGTAGGAAAAAAAAACCATAGGCACAAATCTATGTGACATTGGATAGACTATGAATTTTAATAAAAACCAAAAACCATGGCAACAAAATTAAAAACAAGTAAACTCCATCAAAATGTAAGTTTCCATTTCAAAAATAACGTTGTGTGAATATATAAAGAACTATCATAATTCAATAATATACAAAGAACCCAATTAAAATTAAGAAAAGGAGCCTGACCAGGTGGTGGTGCAGTGGATAGAGCGTCGGACTGGGATGCTGAGGACCCAGGTTTGAGACCCCGAGGTCTCCAGTTTGAGCGCGGGCTCATCTGGTTTGAGCAAAGCTCACCAGCTTGGATCCAAGGTCGCTGGCTTGAGCAAGGGGTTACACGGTCTGCTGTAGCCTCACCGTAAAGGCACATATGAGAAAGCAATCAATGAACAACTAAGGTGTCACAATGAAAAACTAATGATTGATGCTTCTCATCTCTTTCTGTTTCTGTCTGTCTGTCCCTATCTATGACTCTCTTTGTTTCTGTAAATAAATAAATAAATAAATAAATAAATAAATAAATAAAATTAAGCAAAGGAGGCCCTGGCTGGTTGGCTCAAGGGTAGAGCATCTGCCTAGTGTGTGGAGGTCCTGGGTTTGGTTTCCGGCCAGGCACACAGGAGAGCACCCATCTGCTTCTCCACCCTTCCCCCTCTCCTTCCTCTCTGTCTCTCCCTTACCCTCTCGCAGCCAAGGCTCCATTGGAGCAAAGTTGGCTCTGGCGCTGAGGATGGCTCCGTAGCCTCTGCCTCAGGCACTAGAATGGCTCCGGTTGCCCCTGACCAATGCCCCAAGATGGGGAGAGCATCGCCCCTTGGTGGCATGCTGGGTGGATCCCTATAGGGCGCACACAGGAGTCTGTCTGTCTGCCACCCCATTGCTTCTCACTTTGGAAAAATACAAAAAAAAAAAACAAACAAACCCTAAAACATTAAGCAAAGAACACAAATAGATATTTCTCTAAAAAAGATATTCAAATGACCAATAAACTTATATGAATATATCCTCAACCTCATAAGTGATTAGGAAAATGCAAATGAGACAACTTTCATGCCCACTAGGATGGCTATAATTAAAGACAGAAATAACTGGTGGTTGTAAAGAAGTAAAAATATGTATCATTCTTGCATTGTGAAGGGAAATGTAAAATGGTAGACATTGAGAACAAGCTGAACCTCTCACACAATGTGAAACACAGAGGTAATGTGTATATATAGCACAGGAATTCTAACCCTTGGTATATACTTATGAAAAATAATACAGTTCATGAAAAAATTCTACACAAATGTTCATAGCAGGATTATTTACCATAAAAAATAATGAAGTACTAATACATACTACAACACGAATAAACCTTTAAAATATTATGCCAAGCAAATGAAGCCAGTCCAAAAATATATTACATATTTTATAATTCCATTTATAAAAAAGATCCAGAATAGGCACTTTATATCTGTCAAGATATAAAGATATAAAGTAGCTTAGTTTTGACTTCTGGCATAGTGGGTTGGGGGGGATGGGCTAAGGTGGCTGAAGGAAATAGGGATTCTGTTGTTTGGGGTGATAACAATTTTCTAAAAATATATTGCTGTACTGGTTAAACAACTTTCACTGAACTAAAAGCTTCTTTATTATACTCTTAAAAGTTTATTAAATTTATTACAGTGACAATGGTTAATAAAATAATGTACATCTCAAGTGTACAATTCTATATCAGTTGTATATTGCATTGTGTTCATTACCAAAATCGTCTCATTCTGTCACCATATATTTGACTTCCTTTACATTTTAAGTGTAATTGTATAATATTTAAATTATATCTCAATATAATTTTTCAAAACATTCAATGGAATGTGTTTAATATTTCAAATAAAACATTAGTGGTTTATGGCTTTTTAAAGCATTACTTCCAATTGCTGAGATTAAATATTTATGCCAATATGTACATAATTAAATGGTCAACACTTATCAAAAATTATATCAGACTTTTTTTTTTGGTATTGGTAGGAAAAAGGGTGGCAAAAAGGAAGTTCAAATATTACTTTCCAGTGACACTGTACTTTGATGTATTAAAAAACTAGGCAGTGATGCAGCAGACCAACTCACTGAAAAAAAATTAGCAGAGTATTTTTTCTTGTTACTCAATAATGTACAAATATTGCTCACATGGAAACTTGTAATTGTGCTTTACATTTCAGTGTTGACCAATGGAACTAACTATTCTAAATTATATAAAATTTTTACATGGTCTATACATTAAAGGACATCAAAAGCATACATGAAAGTGACAGTATATATGACATAGCAGCAGCACTCTGAGTACAGAGTAAGCTAAGTCTTGTTGAAATTATGTGGTGAGAAGAATGTGTGAATAGCTGCTCAATATCAATCACAGTAGGGCCACTCTGCAATGTTAAATATTTTAAAGTTAATTTATCAATTATAGCAGCAATGTGTGTAAAAAGTCTTTGAAGTTTCAGGTTTTTTGTAGGTACATTTAATAGTGCAGCTGCTGGAATAGAAATCAATGCACTACTTTCCTCACAGAGAAAGTTTTGCCCCTTCCCCTATACCATTCTCCTCCCATCCATCTAAACTGGAAACTAGACTGTGTTTAGTAATAATAAAATTTGTGAATTATTTAAAGCTAATATACTATGATTCCTCTTTTATTGAATTAAAGCTGATCCTACACTTATAGAGGTATATGCAGTGTTACAATGATTACTAATTAAATTCTGCTGAGCATTTTGAACTACAAAAAACTTTTGTATATATGCAGGATAAGCAGCCAGAATGTTGTTAATATTTTTATGATGTGAACACTTTTAGATTTGTTTCATGTTTCCATAAAAGTGACACAATAGTTTTTAATAGTAGATAATTGCAAAGACAAAAACAAATGTTAGAAAAGCAAAATTTATCTAGATTATTATTATATAATCCATAATTTTCAGTAATTATTATCAAAGAAGTAGGTAATGATTTATCAATGAACACTATACAAATTTGGTAAAATATTTAGAATTTTATATTTCATTATAAGAAAATTTGTAAAAATTTTATTGTTAAATTCTTGATGTTTTAAAAATAGATGGGAAATTTTATGAATCCAAATCTATTTCTTTCACTGAAAATGTATAAATTGGCCCTGGCCATTTGGCTCAGTGGATAGAGCATTGGCCCAGTAGCCAGAAGCCCTGGGTTTGATCCACCGGTCAGGGCACACAAGAGAAGCAACCATCTGTTTCTCTTCCTCTTCCTCTGCTCCTTCACCAGCCCCAAGTGCTGAGGATAGGTGGTATGGAAGGAAGGAAGAAAGGAAGGAAAGAATAAAGGAAGGAAGGAAGGAAGGAAGAAGGAAGGAAGGAAGAAGGAAGGAAGGAAGGAAGGAAGGAAGGAAGGAAGGAAGGAAGGAAGGAAGGAAGGAAGGAAACAAAACACAAAAAAGAAAGAAGAAAGAAAGAAAGAAAGAAAGAAAGAAAGAAAGAAAGAAAGAAAGAAAGAAAGAAAATGTGTAAATTTAAATATTACTTTACAAATTAGTAAAGGCTATTGACAAATAATTGAACATTAATTTTAAAAACAGTATAATTTTCTTCATTGTGAATAAATTATTCTCTTCTCTCAACCTTATTAACATAAATATGTGAGAATGATTTAATCATTCTCACTGAATGTTAATAAAAACTAAATACAGAAACAATTTAATACAGTATCCCTGGTGAATATCATTGACATCAGTCTATTCAAGGTTACATAAACTAATTAGCAAGAAGCAAGTTCATTAGTTAAATTTTCTACTTTAAATGTTGATGCACACAGTATTTTTTCCAAGTGTGCATATATATTTAATATGAGGAATCATTATTTCAGTTATAATTTCTGTTTATTTTGCAGAATGACAAAACATTTCAGGTATAGCAGTGACTCACTGCCAATGTGTGCTGTGCTTTTTCAATAAATAGTGTTTACAGTTTTCTGTTACATTGCACTGATTATATCTACTGACATGTAATTTTTTTCTTTGTACAATCTTTTTTTATTTTTTAAATTTTTTTATTTATTCATTTTAGAGAGGAGAGAGAAAGGGAGAGAGAGAGACAGAGAGGGAGAGAGAGAGAGGAGAGAAAGACAGAGAGAGAAGGTGGGGAGGAGCTGGAAACATCAACTCCCATATGTGCCTTGACCAGGCAAGCCCAGGGTTTCGAACCGGCAACCTCAGCATTTCCAGGTCGATGCTTTATCCACTGCGCCACCGCAGGTCAGGCTGTACAATCTTATAATAAAAAAATTCTGCTTGTAATTTATGTTACCTTCTATGCTATAATTCTTTATAACTTGATTGTACAATATCAAGCTAAAAAGATTCTGCAGAGCCAATACAAAAATAAAAGGCAACCTAATGAATAAGGGAATATATTTACAAATCATATATCTGATAAGGGGTTAACATCCATATATTTGCAATTGAGAGGTTTTCAGATTTTGAATATATAATATAGTTTACATGATAATGCATAGTATCCTTAGCAGGGACTACAAAAGAACTTTATAATTAAGCATATTCATTTTTTCCAATAAAATATTAATTAAATGTTAATTAAAAAAATAGAATAAAAACAGCTTTATATCATTTCAAATTATGTTCCCCACCAAATTAGCTCTGCAGTCAAGAGTACTTTTAAAAGCTTATATACTTTAGAAAAGAATATTTTAAATTTTATATTAAGGATGAGGGATTTTACAATATGTATAAATATTTAATATCTGTTCACAAGGTCTAAAACTTAGTTGCTTTTTTTTGACAGAGACAGAGAGAGAATCAGAAAGAAGGAAATATAGGGACAGAAAGACAGGAAAGGAGAGAGATGCGAAGCATTAATTCTTTGTTGCATCTCCTTAGTTGTTCATTGATTGCTATCTCATATGTGCCTTGACCAGGGGGCTACAGCAAAGTGAGTGACCACTTTCTCAAGCCAGAGGCCTTGGGCTGAAGCCAGAAACCTTGGGCATCAAGCCAGAATTTGTTGGGCTCAAGCCAGTGACTGTGGGGTCATGTCTGTGATCCCACGCTCAAACCAGTGACCCTGCACTCAAGCTGGTGAGCCCATACTCAAGCCTGATGAGCATGCGCTCAAGTCAACAACCTCAGGGTTTCAAACCTGGGTCCTCTGTATCTCAGTTTGATGCTCTATCCACTGTGCCACTGCCTAGTCAGGCACTTCGTTGCTTTTTTTTTTTTTTTTTCATTTTTCTGAAGCTGGAAACAGGGAGAGACAGTCAGACAGACTCCCGCATGCGCCCGACCGGGATCCACCCGGCACGCCCACCAGGGGCGACGCTCTGCCCACCAGGGGGCGATGCTCTGCCCATCCTGGGCGTCGCCATGTTGCGACCAGAGCCACTCCAGCGCCTGAGGCAGAGGCCACAGAGCCATCCCCAGCGCCGGGGCCATCCCTGCTCCAATGGAGCCTCGGCTGCGGGAGGGGAAGAGAGAGACAGAGAGGAAAGCGCGGCGGAGGGGTGGAGAAGCAAATGGGCGCTTCTCCTGTGTGCCCTGGCCGGGAATCGAACCCGGGTCCTCCGCATGCTAGGCCGACGCTCTACCGCTGAGCCAACCGGCCAGGGCCCTTCGTTGCTTTTTAAATACAAAATAGCAGCAACCAAACAGCAACAACTAAATTGCCAGTTGATATCCTATACTCCTAACACCAGTACCCAGTATTTCCAAAATACACTTCTTTTGCTATACAAAGAAAATTCTAATTATTGGCCCAAAGAAAAATAATGCCCCTGCTGGTTGGCTCAGTGGTAGAGCATCAGCCTGGCATGTGAAAGTTTCATGTTTGATTACTGGTCAGGGCACACAAGAGAGGTGACGATCTGCTTCTTCCCCCCTCCCCCCCTTCTCTCTTTCTCTCTTCCGCTCCTGCAGCCATGCTTTGCATGGTTAGAGCAAGATGGCCCTGAGTGCTGAGGATGGTTCCCTGGCCTGCCTCAGGTGCTAAAATAGTTTGGTGCTGAGCAACTGAGCAGTGACCCCAGGTGGGCAGAGCAATGCCTGGTAGAGGGCTTGCCTGGTAAATCCTGGTCAAGGCACATGCGAGTGACTCTCTGCCTCCTTTCCTCTCAATAAAAATATGAAAAAAAGAAAGAAAAAATATTTTGTTTCACAAGAATTGCTCTTACGTCTGCATTTCATCTAAATTAAAAAAAAAAAACTAAGTATATGCACCTGTCATATAAAAATTGACTTTTGTTGCTATTGTTGTTTTGTCTAGTTTATAGATTATTTTCTTATTCACTGTTACTCCTCTTCCTTTTTGCCATATGAAGCAGGTAATACGAATTGCAAGTCTAAGTCCTAGAAAAACTTTAACCTCCCAAGCCTATTCAGTCAGTACATGGGAGAGTCAAACTTAAAAATAGCATAGTACTAAAGAAATGTCCTTTTGAATCTTCTATTTTACCCAAATTAGGTTAGAATATAAGAAGGTAAGGTAGTATAGATTAAAACAATAATAATAAAAAAAAAAGGCTGAGGAGGCATAATTATTTGAGTTTTAATTTAGATCTATTCCTTTTAACTGTGTAACCTTGGACAAATTACTAATGCTCAATCTTATTCTATTCTGTTCATTATACTTTGAAAATTTTATTCACAACTTATTTTAAAATCCCTTCCACATGTTTTTGTTATCTGAGGTTTTTTTTTCATTTTCTCTCTTTTTTTTCAAGTTTCAAATTCATTTCATATCTGTGGGTTTCCTGGTTGTGCTTAGTCATTTTATCAGTGAGATCAGTTTTAACAGAAGTTACTCTCTGATGAATAAAAAAATCAATCTCTCCATAAGTCATCACTGCAAATCTGTAGTTAGAAAAAGAAATGATAAACTGATATTGTTTTATTGGTGAAAAATTGAAATCTTTATATTACAGCTTTTACACTTCTTCTAAATATCTTTTTAAACTTTTGCTAGAACAGGCTACAAAGCCTACTCTCTCTTCAATTGGTGACCATCCCTAAGTCTTCTTGACCCTCCCAGAGTTCCATGAGGTACTTTCTTCTTTGCTTGCCACGAAGCAATTTGTAGGAGGGCATTCTAGGTTGTAACTATATTTAAAAAGCTGCAAATACAATAATTTTTAAATGGGGAAGGTTTTAGGTTTGTAAGCTTGTTTATCTTTTTCTCATGCAATTCATTTTTTAAGTAAATAGTAAACTGTATACTTAACTTGAAGTCTGGTTTTATTTTCTATAGCATTATCATGGGATGAATCATATGTCCTAATATATGAGGGTTTAAAGATACAGAAGTTATATATATATATTTTGCTGGACTCGATGGATTCAGAAGTTATGGAGCTCTCTCCCTGCCTCTCCCTCCCTCCCTCTATTCCTCCCTCTCTCATTTTTTGTTTGTTTTGTTTGTGTTTGACTAAGAATTTCTGCACTAGCCAGTGGCAGTCAGGGTCCAAAACATATTCTCAGACCAGTTTGGAATTCCTTTTTTGTTTTTATTTTTGGACTCTTTACTTTGAAACAAAATCCATCTTAACAAAAAAAAAAAAGCCAAAGTAAATCAAAAACACTGTTTTCTTCAACTATTTAAGAAAGTTGCCTTCATGGTGCCATATCATTCTCAGTATGTTCTGTGTATGTTTGCTGTGTACAAGGACATTTTACTACATAATCCCAATATAACCATCAGGGCCAGGAAATTAATAATATTGATACAATGAGGCCAATATAATTTTACAAAATTTTTCAATAATGTCTTTATAAAAATATATCGAAGCCAGATAAATTTGTATGTTTAGTTTTCATGTTCTTGAGTCTTCTTCAGTATGGAATAGTTTCTCAGTTTTCTTTGACTTTCATGATCTTGACCTTTCTTAAGGTTATGTATGGGACATTTGTGGAACGTCCCTGTTCTTGGGCCTATCAAATTATTTCCTATGAGGAAATGATGTTATGCCTCCTTGGCAAGAACATTACAAAATGATGCCACATTCTTTTTATTACATCTTATGAGGTGACATGGTATTTCAGATTTGTTTGTATTTTTTTATTTGTGTTGTTGATTTTGACGATTTGATTGGGATAATACATTCACATAGTTCAAATTTAAAAAATATATAAGGTTTCCCTTGAGATGGTTAACTCATATCTGGCACAGGAAGAAATCTATTCAGAAAATATTCTTTGCTTACTCAACAGGCTTTGTTTCTAATCCTCTATTTCTCCACTTGCAATAACCCCAGATTCTTCTATTAAATCCAGAGTAAGATTTGTGATTGATCTAACCCCAGGGGTAGTCAATCTTTTTATTCCTACCACCCACTTTTGTATCTCCGTTGGTAGTAAAATTTTCTAACCACCCACCAGTTCCACAGTAATGGTGGTTTATAAAGTAGGGAAGTAATTTTACTTTATAAAATTTATAAAGCAGAGTTACAGCAAGTTAAAGCATATAATAATAATTACTTACTAAGTACATTATGTCGAATTTTCGCTGTTAAGCAGAATAAATCTTTAAAAAACAACTTACTATAGTAAATCTATCTTTTAATTTATACTTTGGTTGCTCTGCTACTGCCCACCATGAAAGCTGGAGCGCCCCCTAGTGGGTGGTAGGAATCAGGCTGACTACCACTGATCTAACCCAATGGTTTTCAACCACCCATCAGCAGACCAGCCTACCAGAAATTTCATGCTCAGTCAACTCTGTTTATGCTCAGGGTGATTTCCCTAGGGGGTCCCTAAAATAATTTTTCTATGTTCACTAGTCCCCAGATATAAAAATGTTAAAACCACTGATTGAAACCACTTATGGCAGGGGTTGGGAACCTTTTTGGATGAGAGAGCTATGAACGCCACATATTTTAAAATGTAATTCTGTGAGAGCCATACAATGACCTGTGTATGTTATGCATTATCCTATAAAAATTTGGTGTTGTCCCAGATGACAGCTGTGATTGGCTCCAGCCACCCACAACCATGAACATGAGCAGTAGGAAACGAATGGATTGTAATCCAAGAGAATGTTTTATATTTTTAACATTATTTTTTTTATTAAAAATTTGTCTGTGAGCCTGATGTAATCATCAAAAGAGCCACATCTGGCTCACAAGCCATAGGTTCCTGACCCCTGTCTTATAGTAATACATCTATCTAGACATGAACATATACCTTGATTCTAGCCAATGAGAAGAAAATTGTTCTGGCAAGTAGCTTGGAAAATTTCTTACTTCCCTGATAAAAGTACAGAAGTACAGCACTCTAATTTTCCTATTCTCTCTTGTTTCTTCCTGCCTGGACTGCCTTTATGATGGTGGGAGGCGAAATATCTATCTTGAAATTTTGCCCAAGGAAGCAAGGATTTTGGAGCAGAAAGAAAGAGCTTAAGACTTTTCTGAAATCATTAAGCCATCGAAACTCCCCATAGTAGTTCTAAACTGTTTTTTTTTATATAACATTCTCTAAAACCATCCACAATTATTTAAAATTTGAAATTAACTAGTCACTTAAATTGAATCTTTAAAGTACTTGACACATGCTAATCAATATATTTTACTATTTTGTTATTGTTCTAGTCCATGAGTTATCATTAACAGAATAAATTACTTAAAAGATTAATGTTATAGAACCACCAGAGATAAAATGAAATGCTTGAAAATATAATAATAGTATTCAAGGATCCCACAATTTAATGAATATTAATTATATCATTAAAACAAATTATAAATTCTTAGCTTCTGTCCCCCATACTTTAATTTGAGGTCAGCATTTCTATTGGTGTTACCTGTTTCTGATGCATAGGTCCCCAACCATCACATTTTGCCTAAAACCTATTGTCATTGAACCATGACATTCTGTTCAACTATACATACAATAAGGTAAAAACTGTTCCTTAATTTTAACCCTTTCTAATTTTGCCTTAGAGTGTACTATTGATTTTAATATGCAAGTATTATTTGTTTTAACTTTTCAAAATTTTAGACATGCATTGAACACATCAAAGAAATTAATGGTACTCCTAAAGACCCCATACTGGAGATTTTTCAGAATCTATTTAATAATCTTGATTTCTAACAATATAGATTAATTTTTATTATTTTTTGGAGGATTTAAGTAAAATTATAGAATTTTTAATTGTTTATATATATTAATATACCAGAATATAATCACTACTATAAGTCTATAAAATTATAGTTCAATTTGGTTGAATGCAAATTTATATTTTTCATAATTTTCAAGATTTTATAAGAGTAAAGATTAGCCTGACCAAACAGTAGCACAGTAGATAGAGCATCAGACTGAGACGTGGAGGACCCAGGTTTGAAACCTGAGGTTCCCGGTGTGAGCTTGGGCTCCTATGGCTTGAGTGAAGGCTCACCAGCTTGAGCAGGGGTCACTGGTTTAAATTCAAGGTTGTTGGCTTTAGCAAGGGGTCACTTGCTCTGCTGTATTTACCCAGTCAAGGAACATATGAGAAAGCAGTCATTGAACAACTAAGGTGCTTCAGTAAAAAAATTGATGCTTCTCATCTCTCTCCCTTCCTGTCTGTCCCTAGCTATCCCTCTCTCTGACTCTCTCTCTCTGTCTCTGTCAAAAGAAAAAAGACTAAGGATTATTATTTTGGTCAGGAAAAATTTTAAAAAGTTTGAGAATTTAAGATTAATTCATCTATGAGTGACAAATCTAAATATAACTGGAGAATAAAATATAGCTTTGTATCAGATTCTATATGGATCGATCATAGAAAATACAGCATAAAACAGCTGCTTTTTAAAAATTTCATAAACTAAAAATATTAGATCAACTTAATTATGTAAATTCTATATTTTTAAAATATATATTTTAGAGTTAGTAGTTTCAGAAACAAAGATATTCTTTTATGTAATGAACTTAAATATTAAAGGTTTAGTCCTTTTATTTTTTACTGATTTGAGGAATGTTGAATTTATATCCCACTGATTTATTTCTATAAGCATATAACTTTTTATTTAAGGTATATAAAAATTAATGTAAAATATTCCATATAAACAAAAAAAGACTTACAATGCAATATACAAATGATGTATTGTAGAATTGTGCACCTGAAACCTATGTGATTTTATTGTCTACTGTCACCCCAATAAAGTAAAAAAGTTTAAAAAAGAAACAGACTGCTTGTAGTTCAGTCACATGTCAAAATAGAAACAGAAACACAGAAAGTCAACATTCCAGCTATCACAGAGACCTGGTCTCCTAAGTGGGCACAAAGTGTTTATATATAAATGCATACATGAAGAGCACAAACATAGTCCCCCACTACCACAAATTATGCAGTTTAGTTTCCCATACTAGGGCAAACTACAGGCGTCAGCACATCTGAGTGCAATGGTTAAGCCTGACCCTGAGAATTCACCTTCGTCATCATGGCATCTGCCCAGCCAGCTAAATATACAAAATGTTTTCTTAGTTTCTGTTTATAAACAGACAAAGAAAATCAAACAGATAAGACTGAAAAGTAAAGCTGTCATTTTTTACTTGGAAAAGTGTAGATCATAATCAGTTACCTGAAAGAGATATTCAAATTATCAGCCTGAATTCCAAGTTTTGAATTATGCCACTATTGGGAAATGAGTTTGTGGCTTGAGTGAATAGCAAACAATAAAACAGAAAACCAGTCTGAGTAGACAGGAAGGGGAAAAACAAAGAGTTAAGAACATGACAATTTTGTTGCCTTTTGCATTTTTCTCCGGAAGCTACATAAACCAAAATAAAACAATCTGCCTGCACTTAAGTGGCCTGTGAGGTGGTTTTCTTAAGTAACAACAAATTACTTGACTCTATCAGACAAGTTCACAAAGGTCACTCAATGGGACATCTAAAACTGCAAATATAGAATTTTGAACATGTGTCAAAGGTTTTATTTAAATTATTAATAATGGAAAGTAAAACCAGTTCAAAGTATACTTAACAGTTGGATATTTATAGATAATTTAATAAATGTATATTGAGACATAATTGCTAAATTGATATAATCTGGTTCCTGTCCAATAGGAAAATAAAAAAATAATCTTTCAGATTATATTTTCCATTGACAGACTATTTGAAAGTTTTCACTTAAAAAATTTATCACTTAACTTTTGATCCCTTAGAATTCTCAATTAGTTTAGCCACTGGCACACCAAAGTTGCAAAAATAATTCTACACTGCACTGAAAGAACAAGTAATACAAATTCTGTGGTTCTTTCCATGGGTCAGATTATTTTAAAGACTATTTTTAAATTAAACTATTGGCTATTTATTTATCTTGCATTGAGAACTGTTCCAATACCTTTTCATCTGGTATATTTTTGTTGCACCCACCATATTTTTCATACTGATTTTTAGAATGCATATCAATGTACATGTATATATGTCACATATTTTTATTTTTGTGGTTGACAAAAAAGTTAAGGATAGAAGATCCTTAGGTAATTGTGAGAAAAGAGAATCACTGCTGTTAAAGTTTTCAAAATCAACATAATTTACATATTTGTATTATAAATATAATGCAGTATTAAAGGGTTTAGAATTTGGAAACATTGTCTATGTTAAAATCTAGCCTGACCAGGTGGTGGCGCAGTGGTTAAAGTGTTGGACTGGGATGCGGAGGACCCAAGTTCGAGACCCCAAGGTCGCCATCTTGAGCGCGGGCTCATCTGGTTTGAGCAAAGCTCACCAGCTTGGACCCAAGGTTGCTGGCTTGAGCGAGGTTGCTCCATCTGCTGAAGGCCAACGATCAAAGCACATATGAAAAAGCAATCAATGAGCAACTAAGGTGTCACAGTGAAAAACTGATGATTGATGCTACTCATCTCTCTCTGTTCCTGTCTGTCCCTATCTCTCTCTCTCTCTCCCTGTAAAAAATAAATAAATAAATAAATAAATAAATAAATAAATAAATAAATAAATAAATTTTAAAAATCCATTTTAATCAATTACTAACTCTTATATACATTTGAGAAAATTATTTAAATTCTCTGTTCCCCAGTTTTCTCTGATGCAAAAAAATAACACCAATGCTAACATTTATATCATAATTAGTTTGTGGATTAAATATATTAATATATGTAAAATTTTTGGATAATGTCTGGCATAAATTAAATGCTAGATGTGTGATTTTTTTAGTTATTATAATGCTATTATTATGAGAGAAAAGATATACACAGATATCTACAAGTCAAATTTGTAAATGTCATTATTTTGAAAATATATGCAAAAAATCATTAGTTAAAATTGTAAATAAGCTTCTGCATTTATAAAGCTACAGCTATAAAACATTAAAAGCTAAAGCATGAGCTTATACAGTAAAAAATGTATTTCTACTAATTAGTTTAATAAAATTTTTACTGTTTTTAAATAGTCTTTATTTTGTAGAGAAGTTTTAGGTTCTCAACAAAATTGAGAGTAAGGCACAGAGATGTCCCAAATACCCCACATGCTCACACATGCAGACAACTTGCCCCATTATCAGTATCTCTCACTAGAGTGGTAGAAAATGTTTATTGTTTTTCTTAGCAGCTTTATTCTATTCTTTCAACTTTCATATCCATATCAGTGTTTTTTCCCTTTCCTCATACCCTTTTTTCTTGTCTTCTTTTTTAAAAAAATTAAATCTATTTAGGGTGACATTGGTTAATAAGATTATATAAGTTTCAAGTGTACAATTCTATGATACATTATCTTTATATTATATTGTGTGCCTACCACCCAAATTCAAATCTTCCATCAACATATACTTGACCCCCTCCTTTACCCTTTACTACCACAACCCCCTTGCCTCTGGTAACAATCATGCTGTTGTCTTTATGAGGTTTTGGTTGTTTTTCTCTGTTCATTTGTCGCTTTCAGTTTTATATTCCACCTATGAGTGAGGTCATATGGTTCTCAGTGTTTAAATGTTTAAATGCACTTGAACTAATTAGTGTCTGGCATTGTGGTACGTAGTTTGTTCCTTTTTTAGAAGGATATGATTCATGAAGTAAATTTCTTCTCAATTCTGTTAAGAGATATATATACTTTTTTATTAGAGGGGGTGGGGGAGGCATTAGCTTATAGCAATTGCTTCTTGACCAGGCAAGCCTGGTGATTTGAACCAGTGACCTCAGCATTCCAGGTCAATGCTTTATTCACTATTCTACCACAAGTCAGGCTACTTATATTTACTTTAAAATAAAATTTAGAGTTTTTGTTATTCAAAATGTTGCCCAAATCATTTTTGGCAAATTTATTTTATAATAGCTCCTTGTATATTAAATAAATCACATGTAAGCATATTCATTTTAGTAGGCATTTTATAAGTTCTAATTATATTGGACAAAAAATTAGAATTGGAGACTCCTTAGATGGCAGAATTTAGGTACATATTCTTGCATCATTTAAAAATATATAGTTTAAATAATAAGGTATGTAACAGATAGCGTATTACTACCATAATTATATTTTTATGAGCCATTCCTCAAATCCTCAGGTTAAAAAGATTATTTTCAAATTACTTAATTTGAGTTATTCATTAAGGGCTTTGACAAAGCATTACATTGGTTTTATCCATGTTTCCTAAAATCTTATTCCTTTTCTAGCTCATTAAAATTAAAATAATTATTCAGAGTTCTGTTCTTTTTCTTTTCTTACTTTTTATCGCTCATCATGACAATCTCCTTCTTGAGGCAAAACCACATATAAGAAAGTAGATGCATAGAGAATTTGGTCATTCTAAAAGATTACCAAGCAAAAATAAAAGGAAATATTAGAGAATACAAGAAAGATTGACTCATTAAAAAATGAATTATTAATTTTCTGAAAGTTCAGACATTTTCATAGCAAAGGATCTTTTATAACTTATCCATAAAAATTATGAACTCTGCAATATCAACTCTTTCTTTCCAGGTTATTGTTTGGCAAATCTTTTAAAGCCATTTCTTTATTTCTTTATATCTTATTTTTTTCCATTACAACTTCATGCAAACTCTTAACCTATATTTATTTATATTCTTCCTTCAGATATTATTTGATACTATGATATTATTTGTAATACAATGGTTTCCTCTCTTTTATTATAGAATACCTTTGTTACTCTTCCTATATGCTCAGTTAGTACTGCTACTTTACCCCTTGTTAAATTTATCCTATTTTATCTTAATTTCTTGCTTAACTTTGTCTTCCCTGATTGATGTTTTTGTGAAGGGATTTTTTGTTGTTGTTGTTGACTTTTGTACCATTATATATAATTACAGTGCTTAGAATATGTTAACCCTAAAACATTATTTATTTTATTAGTTGGCTAATAAAATAATTAGTTGGCTAATAATATAGCAAGAATTTTATCTTAGTATGTTGCTTTTGTTTATGTGTACAGATGGAAGTGTATTTATTCCCATGTGTGGCCGAGTGGATGAGAGAGGCTTTGATCAAGAAATTGTTTGGCAAAGACTCTTGCTAGTAAGCTATAGAACGCTGCTATATGCTCTTCTCACAGATTCTCATTTTATCTTATCTTAGACCTAAACTATCTGATAGTAACATCTAAAAATCCAGAAAAGGATATACAAAAAATTTATACATGCTAGCTGGCCAAGTGATATGCATGTATCTAAAAGGCTGTTTTAATCAAATGGATTTAAAAAATATTCTATTAATTGTGAGACATTAATTTTGGTAACGGTAGAGTAGAGCGTGGTTGATAAATATTTAATAAGCATATACAGAATATCCAGGACAGTGTTAATTGTTGTAGAGAAATAATAGAAGTAAGAGTTACCATATTCCCTTCAAGAAATGTTCAGTTAGTTGATAAAAATGTATATGTGATGCACTTATAAATGTGCTCTATTGATGTGGCATGAAATATGACACAGTATTCAACCAAATATAGAAAGAGCGGAGGACCCGGGTTTGATTCCCGGCCAGGGCACACAGGAGAAGCGCCCATTTGCTTCTCCACCCCTCCGCCGCGCTTTCCTCTCTGTCTCTCTCTCTTCCCCTCCCACAGCAAAGGCTCCGTTGGAGCAAAGATGGCCCGGGCGCTGGGGATGGCTCTGTGGCCTCTGCCTCAGGCGCTAGAGTGGCTCTGGTCGCAACATGGCGACACCCAGGATGGGCAGAGCATCGCCCCCTGGTGGGCAGAGCGTCGCCCCATGGTGGGCGTGCTGGGTGGATCCCGGTCGGGCGCATGTGGGAGTCTGTCTGACTGTCTCTCCCTGTTTCCAGCTTCAGAAAAAAGAAGAAAAAAAAAATAGAAAGAGACTTCATATAGGCTTAAATTATCCTATTATATTTCAAAAACAGTTGAAGTGGACTTAACTTCTTTATTGGACCTCTATGATAATTGTACCTTTACAAAAATAGATTATCAAATAACTACAGAAAATGAGATTGCAAGATAACCTCAATTCAGTAACCTTAAACTCTGAGGATAAAAAAAAAGTTCTATTTATTCTTAATTACTGGAAATTTCTTGGTTAATGATAATAGACAATTTAAAGATTCATTGGACACCATAAAAACAAAAGTTATTTATCTCTTTGGTGTTATATTCCAAACTTCATTGTGCATATTATTCCTTGAACATCACTAATATTTAGAAAAATAATAATTATTATTTTCACCTTTAACTATGTAATATTTTAGCAACTTTCTTTACATTTCTATCCTGCTTCATATAAGTTATAGGTTGTTCTGTGCAGTTCAACATTGTATGATTTAAATTACTATCCAATGTAATGGCATTTAAAAAAAGGAAAAATCAAAAGACATAATATTGTTTTATAATTAAGGTAGAAAAGACTTAAACAACGCATATAAATATTGACACTTTGATGGCTGGTTATTCAGCCTTTTTACAAGGGAACATGCTCAGATATAAATAATCTTATTATTGGAAGTCCTGTTATTTGGGCCAACAATTTTTCATACTACATTTCAAAGACAAAGTTTAAATGTGGAAAAAAGAAATGTAAACTTACTAATAAATTGCTACATAACATTCTCTCAGATATCAGTGTGGACAAGGCCCACTCGGGGTGAGGACAATGGAGACGCAGAGACCCAACTCCAGGGACCAGGTTAAGTGACGCAGATCCACTTTATTCAGGAAGTAAGCTAGCTTATATACACAGGTTCAGCCTACAGGATGTTACAGTGTGTTCTTCAAAGCCAATGGTTGAAAGGGTCAGGGAGCTGCCTGGTTAGTGCTGAGTCATTGCCCTATAGCAGGTAAGCTCCCTCCTGAGTGTGCCTAGGAGGGTTTCAGGTGCTGGAGTGTTCTCCCAGCATTGCATCAGCCACAGCTGCTAGGAATGCACTCAGCGCTCTACCTACATTTCCTCCTTCTCTTCTAATTAGGGCCAATTGGACTTGATGAATGACAACTTGCTGTTGTTGTAGCTTCTGAATGCTACACATTATGCAACAGAATCCTAGTAGAAGTAAAACAACTATAATACCTATTATACTATATGCTAATAGATTAGCTGAATTAAACAATGAGGCAAGCTTCTGTAATGTTTGACTAGTTAGAAAATAGAACGGGGGTCTTAAACAGGGGATTCCTCATAGGGGCCGGGATGTCATTTCCCTCCCATTGTGTTACACAGACCTTCTAGGTGCCGTTAAACATAGTTCCATTTTGATTGTAAAAAATGGACATAGGTCCATGCACGCCCCCTTCCCACTAAGGTTCCAGTGTCTAAACACAGAACAATGGCTTGCCACAGGCTGTGTACAGCATATGGTTGCATTCTGTCACTCAGCTTTCGATGCCAAACTCCGAGATTGATGGTCTGCACATCCAGGCCAGAGGTAATGTGGCAGTCTCTCCAGAAAATTCCTTCTCTCGGGAGTGTTCTTAGATGTTCATCATATGGAAACAGGCAAAGAGGCAACCCTGGGAAGGCAAGGTTAGTGGGGTGGCCCAGCTGTTGGTAGCTAGGGGGAGGAGGGCTTGTAGGCCAAGTACTGAGCCTTAGTTGGTAGTACCATTTTCAGCAAAGTCCCCCATAGTATGATTTTGAAGGAGGATCTGCCTCTCCGAGGGGACGGTGTTATTATTCAGAGTGAACTTAAGTAGCATTGGGTCACTGAGGTTACCCCATATAGTGCCATTCCACTGTCAGGATTCCTGGCCACTATTGTCACAAGGAAGACTAAGGGAGAAGTTACTGGAACATACTGGTAAAAATTGTAGCCTATTAACTTCAACAAGCATAATTATGCCAGGGTGGGGAACAGCTGCCTAGATGTAAGAATCTTCTCGCGCCTGGGAGTTCGCTGTGATAATGGCACACATGAGAAGGAACAGAGTACCAGGGCATGGGAGTCTGCCAGGGTCCATTCTCTAGGCCCACCCCACCAAAGCCTCCACATCCCCCCAGGTGATGGGACGTGCATGCTGGCCGCAAGGTCTTCTTCTGGAGCGCTGAGGACCTCCTCCCCTCTGGCATAGTCAGTGTGAAGGAGGCCAAGGCTGTGGCTTTGGATGGGTGAAGACTGAACCACTAGTGGGTGCCCAAGAAACCCTGTCAAGCAGGTTAGAAGGTTCCTGGGATCCAAATTGGCTAAAAAACACAAGCATAATCTCTCCCTTGTGTTAGAAGAGGATGTGATCCCTGCCACTGTGCCGTGGCTGGGTCCTTCCAGCGTCATTTTAGAGAGAGGGGAGGGAGAGAGAGAGGGAGAGATACAGAAAAATAGACAAGACAGAGAGACAAATGAGGAGGAGTAAGAAAAAAGACACATGGGGGTGTATAGGGTGGCCCTTGAGTCTGCAGCAGGAACATGTGTTGGAGTTAAAGCTGGGATAGAAAATGGCATCTGAGAGGCTGGGGTGGGGCATTGAACCCCAGCAGAAATGTGGAAGTATTGACTTCCACTTCTTCAGGTGGTAGAGCTGATGGCGTGGTTTCTAACCTACCTAGTTTCGTTTCTGCACGCTCAGATGCAAGACCATCAAACTCAGTGGCCCAACCCTTTTCTTCCTCTACAGGGGGAGGCAAATATGGAGGTAGGGTTCCTCTGAAAGAGGAGTAGCCTATAGGACCTTAGGGACCGGCAGAGGGTCCTCAGCAGGAGCACCGGTCAAGCAGGCGTGTATTGCTAATAAGGCAGGAGTGAGGCCAAGAGGGAAGGTTTGTCCTTCATGGACCTCTGCCAAACAAATGCGTCAGAGAGCTCAGGCCCAAGTATCCGGGTCCCAGAGGGGCACATCCTCAATCCAGGGATTGAAACCAGAGAGAATCTCCCAGTAAGTACAGAGATCTTTTTCACAAACTTCAACTCACCTACTCTGCAATAAGGTGTACAGGGCTTGAGCCTGTGGGGCTCGAGAGTAGGGGGGAAGGTTTCTCATTGCAGAGGGTCACTCACCTATCCTTTGAGTGCTGGCTGGGTCCCTGTTCGAGGCACCAGTATGAGTACAAGGCTCACCAGTGATGAGGACGATGGAGAGACAGAGACCCAACTCCGGGGACCAGGTTCAGTGATGCAGATTTGCTTTATTCAGGATGTAAGCTAGTTTATATACACCGGTTCAGCCTATAGGATGTTACAGTGTGTTCTTCAAAGCTAATTGTTGAAAAGGTCAGGGAGCTGCCTGGTTAGCTCTGAGTCACTTCCTTGTAGTACTTGAGCTCCCTCCTGGGTGTGCCTAGGAGGGTTTCATGTGCTGGAGTGTTCTCACAGCATTGCATCAGCCCCAGCTGTTAGGAATGCGCTCTGTGCTCTACCTATATATCAGGATAGAGAGAGTTGCTTTTATAATTGTATTAAAATGAGTTAAGGCCTGACCTGTGGTGGCACAGTGGATAAAACATTGACCTGGAATGCTGAGGTCACCGGTTCAAAACCCTGGACTTGCCTGGTCAAGGCATATATGGTAGTTGATGCTTCCTGCTCCTCCCCCCTTTCTCTCTCTCTCTCTCTCTCTCTCTCTCTCTCTCTCTTTCACTCTAACTCTCTTTCCTCTCTAAAATGAATAAATAAATAAAATAAAATGAGTTAAGAGACAATAATAAATTCACTCTCTCATCAGTTGCATCCCTAACTATAGAACAGATGTTGGAAGGGACTGGTGATTCCTTTATAGACAAAAAGAAATAAGCCATTTAAAAATTAGTGTTAAAATTATGAATATATAGCAAACCTGACCATAAACATTGAACCCCTCTCTTCCAAATTGTCAGTAAAATCCAAGTTAATATAAAAAACAGGAAAAGAGCTATGCAACCTATTGCCATGTTTATTCTCATATGTTACATTATTAATCACACAGGGTGATGTATAGAAAAGAGACGGATCATGAAGTCAGACCAACCTTGGTTGTGGTTTGGATCTCCTATTTAACAGAAGGAGAAACAAACATAATTAAACTATATAACAAATCTGCATCTAAATCCTGAATCAGTAGGATGCAAATAAACAACTTCCAGAGTTTTAAATAACTTTTTATATGTACATTGCTTAGTACAAGTTCTAGCACATAGCAAGCTTTTAATAAACAAATTTACTGTGTTATTATTGAAATAACACACTGGAACTTGGAGAATACTAATGCATGAATACAAAATAATATTTGACTGAAATATTAGATTGCAGATGAAATAATCTTTAGGAAAGCAAGAATGATATACCTAAATAGATCAATACTAAAATCTTCAAATATTTTAAGAAATAACATCAACATCAAATATTTTTAGAAAATAAATAGGAGACATATCTATTCCAAATTGTTCTATGAGACTGGCATAACCCTGACACCAAAACGTAACAGGTATAAGAACAAAAATTATGAAAAAAGTTATAAAAGTACTTCAAACACAATAAAATATCTAGCAACATATAAAAATTAAATACATAATGATTGAGTTGGTTTTATTCTATAAAAACTATTTGGTTTTTATTTAAGCCAAATTTAAACATTTGGCTGACTTTATAAAAAATAAAGATTATCAAGCTGATTTCAAAACATATTAACATTAAACTGAAAATGTCTCAAAAGGAACAACAATTTGGATGTCATATCTACCTGATTTCAACATGTAATATATGTGGACATATAATCCAAACAGTGTAATGCTGGTGGTAGGAATAGACAAATGTATACATGGAATAAAGCCCACAAACATACCCACACTCATGCAACAAATTGGTTTTAGATTGGTGACAAAATGTTTCAATGAAGAAATCAAAGTATTTTATTAAACAAATTGTATTAAAACAACTAGCTAGCCATATGAAAAGAAAAAAGAAAAAATAACATCAGCACTTACCTCACACATATAAAAAATAATTTAAAGTTAATCAAAGGTCTATATATGGAGATATAGAAGATATTCCCCATTAGGTTAAAAATGCTTAGGCAACTTACAGAAATCAATAAACATAAAAGGAGACATCAATTGAATATATATAAAATTTATAAATAGAAAAGCTTATAGTGATCAAAATTTTAAAAAAATATTAATATAAAAATTATAATTGAAAGAATATATACAACTAGTGAATATTTGACATAAGTATCATATCTAAAATTAAAAAAAATTCACAGCACCATAATAGAATAATAATAACATAAAATGAGCATGATGCTTACAACAAACACTTTAGAAAAAAATATATGACTGGTTAATAAACATTTCAAAAATTTCTAATATCATTAGTTATCAAGAATATGCAAATTAAAACAAATATGGTAAATTAGTATCTCTATCACATTGTCATAAATATGGAGTAACTAGAACTGTCAATCACATATTATTGCTGTGAATGTAAAATATCATTAGAAAAAATTAGGAAATGTTAACACAAAGTTATATAATTACACCTCTGGAGTTTTATTCATGAGAACATAAAATATACTTCCACAAAACTTTTATGAGGGTGATTATGGCAGCTTTATTAATAATAGCCAGAAATTATATAAAACCATTATCTGTTAATAGTAAAATGGATAAACTAATTGAATCATAGTCATAAATTTTAATACTACTCAGAGATAAAAATGAAATGAACTATAAACTGATGCAAAAAATTGATAATCAATATGAATTATGCTGAGCAAAAGAATATTTGCATTTATAATATGATTTATAGCTATATAAACATGATGGAATTTGGGAAGTAATCTGAAAAAACTACATAGAAGTGACATATTCTATATCATACACTGACATTTAATTGTCAATACTCATCAGATTGTATATTAATATTTCTGCATTGTATTCTGTGAAAAAATTTTTTCTCAAAAAATAAACTATAAATAAATATTGAAGTAAAATAAATTAAAATACTATTTTACTTACAGAAGTTGTATTGGTAAAGGAATGCTAATTTTTTTCAGTAATAAAAACTGGGGAAAAATCAATTAAATTATAACCATGTTTATTATTTTTGTTGCATCAGGACACCATCTCTGTAAGAAGAGCTTTATAAATAAATATTGCAATGAGAGAAAATTTTTTCTAAGTTTAGCTGATGTGAGCCAGCTGTTTTTACCTCCTCTGAGAGAGTGAGTATATCTGGATTCAAGGAGAGGATTTGGTAGGCCCAGATGAATAGATTTTGTGAGACAAAACAACCAACCAAACAAATGAATAAATATAAACAGAAAAAACCTACCAAAAGTTTTAGTGGCTATAAGTGGCCAGACTAGAGCAACAGATTGGAAAGTTAACTCAAAAGTACAACCTGTTTCCCCATTAGAAGTTTTTCTAGTTTTCAACATGCAGATTTGTTGGAATTTGAACATAGGCATCTATATGTATTGTAAGAAAGAACTATTCAACAATCTTGTCATGCTTGTGCATGTGCGGGCACGCACGCGCGCACACACACACACAAAAGAAAAATGTGTATTGGTTTTGGGTTCTGTTTCATTAAAAGCTGGACTTACTTAAATTGTTTAACAGATTTAAATTTCTTAAAATGTAGATCATGAGATGTGGGCTGGGAAATACCTGACTAGCAGGGCTGTGTTTTCCACTCTCAGAATAAAGAGCAAAGGAAGAATGGAGAAGAAGTAATATTCAATTAAATATTTAAGAATTTCCAAAAAGTTTCTGATAATTTAGAAATTAAACTCCTCCATGCTCTCAACCAAAAGTACAATAGAGGCAATTCTTTAAAAACTGATTTCATTCATATGTGGGATATAAACATGAAATCAACAAATGTAAAAATTAGAAAAACGAAATCATTGACAGACAACAGCATGGTGGTTAGTAGAGGGAAGGAGGCAGGGAGTTAGCAAAGGCAAAAGTGTTCAAATATTGATATATGGTAATAAAAATTTGACTTTGTGTGGTACACATACAATTCAATATATAGATGATGTGTTAAACAAACCTATATAATTTTATTATCCAATGTCACCCCAATAACTTTAATTAGAAATACTGTAAATCATACAAACACTGGAGGTGCCAGCCACAATCCTGTCTATCTTTTATAGAGTTTAGGGATTTGCATTTCACTAATAGAAGATTAGACAGGTTATCTCTGTTGGTATAAACATTATCTGGGGGTGGCTATAGTACATTTTATATACAGTGACTGATAAAAATTATAATACACGGGTAGGGGCAAGAAAATATGACTGTTACTAGTCAATAGAAGCAGACTCAATGGTGACTTAGCTATTTCAGTTAGCAGAAATTGACTTTAAGAAAACCATGATTATCTTTTTATAATAAAAAGTAGAATGAATGAATATATAGTTTTACAGAAAAATTGAATCAATTAAAAACTAAAAATTTACTCTAAAAGTGAACAAAATACATCTGAAATTAAGAACAAAATGGAATATTAGATACAGATGAGCACATTGTTAGTGACCAGAAGACAAAATAGAAAATACCTACATTTTAACATGCATCATAACAAAAAAATAAAAATAAAAAAGACAGTATATGTAAGACTAGGTCAGAGCGTGAGATAAATGGAAAATATTTAGAATTCTTATATAAATATTTAATAATTGGAAAAAACTAAAAGGCACACATCTGTGGTAAATGTCCAGAAACCATTTAAGAGGTCATTGAAATATTCCAGGGCAGATATGATGAAGTCTTGGATTATGTAACAGCAGTATAAGTGGTATGAGATGGTCACACAGATCCCTCCTTTCTTCATGTATTCAAAAATATATATTTTTAAAATTTTTTATTTACTGATTTTAGAGAGGAGAGAGAGGGAGAGAGAGAGAGAGAGAGAGAGAGAGAGAGAGAGAGACAGGAGAGTTGGAGGAGTGGGAAGCATCAACTCATAGTTGCTTCTCATATGTCCCTTGACTGAGCAAGCCTAAGGTTTTGAACCAGTGAACTCAGTGTTCCAGGTCGACATTTTATCCACTGAGCCACCACAGGTCAGAAGCATTCAAAATATATTAAGTTAATAACTACAATGTTAAAAGATAGCTGATAACCAGAGGTACAATAGTGACCAAGACAAACACAGTCTTTACTAGAGTGAAACAGATGTCAAATCTGAAGTTCTAAAAATATGTAATTGTAACTAATAAAGTAATTCAAACTGTAGTACTGATGTAATATGTTTTTATTATCAGTAAGTGCAAATAAAAAAATAACTCAGTTCTTATTTTTTAGTAGAAGAAATTTTATTTTATTATTTATTTTTATTTCTTCATTGATATATTTGGAGTGACAATGGTTAACATAATTACATATTAACTTCAGATTCCCAATTCTACAACACATCTCTCTTATTTATTTATTTATTTATTTTTTAGTGAGGAGAGAGAGAGAGAGAGAGAGAGAGAGAGAGAATGGGAGGAGGAGCAGGAAGGATTGATTAGCTCCCATATGTGCCTAGACCAGGCAAACCCGGGATTTGGAACTGCCGACCTCTGCATTCCAGGTGGAGGCTTTATCTACTGTGCCAGTACAGGTCAGGCTATAATATATCTCTGTATATTGTATTGTGTGTTCAATTCCCAAGTGAAGTCTTTGTTCTTCACCATTTATTTCCCCGACATTTTCTCCACCTCTTCCTGACCCTGGCAATTCCCACACTGTTGTCTGTGTTCATGAGGTTTTTTTCATTTTTTTTTCTTTCTTGCTCAATCCATCCACCCCCTTTCCCTAACGTCGCCCCCCAAAACAGCACCTTTCGGCCTGCTCTCTATGTATGAGTCTCTCTTCATTTTGTTTGTTAAATCATTTTGTTCAGCAGATTCCACATATGAGTGAAATCCGCTCTGACTGGCTTATTTCACTTAGTGTAATGTTCTCCAGGTTCATCAATGCTGTTGCAAAAGGTAAGATTTTCCTGTTTTTTATGGCTGTATATATTAGCCATTGAGGATCAACTAATGGTAGTACTTTGCAATATTTAAGCACGTTAGTCATGTGTGTGGTGGAGATGGAGGTGAGGTAAGAGACATATTTTGTTATTGAGATAGTCCCTTGTGTAATCCAGTTGGTTCCCCAAATGGCGAGTCCCTTTATTTAAAAATTAGTAAACCCCCCCCAAAAAAAAGAGCATCATCATTTTTTGTGAAGTAGTGATGAAACTGGAGGATAGAAATATACCTGGAAAATGAAAATTTAAATTTCCAAATGTCCTCAATAAAAGAAAGCAAGATAAATATAAACTGAATGTATTTTAATATTTTTAAGAATAAATATACTTGTATTTTTTTGTTTTGAGCTATCCCATTTATAGCAAACTTTTATTAGCAAACATTTATAGAGCACGTTACAGATTTCCAAGCACTTTCACTTAACTTTTTAAAATTACGATCTTCACAAAAAAGTCTTTGAGGTAGAAAGAATTATTTTTTTATCATTTTGTAGCCAAGGAACCTCTGGGTCTGAGAGTTTCCACAGCAGGATTACAGCCCTACGTTGATAACGAAATAGCAAGAACTTGAACCTGCCCTCCCCTCACACTATCCTTAAAGCCTTCCACAACATTATTTTCATAATAGCTCACAGTTATATGAGTGTTTGCTGATAACATTTGAAAGAGAGGTTTAGAGTAATTCATATCACTATCCTATTTCTAGTCTGTCAGAATTTAACTAAAACCTACCTTTATTGCTGCTTATATACTATAATTTTACTGTGGTGCCTTTGCTCCTTATGCTTATGTATTATTTTCTCCTAGGAATTGAAACATTTTACAGACATTATCCAATTAAACCTCACAAATTTTCCATTGAGGTGATATGGAGTAACTGTTAATCATTTTTCCCTTCTATATTGTATCTGTTAAAAGCTATAGAGGGCTTAGTCTGTTGATAGCTTATAATTATTAGCCTTCTTCAATTTAAAGGGGAAAAAAGCTCATACTACTAGGCAGCCTCCATTAACTTTATTTTAAATTTCCATTAAGGTAACAATGGAAAGAAAAAAGCTTGGAAATGACATAACAGTACAAAATTTAATTTTGGGCTTATACTTCGAGAGCTCCTATGTGGAGAGAAATTCACCATTATTGCTAGCTATGAGAGATGGCTTATTCATTTTGCATCATATTTTCCATTGCATTTTACTGTGTATATACAAACACAAAAAACTTAAGTGCAATATCTTTAAATGTAGGGATTAATATGGAACCCTCTGATACTGTAAAAATTATAACATGATTTTTCTTATAACAAATATAAAGGTTATTATTAAATTTTAATATTAATATTTCACCAACTTACATATTATTTTTAAAATATTGAATAGATATTTATTTCTGGAATATGATTCCAAAACACTAAATAGTAATTTAATAACAAACACTGAAACTTAGCATTTGATAGCGTGACTCTCTCTACATATCTATATATTATATATTTATTAAAATAGATACATAGAATTGTAGGACATAGCAACAATAAATGGAATACTCAAAGTAGACAAATGGAAGAAGATTTAATAAAAGTTTTCAAAGTTTACAAAAGTGTGGATTGGGTTTCAGGAGGGGGGATGGGAATAGAGCAATCAAAGAATGATAAACTTAAGGTGCCAGTGGCACTCTAGACTGAAAGAGACTAGCTAAAGAAATCTGGATTCAGTAGTTATTTGAAAAGACCCATCATCTTCTGTATGAGATTCAACAAACCACTGACAAACTAACATGAATGGGAACAGTAGAATAAATGTCCCATCTTCTTTCTTCTGACCCTTGACCCCTGTTAATGCCTTGCATCCAGCATAAAATCATACATCAAAGAAGCTTACTGATATATCCTATATGAGCTATTTCTCTGAAGCATAATAGAATGATGTGGAAGGGAGGAGTTTGGCTATGGAAGAGCAAACAAGAATATATAACACAATGGACTTTAGTATATCTTTATTATATCACTTATTGTTGTCATGCCTAAGCTACTACATATAAAATGTATATGATCTTATGATGACTTTATTTTCTCTTATTTCTGTTTTATTCTTCTATGGATGCATAGTAATATTTTTATATGTGGAAATAAGTGGATTATATAATCTATTAAATAATTTAATGGGATGTAAAGGGAGTGATAGATATTAACGGGACAGCTAAGATGAAAACTACCATTTTGCAAAGTGTTAATGAAGCTACTTTGTGTAAACAGTTTCTGGATCTCAAATTGAAATATAAATTTTCTGGCTTTTATAACTTCAAATAATACACACCACAAGTGGAAAGTCTTGCTCTAGTCACATGATACCTCCTTCATTCAGAATGATTTTTGTGACATAAATCCATGGAGAATTTTTTTTACCTTCTAGGTCTGATTCCTTTTTTTTTTTTTTTTAGTTGGTGTGTATATATATATATGTGTGTGTGTGTGTTTGTGTGTGTATGATATATATATTATAAGCTATATTAGTTTTTCTGGTATATAATATAGTGATTCATCATTTTTATACCTTACACTATGCTCACCTCACTAATTCCAGTAATCATCTGTCACTCTCCAAATTTATTACAATATTATTGAATACATTCTGTTGTGCTTTGCTCTGTTCTCCAGATTGATGTCATCTAGAATTCATAGTGAACATGTTGAGTCTCTCAGGTTATTGATCCTTTATTCTTCTGAATCTTTATAGCTGTATAATTTTCTTGACCCTGGGCCACGTAATTTCTATTTTTGCTGCCCGTGGTGTCTAGCCTATTAGATGACAACATTCAGTCAAGTTAGATGCTGTAATATATTTCTCACTTATTTTCAATTCTCACAAATATAACTGAGACACCATCCATTGTATATTTGTTGTTTGTTTGTCCTTGGCTCTCATCTCTGTACATGCTTTTACATGTTTCCTTCTGTATTTCTGGAATCTAGAAATATATAAATACATTCCTCATACTCCTTTGACAGCAAATGGCAGGCACTGCAGGAAGAGTTGAAAGTGAGAGGAGAGAAAAGGTTGTTTTTCCTGTCTTGTCTTATTGATGTGTGCAATAGGAGCAATGGCAGCTTCTTGCCTAAACAGTGTGGTGCCAATTAGTGCAGCTGAAGGACCTCCCACAGCTCTAGCCAGCATCATAGTTTCCACGGACTTGGTTCAGGCAGTGACAGCAGCAACAGCGAGTACATTAATCTCGGTGGCAGAGTGACCATAGACTGGCTTCTGCAGTAACAAAACAATGGAAAGCTTTGAACAGTTTGAGACTGAAAGACATGATCAGCGTAATGAGACTGTGGTCTTCTGGCTCCTGTAAACATTTGACAAGGATGTTGCCAACAGCCAGAGTTCCGGGAGATGTTCCCAAATCCTCGATGTCAGGGTTCATTGGCTCTGGGCAGCATTCCTATGATTTTTTTCTTCTGTGAAGGAAGGTAGTATTCCCTACAGTTTCTCTTCTTGGGTACCTCACTTTTTTTGACTTACCACCTTTTTAACACTTTTATACCATTACCTTACTTGTGCTGGCCCCTCACTAATAACTAGATGTTTTTAATGTAATGTTGTATTCTACATCATCCCAAAATTAAGAATTGCTTTTATCTCTAAAATTCTGAGAATAAATTTATATTGCAATTATTATATCATAATCATAGATATCTTACCTATGAAGACATTATTATATATTAACAGTAATGATAAAAAAGGTTTCTTTAATAAATATTCACACAGGCAATTTTATAAAACTTTTCTCACCTTTACATACTGTAATTGTGGTATTTGTCCTATTTAGGGTTCTCAGAAATGACCTTTTAAATATCCATATACCCTTGTTTGGGTAAAACTTACTACAGACCAAATGTACTTGAGAGTATCCTGGGTAAAACATATTTCCAGATAAATTATCTCTCATTTGTCCTACAGGATTTGCTAAGGTTCTTGCTCCTGCAACTGCTGCGCATAGCCCACACATTTTACAGTTCTGTAAATGTGTTCTTATAGAATTTTATTAGTCATAGAAAATCACTCTGTGTTTGAACTCATGCGATTTAAAACAGGCTGACCAAATCATTTGTAATATACATGCCATCATAAAAAATTTATTTTATTAAAAAAATTAAACTGACAAGAAATTTGCAAATACGAAGCTCTTCAACACAGTTATCTTGTTTCTTTTACTAACCATTATCATGTTTCTATGGATTTCATTCAATTCCATAATACCTCAAAAAAATCTATCTTTAGCTTCATCTTTTCTTACTACTCTATTATTTCACGTCCTCTCATAAATAAAATAGTAAATTGGTACTCTTGGTAATGACTGGTATTCTACATCTTAGTCATTTTTCTCTTGCATTATGTAACTACAAATGGCACAATTTTGCCATAGTAATAACTGTTAACTTATTTACAGCTGAATGAACAACCATCAACATACAGGGAACATTCTGTGATATAATTTATGCAAATGGAAAATGTAAAATAACATTTTATTGCTTCCTTTCTGCATCTAAGATATTACTTCTATTTTTTATTGGTATATACAAATGAGAATTTCTTGTTGTGTGTATATTTTTTATTTAATTTTTATTGAACTCATTGGAGTGATACTCATTAACAAAATTATATAGGTTTCAGGTGCAAAATTCTATAATGCATCATCTGCACACTGTATTGTGTGTTCAGCACACCTCAAGTCAAGTCTCTCTGTATCACCATTTACCCTCCCATACCCTCCTCTATGTCTCCCTGTCTCTCTATGAGTATTTTCTCTGTTTTCCTCCTTTTGCTCAATCCCTCCACCATGACCCCCAGCCTAATAATCATTAGGCAGAGGAGAGAGGGGTCTGGGGACCGGTGGAAAAGGTGAAGGGATTGAGAAGTACAAATTGGTAGTTAATAGAATAGTCACAGGGATATAAAATATAGCACAGGGAATATAGTCAATAATACTGTAGTAACTATGTATAGTGCCAGGTGGGTACTTGAAATATTGAGGGGATCACTTTGTAAAGTATATTATTTTCTCTCCATTACACTGTACATTTGAAACTAACACATATTAATACTGAATGTAAAAAAAAAAGTACCAGATGATTCACCAATCTCACTTCTGTGTTTATATCCACAGAAAATGAAAACCAGATCTTGAAGAGATATCTGCACCCCCATGTTTATTGAAATATTATTTACATTAGTCAAGATATAACAACAAGCTAAGTATCTATCAATGAATAATAAATAAGGAAAATGTGATATATGTATATGAACGAAGGAAATCCTCGCATCTGTAGCAACATCGGACTCTGAGGATACCATATTAAGTGAAATAAGAAAGAGAGAGATAAGCACCATATTTTATTGAAAGTTGAATCAGAGAAACATACACTAGAGAGGTGATTACTAGGGTCTAGGGAGTGAGGGAAATAGAGACACATTGGTCAAAATATACAAACTTCCAGTTATAAAATTAACTTGTCCTGGGGATCTCTTGTATAGCATGGTGATTAAAGTTAATAATATTGTATGATATACTTGAATATTGCTAATACAGTAGATCTTAAATGCTCTCACTACAAAAAAAAGAAATGTTAATTATGTGACAGGATGGAGGTGTTAGCTAACACTATGCTGGTAATTAGTTTGCATTATGTAAATGTATAAAATCAACATGTTGTAAACTTACATGTAGAAATTTATACAATGTCGTTTGGCTAGTTGACCCAGAGGTAGATTGTGTGGAAGTCCTGGGTTAGATTCATTGTCAGTGCACACAGGAGAAGCAACCATCTGCTTCTCCACACCTCCCCGTTTCTCTCTCTTTCTCTCTCTCTCAATTCTCTTCCCACATCCATGGCTTGAATGGTTTGAGCAAAGCTGGTCCTGGGTGCTGAGGATGGCTCCATGGCCTCTCCTCAGGCATTAAAATAGCTCGATTGCTAAGCAATGGAACAGTGTCTCAGACAGGCAGAGCATCACCTGATATAGGGCTTGCCAGTTGGATCCTGGTCAGGAAGCATACAGGATTCTGTCTCTGTCTCCCTGCTTCTCACTTAATTAAAAAAAATTTACACAATGTTACAGTGTGGCTATTTTTTTTGTAAATTATTTTCTTATAGCCTTTCTTTGACAACACAGTTTATCTGAGATAACCCACAAACATTTTTTTACAGAGAGTGCAACACTGTACTTTGCTTATAGAATGTATATTTCCCCAGCATTCAAAAGTTTTACATAGCAGTTTACTTTAACTAAAAGATTTACTAGCCTCTAGAAATTCACTTAAAGGTAGGCAAAAATGATTTCACTTGATGATGAATATTCTCAATTTACTTAATCATGTAGCTACATAGTGTAGACAACAGATTTACTTTATCTGCCACAAGGTTAAATGTAAATGTCTCAAAGTTATCCATAAGTCAGCAGTATCAGCAAACACATGGTTTTCACATTTAAACTGCTCTGAAAAAATGTTAAGTGAAAAGTAAAAAAAAAAAAAAAGTTCATTAAAAAAAGGAATTTTCAAAAAAAAAGGAATTTTCAGAAAATATTTTATCACAGTAGTACAAAAATATAGAGAAAAACATAATTATATCAAACATATAAAATTAAGAATCAAAATATCCATATAACGTGATTGTAAAAGTTGTCAAATTATTGTAAATGTATTCAACAAATTATGTAAAATGTGTATTTTGATAACATAAGCGGTTTTGTATAAAATTAAGAAACATTTTCTACCACAAATCATGAATAAATTTTCACTATTTTTTTATTAGTGTTGACCTTTTTTTTCTTGTATCCTTCTATTAATTACAATAAGTGGATTTCCTGGTATAATACCCTAACATAGAATTCAGTTTCTGTGAATTTTCTAGTCTTAAAATTCTAGTAGTAATTTTGACACTCTTACATTTCAAGCATCTGAAAGATTTTGATTTTTAGCGCTATTTCCAGATGCTCAGAGATTTTGTTTTTTACTTAAATTCCATCATTTTCTAAGACCTGAAGGTACAACTCTTTCTTTATCTGCCTTCATAAAAAGGCATACACATCTTTTCAACCTTAAAATATACTGATATTGCATAGTTTTTGGAAGAATGTTTTAGGTCACCACCACACAGTAGTTAGTCCATCTGCAACATTTAAATCTAAGTCCTTCTAATATATAACATCATGCGCAAGTTATTACTCTCTCCAAGCCTAAAATTTTCATCTCTGTAATAGAAATAATAATAGATCCGCCTTTGTATTTGTTACTAGGATTTGATGAGATAATGTCTATATAGTATTTATCAGAGTATATTTAGTACATATTAGCTCTAGATAATCATAAATTATTTTATTCTCTGCAGAGGCAGATTAAGGTTGGTTGAGGTTTTGAGTGCAGAAGAAAATATTGGGCTCCTTAAAAAAAGAGAGAGACAGGGAAAATAAAAAGACATGTTAACCATATTTTTAAATAAATAAAAAATATTATGTACTATTAATGTTAAAATGGCCCATATGAAACCAAACTTGGTGTCATTAGAGAAAAGTGTAAAGTTGGGGTTTTGCTGGACCCATCAGAAGTCGGGGCCCAGGGCAGGGGCTGGATGTACCCTCATTAAATTCACCTCTGATTCTCTGATTTACATAATATTTTACCTTTTCTTGTACATACTACCAATTTTAAAAATTGTAAGCTTCTTGATAATAATAGTTTATGCTTTATTCAACTTTTTAATTCTCATGCCTAAAAATGTGCTATGAATATCATTTTTTTTTCAGAGACAGAGAGAGTCAGAGAGAGAGATAGACAGGGACAGACAGACAGGAACAGAGAGAGATGAGAAGCATCAATCATCAGGTTTTCATTGCGAGATCTTAGTCATTCATTGATTGCTTTCTCATATGTGCCTTGACCACAGGCCTTCAGCAGACCAAGTAATCCCTTGCTCGAGCCAGTGAGCTTGGGTCCAAGCTGGTGAGCCAAATAACCCCAAATGACCCCATGCTCAAGCTGGTGACCTCGGGGTCTCGAACCTGGGTCCTCTGCATTCCAGTCTGACGCTCTATTCACTGCGCCACCACCTGGTCAGTCTGAATATCATTTTTATTAAACAAATATGATATATTCTTTACATGTGCAGTGTGCCATGAGAACACAGTACAAAAGCGTGAGGTTTTATTTGTATATATAAACGTAATCCAATCAACACTTTAATATCTCAGTAGAGAAAGCTATTTGATCCAATTGGTTATGGGTCATTTTAATAAGTGTAATACTTTGTTCCTTCAGGCTTATATGAGCATTCCTTTTTGATGCCTTGAATGTAATTTAACAGAGCTTGAGCCATTAAATTTAAAAATATCACTGTGGAATTAAAGTTCAGTCACTTATTTGTTGATGCACATTATGTGTCTAATTATCATTTTTAGAAACAGTGATTTTACGTACACTTCAATTGAGTAAATGTTATTAGATGACGGTTGCTTTCATGGATATCATCTCAGTAGAAAATTCTTTTTGGTGAGCTGTCTTCAGTAAAGAGCACAAGTGTGAAAACTTTAAAGAGTTCATTTTGCAAAGGCTCCGTTTTTTTTCATTGAGTTCAATATCTCTGACACTCCAGATTTTGAAATCATTAATTTTATTTCTGCCCAATTGTAAGGGCTTATAATTTATATTTACCTACCTGTTGCTTTTGGAGCTTACTCCATTATAATGTAAGGGTGTGTGTGTGTGTGTGTGTGTGTGTGTGTGTGTGTGAATCTCAGTGCTGTCCACATCATTGTGATGTATAAATTATCATCCTGTAGCATATTTCTAAAGATTTTCCATAGAATTATTATTTTCCATGTCAGGCTACCCTAAGTTATAGTAGTAGATAATACAATATTATTACATGATAAAATGCTGTGTCAAACTGTCCAACTAATCTTTTTATAGACATTTGGAAGATAATGCTTAAATGCAAAGGATTGACTACACTGGCTACTGTGTTAGGCTCTATATCAACAGAGAATATACCAACAGAGAAAGAAACATACAATAGAGAGAACAGTCGACTTTGTGTATGCTTTCAGCAAGTTCTTTGTTCATATTCACCGAGTGTTTAATAGATACCAGGCACTATTTTAGGCAGGAGGGGAAAAAAACAATTAAATCTCTGCTCTCATCAGACTTAATTTCTAATGGGTAGATGCCAACAATGAAAATAAGCATATCCCTTAAATTAATTGTTTTGTCAAAAGGGAATAAAGGATGTTTTTTTAAAAAATCAAACAGAGAAATGAACAGAAAAGATCAGAACAGAGAAAGAAGGTTTAGAGTATTGTCGCAATAGCTTCATTGAGAAAATGGTATTTGTACAGAAGCTTGCAGAAAATGAGAGTGTTTACCACACGGGTGTATGGCCAATAGTTCGTCAATCAGAGGGAACAATATTTACATGCCTGGTCTGTTCCAAAAATCATAGGAAGTCAATTAAGCCAAAGGCGATTTTGTAGGACATAAGGTAAGAGCAATAAGAAGGAACATATTATTTAGAGCTTTGTAGGCCATTAAAATTTTTCATTTGTTTCTTTTTATTCTCAGGAAAATAGGAAGCCATTGGATATTTCTGAAAAAAGAAATGACAGTCACTGATAAATATTTTAGAAAAATTACTCTGATAACTCTTGAGAATATATTGTAAGAGGCAAATGTAGATGATGAAAAGCTATTTTGTGTGTTTTGCAATATAGTAAAGGAAAGATTATTGTGTTAGATGTCTGGTATTCATGGAGATAATAAGTTATATAATTTATAATTTTTGAAGGTATCTCTAACAGAATGTCTTAATTCATGAAAGAGGAGATATTTTAGATGGGAAGCCAGAAGGGTGCCAAGGCTCTAATCCAGAGACTATAAGAGATAGTTACTATTAACTGTGACTGGAATTCCACAGGGGGAACAGATTTGGAGGCAAGTTAAATGTATAAAGTTTGGTGTTGGAAAAGATAAAATAGAGATGTCAGTTTTACATCTAATTTGAAGTGGATAGTTAATAGGTGACTGATAGAGAAATCAGGTTGATGATTCAAATGTAAATTTGCAAGTTTTTGACATATAGATGGCATTCAAAGCTGACAAAAATCACAAAAGGGTGGAAATGAATAGACAGAAAGTAAAGTAGTAAGATCTGAGAATTCCATCAAAAGGTAAGAAAAAAGGAAGGATCCAGGACAGAAAACTAAGAAGGATCATCACCAAATAATGACAATCATTAACCACAACTAACCTGAAAAATCCAAGATTTAGGCACTGAGTGAGTGGGATTTCCTTGTCTGTAATCTCATCCTAAAGTATTACAGCCATGAAAGAAGTTTAATCATACAGACATCCATAAGTTTGAAAGTATCTCTCTCTCTCTCTCTCTCTCTCTCTCTCTATATATATATATATATATATGAAGAGATACCACAGGTATGATGTGTCTTAGGACTTCCTGCTTGAGTAACAGAAGATGCAGACATACAGGGTGGGGCAAAAGTAGATTTACAGTATTTGTATGAAAAATAACACAATAATTAATAAATAATAATACATGAAATTCATGCACTCACAACTGTACACCTACTTTGCCCACCCAGTATATTCACTTCTCTCTCTCTCTCTCTCTCTCTATATATATATATAGATAGATAGATAGACAGATAGATAGATATTTTCAAAGATCATATATATATATGTATATATATTATATATGTGTGTGTGTATATATCAGCATATTTTATTTGAGTAAGCTCATCTTCAAATAAGATGATAATTATCAAATTTCTGTTTATAAGATTAATCCTAATAGTTTTTTTGAGGGGGAGTGAAGAGGGTGACCACTGAACAAAAGGGTTATTGCTAAGTATAATAATTAAATATAGGCCAGAAATTGGAAATGATATTTTCAGGTTATCAGAAAATCTGTGTCATTTCAAGAACATGTAACAGCCTCATTTATCTCAACACAAGTTTTTTGAGTCCTCTTTAACTGACGTGAGGTATTTATTTTCAGGTATATAACTTGCATCTCCTTGTTTGTCTTTGCTCTTATCCCATAGGTATTTCAGAAGACAGTCATGACTAATTTCATCTAAGTATTTTGATTTGGAAACTGAATATTGAGTTAGGGAGAGAAATAGATTTGGTCTAGACTAAATTCTAAAAGGCAGCATCATTATCAAATCAAACTTTTAATTTTTTTCCAAATAAATATTTTGTCAACTTTAAGACATTTTATTCTATTTTCTTCATATTTTATTTCTTCATATTTATTTCATTACCATGTCCTGATGCATCTATCTATAAAATAGTTTTTAGCCTTGCCTGTACAATTACATGTTTATTTAAAATATTTAGTCAAGTTACTATTTTTGATATTTATTTCTTCCTTATTTTCTTTAGGTCCTTTGAAATCAGGGACTGTTTCATATTTGTCTTTGTGATGCAGCTTCCTGTGAAAGTCTTGGTATGTAGTGTATGCTGATGGAAATTTTATTGAATGGAATACAATTTTGATTATTGCCATCAAAATCAGGATTGTTGAGATATCTTCCTAATGTGCCTCTTTTTGTATGTTGTTTTATAAATGTCTTGAGCCTTACCTTACCTTTAACTGGCTCACTTTTTACACCAGACAGTGTATCACAGGAAGCTTCTAAGAAGCATAACCTGACAAAATTTGCCATCAGCTCAGGTGCTTGCCTCTTATGTTCTGCACCGGTGTTTGTCTTATCCATTATGTGGGCTGTTGTTCGGAACTCCCTAGCACTCACGCATGTACAGCCTAGATCCTTGGCACAGTGAATGTGTCATGGCTCAGCCATTGTACAACAGAGAAAAATGTGAATATACAGGGTGGGCAAAGTACGTGTGCAGTTATGAGTGCACGAAATTTCATGTATTACAGTGTGTCCCTAAAGTCCTGGTGTACTTTTGACCGGTCACAGGAAAGCAACAAAAGACGATAGAAATGTGAAATCTGCACCAAATAAAAGGAAAACTCTCCCAGTTTCATACCTATTCAGTGCAGTTCAATGTGGGCTCACACACAGATTTTTTAGGGCTCCTTGGGTAAGCTATCCCGTATAGCCTCTACAGACTCGTCACTGACTGATGGCCTACAAGAACAGGGTTTCTCCACCAAACTGCTGGTTTCCTTCAACTGCTTATCCCACTGAGTAATGTTATTCCTATGTGGTGGCGCTTCATTATAAACATGCTGATATTCACTTTGCACTTTGGTCACGGATTTGAATTTAGCGAGCCACAGAACACACTGAACTTTCCTCTGTACCATCCACATCTCGACTGGCATGGCCATGGGCTGCTCCGCTGTATACATGGTGTTATGTCATCATCTGCGCATGTGCACATGCTGCACATCATCCTACAGAAAGTGGGAGGGTTTTCCTTTTATTTGGTGCTGATTTCACATTTCTATCATCTTTTGTTGCTTTCCTGTGACCGGTCAAAAGTGCACCATGACTTTACGGACACACTGTATTATTTATTAATTATTGTGTTATTTTTCATACAAATACTGTAAATCTACTTTTGCCCCACCCTGTATGTCTACATCTTTTGTTACTCAAGCAGGAAGTACTAAGACACATCATACCTGTGGTATCTCTTCACATAATAAAGAGTGGCATGCATACGGTCTCTTGTTACATGTTCTCCGTTTACGGAAAATATAAACTAAGATATGTAGCCTCTGATTAGACACACCTGATCTGTTGAATAGGTACTTTCATATCAAGCTTCAAAACATGAAACATTCACCATGTCTTCTGCTTAGAAAATGGTTGGGCTCACTACCTCTATCGGAATAGATATCATGCCCTAATGTGTGAACAGGAATTCAAACAACCTATAATATGTATTACTAATTATATCAAACTTACAAATGCTATTTAATTATTTTATTAAGATTACATTTTATTTCCAAGATAATAATTTTCTAAAAGCCTAGAAAAAATTTTTATTAAAAGAAATATTTTTTATTGTGCCTAGCAAAGTTGTCACACATTAGGTACTGAATAGTTCTTGATGAGTTGAATGAATGACAACATTTGGAGAATCCCATAAATTTCTAACTTAATCGCATTGAAACATATTGTTCTGGAAAAAACAACCATGGAAATAGTTTAAAAATATCAATGCCATAAGCTTTTCATTGGTGACTCCATTTTATCCCAAAGGCAGATAAAAATTAGAAATAGCACATCAAATACAGTAATTTGAGGTAGAAATGATATTGTTTTTTGTCATATGACATGGAGTTACATTTTATTTGTTATTGGTAATTCATCTCTATTAAATTCTCATTCCTCCATCTCTTCCATGGGAATTCAAAAATGGTCTTTCCTACAGTACAGTATACTATATATTAAGCTCAAATACAGAAAAAATGTTTGTGAAATAATTCTGTGACCTATATAGATGTTAAGTAAAAATTATTATTACACATAAAATCTTTTCTAAAGATTAATGCTTGAGAATTCATTGCACTATTAGGTAATAAGTCCTCTTTAACAAGACTGGCCATATCCAAGTATTATTAAGAAGAAACGCCTGGCCCTGGACAGTTGACTCAGTGGTAGAGGGTCGGCCTGGCGTGCGGAAGTCCTGGGTTGATTCCCGGCCAGAGCACACAGGAGAGGCAGTGCCCATCTGCTTCTCCACCCCTCCCCCTCTCCTTCCTCTCTGTTTCTATCTTCTCCTCCCCCAGCCGAGGCTCCATTGGAGCAAAAGATGGCGCTGGGGATGGCTCCATGGCCTCTGACCCAGGCGCTAGAGTGGCTCTGGTCGCCACAGAGCGACGCCTGGATGGGCAGAGCATTGCCCCCTGGTGGGCGTGCCGGGTGGATCCTGTCGGGCGCATGCTGGAGTCTGTCTGACTGCTCCCTGTTTCCAGCTTCAGAAAAATAAAATAAAAAAAAAGAAGAAACTCAATATTTTAACAATGATCTCTTCTTTATTAAAAATAAAAATAAATATCCCCACTATTGAAACTTTTAAACTTAGCACAAGGACACTAAAGAAAATAACATTTCTTTAATGTTTGCTATAAATATTTTTAATTCAGTAATTTATTGTTTGGGATGAAAAGGATGGTCAGAAAGGGAGAAGAGAATTAAGAAATACAAACTTTCAGTAATAAGTCACACGGACGTAACATGCAGCAGAGGGAACATAGCCAATAATATTGTGATAAGTGTGGATGATGACAAATTGTTAGTATTCTGGTGATCAGTTCATAAGTTATATAAATGTTAGATCAATTTGTTGTACACCTGAAACATTAAAAATATTTCATTTCCTTAAAAATTAAAAAGTATAAAAATTACACTTTAGAAAACATTTTATATTTGAATAGTAGCTATCAATCAGTTGGTTGCGGTTTACAAACCATACAAAACTTACTCTAAATAAGTTAAATATTTTAAAGAGGAAAAATTAATTCTAGAAGAAAAGTACATGCAATTTATGACACCAGGTCTTTAACTGGCTCAATTTCTCTTTAGAAGCAAGTAGTGCAAATATTATGTAAATATATAGTAAGAAAAATAATGGCAATGATAATAATTAGTTATGAGCTGTTGAATTTTTATGGAGTTTTATAGAACATTATGTGTTTTCTTGCCTTGGATTCATTGTTAGTTTCCATTGTTGTTGTTCCTTTTTATTCTTCATAGCTCTGTTTTTAAATAGCAGTGAAAGGAAAAATTAAACTTTCCAACATAATCAACTAAATTCTGAGATTTTTGTGTCAACCACAAACTCATCTGGTACTTCAGGTATTTCAGATGTTTCTCCTGTGGGGTCATAGGGCATGAATGATTCAGTGGACAAAAGAAATATTGACCAAGCCTAAAATGCCTGCCTGGCCATAGGGAGATAACTACAGTTAATGTATGTGTTTAATCATGAGACAGAGTAATAAAATCTACCATAGAACAAACAAAACAATGAACTTGTTCTCAGTGTTTTAAAATATTGATACATTCAGTCTTTCTTTCACCAGACTCAAATACGAGGAGAAAAATTACACACCATGTCTGGTAAAAGGTGAATGCTAAACTTAATGAATTGCTTGAAGACTTGCTCCAAAATTAGTGGGAAGGGAGAAATGTACACTTACAAAATACCAGGCATTTTGCAAACAAAGCTATCTCCACATTACAGACACCTCAATTCTGTACATTTTGGAATTAATTTCTATGTAGCAAGAAAGTACTACACATATTTTTAAAGCTCAACAATGAAAAGAACACAAATGTCCTCAAAATAAAAAAAATATGACAAAATGTGAAAATTCTGGATATATATATGTTCATAGATCTTCACAGCAAAAATGGCACTTTTTCCATTACTAAATTTTCTAAAAAGTCAATTACACCAATGAAATTTTAGTTTTAGATTTTCCTGCAATTAAAATACAATGTCTTAAAATAGGATAGTAAGTAGAATGGCCTGAAACACAAAAGTTTTGAATTAAAGGAAAATGAAAATCTAAAATCATAAAAAATAACTTGAAATCTTTTCTTTTCCTTCTCTGCTACTACAGCACTGAAAATTTTTTATAATATTAGAGAAAGTTTATAAAAAGAGGTTTTACCATTTGTATATCATGAATTCAGTGATATAAATATGACCTGTTTTTCAACAATCCATATTCTAAATAATCCTCTTTTTAAAATAGCGATGTTCAACAAATGCATCTTGTGTGCTTACGATATTTTTAGCACAGATTTGGTCCTTAATTGTCACATGATTAAAACAAATAATTACTGTACTATCAATACTTACTGTGGTATGAAGAAACAATTATTAATTGAAAAATCAGATAAATTTAATTCAGTAAAGTATAGTGGGGAGATTTTAAACCAGGTATAATATATTCTAAAGCCTAGGTCCATCACTAATATGTCTAATAAATTCTGGAAATGAGCTCCTAAATTCTGACTTTTAAATCTCTTAAATATTTTTGACCTGATTCTTTCTATGGCATATAATAATGTGCCCTAATTAGAAACAAGTCTTCTCTTTCTCTCTCTCTTTTTTTAAAATTCTGATATTCTAACTTTTTATTGCTGGTCTTTGTAGGCTTGGCTATATCTATTTAAGATAAGATTAGTACTGTTATTTTTTTTTCTTTTAATATGTGAGTGTATGGATAAAAATGAAAACATTCTATTTAACAAAGAAGGAACTGCATCAGATATCTTGACTTTTCGAGAAAAAGGAAGAGGGCAGCAGCGTAGGCAGATGCACAGACGCCCAGCTCTCAACACCAAACTGGAATACAAATCAATTTAGGAAAAATCATCATGAAAAATCAACACTGAACTGCAAGAACAGCTCTCAAAAACCAAGGAGCAAAGAGGAAGCCACAATAATCCTGGTAAGGAGTGCCTGAATCTCCTCTGCTTACAGGAATGGAAGGGGGGGTGAGGCTGAGAGCCCAGAAAGACTACTGCTCACAGCCACTTACCTAGCGACCAGGGAGCAAGGTGGGTTGAAAAGACCAGCTTATCTCCCAAGTGGAAAGGACAAGGAGAGGGACAGACTGTGAGGGGCTAAGGTATGCAAGAAACGAAATAAAAAAAGCTGACTCATTCATGCTGGAGGCGGCCATAGCTGGGGGAGGGACTGAACCTTTCACAAAACAGAGCTGAAGTGCTTCCGGATCAGAGATCTCCGGACATCTATCCAGCTCCAATCAGCGCAACAACACACAGCTGAAAACAAGAAGTGGGGAGGAGAGGCAGTAACTCAGGTCTCCATGGAGATCTGAGATACACCTCCCCCTACTGAAGCTGAGAAAAAACCCTGCCCCCAGTGAGATTAGTTGGTGGAAAAGACCTTCAGCATTTCAGGTTACACCCACAGCATTCCTGGTTACAGTTTCAAGGAAGCCCCCTGCTGAGATCAGTTAACAAGACTATCACCTGTTAAGAAAACAAACAAATCAAGACTTCAAAGCTGCCCAAATCCGAAAGTGGATTACAAATAATAGCTGATACCAACCCAAGAAGACCTAGAAATAACACAACTGAAAACTTGAGGCAGACAACACCAAGCCTAGTCTCAACCAACTCTACAAATAAAACACCATTATGAGAAGACAAAGGAGTGCAACCCAAATGAAACCACAAGAGACACCTTTGAGAGATGAGCTGAGTGATATGGAAATAATCAAACTTCCAGATGCGGAGTTCAAAATAATGATTGTAAGGATGCTTAGGAATCTTAGAACAACAATGGAGGGGCAGTTTGAAAACCTAAATAAAGAAATAGCAAGTATAAAAAAGGATATTGAAATATTAAAAAAGAATCAGTCAGGCCTAACCTGTGGTGGCACAGTGGATAAAGCGTCAACCTGGAAACACTGAGGTTGCCGGTTCAAAACCCTGGCTTGCCTGGTCAAGGCACATATGGGAGTTGATGCTTCCTGCTCCTCCCCCTTCTTTCTCTCTCTCTCTCTCTCTCTCTTCCCCTCTCCTCTCTAAAATAAAAAAAAAAATTAAAAAAAAAAAAAAAGAATCAGTCAGGGATGACAAATACAATATCAGAAATGAAGACCACAATGGAAGGAATTAAAAACAGGATGGATACAGCTGAGGATCGAATCAGCGAGTTGGAGGACAACTGGAATGAAGGCATGAAAGCAGAGAAGAAAAGAGAAAAGAGACTCAAAAAGTCAGAGGAAACTCTTAGAGAGCTCTGTGACAACATGAAGAGAAATAACATCCGCATCATAGGGGTTCCTGAAGAAGAAGAAAAAGAACAAGGGATAGAGACTTTGTTCAATCATATCATAACTGAAAACTTCCCTAAATTAATGCAAGAGAAACTCTCACAAGTCCAAGAAGCACAGAGGACTCCATTAAAGAGAGACCCAAAGAAACCTACACCAAGACACATCATAATTAAAATACCAAAGCTAAGCGATAAAGAGAAAATATTAAAAGCTGCAAGAGAAAAAAAAGGTATCACCTACAAAGGAGCCCCCATAAGGATGACATCCGACTTCTCAACAGAAACACTTGAGGCCAGAAGGGAATGGCAAGAAATATTCAAAGTAATGCAGAACAAGAACCTACAACCAAGACTACTTTATCCAGCAAGGCTATCGTTTAAAATCGAAGGAGAAATAAAAAGCTTTCCAGACAAAAAACAACTCAAGGAATTCATTACAACCAAACCAATGCTGCAAGAAATGTTAAGGGGCCTGTTGTAAACAGATCAAAGTTGAAAAAGAATATAGCAAAAAAAGGAATAAACCTTTAAAGAAGAAAATGGCAATAAACAACTACATATCAATAATAACCTTAAATGTAAATGGATTAAATGATCCAATCAAAAGACATAGGGTAGCTGCGTGGATAAGAAAACAGGACCCATACATATGTTGTCTACAAGAGACACACCTTAGAACAAAAGACACACATAGATTAAAGGTAAAAGAATGGAAAAAAACATTTCATGCAAACGGAAATGAAAAAAAAGCTGGGGTAGCAATACTTATATCAGACAAATTGGACTTTAAAACAAAGGATATAGTAAGAGATAAAGAAGGCCACTACATAATGATAAAGGGAGTAATCCAACAGGAAGATATAACTATTATAAATATCTATGCACCTAATATAGGAGCACCCAAATATATAAAGCAGACTTTGATGGATTTAAAGGGCAAGATCACCAGGAATACTATAATAGTAGGGGATTTCAATACCCCACTAACATCACTAAATACATCTTCAAGAAAGAAAATTAACAAAGAAACAGCAGACTTATTGGAAACACTAGATCAACTCGATTTAATAGATATCTTCAGATACTTTCACCCTAAAGCAGCAGAATATACATTTTTTTCAAGTGCTCATGGTACATTCTCTAGGATAGACCACATGTTAGGGCACAAAAGTGCTCTCAACAAATTTAAGAAGACTGAAATCATATCAAGCACTTTCTCTGATCACAACGGCATGAAACTAGAAATGAATCACAGCAGAAAAGCTCAAAAATTCTCAAACACATGGAAACTAAATAGCAGGGTGTTAAATAATGAATGGATTAAGAATGAGATCAAAGAAGAAAGAAAAAAATTCCTAGAAACGAATGACAATGAGCATACAACAACTCAAAATTTATGGGATACAGTGAAAGCAGTGCTGAGAGGGAAGTTCATAGCACTTACAGGCACACTTTCAGAAGCTAGAAAAAGCTCAAATAAGCAACTTAACCCTGCATCTAAAAGAATTAGAAAAAGAACAGCAAGTAAAGCCCAAATGTAGTAGAAGGAAGGAAATAATAAAGATCAGAGCAGAAATAAATGACATAGAGGCTAAAGAAACAATACAGAGGATCAATGAAACTAGGAGCTGGTTCTTTGAAAAGGTAAACAAGATTGATGAACCTTTAAGTAGACTCACCAAGAAAGAGAGAGAGAGGACTCAAATAAATAAAATTAAAAATGAGAGAGGAGAAATAACAACTGACACAACAGAAATACAAAATATTGTAAGAAAATACTATGAAGAACTGTATGCCAAAAAACTAGACAACGTAGATGAAATGGACAAATTCCTTGAAACATACAATCTTCCAAAAATCAATCTGGAAGAATCAGAAAACCTAAACAGACCGATTACAACAAATGAGATAGAAAGTTATCAAAAAACTCCCAACAAAGAAAAGTCCGGGGCCTGATGGCTTCAGAGTTGAATTCTACCAAATATTCAAAGAAGAACTAACTCCTATCCTTCTCAAACTATTTCAAAAAATTCAAGAGGAAGGAAGACTTCCAAGCTCCTTTTATGAGGCAAGCATAATTCTGATTCTAAAACCAGGAAAAGATAACACAAAAAAAGAAAATTATAGGCCAATATCTCTGATGAATATAGATGCTAAAATCCTCAACAAAATATTAGCAAACCGGATCCAACAATATATGGAAAAAATCATACACCATGATCAAGTGCGATTTATTCTGGGGAGGCAAGGCTGGTACAATATTCGTAAATCAATCAATGTGATTCATCACATAAACAAAAAGGAGAAAAACCATATGATAATTTCAATAGATGCAGAAAAAGCATTTGATAAAACCCAGCACCCATTCATGATCAAAACTCTCAGCAAAGTGGGAATACAGGGAACATACCTCAACATGATAAAAGCCATCTATGAGAAACCCACAGCCAACATCATACTCAATGGGAAAAAATTAAAAGCAATACCCTTAAGATCAGGAACAAGGCAGGGGTGCCCCCTTTCACCACTCTTATTTAACATAGTCCTGGAAGTCCTAGCCACAGCAATCAGACAAGAAGAAGAAATAAAAGGCATTCAAGTTGGGAAAGAAGAAGTAAAACTATCATTATTTGCAGATGATATGATATTGTATATAGAAAACCCTAAAGTCTCAGTCAAAAAACTACTGGACCTGATAAATAAATTCAGCAAAGTGGCAGGATATAAAATCAATACTCAGAAATCAGAAGCATTTTTATACACCAACAATGAACAGTCAGAAAGAGAAATTAAGGAAACAATCCCCTTCACAATTACAACCAAAAAAATAAAGTACCTAGGAGTAAACTTAACCAAGGGGACTAAAGACTTGTACTCGGAAAATTACAAAGCATTGATAAAAGAAATCAAGGAAGATACAAACAAGTGGAAGCATATACCGTGCTCATGGTTAGGAAGAATAAACATCATTAAAATGTCTATATTACCCAAAGCAATCTATAAATTCAATGCAATACCAATTAAAATACCAATGACATACTTCAAAGATATAGAACACATATTCCAAAAATTTATATGGAACCAAAAGAGGACACGAATAGCCTCAGCAATCTTAAAAAAGAAGAATAAAGTGGGAGGTATCACACTTCCTGATATCAAGTTATACTACAAGGCCGTTGTACTCAAAACAGCCTGGTACTGGCATAAGAACAGGCATATACATCAATGGAACAGAACAGAGAACCCAGAAATAAACCCACAATCTATGGACAACTGATATTTGACAAAGGAGGTAAGGAAATACAATGGAGTAAAGACAGTCTCTTTAACAAATGGTGTTGGGAAAATTGGACAGCTACCTGCAAAAAAATGAAACTAGATCACCAGCTTACACCACTCACAAAAATAAACTCAAAATGGATAAAAGACTTAAATGTAGGCCGTGAAACCATAAGCATCTTAGAAGAAAACATAGGCAGTAAGCTCTCGGACATCTCTCGGAGCAATATATTTGCTGATTTATCTCCACGGGGAAGTGAAATAAAAGACAGGATAAACAAATGGGAGTATATCAAACTAAAAAGCTTTTGCACAGCTAAAGACAGCAAGAACAGAATAAAAAGACAAACTACACAATGGGAGAACATATTTGACTATACGTCTGATAAGGGGTTAATAACCAAAATTTATAAAGAACTTATAAAACTCAACACCAGGAAGACAAACAACCCAATCCAAAAATGGGCAAAAGAGATGAATAGACACTTCTCCAAAGAGGACATACAGATGGCCAATAGGCATATGAAAAAATGCTCAACATCACTAATCATTAGAGAAATGCAAATTAAAACCACAATGAGATATCACCTTACACCAGTCAGAATGGCGCTTATCAACAAAACAACACAGAATAAGTGCTGGCAAGGATGTGGAGAAAAGGGAACCCTCTTGCACTGCTGGTGGGACTGCAGACTGGTGCAGCCACTGTGGAAAACAATATGGAGATTCCTCAAAAATCTGAAAATTGAACTGCCTTTTGACCCAGCTATCCCACTTTTAGGAATATACCCCAAGGACACCATAGAACGGCTCGAAAAGGAGAAATGCACCTGCATGTTTGTGGCAGCATTGTTCACAATAGCGAAGATCTGGAAACAGCCTAAGTGTCCATAAGAGGACGAGTGGATTAAAAAGCTTTGGTACATATATACTATGGAATACTACTCAGCCATAAGAAATGATGACATCGGATCATTTACAATAACATGGATGGACCTTGACAACATTATATGAAGTGAAATAAGTAAATCAGAAAAAAAAAACTAAGATGAATCCATACATAGATGGGACATAAAAATGAGACTCAGAGACATGAACAAGAATGTGATGGCAACAGGGGCGGGAGGTTGGGGGGAGGGGGAGGGGGTGAAGAAGGAGAGAGTGGTTAGGGGAGGGGAGGGGCACAAAGAAAACCAGATAGAAGGTGACAGAAGACAATTTAACTTTGGGGGAGGGGTATACAGCACAATCAAATGTCAAAATAATCTAGAGATATTTTCTTTCAACATATGTACCCTGATTTATCAATGTCACTGCATTAAATTTAATTTAAAAAAAAAGATATCTTGACTTTTCAAGGAATAACCACAGAAATAAACTGAATGACTTGTAGAATATTTGCAATGATATTGATTTATCAATAATTAAAACAAATATAATTATTAAAATTATAGCATCATTTTAAGGAAAACATCCCAGAGATATATTTTAATTGGCAATATAATTTTTAAATCTTAATTTATATTATAGTAGATTTTTGTGATTATATAAAATATGAAATGAGAAAAGAATTTGTAAATTTGTGGAGTCCTAAACAATCTTGAACAGACCTTTTATAAAAAATGGAAATGTTAAAGAATACATCATTAGCAAAGAAATGAACAAAATAGCTTCCTATCTATCATAAAATTTACTTTGCCTGAAATGAAACAAGGATAGGGCATAATACATGCATGAGTAGGCACACACATGAAGATGTGCTCACTGAATTCATAGAACATTATCAGTGAAAATCTTGTAATTATATCTATGTATTATGTTCCTTACAAATAAATACTTAATAGTTTTATTAAAATAATCTCCCATTTACATTTATCTCTCTTCTGTCTAGAGACATAAGGACTTAACATTTATTTAGATTTATAATACCTCAATGAATAGCAAATACATTTTATCATTGTATATTTTAATAATCTTTTTTAATAAAAAAATACCCACTGCATTATTTTATTGTTCAGTTTAATGCAAATTTAAGCTACTGCTTTTTGATTATTTCAAAACCATGTTGTTTCTGGCATCATGACACCAAATCATCTTTTTTCTTTTTCCAAAGGCCCATTACTGTACACCTGCTCTGACCTAAAGCATTTATTAAAATGATGTTGTCATGTCTTCAGTATACGCTTAGCACATGTGGTTCAATTCTATATTATACTTATCAACTCATTCTTTAAAACTCTGACCTATATTAGAAAGATTACCTAAAATGAGAGGAAATAAATAATTTCTTGAAATATGTAAGATTTTTAAAAGTGGGTGAATGACGATAAGATATATTTGTTTGAGAGACACACAACGTAGATTAGAGATTTAGAGAGTTGTGAAAACAGGATGCTTAGTTTCAAGATCTGACTGTTCTACTTAATAACTATAATTCTGCACCTCAGTTTTTTGTTCTATAAAATGGTTATAATACCTTATTTTGTATGCATTTTAGAAAGTCAATAAATTTGTATACATAAAGCACTTGGTATGGCATATTGTGCATTGTAAGAGCTCAAATACTACTGAAAACCTGTTTAATTTTTTTTGCAGCTTTATTGATGTATAATTGACAGATAAAATTGTATATATTTAAGGTGTACAATATGATGATTCTATATGTATTTACATTGTTAAGGGATTAACAGATTTCAGTTAACTAACACACCCATCACCTCTCATACTTTTCTACTACCTTAAATAATATGTTCCTTATAAACTGAGGGGGGAGGGGACAATTAAACAAATGAAAATGCGAATACATTTCCCATAAGAAGACACTGATGCAGTGTAGCATGTAATAGGGAACAGTGTGGACTTCAGAGACACTTTAATTTGGTTGGATATTTGTTTTGCTACTAACCTGTTAAATGATGTTAGTCAGGTTATATAAACTACATGAGATTCCATTTATTCAACTAAAAATCAAAGTGCTACAATAAACTCTATGTGATGTTAGACTTAATGAAATATAACAGGAAAAATTCTTAGTTAAATACAGAACAAAAGTAAATATTTATACTAATAAACAGTTACTTGCTCTTTCAAGATTCTGCCACAATCTCTTTTATAATGTCTTTACTAATTTCTCCTTTCAACAAAGACTATATTCATTGTAATGTTCAGTGTATAGTGATATGTATTCTCTGTGTCACAGCCCTTTTATCATTTCTTTGTTTTATATGTGTCATTTTGGGGACTATGAGATCTACAAGTTCAAAAACATACTACTTAGTATTTCTGGTACCAAATAGGCAGTCAATAAAATTTAATATAATAAATAAATCAATATAGGAGAATTTCTTTTTTAAATTAAATAGTGATGTAACAAATAAAGTATGAAAAAATATTAGGTTTAGAAAAATATAGACAAATATATATTATAGCAGATTTATCCTTAAAATTGAAGAAATCTTTATTAAGTAGATTTTGAAAAATTGTGGCACTTTTGGTAAATAATTTTAGTTAGCTTAGAGTAAGGAATTCTCAAAGAATTTATTTTTTAATATCTATTCTAACTTGCTATAAAATTATCATGTTCTAGGTATATTTCACATAGCAGAGTATTACTCTGATTCTGATCATTGTTTTTTTTTCCATCTACCAGTGTCACAGATTTTATGATGTATTTATTAACATTATATTATGTATGCAGGTCCATATCAAGTGCTTTTGGGAATATAAAGATTAAGTAAGACAGAGACAATACCGGCATGGACTTTATAATCAAGTTAACAGTGAAGATCTCTGCATAAAAATAATATAAATATCTCAAAAATGTATTTTGTAAAAGAGATATATAGAGAACAATATGTTTTTTGGTGTGTACAAAGTTACAGAATTTAGAGACTTCGCAAAGAAAATTAATTTATTGTGATTGGCAAATAGAATAAATAGTTCACATGAAGTTACATCTGAAAGATATTTCAGGTTAAGCAATGACATGAAGGTGATGAGTTTCCAAGAAAGAAGACCTTCCAAGGCTACTGTTGAGACTGAGAGTAAAAATAGAATGACCAAATACTGCAAGCAACAGACAAGTTAGAAACAAGAAGACTGAAACACTAAATTTCATATCATTTTGCTATCTGATAGAACAAAGGGTAGAATTAAGGTAGAGAAAATGCAGACAGAATAATTGGTTCCAAACTATATAATATCTAGAGCCAGGACTGGTTACATAATTTATGGGATATAATGCAGCAAATGCAATGTGGACCCTTCACTTGGAAAATAGAAATGTCATTACTGTGGTTACAGAGCATTAATACCGTGTAATGTAATGTGATTACACAGATCCTGTGCATCTCCACATGTTGCATGTCTATAAAGCAAACACTGGCCAGAGCAACCTTAGGCTTTCTGATCCCCCCAAATAAAGACAATTATATAAAGAATGGCCTGAGAACTTTCACCATCATATGAAAGTCTCATAAAATGTAGGTAAAAAAGGCTGCTAATATTGATAAAGAAAATACTGTCTAGGCTTTCCATTTCTCTGAATATTTCTCAGGAAAAAAAAAAGACGGAAAGAGAAAGGAATGAAGGAAAGAAGAAAAGTAGGAATGAAGAAAGAGAGATATAGAAGTGTGAATACAGATATCCGTACTAACACTTTTTTATTGAAGTACAATAGATGTATTACTTTAAATTAATTTCAGGTGTATGACATAATGATACAATATTTTTGTATATGGCAAAATGATTACCACAATAATTTTTATTAATTTTCCAAGTGAGTAATAGGGAGATAAAGATATAGACTCCTGCATGTGCCCCAACTGGAATTCACCTGGCAACCCCTGTCTGGGGCTGATGCTCTGTCCATCTGGGGCCATGCTTGCAACCAAGCTATTTTTGGTGCCTGAGGCAGAGGCTCCACAGAGCCATCCTCAGCTCCTGGGGATGATGTTCTCAAACCAACTGAGCCATGGCTGCAGCAGTGGAAGAGAGAGAAAGAGAAGTGGGAGGGGGAGGGGTGAAGAAGCAAATGGTCACTTCTCCTCTGTGCCCTGACTGAATCGAACCTGAGGCATCCACACGCCAGGTCGATGCTCTATCACTGAGTTAACCAGCCAGGAGAGAACTTTTAAAATCTACTCTCTTAGCAACTTTCCAATGTGAAAAACAGTATTATTAACTATGGTCACTATGTTGTACACTATATCCCCAGGACTTACTGATTTTATAAATAGAAGTTTGTACCTTTTAACCCATTTTACCAATTTTACACAACCTACCCTTGCCTCTGGCATTTCAATTTGTTCTCTGTATCTATGAGCTTTTTGTTTGTTTGTTTGGTTGGTTGTTGTGCTTTTTTGTTTTGTTTACATATATGTGAAATCATGTGGTGTTTGTCTTTTTTCTCTGATTTATTTAGCATAATGCCCATATTTGTCAAAAATGACAGGACTTTCTTATTTAATGGTTAAAAAATGCTCCATTTTATATATACATACCAAATTTATTTTATTCATTTATCCATCAGTAAACAATATTATGTTTCCATATACAGGGTGGCACAAAAGTAGGTTTATGGTTGTACATGTACAAAGCATAGAGTTTATTCTTGTATTATTATTTATTAATTATTGTATTATTTTTTATATAAACAACTGTAAACCTATTTTTGCCCCTCCTAGTATTGGCTGCTGTTCTGCAATTCACTTGGTGGTGCATACCGTATTTCCTCATGTATAAGATGCTCTCATGCATAAGAAGCACCTTAACTCTGGGGCCCAAAATTTGAAAAAAATATCATAAAATTCATACAGCTATTGATCACTGTCAAAACTCCCATCCATTAGCTTGTCCACATCTGTGTCTGATGACGAATCACTGTCTTTAACAATGAGCACAGTCTGACCAGGCGGTATTGCAGTGGATAGAGCGTTGGACTGGGATGCAGAGGACCCAGGTTCGAGACCCTGAGGTTGCCAGCTTGAGTGTGGGCTCATCTGGTTTGAGCAAAGCTCACCAGCTTGAACCCAGGGTCGCTGGCTTGATCAAGGGGTTACTCAGTCTGCTGAAGGCCCGCGGTCAAGGAGCATATGAAAGGGCAATCAATGAACTACTATGGTGTCACAATGTGCAACGAAAAACTAATGATTTATGCTTCTCATCTCTCTGTTCCTGTATGTCTGTCACTGTCTATCCCTCTCTCTGACTCTCTCTCTGTCTCTGTAAAAAATAAATAAATAAATAAAAAGAAAAAAAAAACAATGACACAAAAACAAGTGCAAAAAAGTGGGAAATGCAATTAAAACAACTACAACCGCTGTATAAGACACACCCAAGTTTTAGATCTCAATTTTTTTAGAAAAAATGTGCATCTTATACATAGAGAAATATGGTATATATTTTCAAATTAGTGTTTCGGATTTCTTCAAATATATACCCAGAAGTGGGATTGCTTGATCATATGGTATTTTAATTTTTTAAGAAACCTTTGTACTGTTTCCTGTATCAGCTACACCTCATTGTGGTGTTGACTTATATTTCCCTGATGGTTAGTGATGCTGAGCACTTTTTCATGACCTTGTTAGACATCTATCTGTGTATGTTATCTTTGAAAAACTATTCAGATCCTCTTCAAATTTATGTTAGATTGCTGTAATTTTTTTCTGTTGAGTTATATGAGTTTCTTATATATTTTGGATCTCACCCACAATGTTCAAATAAGAGACCTTAGATCAATATACATCAAAATAAGCAAAAAAAATTTTAAAGTCACTATTTTTAAAATTTATTTAAAAGTCTACTATAATTGAAGAATAATTCAAAATTATTATATCACTATTTTAATAAAGTATCTTAGATAATAATAATCCAATTCATTATTACACTAAATGAAGCAAAATATATTCTACAGATGAATTCTTATAATGGGAATCACTGAAAGACTACTAGTATCTATTATGGGAATCCATTTTTGTTTTTATTTATCTTTTTTATTTATATTCAGTGAGAGGAGGGGAGGCAGAGAGACAGATTCCCACATGCACCTCGACTGGGATCCACCCGGCAAGCCCACTAGGGAGCAATGCTTTGCCCATTGGTGGCATTGCTTTGTTGCTCAGAAACTGAGCTCTTCTTAGTGCCTGAGTGGGAGGCCATGGAGTCATCCTCAGCACCCAGCACCAACTCGCTCCAATGGAGCCATGGCTGCAGGAGGGGAACAGAGAGAGAGAGAGAGAAGTGAGATGGGAGGGGTGGAGAAGCAGATGGGTGCTTGTTTGTGTGGCCTGACTAGGAATCAAATTGGGACATTCACACACTGGGCAGACACTCTACCACTAAGCCAACTAGCCAGGGCCCCATTTTTGTTTTTAGATTTATAAGAAACTCTCTAACCTTCACAAACAATAAGTCATCATAAGTTAATATAACAGAAAGAAAGGAGAAGAAGAAATGGACTGCATTTAGTCCATCTACTAGTGTTAACCCTACTTTAAGGACATGCCAATCTGTCCTCTGTATGAAGTATTATATCAAATAGTTTCTACTTTATAGTTAGTATACATAAAATGGCATGTCTAAAAATAAGATCATATACCCCAAAGGGCTTTGAACTGGTACTTAACTATAATACATAATGAGGGTAGTTTATGAACATTTGGGTATCTGATATTTTTTTTTCTGGCTTCACTTTAATCAGTATTTTCCCTTGGGAAATTACTGATGGCTACTTAAATAGTAACAATTTTTTAACCATATTTAGCATATAAAAAAGTGAAAATAAAGTAATGAAAAGCAGCATAAATAATGCCTCTGACTAGTTGTTTCTTGATTATCAAAGTAAAAGCTCAGTGTCCACTCTATCCAAACTTTGCATCCCTTTGCTCTACTTTATTTTTTCTCCTAATTTTTTTTTATTATCTAACATTATGTGTGTGTGTGTGCATGTGTGTAATATTTTTCTATCTTTCCATTTATATGAAAAATTATCTTCAGGTATGTTTTTTTTGTTTGTTTTTTGCTTTTTGGGTTTTTTTTTTTACTATTTTTACAGTAGATAGTAAACTTATACAGTGGTGTGATTTAAATAATTTAACAACCAGTTCTCTGCCCTAATGACCATGTTAAGTATAAAAAGTAATACACCTGAAGGTAGTTTAATATTTCATTCATTTAATAATTAAATAAAAACAATAAAAGAGATACATAAAATTAGATTATAAGAAATAATTTTAAAATATTAATGAAAATATTAAATAATACCTGACAAAAAAGGAATAAAACTGTTACTTAAGATATTTTCATATTGCTTCTTGATTGGCATTTTCACTTGCAACTTTTTTCACCCATGGACACAGTGAACATTAGTACGGGTGCTTAGAATACGCTGTTGAGCATATGAAAGTTAATAAAAGAGTCATAAATGTAAATATGTGATTTCCACATTGGATGACTGCCCAGGCACCCACCTTAGAGAGAACCTTGATTACAAGTGCCATTTTTTACAACCAGTTCACCGAACTCAACAAAAAATTAGGTATTGGTTCTGCTGAACTGATACAAACTGACTTAGTCCCACTATTGAATTTATATGCAGCAGTTGCTCAATAGATATTTGTTAAATAAAATATTAAACTGAGGGAAAGGTGAGGCAAAGAAAAAGTGTGCAGTGAACACTCAGAAAGTTGGCAAAAATTAATGAAGGGAGGTCAGGCTATATGTCAGGGCTCAGAGTTGGCTAATAAGTTATAAAGATAGAATGGTGGCATATGGGGCTGTGTCAGAGTCTTCGTTATGGCCAATATATTATAGTTACACTTGAAATGTACCAGTGTTTGAAACAGAGTTGTTTATATCTGCATAACCCATGAATGTTATATTTGGAAACAGGAAAATGTATAGATGGCCATTCATGCTGAAAAATAATAATGAGGAATATTAAAGAGTCAGCTCAAATCTGGCTGAACATGCAGTACTTTTTTTAGAGCCTACAAAGTCAGTAAAAATTAGTTTACACTCAACCAAAAAGCCCATCAATAGATGACTGGATAAAGAAGATGTGGCACATATACACTATGGAATACTACTCAGCCATAAGAAATGATGACATCGGAACATTTACAGCAAAATGGTGGGATCTTGATAACATGATACGAAGCGAAATAAGTAAATCAGAAAAAAACAGGAACTGTATTATTCCATACGTAGGTGGGACATAATAGTGAAACTAAGAGACATTGATAAGAGTGTGGTGGTTACGGGGGGGGAGGGGGGAATGGGAGAGGGATAGGGGGTAGGGAGGGACACAAAGAAAACAAGATAGAAGGTGACAGAGGACAATCTGACTTTGGGTGATGGGTATGCAACATAATTGAACGACAAGATAACCTGGACTTGTTATCTTTGAATATATGTATCCTGATTTATTGATGTCACCCCATTAAAAAAATAAAATTATTAAAAAAAAGAATAATTAAGAAATGTAGATAAAATAAATGATCTGATTAATAAAGTTAACATGTTAAAATTAAAAAAAAAATTAGTTTACACTAATGTCTAGTACCCTTAAAAGAATATATCTTAGAAGACTTTCTTCTACAAAGGGTATGTACTCATCCAAGTAATTGAATTTGATTTAGGCAAATTTATTTGACAAAATTATTCAGAAGTTATTTTTAGAATCACAGGTTTCACTATTGTAAAGAAACTTAAATGATCACTATTTCAGACAATGATTAATACTATCAAAATTTATAAGGGGGTGGGGAGAGATATATTTGGTGAAACACTTGAATCTGTGTAAACACAAATTAAAATCATAAAAAAATTCTGATAAACAGGAAGCCAATATATAATAATAATTAATGCTAACATTGAATACATCTAAACACTTCTAATTCTTTTACATATATATCATTAATACTTTATTTCTCATTTTCTATGTATATTATAATTATCAATTTATAGATGAGAAAACAGACAGAAGAAAGGTTATGTGACAATACCCAGTCACGCAGTTAGCATGGCATTTACTTGTTTTTAAATATATCACACTAAGTAAAGCAAATCAAACAAAAAAGAAGTCAAGAACCATATGATTTAATTCATACATGAAATATAAAACTGAAACTAACAACCAAACAATTTGTAAGAAAAAAAAAATTTAGTCACAGATAACAGTATGGTTGTTACCAAAAAGAAAAGGGGGATAGGAGAGAGGGAGAAAAGTGTCAAGAGTGTCAAATATATTGTGGGAAGAAAAAGACGTAAGTTTTTCAGAGGTGGTGAACACACAATGCAGTGTACAGATAATGTATTATAGAAATATAAACTTGAAACCTATATAATTTTATTAACTAGTGTCACCCACACAGTAAATAAATAAATAAATAAATAACACTACCTGAGTTTTCTCTTCCTTCTTCCATTAATTATAGGAAACTCCACATAAGTCCATAGCTCCAGGCTGAAAGAGAAAAAGTCGTATAGTAATAAGAACCATGGGCATTTGGACAACATCTTCATGTAACTTACTTATGCCTTCAGGGCTATTTCAGGCCCAATCACATAGGTACTACTCTATTTGATGATGAAGTACTGCTGTACATATTCAACTTCATGTCCTTATGGGTCAGATAATACCCAGTTAGTTCATGATGAACAGTTTAGACTGCCCAGTAATTTGATGGTCCATGGTTAAACGTTCAGTTTCTACTAAGGTCTAGTTGTAAGCCAAGAGTTGTTTCTCCAAAGGAAGAGTAGTTATCTGTGAAAGATCAGAGGGCTTTGCTATCAAAATTCTGAGAGTCTATACTGAGATTCACCTATAGAGACCTGCCAAAGACTACAAACAGCATTCTTATCTGTCACTAATGCTACAAACCATATAGATCTTTTGGATAATCTAGCTCAAATGGCAAAGCAGCTTGAATGGTAGCCTAGATCTATTGAAATTCATTCTCTTGAACTGGGCCCCACTTAAAGATACCAGCTTTTCAGGTCACTTTGATAAATGGGTCAGAGTAACACAATCCACTGAGGAATATTTTGCCTCCAACATCTAATTGGATCAACTAGGTGTGGGTCTCTTTTTTGGTCATAGGAGGATACAGCAATTTATCATTTACCTTAGAAGAGATATCTTGACTTGCCCACATCACCAAGTCCCTAGAAATTACTAAGTTAGAAACCTTCAAATTTTGTTGTATTTATTTCCTACCCATTGGTACATAGATACTTTACTAGTACATCTAGCATAGTTGCAACTCTTTGCTCACTAGGTCCAGTCAGCACATGGTCATCAGTGCAACAGACCTGTGTGATATCTTGTGGGAGAAAAATGTAATGAAGTTTCTTATAAAATGGACGTCAGAGTAATGATGGTCTGAGAGATACCCTTGATCTCTCCCCTCAAAATTTCAACAAATTGAACAGCTACAACTCAGCAAAGGAACCACATCTGGGCTTGCAGCCTTGCCTAAAAACTCTACACCAGGGGTCGGGAAACTTTTTGTCTGAGAGAGCCATGAATGCCACATATTTTAAAATGTAATTCCATGAGAGCCATACAGCGACCCATGTATGTTACGTATTATCCAATAAAAATTTGGTGTTGTTTCATAGGACAGCTGTATTGGCTCCAGCCACCAGCAACCATGAACATGAGCAATAGGAAATGAACGGATTGTAATACATGAGAATGTTTTATATTTTTGTTATTATTTTTTTATTAAAGATTTGTCTGCAAGCCAGATGCAGCCATCAAAAGAGCCACATCTGGCTCGTGAGCCATAGGTTCCTGACCCCTGCTCTACACCAAATTGACTAAAGATGGGAAGGGTTGAGAAGGGGTACAGAAAATAAGACACACTCATGGTTGGCTCCAAAGAGGACAGAAAGCCAGACTGTCTGGGATTTTGTCTGCTGGAGCTGCAGAGAGAAGGGAAGCCCAGAGTAACTGGGTCTTCTTCAGCTGGGAGGGGTAAAGAGACTTGGGCTGATATGGGAAAATACTGAACCTAAGAAATGGCAGAACAAAGGGTCACGGCCAGTGTTCCTGTGATGCCAGCAGCCTGCTCTTGGTACAGGAACTGAGAAAACCAAAGTGCATACTCCAAGCTTCCCAGAGTGGCAGCTAGTTCTCCAGAGCCAGTTTTTCTCCTGAAGAACAGAGGTTCTCCACATCTGGTCCCCTGGTCTGTTGAGAGTAGGGTGGAGCACCCAGAGACCTGGGATAGACATTGCTACATCCGTAAGCCTTAAGGAATGTCCCATTCATCTACAGGACTGCAGCCCCTCCTCCATCATCAAGACAGAAACTTATGGCAGAAATCAGCATGGGAATTTCATAAAACTGAAACTTTTTTTTTTAAGTTAGAGGAGGGGAGATACTGAGATAGACTCCTGTATACACCCAACCAGGATTCAGCTATTTTTAGTGCTTAAAACTGATACACTCAAACCAACCAAGCTATCCTCAATACCTAGGGCATGCTGGAACCAATAGAGCCACTGGCTGTGGGAGAGGAAGAAGGAGCTAAAGAGGAGAAGGAGGAGGGAAGAAGCAATTGGTTGCTTCTATTGTGTGCCCTGACTGGGACTAGAACCCTGGATGTCCATATGCCTGGCAAGGTTCTATTCACTAAGCTAACTGGCCAGAGTATGAGCTAAAACTATAAATTCAGTGCCACCTACTGGAAAAAGTAGACAAAACCTCTTTTGGGTTGGGTGTTTGGGAGGTATTTTTTTATTCATTTTTTTAAATGAAAGAAAGGACAAAAAGACAGAATCTTGCATGAATCCTGACCAGGGTTCACCTGGAAAATTCCACCTTGGGCTGATGCTTGAATAAACCAAGCTATTCTTAGTTTCTGAAAACATGTTCAGAACAACTAAGCTATTCTCAGTGTCCTGGTCCAACGTTTGAACCAATTGAGACACTGACTATGACAGGAAAAAAGAAAGGAAAGAGAGGCAGGGGTAAAGAAGCAGATGGTCACTTCTTATGTGTGCCCTGACAAGAGATTGAACTCAGAATGTCCTCATGCCAGACTAACACCCTATCCACTAAGCCAACTGGCCAGGCCCTCTATTCTTTTAATATTTTCTTTTCTTTAATTTTCCTTTGTTGTTGTATTCTTGTTTGTTTTTTATTATTGTTTTTTGTTCTTTCTTTTTTTGTTATTCTCTTTTACTATTTTTGCTTTATTTATTTTTATTTTTATTGTTTACTGTTGTTTTTTCTCTCGATTTATTAATAATACCATTCTGAAATGTTTTCAAGGCAGAAATAAACAAATATCATGGCTACCCCAGAAACAAGTTAAGAAAAAAAATAAAAAATCTCCAGAAAGCAATTTTAATCATATGTAAACATTGTAATTAAACAATAGAGTATTCAAAATTCAAAATTCAAGTTCTGGCCTGAGCTGTGGTGGCGCAGTGGATAAAGTGTCAACTTGGAAATGCTGAGGTCACTGGTTCGAAACCCTGGGCTTGCCTGGTCAAGGCACATATGGGAGTTGATGCTTCCAGCTCCTCCCCCTTCTCTCTCTCTGTCTCTCTTTCTCCTCTCTCTCCTTCTCTGTCTCTCTCTCTTCCTCTCTCTCTCCTCTCTAAAAATGAATAAATAAAATAAAAAAAAATTCAAGTTCTAAAAATACTCAGTGAGATGTGAGAAAACACTGACAGGCAACTTAATGCCCTCAAAAAAAACAAGAAAAACAAAAGGAGTACTACACCAAGGAGACTGAAACTTTAACAATAAATATGAAGAAATCAATATATGAATTTAAAAAAATAAAAACTGGCAAATTTAGCTAATAGTACAGGCAGGATAGAGGAGAGAATCAGTGACATCAAAGATAGTCACATAGAGATGACATAGAGAGAAGAAGAAAGAGACACAAAATTTTTCAAAAAAAATGAGAGCACTACAAAAATTGTCTGACTACATCAGAAAGAACAATATAAGAATAATGGTATATCAGAAGATGAGGGAGAAGGGAATGAAGAGCTTATTCAAACAAATAATTGATGAGAAAGTCCCAAGTCTATGGAAAGAATTATATCCTTGAATCCAAGGAGCAAACAGAATGCCTAGTTACTTAAACCCAAATAGGTAATGTCCAAGACATATTTTAATAAAACTGCCAAAAACCAATGGCAAAGAAAGAATCCTCAAAGCAGCTATGGAAAAGAACAACATAACATATAAAAGAAAGCCCTTTAGGTTAACATCAGTCTTCTCAACAGAAAGTGTATAAGCCAGAAGAGAGTGGACCAAACATTTAAATACTAAAAGAGAGGAATTACTTGCTAAAATATTCCCACTGCAGAAAATACTAAAGGAGGTTATTTTACTGGATACAAAGAACAAAACAACACAAACCTACAAGTAAAAGTTCCAATAAGCTTACATTATAAACAGGATAATCTATGATAACAAAATAAATAAATAAAAAGGGAGAGGATAAAGATCTGAAATATAAAAGAATGGAGTGCAAAGGTACTCATAAGACATTAGACTCTCGCATATATAATTTTTTTTCCTCAATATTCTAACAGTAAACACTCAAAGGTTGGAGAACAATTCTCCAAGCAAATAATACCCAAAGAAAATCAGACATAGTCATACTTATATCTGACAATAGTGAATTCAAGACAATAAAGATAAAAAGAGACAATGATGGGAATTTTACAGTGGTAAAGGGGATACTCCATCAAGAATACATTATACTTCTTAATATATACTTACCAAATCAGGGCGCTCCAAAATATATAATACATTTACTAACAGAATAAAAAAGAGAGACAGAAAATACATAAACAAATTGGAGTTCTCAATGCACTATTGACAGCTTTAGATAGATTATCCAAACAGAAAATTAATAAAAAAAATATTGGCCTTAAACAACACACTAGACCAAATGAACATAATGAACATTAACAGAACATTTCATTCCAGAACACAAAATTATACATTATTTTTCAGTGTGCAGGGTATCTTCTCAAGAATAGACTATATTTTAGGTCACAAAACTAACCTTTACATATTCAAGAAAATTGAAATTATACCAAATATATTCTCTGACTGCTAGGTTTTTTTGTTTGTTTGTTTGTTTTTGACAGAGACAGAGTCAGAGAAAGGGACAGATAGGAACAGAAAGGAAGGGAGAGAGATGAGAAACATCAATTCTTTGTAGCGGCTCCTTAGTTGTTCATTGATTAATTTGTCATATGTGCCTTGACTGGGGGGCTACAGCAGTCCAACTGAGCTTTTGCTCAAGCCAGCGACCTTGGGCTCAAGCCAATGAGCCCTGCTCAAACCAGATGAGCTTGCACTTAAGCTGGCAAACTCAGGGTCTTGAACCTGGGTCTTCCACATCCCAGTCTGATACTCTATCCACTGTGCCACTCTCTGGTCAGGCTCTGACTGCTAGATTTTGAAATTAGAATTCAAAAGGAAGCCAAGAATAAAAAAAGTAAAAATTAAACAACATACTTCTAAAAACTGACTGGGTTAAAGAAGAAACATAAGCAAAACTAAAAAAAATATAAACAAATGAGAATGAGAACATAACATATGAAAACTTCTGGAATGCAGTAAAAACAGTAATAAGAGAGAAGTTTATGTCATTACATGGTTTTAGCAAGAAACAAGAGAAATTCCTACTAAACAACCTAACATCACATCTTAAAGAACTAGAAAGAAAAACAAAGGTGGAGATCAAGATGGCAGTGGAGTAGGAAGACACACAGACTTCCAGCTCACACCAATAAACTGGATTACAAAATCATTTAGGAACAATCAGTGTGAAAAACCAACTTTGGACTACAAGAACAAGTCTCAAAAAACAAGGAACAAAGAAGAAAACACACTGAGCCTGGTAGGGAGTGCAGCACATGGTGGGATTTCTTCTGCTTCCAGGAACAAAAGGGGTGTGGAGTGAGGCTGAGACCCAGAAGGGCTCTCATTACAAGGAGAAGAGCAGAAAATATCACTCACAGCCACTTGCCTGGGGACCTGGGGACCTGGGAACAAGGTGTGCTGAGAGGGCTGGCTTGTCTTCCAAAAGGAAAGTGGGGAGAGACAGATGATCAGGGGCAGAGGAATGCATGGGATGATGTGAGAAGCTGACTCATCCAGTGCAGAGGCAGCTATAGATGGGGGAGGGGTTGATCCCTCCACATAGCATAAGCCTAAAGTTGTTCTGGTTGACTCACCTCCAGAAAGCTCTCCAGGTCCAATCAATGCAATAAGACACAGCTGAAAACAGGAAGTGGGGAGGAGGGGCAGTAACTCAGGTCTCCATGGAGATCTGCAATACACCTCCACCTACTAAAGCAGAGAAATCACTCTGTTCCCAGAGAGAAATTAGCAGATCAAGCCTTCAGAGTCTCAGGTTATACCCACCACATTCCTGGATACAGTTTCAAATAAGCCCCCTGCTGAGATCAGTAAAAACAATTACCACTGAGTTAAGAAAATTGAGAAGAAAACAAACAAATTAAGACTTCAAAGTGGCTCTACTAGGTAGGCAGATCACAACTGGAAGAATCCTATAAGTTACAGAGAATATTGGGTAGGCAGAGAAGCATAAGTCATATGCTTTAACAAGATAAGCCCTCAGAAAAAGTCCTGGATGAATTGGAAGTAATCAAATAACAGATGCAGAGTATAAAATAATGATTGTTAGGATGCTTAAGGATCTCAAAGCTACAATGGATGAACTTAATGAACACCTCAATAAAGATATTGTAAGCATCAAAAAGGATATGGAAATCATAAAGAAGAACCAGACAGAAATGACAAACACAATATAAGAAATGAAGACTATACTAGAAGGAATTAAAAGCAGGCTGGATGAAGCAGAGGATCAAATCAGCAACTTAGAGGACAAGATAAGTGAAAAAACGAAAGCAGAAAAGCAAAAAGAAAAGAGGATCAAAAAGTCCAAGGAGATCCTAAGAGAGTTTCTTCTGTGACAACATGAAGAAAAACAATATCTGCATAATAGAGGTTCCTGAAAGAGAAAAGAAAGAACAAGAATTAGAGAAGCTCTTTGAAGAAATTATAGATTAAAATTTTCCTAAATTAATGCAGGAAAAAGTCACACAAGTTCAAAAAGCAGAGAGAACCCCATTAAAAAAGAACCCAGAGACCCACAACAAGACATATCATAATCAAAATACCAAAGCTAAGAGATAAAGAAAATATTAAAAGCTGTAAGAGAAAAACAGTCAATCACCTACAAAAGAACACCATAAGAATGACATCCAACTTCTCAACAGAAACACTTGAGGCCAGAAGGAATTGGCAAGAAATATTTAAAGTAATGTAGAACAAGAACCTACAACCAAGACTTCTTTATCCAGCAAGACTATCATTTAAAATTGAAGGAGAAATAAAAAGTTTCCCAGACAAAAAAAAAAAAAAAAAGAACTCAAGGAATTCATTACAACCAAATCAATGCTACAAGGAATGTTAAGGGGCCTGCTGTAGACAGAACAAAGCAGAAATATATATATATTTATATATAGTAAAAGTGGAATATAGATTTAAAGAAAAAATGGCAATAAACAACTATATATCAATAATAACCTTAAATGTAAATGGATTAAATGCTTTAATCAAAACACATAGGGTAGCTGAATGGATAAAAAATGGAACTCATAGATATGCTGTCTACAGGAGACCCACCTCAAAACAAAAGATACGCATAAACTGAAAATAAAAGAATAAAATAAATATTTTAAGCAATGGAAATAAAAAAATCTGGGTAGGAATACTTATATCTGACAAAATAGACTTTAAAACAAAGACTATAATAAGAGATAAAGAAGATCACTACATAATGATAAAGGCAGCAATCCAACAGGAATAGATAACCATTATAAATATCTATGTACTTAATATAGGAGCACCTAAATATATAAAGCAAATTTTGAGGAAACATAAAGGGAGAGATCAACAGCAATACTATAATAGTAAGGGTTTTCAATACCCCACTAAATCAATGGATAGATCCTCAAGAAAGAAAATTAACAGAAAAACAGCAGAATTAAGAGACACACTAGATCAACTAGATTTCATAAATATCTTCATAACTTTTCACCTATAGCAGCAGAATATACATTCTTTTCAAGTGTGCATGATATATTCTCTAGGATAGACCACATATTGGGGCATAAAATGAGTCTTAACAAATTTAAGAAAATTGAAACCATATCAAGTATTTTCTCTGACCACAATGACATGAAACTACAGTAGAAAAACTGATAAAGACTCAAATACTTGCAAACTAAACAGCATGCTATTAAACAACAAATGGGTCAACAATGAGATCAAGGAAGAAATAAAAAATTTCCTTGAAACAAAAAAAGCATACAACAACTCAAAATCTGTGGGACACAGCAAAAGCATACTGAGAAGGAAGTCCTAACATTACAGGCATGCCTTTAGAACCTAGAAAAAGCTCAAATAAACAACTTATTTTTGCAACAAAAAGAACTAGAAAAAGAACAGCAAGTAAAGCCTACAGAAAGTAGAAGGAAGGAAATAATAAAGATCAGAGAGGAAATAAATGACATAGAGACTAAAAATTATTACAGAGGATCAATGAAACCAAGAGCTGGTTCTCTAAAAAGGTAAACAAGATCAATGAACCCTTAACCAGACTCACCAAGGACTCAAATAAATAAAATTAGAAACGAGGGTAGAGAGGTAATAACAGACACAGCAGAAATACAAAGGGTTGTAAGAAAATACTATGAAGAACTGTATGCCAAAAAATTAGACAACCTAGGTAAAATGAACTAATTCCTTGAAAAATATAATCTGTCAAAAATCAATCTGGAAGAATCAGAAAACATAAATAGACTGATTACAACAGATGAGATTGAAACAGTTATCAAAAAGCTCCCAACAAACAAAAGTCCTGGGCCTGATGGCTTCACAAGTGAATTCTACCAAATATTCAAAGAAGAACTAACTCTTATCCTCAAGCTATTTCAAAATATTAAGAGGAGGAAAAACTTCCAAGCTTCTTTTATGAGGTGAGCAAAATTCTGATTCTAAAACCAGGCAAAGACAACACAAAGAAAGAAAACTATAGGCCAATATCCTTGATGAATTTAGATGCTAAAATTCTTAACAAAATATTAGCAAGCTGGATCCAACAATACATGAAAAAAAAATCATACATCATGATCAAGTGGGATTTATTTTGGGGAGGCAAGGCTTGTACAATATTCACAAATTAAACAATGTTATTAATCACATAAACAAAAGGAAGGACAAAAACCACATGATAATATTAATATAATAGATGCAGAAAAAGTATTGGATAAAATCCAGCACTCATTTATGATCAAAACTTTCAGCAAAGTGGGAATACAGGGGCCATAATTCACATGATAAAGGCCATCTATGACAAGCCCACAGCCAACATCATAATCAATGGGCAAAAGTTAAAAGCAATCTCTTTAAGATCAGAGAAGGCAGCTGTATCCCCTTTCTCCACTCTTATTCAATATAGTTCTGAAAGTCCTAGCCACAGAAATCAAACAAGAAGAAGAAATAAAAGGCATCCAAATTGGAAAAGAAGAAGTAAAACTATCATTATTTGCTGATGATATGATACTGTACATAGAAAACCATAAAGTCTCTGTCAAAAATCTATTGGACTTGATAAAGGAATTCAGCAAGGTGTCAGGATATAAAATTAATACTCAGAAATCAGAGGCATTTTATTACACCAAGTATAATCTGTCTGAAAGAGAAATTAAGAAAACAATCCCCTTCACTATTGCAACAACAACAACAAAATACCTAGGAGTAAATTTAACAAGGGGGTTAAAGACTTGTACTCAGAAAACTATAAAACACTGATAAAAGAAATCAAGAAAGATACAAACAAGTGGCAGCATATACAGTGTTCATGGTTAAAAAGAATAAACATCATCAAAATGTCTATACTACCCAAAGAAATTTATAAATTCAATGCAATACCAATTAAAATACCAATGACATACTTCAAAAATATAGAACACATATTCCAAAAATTTATATAAAACCAAAAAGGAACACAAATAGCCTCAGCAATCTTGAAAAAAAGAATAAAGAGGGAGGTATCACACTTCCTGATATCAAATTATACTACAAGGCCATTGTACTCAGAACAACTTGGTACTGGCTTAAGAACAGGCTTATAGACCAATGGAACAGAACAGAGAACCGAGATATAAATATTTGACAATACATCTGATAAAAGTTTAATAACCAAAATTTATAAGAACTTGTTTAACTCAACACCAGGAAGACAAACAATCCAATCAAAAAATGGGCAAAAAAAAAAAAAAATAGACAATTCTCCAAAGAGGATCTACAGATAGCCAAAAGGCATATAAAAATATGCTCAACATCACTAATCATTAGAGAAATACAAATTAAAATCACAATGCGATATCACCTCACACCAGTCAGAATGGTGCTCATCAACAAAACAACACAGAATAAGTGCTGGCGAGGGTGTGGAGAAAAGGGAACCCTCCTGCACTGCTAGTGGGAATGCAGACTGGTATAGCCACTGTGAAAAACAGTATGGATATTCCTCAAAAAATTAAAAATGGAACTACCTTTGACCCAGCCATTCCACTTTTGGGAATATATCCCAAGAACACCACATCAATGAGTCAAAAGGAGAAATGCACCCCCCCCCATGTTTATGGCAGTATTATTTACAGTAGCCAAGATCTGGAAACAGCCCAAGTGCCTGTCAGTGGGTGAGTGGATTAAAAAGCAGTGGTACATATACACAACGGAATACTATGGGGCCATGAAAAAGAAGAAAATATTTTTTGCGACAACATGGATGGACCTGGAAACTATTAGGTTAAGTGAAATAAGCCAGGCTGAGAAAGAAAAATATCATATGACCTCACTCATCTGAATAATCCGACAAACAATATGAACTAAGTAGCATAATAGAGACAGAGGCAAGATCAAAGGATCCAGAAGGAAAGTGGACAGAGGGATAGGGATGATAGGCTTATAGAATGGGATGAGAGCAGAAAAGCAAATCCTGGAGGGAAGGATGGAGGCTGTTACAGGTAGGGACATGGGGGGGATGTACTGGGAAACCCGTGGGAGGGGAGGATGTATTTGGGGGGGACACTAGAATCTATGTAAACACAATAAATTAATAAAAAAGAACAAAGGCAAGCCACATCAGTAGAAGATAGGAAATAAAAATAGAGCAGAAGTAAATAAAATAGATTTTAAAAACTCTATAGAAAAAATTAATACAACAAAGATCTAGTTTATTGCAAAGCTCAATAAAATTGACAAAACTCTGGAGAGATTCACTAAGGAAAAAAGAGAAATGACCCATATAAACAAAATCCAAAAATAAAAGAAGAGAAATTACCACAGATATTATAGATATACAAAGGATCATACTAGAATACTATGAAAGGGTACATGTTCCTAAATTCAACCATCTCAAAGAAATGGATAAGTTCCTAGAACTATACAATCTTTCTAACCTGAGTAGCAAAGAGTAATAACTTAAATAGACCTATAAGCAGGGAGAAAACAGAAACAACTATCAAAAATCTGCCCAAATATTAAAGTCCAGGGCCATATGGCTACACTAGTATATTCTACCAAACATTCAAGGTAGACTTTGTATCTATCCTTCTCAAAGTCTTCCAAAAAATAGAAGATGAAGCAGTACTCCCTAACACATTTTATGAGGCCAACATAACCCTGATATTGAAACCTGGCAAGGACAATACAAATATATATATATATATATATGTATTCATTATATATATATATATATATATATATATATATATATATAATGAATACATGCACAACAATTCTAAACAAAATACTAGCAAATTGAATACAACACCCCTTAAAAAATAATACATCATAATCAAGTGGGATTCATTCTGGAGTACAAGGATAGTTCAACATATGCAAATCAACCAATGTAATACACCACATCGACTAAACAAAGAACAAATAAAACACGATTCTATCAATAGATGCAGAAAACTCATTCAATAAGATCCGACATCCATTTATGATTAAAACACTCAACAAAATGAGAATATAAGGAAAGTACTTCAACATAATAAAAGCCATATAGGACAAACCACCAGGCAATATACTAAATGGTAAAAAACTGAGGGCTTTTCTTCTAAAACCAGGAACAAGACAAGGATGCCTACTCTCTACACTCTTATTTAGCATAATTAAAGTCCTAGTCAGAGCACTCAGGAAAGAGAGAGAAACAAAAGGCATCTGTATTGGGAAAGCAGAAGTAAAGGTATCACTTTTTCCAGATGACATGATCCTGTACACAGGAAACCCCAAAGACTCAAACAAAAAACTATTAAAAACCATAAATAAATAAAGTTGCAGAATACAAAAGCAATATACAAAATCTGCTTTCTTATACACCATAATGAAACTTCAAAAAATAAATTGAAGTAAACAATTTATTTTACAATTAAAATAACAAAAATACCTAGGAATAAACTTAGCAAGGGATATATATATATATATATATATATATATATATATATATATTATACTTAAAATTACAAAAAATTATTGAAAGAAATTGAAAAAGACAAAATGAAATGAAAAAATATTTTTCCATGTTCATGGATTGGAAGAATCAACATAGTTAAAATGGCCATATTACCCAAAGCAAACACAAATTTAATACAATCCTCATTTAAATTCCAATGTTCTTTAAAAAAATAGAACAAAAAAATCACCAGATTTGTATGGAATTATAAATGACCCTAAATAGCCAAAGCAACTCTCAGAAAAAAATAATGAAGCCAAAAGTATCACACTATCTGACTTCAAATTATACTATAAAGATACTATAATCAAAATAGCTTGGTGTTGGCAGAAAACAGACATACAAACCAATGGAACAGAATTGAGAACCCAGAAATAAAACCACATTTATATGGACAAATAATTTGACAAAGGATTCAAAAATACACAATAGAGAAAAGTAAGCTTCTTAAATAAATGGTGCTGGGAAAATTGAAAAGCCATTTGTAAAAGAAAGAAACAACTTTAACTTGTCCCCATGTACAAAAATTAATTCAAAATAGATTTAAAAATATAAGATCTGAAACAATAAATTATATAGAAGAAAACATAGATACTAAACTTATGAACTTCAGCCTTAGAGGATATTTTATAAATTTGACCACAAGGGCAAAGGAAGTAAAGTAAAAAATAAATGAATGCAACTATATCAAACTAAAATGTTTCTGCATAGCAAAAGAAACTGACAACAAAACAAATAGATGGCCATCCAAAAAGGATGATGATACTTGATATTCACCAACAACAGCTCTGTTAAGGGGCTAATATCCAAAATATATGAAAAACTCACAAAGCTCAACAACAAACAAACAAACAATCCACTTAAAAAATGAAGATAAAACCTGAACAGACACTTCTCCCAGGAAGACATACAAATGGCCAACACATATATAAAAAGATGCTCATCTTTGCTAGCTGTTAGAGAAATGCAAATTAAAACTATAATAAAATACCACCTCAAACCTGTTAGATTGGCTGTTATCAACAAGACAAGTAATAACAAGTGTTGGAGAGATGTGGAGAAAAAAGTAACCCTCATTCACTGTTGGTGGGAATGTAAAGTAGTACAACCATTATGGATGACAGTATGATGGTACCTCAAAAATTAAGAATAGAATTACCGCATGACTCAGCAATCACTGTACTAAGTGTCTAGCAAAAAAATAAAAATATTGAAAGCATCAGCATGCAAAGACATAGGTACTTCCATATTTATTGCAGTATAAGTCATGATAGCCAAGAGATGAAAACAATTAAAGTGTCCCTCAATAGAGAATTAGATAAAGATGTCATACATACATACAATGGAATAGTGCTCAGCCATAAGACATGATGACATATTGCCATTTACAACAACATGGATGGGCCTTGAGAACATTATACTGAGTGAAATAAGTAAATCGAAAAAAGTTAAAATTGTAATTTCATACATATGTAGGATATAAAATTGAGATTCACATACATAGATAAAAGTGAAATGGTTACTAGGTAGAGGGGTGTGGGAGGGAGAGGAGTAAATATGGAGAAATATAGTAACAGAAAATGATTTGGCTTTGGGTAATGGGCACACAACACAATCAACAGAGCAAATGCTAGAGGGATGTACACATGAAACATATAGACTGTTATTGATTAATGTCACCTTATTAAATTTAATTTTTAAATAATATATAATAATAAAAGATCCCTGTAAAGTAATTTATACATAGTGCTAGAGTGTAGATATACTCTTAAAAAATACATTAAACTTGTATTACTGGCATAACCAGTTGAAAACAGTTTTTGGTTTGTATAAAAAATATATTTGCAGCCCTGGCTGGTTGGCTCAGTGGTAGAGTGTCCGCCTGGCATGCAGGAGTCCCGGGTTCAATTCCTGGCCAGGGCACACAGGAGAGGTGCCCATCTGCTTCTCCACCCCTCCCCCTATCCTTCCTCTCTGTCTCTCTCTTCCCCTCCCACAGCCAAGGCTCCATTGGAGCAAAGTTGGCCTGGGTGCTGAGGATGGCTCTATGCCTCTGACTCAGGCTCTAGAATGGCTCTGGATGCAACAGAGTGGCACCTCAGATGGGCAGAGCATTGCCCCCTGGTGGGCATGCCGGGTGGATCCCGGTCGGGCGCATGCGGGAGTCTGTCTGTCTGCCTCCCCATTTCCAACTTCAGAAAAATAAATAAATAAATAAATAAATAAATAAATAAAAGGAAAAAAAAAGTGAAAAAAATATATTTGCAAGATCAATAGAAGCATAGTAGATACCATAAAAAATGTTAAATTGTTCAAGTAATAAAAATACATCTGATACAGCAGCTGCAACGGAAGTCACCACCTGGTTAAGCTTACAATAATCCAATATCACTTTCCAAGACTCATCCGTTTATCACACAACATGGGGAATTTACATATATGTATACAGCAATGTGCCCACCAATGCCACTTCTATCTAGAAATAGAATATCTGCATCACTTTACATGGTATAGTCATCTTCCTTCACAATCAATACCATGTTATTTTCTCATGATAACCATTATTCTGTTTTCTGTCACTAAAATACAGTATTATGCCTAAAAGTTAAAGTTATTCTTATTTGAGATTTTTGAAGAATAGTAGTCAAAAAGGTCTATCAAATGGGATTTATTTAATATCTTCTAATGATTAGACTATAATTGGGGGTATTTATTTTGGGAAGAATCTCTAAGAAGTTATAGGCTCATCTTATTACTTTAATCTAGACATTTTCATTATATTTTTGTTTCATAAATTTTTTTACAACTCTGCTTAATCTGCTAAACCTGTGATTGAACTTTTAATTATAGCTTTTGTACATTGTACATTTTAGTTTTAGAATTTCTATTATTTTATTACAGTTTTCTAGTAGTTATGAAGATAACTACATTGTTATCTAGTAGTTATGAAGATAGTAAAGTTTTCTACTTATACTATAGAAGGGTTATTCTGAATGTATTATCCGATAATAGACCATTATTATTATTGTTTGTTTGTTTACTAAGTTTTTAGTTTTTCCTTGTCCTCTTAGTTGACTTGATATTTCTATTGAGTTTTGAATATATCATATAAAATATATTTTATGTTCTTAGTTATCTTTTAACTACCAAATTACCCTAAACACACCCAGGAAAGAAAATGACTTGAATGTATGTGTTAATCCCATCAGTTAATTTGCAGTTTATTTTCATTTCTAGACTGTACTCTTTTAGTCTACCACAGAAAACCTGGGATTTTACCAAGACTCCCAACTTTGGTGAGCTGGGCACTCTATTTTATGTTACACTCATGAATCTATAAGTATTCTACCTCTTATTTTTTTTATTACTATTTTAGGAATTAGAAAACTCCTGAAAGATTAACGCAGACCCAGATGTTGATCTTATTAATCAAGATCAGCTATTTTTAACCAGTGTGCTGCAAGTATTTTTAAAACATGCAATGTCTCATTATTTAGTCAGGAACACTGACCTCCTTTCCCTTAGATTTTCAAATTAAAAAAAAAATGACAGCAACCAGACCTACTATAGCTGTCTAATGTGAATGAATCAAAATTATACCTAATTTTTGTCAGATTGAAAAAATATGATATAATTATTTTTTGGTGTGCTGCAGAGTTTTAGTAGTTTATGTGTACCATGAGATGAAAAAGGTTTAAAATCACTACTCTAGATGCATCTTCTTGGTTTTGATGCATCAATTTCTCACTTATTTGACAAATGTTTGATGCCAAAAACAATAATTTAGTTATACTTTTGTCCATTTTTCCTCATTGTACACAACAGAAAGGTTATTACAAAAGTCAATTACTATTATTTTTACAAGCAGAATCTATTCTCATTTTACACAGTCTAATTTTTTGACTGTATGAAGATATTTTTAAAAGTAGAAAACAGACCAAAAGTTTACAATTTGAAAGTGTCCATTCATATGAAATAGTGATAATGGGAGTAAACCTGAATGATTAAATAAAGCTTTAATGCTCACCATACAACAATGATGCAAAAATGGTTTTTTTAATTTCAGGACAAAAGATAAGCAGACATTGATTAAACAGAAATACAATTGAAGTACAGAGATTCCTTGGTTTTAATTGATAATCCATCCAAAAACGATCAGCAAAATCTAAAGCCAACAAAAGTTGAGGCAATTGCCTGACCAGGCGGTGGCGCAGAGGACAGAGCATCAAACTGGTATGCAGAGGACCCAGGTTCAAGACCCTGCAGTTGCCAGCTTGAGTGCGGGCTCATCTGGTTTGAGCAAAAGCTCACCAGCTTGGACCCAAGGTCACTGGCTTGAGCAAAGGGTTATTACTCAGTCTGCTGAAGGCCATAGTCAAGGCACATATGAGAAAGCAATCAATGATCAATGAACAACTAAGGTCTCACAACAAAAAACAGATAATTGATGCTTCTCATCTCTCTCCGTTTCTGTTTGTTTGTCCCTGTCTATCCTTTTCTATGACTCTCTCTCTGTCCCTGTAAAAAAAAAAAAAATGAGGCAATTATTTTCATTTGAATCAATGTAAATCTAATTATTTCATTCTAGACTCTCCAAAATACGTACCAAAAACACATTTAATAGAGAATAAATATAGCATTTAATACTAAAAACAATAGCTAATATAAAATGAATATGAAAGACAAATGTAAAGAAAAATGAACATTTAAGAAGGCATTATTAGCAAGGAAACACTTAATAAGGACAATGAGATTTGAGCACATATGATCTTATCTTACATGTGTTATGTACATTTTGAAACTGAAAAACGCAAAATACACACATTACACCCAATACTGTATATGCAATAATCACTTTCATGTAATTGTAATATTACCACTCGCAATCAATAAAAAACACACACACAAAAAAACCCACTGGAAAGCAATGGAATTGTTTGGCTAGATGCACAGAGTGATGCTCACACAACAAAAAACAATGCCACACAAAGCAGGAGAATGCGTGGGTTGCTTTTGATTTTGCAAAATTAGCAGCAAGGTTTCAATGGGCACGCAGGGAAAATCCAAGGTAATCGACAAAAACCAAGACAAATTTTTCACAAAAAACATTGATAAAAACCAAAACCTACAATAACTGAAGTCAACATTTTATCTTCTTTTCTTTTTATTCTTTCCTTTTCCTTTTGAACTTCATTATCCATAGTTAAATTTTTCATTCTTGTTTCCTTATGAGGGTTTCATTTCAAACATCTTTTCTTTTTTTCTATTTTCCCTTTATATTACTTTTTTTCTCATTCTACTGTCATTTATCAACAGATTATTTTGAATTTATATTTTTGTGACATTTTGCATGTTTTTTACTTCATTTTTAATCTCTTTTGTCATTTTTCTTCAGTTCCTGCTCCCTGTTCTCTGTAGTTTTTATTACACTAATTGTTATAGAATTTTCATTTTTTTCACAGTATCTTTTCAATTTTTTATATCTTTAAGTTATCTCCTTTTAGTTTTATTAAAAATACCACTCTCGGCCCTGGCTGGTTGGCTCAGTGGTAGAGCATCCGCCTGGCGTGCAGAAGTCCCGGGTTTGATTCCCAGCCAGAGCATACAGGAGAAGCTTCCATCTGCTTCTCCACCCCTCCCCCTCTCCTTCCTCTCTGTCTCTATCTTCCCCTCCCACAGCCGAGGCTCCATTGGAGCAGAGATGGCTCGGGCACTGGGGATGGCTCCTTGGCCTCTGCCCCAGGCGCTAGAGTGGCTCTGGTCACTGCAGAGCAATGTCCCAGAGGGGTAGAGCATCGCCCCCTGGTGGGCAGAGCATCGCCCCTGGTGGGCGTGCTGGGTGGATCCCGGTCGGGTGCATGCGGGAGTCTGTCTGACTGTCTCTCCCCGTTTCTAGCTTCAGAAAAATACAAAAAAAATACCACTCTCAAATGTCATTAAGAAAAAAGAAATCACATATGAAGAATACAAAAGACAGAGATGTAGCTCAGAGAGATGATGAAAAATCTCCAGTAAAAAAATTTAATTGCTTGGAAACCATAGAGTTCAATGGTAGAGAATTAAAAATTGAGTCCTAAAAATACTCAGGGAAATACAAGAAAGCACTGCAAGGCAATTTAGTAAGCTCAAAAAACAATTCAATGAACAAAAAAATACTTCACCAAAGAAATTGAAACTATGAAAAGGTACCAGAGATGAAAAACTCAATAAATGAACTAAAAAAATGAGGTAACAAGCTTAGCTAATAGAACAAGCCTGATAGTGGAGAGAATTAGTGACATAAAAGACAAGCAACTAGAGATACTACAGAGAGAAGAGGAGAGAGACTCACAAATTTGAAAAAATGAGAAAATCCTACAGGTATTGTCTGACTTCATCAGAAAGAGCAACATAAGAATAATGGGTATATTAGAAGGAGAGGAGAGAGAAAAAGAAATAAAGGACATATTCAAACAAATAATCAATGAGAACTTCCCAAGCCTGTAAAAAGAATTAGAGCTTTGCATCCAAGAAGCAAACAGAATACCGAGTTACCTAGCCCAAAGAGACACACTCCAAGGCACATTGTAATAAATTTATCACAAACCAATGACAAAGAAAAAATCCTCAAGTCAGCCAGGGTAAAGAAGAATAAAACATGTAAAGGAAGGCTATCATCACATTTCTCAGCAGAAACTCTACAAGCCAGAAGAGAGTGGCCCCAATATTTAAAGTACTGAAAAGAGGGACTTCCAGCCAAGAATACAATATTTATCAAAGCTATCCTTCAAATACAAAGGAAAAAGGAACATTCACAGATATAGAGAAGATGAGAGAATTTATCACCAGAAAACCCCCACTTCAGGAAATACTAAAGGGGCTGATTTGACCAGATACAAAGAACAAAACAAAACAAAATCACATGTAAAAGCTCTAAGAAGATCAAAATAAAAATATAGATAATCTGTGACAACAAAAACAAAAAAGGGGAGAGAACAAAGATTAACAGAAGCAAAGGAGGATGGAGTGCAGAAGCACTCATGAGATAATGTACTACAATGAATATGGTATATAAATATATCCTTTTTTTCACCTAATGGTAACCAGCCCTGAAAAAATGACTTCAGAAACACATGGCTTAAGAAAGATGAAACATAGGTAAGAAGTATGGAATACAATCAAACAAAAACAAATAACAGAAAAACAGAAGAGAAAAACAAAACAAGATACAGAACTATCAGAAAGCAATATATAAAATGGCAATAGGAAACCCTCGAGTGTCAATAACTACATTAAATATAAATGAATTGAACTCACGAATAAAAATACACAGAGTAGCAGAGTGGATCAAAAAAGAAAATCCAACTGCATGCTGCCTTCAAGAAATATGTTAAGATACAAGAATAAAAACAAATTCAAAGTAAAAGGTTGAAAAACGATTATCCAAGCAAATAACATCCAAAGAAAAGCAGGTATCACCATACTCACACCGAACAATGCTGACTACAAGACTTCAAAGAAAATCAGAGACAAAGATGGTCATTTCATAACGATAAAAGAAACATTGAATCTAGAGGATATAACACAATATGTATGCACCAAAGTATATAAGGCATCTACTAACTGATCTAAAAATAAAAACCGACAAAAATACAATCATACTTGGAGACGTCAATACACTGCTAATGGCTCTAGACTGTTCATCCAAGCAGAAAACCAATAAAGAAATATTGACCTTAAACAAAACACTAGAACAATTAGATATGATAGACATCTATAAAACATTTCACCCCAAAATGCCAGAGTATATATTTTTCTCCAGTGTACATGGAATATTCTCAAGAATTGACCATATGTCAGGACACAAAACTAACATCAAAAAATTCATAAAGACTGAAGTTATACCAAGCACATTCTCTGACCATGAAACTTTGAAACTAGAATTCAACTGCAAAAAAGAAATAAAGAAACCCACTAAAATATAAAAATTAAACAACATACTTTTAAAAAATGAGTGGGTCAAAGAAGAAATAAAAGAAGAGATCAAAAGATATATACAGAGAATGAAAATGACAACATGATGTATAAGAATCTCTGGGATGCAGTAAAAGCAGTAATAACAGGGAATTTCATATCACTACAAGCTTATATGCACAAAGAAGAGAGAGTCAAAGTAAACAACTTAACATCATATCTTAAGGAACTAAAAATAGAAGAACAAAAGCAACTCAAAACCAGCAGAAGAAAAGAAATAATAAAGTCAGAGAAGAAATAAGTGAAATAAAGAACAGAAAAACTATAGTAAATATAAAAAAACAAGGAGCTGGTTCTTTGAAAAGATGAACAAAATTGACAAATCCTTGGCAATACTCACTAAGGAAAAAAGAGAAAAGACTCATATAAACAACATCCAAAATAAAAGAGAAGAAATCACCACAGATATCATAGATATACAAAGAATTCTTAGGTAAGTGTGCAGCCCCATCTGCAGTGCCACAGTTGGCAGCCCCAGCATGGAGCTCAGCCCCATCTGAGGTGGCAAGGCAAAGGCCAAGACCTACCAGGGCTTGTAGCCTGGGCATGTGAACACAGCCTCGCCCATGGTGGATACGTGAAAACTGCAGTGACTGCCAAAGCAGGCCAGAGCTGTACTCAAACACTGGAGGCAGTGGGGGGGGCTGCAAACAGACCAAAATTAGGGAACACAGAGGCCACACCTATTGGACTCCTGTGGCCACACCATTCTTATACACAGAAGAATGGAAAGGCAGAGAAATGAAACCCAAATGAATCAAGATAAATTCCCAGAAAAAAACTTGAATGAGTCAGATATAAACAAATTACCAGATGCAGAGTTTAAATTAATATAGTTAGAATGCTCAAAGATTTTAGAACAGCAATAGATGGACATAACAAGCACCTAAATTATGAGAGAGCAAATATACAAAAGGACATTGAAATAATAAAAAAGGATCAGTTGGAAATGAAAAATACATGATCAGAAATGAAGACCACAATTGAAGGAATTAAAAGCAGGATGGATGAAGCTGAGGATAAAATCAGTGAGTTAGAGCACAAGATAAATGAAGGCATGAAAACAGATTAGCAAAAAAAAAGAAAAGAAAAAAGAGACTCAAAAAGTCTGAGGAAACTCTAAGAGAGTTCTGTGACAACATGAAGAGATATAACATCAGCATCATAGGAATTCCTGAAGAAGAAGAGAAAGAACAAGGGATAGAGACCTTGTTCAATTAAATAGCTAAAACTTCCCTTAATTGATGCAGGAAAAAATCACACAAGTTCAAAATCACAGGGAATCCATTAAAGAGAAACCCAAAGAAATCCACACCAAGACACATCATAATTAAAATGCCAAAGCTAAGAGATAAAGAGAAAATATTAAATGCTGCTAGAGAAAAAAAAGACTATAATTTACAAAGAAGCCCCTATAATAATGACATCACACTTCTCAACAGAAACACTTGAGGCCAGAAAGGAATGGCAAGAAATATTTAAAGTAAAGCAGAACAAGAGCCTAAAATCAATACTACTTTATCCAGCAAGGCTATTGTTTAAAATTGAAGGAGAAATGAAAAGCTTCCCAGACAAAACAAACAAACAAACAAACAAAAACAACTCAAAGAATTCATTACAACCAAACCAATGCTGCAAGAAATGTTAAGGGGCCTGTTGTAAACAAAACAAAGAAGGAATAGAATATAGTAAAAGAGGAAGATAGCTTTAAAAAATAAAATGGTAATAAACAACTACATATGAATAATAACTTTAAATGTAAATGGATTCAATGATCCAATCAAAAGACATAGGGTAGCTGCATGGATAAGAAAATGGGACCCATACATATGCTGTCTACAAATCTCAAATACATATCTCAAAACAAAAAATACACATAAATCTAAGGTAAAAGAATGAGAAAAAAAATTTCATGCAAGTGGCAATAAAAAAAGCTGAGGTAGCAATAATTCTATCAGACTAAATGGACTTTAAAACAAAGGTCATGGTAAGAGATAAAAAAGGTCACTACGTAATGATAAAGGGAGTAATCCAACAGAAAGATATAATCATTATCAATATCTATGCACCTAATATAGGAGCACCTAAATATATAAAGCAGACATGATGAATATAAAGGGCAAGATCAACAGCAATACCATAAAAGTAGGGGATATCAATACCCCACTAACATCACTAGATAGATTCTCAAGAAAGAAAATTAACAAAGAAACAGCAGACTTAAAGAACACACTAGATCAACTGGATTTAATAAATATCTTTAAAACCTTTCACCCTAAAACAGCAGAATATACATTCTTTTCAAGTGCTCATAATACATTCTCTAGGATAGACCACATGTTAGGGCACAAAAGAGGTCTCAACAAATTTAAGAAGATTGAAATCATATCAAGCATCTTCTCAGATCACAATGGCATGAAACTAGAAATCAACCACAACAGAAAAACTGAAAAATACTCTAACACATGAAAACTAAATAGCATGATATTAAATAATGAATGGGTTAAAAATGAGATCAAGGAAGAATTTTAAAAATTACTAGAAACATGATAAGAGCATACAACAAATCAAAATTTTTATAACATAGGAAAAGCAGTACTGAGAGGGAAGTTCATAGCACTATAGGCAATCTTAAGAAGCTAGAAAAAGTTCAAATAAACAACCTAACCCTGCATCTAAAAGAACTAGAAAAAGAACAGCAAATAAAGCCCAGAGGTAGTAGAAGGAAGAAAATAATAAAGATCAAAGCAGAAATAAATGACATAGAAGCTAAAGAAACAATATGGAGGATCAATGAATCCAAGAGCTGATTTTTTGATAGGGTAAACTACATTGATGAACCTTTAATCAGACTCACTAAGAAAAAGAGAGAGAGGACTCAAATAAATAAAAATAGAAATGAGAGCAGAGAAATAACAACTAACAACCAAAATACAAAATATTGTAAGAAAATACTATGAAAAACTGTATGCCAAAAAAATTAAACCTAGGTGAAAAGGACGAATTCTTTAAAATATATAATCTTTCAAAAATCAATCTGGAAAATAAGAAACCTAATCAGACAAATTTCAACAAATGGTATTGAAACAGTTATCAAAAAACTCCTAACAAAAGCCCTGGGCTGGAAGACTTCACTGGTGAATTCTACCTAAGATTCAGAGAAGAGGAGTGACGTCACGAAGATGGCGCCGTGAGCAGCGCGACCGACAGATCTCCCCAAAATCTCAACAAATTTGTCAACTAGAAACAGAAAAATTTATCTTCGGAGCATCCTAGAATTCCACACACACACTGAAAGCAAAAGGACTGTTGCTGAGGAGGGAATACGCCTGTGGTGAGTCAACCCACGCGTGCAGCTGCCCGCGCCCCGTCCTGGGGAGTGCCAGCAAACACCAGCCTGCTCTGAGAAGCCGCACGCCCCCCGCACTTGCCGTGTCCCGGGGAGTGCCCACAGCCGCGGGCGTGCTCTGAGAGGCCACGCGCCCCCCCCCCCAACCGCGTTCTGAGGGGCCGCGCGCGCGCCCCGAGCGGCCACATCCGTGCCGGCGACCTCCGGAGTGCTCTGGGAAGCCGCGCGCGCGCCCCGAGCGGCCACATCCGTGCCGGCGACCTCCGGAGTGCTCTGGGAAGCCGCGCGCGCGCCCCGAGCGGCCACATCCGTGCCGGCGACCTCCGGAGTGCTCTGGGAAGCCGCGCGCGCGCCCCGAGCGGCCACATCCGTGCCGGCGACCACCGGCGTGCTCTGAGAAGCCGCGGGCCCCGTGCCATAGTCTGGGAGGGGCGCCAAACCTGTCTTTCCTAGTCAGGAGATTCTCTCCGTGAACGGGGCACCTTACCCAGCCATTGGAGCTATCAATCAAGCGTTGGGCGAGGGGCGCGTAGGCAGCCTGAAATACTCTCTGGAGCACAGCTGCGACCCAATCACTGAAATTAGCTTAACCCATAAAATGTGCGCACCTTCGGTTCTAATTGATAAGATCTCTCTCAGTTCAGCGATCCAAGACAAGAGGCGTGATATTTTTTAAGTGCCTCTCGCTAAAGGGGCGGGGGCAAGTTCTGATTGATAGAGCCCCCATATTCAGGGATAAACGCTAACAAGAAGGACTTGGCAGATAATAAGGTCTATACTACACTAGTCGCAAGCAGAGACTAGTGCCTCCTCTTCCCTGCAAAAACAGGCTACAAAGTTTGGAAAGCCTGGGTTGAGAGGTCCAACTAAATGATAGGCGCTGAACAGTCACCTTGATAACAATTGACCCCCACCCCCGCCTGATTACACTGGAGGCCCTGACTGTCAGAGCCTTTCCCAAAGCCTTGCACTGAGTGGGGATAGAGTGGGGATTTCCCAGCTCTTTGAGCCTCTTACTCCCCAGGCAGAAGCAGTTGCAGCCTTATAGCTGGATCAAAAGGCTGCTAATTCAGAAAGGGGGGACCAGGAGGGAGAATCCAGGAAAGCAAACTCTCTCATCGTTGGACCCTGCAAACGCCAACAAGCCTTTACTTCCAGCAAGACTAAAGCCAATTATATGACATTGCCATAGAATCCCATCAACTGCAAATCCCTACCTAAGAGTGACACAGGGGCAGAGCCTGGGGTACAGAGTCACCGACTAGGAAGAGGGAGAGAAAAGAAAAAGGAAGAAGTTAACCTCTCAAAATCAAGAAAAACCCACAGACTTTACAACTTGATCCACTAATTTTTTTATTTTTTATTTTGTTGTTTGTTTCTTCTATCTTTTTGCCTTTATTTCCTCCACCTTGGTCCTTCTATTCTCTGCCCATCTTATGCTTCCCCTTTCTTGAACTCCAATACCCATGAGTGTTGCTTTTTTTTTTTTTTTTTTTCTTCTTCATCCTCACCCTCCTTTAAGGTTATACTCCAAAACACTTAACTCTCACTCTCTCCTCTTTTGTTTTTTTTTTGTTTTTTTGTTTGTTTGTTTTTTTTTTTTTGTCTTGCTTTATTTTGTTTTTTTCTCCTCCTATTTTATTTCTTCCTTCGTTTTTCTCTTTTTCTTATTTTTTCTTTTCTATTCGTTTTTTTCTTTTCTCATTTTACTTTCCTCCCATGTAATCCTCAATCACGAACAAATTAGTTAATTTGGGACTCAAGGCTTTTTTTTTTTTTTTTTGGCTTTATTTCTCTTTTTTGCTTTTGTTTTTATTTTTTATTTATTTATTTATTTTTTTCTCTTGGTTGTTTATTTTTGTGGCATTTTGGGTCCTCCCAACCCAAGGTCTCCTTGGTATTTAGTCTTCGCTCCACTTAATACAACAGATTTTTACTTATTATTTTTATTTTTTCTTCTTTATTATTCTTTTTTGGTCCTTTTTTCTGATTCCCTCTTATCCCTCTCATTATATCTCTTAGTTGACCATCACTTACAAGCAAATCATCTTATGCTTGTCTAAGATTTTCTTCCTTTTTTTTTTTTTTTTTTTTTTTTGCATTTAGTAGGTCCCTACTCCCTTTTTTTTGCCCCTTGAACTCTTCACCCCAAATCAGGCCCTCCATTATAGGCATGATATTTCCCTGAGGAGGGGAGAGGAGGGAAAGAGAAGAGAGAAAAAAAGGGGGAAATAATAAATTATTACTGTTTTTTTTTTTTTGGGTTTTTTTACCTTTTTTTTTTTTTTTTTTTTTTTTTTTTTTTTTTTTACTCTTTATTAATTCTAATTAGTGCTATCAATAAGACCACCCTCAGATGCCGATAAGAAAGAGGAAATCGAATATTATGGATACAAAAGAAAGAGAGGTAACACAAATAGATGTGGAAAAATCTATGGAGAAAAGACTTAACATATTGGAAGCCTTGGAGCTAAATGACAGAGAATTTAAAATAGAAATCTTAAAAATACTCAGAGATATACAAGAAAACACAGAAAGGCAATATAGGGAGATCAGAAAACAACTCAATGAACACAAAGAATATATTACCAAGGAAATTGAAACTATAAAAACAAATCAAACAGAAATGAAAAACTCAATTCACGAGCTGAAAAACGAGGTAACAAGCTTAGCTAACAGAACAGCCCAGATTGAAGATAGGATTAGTGAAATAGAGGACAAACAACTTGAGGCACAACAGAGAGAAGAAGAAAGAGACTCAAAAATAATAAAAAATGAGAAAGCCCTACAGGAATTGTCTGACTCCATCAGAAAGAATAACATAAGAATAATAGGTATATCAGAGGGAGAAGAGAAAGAAAATGGAATGGAGATTATACTCAAACAAATAATAGACGAGAACTTCCCAAGCCTGTGGAAGGAACTAAAGCCTCAAATTCAAGAAGCAAACAGAACACCAAGTTTTCTTAACCCCAACAAACCCACTCCAAGGCACATCATAATGAAGATGACACAAACCAATGACAAAGAAAAAATTCTCAAGGCAGCCAGGGAAAAGAAGAGTACAACATATAAAGGAAGGCCTATTAGATTATCATCAGATTTCTCAGCAGAAACTCTACAAGCTAGAAGAGAGTGGACCCCAATATTTAAAGCCCTGAAAGAGAGGAACTTTCAGCCAAGAATACTATACCCATCAAAGCTATCCTTCAAGTATGAAGGAGATATAAAAACATTCACAAATACAGAAAAGATGAGAGAATTTATCAACAGAAAGCCCCCACTCCAGGAAATACTAAGGGGGGTTTTCCAACCAGATTCAAAGAACAAAAGAAAACAACACCACAAGTAACAGCTCCACCAAGAACACAATAAAGCCAAACTTAAACTGTGACAACAAAGGAAAAAAAGGGGGGAGAAGATGGAGAGTAACAGTAGTGAAGGATGATGAAGTGCAGAAATACTTACAAGATGGGGTACTACAATGAATATGGTAGGTACCCTTTTCATTACTTAATGGTAACCACCCTTAAAAAAACCACCACAAAAACACTTGACTTAAAAAAGATAGCAACAGAGGAAAGAAGTATGGAACACAAACAAACAAAAACAAATGATAGAAAAACAAAAGAGAAGAATCAAACTAGATACAAAACTAACAGAAAGCAATTTATAAAATGGCAGTAGGGAACCCACAAGTGTCAATAATTACACTAAATGTAAATGGATTAAACTTACCAATAAAAAGACACAGAGTAGCAGAATGGATTAAAAAAGAAAATCCAACTATATGCTGCCTACAAGAAACACATCTAAGCAACAAGGATAAAAACAAATTCAAAGTGAAAGGCTGGAAAACAATACTCCAAGCAAACAACACCCAAAAAAAAGCAGGCGTAGCAATACTCATATCTAATAATGCTGACTACAAGACAGAAAAAGTACTCAGAGACAAAAATGGTCATTTCATAATGATTAAGGGGAAGTTGAATCAAGAAGACATAACAATCCTTAATATATATGCACCAAACCAAGGAGCACCAAAATATATAAGACAGCTACTTATTGACCTTAAAACAAAAACTAACAAAAATACAATCATACTTGGAGACCTCAATACACCGCTGACGCCTCTAGATCGGTCATCCAAACAGAGAATCAATAAAGATATAGTGGCCTTAAACGAAATACTAGAACACCTGGATATGATAGACATCTACAGGACACTTCATCCTAAAGCGACAGAGTATACATTTTTCTCTAGTGTACATGGAACATTCTCAAGAATTGACCATATGTTGGGCCACAAAGACAATATCAGCAAATTTAGAAAAATTGAAATTGTACCAAGCATATTTTCTGATCATAAAGCCTTGAAACTAGAATTCAACTGCAAAAAAGAGGGGGAAAAACCCACAAAAATGTGGAAACTAAACAACATACTTCTAAAAAATGAATGGGTCAAAGAAGAAATAAGCGCAGAAATCAAAAGATATATACAGACAAACGAAAATGAAAATACGACATATCAGAATCTCTGGGATGCAGCAAAAGCAGTAATAAGAGGAAAGTTCATATCACTTCAGGCCTATATGAACAAACAAGAGAGAGCCGAAGTAAACCACTTAACTTCACACCTCAAGGAACTAGAAAAAGAAGAACAAAGACAACCCAAAACCAGCCGAAGAAAGGAGATAATAAAAATCAGAGCAGAAATAAATGAAATAGAGAACAGAAAAACTATAGAAAAAATCAATAAAACAAGGAGCTGGTTCTTTGAAAAGATCAACAAAATTGACAAACCCTTGGCAAGACTCACCAAGGAAAAAAGACAGAGGACTCAAATAAATAAAATCCAAAATGAAAGAGGAGAGATCACCACAGACATCATAGAAATACAAAGAATTATTGTAGAATACTATGAAAAATTATATGCCACCAAATACAACAATCTAGAAGAGATGGATAAATTCCTAGAACAATACAACCTTCCTAGACTGAGTCATGAAGAAGCAGAAAGCCTAAACAGACCAATCAGCAGGGAGGAAATAGAAAAAACTATTAAAAATCTCCCCAAAAATAAAAGTCCAGGCCCAGACGGTTATACTAATGAATTCTATCAAACATTCAAAGAAGATTTGGTTCCTATTCTACTCAAAGTCTTCCAAAAAATTGAAGAAGAAGCAATACTTCCAAACACATTTTATGAGGCCAACATAACCCTCATACCAAAACCTGGCAAGGATGGCACAAAGAAAGAAAATTACAGACCAATATCGCTAATGAATACAGATGCTAAAATACTAAACAAAATACTGGCAAACCGAATACAACAACATATTAAAAAAATAATACATCATGATCAAGTGGGATTCATCCCAGAATCTCAAGGATGGTTCAACATACGCAAAACGGTTAACGTAATACACCATATCAACAAAACAAAGAACAAAAACCACATGATCTTATCAATAGATGCAGAAAAGGCTTTTGATAAAATACAACACAATTTTATGTTTAAGACTCTCAACAAAATGGGTATAGAAGGAAAATATCTCAACATGATAAAGGCCATATATGATAAACCATCAGCCAACATCCTATTAAACGGCATAAAACTGAGGACTTTCTACCTTAAATCAGGAACAAGACAGGGTTGTCCACTCTCTCCACTCTTATTCAACGTGGTGCTAGAAGTTCTGGCCAGAGCAATCAGACAAGACAAAGAAATAAAAGGCATCCATATCGGAAAAGAAGAAGTAAAGCTATCACTTTTTGCTGATGATATGATCCTATACATCGAAAACCCGAAGGACTCCACAAAAAGATTATTAGAAACAATAAACCAATACAGTAAGGTCGCAGGATACAAAATTAACATACAAAAGTCCATAGCCTTTCTATATGCCAACAATGAAATATTAGAAAACGAACTCAAAAAAATAATCCCCTTCACGATTGCAACAAAAAAAATAAAATACCTAGGAATAAACATAACAAAGAACGTAAAGGACCTATATAATGAAAATTACAAAGCATTGTTAAGGGAAATCGAAAAAGATACAATGAGATGGAAAAATATTCCTTGTTCTTGGATAGGAAGAATAAATATAATCAAAATGGCCATATTACCCAAAGCAATATACAAATTTAATGCAATTCCCATCAAAATCCCTATGAGATTTTTTAAAGAAATGGAACAAAAAATCATCAGATTTATATGGAACTATAAAAAACCCCGAATAGCCAAAACAATCCTAAGGAAAAAGAATGAAGCTGGGGGCATTACAATACCTGACTTTAAACTATATTATAGGGCCACGATAATCAAAACAGCATGGTATTGGCAAAAAAATAGACACTCAGACCAATGGAACAGAATAGAAAGCCCAGAAATAAAACCACATATATATGGTCAAATAATCTTTGATAAAGGGGCCAACAACACACAATGGAGAAAAGAAAGCCTCTTCAACAAATGGTGTTGGGAAAACTGGAAAGCCACATGCAAAAGAATGAAACTCGACTACAGCCTGTCCCCGTGTACTAAAATTAATTCAAAATGGATCAAAGACCTAAATATAAGACCTGAAACAATAAAGTACATAGAAGAAGACATAGGTACTAAAATCATGGACCTGGGTTTTAAAGAACATTTTATGAACTTGACTCCAATGGCAAGAGAAGTGAAGGCAAAGATAAATGAATGGGACTACATCAGAATTAAAAGTTTTTGCTCAGCAAGAGAAACTGATATCAAAATAAACAGACAGCCAACTATATGGGAACTGATATTTTCAAACGACAGCTCAGATAAGGGCCTAATATCCAAAATTTACAAAGAACTCATAAAACTCAACAACAAACAAACAAGCAATCCAATAAAAAAATGGGAAGAGGACATGAACAGACACTTCTCCCAGGAAGAGATACAAATGGCCAACAGATATATGAAAAGATGCTCAGCTTCATTAGTTATTAGAGAAATGCAAATCAAAACTACAATGAGATACCACCTCACTCCTGTTAGATTAGCTATTATCAACAAGACGGGTAATAGCAAATGTTGGAGAGGCTGTGGAGAAAAAGGAACCCTCATTCACTGTTGGTGGGACTGTAAAGTAGTACAACCATTATGGAGGAAAGTATGGTGGTTCCTCAAAAAACTGCAAATAGAACTACCTTATGACCCAGCAATCCCTCTACTGGGTATATACCCCAAAACCTCAGAAACATTGATACGTGAAGACACATGTAGCCCCATGTTCATTGCAGCACTGTTCACAGTGGCCAAGACATGGAAACAACCAAAAAGCCCTTCAATAGAAGACTGGATAAAGAAGATGTGGCACATATACACTATGGAATACTACTCAGCCATAAGAAATGATGACATCAGATCATTTACAGCAAAATGGTGGGATCTTGATAACATTATAAGGAGTGAAATAAGTAAATCAGAAAAAAATAAGAACTACATGATTCCATACATTGGTGGAACATAAAAATGAGACTAAGAGACATGGACAAGAGTGTGGTGGTTACCAAGGGTGGGGGGGGGAGGGAGGACATGGGAGGGAGGGAGGGAGAGAGTTAGGGGAGGGGGAGGGGCACAGAGAACTAGATAGAGGGTGACGGAGGACAATCTGACTTTGGGCGAGGGGTTTGCAACATAATTTGATGACAAAATAACCTAGACATGTTTTCTTTGAATATATGTACCCTGATTTATTAATGTCATCCCATTACCGTTAATAAAAATTTATTAAAAAAAAAAAAAAAAAAAAAAAAATAAGATTCAGAGAAGAACTAACTCCTATCCTTCTCAAGCTATTTCAAAAAATTCAAAAGGAAGAAAGACTTCCAAGCTTCTTTTATGAGGTGAGCATAATTCTGATTGCAAAACCAGGCAAAGACAACACAAAGAAAAAAAATTATAGGTCAATTTCCCTGATGAATTTAGATGCTAAAATTCTCAACAAAATATTAGCAATCCAGATTCAGCAACACATGAAAAAAATCATACATCATGATCAAGTGAGATTTATTCTGGGGAGGCAAGGGTGATATAATATTTGTAAATCAATCAATATAATTCATCACATAAGCAAAAGGAAGAAAAAAAAACATGATAATTTCAATAGATGCAGTAAAAGCATTTGATAAAATTCAGCTCCCATTTATGATCAAAACTCTCAAAAAGTGGGAATACAAAGACCATACCTCAACATGATAAAGGCATCTATGACAAACCCACAGCCAACATTATACTAAATGGGCAAAAATTAAAAGCAATCCCCTTAAGATCAGGAACAAGACAGGGGTGCCCCCTTTCACCACTCTTATTCAACCTAATTCTGGAAGTCCTAGCTACAGAAATCAGACAAGAAGAAGAAATAAAAGGCATCCAGATTGGAAAAGAAAAAGTAAAACTATCATTTGCAGATAATATGATACTATTATATTTAGGTATATAGAAAATCCTAAAGTCTCAGTCAAAAAACTACTTGATCTAAAAAATTAATTCAGCAAGGTAGCAGAGTATAAAATTAATACACAGATATCAGAGGCATTTTTATACATGAACAATGAACTGTCAGAAAGAGAAATTAAGAAAACAATCCCCTTCACTATTGCAACAACAAAAAATTAAAGTACCTAGGAGTAAATTTAACCAAGGAGGTCAAAGCCTTGTACTTGGAAAATTACAAAACATTGATAAAAGAAATCAAGAAGGATACAAACAAGTGGAAGCATATACAGTGTTCATGGTTAGAAAGAATAAACATCATCAAAATGTCTATACTACCCAAAGAAATTTATAAATTCAATGCAATACCAATTAAAATACCAATGACAATACTTCAAAAATATAGAACACATATTCCAAAAATTTATATGAAACCAAAAAAGAATACAAATAGCCTCAGCAATCTTGAAAAAAGAATAAAGAGGGAGGTATCACACTTTCTGATATCAAATTATACTACAAGGCCATTGTACTCAAACAGCTTGGTACTGGCTTAAGAACAGGCATATATAACAATGAAACAGAACAGAGAATCCAGATATAAACCAACACCTTTATGGTCAATTGATATTAGACAAAGGAGGTAAGAGCATACAGTGGAGTAAAGACAGTCTCTTTAACAAATGCTGTTGGGAAAATTAGACAGTTACCTGCAAAAAAAATGAAACTAGACCACCAACTTACACCATTCACAAAAAACCCCTCAAAATGGATAAACTACTTAAATGTAAGTCATGAAACCATAAGTATCTTAAAAGAAAACATAGGCAGTAAGCTCTCTGACATTTCTTGCAGCAATATATTTGCTGATATTTTTCCATGGGCAAGTGAAATAAAAGACAGGATAAATAAATGGGACTAAATCAAACTAAAAAGCTTTTGTACAGCTAAAGACAACACGAACAGAATAAAAAGATAAACCACACAATGGGAGAACATATTTGACAATATGTCTGATAAGGGGTTAAAACCCAAAATTGATAAATAGCTTGCAAAACTCAACACCAGGAAGACTAAGAATCCAATCAATAAAAGGGCAAAAGAAATGAATATACACTTCTCCAAAGAGGACATACAGATGGCCAATAGACAGATGAAAATATGTTCAACAGCACTAATCATTAGAGAAATGCAAATTAAAACCACAATGAGATACCACCTTACACCAGTCAGAATGGTACTAATTAACAAAACAACCCACAATAGGTGATGGCGAGGATGTCAAGAAAGGGGAACCCTCTTGCACTGCTGGTGGGAATGCAGACTGGTGTAGCCACTGTAGAAAACAGTATGAAAATTCCTCAAAAAATTATAAATGGAACTGCAGTTTGACCCAGCCATCCCACTTTTAGGAATATATCCCAAGAATACCATATCACTGATTCAAATGAAGAAATACACCCCCATGTTTATGGCAGCATTTTTCACCATACTGAAGATCTGGAAACATCCCAAGTGTCCATCAGTGGATGAATGGATTAAAAAACAGTGCTACAAAAATGCAATGAAATACTATTGGGCAATGAAAAAGAAGGAAATATTAACAAAATGGATGGACCTGGAAACTATTATGTTAAGTGAAATAAGCCAGGCAGGGAAAGAAAAATGTCATATGACCTCACTCATTTGAGGAATCCAAGGAACAATGTGAACTGAGGAACAGAATTAAACCTGAAGGAAGGGAGGAGTGAGCTGTTGGAAGGGGGCAAGGGAGATGTTGAGGGAAATACAGGGGAGGGGCATGCAATCGGAGCAACACTAGAATCTATGTAAACACAATTAATTAAATTTTAAAAAGAAGAATTATTGTAGAATACTATGAAAAACTATATGTCACCAAATTTAGCAATGTAGAAGAAATCCATAAATTCCTATAACAATACAATCTTCCTAGACTGAGTAACAAAGAAGTAGATAGCCTAAACAGACCTATATGCAGGGAGGAAATAGAAACAGCTATTAAATACCCCCCCAAAAAAAAATCCAGGGCCAGACGGCTATATTAGTGAATTCTATCAAACATTCAAAGAAGATTTGGCTCCTATTTTACTAAACGTCTTCCAAAAACTTGAAGAAGAAGCAATACTTCCAAACATATTTTATGAGGCCAACATAATCTTCATACCAAAACCTGGGAGGGACAACACAAAAAAAGAAAATTACAGACCAATATCTCTAATGAATTCAGAGGCTAAAATCCTAAGCAAAATACTAGCAAATCGAATACAAAACATTAAAAAAATAATTCATCATGATGAATTGGGATTTATCCTCACAAGGATGGTTCAACATACATGAAACAGTTAACATAATACACCATATAAACAAAACAAAAAACTATATGATTCTATCAATAGATGCAGAAAAGTCATTTGACAAAATACATAATTTTATATTTAAAACATTCAACAAAATGCATGTAGAAGGAAAATACCTCAATATAATAAAAGCCATTTATGACAAAATATCAACTAACATCATTAAGTGGCAAAAAAACTGAAGAATTTTCCTCTAAAATCAGAAACAAGACAAGGTTGCCCACTCTCTCCCCTCTTATTCAATGTAGTGCTGGAAGTTCTAGCCAGAGCAATCACACAAGAGATAGAAATAAAAGGCATTCATATTGGGAAAGAAAAAGTAAAAATTTTATTTTTTGCAGATGATATGATCCTGTACATCAAAACCCCCAAAGATTCCACAAAAAGACTATTAGAAACAATAAATCAATACAGTAAGGTTGTAGGATACAAAATTAATATACAGAGAAGTCTATTGCCTTCTTATATGCCAACAATGAAACATCAGAAAATGAACTAAAAAAAACAATCCCTTTTACGATTGCAACAACAAAATAATACCTAGGAATAAACATAACAAAGAATGTAAAGGACCTATATAATGAAAACTACAAAGCATTGTTAAGGGAAATCAAAAAAGATACAATAAATAAAAAATATTTTTTTTGTTCTTGGATAGGAAGAATAAATATAGTCAATATGAGCATATTAGCCAAACAATATACAAATTTAATGCAATTCCCATCAAAATTCCAGTGTCATTTTTTTAAAGAAATGAAACAAAAAATCATCAGGTTTATATGAAACTATAAAAACCCCAAATAGCCAAAGTAATCCTTAGGAAAAAGAATGAAGCTGGGGGTATTACAATACCTGATTTCAAATTATATTATTGAACCACGATAATCAAAACAGCATAAAATTGGCAGAAAAATAGACACTCAGTCCAATGGAACAGAATAGAGAGCCCAGAAATAAAACTACATATATATATATATATATATATATATATATATATATATATATATAGTCAAATCACATTTGATAAAGGAGCCCAAAACACACAGTGGAGAAAAGAAAGCCTCTTCAATAAATGGTGCTGAAAAAACTGGAGAGCCACATGCAAAAGAATGAAACTCGACTACAGTTTGTCCCCTTGTATCAAAATTAATTCAAAATGGACCAAAGACCTATATAAAAGACCTGAAACAATAAATTACATAGAAGAAAACATAGGTACTAAACTTATGGACCTTGGCCATACAAAATATTTTATGAATTTGACTTTAAAGGCAAGGGAAGTGAAGGCTAAGATAAATGAATGTGACCACATCAGAGTAAGTAGCTTTTGCTCAGCAAAAGAAACTGACAAAAAAACAGACAGCCAACTAAATGGGAGATGATATATTCAAACAACAGCTCACAGAAGGGTCTATTATACAAAATATACAAAGAACTCATAAAACTCAATGACAAACAAGCAAACAATCCAATAAAAAATGAGAAGAGGATATAAACAGACACTTCTTTTAGGAAGAAATACAAATGGCCATAGATATGTGAAAAGATGCTCTTCTTCACTATCTATTAGAGAAATGCAAATCAAAACTACAATGAGATACCATGTCACACCTGTTAGATTGCTATTATCAACAAGACAGGTAACAAATATTAGAGAGGCTGTGGAGAAAAAGGAACCCTCATTCACTGTTGATGGGAATGTAAAGTAGTATAACCATTTTGGAAGAAAGCATGGTGGTTCCTCAAAAAATTAAAAATAGAACTACCATATGACCCAGCAATTCCTCTACTGGGTTTATATCTCCAAAACTCAAAATTGTTGTTACATAAAGACAGATGCAGCCCCACATTCATTGCAGCATTGTTCACCGTGGCCAAGATATGGAAACAACCAAAAAGCCCTTCAATAGAAGATTAGATAAAGAAAATATGATACATATATACTATGGAATACTATTTAACCATAAGAAATGATGACATAGGATCATTTACAACAACATGGATGGATCTTGACAACATTATACTGAGTGAAATAAGTCAACCAGAAAAAACTAAGAACTGTATGATTCCATACATAGGTGGGACACAAAATTGAGACTCATAGACATGGACAAGAGTGCAGTGGTTACCAGGGGGAGGGGAGAGAAGTAGTAGAAAAGGGTAGGGGAAGGAGAGGGGTATAAAGAATACCAAATAAGCCTGACCAGGTGGTGCCGCAGTGGATAAGCGTCTGACTGGGATGCGGAAGGACCCAGGTTCTAGACCCCAAGGTCGCCAGCTTGAGCACAGGCTCATCTGGCTTGAGCAAAGAGCTCACCAGCTTGGACCCAAGGTCTCTGGCTCCAGCAGGGGGTTACTCAGTCTGCTGAAGGCCCACGGTCAAGGCACATGTGAGAAAGCAATCAATGAACAACTAAGAAGTTGCAACGCGCAACGAGAAACTGATGATTGATGCTTCTCATCTCTCCGTTCCTGTCTGTCCCTATCTCTGCCTCTGTAAAAACAAACAAACAAACAAATAAAAAGTAATGGAGGACAATTTGACTTTGGGTGATGAGTATACAACATAATCAAATGTCAAAATGATCTGGAGATGTTTTCTCTGAATCTATGTACTCTCATTGATCAATGTCACCCTGTTATAATTAATTGTCTAAATAAAATTTTTTTAAATTATATATATATATTTATGTAAAAGATGAAATTGTTTTGACCATTTAAGTCATGTTACATAATCACTTTGCTTTCAATAACAGCAGTCCCACTATAAAACATTTGCAAATAAAAAGTTATTTTGCAAGTATTATTATTCAATATGTGTTTTCAAATATTTTGATTCTTTTTTTTTTTTTTTGTATTTTTCTGAAGCTGGAAACGGGGAGAGACAGTCAGACAGACTCCCGCATGCGCCCGACCGGGATCCACTGGGCACGCCCACCAGGGGCAACACTCTGCCCACCAGGGGGCGATGCTCTGCCCCTCCAGGGCATCGCTCTGCCGCGACCAGAGCCACTCTAGCGCCTGGGGCAGAGGCCAAGGAGCCATCCCCAGCGCCCGAGCCATCTCTGCTCCAATGGAGCCTTGGCTGCGGGAGGGGAAGAGAAAGACAGAGAGGAAGGAGGGGGTGGTGGTGGAGAAGCAAATGGGCGCTTCTCCTATGTGCCCTGGCCGGGAATTGAACCCGGGTCCCCCGCACGCCAGGCCGATGCTCTATGGCTGAGCCAACTGGCCAGGGCTATTTTGATTCTTCTATATCAGTTTTTCTTAACTAATCATTAAGATGACTCAAATATTTTATTGATTTTATACATATTTGTATGTGCATATGTATTATATATACTATGGTAATAAATATAATTGCTAAGAAAGTAAAAACACAAGTATTTTTAAGCATACAAAATAAATACTTGCATATATTTCTATAAATATTTAAAATTTATTATTTAAAATACTTGCTCTATGTTATTATCTATATTTTTTTCATTCATGTGAGTATATATTGAGGCAAGATCCTGGGGAAAAAATCGAATTCAATGTATTACATAAAGAAGCAAACTGCAATTAATATTTGAAACTTTATCTGAATGTACAGATAATATATTTTCAGTTGCTCAAAGTTTAAATCTGAAATACTGCAGTAAATGCTTTAAATGAACAAGAAAGTGACTATATTTATATTCTTACAAATGCATATTAATGTCATATAGCCATATATAAATTCTTGGAGATTATTTTGAATAAATTAAACTTTAAATTATTTGAAAATGCATATATTTGAATAAAATTATGCCAAGTTCAATTTCCCCAAAAGAATAAAATATATTGTCACATTTTTTTTAATAATTTTATTTTTTTAATGGGGCGACATCAATAAATCAGGATACATATATTCAAAGATAACAACTTCAGGTTATCTTGTCGTTCACTTATGTTGCATACCCATCACCCAAAGTCAGATTGTCCTCTGTCACCTTCTATCTAGTTTTCTTTGTGCCCCTCCCCCTCCCCCTTTCCCTCTCCCTCTCCCCCCTCCCCCCATAACCACCACATTATCAATGTCTCTTAGTTTCACTTTTATGTCCCACCTACGTATGGAATAATGCAGTTCCTGTTTTTTTCTGATTTACTTATTTCGCTTTGTATAATGTTACATTTTTATTGTTCTTCAAGAGACTGACTTATGTCTTTCCAGTAGTAGTATAAACAGTATTCATTTACTATATGTTTTACAACAAGAAATATCATGTCAACTTTTAATTTTTTTTAGACTGATAAAAATGGGATTTTACCTTTGTCGCAGTAGAGCCCAAGCTCTACATCGATGAGGCATCCCTGATTCAACTTTTCTGTGCAGTGGGACACTCCTGCTTATCAGCAGGGCTGGCAGCCTCTTCAAGACTACTTTTGAGGTGGCTATGAGGATTCTACTTATCAGTGCAGACACTAGCTGCTCTCTGACACTAGCTGTGTCAGAGGAAAAACACAACTGACACACAAGTTAGTTGCAAGAATCACACAGGTAATTTATTACTCAAAAATCCTTTTGGCATGCCTGGGTACAGCTTAAGGGGGTCCTATTGGTGTGCTCCTGTTGGCCATCTGGTTGTCTTTGGCCAGAACAGCATAGAGACAGTCCATATTCACATTAGAGCCTGGATGACTACCACAGCAGGGGGGTCCCTTAGCTTTAGTACCTTTTCTCACCTATGCCTTGTAACAGGTGTTAATCTACAGGATTATCACCTCAAAACTTTTTGGGAGTTTCTCTTAGGGAGCCCTTTCTATGTTCATCTACTGAAATATTACATTAAGCCACTTTTAAGGTGTTCCTAGGGAAGCTTCTTGTTTATGTTAACTTACAGAGTTATGACATCAGGCCACTTCTTATCTATGTATAACTTCACACACAGAATAACTGGGCCCTGCTCAAAAGTCAGTCTGTTTATCACATCTGCACACACTCTTAATTACTATCTAGGTGGCATAACTTTATTTAATTTCCTTAATTGATTTTAATATTATATCTTAATTACTTTTATATACCTTCCATGTTTTTCTATATTTCTATATATTTAATTACTATAACAATCTTGTTCTTAATTGTTACAAGAGAAAATTAAGAAGTTTTTCAATGTTAATAGTCTTTGTTGCTTTATAGTCTTTTGATACTTTTTTTGTTCATATTGTTAATTTTATTCTTTTTAAGTGGTCCCCAACTTTTTTGGGCCATGGACCAGTTTAATGTCAGAAAATATTTTCACGGACCGACCTTTAGGGTGGGACGGATAAATGCACAAAATAAAATTATGGGACCAGCATAAAAACTGTGGTATTTTTAAATATAATTGTCGAATTTACAACCAAGCATCAAGAGTGAGTCTTAGATGGATGTAACAAAGGGAATCTGATCATTTTTAAAAAATAAAACATCGTTCAGACTTAAATAAAAATAAAACAAAAATAATGTCAGTTATTTATTCTTTCTCTGCGGACCAGTACAGGTCCATAGCCTGGGGGTTGGGGACCCCTGCTTTAGAACACCTCAACTGAATTCTCTGAATAAAACTAGATGTGGTCAATAAATTTTTATTTACTGTTATCATTTATTATATCCAAGACTTATCTTAAATTCTCTATTTCATTTTTACCCTTGCATTAACAAAATTAAAATTGTTTCCAATTTAGAGGTAAAAAAATTATCAAATTATTTAACATTTCATATTAATTATATAATGTTGTCTTCAGTTAGCTCAAAATAAAAATTATATAAAAACATTGTACATTTTGTAGAAAAATCAAAACAAATTACTTTAAACAGTTTAATAATAGAGAAAAGTTTATTCCTACAAAGTCAAACTCAAATATAAAATTAATCCTTCAACAAGAACACACATTACATACTTAATATGACTGATGTTTATATAAGTTAGCTAATGAGGATCAGTTAATGTTGAATGTGTGGACTAGAAAAATCTCATAAAAAAGGAAAATGTAGGTTTACATTTATGAAAAAAATAACAGGGAAATAATTTAGCAGAAAATAAAAAAGGCACTAAATACCACATTGGGTAAAGTATAGGAAAAGATATAGCTAAAACAGATGGTGTTCTTCACATCCTAAAGTTAAAGCTTACAGAACCAAAATTACTTTGATCTTTAATTGAACTTCTAAATAACACAAAATACATAGTCACACACAACTACTTGTGTGTATAAAAATATAAATATATACTTTTATATTTTGCACTGTCATTTTTTTCTCAGTATGTATAACCTCTTTCTATAACATTATTTTGAGTTTTCTAAAAGAAATATTTCAATGTATGCCAAAAGGCAAAATTATTAATTGAATTTTGTGATTTAGAGGTAATATTTTTCACATAACAAAATTTGAGACATAATTCTGATCTTTGAAGGGAATTGGAAGCAGTGAGATTTTTCTCTGAAATTTTTTATCTTGTATTTTTCTAATGTTTCTAATTTTATAAAATTCAAGATTAATTTGAAATAGTTAATTTGAATTAAAACATCTCTGCAATTGAGTTCTTTAGGTCATTTGGAAAAAATAATATTTTTATGAATGGGTTCTAATTAGAAGCTTAAGTTTGTCATTGCAAAAATATTTTTTCACAAAAGTCTACAATTATGAAAGGGATATGTTGGCTATTTAATTAATATTAATATGAAATTAATACCTATATATCTGCTTAATAAACGACTCTGAGAAGAATAGATCTTATTAATTTTATTTTATACTTTGGCTCAAATACATATTAATGATATCAAATTATCATAAAAGTAAATCTTTTGACAAGCCCCACAAAGAGCTCCCTCTTTTAAAAGTAAAATCATACATGGGATCAATAATAGCAAGAATATCACTGTTTAGTTTGTCTCACTTTTGTCCCTTTCTGTTCTCATGAAACCCTCCAGATAAATCAACCCACTAAAATTACAGTGTATTGATTTGTTGATAGGAGAAAATTACACTGTAATTTAAATAGCATGGAATTAGATGGTAGGTCTTGATATATAATTCCACTAATGCTCAAAACCACTGATAGAAAATCACAAAGTTATTAAAAGCTACAAAAGTGTAAGGTCAGAAATTATAGAGCTTTGTGATTCCAAGAAAATTATATTAAAAGATATCAGCTTGTGGAAATGTTTGTATCAATATAAGCATATATAATATAATTCAGAGTTGAAAAGTAGCTATAAGATACTGTTCCAAAAACACTTTGGGGACCTTTTAGGAAGCATTACATTAATTACTTTAACATTCTGTTACAGTCAAAATCTTGGCAACTCTTCTAAGTATTTAGGGAAGTATTTGGAAAAATATTCCTTTATATAAGCTTGTGTATCCTGCCTCAAATAACAAATGGACAGACCTAATTACTGTATCTGAAATCTTTACAGCTTCTATTGCTTCCAAATCCTATAATATTTTTCTTGAATATAAGAAAAATTTGTTTAAAAATCAATTTTTAGAAGAGTAGATAAAGAAAGAATAGCAAGTATTAAGTATTGCATTTATTTTTAGTATTTTCTTCTATTCAAGGATTAATATTTTATACTATTAAGACACACATTGGGACTTGGTGCAGTGAACAGGCAATGGTGCAGTGAATAGAACATTGGACTGGGATGCAGAGAACCCAGATTCAAAATCCGGAGGTCGCTGGCTTGAGCAAGGGCTCACCAGCTTGAGCACGGGGTTGCTGGCTTGAGCACAGGATCATAGACATGACCCCATGGTCTTTGGTTTGTGCCCAATGGTCACTGGCTCGAAGCCCAAGGTTGCTGGCTTGAGCAGTGGGTGCTCGCTCTTCTGTAGCTCCCCCCATCAAGGCACATATGAGAATGCAATCAATGAACAACTATAGTGCCACAATAATTGATGCTTCTCATCTCTTTCCCTTCCTTTCTGTCTGACTCAGTCTCTCCCTCTCTCTGACTTTCTTTCTGTCTGTGTCAAAAAAAAGATACACATTAAAATGTTTTAACAGGGCCCTGGCCAGTTGGCTCAGCGGTAGAGCATCAGCCTGGCGTGCGGGGTGACCGGGGTTCGATTCCCGGCCAGGGCACATAGGAGAAGCACCCATTTGCTTCTCTACCCCCCCCCTCCTTCCTCTCTGTCTCTCTCTTCCCCTCCCGCAGCCAAGGCTCCCTTGGAGCAAAGATGGTCTGGGCGCTGGGGATGGCTCCTTGGCCTCTGCCCCAGGCGCTGGAGTGGCTCTGGTCGCGGCAGAGCGACGCCCCGGAGGGGCAGAGCATCACCCCCTGGTGGGCAGAGCGTCGCCCCTGGTGGGCATGCCGGGTGGATCCCGGTCGGGCGCATGTGGGAGTCTGTCTGACTGTCTCTCCCCGTTTCCAGCTTCAGAAAAATACAAAAAAAAAAAAAAATCCCAACAACAAACAAACAAAATGTTTTAACAGAATCTAAAGGATTGTGGATGCAACTTTAAAATAGTAAATCATAGTTCTCTTATTTTTTTAAAGAAATATTGAGTCCAATATATACCCAATTTCAGCAGTCAATAAGAAATGTTCCATTAGAAATTAGCTAATTTTTGTGAAAGTACATGTATACAATTGTTCAGTCTTACAGAGAGGACTATGCAGCTGATTACCTTGTGAAAAATTTACCCCACGCTCAATATTGTTTAGCAATGTTTCCTTTTTCAATTGTTGCTTTTCTCATATATATATACATTTCAATTAAATTATGTCTAACTTGAAAACCAGAATTATTACAAACTGCTTTTATATTATATATCCAGTGTTACCAGTGAAAAAGTGGTAACTTTTTAACTCTTCAAAGAAAGGTGAAAGAGCATTAATTGATCTAGTAAATGTATAGTTAACTAGAATTTGCATAGGTAGATATTTTCCTTCTTAGAATATTTCTTTTCAAATTAATTATACAGAAGATATAGTCATTACCTACACACTAATATTAACATTTAAAATTTAGTATTTCTTTAAACTTATCTTAAATTCTACTTATTACCTATTTCATCAGTCTTTAGTATTAAAGTGTATTCAATTAATTTTCTAGTGTACGTAAGCTAATTTGTTAGTTTACTTATTTGCATATCTCACCTTTTACTTATAAACCTCTCTAATCTCTCTCTCTCTCTCTTTTTTTTTTTTTTTTGTATTTTTCTGAAGCTGGAAACAGGGAGAGACAGTCAGACAGACTCACGCATGCGCCTGACCGGGATCCACCCAGCACGCCCACCAGGGGGCGTCGCTCTGCCCAGGGGGCGATGCTCTGCCCCTCGCGTCGCTCTGTCGCGACCAGAGCCACTCTAGCACTTGGGGCAGAGACCAAGGAGCCATCCCCAGTGCCCAGGCCATCTTCGCTCCAATGGAGCCTTGGCTGCAGGAGAGGAAGAGAGAGACAGAGAGGAAGGAGAGGGGGAGGGGTGGAGAAGCAGATGGGCGCTTCTCCTGTGTGCCCTGGCCGGGAATCGAACCAGGGACTTCTGTACGCCAGGCCGACGCTCTACCACTGAGCCAACCGGCTAGGGCCTCTAATCTCTTTTTTTTAACCATTGCTATTCCCTTATTTCTATTTTATTTATGTAGCCAACACATTATTCTGGCATTTGTAAAATGTAACTTGCCAAAAATAATTTACCAGTTTTCATTTACTCTCTGCACACTTTTCATGTAGAAAAACATCTCACTGTTAAGTAGCCACTCTCTAAATTCTCTTGATGTGTTTAAAGAAAGCAATTTAGATTTGTATCTAAATATATGTCATTGATATTTCCTGCTTGTGAATAGGTGAAAGCACAATAGAAGCTGGCAGTTTTCTGTTACACATTAGTAAAGATATCCTAGACAGACAACAGATAATGCATTATATCTAATACTCAAAGTCTCTTATTTCAGCAGCAAAAATTATAAATTTGATTAACACCTTAAATTCACTTCATGTCATCCTAAAAGTTAAAAAATACATATTTAAGCTAAAATATTTTTACAAAAATATCAAATCCATAATTAATACTTGCTTTATTGAGAAATAGGGCAGTCAAGATTTGGGATGGGTGCAGGCATTATATGAAATATACATCAATGTATGTATATTTGTGCACAAGAATGAGAAAGAAAAGTGCTTTGGGAAGAAAAGAAGGGAGAGAGAGAGAGAGAGAAAATTGATTACTAATGATAAAGAGGTAAGATGTATTAAGCACTGACTATACCTAAGAACCATAATAAGTACTTTACACAAGTACCTGACACATATTATTTAGTACTGGTAGCAACTACATTAAGTAATCATTACACAATATCTAATTGCATGTTTTAAATGGAAATCAAGGCACATATAGTAATTTTATATGAATGTAGATAGTTCATAAAAGAAAAGAAATTGAAACTCAGATCTAACTCTTAAGGCCTGACCAAAAAACATCAGGCTAACAGATCCTTCTTAGAATAGCCATAATCATTCTTGATTTCATTTTTGAGAGAACTATAAAATAATTGTTCTTTAATGTTTCTGTCTCACTCCATGAATTTAGATATAATTAGTACAGAAATTTTATTACATTTGTATTTTAAAACATAAGAATCTTTGTTAATAACAAATATATATAAATGAAAATGTAAATGTTTGTTCAAAATCTTAAATCTCTGAAAGTTCTTCACCAATTGCTTTGAAATTTTGACACAACATTGCACTCAAACATGCGCTCTTTTCTTTATATGTAATATTATATAGATAGAGATGTCACACCTGTGACAGGTAAAAACATGCTTTTTTTAAAAAACAGTGCCATCTATTGGATGTAAAAGCAACATACACTATACTAAATATTTTACAATTCCATTTCAATGTTTCCAATTTACGATAAATTTACATGCAGCCAGACTTAAGGATGCATGGTCGCGAGCATGGTGATCGCATTCTGGCTTCAGGTCTGCTTCATTCTCAACAGAATGAATGCAACAGGCTGAGAGTGGCTAAAAGACGTCAATGAGAAACAGCAGATTAGTGTCAAACATGATTCCATATTCAGCAATCACATGATTACAATTGCCTTGCATTCCAGTACAACCTAGCTGATGATTATATATAGTTTGAGCCAGCATGTTCTCATCAGCACTGTGGCTGAAGTGTGTCCTCATTGCAAGGCTCTGAAATTTAATGGTGAAACTAAAGGAATGTGTTGCGCTGCTGGAAAAATTAAACTGCCTCAACTTGGCAAACCACCAGAGCCATTAAAAACTTTGCTTGCTGGATATACCGCCAAATCAAAGCATTTCCTATCTAACATCAGGAAATAGAACTCATGCTTCCAAATGACATTGTTTGATGCAGAAATTGTAACAGCTCAATTCATGCCAACTTTCAAAGAGAAAGGACAAATTTGTCATAAAACTGACTCCCTGCTTCTGTTCCCAGATGGTCAACATAAATTTCTACAAATGTATTTCATCAGTGATGGCAATGATGAATTGAATGCATGCTGCAAAATTTCTACCGGCATAAAAAGGTCCATCGTTTCCCAACTGCAAGAGCTTCCTCACACACACACACAAAAAAATTAGTATGTTTGTTCAAAACAGCAATTGACATGATGCCATCTGATACACACAAGATTGTTATTCATGCTGATGAAATGGATGCTGGAGAACATGTGCAAAGATTCAATGCTCTAACTATAGACAAAGTGGCAATTTTTATAGTCAGAGATCAATTCCAATCTAGAAATATTGTTCTTCATTGGAGAAACAATCAATTGACAAAAGTTGCAGAAACTCATTGATGCTATGATGCCCTGCAATATCCAATTTTTGGGGGGATGATGTCAATGGAAATCACTTCAATGTTAAGATGATAAGTCCAGTCAGTGGCGAATAAACAAATATGAAATGCAGCGCATGAACTATAATTCATACCGATTAATAATTTGAGAGAATGAAGACAATCACATTTTGAAATGCCGTCAATTATTTCACCAATATATTATAGATATGTATGCAAAAATGGAAACAGAACATTTGATATTTATCCGTTTGAATCAGACTAAGCTTCGCTCTGAAGCATACATTCATTTGCGAGATGCAGTTATAAATAATGGTAATACAATTAATGTTGGAAAACTGATGATTTTGCCATCTTCATATATAGGCAGTCCATGTCATATGCATGAGTATGCTCAAGATGCAATTGTGTATGTTCATCACTATGGGCGTCCAGACCTATTCATAATATCAGGGGTCAGAAACCTTTTTGGCTGAGAGAGCCATAAGTGCCACATATTTTAAAATGTAATTCCATGAGAGCCATACAATATGTTTAACACTAAATATAAGTAAATGTGTGCATTTTATGTAAAACCAACACTTTTAAAGTACAATAAGTCTCTGAATTCTTTTTAATAACATTGTTATGCTGTTGCTAACCAATGATGAATAAAGTACTTCTTACCATAAATGAGACTTCTGGTTCTGCATGGTTTTGCTGATGGCTTTGTAGTCTGGTTGATATGTGGTGAGGTTAAGCTTCATGCAGGCATTGAGACTTCCATCTGTTAAACATGATTGTAGGTTGGTCTTAACGTTCTTTAGATGTGAGAAAGACTGCTCACATGCATACATAGATCCAAACATTGTCAGTACACAATACTCACATGCTGCAGTGTGTGGTATGTGACAAGAAGCACGTTCCAAGTTTTGACTATCAGTTGGTCCGCAGGTTGAAGTTTTTTCATTTCTCCCCACTTGTGTTTGCTCGCCAACTCTGCTTGCTGTCGTGCAAGTCTTCCCCAAATCTTCATTCAGTGACTTGAACTTATTCACTCACATGTCTGAGGCCTTCAGGTCAGCAGCTTGTAGCTCAAAATCTCTAATGGAGAAACTGGGGATGTAACTCAGGTCAGCACTGTTCACTGCACACTTGTGTGGATGGGTGATGAACTTAAAAAGATAAGTGCACTCACAAAATTCTCCAAAGTGCACTTTGAATGACTGTAAGAGATTAGATGTGAAGCCCGATAGTTGTTGGAGATCAAGATGCTGAGCAGGGTCACTTGCTGTGCATGCATCTTTAAACTCTCCCAGTTTTTCAAAATGTAGTAAACAACCTGTTTCAATGTCGGTGATGAAGAGTTCCAGCTTGTTTTCAAATGCAAACACTGCTTGTTGAAGGGATAAGACTGTATTTCCAACACCTTGCATTTTCACATTGAGCTGGTTCAGAAGTTCAGTCATGTCCACAAGGTAGTAGAACTTCAGGAGTGACTCAGTGTTAGCTAACTCAGGATGCTTCACGTTTTTCATTTAAGAAAAGTCTGGATTTCACTCAGACAAGCTGCAAAAAGGCTGAGCACCTTCCCTCTTGACAACCAACAAACATTGCTGTGAAGAAGCAGACCAGAATAATTATTCCCAACTTCATCCATTAGTGTGTTAAACTGGAGATCATTTAAAGCTTGGGCAACAATAAAGACCCCCGAATGACCAGTGACACCACCTCATCAAGCTGCTCAGCACACATCTGAGCACAAAGCACCTCCTGATGTAGGATGCAGTGAAAACTTAGGATGGGTCTCCTTTCATGTTCACAAAAAAGTGCTACATATTCTCTATTTTTCCCCACCATGCACGGAGCACCATCAGTACACACCAAAATAAGTTTATCCATTGGTAGATTTTTTTCTTTAGCAAACTCAGTGAAAGACTTGAATAATTCCTTTCCTCTTGTTGTCTCTTTCAAAGGCAAAACAGGAAGACTTTCCTCACATAGTCTGTCACCGACAGCATACCTTGTAATCACACTGAACTGGAATAAATGGCTTACATCTGTTGACTCATCCAAAGCAAGAGAAAAGAATGGTGCTGCATTTATATCCTTCACTTATGTTGCCTCAATTTGATTTACCATCATGATGGTACAATCATAAACAGTTCTTGCCGACAGAGGCATGTCTTTTATTCATTTGATTATCTTGTCTTTATCTGAAAGGTCGTCAAAAAGTTCATTGGCAACATCAAGCATGGATGTTTTGGCATTCTCCCCAACTGTGAATGGCTTTCTGTTTCTCACAATTGCTAAAGCACTAGCAAAGCTAGCCGAATTCCAGTCACCTTGTTGGATCCAAACACGGAATTGCTGCTGATTAGCTTGCACTCTGTACAGTAGCTCTTGACATGCTTTCTTCCTGCTGTCCCCCGCTGGATATTTCAATGCAAATGTAGTATGGTGTGTGTTGAAGTGCTACTTTATATTTGACCGTTTCATTGATGCAATTTTATCATTGCATATTAGACACACTGCAGAACCTTCTCTCTTCACAAAGGTGAATTCCTCTGTCCATTTCTGCTGAAATGTACTATATTCCTCATCTTTTTTTCATTTAGCCATCTTCTTCGTCAAAAGGGTTTCTGCAATTAGCTAGCTGACTACTTGATTAAAAGGAGGGAAGTTTACTTCCTGACCTCACAACGACCCATGTATGTTATGCATTATCCAATAGAAATTTGGTGTCCCAGAGGACAGCTGTGATTGACTCCAGCCACCCACACCCATGAACATGAGCGGTAGGAAATAAATGAATTGTAATACATGAGAATGTTTTATATTTTAATGTTATTATTATTTTTATTAAAGGTTTGTCTGCAAGCCAGATGCAGCCATCAAAAGAGCCATATCTGGCTCATGAGCCATAGGTTCTCGACCCCTGATATATACAAATATAGTTTTCAATGGATAAAAAAATTTGAACAGATGTATTTGAAAAGAAATATAAATGTTAAATCAACATAAAGATGTACTCAAAATTATCAATAACCAGGGATGCAAATTAACATAAGATGAGCTTAGCTAAATATTAAACTTGTTACCATGCTTGTTGAAGTTTAAGAGATCAATTTAAAAATCCTTTTCTTTCCACTTGAAGTTTGAATAAGAAATCAAATCACAGACTTTAAGTATTCAGCTAAAAGACTGCTAAAAGCTTGAATGAAAGGTATGGTTTGGTTGTGTGAACAAGTGGACTTACTGAATCACTCTAAATTGGATAATCCTGCTTCACCCCATCAAAGAGCTCATTAAAGGATTGTTAATATAACTAAAATATCTTCACATAGATAAATATGATGTTTGAGAAAAGTGGATCTTCACTGAAAATGTCAAGTATCAGCAAGTTAATGGAGAACAAAGAACTCTCAAAACAACAAATGAAAGATCAACATATAACTAATTTTGTTATGAAAATATTTAGTAAAATTGAACATTTGTATACTTGAACATGAGTTTCTTGGCGAAAATTATGTTACTTATTTTGTAAATCATTGTCTTCATTTTTACTTTCTTTTGCATGTGCTTATATTGTTATTGTGTCATGAGCCTTCACTGCAGCCAGATGGCCATCAAATGAACCATCTCCAAGATAGTAAAACCCCTGGCTTACAGCTCAGGGCACATAGTGAAAGAGGAGGCATATAAGATTGTAAGGGTCCATCATGAGGGGTGGAGTGTTAGAGGAGGTCATCAAGAGCAGAGGATGTGACAGTCAGCAGAACTGCAAGCAGAACTTAGCTGGACCCAGGCAAACAGAATCCTCAGTCCCTCCTCTTGGAATTCACATTCTTCCCATCTTTCCCATAACCAGAGTCATTTCAAGGACACAACACAGAAAGAATTATGTAATGTTGAAATCATTTGATCTGGATATGTATTAACTTTTAAGGTTCTTGTTAGCATGTGGAGATTTCCTAGTCTTTCAGCTGTCCCAAATCTGCCTCCTATATAAATTCCCTTGTTTATCATTCTTACCTCCTACAAATATAAAATGATCTCCCTCTTTCTTTGGTCTCTCCTTGCCCTTCATGTACACCTGTCAGTTTTGATTTTACCCATGAAAGTCCTGACCCTGTGCATTAACATTTACATATCTCTCTCTCTCTCTCTCTCTCTCTCTCTCTCTATATATATATATATATATATATATATATATATATACAGACAGACACATACATAAAAGTACATACATATATGCATGAACAAATATATGTATGCAAGTGTGTGAGTGAGTAGGAGGGTATGTGTGTGGGGATATGCATGTGGGTGTTTGCATAAGCGTATAAACTACACTGTTCTGATGAAGTTACCCCAACACAAGTGATGCAAGATAGATATTTAGTTCTCTTCCACAGAATACTCAGAAATTAGGAAATTTAAGATAGAAATCTTACTCCATAAGGTATTGTAGGATTTTAAGCTTTTATTTAGATTACTTTTATTTTATACATTCCTGGTCCCCTTAGAACACTGTTAATAGAATTTCTGTGATTACAGAAATGTTCTATTGCTGCACTGTCCATTCTGGTAGCCACTAGCCTCATGTGACAATTGAGATGTGAAATGTGGCTAATGCAGTTAAAAAATTATAATCTTGTATTCAATTTTAATTCAAATAGCCTCATGTAGAATGTTGTAGTCATTCACTAAAATAAAGCCAGCAATTTCCATTTCTGCATCCTAGTTTACAGATAGGGTAGAAGAAAAAATATTTAGCTAATTAAATTTCTTTTAAAAAATTACTCTACTACATTACTCCATATCATATTCCATGGAGATATTAAGCCAAAAAAGAGATTGAAAACTATAGCTCTAGCTTTGGCAGCTAGGTATCTTTCAAATTTTTACAATAATGGAAGATCATTCTGTTGCTTCAGTATCTGTCTTAGATAAAATTTTGTACTTAAACACAAGGAGACACGCCATGTATTATTTAAGATTATTGCATTGTAAGTAACAAAATAGATAAAATTATAAGCAGAAAACTATACACTAATTTCAGGCTAATTGTTGTTTTCATGAGTATAAGGGAGATAAATGGGTGAGTGAATTAAATTATAACTGAAATATTTTATTTCACAAAACAACTTTTACTTACATAATAAACATGATTTCATTGATATTAACATACATTGTTATTTCTCATTCAAATGCTACCAAAATTACAGTTAATGAATATGAAAAAAAGTAAACCACAAAGACAGTAGTATACAAGAGATCAACAAAAGTTTGAAGATGGAAAGCAACTGAAAAATTGTAAGTAAACAAAAATGAGAAAGCTGAAATTAAATGACTATATATAGACAACATAAAACAGCCTTAGAAAATGTTTCTAAAATTTACTACTTCATGTCTTGTAGAAAGAAAACAAAATAAATACATTACCACTTCACCATTTATTTAAACTTTTCCATATGAGAAATATATAATATATTTTATTGGTGTTACACCTAAAACATTTCAAATTTATCATTTAAGTTATTTTCCCCATATTTATTGCAAGAAGGAGACACATAGGATAATTTCTAGCACAATTGATATTTGTATATTTTTTAAAGCATCACAACTATGACTTTACATAGACCCATCTGGATCCACTTAGCTGTCATTATTCTTGTCTTTTAGATGCTCAGTTTTTAAATTGTATCAGCTCTCTGTCCATGATGAACACATTGCTGTTTTTAATGATATCATGCCACCTCTCAGTTAAACCTTGATTTCTGACAATAACAAGACTTCCCTGGATCATCTTGAATTCTCCTGTAGTAAATTTAAAAATCAAGGAGTCCTAATTATTTAAATCTAAAGCATTTTTCAACATTATATCTGTATATTTTTAGAGGAAAGTATACTACCTTTCAGTACTACTGAATCTATGATGATGACACCAAAAGAGAAGCTCACTAAATTGCAGAGCAAGAGTCATCTCAAAAAATAATGGAACATAAGAGAAAGATATGTATTCAGTAAGGACATAGGATACTAAGTGTTAAGACTATAGTTGAATTTTAACAATGCATTAAAAGAACACTTAAGACATTTTTAGTCTTAATTTTCAGAGTGTAAGCAACAATAATGTGATCTTAATATTACCACTTTCTTATCTCTTGATAGAAGTCTTAGCATGTGAAATAAGATAGGCAAACACAAAACAGGAGTAAAGAAGGAAGACCACACTGGATTAGCAACAACTTGCCACTGGAATAGGACCTGCAGGAATTTTCTTCAGTCTGAATGGTATATTATCCCATTCTTAAGTGTTTACACAAATTGTAATACAAATAAGTTAACTTTTTTTTTTAAGTGAGGTGAGGGGATATAGTGAGACAGACTCCCTGAGTCTTGACTATAGTCTGGGCCAATGCTTGAATCAACTGAGCTATTTTTAGTACCTGAGGCTGATTCACTCTGACTAACGGAGCTGCCACTGGCTGTGTGAGGGAAAGAGAGAGAAGAGGGAAAAAAGCAGATGATCGTTTTTCCTGTGTACACTGATCAGGAATTGAATCCAGGATGTCCACATAGCAGCCAAGGCTATATCCACTGAGCCAATGGGCCTAGGCTAAATTAACTTTTAACTAGATGCTTGTGTCAGGTATTAAGTCCACAAACATCTAAAATATGTTGAAAAAGCTATGTCACTCGAAACTGACCTTCTATCTTTTATAAATGCAAAGCCTTTCTAAATATCTCTTATGACAAGTAAAATAGAAATACAAAATGCAATAACTTCAAAATATGTAAGATAAAGAACAAATTCAATATGCATAAGCTAAATTCTCCTATGGTAAAGTTATCAGGGTCAAGAGACAGTCTTACTTTTGAGAAATCTATCTACATTCAGTTCTAGACAGAACCAGTGAGGGGAAAAAATGATAGCTACAGGGTATAGAAATTCTCCTTACTAAAAGGGTTTTTTGTGATAAGTCTGTGGTGGTATCAATCATCACTGTCTGTTCTCCAAATTAGCCAAAATAATACAAAAAAAATCTAAATTTAAGCAGTGTAGTTTCTGTGTTTACAGAGCTGCAAGACAAATTCTTGAATATCATTTCAAAGACCTCCCCTTCCTTAATTTCTTCCCTATAGATATATTTGGTCTAAAGCTATTAAAGGTCTTTGTGTTTATTCAAAAATATATTACTTTTTAATTGAAATCCTCAAGTATAAGTATTTATTAGGCATTAAAATTCTCTGAAAATATGAATCCAGTGTATCTGGAGATACTTTCCTATTAAAATATTTAGCTTCCTAACAGAAACATTCAACTCAGTACTCTTCAGTTGCATATGGTTTGCTTAATGAATTGTGTATCTGACTAACATAACAAGAGACTATTGTCTAAAGTTTATCTACTGAACTTTTTTTAATGACAGAGTCAGAGAGAGAGGGGCAGATAGGGACAGACAAACAGGAACAGAGAGAGATGAGAAGCATCAATCATCAGTTTTTCATTGCAACATTTTAGTTGTTCATTGATTGCTTTCTCATATGTGCCTTGACTGGGGAGCTACAGCAGACAGAGTGACCCCTTGCTCAAGCCAGCGACCTTGGGTCCAAACTGGTGAGCTTTGCTCAAACCAGATGAGCTCGCACTCAAGCTGGCCACCTCGAGGTCTCAAACCTGGGTCCTCTGCATCCCAGTTCAACGTTCTATCCACTGCGCCACTGCTTGGTCAGGCTCAACTTTCTTACTCTACAGCTGAGAAAACGGATGTTTCAAGACATCAGTTATCAACCACGTTCAAACAGTTAATTATTGGCAGTTAAGGATTAGGAAAAGGTTTACATATACTGTCAAAAGTCGTTTCTATTACTTTATGCTATGCAAACTTTAAAGAAATCCACCTACATATAAGTCACAGATAGATACCACTGTGTAAACTATGCATGCCTGTTCATAATTCTCTCCCAAGTTACGTATATTAAAGATTAGATTTATTTACCTCCACCTGAGATCTTAAAAATATTACTTACATTTTTTACAGATCATGTTAGGTAAACAGAATGAAAAATCCTGCTAGTGTGACATTATTTTTAGAAATGTTATTTTAAATTAGTCCCCAAGTGCTGATCCATCCTATGAATAATATACAAAAAAATTTTCAATATTAAAAATCAATGTGTAGATGCATACAGCAAGAATTTTGTCTTACATTTTGTAATTGTTAAGGCCATATTCACACACAAAATATCCCATAATAGTTTGCCAATTTATAAACAAACAGCTATCTCTAACTGGGCACAGTAATTGCCAAAACTACTGTTACCACTAGAAAAATCAGTTCATGTGACTTCAGATGCCATTTTAACAAGTGAACCTTTCAGCTGTTCAACCTAATGGTAGTGCGATGACCAGGCATAGGGATGGTCCAAGTAGTTTCTCTCTCTCCCATGTTCATGCTCTGTAAGTGCCTAGACCAGGCATGGCCAACATACGGCCTGTGGGCCGGATCCGGCCCGTGTAATGACATTATGTGACCTGCGATTAAATTTTTAATATTCTCCACTACTTTAAAATCTCAGCTACTCAGAAGTGGAAGCATCTTTCATTATTGGAAATTGAGATATTTAAGAAGATAGTGATACACGGAAAAGAATCCCACGTGTGACTAATCTAGAGTTAACTTCCAGTAATTGGTCGAATGGATTTGCAATACTTCTTTATTTAAAAAAAACATTCCATTATAACAATTTACAACTTTTGTACTTGTCTGTACTCGATATGAACTGTTTGACATTTATCAACGATGTGAAACCCACATTCTTTTAGGCAGAGTTTGCCAGTGCGCACCCAAGGACAAACAATTCGTTATTTTTGTGGTCAAGTGTGCTGAATCAAGTGGCATTGTAGCATAGACAATAGCTGCAGTTGATAACTGAAAACGTGTCCAGGCTGTTTGTAAAACAAAATAATTGTTTTATTTGTGATATAATCCCTTCAAGCTCCTTCTATTAATTAAATATTGTTTTGATTAATTGTGATATAGTTTGGATATTTATATAGCATGTAATTATATTTTTATTAAAATATATTTTTTATTAAAATAACATTGTATATTAAAATTTTTTCACTCACTTTCATTTATTCATACACAAATTACATAATACAATTTTGTTTACTTAAATGAATCACTTTGCATTTAACATTTTTTTTTTTTGTATTTTTCTGAAGCTGGAAACAGGGAGGCAGGCAGACAGACTCCCGCATGTGCCCCACCAGGATCCACCCGGCATGCCCACCAGGGGGCGATGCTCTGCCCATCCGGGGCGTCACTCTGTCACGACCAGAGCCACTCTAGCACCTGGGGCAGAGGCCAAGGAGCCATCCCCAGCGCCCGGGCCATCTTTTGCTCCAATGGAGCCTTGGCTGCGGGAGGGGAAAAGAGAGACAGAGAGGAAGGAGAAGAGGAAGGGTGGAGAAACAGATGGGTGCCTCTCCTGTGTGCCCTGGCTGGGAATCGAACCCAGGACTTCCACATGCCAGGCCGACGCTCTACCACTGAGCCAACCGGCCAGGGTCTAACATTTTTTAATTTTAATATTTTGTCCGACCTGTGAAAAAAGTTCTCTTTCTAATCTGGCCTGGGGCAAAAACTGTTGGCCACGCTTGGCCTAGACATTTAACTGAATATGATGCAACCTTTGAAATAAACTTTTTAAGCCCTAACTGGCCTTCTAAGTCTCAAAAAACTCTGCTGTTTGTGTCCTCCTGAATTCATATGTTAGAATCCTAGGGTGATAGTATCAGGAGGTGGGGCCTTGGAAAGTGTCTAGATCCTGAGTGTGAATCCCTGATGAATGGGATTAAAACTCTTATAAGAGATTCCACAGAGATCCCTTGTCCCTGTCACCATGTGAGAACCCAGCAAGAAGGTCTCAGCTATGAAGGAAGAGGGTTCTTGTAAAGCCAGTAGCCACAGCCACCATCACAGCTGCCTGGCCCGTGCAAGTTCGAATTTGATTCGGACAGACGGTAATGAGACAACCAAGCCAAGAACTGGTGGGCTATTAGCTTTAATTCTAGCTCGCACCTGGTGGGCGAGAAATATACATAGTGGGAAAACACTTCCCTTTCCATTCAGGGCTCCCAAAGCCATTGACTCATCCGAGTTTCCTCAAATCAAATATTTCCACCTCACCAGCGTTATTCAACTCTGTTCCCCATCTCCTTCTCTCTGCACAAACTCTGCACAAACTGGCTTCTCCTTCAGCACTCTGCCATCTTGGTTACTTCTCTTCTCCTCCATGTGCCTTTCTCTGCTCTTCTCTTTAATGCTAATCTCAGGAACCAAGAGAGAACAAGATCCCAGGCTGCCCCATTTTAGTGTAGAAATCAAAACCGTTAATCCAATATACAAACAAGGAAGTCTCTGATACAAAGTCACTTATCTGAGGCATAATGGGATTCCTCAAAAGGGTGGGAAAGGCTTAGTCTTAAAACTAAGCCTTAGGCTATAATGTCCCTGCCTGCTTACAGCCTGTCCCCCACACCCAATGCAAACTATAAGCGAGCAAACATATATGTCATATTTACAAACTTATTTGACCAACAGTTCTCATGAAGACCTACCATGCTGTCATCTTGATCTTGGACTTCTCAACCTAGAGAACTTTGAAAAATAAGTCTCTGTTGTTTTTAAGACACCTAGTGGTGGTATTTTGTTATAGCAGCCTAAATAGACTATGAGGAGCACAAAACATAAATGGATCACTAAATGTTCATTATTAAGATTATAGAAATAGAAAAATGAGAAGCATCATAAGACTAGTATGTAGAAGGTAAGAAATACTGTGTGGCTCAGCTATGACATGAGAAAGTAGGCCTATAGAGGCATGGGCACTATGCTTAAGTACAGCCATGCTTTATCATGCTCAGCTATGCTTAAGAAATGTGTCCATAGTGTGAGCTGTGGAGAAATGACTATTGATTTGTGTTGGGTTCAGGTCCTCCACTCATTAAGGACTTCTGTTTTTTGCTCCTGCCAGCTGAGCTGCTGCCTGGTGAAAAGGAAACCACAGTGATACTTAAAGCTGATACTAAGGCAAAGATCAGTATGGCAAATGCAAAACACATGGCTGTGGCCACAGCTGCAGCCTCCAAATCCAAGGTGGGGCTCAGAACAGGTCTTGGAGATATCGGTAACTAATTCAGTGAACAGCCACATGCTAAATTGACTCTGAAAAAGGAAGCAAAGACTCTAGCTACTGGAAAAGTGGTTGCTAAAGAACTATCTAAACTTCTGGAAAGGGTACTTGAACCCATGTCGGTTACTGTGACTCTGTTGCAGACGGCTCCAGAACAAGAACCAGAGCTTCTTAATGAAGCAGAACTTCCGCCTGAGCCTATTTGAACTGATATTTTCTCTCTTAGCCCAATGAAAACATCTGCATGTGCCTCTGCAGAAGAACAATCATGTGAAGCCTTCTCTAATGTAATTGTGTGTGTGTGTGTGTGTGTGTGTGTGACAGAGAGAGACAGAGAGAGGGACAGATAGGGACAGACAGACCAGAAGGGAGAGAGATGAGAAGCATCAATTCTTCATTGCAGCTCTTTAGTTGTTTATTGATTGCTTTCTCATATGTGCCTTGACTGGGGGTTACAGGGTTACAGCAGTCTGAGTGGCCTCTGCTCAAACCAGTGACCTTGGGCTCAAGCTGGTGAGCCTTGTTCAAACTAGATGAGCCCCTGTTCAAGCCAGTGACCTCGTGGTTTTGAACCTGGGTCCTGCATTTCCCAGTCTGATGCTCTATCCACTTGCCACCGCCTGGTCAGGCTGTCTGATGTAATTCTTTTGTGAATGGTGTGGATGCAGAAGATGGAGCACTTCTAAACCATTGCAGTGAATATGTGAACAGATATCTGTGCATATCAGAGACAACTTGAGAAAGAGCAAGCAGTCAGACCAAAATACCTAGTGGGTCGTGAAGTCACTGGAAGCACAAGAGCCATCCTGACTCACTGGCTGGTAGAAGTTTAGTTGAAATACAGGTTACTGCAGGAGACCAGGTACGTGACTGTTTTCATTATTGATCAGTTCATGCAGAGTAATTCTGTGTGCAACAAGATGCAGCAGCTGGTTGGTGCCATGCCGTGTTTAATGTGAGCAAATGAAATGTACCCTCCAGAAATTGGTGACTTTGTATTTGTGACTGACAACATTTATACTAAGCTCCAAATCAGACAGATTGAAATGAACATTTTAATAACTTTAAATTTTGGTCTGGGTTTCCCTTTACCCCTATATTTTCTTTGGAGAACATCTGAGATTGGAGAGGTTGATGTGGGTCAACACACTCTAGCCAAATACCTGATGGAATTAACTGTGTTGGACCGTAATATGATGCACTTTCTTCCTCAGATTGCAGCAGGAGCTTTTTTTTTTTTAGAACCGAAAATTCTTGATAACAATAAATGGACATAACTCTACAGCATTATCTGTCATATATTAAAGAATCCCTTCTTCTTGTTATGCAAACATTGGCTAACAATATCGGCATGGCAAATAGTGGGCTTACAGAAGACAGGGATATCACAGACGCAGAGAACAGACTGACAGCAGTCAGAAGGGATGGAGGTTAAGCGGCTGAGTGAAAAAGGTAGAGGGATTAAGGAAAGAAAAAAACTCATAGACACAGGGGGTGGGGAGGTACAAGAGGGTAAAGGGGAGATAAATGGTGATGGAAGGAGACGACTTGGTGTAGTGAACATAAAATACAATATGCAGATGATGCATTATAGAATTGTAAACCTGAAACCTAGATAATGTTAACCAATGTCACCCTAATAAAATTCAGTGAAAAAAAACAAGTATGCCACATCTAACCATGCTAAGATCAGCACTCAAACACAGCTGAATTCAGCACTAGTTTAAGATTTAACCAAGGCTATGGCAAAGACATAACTTCTCTACTTGAGTTGGAGCACGGAACTATTTGCAAATAAAATTGGCACCATGTGCTATCTGTATATACTACTTAAAGAAAGGCATGTGTTTGAGTAGATAGTTTTTCATTTGAATTATTACCTGATTTCATGATATTAATACATTTAACCTATTTTCTCTTATACTATGCTAAATGCTGTCATAACTAACTGTGAATTAAAGTTACATCCTGTCCTTCAAATATAGCAATATCCATAACTTTGATCACTTATCTGACTCTTGCAGGTGGCACCCTGAAAGTTATTCTGTAATACCCAGGGCCTCATTGTGAGTTTATTACTTGGTCACTTACTGATTGAGAGAGTAAAGTAAAGAAAGACTCTATCCAAGTGAACAATGAATAACACTGACTAAAGAGCATAAAAAGATGTAACATCTTAGTGTCTATACTATTATTTGGCAATAGCAATTAGGTAGTCCAGAGGCACAGTTGGCTGTCGGTATTTGTCCAAAATCTCCTTTAGCTGGAGAAATGTTTTATGCTCTTTCTTCATATGAAACTAAATCTGTAAAGATTTAAATAAATATTTGTACTTAAGAATCACAAATTATATAAAGATAGACTTTTAAAAGCTAATTAACCATGGCACAGATCACAGCTTTATTAATATAAAGAACAGTTAAATAAAAATGATAATTTAAAAAATTACATTGTATATTGTTTCTTGGAAGAATCAATTTATCACCATGGGAAAATTTGGTTAATACTAATTTCAGTAGAAATGTTCATCTCCCTTAAATCTTGATAAAAGTCAATTTCCTTAGTAATTTTCTGGCCCTTTTGGTATACCTAAAGATAATTTTATTAATCAAACAAAACAAATATTGTAAACTAGAAATATCGAATGAAAATATTATTTGATTTTAAAGCATTTTATATCTGCACCACCACTTTTGCATTTTATAAGTAGTGCCATTTTGTTGTATGTTTCTTGGTAATAGGGCAGAAAGAAGTTTTCAATTATCAGATAGTTTTTTACTTCAAGTTAAATAAACTTCTCAAAATTTACATTGGAATATAGAAGACAATCCAGCAATAGCTTCAAACTTCTAAAGAAAAATATTATCAACTAAGAACTTACTATTCAGTCAACCGGATAACCAACTACAGGATTAGAATAAAGCTATTTTCATAAGTGCCAGGACTCAAAATATGGGTTTTAGTCTTTCATTATAATGATGTTAATAAAGGGTATATTAACAATTCTTGACAAAATCAGGAAAAAGAATATCTGTTACTCATAAAATAGGAATTATGGAACAGAAGGGAGGTGAAGAAGATTCTGAATATAATGATGAAGAAAAGACCTATGAGGACACACAATTCCAGGAGAGATTTCTCCAATGGAGTAAATGACACTGATATGTTGTCTGATGAATTTGACCATATTGAAAAGTGATTTTTATTTTTATGGAAGAACTTAGAGAAAAATTAATATAAATAAATAGAAAATTCTATCTAAAAGTTGGGATCATTAACTCCAGAAAAATTAAAATTATGTGCTATACAATACAGCATCCATGATACAATATAGTGAAAACCATCACAGTAATGTAAACACAAAATGTCACACTAACCAAATATTCTTATAGTTAATTAATTGTAGGATTGGGGGAAAAGTACTGCATAGAAAAGCATTAAAAGATATATTAAAAACAATTTACTTAGTAAAGTGGGAAAATATCATAAGCATTTGAAACAATTTAAAGTGATTACCTTTTGAGAATAGAAATTAGGATAAGAGAACTCTGACTTGTTTTTGTTATTAGCAGTTTACAATAGTTTTTATGCTCAAACCAGGAGCAGGCATTATTGAATAAAAGTAAATATTCAAGTTAATTAAGAGCTGAGACAAATATGATAAATTATGCAAATAATTTAAATCTGGTGGGATTTGCATAGATGTCTATTATAATGTGGCTTGTATTTTTCCAAGTGTTTTATAATTACCTATAGATTAATATAAGTATATAAAAGATGTCAGATGTCTGGGCAGATTTTCTGTGTACAAATTATTGAGACAGTTTAAGCTAACTGTATTTAATAGAAAAACTGATGTGACATATCTGTTTATTTGTTTTTCAATATGTAAGCTTTAAGAAATTACAGAGAATTAAATGTCCTGGTTTCATGTCAAGAAATATTAAATTCCTGAATAAGGAACTATATTCCTGAATATAAACTCTTGAATAAATTATATAATATTTGGAAATATATTTTCATTTCAAATTATTAAACCAATTTTGGATTATTCTATATTAAAGCATTACTTATTACTAGGAAATAAAGATGGAAATCACAAATAATTTCTTGATTAAAGAAAATATAACAGAACTCACAAATGTGCTTAAAATGTTTACCATTGCATTTTAATGAACTATAAATCAGAGCTGGAGACATGTTACTTAGAACTAATAGAGCAAGGAATACCTATTAAAAATTAATAATCAGGACTTTGCATATATTTTTTCATTTGATACATGTTTATTAAAAACTTAAGGCAAAAATGATAACATCAGCACTTTTGTTAAGAGTTTATGACCAAAAAAGGAGAGACAATGGAAGGCAATGAAAGAATAATATAGTTGCTGACATCTGAAATCAGAATGAAGTGGAAGTACAGAGAAAGAGCTGCCAATCTGGCACCAATTCTTTAAGATGGGTTTTAGAAAGTAATTGATTTTAAGTTGCATTCTCAATAATGAATAGGCATCAGCTTAAAAAAGATCACAGAAAGAGACCTTTGTTTCCTTCATTAAGTTTTATTTAAAAATTTCTATTTTCACAATCACTACTTCTTAATGCTTTTAGATTTTTTAAGCACTTTTAATTTAATAGATCTTAAAATTTACTTAATTCTTATCTGTGCATTGATTTTTTAAATTGGCACAGGACATTGGCTCACCCGTTTGCTAATCAGATTAGCCTAGGTATTTTAGTTGAGAATTATATAATGGCCAGAGATAAGTAGATACTTAAAATTAAACAATTCACACTGAAACAATGAAGCCACTATGCAGGTACTCAATTAAATAGTAAAATGTTTTATAAAATGGTCTTCATAAAAAGTTAATTTTCTTCATGACCTTGCTTCTCAGAAATATATATAGTTATAACAACTTAATGCTTTTCAGATACTTGATCTTTTTCCTAACATAGTATTAATCTTAGAAGATATAAGTAACCTAAATATATATATATTTACATGATATGTTTGGAGCTATATACATATATAATATATTGCTTTAAGTTATATATTATGTAAAGATATTTAGTATACAGAATAAATTGTAAGATAATTTGGATATTGTTTACTGATGTGTTTCCAGTGTGTAGCATCCAGTGTGTATCTTAGTATTAATTTTTAATATTTTATTTTCATTTGAATAAAAATAATACAAAAGTCATCAACTCAAATTCAATTCTCTCTCTCTCTTTGTATTTTTCTGAAGTGAGAAGTGGGGAGGCAGAGAGACAGACTCCTGCATGCACCCTACCAGGATCCACCCAGTATGCTCACTAGGGGGCAATGCTTTGCCCATCTAGGGTATTGCTTCATTGCAACTGGAGTCATTTTAGTGCCTGAGGCGGAGGCCATGGAGCCTTCCTTAGCACCCAGGCCAACTTTGCTCCAATAGAGCCTTGGCTGTGGGAGGAGAAGAAAAAGCTAGAAAGAAGAGGGAAAAGCGTGGAGAAGCAGATGGGCACTTCTGTGTGCCCTGGCTGGGAATTGAACCCAGAACATCCACATGCCGAGCTGATGCTCTACCGCTGAGCCAACTGGCCAGGGCCAATTAACTATCTTAATTATTCTTTATCTAAGGAGTAAACAAAAAGATTCTTCAATTCAAAAAGATTCATCATTATATCTGACTTAACGATGCTAAAACAGAACTAGCATGTAACTTTGTTGGTTAGAGCATTGTCCCGAAGCACAGAGGTTGTTGGTTTGATCCCTGGTCAGGGTACATACAGAAACAGACCAATGTTCCTCTCTCTCTCTCTCTCTCTCTCCCTTTCTCTCTAAAGTCAATAAAATAAACATTAAAAGACAAGAGAAATTTTCAGTTTTATTTTCAAGTGAGGATCTGAAATAGATAGATGATAGATATAAAATTCCAATCTGAGGTTCATGACCACCTTGAAGAACCAGTTTTCCATGATTAACCAATGACCTAACTCCAACCTCCAATAAGGAGAGACAGAGCAATGAATAAGCAGAGGAGCTGGGGCATATTTTTGAAGGGCAGTGCTTTGCTCCCACCTGCTGCCATTAGAAAATACAAGCTCTGCTTTTCATCAACTTTCAGAGAGATAGGATTTAAGCGGACTACTCTTGTAGCTTAATATTTGTACCCTACAATTCCTGGAACTCAAAATATTGTTGCATGGGTCATGTTTAAGAAATATAGCTACGAGTCAGTGACTAATGTATTCTCTGATGCCCCAATAGGTTTGAAGTTGCACGGAGTTTAGCATAGGTTCTCAGTATTGTTTTTTTAAAAAAATGTAATGAAATAACAGTAGGTCATCTGTGAAAGAACAGGGTTTTAATTATCTTGGATAATGTCTAGAGGGCTACTTAGGCTAGAAGAGCCCCCTAAGAGAATAAATATTTCATTCACCCTGATTTAGCTGAGGAAGAGACATTAAGTGGCAGTGCTGGAGGAGAGACATCAATAGCAGCAAAGGAACTGCAGTTAAGACAACCCAAAAGGATAAAACTAACATATCCTAATTGTAGTGCAAGCTAAAGTGTGTTACAAGTCTTCAATGTCCCATTTTCAGCAAAGATTAGTGACCTTAGTTTTTGAAATCAAATATGAGTACTAATGATTTAATATCTTTATCTAATTGTTGATAAAAGTCCATCCTCTTTTACATTAATATCAGTACAAAATATTGCTTCCTACATGTTTTCTATGAGAAAAACTCATTCTGAAATGGTATCATCTGTAGTTTACACAAATCTTATATTGTGTCGTATCATACCATTGTTTAAAATTCTTCATTGTTTTCTTGTCAACACAGAATACGATCCAAACCCTTATATGATCATATGCCTGCCTTTTCCTTTAATAGTTTCAAACTCTTTTTTAGTTCCTAACTCCTTAGCTTTTTTAGTGCCTCCAAAAATTCTTTTTTTTATTTTCATTTGTTGCTATCTTGATAACACTTCCCTCCTAACATGAACTACAAAACCTGAAATGATACCTTCTCCATTTTTAAAAAAATTTAAATTTCATTGACTTTTATAACCACACAATAAAAAGCTTTCAGCTCTTCTTTAGGTACTGTATGTTGTATAAATTTACATGTCTTTTCTTAAAAACAGTTATCCCACACTATGATTTTTACTGTTTTTCTGTTTGATTTTTTTTCTCTTTTCCCCCACTACAACAGAAACTTGATGAGGATTTAAATTATGGTTATATTGTTCACTATTTCTTTCCTAACCTTAACAATGAACAGTCATTTTATAAATGTTGTTTAAATTAATGGAAGTGAAGAGTGAAGAAAGAAAAAGAAAGAAAGAAAGAAAGAAGAAAGAAAGAAAGAAAGAAAGAAAGAAAGAAAGAAAGAAAGAAAGAAACAAGTAGAAAAGAAGGAAAAGAGAGAGAGAGACAGGGAAAGGAGGGAGGAAGGGAGGTAGTGATAAAGGAAAGAAGAAGGAAGAAAAAAGGAAGGATGGAAGGAAAAAATCTGTGAGCTTAGAAAACTCTGTAATACCTTGGTGATACTGACAAAGTAGAAACTGTTAGAAAATAATTGAAAATAATGATTACTAACACTAAAAAAGCCTGTAAAGTGGTAAAAACTACTGAATAAAATTCATTATTTCCAGTGTCAGAATAGTTTTTATTTAACCATGCAACTTTCCTCACTATTTTCGTCAAAGGAATATGGACTAGAATTACTTGAGAATAAAAATCAATTATATTTCATAGAAGGAGAACATGGCATTGGGTGGACTAGACTTCTTTTTATTTCTCAGTGATATTTTTATAAATGGTTTTATTACATATTCTCTGATTATATTCCAGACTTATTAAAGAGTTATGTATTAAATACCTTAATTCTTAACATTATTAACTATATTTCAAAACTTAAACCTATGTACTGAGGATTTTCTACATCGTTTTCATAATAATTCTTTAAAAAAACATGCCAATTGGAAAGGAAGAAGTAAAATTGTCATTATTTGCTAACAACATGATATTATATATAGAAAATCCTAAAGTCTCCACCAAAAAACTAGTGGACCTAGTAAATGAATTCAGCAAAGTAACAGAGTACAAAATTGATGGCATTTTTTATACACCAATAATGTAAACTAATATAAAGAGAGATTATGGCTATAAACCCATTTTCTATTGCAACAACAATAAAAAATAAATAAATTACCTCATTATTACTAAATCAAAACAAATTTTAGAAAGGGAAAGTTAGTGAAAATCAAAGGGTTTGTCAATAATATATGGTTACATCTGCAACACATGACTCATTGGTTCTTTAAATTTTTTTTGTCACTGTAATTTTGGTCACTAACAAAACATGCACAGCAACAGCTGGTATGAAAACAAGACACAATGGCTCACTTCCTCAGTCCTTAAGATGGTAAAACAGAAGCTGAAATAAATGCATAACTTCTCTTTTCTGCATAACTGTTATAATGAAAGTTTATATTTTACTAAAAATTACTTATCTATATTTTATTTAAACATAAATAAGAGTTATAGTAATTAAAATAATAGTTATAGTATTAAGAAGACAGAGAAGTTGAATGTCTTGCATAAAGGCAAGAGACTGATGACACCTAAAATTGAAAATCAGGCACTGTTCTCTAGGGGCAGTGCTCCTAACTATCATATAATATATGTTACCTTTCAAAATGAAATACAGTTTATGTGGGGCTAAGACATTCTCAACATTCATTAACTTATACCCAGTGTAATTTGGGATGTTACTATTTGTAGAGAATGTGGGGGTGCATTTCATTTTTTTTTTTTTTGGTCAGTGATATGGTGTTCTTGGGTTGTATTCCTAGGGGTGGGATGGCTGGGACAGAGGGAAAATCCATTTTTAATTTTGGGAGGAGTCTCCATACTGTTTTCTACAGTGGCTGTGCAGGTCTGCATTCCCACCAGCAGTGCAGGAGGACCATGCCATGAAAAAGAAGGAAATATTACCTTTTGCAACAACATGGATGGACCTGGAAACTATTATATTAAGTAAAATAAGCCAGGCAGAGAAAGAAAAATATCATATGACCTCACTCATTTGAGGAATCCAAGGAACAATGAGAACTGAGGAACGAAATTGAGACAGAGGAGGGATCAAAGGTACCAGAGGAAAAGAGGACAGAGGGAGAGGGGATGATAGGATGGGATAAACCTATAGAGAAGGGGGAGGGTGCTGTAGGTAGGAGGGCAAGGGAGATGTTGAGGGGATATGGGGTGACCCTAGAATCTATGTAAACACAATTAAATAAATAAATAAATAAAAATTATTATTTAAAAAAATAATAATAAAATAAATTACCGCAGAATAAATTTAACCAAGAAGGTAAAAGACTTGCACTCCAAAAATAATAAAACATTGAAGAAAAATTGATGAAGATATAAACAAGTAGAAGTATTTACCGTGTTTGTGGATAGGAAAAATTAACATCATTCAGTTGTCCATACTACCAAAAGCAGTGTATAGATTCAGTGCAATTTCTTTTAAAAATACCAATGGCATGCTTCACAGATCTAGAACAAATATTCCAAAAATTTATATGGAACCAAAAAGAACCCGAATAGCCTCAGCAATCTTTAAAATGGAGAACAAAGTGGGAGGTATCACACTACCTGACATCAAGCTTTATTACAAGGCCATTGTAATCTAAATAGCTTCATACTGGCATATGAAATGGCATATAGCTCAAGGGAACAGAATAGAGAATCCAGAAATAAAGCCATGACTTTATGGTTAATTCATATTTGACAAAAGAGGCAAGATAATATGATAAAGTAAAACAGTTTCTTTAATAAACAGTGTTGGCAAAATTGGACAGGTACATGCAAATAATTAAACTACCACCAACTTGCACCACACAAAAATAAACTCAAAATAAATGAAAGACTTAAATGTTAGTCATGAAATCATAAAAGTCCTAGAAGAAAATAAGGTCAGTAGAATCAAAGACATATCTCATAACAATATTTTTGCTGATATATCTCTTCAGGCAAGTGAAACAAAAGAAAAAATAAACAAATGATTCTACATCAAATGAAAAAGCTTTCGCAAAGCAAAAGAAAGAATCAATGAAATCAAAAGGCGACCCATTGTCCAGGAGAACTAATTTGCCAATACATCTAATAAGGAATTAATAACCAAAATTTATAAAGAACTTATAAAACTTAACACTAGGGGAAAAAAATCCAATTAAAGACAGGGCATATGACCTGAATAGAGACTTCTCCAACAAGGACATACATGTGACCAATAGGCATATGAAAAAATGCTCATGTCACTAATCATCAGAGAGATACATATTAAAACCACAATGAGATATCACCTTACACCTGCCTGAATGACTATCATCAACATATCAACAAATAAAAAGTGCTGGCGATGGTATAGAGAAAAAGAAATTCCTGTGCACTATTGGTAGAAATGCTGACCTGTGCAGTCACTGTGAAAAACAGTATGGCTTTTCCTCAAAAAAATTAAAATGGATCTGCCTTTTCATTCGGCAATTCCACTTAAAAAAGTTTATCCTAAGAATCCAGAAACACTAATTGAAAAGAAGATATGAACTCTCATGTTCATTGTAGCGTTATTTACAATAGCCAAGATTTGGAAACAGCCAAGGTGTCCATCAAAGGATGAGTGGATAAAAAAGCTGTGGTACGTATATACAATGGAGTACTATGTGACTGTAAAAAAAAAAAAAGAAGGAAATCTTACCTTTTGCAACAGAATGGATGGACTTGAAGATTATTATGCTAAGTGAAATAAGCCAGGCAGAGAAAGACAAATATCATATTACCTCACTTATATGTGGAATCTAATGAACACAATAAAATGAAGAACAAAATAGAAATAGAGGCAGAGTCACAAGAAATAGGTAGACAGCTGTCAGATGGAAAGGGAAATAAGAAACTGGATCATAGAAAGTGAAGGGATCAGCCAAAAAAACAGATATATATAACAGATATATATATATACGATACAGACAACAGAGTGGCAAAGAGTGGGGGAGTATGGGAGGAAAAAAACTTATGTTGGGGCGGGGAAGAGTGAGGGGTGGGACATGATGTGGTGTGTAGATGGTATTACATTGAGTTGTCCACTTGAGATCTGTATGGTTTGGCGAACCATGACAACCCAATAAACTAAAAAATAATAACAATAATCCTTCAAGTATCAATGTTGTTTGTAGGGGGAAAAAAAAGACATACTTTGGCTTTTTTTCCCCTCCTTTTCTAAGTAACAAGTTTGCCTTTTCAAAAAGCATCTGTCAAAGAAGTCAAATGTGTTTTCTTTTAATAATTCATAGAAGTTTCCCTTAAGAGTGCATTTTGGGAATGTACAGTGCACATTGATTCTTTAGCTATGATGTTGTTTTCAGAAATTAAATGATTAACATATGGAGGCCCGGTTGACCAAAGGTGGTTTAGAAGATAAAGAATCTGATCTGATTTTGATCCAAGTCTTGACAGAATCCTCTAGAGCAGGGGTCTCAAACTCGCGGCCCAAACAATTTTGTGCGGCCCGCAAACTAATCCACGAAGTTCAAAAAATTTTGGATAAAATTAAGTAAGCCTAGGGGCCTACTTGTATTTTTCATTTCTCTAGCATCCTACTAGATATTAGCTTAGTTAACAGCAGCTGTGATGCGAACTACAGTTTCTGGTCGTTTTGTGACACTGAGTAAACTGCATGTACGATTGTGCTTGTTGTACTGATTTTTTTTTGTTTTCAACTGCAGTGAGAAAAGTGTTGCATAACAGTTGCCTTTTGTAGACCTAGTGCGGCCCGCCGAAAGGCTGTGATCTTTCTCTGCGGCCCACATGTTGAGTTGAGTTTGAGACCCCTGCTCTAGAGGCTATATTTTTCACATAAAAAATTTTAAATCACATATTTATCTATTATAATAAAAAAACCTTTCCATTTTGATAAGGAGGGCATGCATATTAATCAAACATAATTGGTATTATCCATTTATAAACTATAAACATGCATAGCACTTTTTGTTATGCCACGTCGTGTTTATTATTTTATTATTAATATAATATTATGCTTTATGCATGTTAACATAGTACAATACATGATAATTTGCTGAGGACTAAGATAACACATTAAACACAAAATACTTTGAGTAATAAAATTTAAAAGTGTGGGAGTTTCAAAAAAATTACTTGATGCAGACTATGCCATCAAATAAGTCAGAATTTCTTGTGTAAATTATTTGATTATAATTAAGTAATATAATTGGTAAATACTATTATCAGACTATGAAATTAAAGGATAGAGAGAAGGGTGAGATTAAAATGAACTGTAATAGGAAGAAAGGTTATATGGCAGAATTGACATGGGCTAAATCTTGAAATAGATGTAAGATTTGAAACAGTGTAAATGAGACAAGAGAGCAATCTGAACCTGGAGGAGGAGCATAAGATACAGGATAGTGAAAAAGATACCTCTCTATTAATCTGAGTACAATGTTAGTAATGAATATTGTAAAAGGGATTTTTTATACTCATAACAGTTATGACCTTGTAAAAGTGACACAAAGTGATTATTAATGACAAATGATAGAGGTAATATTAATAATATTTGTTTCACTTGTAAGGCAATTATCAATGGTGATTAAGGTTTAAGTAATTAAACCAAAGCTAAATTATATTGAGTTAACTAAAACTAATGAACTATTAATTTATTCTTAAACTCATTTTATTGAAAGTCTTTTGTGGACCAGTGAAGTGGACCTAAATTAGGTACTCAGGATACAGTGATGAATAAGGCATATAGTTCGGGTTTAAACATACTATATATTCTGTTATTCTGTTAAAAGGGCACTTACATAAACATGTATGCTATGACAAAATGTAATGCTTTCAGAGGGAGATAAAGAGGCCAGGTTAATGAGAAGAAAAATATTTACATGGTTCCAAACTTCCGCCCAAGAGATGGCTAATCATTTGAAAGGGTAAATCTAGTAACAATATAGTGGAGAATTCAGAAACACTTTGATCTGGGTGACAAATTATTAGAGATATATTATGTGTCCCCAATCATGATATATAGAGAAAGGTGCAATCACATAACTTCTGTAATATTATAGCCTGGTACATTATCCACACATTATAGAAGAGATATGGAAAGACTTAATAAATGGCCCAAGAATACAGAGGTGCAATGTATTAGGACTAAAGTTAAAACTCAAGTAAAGTATCCCTAGGTTTGTGTTTTGTTTTGTTTTTAAATAAAATTTATTGGTATGACATTGCTTAATAAGATTATATATGTTTTGAATGTACATTTCTGTGATGTGTGATTTGTATACATATTTGTAATATATATTGGATTGTGTTCTCACCACCAAAGTAAAATTATCTTCTTACACCATATATTTGACCCTCTTAATCCTTTATTACCCACCTCGCCACCCTTCTCTCTGAAAACCACCATACTGTTGTCTGTGCATACATTTTTGTTTGTTTTTCTTCTTTGTTAATTTATTGATATCAGTTTTATATCCCACACATGAGTGAAATCATATGGTTCTTAACTTTTTCTAATTTATTTTTTTAGCATGATATTCTCAAGATTCATCCATGTTGTTGCAAATGGCAGTATTTCATCATTTCTTATGGCTGAGTAGTATTCCATCGTACATATTAATATGTACCACAACTTCTTTATCCAATCTTCTATCAAAGAAAACTCTGGTTGGTTTGATGTCATGGCCCCCATGAATAAGGGTACAATGAACATAGAAGTGCAACGTCTTTGCTAATAAACATTTTGACCCAAGAAAAAGGGTTGCTGGATCGTATAATACCAGTATTCTTAATTTTTTGAGGAACCTCCATACTGTTTTCTATAGTGGCTGTACCAGTTTACATTCCCAACAGCAGTGAATGAAGGTTTCTTTTTCTCCATAATCTCTCCAACCCTGGTTATTACCTGTGTTTTATTGATAACAGCCATTTTAACAGGTGTAAGGTGATATCTCATAGTTTTGATTTGTATTTCCCTAATATCTAGCAAAGTTAAGCATCTTTTTATGTATCTTTGATGATTTGTTTGTCTATGTTCTTAACTACTGGCAAGCAAAATAATGAGACTTTCCTAATATTCAGAATTCTGTAGTTTTTATTCTCATTTTGTTTTTCATGTTTACAAATTTTTAATTCCAAAATTCATTTTTCAATCCATTCCAATCAAGGGCAATCAGTGTTCCGATATTCTTGGTCTGTCATAAATGGATGCTAGTCAGAGGAAGTGAGCCCCCTCTCCCTTGGCTGAACTTGTCTGGAATTTAACTTCTACAGTATAATCACCAGAACTTTCCAGGCTTCTACCCCCACCCCAGCAATTCTGTGTTACAGCGCTTAAATTCAAGGCAAGTATCCCATAACTTTTATTCTATGATTGTATAAAAATCCTTCCTTGTTTTCCTTAGTCATTATATGCTGGAAAGATATAATATTAATATTTAATTTTGTCTTAATTTTATACTGATTGCTTTCTCTGTAGAAGGTTAGTCTTAGTTGTATACTAAGAACCTGATTTTAGTACTATTTTAGAATCTTTTAGCCAGACCAAAATAAAATACCTGTTTCCTGGAAGTCTTTGAACTCTAGTAAGTCTATGTACTTTACGAAGAACCAAGTCCTTTGAATTCTACCTCTAGACTATATGAATTTGTCTTCATATCAGTGGCCATCTTTACTATCCATTTTTTATATTGTGGACAGAATTTTATACACACACACACACACACACACACACCCAGAATAAGTTATTGGGGCATCATTCTGGGCTGTTGCCATAAAATCTGTGTGTTGCTTATCTTGTATTTTTTATTAAAGTAAATAATCATAGTACTAAGTGAAGTCTTTCCTACCGTGTGAATTTAATTAACAACTTGACAAAAGACCATTGTCATTAGCCAACCAGAGCAGGGGATGGTCTAATATAAATATTTAAATTTTATTTCATTGTGTTTTCTTGTTAAAAATCCTTCAATATCTACCTGTTATAAGAATAAACTCTAAACAGTATATACTCAAAAATATTGCTTGCAAAATTTTATGATTTGGCCTATGCTGATTTTCCAAGATCATCTTATATCAGTAGTACATTAGTTTATATTCAAATATTCTTCCCTTGCAGAAATTATTTTGGAAGTAATTCATCATTCTTCTGAGTAAAATATCACTTTATAATTTTTTTTTAATATTTTTCTGAAGCTGGAAACGGGGAGGCAGTCAGACAGACTCCTGCATGTGCCAGACCAAGATCCACCCAGCACGCCCACTAGGGGGCGATGCTCTGCCCATCCGGGGCATCGCTCTGTCGCGACCAGAGCCACTCTATCGCCTGGGGCAGAGGCCAAGGAGCCATCCCCAGCGCCCGCGCCATCTTTGCTCCAATGGAGTCTCGGCTGCGGGAGGGGAAGAGAGAGACAGAGAGGAAGGAGAGGGAGAAGGGTGGAGAAGCAAATGGGCGCCTCTCCTGTGTGCCCTGGCCGGGAATCAAACCCGGGACTTCCACACGCCAGGCTGAAGCTCTACCACTGAGCCAACTGGCCAGGGCTCACTTTATAATTTTATCATGTAACTCCTTACATGTGTGTAAGTGTATGTTATTACACTTTGTTCTAATCTTTAACGTATTATAAAATTGTTATGAAGAGAAAGTTTTCACTTTTTATATATTATGGTATGCCTACCTTGCACAGAAAATAATCAATTAGTAAGATATAAAGTTAGAAAAATACATAGAAGTGAAAAATTCACTATTCTATATTATCTTGAGAGTTTTTCCATTAATTACTACATTGCTTAATAGATAGAACATGAAGGATGGGAAAATCCAAAAAGTAAGTTCTAAATAAAAAATGATTGCAGAATTTTCACATGAGCAAAAAGTGAAAGAGAAAGAATTGCAGAATTAGGGGTTCTTATTTGAAATATGTTTAGTTGTCAAAATGACATACTATATAGGCTTAATGCATTTAGTTTCCTAACTTTTTACTTTACCCAATCGGGAGTATATTAAGCTGAAACTAAGAAAATATAATGTAACTTTTTTTCTGTCTCTGCAGTGTATAAAGAGATTAAAGGTGCACTATTTAGCTTTTATTTCTACTCCAGCTCAGCCTCTCAGGCTCAGCTTATTTGTACAGTTGCCCATTTTCAATAGGGTTCTCCACAGGTGACCCAGTGTATTTATTTTTCAGTTGTTACAATGAATCTACTAGATTTTACTTTAGATTTGCCATTTTTCAGTTAGGACTAAAACTTTAAACATATGGCTGTTCCTTTTTTCCTTTTTATACTTTGGAAATTTACTATTTGTACATTTGTCATTTACAGACAATTCTGATGACAAGTATCTGGCCACTATTGTTCAGATTTCTCACTGAGCTCTGTGTGAAAATAACTGGACTCTTCGTACATAGAATATAAATTATAGAAATGTACTTGGTAGAGTATTATTTTTAAGAATGATAGATATACTGAAACATGAGCATTGTCAGATAAAATCCAACTTTGTTACTAGACACTCATAGATACTATCTAGCTTTTTTAAAAATAAGGATTTCTAACGAAAAATATAAGTAAATCTATTTAACAGTCTTAGTTCTACAATAATACCATTGCAGGAATTTTATTATATTTATCACTAATATTTTTATCAGCCTCAAAAGTTTGTATTTTTAATGTGATGAAACAGAGGGCAACATTTTGATCTACTCATTAGAACTACAAGATTTTCAACATCTAGATATGCATGAGAATTTGTTAAATATAATATATGATATCATAAAATTTGATATTTATTTATTTTGTTGTTAAAGTAGTTACCCATTACTAAAATAAAAATTGTTATTTATGGAAATGATTGCTAACATAGAATAGTTTGAGCTATTGTAATGTAGGCACACATGAATACTCTTTAAGTAAATAAACACTAATCCAAAGTTTTACTTTTTTTAATTTCATTTATTCATTTTAGAGAGAAGAGAGAGAGGGAGAGAGAGAGACAGAGAGAGAGAGGAGAGAGACACAGGGGGGGGAGCAGGAAGCATCAACTCCCATATGTGCCTTGACTAGGCAAGCCCAGGGTTTCGAACCGGCGACCTCAGCATTTCCAGGTCGACGCTTTATCCACTGCGCCACCACAGGTAAGGCCAACTTTTTATAATTTATTGAAAAAGTTTCCTCGATACAATAATGTATATCTCAAGATTCTGTGTTACAAGTGTTGTATCGGAACAGAGAGATAAGACATTTTGCCACACAATCAATCAATTAGCCAAATTAAAAAATTAGGAATCTTTAATTTGCTGGCTACGCGGACCATGTGGAAACCTATGTCGTTCAATTCAATGTGGCCCTGAACACAATTTGGGATTAGGTTTTATAGGGAGAATTACATACTGATTTAGGAATGGGAGGGAAGAAAGCATAACAGTAAAACAAAATAGTGAAACAAGCTTTCTTATAATGTTTATCTATAGGGTTAATTCAGGGAGAAACATTCTGAGAACACCTGCTATTTTGCAAAGCTAGTCCAAGGTCACAGTCTGGGAAACCAGCCTCAAGGCCAATAGGGAGTAACTTACTTTCAGAAAAAGTAAGTTCTGCTAAAAGTCTGTTTTAGAGAAAGTAAGTTTGTCAAAAATTATTCATGTTACAAGCCTTTCTTTTCTACACTTCAGAAATAAATTAAAAATTATAATTTTATCACATTACTAATAGTATGAAAATAGTTGCAAGTAAAGTCAATGTCAGTGAAGATGGTGATTTCATATTCACACATAAATGTTGATTTGTTTTTCACTTAACTAAATAGCAAGGATTCTCCTATATCTAAGTGCATCAATAACTATTGCTATCAAGAATCAGATGGAGTAATTCCTGGATCTCAACTGCCCTCCAAATTGGTAATATTGTCATTAGAGCAAGATTTTTGGATATATACTAACTGTCCTTTTATCTACAAAAGCAGGGAAATATGATGAAGTATGCAGATTATATAAAATGCATATGAAATACTCGACTGCTAGTGTGAAAGAGATTGGTGTGAAGATATTAAGTGCCCTAAATATCATCCACATTAATAAAGCCTGAAAAATATTTTAATAAGATTTAAAACTATTGCAACTGCTAATATAATTTCCAAATCACCTTAATGATATAAATTGTGGTATATATAAACGAGTGTATCTCTCATTCAAGTCTTTCTCATATTAGTGTATTTAGTGCAACAGACTTTTAGCAGTTCAGGTGGCCAGTAAAAGAATAATTAGAATTCTACACTTTCAAATTGTGATGTTGCCCAAGTATATTTTGTACTTTAACAATTTCATTGTGTTAATAAGTTTCCTAATATATAGTAAAGTTAATTGTGCATTTACTTCAAAATTAATATTTTTCTCCTATCACTCTTCTAAAACTGTTTATGTCAAAGTCACCATTTCTTGTGTTGCCAAACATGACTGTCAAATATGAATTAGAAATTCATTTGATTTATCAAAAGATTTTGAAATGGTTGGTTACTTTCTTTTTCTCCTCCCTTATGCCTTTACTGCTCTCTGCTCTTCCCTTTGATGTCTTACTTTCAGATTGTCTGCATGGCTCAGTCTTTATCTATACTTTTTTTTTAAAGATCTCTAATCTCGTAGTCTAAATACCACCTCTACATCAAACATACAAACACACATCCACACACTTTTTTTTTAGAGAATTCAATCATAATATATAGGGTATTTAGGACCTTGATATCAAACAACAAAAGTTCATTTCTTGATCATGAAAAGCTGACTTACTGGTTTGGTGACTCAGCAGGGCAGATTTCATCCATGGGTAGTATTAGAATCCCAGATATTTTACCAATTTAAAATACCTATTTATTTTTTTAATTGACTATTTTGGGGTGACCCAGACTAACATCATTTTACAGGTTTCAGGTGCCCAATTATACAACACATCTCTGTACACCATATTGTGTGTTTACCCCTTTTAAGTCAAGCCTTTGTCCATCAACATTTATCCCACTCTACCCTCCTTAACCTCACCCTTTTTCACAATCACCCCACTGTTTACTGTGTCCATAAGTTTATTTTTTTCTCTTTTTTGTCCATTTTTTGCTTAATCACTCCACCTTGCTCAATCAGGCCTCTCCCCTGACAGTTGTCAGCTTACTCTCTATGTGTGAAACTGTCTCTATTTTGCTTGTTAGTTCATTTTGTTCATTATATTCCACAAATGAGTAAAACACGTGGTACTTGTTTTTCTCTGACCGGTTTATTTCATTTAGCATAATGCTCTTTAGGTCCACCCATGCTGTCCAAAAGGCAAGATGATCTTCTTTATTATGGCCACATAGTATTCCATTGTGTAAATGTACCACTGCTTTTTATTCACTAATATACTGATGGATACTTGGGCTGTTACCAGATGTTGGCTTTTGTAAATAATGCTGTAGTGAACATTGGGGTACATAGATTCTTTTAAATTAGGTTTTGGGATTTTTAGGATATATTCCCAGAAGTGGAATTAATGAGTCCAAAAGCAGTTACATTTTTAATTTCTTGAGGTAACTCCATACTGCTTTCCATAGTAGCTATACCAGTCTGCATTCCCACCAACAGTACACAAGGGTTCCCTTTTCTCCACATCCTTGCCAACACTTGTTTGTTATTTAAAACCCCTCCTTAATATCCTGTGACCTCACAGTTTCCAAAAGGAGACTGGGCAGTTGAACTCAGCTAATTAGATATACTTATCCTCAGGTAAAACAAATTATTTTCACCCACATTTAATTTGCTAAACTAAATCACAAGGCCATGCCTAAATTCTCGTTGATGGGAAAGTAAAATCTGTGTGACTGATGTTATGGAACTAGATATTGATGAACAGATGTAATGCACATCAAAGATGCCTTTGTTAAAGGAGTATCTTTTATTAAGATTTAACATATTAGATGTAAAATGCTTAGAACAGTCCCCAGCACAAATTAAATGTAATATTTGTCATTATTTATTATGACTTGGGACAGACATTCATACATTTGAGCTGAATAACTAAGGAAACATTCAGAATAAAATTCCAGTGAGTGAGTTAGTATTATAGAATAAAGAGCTGTCAATCAAGAAAGGAAATCTGAAGGTTAGCATCTATAAGAAAAAAAAAAAAGCACTTAGAAAGATTAACTTCTAAGATAGAGGACATTTCTGAAGTAATGGCTATAGAAGAAAAGACATTTTAAAAGTAAAAAGAAAAGGGATTAGCTTCTAAGCATAAGAGAATCAATACTTTTTCCTGAATCTAAATCGATTAAAATAGATGTAATGGGGAATTATATTTTTATATTTTATAGACATTATATATTATGAAATAACACAGAAAATAGCAAATTTCCATTGAGTGTTATAAAATATACATCATTGCCTGACCAGGCGGTGGCGTAGTGGATAGAGCATCCAACTGGGATGAGGAAGGACCCAGGTTCTAGACCAGGGGTCCCCAAACTTTTTACACAGGGGGCCAGTTCACTGTCCCTCAGACCGTTGGAGGGCCAGACTATAAAAAAAAAACTATGAACAAATCCCTATGCACACTGCACATATCTTATTTTAAAGTAAAAAAACAAAACGGGAACAAATACAATATTTAAAATAAAGAACAAGTAAATTTAAATCAACTAACTGACCAGTATTTCAATGGGAACTATGCTCCTCTCACTGACCACCAATGAAAGAGGTGCCTCTTCTGGAAGTGTGGTGGGGGCCGGATAAATGGCCTCAGGGGGCCGCATGCGGCCCGCGGGCCGTAGTTTGGGGACCCCTGTTCTAGACCCTGAGGTTGCCGGCTTGAGCGCGGGCTCATATGGCTTGAGCAAAAAGCTCACCGGCTTGGACCCAGGGTCGCTGGCTGGAGCAAAGGGTTACTCGGTCTGCTGAAGGCCTGTGGTCATGGCACATATGAGAAAGCAATCAATGAACAGCTGGGGTGTTGCAACGAAAAACTAATGATTGATTGATGCTTCTCATCTCTCTCCATTCCTGTCTGTCTGTCCCTGTCTATCCCTCTATCTGACTCTCTCTCTATGTCCCTGTAAAAAAATAAAATAAAATAAATAAAATAAAATATACATCATTAATAAGAAATAATGCAATAATTAGAAAAGAGATAGAGACAGAAACTTCTGGCTTTATAAAATAAAAAAATATATTCTACTTGCCACCTTTGTGTTCTATACTGCAGACAGGTGTGAAATATGTATAAATATCTGCTAATAAATGTATGAAAATAATTCACAAGAGAAATGGATAATAAAAATATTAAAATTTATAAAAATTAATAGTAAACTAGGTAAGATAAAATAATATGAGTTTAGTGAATGATTGCATGAATAAATATTGATCTTGTGTTTAGTGTCTTTAACTCCAATTTGTATGGACATTATGAGACATTTATGCTTAAAGAGTAAATTATTCAAATTCAATTATATAATAAAAAAATCTTTGGTTGTGGTGGCAATTTTAATTTTGAGAATATTCAGAGAAGGAAGATAGCTGACAAAACAGGGAGATTGCATTTTTCTGAGAAGTACTAAAGAAAAATTTATAGTAACATATGCTGTTTGTACCTTATATGCTCATAATTTCCCTATGAAAAATTACAAGTCACTAATGCTACCACCCAGAAATTATTTTAAATGCCGTTAAGGATAAACCTAACCAAGTTGAAATAACCTGTTGAAGGGTAATAATCCTTAATTAAAAGTGTTATATAGAAAAGAAAAAAAAGTGTTATAAAATTTTTTTTAATTGAATAAAAATAGAAAAGCCTTGTGAACTGATTATAAACATTTTCTTAATACAAAAATGTTCAAACTCCTTTTAAGAGACATGGTAAAATATGTTGTGATCCTTAGACTTTTTTTTGAAAAGTACTTTTAGATAAAAGTGAAAATTTTTATTTTGCTCCCCCAAAAATCCTAAAGAGGAATAGTATACCAAATGACTCCAAACATATCAATGGTCATTTTTACAAAAATATTAAACATTTTTTTACTTATTGCAAAATCAAAAAGTTATAATAGAGAGCAAGCTTATTTTCTCAAAAAGTTACTAAGTTATTATATCTGGTAAACTTTTTCCCTTGAATAAATTTGGCCTTTACTTTGATGGTAAGGTTAATGCTACATATATCTCAACCCTGAAATGAATTTTAGTTTACTCATTTGTTTCTTTTCTCCTAGTATTTATTTTCCTCCCTCTTTTTTTCCCTTTCTCCTGCTCCTTCTTTTTATCCTTCTCATTCTTCTTTTATTTTTACTCCTCCTTTTTCCTATCGTGTGTGTGTGTGTGTGTGTGTGTGTGTGTGTGTGTCTCATTGGAGCAACTGCCAATTTTCCTGCTTGAAATAGTTTGCAACTCATTTTAACATAACATTTTGCTTTCTTCATCCTTCTTTTTTAAATAAATGTATTGGGGTGACATTGGATAATAAAATTTTATATATGTATGTATATATATATATATATATATATGTTTCAAGTATATAATTCTTCATTTCTTTTTCTACTTTTCTTATAAAAGTTAGTCTGAAACATAGTTTTCCAGAGAGTAGTGTAAATATTTTAATCTTTTCTAGTATTTATTTATGTTCTAGTCAATTGGTACACAAATAAAATATAATGAACACTACATATTTCTTTAGGTATCATTATGATTTATTGGATCTATAGAGCTTCCATATCTTTTCAGAAATTGCAGATATTTTTTATGCTCAAACTATCTTATTTTTCTTAAATTAAAGTTCATTCAAGTTTTTATTTCTTTGTCTTTATTCTCATTTTATTTTTACTTTATAGTACATGCTTTTAAAAATAATTTAATGTTGAAATCATTGTAGATTCTCATGTGGATAAGAGAAATATATAGAAATTCTCTAAAATCACCCAGTTTTCCTAAGGAAATCTTAGTATCTAGAGTAAAATATCACAATGAAGTAACTGACACTGAGATGATCCATTCATCTTTTTTCTCATGTTCTTTTTACAAAACTTCATCTGTCTCTGCTTGCTGTACTACCCATCCTAACAACATGATCAGAGATTATCTGCTATACTTGTGCATTGTACCTGAAATAAGTCACTTTTTTAAGGAGCCCAAAATCTTTTTAGTAAGAAGTGGTATTAAGGACAATAGTTGAGGTACTAGGGTCTTCACTGATTCTAGATTGGCATGGCCTTGAAGCCTTTTCAGTATTCAGAGCTAGCAAACATGCATGATTTTATCAGGAAAAAATAAATGATCTATCATCTTTATAGTTTCTCAAATGTATGATTACAGGTTTTAGTTCTATTGTTTTTGTTTGTTAATATTCTTGATTGTGTGTACATATTTCTATTTCTTTTCTCTTTTGCTGTTAGTCCTGGGTTATATTGACATTTAGATTTCATTTTAACATATTATTATTATAGATATTTTCTTTTGTCTCTACATAGTCACATTGTATCCTTCTCCATTCTGCTTTTTTCCTCAGGAAGCTGTTCTGATAGACTTGTTCTCGGGCTTTCATTTAAGATATTGAAGGAACTAGGAAGAAACTGGAGAACTGAATGCAAATAGATAATCACGCAAAATAGAGAATTATTTCTCTGGCTCTTAGTTCAGAATTCCTATCAGGAAAATTACGACAAAGAGCTATTTTCTTGAGTTTACAAGAAAACAACCTTTCTGGTATAGGGGCTAAAGGTTACATTTTTTCCCCAGACATATAAGCTACTAATGTAGTGGTCATATATTGTGAGATATTTGTGTGTATGTGTGTGTGTGTGTGTGTGTGTGTGTGTAGTTTCACCTAATAATTCTAAATCTCAGTGAACTTTCCAAAAGTATGCATATTAAAAAGGGACCAGGTAAAACTAGCCATAAATAGGAAAATACTTAAAAACTTCCACCTACATTTAGTAGAGAAATAAATGCAAGGTGAGGCAAAATAGGTCTAAAGTTGTTTGTATGGAAAGTAATCCTTATTAATAAGTAATAATACAAGTATTAATATCAATAATAAGTCATAGTAAATAATACAAGAATTAAATTCCATGTTTCACATGCTCACAGCTGTAAACCTACTTTTGCCCCACCCTGTATATTAAGATAATTTTATGAAAATAGTTCTCTGGCAGGATTGTGTCCTTCAGTGAGAGATGAAGTCGAACAGTGAGGACTTGGAGGAAATACATATTCTAGTACTGTTTTCTTCCTCTGCCTCCAAATGACGGAACTCAACCAAAAGCTGGAGGGCAAACAACATGTTGATACAGTCCATACTGGATAGACTAATCTAGAAACAGGGCAGCCTCAGGCCCTGGCCAGTTGGCTCAGTGGTAGAGCGTTGGCCTGGCGTGCAGAAGTCCCGGGTTCGATTCCCGGCCAGGGCACACAGGAGAAGCACCCATCTGCTTCTCCACCCCTCTTCCTCTCCTTCCTCTCTGTCTCTCTCTTCCCCTCCCGCAGCCCAGGCTCCATTGGAGCAAAGATGGCCCGGGCGCTGGGGATGGCTCCTCGGCCTCTGCCCCAGGTGCTAGAGTGGCTCTGGTCGCAACAGAGCGACGCCCCGGAGGGGCAGAGCATTGCCCCCTGGTGGGCAAAGCATCGCTCCTGGTGGGCGTGCCGGGTGGATCCTGGTGGGGCGCATGCGGGAGTCTGTCTCTCCCCGTTTCCAGCTTCAGAAAAATAAAAAAAAATTAAAAAAAATAGAAACAGGGCAGCCTAATAAAGGGTAAAGTTAGCACTGGAAGGGCCTGTATATTGAAAAAAAAATATGTTAGCCTGACGCATATTACTATATGTTAACTAAAATCTCATTTCTATTTTCCTGAGAACACAGGTAAACTACATTTCAGAGGCTCCTTTAATGAGATGATGTTACCTTACTAGATTGAGCAAATAAAAATACAGACCAGGTGAAATTTTAATTTGAAATTAAAAAGAAATGATATTTTAGTATAAGTATGTTCCATGAAATATTTGGGTCATACATATAGCAAAAAATTATTTATTGTTTACCTAAACTAGAAATATAGTTGGGTGTCCTATATTTTATCTAGCAATGCTAAATCAATAGAAAGTGGTTGAAAGTGATATTAGACTAGTTAGCTGATAAATAGGCTCTCTATAAAATAATTAAATTAATGATACTACTACTACAAATAATAACCTGCATTTGTTAAGTTTGCCCGTCTCTGGTTTAAATTGTCTCACTATGGCCAATCTAAATTGTCTCACTATGGCCAATTCAAATTACCAATAAGAACTGAACACAAAATTGGAAAATGACATGCACAATTGACCCTTATGAGTCTGTATAAAGCAGTTTCAGCACAAAGCGTGTGTGTGTGTGTGTGTGTGTGTGTGTGTGTGTGTGTATTCAAAACATTAACAATGGAACTGCTTTATAACCAAATTATTTCACTTTGGTGAATCCTTCTGAAGAAATTGGAAACACTAACTCAGAAGTATATATGCACCCCAATGTTAATTATAGCATTATTTACAATAGTCAATATCTGGAAACAGCCCAAGTGGCCATCAGTAATGAGTGGGAAAAAAGCTGTGGTATATTTTCATGATAGGATAATATTTATATATGGCCATAAAAAGAAGAAAATCTTACCCTTTGTAACAGCATGAATGAACCTGAAGTACATTATGCTAAGTGAAATAAGTGAGTCAGAGAAAGAGAAGTACCACGTGATTTCACTCATATGTGGAATCTAATGAACAAAATAAAGTTCAAAATAGAAACAAACTCAAAGATACACAGAATAGACTGACAGCTTGAGAGGGGAGGGATGTCGCAAGGCTGAAAGAAAAATGAGAAAGGATTAAGCAAAGAAAAATACTCATAGACACAGGCAACAGAGTGGAGATTACAAGAGGAAAAGTGGGAGGGAGATGGAAAGAGTAAGGGAAGGATAAATATTGATGGAAGGAGAGTTGACTTGGAGTGGTGAATAAATGACACAATATAAAAATGGAGTATTATAGAAATGTACATCTAAAAACTATGTAATTTTTAAACAATGTCATTCCAATAAATTCAATAAAAATAATTTATATATGACTTTTAATCCTCTCATTTGAATTAAAAAAACCCTCACACACAACCCTCTATCCCCTTTTCCTCTTTTAGCTCACAGAAATGTATTTAAGTCCTCAGCATAACCTTGGGAGCCATGAAGAGAAGACAGCAAACATCCCCAAAATGGAAGGTGCTGCTGTCCTTTGTCATCTATAGGCAGCAAGCTGTGGGATCAGGCACACTTGCTTTGAAATGTGTGATGTGAGTAGAAACAAGTTTCAATTGTGTGAAGCAACTTATATTTATTCATTACTACAGCTAGAATATATGTTATTTTGTAATCAAGTTTTGTCATACAGAGCATGACATAGCAAATATTAGTGGCCAAACTAAAAGTTTCACTAGTCTATTCATTATTTAAAGTATTTACTAAACAATGAGCATTGTCCTAGATACAGAAAATACAACAGCATTTGCCTTAGAATTTTCAGAAAGTTTAGAGAGAATGGAAGCTTAAAAAAAATCATAACATGAACTATAGAAAAGTTAGAAAAGTACAGCCTTTAGAAGCATATTGAAGAACTGAATGGCAGGATATTTAATAGTTTGTGTCTTTTTTCTTACTGTGAATATACCTGGAATGCTATCTTCACTCTTCTGCTTGTCAAATTGCTGCTCATTATTCAAGGCCTAACTCAAACGTTATATCTGTGCTTTCCAAATATATTTCTTTTCATACTTTCTATTTTGGGCAAACCTCACCTATCACTCTCTTGTAATTATTTCTTTCCATATTTATACTTTTTCACTGATTATTATATCCTTTTAGAAATAGACCCTGATATATTTACCTTTATTTTATCCTCGGGGTCTCTAAAACTACTGTGCACATAATTTATTTATAAATAATCTTTACTGCCTCTGCTTTAATAAAATGGTTTGTTCTAGGTATCCAGTTATATAGCCATAGTCCTTTGAATTATTCCCAGGAAATCAGGTCTCCTTTAGAAAAAGGATTTCATGTGGTTGGCTATGGTATATTAGATTTTCTGAAATGTATTACCATATTAGCCCTTTCTGTAAGTACTAGTCCATTTGTATAAATAAAGAAGCAATCATAAAGTCATAAAATATGGTCATGTGGAAGCCATGCATTTTCCTCTGGGCAATACATAAAAATATGAATTGCTTCTAATTTTGATTCCCCCAAGACCTAGCATAGTGCTTTCTTCATTTGGTGCCAAATAAGATTTCAAACATTTCCACTCCCTATTGCTGCAATGCTACACTAACATAATCAATGGGGGTAAAATTACAAAAGAAGCCATGGGAATTGTCCATTGATGCTGGTCAGTCACAGTTGGCAGAGCCTGGAAGCATTTGCTACTGTCCCTGCTCTATATAAGTATCTTCCCCAGGTTTCTGATGGTATACAGCTTTGATTGCTGCTCTCTAGTCTGTTCCATCTGCTACTTTTCTATTTCCCAGTAGACAAGTCACGATACTGTGCCACTTTAATTTCTGCTTTAGTGCCCTTTAACGCTTCTCTGACTTACCAGCCAGGCTTTTGCTCACCATAAAGCACCTGCTAGGGAATTAAGCTGCCACACATGTGGCTAGCCTGGTGATTGTGGGATGCTTTCAGAAATAAGGTGAAAGTGCTTGTGGAATTGAGGTCAAAACCTCTTTCATTTCTCTTGATGGTTAATTGACTGTGTTTTTTGAGGGGGAATATGAGTTATAGTATGCAATTTTTCACAGGGTCAGAGTCAGAAATCAATGGATTCTAACACAGAAATCTCTAGCATCATTAAAAGGTCAAACTAATGCTACAACCCACCTGCACAGGCTTTTAATGCCCTACTGCTATTAATGGCAGGTGTTTATTCTGTCAAATTAGGATATAGCTACAATATAACTGTATCAGCTGCGTCAGAAGCCAAATTATTTCTGAAGGTGACAAGCTTTTCTTGCTGAGCTTCTGCACAGACCCTAGCCTCAGCTAATTGAAGTTATGCTGTTGCTCGTTACACTCGATTGAGCTTTATGTATAATGCCACGTATAAATGGCTGAACATTCATTAAAATATAGATGTTGCTTTTTTATGACAGAAGGTGAATTCACAATTAATAAATTAAAGTACATATATTCCAGTTGGATAAAATTGTATATTTATCATACATACTTATTTTTTACTCCAAAGAAAAATACCTTTTTTTTGTGACTCATGATTCTCAAGATTGCTTGTTTCTTTGATATGTAAGAAAATAGTTGTACTTCATCAATTTTTAAAAAAATATGTATTCTCTTATTAAAATGTAAATAGAATATTGTTCATTGCTTTATCTCCAAACTATATACTTTCTGGGGAAAAAAAAGAAATATTGCATCTTTAGCCAGCTTTCCTCCCAAACATGTACCTTAAAAATTCTTAGATTTTATTTTTAGATCTGGACTTTGAAATGTAATTATACAGAAATACTACAAATATAAGAACCCTCTAATTCTATAAGTATGATTTTAAAGAGGACATATTACACATGATGTTTTTTTCCCTTATTTTCTGTTTATTTATTTTTTCTAATAAAAAAGACCTGGAATTATTTCTGTACTTGTTTAATGCATCAGTTATACAAAGAAAACTATCTAAAAAGTTTAGTGATATTCCTGCAGGCCAAGAGGAAGCTGATATTTTCAAGCCTCAAATCACTATAAGTTAGGATATAATGATACTGGAGTGACATAAGAAAATGGCAGCATGAGAGATACTCCTCATCTCTCCCCTTGAAATTTCAAAAAATTCTACAACTATATGCAAAGAAAAAACCCAGATGAACCTGAAATATATACACACCAGATAGACAAAGTTATGATGCACAAAAAGGCAGGCCAAAGCACAGAAGAAAACATAATACCAGAGGACTGAGTCTTTCTCCTTCCTCATGGACCTGAGGGAGGCACTGTTTGCTGGGGCTTTCTCTCAGACCAGGAGGAGCTGGGTGCAGAGATTGGGGGGAAGAAGCAGAGCAAGGGGCAACAACCAAGAATGGAGAGCTGGGCTGCTTCCTACCATTTGCTGCACCCATCATTGCAGGGCTGAGCTATTACAGGCATGGGGCACACACAAAGCCAGTGGCAAGCTACCAAGGACTGCAGGCAAATAGCTTGTGGAGATCTGCCCACAGGACACCAGGGTGAGATTTATCTGCCTGCCTGACCTGAACAATTTAGCCTTGTGGTGCCAGACGTGCTTAATCTGGGATCTGGGATCTGTGCACCACCAGCTCTGAAGCTTGGGCACCGGCTTGCTGGAGGAAGTTTACTGTGTATGGATGGGAAGCCCCTGATGTGTGATCTCTGCTGCAGCTGCTCCTGAAATTCGGGGACACCCACTTGTGGCACACACCGCTGACCCAGCACAGGGATGTGCTTGGAGAGCTTAGAGTGATATCAGAGGAGGGACTAGACTCTGTCAGCCCAGCCTCCTGGTTCTTCATTGCACCCCTTGCTGTGAAAACGGCAGTGGAGGTAGACCCCTTTTCACTAGGTCTCCAGGCTGCTCTCTCCTGTGAGAGGTGGGGGAAACTAAATCTCCTGCTCTGTGGGGATGTGAAGGAGGGCCCTGGAGGACTCCTGGTCAGCCAGTGTGGGTATCATAAAGTTGCAAAGCCCTAGCAATAAGCCCCTCCTACCAATGTGATGACTCTGCCTTCATCATTACAAAGGCAACAGCTAAGACTTAACAGATCACCCAAGAATTTCACAAGGGCAAATCTTGCAGTGCAGTGCCCCTGACAGAAAGAGAAATAATGATCTCCTATTGGGGTTATTAACAATATCATTCAAAAATGCCATCAAGGTAAAAGAAAATCAAATATGTATATATAAGACAGAGATGTAGCTCAGATAAATGATAAAAAATCCACAGAAAAAAATTTCATTTACATGAAAACCTTTGAGCTTAATGACAGAATTCAAAATTGAAACTCTAAGAATACTTAATAAGATACAAGTAAACACTGAAAGGCAATTTAGTGAGCTCAACAATAAACTTAATGAACAAAAAAAGTACTTCACCAAGAAAATTGAAACTATAAAAAAGAACCAAACAGAGATGAGAAACTCAATACACAAACTAAAAAATAAAGTAACAGTTTAGCCAATAGAATAATCCAGATTGAGGAGAAAATCAATGACATTGAAGACAGGCAATTAGGGATACTACAGAGAGAAGAAGAAAGAGACTCAAGAATTAAAAAAAAAATGAGAAAGCCCTATAAGAATTGTCTGACTGCATCAGGAAGAGCAATATAAGAATAATGGGTATATTAGAAGAGGAAGAGAGAGAAAAGGGAATGGAGAACATAGAAACAAATAATTGATGAGAATTTCCCAAGCCTGTGGAAACAGTTAGAGCCTCAAATCCAAGAAACAAACAGAACACCAAGTTACCTCAACCCAAACAGACCTACTTCAAGGCACATCATAATAAAATTATCACAAATCAATGACAAAAAAAGATTCCTCAAGGCAGCTAGGGAGAAGAAGGATATAACATATAAAGGAAGGCCCATTAGGCTACTATTAGATTTCTCAGTAGAAATTCTAGAAGCCAGAAGAGAGTGGACTCCAACATTTAAAGTACTGAAAGAGAACTATCAACCAAGAATACTATACCCATCAAAGCTATCCTTTAAATATGAAGGGGAAATGAAAACAATTACATACAGAACTGAAGGAATTGATCACCAGAAAAGCCCCACTACAGGAAATACTAAAGGGGGTTATCCAGCCAGATACAAAGAGCAACACAAGACAAACTTATAAGTAAATTTTTTTAACAAAACCACAATAAAACATAGATAATTTGTGACAACAATAACATAAAAGGGAAGAGGATAAAAATCAGTAGTAACATAGGAGAATGTAGAGCAGAAGCACTCATGACATAATGGATTCTAATAAATATGATATTTTTTTCCAATAATCTAATGGTAATCACCCTTGAAAATGCCACTACTGAAACACAAAGCTTAAAAAAACAAACAAACAGAAGATAGAAGTATGGAACACCACCAAACAAAAACAAATGACAGAAAAACCAAAAAAAGAATCAAACAAGACACAAAGCTATCAGAAAGCAGTATATAAAATGACAATAGAAAATCCTTGTGTCAATAATTACACTAAATGTAAATGGATTGAACTCACCAATAAAGAGGCACAGAGTAGCAGATTGGATCAAGAAGCAAAACCCAACAGTATGCTGCCTTCAAGAGACACATCTAAGCTACAAGAATAAAAATAGATTCAAAGTGAAAGGTTGGAAAACAATTCTCCAAGAAAATAATATCTAAAGAAAAGCAGAAGTAGTTATACTCATATCTGACAATGCTGACTATAAGAGAACAGAGGTAACCAGAGACAAAAATGAACATTTCATAATGATAAAGGGAATAGTATATCATGAAGACAACAGTCCTTAATATATATATACCAAACCAAGGAGCACCAAAATATATAAGACAACTACTAACTGATCTAAAAGTGCAAACCAAAAAAATATATATATAATCATACTAATACAATTTTCTGTCATATAAAAAAATATAATCATAATAATACACCATTGATAGCTTTAGATCATTCATCCAAACAGAAAGTCAATAAAGAAATTTTGGCCTTAAATAAAATAATAAAACAAATGGACATAATAGACATCTCCAGAAGATTTCAACCCAAAACATCGGAGTATACATTTTTCTCCAGTGTACATGGAACATTCTCAAGAATAGACCATATGCTGAGCCACAAAACCAACACCAAGAAATTCAGAAAGATTGAAATTATACCAAGCATATTCTCCAACCATAAGTCTTTGAAACTAGAATTCAACTGCAAAAAAGAAGTAAACATACCCACAAAAATGTGGAAATTAACATACTTCTAAAAAATGGATGGGTCAAAGAAGAAATAAAAGATCAAAAAATATATACAGACAATGAAAATGACAACACAACATATCAGAATCTCTGGGATACAGCAAAAGCAGTAATAAGAGGGAAGTTCATATCGTTACATGCTTATATGAAAAAGCAAGAGAGAGCCCAAGTAAACAACCTAAATCACATCTTAAGGAACTAGAAAAAGAAGAACAAAGGTGCACCAAAACCAGTACAAAATAGGAAATAATAAAAATTATAGCAGAAATAAGTGAAATAAAGAACAGAAAAACTATAGAAAAAATTGATACAACAAAGAGCTGGTTCTTTGAAAAGATCAATAAAATCGACAAACTCCTGGCAAGAGTCACTAAGGGAAAAAGAGAAGACTCATATAAACAAAATTCAAAATAAAAGAGGAGAAATTATCACAGATATCATAGATATGCAAATAAAAAATGGAACACTCATTCATGTTTGGTGGGAATGTAAATTAGAGCAACCAGTATGGAAAAAAGTATAGTGATTCCTCAAAATATTAAGAATAGAACTACCAAATGACCCGGCAATCCTTCTACTGGTATATGCCCACAAAACATGAAATCATAGATATGTAAAGACACATGTACCCTCCAGGTTCATCACAACATTGTTCACGGTGGCCAAGACATTGAAACAGACAAAATGCCCTTAAATATAAGATTGGATAAAAAAATGTGGTACATATATACAATGGAATACACTACTCAGCCATAAGAAATGACATAGTATCACTTATGACAACATGGATGGACCTTAATAACATTATACTGAGTGAAATAAGTAAATCAGAGAAAGCTAAGAACTGTATGATTCCATACATAAGTGGGACACAAAATTGAGACTCATGGACATAGATGGGGTAAAGTGGTTACCAGGGGGAGGGGAAGGGAAGGAGCTTAAGGAGAAACAAAATATAGGGTGACAGAAGATGACTTGACTTTGGGTGATGGGTATACAACATAATCAACTGTCCAAAGGATGTGGAGATGTTTTCTCTACATCTATGTACTCTGATTGACCAATATCACCCCGCTAAATTTAATTGTCTAAATTAAAAAAAAAAAAGATATGGTAAGATGTAGTTGCATTCAAAAAGCAAGAAAGTTCATCTTCTAGAATGGGTGCTTTTCAAACATTATTTTCTCAGTATTATTTCTTCAAGTAATTCAATTTGAAAATATATACAAAAATGAATGAACATGAAAGACAAGCTACTTCGTTTAAAGGCAATAAAGATACAGCATTCTACAAGTTAAGCCCCATACTAACATTCTAATAAAAACTAACAGCTTCTCTTTCTGTATCATGCAACACAGGTATGTGTGTTATCTCTCTCTCTCTCTCTCTCTTTCCCTCTCTCTCTCTGTGACATATAATCAAAAGCAAAGAATGGAACTAGAGAATTATGACATACCATTAATAAAAATTAGCTATTTTAAACATCATTCTAAAAAGTAATTATCTCATGAGATAAAAATAATTTAAAAAATAATAGGATTTTTAGGAACACGGATTCAAAGAAAAAATCATAAATATGGAACAATAATAGGCTTAGATGAGCACAATATCTTTGATTTAATAGGGTTTATTTGTATCAGTGGAAATGCAATTACCAAAGCAGTTAAGTGTTGTATGACTGTAGGCTTTATTATATTGATTTTCAGAATTTTAATCTGGAGATATAATTCCTTTCTACTTACAATTTCATTATATCTCTATTTTGCATAATTTGTTTTATTAATTTCTTCTGATAACTATTTTCCAAATTATTATGCCTCACTATTAAAGTTTTACCATAAAAATGTTTTATTAATTTTTATTTAAATAGTTTATTATATTTCTACAGATACCTAAAAAATGTACTTTAACTTAGTTACATATGACCTACTAAACATTTCAGAATAATTTGTAATAATTATGACAGTGATATGATCTGATGTTTTTATTAAGTATCTACAATGACTAAAAAAAGTTGTCAACACAGGACTATCTAAAATCACAAAGGCTTTGATAGCTAGCTTGGATTGATATAAATTATGTATAAATAAGTGTCTATTTAAATACATGGCTTTGTTTATGAATTTTTTTGATAAAAATATCATTATAAGCACCAATAAGGAAATCTGAGGCAAAGAATGTTTGAAGAGCTTGGCAAAGATTATACAGCTGTTAGGAGCAAAACTAGAAAGTTAAAGAAAAATATTTTATGGCCAATAATATTAACTATTCTACAGATATGAATTTAAGTGGTTCCCTGTTGGCAGTTTAAAATGAATATCAATTTATAATAATTTTAATGCTTAGACAATTTTCTTATCATTTTCTAAACTAAAGAGAGTAGTGGTAAACTTCAGACTTTACTGATATAAATTTACTCCAAGGAACTCAATAATAGAGGAAAATGCAGGCTACAAAGAATCAAAATGTAAAATTGAAGCCATAACATGTGAAGAATTATTCTTTATTGCAGCAGAGTCAACATGCATAAAATGTGCTGATATTAATGATTTAGTTGGATGTTTTGACAATTGTGTACACTTGAGTAACCACTGTCCAAAATAAAATATAAAACATTTCCAAACCCCAATCCTAAAAGCTTTGCTCTTCCCGTAGGCAATTCCTCATAAAATTATTTCCTATTTTCTCATCCTTATTCATATCTGTATATTCTCCAGGACCACTATAGTATTTTGATAAGCACAAAAATAATTTATGTTTGCCTGAATTTGAATTCCATAAAAACTGAATAACATAGTATATACTTTTATCTTTCACTTCTTTTGCTTAAGATATGTTTTCAAGATTTTGTGCATGTTGTTACATATTATTTTTTAAATTGCTGATAAACTTCCCATTGTATTGGGCATATAAATTTGTTTATTTATTATTCTTTTGATGGGCATTTAGATTGCTTCCAAATTTTGATTGGATATTGTCCCATACAAATTTCAGTACATTATTTTTAGCATTTGTTTTCCTTTCTCTTTGGGAACAGTTTTCTAAAGCAGTTTTACCATATTACATCCCCACCATCAAGCTATCAGAGTCCCATGTACTGTACATCCTCACCAACATTTGCTGTTGTCAGCTTTGTTTTCTTTTAGTCTATGTAAATACATAACATAAAGTGATATCTCATTGTTTTTTAATTTGTATATTCTTGCCAAGTACCTTTTCTTCTGTGATTACTGGCCAATTTTAAATACTCTTTCATAAAGTGACAATTTGGTATTTTTTACTTTACCTTTTTAATACTTATACAGAAACATACATTTAAATATATATAAAATATAATTTATATCATTATACTTATATCAATACTAGCTGTACCCTGCCACGCATTGCTGTGGCTCAGTCTGGTTAAATGGAAAAGAAAGAAAAGAGAAAGTGCAAGTTTCTAATATGTTTAATTTCACAATGTTTGTGAGTATACAATATTTTTTGTTGTTTCATTGTCTGTGCAGATATAGAGATTGTCTGGTTTGCTGAGTCTAGAACACGCAACATATAATTATCCATGTGAGAAGCAATCCGTTTGTAGATCTAAAGCACACAATTCTAAAGATTGGTCTTGAGCTTTGTTGATGGTGATTGCAAATGCCAATCAAATTGGAAATTGCAATCTCTTAAATTGAAATGGCATGTCTGTTGGAATCATAGAGATGTGAGGAATGAAGACATCTTCACTTTTGAAAGGTCCTGTCAAGATTGTTGCTTCTATGACATTGCTCATTAATTTTTTACAGCGCACAGACCCAAACACTTCATGTTTTACCATGAAATCCATCAGCAATTTCAGCTTCTGTCTGAAAACACGTGCTGTGATGTCATGCCTATCCACTGGTGATTGGCAAGGAAGTAAGAGTTGTTGTATATTGTCCCAAGCTGGATTGCATGTGAATGTGATAAATAGGTCTGGATGCCCATAGTGACAAACATACACAATTGCATCTTGAGCATACTCATGCATATGATGTGGACTGCCTGTATATGTAGATGGCACAATCATTAGTCTTCCGACATTAGTTGTATTACCGTCATTTACAACTGCATCTCACAAATGAACGTATTCTTCAGAGCAAAGCTTGGTCTAATTCAAATGGATGAATATCAAATGTTCTGTTTCGATTTTTGCATAATATCTACAATGTATTGGTGAAACAATTGATAGCATTTCAAAATATTATTGTCTTTATTCTCTCAAATCATTAATCGGTATGAATAATAGTTCATTGTGCTGCATTTCATATTTGTTTATTCGCCACTGACTGGACTTATCATCTTAACATTGAAGTGATATCCATTGGCACCATCCCAAAAAATGATTGGATATTGCAGTACATCGTAGCATTGATGAGTTTCTGCAACTTTTGTCAATTGATTGTTTCTCCGATGAAGAACAATATTTCTAGGTTGGAATCAATCTCTGACTATAATAATTGCCACATTGTCTATAGTTGGAGCATTGAATCTTTGCACATGTTCTTCAGCAGCAATTTCACCAGCATGAATAACAATCTTGTGTGTATCAGATGGCATCATGTCAATTGCTGTTTTGAACAAATGCACTAAATTGGTTGGGGTATTTTTTTGTGAAGAAGCTCTTGCAGTTGGGAAACGATGGACCTTTTTATGCTGGTAGAAATTCCACAGTGTGCATTCAATCATCATTGCCATCATCAATGAAATACATTTGTAGAAATTTATGTTGATCATCTGGGAATGGAAGCAGGGAGCCAGCTTTATGACAAATTTGTCCTTTCACTTTGAAAGTTGGCATAAATTGAGCTGTTATGATTTCTGCACTAAATGACATCATTTGGAAGCATGAGTTCTATTTCCTGATGTTAGATAGGAAATGCTTTGATTTGGCGGTATAACCAGCAAGCAAAGTTTTTAATGGCTCTGGTGGTTCTGGTGGTTCTGAGGCAGTTTAATTTTTCCAGCAGCACAACACATTCCTTTTGTTTCTCCATTAAATTTCCGAGCCTTGCAATAAGGACACACTTCTGCCATAGTGCTGATGAGAACATGCTGGCTCAAACTATATATAATCATCAGCTAGGTTGTACTGGAATGCAAGGCGATTGTAATCGCATGATTGCTGAGCACAGAGTCATGTTTGACACTGATCTGCTGTTTCTCATTGATGTCTTTCAGCCACTCTCAGCCTGTCGTGTTCATTCTATTGAGAATGAAGCAGATCCAAAGCTGCAGAATGCGATCACCATGCTCGCGACCATGCATCCTTAAGTCTGGCTGCACATAAATGGATCGTAAATTGGAAACATTGAAATGGAATTGTAAAATATTTAATATAGCATGTGTTGCTTTTATATCCAACAGATGGTGCTGATTTTCCAAAAAAAAAAGCATGTTTTTTGGTTTTTTTGTTGTTGTTTTTTTGTATTTTTCTGAAGCTGGAAACGGGGAGAGAAAGTCAGACAGATTCCCGCATGCACCGGACTGGGATCCACCCGGCATGCCCACCAGGGGGCTATGCTCTGCCCCTCCGGGACATTGCTCTGTCGTGACCAGAGCCACTCTAGCGCCTGGGGCAGAGGCCAAGGAGCCATCCCCAGTACCCAGGCCATCTTTGCTCCCATGGAGACTCGCTGCAGGAGGGGAAGAGAGAGACAGAGAAGAAGGAGAGGGGGAAGGGTGGAGAAGCAGATGGGCGCTTCTCCTGTGTGCCCTGGCCAGGAATCGAACCCGGGACCTCTGCACGCCAGGCCAATGCTCTACCACTGAGCCAACCGGCCAGGGCCAAAAAAATCATGTTTTTACTTGTCACAGGTGTGACATCTATACCTATAGGATAGTAGGTATATAAAAGAGCATGTATTTGAATGCAGAGTATCAAAATTTCAAAGCAATCGGTAAAGAACTTTCAGAGATTGAAGATTTTGAACAAACAAACATTTACATTTTTATTTAAATAGATATGCATATCTATCTAGCTATCTTTATAGATATATATACACACAGATGCATTTTACATGTCCTTTCAGAATGTTCACAGAACAGATTAGGCCTACAATAGACATGATGCTTTAACTCATTTACTAGCATATTCACTATGTGTAGAAGACTGTCACCTAATAGATGCTTACAAGTTACTTCTAGAAATGAATGTTTGTTTTATACCAAACTGTAATTTTAAGTCACTGACTATTAATTTACTTAAAAATTTATTTTCTAAGAACCACCATCCATCAATGAAACAAACAGACACACATACACAGAAAGTTTAATTTCAAATTCCAATTCTGATACTTCCTAGCTTTGTGCCCCTGTGAAAACCATTTGTCCTTTCTGTGCCACAGTTTCTTCATCTATTAAATGAGAATAATAATAGCTCTTACTCATAGACTACTTTGAGATGTAAGTGATTCATTGTCCATAAAGACACAAAATAATCCTAGGGTATATAATTAATATACATAATATAATTGTTTGCTATTATTATTATACTTAAGAGGTTTAAATGAGTGCAGAGAATACTTGCTCAGAAACATGGGGAAATATGAATGTTTACAGTGGAGGTAAGCAGAGAAGTTTCGGCTAGCAGGTACACATTATGAGGACATTCAGCATATTATTGGACTATGAGAAACAGATGTTAAAGTGAGGAAAGAAGTTGTAGAGCCTTCATTCAAATGTATTCTCTATCATAATGTTTCTTGAGTAGATAGGTCTGGGACCGCTTTAGAGACATTACTACCCAATTAAAAACATAGCTGCTAAATCAATAGACCAGACCACTCGTGTCTATGAAAGAATGATAATTATCACTCTTATACACATTATTACAACTATATAATGCATGTGAAGGCTTTCCATAATTGCAAAAGGCTATTCAAATGATATTAGTATGAAAAAGCATGCTTTGCTGGGCGCCACTGGTAATTTCCTTTACATATTATGGACTTTTCTCAGGTTTCTTACCTCTCTACAACCATGTAGTTAAAGCTCTCATTTCATCACAGCCTTCCTTCTATCCACACTGATAGAAAGTTTTTTTCTCATTTCTGACCTCTTTCATTCTGTCTAGTCTCTTATCGCTCTGTCTCCCAGACATCTCTACTTAAATGTCTTCCTATCACATAAAATGTACTATACCTAAGACAAAATGCCTGGTATTTTCCTTAAGCATTATCTTTTCCTTCTTTTTCTCTCTCTTTTGTAATTAGTACATTTTTAAGTAATTAAACAAGCTTAACATTATTAATTCTAGACATATAACAAGGCATGTACAGATGATTTAAACTAAATTGCAATATTCTAATACTTTTAAATTTTTATTGCAAAAAATTATTAATTTTAAAAATATCACTTGTGCATATAAATGAAAAAGCAAGAGATAAGAGTAGTTTTATTTTGTTCACATGGTAGTAGGTAATAATTACACTAGTCTTAGAAATGCATTACCTGAAAGATTCACTTTTATAATGACTCTATTAAATTTGATACATCTCTTATAAGAGTGAAAATACTAAACTTTAAAAACACATTAAAAAGATACAATTAAGATAATTATGCAAGGAAAAAAACTTAAGGCATGTGGGGTTATGATAAGAAAATTTTTAAAATATTTTTTTGAAAAGAAAGGTAACCAAGAATAAATCTTATGATCCATAACCATACTTCTCTATATTAAACTAAGAATTTTTGGTCTATAAGGACATATTTAAATTTTCTAAATATCACTGTTCTCCCACAATATCCTAATTAATATAAATAGTGTTGCCAAATTTTCTCAACTCTATTGTGCATCTTCAATTTATTCTTTGCATAAAAGCACTATTATCAGTTGGTTAATTAATTAATTAACTTGCCTTCTGTGATGTCAAAAACTTAAAGTTTAAGGGAAATATGTCCTCAACTCTTATCTTAAATTTCAACAATAGCCTGACCAGGTGGTGGCACAGTGGATAGAGCATTGGTCTGGAACACAGAGGACCCAGGTTTGAAACCCTAAGGTCACCAGCTTGAGCACAGGGTCACTGGCTTGAGTGTGGGATCATAGACATGACCCCATGGTCATTGTCTGGGACCCAAAGGTCATTGGCTTGAAGCAAGGTTGCTGGCTTGAGCAAGGAGACACTTGCTCTACTAGAGCTCCCCTCCCCATCCCTGGTAAAGGCACATATGAGAAAGCAATCAATGAACAACTAAGGAGCTGCAACAAAGAATTGATGCTTCTCATCTCTCTCCCTTCCTGCCTGTCTATCCCATCTGTCCCTCTCTGTCTCTCTGTCTACATCACATAAAAAATAATAATCAGGCTGTGGCCAGTTTTCTCAGTGGTAGAGCATCAGCTGGGCATATGGAACCCCCAGGGTTCGACTCCTGGCTGGGGCACACAGGAGAAACGCCCATCTGCTCCTCCACCTTTTCCCCTCTCTTTTCTCTGTATCTCTCTCTTCTCCTCCTGCAGCCAAGGTTCCTTTGGAGAAAAGTTGGCCTGGGCACTGAGGATGGCTTCATGGCCTCCACCTCAGGCACTAGAATAACTCTGGTTGCAGGGGAGCAATGTCCCAGATGGGCCAATCATTGCCCCCTAGTGAGCATGCCAGGTGGATCCTGGTCAAGTGCATACGGGAGTCTGTCTGCCACCCACCATTTGGCACTTTAGAAAAATACAAAAAAAATCAACAATAACCTTTCTCTAAAATAATTTTGTTTTTATTAATATGTCCCACATATTGTGTTTGTTATAAGTGATGTACCTAATATTGTGGGATCAGACAACTACACTTCTTTGACATTATTACTTTACAATCTAGCTTCCATTATTTTGAAACAAGGGGAGCTTTGTGAACTTTTGACCAATAGAAGGTAGACTTGATGCTATTTACTATTCAAAGGTTAATTTTGGACCTAATACCAAGGCAATTTTAGGAGCTAGAGAAGCTGGCAGCATATATTTCTTATATCTTACAGCACTCACTTTTGGAAACAAACTACCATACTATTAAAGAAAAACAGTCCGAATGCATCAGGAGAAGCCCCTGTGAAGGTCAAAGGAGGGCTCTTGGCCTTCACACCTGGCCTAGCTCTCCTGGAAGAGCAAGCAGCTCCCACCCTTGTGATGGAGTCATCTTCAAAGTGAATCCTTTTGGCTATGGTGAGTTATTTCAACTGACATCACATGAAACAATTATTGTACCACCTGGGAATTCTGCACAATTTACAGTCATGAGCAAAACAAACCATTGCTACTGTCTTAAAATGACTACTCATTTGTAAACTTGGACCATTTATTTATTTATTTTGTGGGCCGGAGTCAATAACTACAAAGAATCATAGCTAGCAGGATGAGGCCCTACTCAAGGAACTAGTAACACAAGGCAAAGTGGATTTAAGAAGGCCTATGAACCCATACTATTTGATGCCATTAGTCTCTTTTCCTGTCTCTTTCTAAAAATGGAATTATTTTTTTAATAAACTATTGCCCTACACTTTATATCAGGGGTCCCCAAACTTTTTACACAGGGGGCCAGTTCACTGTCCCTCAGACCGTTGGAGGGCCGAACTATAAAAAAAACTATGAACAAATCCCTATGCATACTGCACATATCTTATTTTAAAGTAAAAAAACAAAACGGGAACAAATACAATATTTAAAATAAAAAACAAGTAAATTTAAATCAAGAAACTGACCAGTATTTCAATGGGAACTATGGGCCTGCTTTTGGCTAATGAGATGGTCAATGTGCTCCTTTCATTGACCACCAATGAAAGAGGTGCCCCTTCCGGAAGTGCAGCGGGGGCCGGATAAATGGCTTCAGGGGGCCGCATGTGGCCACCGGGCCGTAGTTTGGGGACCCCTGCTTTATATGTTGAGTGTGGAGGCAGATAACTCTACCTTTTAATCCACATCTTCATGATAACATGAACTACACTCACAAAGGCATATCAATATCTGGACCTGACCTGGACAAGGAGATACTGGATTCAGTGAGATGAACCCTGAGAGGCTGTGGCAGAAGTCAGTATATTTTGTATATTGGGGGGAAATGTAGATACTGTAGCCAATATGTGGACTGTGGTAGGTTAAGAACTACAAATTCTTAGATATTTTTTCCCTCAAAAGGAGTGGTCTATGTGCCCAACAATTAAATCTATGTGGCCTTTGTGACTGCTCAATCATTAGTAAATGGTAAGAGGGATCCATTTTCAATCTGTGACCCCAAGCCTCAGAACATTGGGATCTGCCACTGGCTCTGCAGCACTAAATAAAGTCACATGATGAAGGTGTTCATTAATGCTTTAGAACCCTGTCAAAATGCCACAAGGAAATCCAGGTAGCCCCAAGCACAGAGCCTTATGGAAAGAAATGGGGCCACTGGATAACAGCCAGATATGTAAAAGAGCAGTTTTAGAAGTGGATCTTCTAATGCCAGATGAGTTTCCCTAGCTGGCACCATACAGCGATGAACCTTTTTTATCACACCCTGCCATTATTGCAGACTCTCAAGCAAAGTTAATTATCATCAAAGTTATCAGTAATTTTGGAGTGATGTGATACCCAGTAAGAGATAATTATAACACGGGGTGGATGATATGGAACAGAAGATTCAACTGAGAAAAAAATGTCTGGGGATGCATAGAGAATACATTCCAAATGGATTTTTTCCCCAGTAGAATAGAGTCAAGATAAATGAGCAAGAACAAACAGAACTAGACCAAGAAGGTAATAAATTCCACTGTAATGTTGAAGATGAGTCTGGTAATAAGAATAAAGGTACCAATATGAAAGAAATCCATAGCATTCCTCTAGAAAAAAAGACAAAAACAAAGAAACTTTGAGAATGACTCCTAGACTACAACAATTTGCTCTCTCTTGGGAGTGATTAAGGCTATCAAGTGTAGAACTTTTGCACATTATGTATCTACTGCAAATTTGATGTTCACTGTTGCTACTCATTGTTACAAAGACCTATTTTTAGAAATCAAAATTAGCATATTAAGATTGCTATCAAGTACACAACATGAGACTGTCGTTTCTGTAATATCTTTTATGAGCTAAGTGAGATCTCAATGCCTAAAGTCATTCAGTGCATTTGTGCAAGAACATCTCTGACATGATTGCTAAACTAGTATTCTTTACATCCTCTCTTTCCTTCTCCACTGACTATAATATTAAGTGCTGTATGAATATTTTATTACATTCATTAAATAAAGAATTTGAAAAATAAGATCATGATCACTTAGTCCATATATATATATGTTTTTACATTTGTTTGTATGTATACATATACATGTATGTGTAAGTACATACATATATACACGTACATATATATGTATGAATGTATTAAGGAGGAAAGTTTTTGTGCTCCAGATATCTAGGTGGGAATGACCTTAGTTCTGCCATTATTTAGTTCTGTGTCATTGAGCAAATTTCTTCATGTTTAATTCCTTTATATATAAAATAGGAGCATTTCTAGTATTTATATTTAACATATAAAATAGAAATGCCTCAGAAGTTGCCTGTGAGAATTAAATTAGAGAAAAGATAAAAAAGCTTAGTACTGCCCTGCAAACTCAATTTAAGTTAGTTATTATTGTTTTTTTCCATCTTTGAGCTCTAAAGTGTACTTTTTCACCATACCAATTATATATCCTTTTAAAACGTCATTCTGCTTACATCATAAACACAAAGCTAGAATGTCATATCTTTTATGTTACCTGTCAGCAACTTTCATGTTTCCATTACATGTTATTTTTTCTTATGCCCTGAAACTTAGTGTCTTAATGCATAAAAGAGATTTATTTTTAAATGCAGTAAGATAGAATTTTCTTTTTTCTAATAGCCCTTTGGAGAATAAGCTTTCTTAAATGTTAAAAGTATAAAAACAGAATCATTGGCTTTATTATCTTAACAATAAACAAAATTCCAATTAACCACTCCAGGTCAACCAAAATGTCAGATTAAAGTCTGGTCTTGATTATTGGTTTCATTAGCATTATTTTTACTGTTATCTATAATATTTCAGCTTATTAAAAATATTTTAAGCTTGACCAGGTATTGGTGCAGTGGATAGAGCACTGGACTAGGACGCCAAGGACCCAGGTTCAAAACCCCAAGTGAAGTTGCCAGCTTGAGCGTGGACTCATCTAACGAGCATGGGCTCACCAGCTTGAGCAAGGGGTTCTGGCTTGAGCATGGGATCATAGATATGACCCTATGATCATTGGCTTGAGCCTAAAGATTGCTGTCTTGAAGCCCAAGGTCGCTGGCTTGAGCTAGGGGGTCACTTGATCTGCTGTAGACCCCCAGTCAAGGTACATATGACAAAGCAATCAATGAACAACTAATGAGCTGCAACAAATTGATACTTCTCAACTCTTTCTCTTCCTGTCTGTCTGTCCCTATCAGTCCCTCTCTCTGACCCTCTCTTTCTCTGAAAAAAAAATTAAAAATATAATCACAGAGTTTTTACTAAATTAAATAAAATATTTTCCAATTTATATATTTTAATTGTTGAGGGCAGCCATTGTTACTGTACATAGATGATAACTTTGAAGATGATAGCCTTGTTCCAAAGGGATAGGGCTAATATATTCCTATTTTTTCTTCTGAGTGTGAGTTCAGCATTCTAATTATTACACTGCTTATTTAGTTTTTCCCAAACTCTCTAAAATTTGACATGCATTCTCAAATTTTATATTTTACTAAATTATAGCTTCAACTTGACAAAAATTATTTATTGATAATAAGAAAAATGTTTAATTTATTTCTGTATCTTTGGTTTTACAGGCAGTATGGGAAATGTTAAATTATATACATCTGTTCTATATTTCCCTCTTAATTAAGTTCTATGTCAAGAATAGATGTCTGGTAACTTTTAAAAAGTATAACTGTGTATTTTTGCCTCTCCCTCACACATGCAAAAAAAATCTAAATATAAAATTAATATTAAAAGACTTTATCTCTTTCTATGAGTTCTAAATTTCTGCAACTTAGTTTTTATTTCTGTTGTGAACAGGTGCTGAATAATTAACAACTTTGTAACTTCCAGGTGTTTTTTTTTCATTGTCATGACTTCATTTAGATAAGAATTATAGTTTTTGCAGTTATCTTTATTCCATAATTCTTATAAAGCATGTTTACAGTCCTAACATGTGAAAAGCTCCAATAATCCATTGCTTCTGCAACTAAATGCTACTTTCAAAGGTCTTTCAAACTCTAAAGTTATTTCTCCTAATGTAAATGTAACACTATATTTTTTCATCATTTGTTCAGTGGAATTTTAGGAGGTTTAGTTGAGACTGGAAATAATATTCATAAAGAACTGGTATAAAACTAAAAGCACAATATATTACCTTTACATTGGTGGGAAGAATCTTTATGGTTGCATTCTATCAAGAAGCTGCTAATTTCTTGATAAATCATAATGTTCCCTGAGTTAAAAATAAATACATAGGCATTTTTCTTAAAAAAATTTCCAAATATTTATAAAACATTCAAAAAACATAGAACTTGAACTTATTGTAGACTTAAATATATTTATTTGTGTTATGATGTAATTTAGGCACTAACCTCTGCTAGAGAGCACAACCATGTAGTCTCAGACTAGACTTTATCAGTAAAAATAATAAAAATGCATCATCAGGTAAGAAAACATGACCATATTAGATGAGAAAATTTAGTTAGGAAAATAAAATAAAAAAACATCTAAGTATATAAAATAAAAGCATCTACATTCAATCATTGGGTAGCAGTTTTTTGTTGTTGTTGTTGGTTTCAAAAAACTAAGCTCTTGTATCTTATAGATAGGAAAGAGAATTTCAGGTTATTTGTATTACTTATTTGTTGTCTCTCTCTCTCTTCCCTAGACCATTAATTAAAATGGAAAATGGAATCTGTCTGTGAGTTCACAACCTAGAATGATGTTCACCAAAGTGTTCACCAGAGTAGGTATTTGATAAAAATGAAATAAATTTATGTATTAATGTCTAGAGGACAACTGATTTTTAGAAAATGTGTTAATAAAAATGCAAACACACGTTCTTTCTCCAGAAATAAGTAAAATGACAAAAGAAACAGCAAAGAGAATAGACACCTAAGTACACCAGTTCACAATTCACACAGATAAAAATCCCTTAGAAGTCCAAGATGGTGGTTGCATAGAAGGAGGTTAAACTTGCCTCTTCCTGTAAGCAAAATTAAATAGACCTGGATATAGGCAGCAATTATTCCTGGGAGAAAACCTAGCAAAATGAACAGCTTCTGACAACAAACAAGAGAAAGAGACCACATGGGCAAGCCTGGGAAGGCTGGGGACACCGGGGAGCCCTCTAAGAGCTGCAGCAACTCAGGGCCAAAGGGGCTGGTGAGGGCCCAGTTTACATTCCCTAGGGAAGGGTGGAGCTGTGTTCAGGTGCTGGGCCTGCCTGCTAGATCACAGCAGTTCTTTCCCAGCACATTACCTGGAGCCTTTTGCCTCTGAACAAAGGAAGTAATCAGCAAAAACACACTACTCCCACATCTACCTGGTCTCGTGCTGGGAGCTGTTGGGGCGAGGTGGGGCGGCGGGTGGGGGGGGGGACGACAGTCTAGTGCACCAGGTGCTGTAGGACCTGCTCAGGTCCAAGTGGATTTCAAAAACTACCTCACACATAGAGCCTACACAGAGGTCTCTTAGCAGGAAATCATTTTTTTTTTTTTTTATTTTTCCGAAGCTGGAAACGGGGAGAGACAGTCAGACAGACTCCCGCATGCGCCTGACCGGGATCCACCCGGCACGCCCACCAGGGGGGGACGCTCTGCTGCGACCAGAGCCACTCTAGCACCTGGGGCAGAGGACAAGGAGCCGTCCCCAGAGCCGGGGCCATCTTTGCTCCAATGGAACCTGGGCTGCGGGAGGGGAAGAGAGAGACAGAGAGGAAGGAGAGGGGGAGGGGTGGAGAAGCAAATGGGCGCCTCTCCTATGTGCCCTGGCCGGGAATCGAACCTGGGACTTCTGCACACTAGGCCAACGCTTTACCACTGAGCCAACTGGCCAGGGCAGGAAACCATTTTTGACAAAACAAACCAGAGAGAGACTGTATCAAGATGGCTTTTTTTATTATCTGTTATGAAAAATTATAAATTATCAAATAAAATAAGAGCTAGAAGATACCCATTTAATTATGATAACAAGGCAATAAAAATGTAGAAAAAGTTATTTCTCAGCAGTTAGTAGCATATAGGGCTCCTAGATGGACCTAAATATATTTGTTTAAGAAAGTAAAAAAATTAGACCCTGGACAATTAGCTCAATCGGTGAGAGCTTCGTCCAGAAAGGCCAATGTTGCAAGTTTGATCCCAGTCAGAACACATACATGAAGCAAAAAATGAATGCACAACCAAGTGAAACAACGAATGAATGCCTTTCTTTCTCTGTAATAAATCAATAAATTTAAAATATATTTTAAAAATCAAAAAAGAAAGTAAAAATTAAAGCTGAAGATAATACACATTTGAAATAATTGTACTCTTTGGCATATACTAGATACTGGAATGGGAAGTAAAAGAGGAATATATGTAAATCTTACTTGAAATTGTATAAAAAATGGTTTTCCTTATTAAATTAGGTAAATCAGATATAACATTTAAAAACTAGAAAAAATACTTTAAACATTAAAATATACGATAGAAAAGTGAATGAAAGACACCTACCTGCTCATGGTCCAAACACTGAAATATAGTTATTGTTAACATACAATTAAGATTTCTCTTAAGTATTTTATTTATAATTTTTTTTTCCTGAAGCTGAAAATGGGGAGGCAGTCACACAGACTCCTGCATGCGCCTCACTGAGATCCACTCAGCATGCCCACCAGGGGGCGATGCTCTGCCCTTATGGGGCATCGCTCTGTTGCAACCAGAGCCATTCTAGCGCCTGAGGCAGAGGCCATAGAGCCATCCTCAGCACCCGGGCCAACTTTGCTCCAATGGAGCCTCGGCTGTGGGAGGGGAAGAGAGAGATAGAGAGGAAGGAGAGGGGGAGGGGTGGAAAACAGATGGGCGCCTCTCCTCTGTGCCCTGGCCGGGAATTGAACCTGGAACTCTTGCACACCAGGCCGATGCTCTACCAGTGAGCCAACCAGCCAGGGCCTATAAATATTTTTAATAAAAAATATTTATATTTGCTTAAGTGCCTTGTATATATTTAGGTTTTAGAAATAACTCTATGGTATTTTTAGTTTTTATAAACATCAATATTAATACCTTCATAATATTACAGGTGACTTTATGTTCTCCATGTACTTAAAAAATAATGGTGATTTTACCTTATTATAGTGTCTTGGTCTTCATATGAAAAAATCATAAATATTAATTGGACTATTTTTTGCCATAGTTATATATTATAATTGATATTATCTTTAAATATTCTAAATATAATTTATTCTTTTAAGAGGAGGAATAGGTCTAGCCGGGTAACTCAAAGGTAGCTCAGCTGATTAGAGCATTGTCCCACTATACCAAGGTTGTGGGTTTGATTCCTGTCAGGGCACATGTAAGAATCAACCAATGAATTCATAAATAAGGAGAAGCAATCAATAAGTACACAACTAAATGAAACAACTAATTAAAACAATGAGTTCATTCTTCTTTCTCTCTCTCCCTCTCCTCTCCTTCCTCTCTCTCTCTCAAATCAATGGAAACACAGTGTTTTAAAAAGAGAAGGAATTGAATTATCTGATTCAATAAATGTGCAGAATTTAAATGACTCCTCTCTGTTCTCATTCATATGCCACACTTAAAAATTTTCACTGCGTGTGTGTGTGTGATGGTGTGATGTATTTGTCCTGGTCTACTTATTTTTGCTTGGAGAAATCCAGTCATTATTTCCAGAAATTTCACCATCAATTGGAAAAGCCAACTCTTTAATTTGGACCTGATTTATTCTCTAACAATATTCTCCTAGATCTCAAAGTATCTCTTGTGATGGTATGGAGGGACCTGAAGATCATCATGCTACGTAAAATTAGCCAGTCAGAGAAAGACAAGTACTGTCTGATTTCACTCTTTGTGGATTCTATTGAACAAAATGAACTAACAAGCAAAATAGAGAGAGACTCATAAATGGAGAGTAGAAGGCTGACAAATGTCAGGGTAGGAGGTAGGTGAGGGAGGTATAGGAATAGAGTAAAAAAGGACAAAAAAAATTCTTGAACACAGACAATAGTGTGGTACTTGTTGGTTGAAGGTGGAGGGGGTGGAGGAGGGTGTGAGGTGATAAATGGTAATGGAAGAAGACTGGACTTGGTGGGGGTGAACACTTAGTACAGTGTGCAGGATGTGTTGTGGAATGGGGCACCTACAATCTGTGTAATTATGTTAAACAGTGTCACACCATAAATTCAATTAAAAAATAAAATTAAACAATAATAAAACTTATGAATGATTGGCACATTTTATCAGCTAATGTGTACATTTGCCATCTACTTTTTATGCCAAGCTGCCTCAGGGATTATAAAAAGTATACATAAATGAAGAAAGTTTAAGTATACATACATATACACATATATAAAACTGTACATAAATGGAGAACATACATTTTTTTTATAATAATTTTATTTTTTTAATGGGGTGACATCAATAAATCAGGATACATATATTCAAAGATAACAAGTCCAGGTTATCTTGTCGTTCAATTATGTTGCATACCCATCACCCAAAGTCAGATTGTCCTCTGTCACCTTCTATCTTGTTTTCTTTGTGCCCCTCCCCCTCCCCCTTTCCCTCTCCCATTCCCCCCTCCCCCCCCGTAACCACCACACTCTTATCAATGTCTCTTAGTTTCACTTTTATGTCCCACCTACGTATGGAATAATGCAGTTCCTGTTTTTTTCTGATTTACTTATTTCGCTTTGTATCATGTTATCAAGATCCCACCATTTTGCTGTAAATGTTCCGATGTCATCATTTCTTATGGCTGAGTAGTATTCCGTAGTGTATATGTGCCACATCTTCTTTATCCAGTCATCTATTGACGGGATTTTTGGTTGTTTCCATGTCCTGGCCACTGTGAACCATGCTGCAATAAACATGGGGCTGCATGTGTTTTTATGTATCAATGTTTCTGAGTTTTTGGGGTATATACCCAGTAGAGGGATTGCTGGGTCATAAGGTAGTTCTATTTTCAGTTTTTTGAGGAACCACCATACTTTCTTCCATTTTCAACCTCAAGTGTTCTAGTGATAAAAATTAAATATTGGAATGGTTTGCATTTGCTATATATAATAATTTGTTCTTTTCAGTTTTTTTAAATTGGTCTACTTATTTTGATGAACATTTATCGCACTTTACTATTTCAACTTTGCAAGTGTTAATTTTCTATTTGGAAAATTTTAGTCACTTTTTAATTTTAGTCTTATTAGCTAGACCATCATGTCTCTTACTCTGCATTCCTAAATATTCTATCTGAAAGAGAAAAATCAAATGTAGACTAGAGCCCCTCCCCACTAATATTAGATCACATTTGCCCTGAAGGGATGGGACGTAGGGCAGAAAGCTCTCATTCTAGAAATGAATATGTAACCCTATGTCTCCCTGGCAGTTATGCTGTACCTTAAGGTCGTGACACACTGACAATCTTATGACATGTTTTCTTTACTTCTCATAGTTTATACTTCATTTAAATAGAGAAATAAAAGAACAAGTAGTCTGCATTTTCTACTTGTTCATACTGTTTAGATCCATTAATATCTCCCCCCCCCAATTACCAAAAATTCTATGAATGTTTCAATTTACCTGAAGTATAAAATTATATTCGGTCAGATTATTTACTTCTACTTAATTTATATGATTTATATAGATTGCTTTAGGATTAAAAAAGATTTCATAAGAGACATAATTCATCCTCTTATATTGCTCTTCTTTCTTTTCTCTTATTTCTGTCAATATTCTATGAAACTGTAAAACATAGAACTGGGCACTGGATACATAGTTTTTATTAAAGTGTCAAAATAAGTGTCTTATACCACTGTAACTTTTATTTAACCTTTACTATAATTGCAATCTTTTGTTCCAAATCATAATTCTCCTACTTGTCATGAAAATAAACTAGCACCTTTTTTAAGGGAGAAAAACAAGTCCATGTCTAACATTTACCATAAATCACAGATAATCTCTTAAAATTTGTTATAAAATTTTGGTAGTTTATTTCAATAATCATATGTTTATATATATATAGCTAAGCAGCATATGCAATCTGAATAAGTTTACATTTCTGAAAACAAGCAGTAGTCTGTATGATGGGAATGTTTTACAGCATAAATCTCTCAAACTATACTTGGAGGAAGGAGACTACTCCAGTTAGACACTAAGAATCTGTTTAATAATATAAATCTCCTTACCAGATTAGTAATGTTTAATGTTATATTTTTTTTTTGGCTGGGCAATTTAATTGCAAGTTTCTATATAAGCACTCAAAATGCTTTCTATAAAGGGGGGTTAATCTGAGAATTAAAAAACCTAAGGATCGGTAGTGAGAAAAGAGGAGAATATTGGAAAGAAAATAAAGTAAATCTCAGAACCGTTTGGCTGACTATTCAAAATATATTTAAGTAGGTTGACTAGTTGTGAGTTAGTAGGCTTGAGAGGGAAATAATAAGTCAGACAAAATCATTTTCACTATCTTTATCAGTATCTGGCAAGTGTTATGAATTTGTCCTTTAATTTCCTTGCTTGGATATATTTATACCAAGACAATATTGAATTACAATATTTTTTACAATTGATTAGGGCAAATAAATACCTTGGAAAGATTTTTCTTAAAAAATATAAAATGATGAGGTTATATTTTCCAGGAGGAAAACTCAAGCAAATGAAAAGTCATGACTAATGCTTTCAACAGATATTGTTTTCTTTAAAACTACTTTTGAATTTCAACTGACATTTAAATTGAAATTCCACAAATATCAAGTCAGATACTACCAAAGGTGCTTTCAAAGTTCTGTTAGCACTATCAGAAAAGGATTTAGACAAATGCCGCTCCTGCTCCTCTGTTCTCTGTAGTCCCACAAAGTACTTAAAAAAATAAAACTTCCTCATGCTTTTGACATTATATTATAGGAAAAAAGCTCAGTGGGTACAGGAACTATCTGTGAGAGAAGCTGATCTCCATCCTGACTCCAATATACAATGTTCCTGACTGTGTTTGTATTGTTCCATCTGTACACTTTATTTTACAAACGTTTCCACCCGTCAGCCTGTGAGAAGCAGCTGGTCTGTTGGACTTTTGGCAAAAACACTTCACTAGTCATACTGTACCAAGAATGCCAATGTTTGTAGCACCCAGAAAAATGAATCAAGAGTTCCATCCTGGAACCACTTCTCAGAAAAACAAATATTGATATTAAGAAAAAACAAAATCAAGGATTATACTCTTCTGTTTATAATACAGGAAAAGTCCATGGATATGGGGAGCACGTAGAGGAAAAGTTATGAGAAAACAGGTGCTGCTCCTCATTTTGATATTTTCAAACTCTTTGACCTTGAGCAAGCCACTTAGTATCGTTACAAAATATACAAGAAAAATATATACTATGTGAATTTGCAGTGGGGAAATTTGCAAGAAAATGCTTTTGTAAACTGCAAGTGCAAGACACACCTATTTGTTGCTATTTATGGTTATGATCATAATTATTAAAGGCCTGGACTATTTACACTCCTTTCCCACTACAAGATGCTCTAAAGCAGTGGTCCCCAACCCCCAGGCTGTGAACCAGTACCGTTCCGTGGGCCATTTGGTACCGGTCTGCAGAGAAAGAATAAATAACTTACATTATTTCTGTTTTATTTCTATTTAAGTCTGAATGATGTTTTATTTTTTAAAAATGACCAGATTCCCTCTGTTACATCCATCTAAGACTCACTCTTGATGCTTGTCTCATAAGATCGACAATTATATTTAAAAATAATACAGTTTTACACTGGTCGCATAATTTTATTTTGTGCATTTATCCATCCCACCCTAAAGGCCGGTCCATGAAAATATTTTCTGACATTAAACTGGTCCATAGCCCAAAAAAGGTTGGGGGCCACTGCTCTAAAATGTAGGGTATTCTAAATTACGAAGTGTTTTGTAATAAAGAATGTCAATGCTGAAATGTCTTTACCAACTCAAGAACCTTTAATTGTTGAATGGAGTAAGTCATAAATTTTTCTGCTGACCATTTGAGATGACATAGCTGTTATAGACATGTACTTTTTATTTCTTTTATTATTTGTCATTTGCTTGCTATTTACGAACTATATCATTTCTTTCATGAATATGGACTGCTACCTTCATGTATTTTCTTTACGACCTCCACCCTCAGCTAAAATTCAGCTGGTACTTCTACCTATCATCTCATTTTCTCGTTATGTTTCATAAAGCTTCACATAATCTTCCAATTATAATTAATTTTTTCCATGAAAGTATTCTATATATTTAATAATGCAATTCAGTGTAGATAAAATTTGTTTTATACAGGTATAAACATATGCTCTATATTTTAGTATATGTAAGGTACATGCCCTGGTACTTGTGAAAAGTCAGTGAATAATCAGGTGATGTGGTTGTTTAGAAAGTCAGATATTTAAGTGATCCAATAAAATATGTGGTTCATAGGTTATTATATAGTTTATATCAATATATTGACACATACAATTCAGAGTCTGGGTCTCAATCTGATAGCATTTAGATAAGCACTTGAGACAGGAGAAGCAGGAACCTCTTTATGTAACAACTTTCCAAGACATACTAGATAACCATTGTTCTACCACAAATATGATCACTTTTACAAAGTGACAAACCAAATAAATCTCTTTTTTTATTCATTTTAGAGAGGAGAGGGAGAGGGAGAGACAGAGAGGAGAGACAGAGAGAGAGAAGGTGGGGAGGAGCTGGAAGCATCAACTCCCATATGTGCCTTGACCAGGCAAGGCCAGGGTTTCAAAACGGCGACCTCAGCATTTCCAGGTCGACTCTTTTTTTTTTTTTTTTTCTTTCTGAAGCTGGAAACAGGGAGAGACAGTCAGACAGACTCCCGCATGCGCCCGACCGGGATCCACCCGGCACACCCACCAGGGGCGAGGCTCTGCCCACCAGGGGGCGATGCTCTGCCCCTCCGGGGTGTCGGTTTGCCGCGACCAGAGCTACTCCAGCGCCTGGGGCAGAGGCCAAGGAGCCATTCCCAGAGCCCAAGCCATCTTTGCTTTAATGGAGCCTTGGCTGCGGGAGGGGAAGAGAGAGACAGAGAGGAAGGAGGGGGTGGGATGGAGAAGCAAATGGGCGCTTCTCCTATGTGCCCTGGCTGGGAATCGAACCCGGGTCCCCCGCACGCCAGGCCGACGCTCTACCGCTGAGCCAACCGGCCAGGGCCAGGTCGACTCTTTATCCACTGCGCCACCACAGGTCAGGTCAAATAAATCTTAAGCAAATTAAGTGAATCGGATGTTTGGATTTTCACCATGGTATGCTGATGCTATGTATTAATAACTTTTATCTTTATACCTTACTTCCTTAGTGAGATAAACTTATATTTCTTTTAAGAAAATTAAAAGAGCATATTCATTTTTCCCAGGAGTTGTGTGAATTTTAGTTAGTGGAAAGAAAATGTCAAAAAGTGAAAGTACCAAGACCTAATTTCCAAAAATACAGGGGTATTAACAAACCTGTGTATGTGTGTGTGCTTATTTTATATCTCCTGTTGGTATTTCTTATCTTTTTTTTTTAATAATTTTATTTTTTTAATGGGGTGACATCAATAAATCAGGATACATATATTCAAAGATAACAAGTCCAGGTTATCTTGTCATTCAATTATGTTGCATACCCATCACCCAAAGTCAGATTGTCCTCTGTCACCTTCTATCTTGTTTTCTTTGTGCCCCTCCCCCTCCCCCTTTCCCTCTCCCATTCCCCCTCCCCCCTGTAACCACCATCTTCTTTAGCTATTAGAGAAATGCAAATCAAAATGGCAATGAGATACCTCCTCACACCTGTAGGTATTTCTTATCTTAAGTGAGAAGTGGAGAGGCAAGAGAGACAGACTCTTGCATGTACCCCAACTAGAATCCACCAGCAAGCTCCGTACGGGGCAATGCTCTGGTCATCTGGGGTCGTTGCTCCTTTGCTCAGCAACCGAGCTACTTAAGCACCTGAGATTAAGGCCATGGAGCCATCTTCAGTGACTGGGGCCAACTTGCTCCAGCTGAGCCATGGCTGTTGGAGAAGAATAGGGAGGTAGAGAGAGAGAAGGCAGAGGAGGAGGCTGAAGAAACAGATAACTGCTTCTCTTGTGTGCCCTGACCAGGAATTGAAACTGGGACTTCCACATGCCAGGCTGATGCTCTACCATTGCACCAACTGGTCAGGGCTCAAGTTGATACTTTAGTTTTTTAATTTAAAAAAAATCATGGTGTAGGTAAGCTTTTCATGTGTTTTAGTTCTATTTAATATCACTTAACATATTTTTCATTTTTTATTGCTATATAAAATAAATTTATAAAATTATATAAAATAAATTAGGGGTTGGTATATTGACATAGAATCCTATGAGCTTAATAAACTTAATTATTAGTGCTAAACTTATTAAAAGCTTTATAGATTTCTTGGAGTTTTCTACTTAGAAAACCATTACTGTACATAGGAGTAATTTTATATCTTATATTCCAATATAAAAGCTTAATTTTTTTCCACTTAATTTTCTGTCTAGACCAACCCCAATAATAGAGAAGAAAAAAAACTGAAGCAAAGACTTATATAAATTGATAAAGAATATGCATAGAATGTGAAGTGGGGGAAGACAGATGGTGATGGAGTAGTCAGACTTTCTAACTGTCACCTCCCAGGACCAAATGGGATTACAACTTAATTTAAGAACGATCATCTTGAAAAACCAACTTTGGACTTAACTAAAAGGAATCTATCACCAAGGATCACGGAAGAGACCACATGGAGACTAGTAGAAAGGGCGGAGATGCAGAAGGGGATGCCCCACTCCCAGGAGTGAGTGGCAGCCTGGAAGGACTCTCACAGAGAGGTGAGTTTTCCTAAGAGATGTGTGTCCTCAGCACCAGGACTGGAGCCCCAGCCTAGAGCCCTAGAGCCTAGAAGAGGCTCCCAGACAGCATTTAGCTATGAAAAGAGCTGGGTTTCTGTCCGCAAGAAAGAGGCACACCTCTCAAACACAGATTCCGTTTTAAAGGTCCCGCACAGAACACCTCATTCACAGCCACTTACCCAGGGCTCTGGTGGGGAGAGCTGAGAGGACTGGAGTTTCGTGAGAAGATTGTAAAGTTAGAGGCCAGGATAAGACACTGTGGGGGATGGCCACCAGAACCTCTGTGCTAAATCATTCTCCAATACTACAGTCATCATCTTTTCTGGGTGGAGCAATCCCCTCTGAGTGGTATCAGCTTGGGAAAAAGCAGCTCTCCACCATCAGGAGTCTCTCCTACCCCAAGGATGGCAACAGGTCCTTCTGAGAGGCCAGGGAGCAGAGGCGTGTCAGTGAATCAGTTTTCTAGTGTTGGGGCCAGAGCTTCCCCCTACACTTTCCCAAGTCTATGACTGGTGCTTCCACCTCACAAAAGACTCAGTTGAAACTGTCCAAAGAGGGGGCAGACCACACTTTTGGGTCTCCGAGGCCACACCCACCAGATTCCAGGGGCCACACTCTACAAATTGACACTGGGGCCCAGGGGTGGAGCCACATCCACCACCCTCCTAATCACTCAATTGCCACAGGCTGTAGATTCTAGCAGAATTTTTTTCAGCTGCTAAGCCCAGCCAGCATACTGGCTGCAGGAGGCAAGACTCAGAGAAACTTGGCTGTTTGAGCAGACATTCCCTCAGACCCAGAGTGGGTAAATGCAAGCCTAGGTATGCAGCTGGTATTTCCATGTACAACTGAGCCCAGCAAAGGCAGCCACAATCTCTGAATTGCTTGTTAGCTCCAAGAAGGTTGCTGAGGGCCAGTCATGGGCAGTGTATCCCACTGGTCTGTGCTGGGTTCCTGCTTTGGAGGCTGAGGGCTGGCACATCTAGGGGCCGGCTGCAAAAAGCATTGGTTCAGGACCTAATGACCCTTGTTAGAGTGGTATTCTACGGAAAAGCTCCTCACACTGGGCCCAGCTGAAGGCAAGTTCCACTCTCTCTGATCAGCACCAGCACAGCAGCTCATGTGCATTGGATAGGGTTAAGCTTCACAGTCAGCCAGTCTGGGCACTGGATATTCCATCCTGCTAGGCTAGATTTCACAGGGGAAAGGGAGAGAGGCTTGGACCTTGGACATTTAAAGTGTGGGTCCCTGGGAGTTTGTTGTTGAATCTGGTCAACGGGCTTAACCACCTTCAGGAGGGGCACAGTCAGCCCCAGGAGAGGACTCTTTCAGTCCTCTTTCCTGAGATTGAGGTCTCAACAGCTGAAAGAACTTCTGCAAAGGGGACTGTCGGCCACACTCAGTCTAAATCTTCTGCTCACCTTATTGGGAAGAAATAAAATTTGAGTATCCAGCAGTGGCTTAGGAATCAAGCTGTGAAGTAGAGGCAACATTGCCTTTACTGAGCTCCTGAACAAGAGACTCATGAAGTAGAGGGTCCCACAAACATTGAATTCACATCCTCAGCTGCATTAACCCACCAAATGGGCAACCTGTAGAAGAGTTGGTTGGATGAGGTCAATGTGAGCCCACACTACAGTCTTACTACAGAAGACTCTGTGGGAAGACCAGGTAGCTGCAAGAGGAAGAGGAGCAGCTGAAATGTGAAGACAAATCTTACAGAGCTTGGGGCTTTTATAGAGCTCTTGTCAACTCTAAGCAGGTGGAACCTGATCCTTACAAAGCTGGCTCCTCCCACAGTAAACAGACACAGAAAATAAAGACACAAACATTGAAAAATGCAGAAGCTGCAGACTGGTAGCCCACAGCAGTTTACAAAAAACAGCTCTCACCAACCCAAAATGAACTAGAGACAACACTGCTGGTACTGGATGGCAGACAGCACCAACCCTAGACTTAACTACCTACACAAGCAACACACTCAAAGGTAGAGTCTAGCAGGCACCAGACACTGTGGAGAAAAATACATCCAACAGGACAGATATTGCACAGTGTATAATACACATAATCAAGGTTGATCAATAGTCAGCCAGCCAGAAGGGATAAATGTACCTACAAAAAGACCAATTGCATCTAATACTCACATATAACATGTGAGCAAATAGTACCATCAAAAAGCCTTCCTAGAACAAGGAAAACAAGTGGACTGTAGGACAGTACCACTGTGCCCATCTTCAAGAATACCACACAAAAATTTCAAAGAAAACGCTACCTAATGTACAGACAAAATGGGCAGACAGAGAAATGTGACTCAAATGAATCACCAAGAGAGAACCCCAGAAAAAGAACTGAATGAGTTGGAAGTAACCAAAATACCAGATGCAGAGTTTAGAACTATGATTTTTAAGATGCTCACAAATCTTAGAGCAACAATAAATGAACATAATGAGCACCTAAATAAAGAGATAGCAAGCATCAAAAAGGACATTGAAATCATGAAAAGGAACCAGTCTGAAATGACAAATACAATATCAGAAATGTAGACTTCATTAGATAAAATTAATAGCAAGCTATATGAGACAGAAGATCCAATTGCAATGTAGAGGACAAGATAAATGAAAGCATGGAAGCAGAGCAGCAAAAAAAAAACACAAAACAAAAAAAAAACCTCAAAAAGTATGAGAAAACTCTAAGAGAATCCTGTGAAAACATGAAGAGAAACAATATCTGCATCACAGGGGTTCCTGAAAAAGAAGAGAATGAACAAGGAACAGAGAACCTGTTTTAGTAATTTTAGCTAAAAATTTCCCTAAATTGATGAAGGATAAAGTCACACAAGTTCAAGAAGCACAGAGAGTTCCATTAAAGAGGAACCCAAGGAGGCCTACAGCAAGACACCTCATAATTAAAGTGTAAAAGTTAAGAGACAAATAAAGAATACTAAAAGCTGCAAGAGAACAGCAGTTAATTACCTACAGAGGAGCCCCCATAAGGATGACATCCGACTTCTCAACCAAAACACTTGAGACCAGAGGGATTGGCAAAAAAATATTCAAAGTGATGCAAAGCAAAAACCTATTACCAAGGCCCTGGCCGGTTGGCTCAGTGGTAGAGCGTCAGCCTGGTGTGCAGGAGTCCCGGGTTCGATTCCCGGCCAGGGCACACAGGAGAAGTGCCCATCTGCTTCTCCACCCCTCCCCCTCTTCTTCCTCTCTATCTCTCTCTTCCCTTCCCGCAGCCAAGGCTCCATTGGAGCAAAGTTGGCCCGGGCACTGAGGATGGCTCTGTGGCCTCTGCCTCAGGCGCTAGGATGGCTCTGATTGCGGCAGAGTGATGCCCCAAGATGGGCAGAGCATCGCCCCCTGGTGGGCATGCTGGGTGGATCCCGGTCGTGTGCATGAGGGAGTCTGTCTGACTGCCTCCCCATTTCCAACTTTGGAAAAATACAAAAACAAAACAAAACAGAACAAAAAAATCTATAACCAAAACTTCTTTATCCAGCAGGGCTATTATTTAAAATTGAAGGAGAAATAAAAAGCTTCCCAGACAAAGAAACAAACAAAAAAACCTCAAGGAATTTATTACAACCAAACCAGTACTGCAAAAAATGTTAAGGGGTCTGCTGTAAAAAGAGCAAAGAAAAAAGAAATCTAGAGAAACAGGATTTTAGATTTAAAGAGTAAAATGGCAATAAACAACTATATATCAATAATAACCTTAAATGTAAATGGATTAAATGTTCCAATCAAAAGACTTAGGGCAGCTGCATGGATAAGAAAACAGGACCAGTCCATATGCTGTCTACAAGAGACCCACCTAAGAAGAAATGATACAGATAGACTAAAAATGAAGGGATAGAAGAAGGTATTTCACACAAGTGGAAATGGAAAAAAGCTGGGGTAGCAATAGTTATGTTTGACAAAATAGACTTTAAAAGAAAGGCTATAGTAAGGGATAAAGAAGGTCACTATATAATGATAAGGGGAGCAATCCAATAGGAGGATATAATCATTGTAAATATGTATGCGCCTAATATAGGAGCACCTAAATATATAAAGCAGATTATGATGGACATAAAGGGTGAGATCAACAGCAATACTATAATAGTAGGAGGTTTTAACACCCCACTAACATCAATAGATAGAACCTCCAGACAGAAAATTAACGAAGAAACAGTGAACTTAAATGACACACTAGTCCCTGGTCAGCAAGCTGCAGCTCGCGAGCCACATGAGGCTCTTTGGCCCCTTGAATGTGGCTCTTACACAAATACAATGTGTGGGCACTACCTCGATGAGGAATGTGCCTACCTATGTAGTTCAAGTTTTAAAAATTTGGCTCTCAAAAGAAATTTCAATCATTGTACTGTTGATATTTGGCTCTGTTGACTAATGAGTTTGCCAACCACTGCACTAAATCAACTGGATTTAATAGATATCTTCAGAACTTTTCAGGCCAAAGCAGCAGAATATACCTTTTTTTTTCATTGCTCAGAGTAGATTCTCTAGGACAGACTATATGTTAGGACACAAAATGAGTCTCAATAAAATTAAAAAGACTGAAATTATATTAAGCATCTTCTCTGATCACAATGGCATGAAACTAGAAATCAACTACAATAGAAAAACTTTCAAACACTTGGAGAATAAATAGCATGTTATTATATAACAAGTGGGTTAACAATGAGATCAAGGGAAAAATACAAAATTTCCTTGAAATAAATGATAATGAACATGCAACAACTGAAAATTTATGGGACACTTAAAAAGCAGTCCTGAGAGAGAATTTCATAGCATTATAGGCATACCTTAAGAAGCAAGAAAAAGCTCAAAAAACAACTTAACCCTGTATCTAAAAGAATTAGAAAAAGAACAACAAAGCCCAAAGGAAGTAGAAGGAAGGAAATAATAAAGGTCAGAGTAAAAATAAATGACATAGAAGCAAAACAAAAAAAATTAAAAAGATCAATAAAACCAAACGTTGGTTTTTTGAAAAGGTAAACAAAATTGATGAACCTTTAACCAGACTTATCAAGAAAAGAAGAAAGAGGACCAAATAAATAAAATTAGAAACAATATGGGAGAAGTAACAACTGACACCACAGAAATACAAAAGATTGTAAGACAATGCTATGAAAATTTGTATGTCAAAAATTTAGACAACCTAGGCAAAATGGATAAATTCCTAGAAATATATAATCTTCCAAAATTCAATCTGGAAGAATCAGAACCCTAAACAGACCGATTACAACAAATGAAATTGAAACAGTTATCAAAAAGTCCCAGCAAATAAAACTCCTGGACCAGATGGCTTCATAGGTGAATTTTACCAAATATTCAAAGAAGTCATAACACCTATTCTTCTCAAGCTATTTCAAAAAATTCAAGAGAAGAAAAGACTTCCAAGCTACTTTTATGAGGCAATCATAACTCTCATTCTAAAACCCGGTAAAGATACCACAAAGAAAAAAAATAGGCCAATATCCCTGATGAACTTAGATGCTAAAATTCTCAACAAAATATTAGCAAACCAGATCCAGCAATACATAAAAAAGACATACATCTTGATCAAGTGGGATTTATTTTTGGGAGGCAAGACTGGTACAATATTTGCAAATCAATCAATGTGATTCATCACATAAACAAAAGGAAGGACAAAAATCCATGATAATATCAATAGATGCAGAAAAAGCATTTGATAAAATCCAGCACCCATTTATGATCAAAACGCTCAGCCATACCTTAACATAATAAAGGCCATCTATGACTAACCCACCACCAATATCATAGTCAATGGGCAAAAATTAAAATCAATCCCCTTAAGGTCAGGAACAAGGCAGGGGTGCCCCCTTTCACCACTCTTATTCAATATAGTTCTGGAAGGCCTAGCCACAGCAGTCAGACAAGAAGGAGAAATATAAGGCATCCAATTTGGAAAAGAGAAGTAAAACTATCATTTGCTGATATCATTTCCTGATAACATGAAAACACTAAAGTGTCAGTCAAAAAACTACTGGACCTGATAAATAAATTCAGCAAGGAGGCAGAATATAAAATTAATATTTGGAAATCAGTGACATTTTTATACACCAAAAATAAACTGCCTGAAAAATAAATTAAGGAAACAATACCCTTCACTATTGAAACAAAAATAAAAATAAAGTACCTAGGAGTAAATTTAACCGAGGAGGAAAGGACTTGTACTTGTAAAACTATAAAACATTGATAAAAGAAATCAAGGAAAATACAATCAAATGGAAGCATATACCGTGTTCATGGTTAGGAAGAAAAAACATCATTAAAATGTCTATATTACCCAAAGCAATCTATAAATTCAATTCAATTCCTATTAAAATACCAATGGCATATTTCAAAAATATAGAATCAATATTCCAAAAATTTATGTGGAACCAAAAAAAAGAACACAAATAGCCTCAGCAATCTTGAAAATAAAGAATAAAGTGGAAAGTATCACACTTCCTGATATCAAGTAATAGTATAAGGTCATTGTACTCAAAACATCTTGGTACTGGCATAAGAACAGGCATACAGATTAATGAAACAGAATAGAGAGCCCAGAAATAAACCCGCACCTTTATGGATATATGATATTTGACAAAGGAGGTAATAGCATACAATGGAGTAAAGAGTCTCTTTAACAAATGGTGTTGGGAAAATTGGACAGCTACCTGCAAAAAAATGAAATTAAACCACCAACTTACACCTTTCACAAAAATAAACTCAAAATGGATAAAAGACTTAAATGTAAGTCGTGAAACTATAAACATCCTGGTAAAAAATATAGGCAGTAAAATCTTGGATATTTCTCGTACCAGTATTTTCACTGATTTTTCTCTACGGGCAAGTGAAATAAAGAACAGGATAAACAAATAGGACTATATCAAACTAAAAAGCTTTTGCACAACAAAGAACACCATGATCAAAATAAAAAGACAACTCACACAATGGGAGAATATATTTGCCAATACATCTTATGTCTGATGTCTGATAAGGGGTTAATAACCAAAATTTATGCAGGACTTGTAAAACTCAACACCAGTAAGTAAAGAATCTAATTAAAAATTAGGCAAAGGACTGAATATACACATCTCCAAAGAGGACATACAAATGGCCAACAGGCAAAGGAAACAATGTTCAACATCACTAATCATCAGAGAAATGCAAATTAAAACCACAATGAGATAGCACCTCACACCTGTCAGAATAGTGTTCATTAACAAAACAACACACAATTAGTGCTGATGAGGGTGTGGAGAAAAGGGAACCCTCCTGCACTGCTGGTGGGAATGCAGATTTGTGCAGCCACTGTGGAGAACCGTATAAGGTTTCCTCAAAAAATTAAAAATGAAACTGCCTTATAACCCAGCTATCCCAGTTATAGGAATTTATCCAAAGAATACTAAATCACTTATTCAAAAGAAGATATGCACCCCCATGTTTATTGCAGCATTGTTTACAATATCCAAGATCTGGAAACAACTCAAGTGTCCATCCATGGATAAGTGGATTTAAAAGCAGTGATACATATAAATACACAATGAAATACTACACAGCTGTGGAAAAAAGAAAATATCACCTTTTGTTACAGCATAGATGGACCTGGAGAGTTTTATGCTAAGTGAAATAAGCCAGGCAGAGAAAGAAAAATATTATATGATCTCACTTATATGTGGAATCTAAAGAACAAAGTGAACTTAGGAATGGAATAGAAGCAGAGGTGGGGCCACAGGAACCAGAGGGACAGTAGTCAGTGGGAAGGGGGATGAAGTGACAGGATCAGAGAAGGTAAAGGGATTAGTGAAATTATATATACATAGCACAGAGATACAGATAACAGGGAGTTAGGAAGAGGGGAGCAAAAGGGTATAAAAGGGACATAGGGTTGGGGGAGGTGAAGGAGTTATATTCAATGGGACACTTGAATCCATGTAAACACAATAAATTAAAAATTAAAAAAAGAATAAACAACAACAAGAACATAAAAGAATGTGAAGCACATTGGCGATTTGTATTTGGTTCTGACACCAAAATCTTGAATTTTAAATGTATAGGAACCAATATAGAACCAATTATTTTGTATACAGCTTTTTAAGTTATAAAACTACGAACAAATCATTTGAAAAGTCATTTACTGATAAAACATTGGCCTTAAACACCTTGTAAATATTTACACACATTTTTTGCAAATTGGCTTGAAAGATTAAAATAAATCCTTCAAATTTTACTGCTTTTGGCCGACTTGATATAAGATTGTTAGTAAAATACAACTTTAATCAAAAGGAGCACAATAAAGCAAAATTAAGACATACTGATAACCATATATTAATAAAATTTTAAACAGTTGAGTAGTTTTTATACAGAAATATAAAAATGCCTAAAGAGAGTTGTTTAGACATGTTTTCTGTTTCTATTCCTGTGTATCTGGAGCAATCAATGTAAATAAATACACATGCAGTTAGTTGGTTTGTATTGTACATCTACTCATTTATAATTATCATTCTCATCCCTTATTATATTTTATTATTACAACACATTTAAATGTACATAAAAGTAAAGGGAAATCATATGGTTATAAACAGAAATACTCAGGAGTCTAACTTGAAGGCAAATTCAGTAATTGAAAAAATTATATTTTATGAACAACCTAGGAACTTCAGATATGTTTAATATATTGACTTTGATATCTCTGTGCTTAATATTGTCTACATAAAATAGTTTTTTTAGGAATGTTTAATTTTAATGTTTTACTATACTTCAACTATCTATTATTCAATTAATAGACGTTAAAACATTACTGCCTTGTTTATTTGATCATTTCTAATTTGATTTATAAAGCATTTTATATTGGTAATCTAAAATTTTTAATGTGTGTACTTAATATATTTTAGTAATAATAAGAGTGAAGAAGCAATACTTCAAAACACATTTTATGAGGCCAACATAACCCTCATACCAAAACCTGGCAAGAATGGCACAAAGAAAGAAAACTACAGACCAATATCTCTAATGAATACAGATGCTAAAATACTAAACAAAATACTGGCAAATCGAATACAACAACATATTAAAAAATAATACATCATGATCAAGTGGGATTCATCCCAGAATCTCAAGGATAGTTCAACATACGTAAAACGGTTAACGTAATACACCATATCAACAAAACAAAGAACAAAAACCACATGATCTTATCAATAGACGCAGAAAAGGCTTTCGATAAAATACAACACAATTTTATGTTTAAGACTCTCAACAAAATGGGTATAGAAGGAAAATATCTCAACATGATAAAGGCCATATATGATAAAGCATCAGCCAACATCATATTAAATGGCGTAAAACTGAGGACTTTCCACCTTAAATCAGGAACAAGACAGGGTTGTCCACTCTCTCCACTCTTATTTAATGTGGTGCTAGAAGTTCTGGCCAGAACAATCAGACAAGACAAAGAAATAAAAGGCATCCATATCGGAAAAGAAGAAGTAAAGCTATCACTTTTTGCTGATGATATGATCCTATACATCGAAAACCCAAAGGACTCCACAAAAAGATTACTAGAAACAATAAACCAATACAGTAAGGTAGCAGGATACAAAATTAACATGCAAAAGTCCATTGCCTTTCTATATGCCAACAATGAAATATTAGAAAATGAACTCAAAAAAATAATCCCCTTCACGATTGCAACAACAAAAAAAAATATCTAGGAATAAACATAACAAAGAATGTAAAGGACCTATATAAAGAAAACTACAAGGCATTGCTAAGAGAAATAGAAAAAGACACAATGAGATGGAAAAGTATTTCTTGTTCTTGGATAGGAAGAATAAATATAATTAAAATGGCCATATTACCCAAAGTAATATATAAATTTAATGCAATTCCCATCAAAATTCCAATGACATTTTTTAAAGAAATGGAACAAAAAATCATCAGATTTATATGGAACTATAAAAAACCCCGAATAGCCAAAGCAATCCTAAGGAAAAAGAATGAAGCTGGGGGCATTACAATACCTGACTTTAAACTATATTATAGGGCCACAATAAACAAAACTGTATGGTATTGGCAGAAAAATAGACACTCAGACCAATGGAACAGAATAGAAAGCCCAGAAATAAAACCACATATATATGGTCAAATAATCTTTGATAAAGGGGCCAACAACACAAAATGGAGAAAAGAAAGCCTCTTCAACAAATGGTGTTGGGAAAACTGGAAAGCCACATGCAAAAGAATGAAACTCGACTACAGCCTGTCCCCGTGTACTAAAATTAATTCAAAATGGATCAAAGACCTAAATATAAGATCTGAAACAATAAAGTACATAGAAGAAGACATAGGTACTAAACTCATGGACCTGGGTTTTAAAGAACATTTTATGAACTTGACTCCAATGGCAAGAGAAGTGAAGGCAAAGATAAATGAATGGGACTACATCAGAATAAAAAGTTTTTGCTCAGCAAGAGAAACTGATATAAAAATAAACAGACAGCCAACTAAATGGGAAATGATATTTACAAACAACAGCTCAGATAAGGGCCTAATATCCAAAATTTACAAAGAACTAATAAAACTCAACAACAAACAAACAAACAATCCAATAAAAAAATGGGAAGAGGACATGAACAGACACTTCTCACAGGAAGAAATACAAATGGCCAGCAGATATATGAAAAGGTGCTCAGCTTCATTAGTTATTAGAGAAATGCAAATCAAAACTACAATGAGATACCACCTCACCCCTGTTAGATAAGCTATTATCAACAAGACGGGTAATAGCAAATGTTGGAGAGGCTGTGGAGAAAAAGGAACCCTCATACACTGTTGGTGGGAATGTAAAGTAGTACAACCATTATGGAGGAAAGTATGGTGGTTCCTCAAAAAACTGAAAATAGAACTACCTTATGACCCAGCAATCCCTCTACTGGGTATATACCCCAAAACCTCAGAATCATTGATATGTAAAGACACATGTAGCCCCATGTTCATTGCAGCACTGTTCACAGTGGCCAAGACATGGAAACAACCAAAAAGCCCTTCAATAGAAGACTGGATAAAGAAGATGTGGCACATATACACTATGGAATACTACTCAGCCATAAGAAATGATGATATCAGATCATTTACAGCAAAATGGTGGGATCTTGATAACATTATACGGAGTGAAATAAGTAAATCAGAAAAAAACAAGAACTACATGATTCCATACATTGGTGGAACATAAAAACGAGACTAAGAGACATGGACAAGAGAGTGGTGGTTACCAGGGGTGGGGGGAGGGAGGACGCAGGAGGGAGGGAGGGAGAGAGGTAGGGGGAGGAGGAGGGGCACAGAGAAAACTAGATGGAGGGTGATGGAGGACAATCTGACTCTGGGTGAGGGGTATGCAACATGATTTAATGACAAGATAACCTAGACATGTTTTCTTTGAATATATGTACCCTGAATTATTAATGTCATCCCATTAACATTAATAAAAATTTATAAAATAAAAAAAAATAAAAAAAATAAAAATAAATAAAAAAGGAAAAAAGTGACATAATTTAATATTATAAATTATATCTAATTATTTCTAATGATTAATTAATTATCAATTATGAAGGAGTCTCATATATAACCATTTATACAAGTTTTAAGATGTGTATATCAGAATTATGTGTTTTATATTGTCAAAAAAATTTGTGTGATTCAGTTTCTTCCAAGTGAATTCTACTGAAATAATCTTGAGAAACTAATTCTTTACAACAAAACATTGTCTTGTCCAAGTCATAAATCTGTTCTAAAATGACAAACAAAACCCTCAAAGTAACCTAGTTTTCATTAAATTTCTTTTCAACCACCAGATCACTGAGAATTTTTAGGAGTAAGCTCTTTTTTCTCTTTGATGGTTTATAGATATCTGATTGAGAGCCTGGAGAAAAATCAAATTACATTGAACTAATTCTTTTAGTATCACTGGCAAGTGTACAGTAAATCTTTAATTGGCAGGCTGTTTATACTTTTCTTGTTCTGATAGGATGACATTAAAGCAATCTTTGTTAATTTTAAATTTTTACAAAATAATTAGGCTTTTTACAAAATATTTATTCTTTTTACAAAATATATAATTTAATTATTTTACAAAATTTTAGACAAAAATTAAAACTAAAACAAATTTCATACATGATGTGATGGAAAGACAGTTCCTTGCAATTTCATTGTATTATTTTGTGTGAGTTATATACAACCAAATATGCTAAAACATTAAAAAGTAGGAAAAAAATCTAGGCTCATGCTGAAAATAAACTTGTATGCTGAGGTTTTCAACATTATTTCCTCTAATACTTCTGTATTTTTTAACAATAATTTTGTATGAAATGATACAGGCTGCTGATAAATAGATTTTATTTTGGGTGGTGGACACACAATGAAACAATTATGTAGTAGAAAATTGTACTCTTGAAACCTATATAACTTTATTAATGTCACTCCAATTAATTTAATAAAAATTAAAAATAAGAGAAAACTGATAGAATAAAAATAAATTTATGTGTTACCAGTGATGTCAGCTCTCAGTTCTTGAGTTCCTCAAAGAAAGGATTCAGAGTCAAGAACTCTAGTGCAAGAGGAAGTTTATTTAGCAGCAAAGCAAAAGTACACTTAAAGAAAAGATTTGAGGGGGCTATTCATATAGCTGCCTTGATCTTAGAAAGAAAGTCACAGAAGCAGAAGAAGCAAGTCAGTTGGGCTGTGTGGACTCAGGAAAGAAGTTAGAGAGGCAAAAGAAGGACCATTGGAGACAGTTTCAGGGAGTTAGCCTGGACAAGCTGCTCTGCCCACTCCTCCCCTGGTTGCAAGTCTCATGGGGACCCTTAGAGTTTAGGAGAAAGTAAAGATACATGACTGAAGAAAGATGTTGGTGTGTGCTAGACAGAGAGAGCACACCAGATCTTTTGTCTTAAGGAGTTTTATCCTAAATAATTTTATTGCTTACTTGACACCTTCTCTTACATTTCAAACCTCATTTCATATTTCCCACATTGTTTTCACTCTCATTCACAATACTACTCTTCACTGAGTTACTTAAAACACCAAGTTTTCCTATATTATTAGAGGGAATAACTTTTCTTTCTGCTTATTCTAACTGATCTTTATATATTTCTTTCTTGTAATTCAGATGTCAATTTATATGTCACCCCTTCAGAGAACGTTCACCCACCATGGGCAGTGAGCATTTCAGTTGCTTTCACAACAGAAATTCCCTTTTCTCTGGTAACTAGTATATAATTTCCAGGCCTTGCCTTTATTTTATGAGAATTTAAGTATACTCTAAGCTAAAGAAATGATTTTTTCCCTAAACTCATTATAGTTATGCAAATCTCACTATGGTCATGCTTTTAAAGAATGGTTAGAGTCTATATAATACAGGCAAACTAATGCTATGGATTTTGTAAGAATAACTTTTCTAATATTTTTAGAAGACTTCAATTTTATTGTTATTCCTCTGTCTCTCAACCTAGACAACTTCAAGAAAGCATGTAGCCTGGGAAGTGTCTGAAAGATGAACAACAATAGAAAGTCTACTTTAAAATAAAGTTGATATTAATTCTAGGCCCCTGCTGCTATCATTACTGTGCTGATTCTAAGTAACCCTGAAGTCTACCCGTCTTCAATATTGCTGTCAGTATTTTTGTTTATATTTTTGTTTGTTTCTTGCAACTCAATGAACTTTTACTAACATGCATCTATCTAAATTACTATCACTATCTTTTAATAACTTTCTATCCAATTATTATGTTTTTGTATTTGACTTTGCATTTCTAAGTATCAGAAATCATATTTTATTTGTTTAAATATTTATTTTATTCACCACGAAGAATGTAAACATCAAAAATGGGAGATAGTTTTAATTGAACTTAGAAAACCACACAGGTTTCAAGTGTACAATTCAATAAAACATTATCTGCACACTGCATCATGCACCCATTGCCCTGAGCAAAGTCATTTTTCAATCCATTTTCTCCCCTTTATCCTTACCTCCCTTTCTCTCTGGCTGTCATCACACTGTTATCTGTCTCTATGTGTTTTACACACACATACACAAACACTAATATATATGTACACATGTATATATTTTTTTTGCTTAATCCATTCACCTTCTTTCATCCAGTCCCCCAAGACTTCTCTTCTGACTCAGCCATCAGTCTATTTCATGTGTCCATGCCTCTGTTTCTATTTATTTTTGTCAGTTTATTTTATTCATTAGATTTCACATATAAGTGATATCATATGGTACTTGTCTTTCTCTGACTGGCTTATTTCACTTAGCATAATAATCTCCAGGTCCATCCAGGTTGTTCCAAAGGTAAGATTTTCTTATTTTTAAGACCTAGTAGTATTCCACTGTGTAAATGTACCACAGCTTTTTTATCCACTCATCTACTCATGGACACTTGAGCTGTTTCCCGATCTTGGCTGTTATAAATAAAGCTGCAATGAATATAGGGTTGCATATATTCTTCCAAACAAGTGCTTGGGGATTCTAAGGATATATTCCCAGAAGTGAGATTGCTGGGTCAAAAGGCAGTTCCATTTTTTATTTTTTGAGGAAATTCATACTATATTCCACAGTGATTGTACTAGTCTACAGTCCCACCAACAGTACATGAGGGTTCCCTTTTCCCCACATTTTGCCAGCACTTGTTGTTTGTTGACTTATTGATAATAGTCATTCTGACAAGTGTAAATGTCATTGTGTTTTCAATTTACATTTCTCTGATAATAAGTAATATTGAGCATTTTTCACATGTCAATTTGAGTTATTGCTATATTATATATTTTTATATCTTTTGTACTTTGACTGGTGCTTTGCATAGGGCAAAAATAATTTTTGTTGTATAAATGAGCAATGAAAGTATCTGGAATTAGTAAACTAAATTTATGAGTGAATTTTATTATATCGAGTTCATTATGCTGTGTCCCCTTATTAACACACACTTAGAGATCCCACTGAAATCAAAGATCACATTAAGCCCCAAAGTTTCAAAAGGTATCCTACCTTTAAAATATCTTACCCTAACAAACATTAACTTGAGTCTTTTCATTGTTGTTTATCAAGTTTAGTTTATACCCAACTCTTAAATAGGCTTTTGCCAATGCCTGAAATAGCCTCAACTCCTATTTCTATGTTACATGCATTAATCCATTTACTGAGCTGTCCTAACCTTTGAAAGCACAGAGTCATTGAAAACTTAACTTGCATTCTTTCTCTTTTTTTCCCATTGATTTGAAAGAGGGATGAGGAGAGAGAGAGAGAGAGAGAGAGAGAGAGAGAGAGAGAGAAGCATCAGCTCATTGTTTTTCTCCTAGTCGTTCCAGTTAGTTATGCACTGACTGATTGATTGCTTCTCCTATGTGCCCTGACTGGGATTGAACCAGCAAGCTCTGATGCACCATATGGACACTTTATCTGCTGAGTCACCCAGCCAGGGCCTTAACGTGCATTCTTTTTCTTATTTTTATGATTTTTATTTTTTCATTTTAGAGAGGAAAGAGAGAGAGAGATGTGGGGGAAGCATCAACTCCTAGTTGCTTCCCATATATGTCTTAACTGGGCAAGCCCAGGGTTTCAAACCAGCAACCTCAGCATTCCAGGTTGATGTTTTATCCACTGCATCACCACAGGTCAGACTTACATGCATTATTAAATGAAAACATTTTGCTTGTTTATTCTTGTTCTCAAGTTTTATTCATTAAAATTTGGATGTAAAGCCTTGAGCCAAAATAGTTATCTTGGACTGTTCGGTGAAGACGACCTCTCTAGTTTTGAGAAGTACTGCTCAGGTATTTTATAAAATGTGCCTCAGTTGTGATTTATCTGATATTTTTCTCATGCTTAGATTTGAGCTATGGGATGCAGAAGACCCAGGTTCAAAACTCCGAGGTTACCGGCTTGAGCTTGGGATCATAGTCATCACCCCATGGTTGTTGGCTTGATCCCAAAGGTCTCTGGCTTGAGTCCAAGGTCACTGATGAGTCCAAGTTGCTGGCTTGAGCAAGGGGTTACTCACTCTGCTGTAGCCCCCAGGTCAAGGCACATATGAGAAAGCAATCAATGAACAACTAAGATGACTAAGGAGCCACAAAGAAGAATTTATACTTCTCATCTCTCTCTCCTTTCCTGCCTGTCTGTCTATCTCTACCTCTGTCTCTCTCAAAAAATAATCTTTTTTTTAATTTGTGTAATATATGGTTCAGTCCTTGTATTATAAAATTCTATAGCTTTTATCAAATATGTTGATATTTACATTGCATTTTTCCTTTCTCTTATTTTACTTGAATATTAGTAAAATAATTACATTAATTAATATTTTGTTTATGCTTAACTCAATAAACTATGTACTTTTGAACAATAACTGAGTTTTTTTTACCACATTGTATAATTGTAGACACAATATTCTTTATACTGTATTTAAAATACATTATCTTTATCCTTGGAATAATCTTTGGTTCATTTAGTCTGCTTTACTGCCTCCAAAAGTGACCAGTTCTTCATATTAGAGGCAAAATTAAAGTTCCCAGAGCAAATTTTTCTAACTATGTAAGACTAACCCAGATTAAATGTTACATTTCTTCAGTTCATTGATCTTAATAGTAGGAATGTTACAAAAAACATATGTAGAAAAAAAAAACTAGAATGCTTCTAACAAATCATCTGTGTATGTATAGCTCACCTTAAATAATAAATATATTTTTATAAAGGCTTACTGTGAATAATTTTGAAATAAATCCACATTCAAAATATATTTGGGAAATTTTCACTTAAAGCATTTCTGCTGAATACCATTATGGACTGCAGGGCTATTTTTACATCAAAGTTGCATATACTTGTTTACTTAAGCAAAGCATAATTATACAATTTTAAAAGTTATAGATAAGCTAAAACCTAAACATATGTTAAAATTAATTTGAAACTATACCTATTAAGAAAGAGCATTTTAAAAATCAGCCTTATAAAAATATATTTTTAAAAAAATATATCGATAAGACTAATCAAGTGTTATTGTCAGTTTGATTTAACCCTGAGTATTTTTGGAAAGTAGTTTTAACATAGATGAAAGAACAACATAATACAACCTGTGAAATTGGTATGTGTAAAATTAAAGTTCCATGATATAAGTCAATACCAATGATAGCAAAATTACTATTTAAAATGATTAAATATGCACTGAGCAATTTAATGTGTTAGACACATATTACAATCCTAAAAAAAAATATGAGGCTTATACCCTTCCCCCAATCCTTCCTCATTTCCTGCAACACACTCCACTTTGGAGAGCACTAGGGTTTTGTTTATTTGTTTGGGTTTTTTTAGTGAGAGAGAGAGAGGCAGACAGACAGACAGGAAGGGAGAGAAATGAGAAGCATCAATTCTTCATGGCAACACTATAGTTGTTCATTGATTGCTTTCTCATATGCGCCTTGACCTGGATGCTCTAGCTGAGCCAGTGACCCTTTGTTCAAGCCAGTGACCTTGGGTTCAAGCCAGCGACCTTGAGATCATGTCTATGATCCCACACTAAAGACAGTGACCCAGCACTCAAGCTGGAGACCTCGGGGTTTTGAACTTGGGTCCTCAACATCCCAGGTCAATGCTCTATTGACTGTACCACCACGTGATCATACAGAGAGCAGTAGGTTTAATCAGGCAAGGAACAAGCTGAACTATATAACTGAAAATTCTAAAAAAAGACTACAAGAATTATAGGTTTTTACTGTTCTTCTACTCGAGTTTTTGATAACATTCTGCACAGGCACATTCTCCCTTGACAATGGTGTTATAAAAACCAGCACAAAACTATTTCTTGTTTGAAAAGTATCTCTGGATAGTCCCTTCTTTCTTATTTCCCATAGGAAAAAAAAAGACAATAGAATCTAGTTAACCTGGCTAGGAGAAAGAAGCTATCAAACAACCTTCCATTTTTGTTCTTTTCTGTGCCTTTCAGTTGCAGCAGTGACATGAAGAAATCTACCATAATATAGTCAGCTATATAGTGCGTAAAGATCTGTATGCAAGTAGGTAATGGAGACACAAATTTAAACTGAGAATTGAGAATGCATGATGTTTGTTAAAATTAGTTGACAATTCAGAGACTGAGATTCCAGTCTTATCTCATATTTTATTAAATTATGAAATATTTTAATATTATAGAAAATTTTGATGTATAATAAACATCCATGTTTAACCATTATCCAGTTTTATTATAATTCACATTTTCACTGAATTAAATATTACTGAAATGAATGAAAACGCCATATACCCCAACTTCGCTTGCAAGAAGTAATTAATATTTTGTCTTCTTTTTATTATACCTTAACAAAAATATATATTATATCACAAAGTATAAGTAATATTATTTTTTAAGTGAGAGGAGGAGAGATAATGAGACAGACTCCCACATGTGCTATGACAAAGATACACCCAGCAACCCCCTTCTGGGGTTGATGCTCGAATCAACCCAGCTATTTTTAGCACACAGGCTAATGCTCAAACCAATTGAGCCACTGGCTGTGGGAGGGAAAGAGGGAGAGAAAGGGGAGAGGGAAAAGGAGAGAAGCAGATGGTCACTTCTCCTGTGTGCCCTGACCAGGAAATTGAACCAAAGATGTCCATACACCAGGCAAATGCTCTATCTACTGAACTAGCAGGTCAAGGCCTGTAATATTATTTTATGTAAGTATAGCTAGATATAATTAGTACTATCTTATATGCATATTTTCATTTTTGTGAATGCTTTTCTCTATAATGCTTTTTATATGATAAACTTTTTATTTACTATTAACTATGCAGAAATGAGCACAAATTGTACATGTTCCACTTGGTTTTTTTCACTGCAAGTACCCCGTATAAACAGCACCAAGGATAATACACAAAAGAAGTTGTACTTTACTTTGATCTCACTTTAAGCCAAAAATGATCAATATCAATATTTATGTTTTTATTATTTTTATTTTTTTATTTTAGAGAGAAAAAAAGAAGGAGAGAGAGAAACATAAATTTGTTTCTGAACATGCCCTGGCTAGGGATTGAACCAGCAACCTCTGGGCTTTGGGACAATTCTCTAACCAACCCAGCTTTCTGACAAAGGCCAGTATCAACATTTCTAACACCATAGATTTGTGTTGCCTTGTTTTAAACATTAATGAGTGTAAACATATGGCATATATTATTTTTGTGTCTGGATTTTTGACTGACTTTGCAGTGAATGTATAGATCAATTTGCAGAGAAACCTATTACAAAATAGAATCTTCAAAGCTACAAAGATTTTCCTAAGTTATACAGTGTTGAATAACAAATCACCAACAAAATTTAGTAGCTTAAGATAAATAACAATAATTGATTTTGCTTATTAGTCTGCAATTAGCTCTGGGCTTTTTGAAGACTTGCTTGCTTTTCCTCAATATAGCTTCAGCTGGGGCCACTTCCAAAATGGCTTGATCGCATTGCTGGTAATTTGTTGATGACTGTCAGCTAAAGATGCCGCTCTGGTTGCTGGCCCTGGGCCTCTCCATTGGCCCACCATGGCAACCAGATTTCAAGTGCAAGTGTTCCAGAAGATAAGAACTAGAAATTGCCTGTCTCTTAAAGCCTAAATTTGGAAATTCATAAAAATATTTCTTCTCTTGGTCAAAGCAGTCACATCCTGGATGAAGAGGAAAAGACTTGTCTTAATGAGAAAAGTGAGTGTAAGACTATACTTTCAGGGATCATTTCTATAGTTTGTTAATGAGAAAAGTGTCAAATGATTTGTGGCCATTTTATTTCTTCATAAAGGTCTTCTAAATTTTTCTGCCAGATATTTAACTTACTCTCAGGCATGGAATATTTTGATGTTACTATAAACGTTAAAATTAACTTCTGTAAGAAGTTTGCTTATAAGGATCGATAGCTCATATGTAAAACTACAACTGACTCTGAAATATGATTTATACTCCATGACCTTGACAGATATATTTAGTAATTCTAAATTTGTTTTCCTATACTCTTGTTGGAATTTTACATCTAAAATAATGTTATCTTTGAATAATTAGATTTTTAGTTATTCTTTCTCAATATGTAATATATTTTTCAGTGTATAAGAACATATATCATTGCCCTCCTCAAAGTCATGATGAAGCTTCAGTTCATTGACTTAGAGCTCAAGTACATTGTTTGAGAAGTTGTGGTAGCTGGTATGACTTTCTCATTCAGAACTCAGGGAGCAAGCTTTGCTATACCATCATTAATATTAAGTATTTTTAAGAGAAAAATTTTTTATAAGGTTAAGAAAGTTTTCTTCCATTCTTAGTTTCCTAAGCACTTTTGTTAAGAATAGATGTCATGCTTGGTCAAATCCTAGAACTTTTTTTTTTGTTTTCTATACAGTATACTGCTTTTATGGAGGCTTTTTATAAACCAGGTTTCTTCTCTGACTCTGCTCACAAAGAAACATGTTACAGAATTTCTTAGCAAATACCAGGAAAAAAGTTCTTAGTTGCCTCTAAAATATCTGAAAATATTTGAACTTTCATTTCTAACCTTCTTACTCCTGCTCTTGGTTCAGAAGCAAGGGAATATTCAGCCCAGCCAGACCCAAGCACATTTTTCTACAATATAGTCAACCACCCTATTAAACTAGTAATAATAGTGATTACTAAAATACTTTTAGTTGTTACATAGATAAATTATTATGTTTCTGTAATTATCTTATTTATAAACTAATTACTGTATGATTGTCATGATTTGATAATGTAGTTTTGTGTGAAGAAAAATTTAATAGTGAGTTAATTTAAATAAAACATTAAATAATACATAAGTTATAGTTTTATAACAAAATTGTGAAGATGCTACTCAAATAATTGACATTTAGAAAGCTTGGCTATCACTATTATTCGTCTTATTCCAAGTCAAAAGATCCCTGCTACCTATATTGCTTGATTCCAGAGCCTCCAGACTAGGTACTTAGGACTCTGTACTTTCCTCTGTGAAACTTCATCCAGTGTTTTATTACTGATTTGATTACATTCCTTCTTAGATTCAGTGCACATGTGCAATACTGTGACATTCGTCTTAAACTCCACTTCTTTCTGGCTTAATAATTGGTCTATGGCATACTTTAATACCTTTTAAATGGTGAAACTGAAAGATAATTTTTATTTAACAGGGTTTCAATCATGGAAAAGAAAGTGCGTAAAGAACAGATTTAAGCAATAGGTAATTAGTGTGATCTTTAACCTATTTTTCTGAGTCTATCAATTATTATGGCTGCTTTGTTATATGTAAAACAAAAATACTGTTAGTGGAATTTCTGAGGTTTTGCTGGTACTTTTTGTTTCTAAGTAGATATCAGATATGTGTATTGGTGGATTTCAGATAAAAAAATATGGGCTTGGATTTGTATGATAAATTAGGGGTTACAAAAAACTTGATAAACTTTCAAAATAGAGTGATATAGAATGGTATTCTCTGGGACTATTTAGGATAAGCTACTGAAGAGTAAAGTGGGTGATTAGTGTAAGAAGGTGGAAGGTATAGTACAGAAGAGCACAGATATCATGAATCTCAAGCCAGTGAACATTTGCTAATACTGTCCAACAACAACTTTAAACAAAAGATATATCACCTGAATTTAAAGTTTTTATTTTATTTTATTGTTGTAATGCAAAGCCACCATATGTCTTAAATATATTGTGTTAGTTAAGTTTTATTGACAGAATAGGAGCATTAAGGAAAGGTATTATATCCAATAAACAGCAAAGCTAGTTTTATTGAAAGACCCACAAACAAATTTAATTTAGGCAAATCTGGAACTTAGTAGTGGCTAAAATACCCATTCCCAGAATTAGGTATCAGAGTTATCATGAGTAAAAAATGTTTTAAAATTGCAAAATTAGAATTCCAGTCATATATATATATATATATATATATATATATATATATTAAATGATAATACAACTGAGGTATTATTTGTACATTGATTCAGTAATTCAGTATTTCATGTTTATCTCCTTTACTGCTTTTAAGAATGGGAGGTTAGCAAGTAAAGCTTTTTGTTAGCTGTCAAGTTCAGCCTATTACGATAAAAAAAAAAGAAAGAAGATATTAAGATTCCTTCTGTTATGAAATGGAATATTCTTGTCTATAAATTTGACTAGTCAATACCTAAAATGAGTTGTTATATAGCATACACATAATAAATGAATCTGGTAGACAAGTGAACAATTAACAATGTATGGTGGATCATATTTTAACATTACAAGAAATAAATATTAGTTGCCTATTTTTAAGGGAGTGTTTTGGAATTTATTGGCAGTGTTTAACCTTTTTACTTATGGAAGCAATTCTGAAGATTTAGCAAAGGTTAGAAAACCAGCCTGGAAAAATGGATATATTTATAGTTTAGTTACTTACTTACCATGAGGAACAAGGTGAAATGAGTAGATGTATTTGAGAGCACCCAGTGCAGGTGATAACAAAGGTATTGAATTACAACAACCCAGCAAACACTGGTATATGGGCACAGTTTACAGGCAGTGGGAGAAGAAGACAGAGCATTAGAGCTTTAATTTTTACATGTAAATTTTTTCACACAGACTCTTAATACATTGAACACTAGTTTGAATTAAAGACATACCATAGATCAATTCTTGGAGTACCAATCAATTTTTGAAGTAAACTCACAAAATATACATGTTTTAAATTGTTATATTCAGATATTTTAAGGGGAGTTTTCTAAAAATGATGCTTCATGTGATAAGGTAGTTATTTACAATTGCATTAGCCTCAGCCTTACTGTCAAATTTTATATAGTGAGGGAGAATTTGAAACAAGCATAGTCTTGTGAAACAATTAGAAATAGAGAAACTTTGATACCATGCTTAAAAATCCAAATATGCTGTCTTTTCATTCAATATGAATGAAATTGATTTATTTTCAACTTTAATCTGACTTCTCATATTCATAATAGTTGCCTTTTGGGGGGTTCACAGTATGCTACATTAAATATTGATATCCTTTTTTTATGTACATCAAAATTATCATCACTCCTCACTGATTTTACAAATGAAACTACATGACTAATCATAACATTTTTAGAGAAGAGAAATGACTTGACACACAGCAGGAATATGCTCACCTGACAAGCCATTACTCTAAAATTTCTATTAGCTCAATCAGAAACTGGTTGTACAGTAAAAAATATGAGAGCTTAGAGTCTATTACTCTTATAGCTGTAGTTTGACAGATTTAGGGAAAAAATTATTTTTTTCCTCAGTCTTATAATACATAAACTTTTCAAATCACTCCCTTATGGTTAGCATGATTCTCTCACTTTGTATAATAGAGATAATACAGAGAAAATAAAAGATAAAGAAGACAAAAACTACTGGACCTGATAAGTGAATTCAGCAAGGTGGCAGGATATAAAATTAATACTCAGAAATCAGAGGCATTTTTATACACCAACAATGAACAGTTGGAAAGAGAAATTAAGAAAACAATCCCCTGCACTATTACAACCAAAAAAATAAAGTACCTAGGAATACATTTAACCAAGGAGACTAAAGACTTGTACTTGGAAAATTATAAAACATTGATAAAAGAAATCAAGGAAGATACAAACAAGTGGAAGCATATACCATGCTCATGGTTAGGATGAATAAACACCATTAAAATGTCTATATTATCCAAAGTAATTTATAAATTCAATGCAATACCAATTAGAATACCAATGACATACTTTAAAGATATAGAACACATATTCCAAAAATTTATATGGAACCAAAAAAGAACACAAATAGCCTCAGCAATCTTAAAAAAGAAGAATAAAGGGGGAGGTATCACAATTCCTGATATTAAGCTATACTACAAGGCCATTGTACTCAAAACAGCCTGGTACTGGCATAAGAACAGGCACATAGATCAATGGAACAGAACGGAGAATCCAGAAATAAACCCACAGCTCTATGGACAACTGATATTTGACAAAGGAGGTAAGGAAATACAATGGAGTAAAGACAGCCTCTTCAACAAATGGTGTTGGGAAAATTGAACAGCAATCTGCAAAAAAAATGAAACTAGACCACCAACTTACACCATACACAAAAATAAACTCAAAATGGATAAAAGACTTAAATGTAAGGTGTGAAACCATAAGCATCTTAGAAGAAAACATAGGCAGTAAGCTCTCCAACATCTCTCGCAGCAATATATTTGCTGATTTATCCCCACGGGCCAGAGAAATAAAAGACAGGATCAACAAATGGGACTATATCAAACTAAAAAGCTTTTGCACAGCCAAATACAATAAGAACAGAATAAAAATACAAACTACACAATGGAGAACATATTTGACAGTACGTCTGATAAGGGGTTAATAACCAAAATTTATAAAGAACTTGTAAATCTCAACACCAGAAAGACAAACAATCCAATCAAAAAATGGGCAAAAGAAATGAATAGACACTTCTCCAAAGAGGATATACAGATGGCCAATACACATATGAAAAAATGCTCAACATCACTAATCATTAGAGAAATGCAAATTAAAACCACAATGAGAATAGATCTGAGATTCTGCATGCCCCTGTTGCTAATCCACGGACCAGACTGATTAGTAGCAAGGCCCTAGTGCACTGTTCTCTGCAAAATGAGAAAATTTTATATGAATATATGTGAAAGGAACTTTCCTATCAAAAACTTATTTCTCTGTATTTCTGACATCATATTAACTTTTTGTTGTTTGCTTTTACATTTTTTTATTGAGGTGACTTTGGTTAATAAAATTATACAGGTTTCAGGTGTACAATTCTGTAACATATCATCGATATATTGTACTGTGTGGTCCCCACCCCAAGCCAGCTCTCCCCTGTCATCACTTATCCCCCTTTACCCTCTTCTACCTCCTCGACCCCCTTTCCCTCTTGTAATCCCCACACTGTTGTCTGTGTCTATGAGGTTTTTTTAATCTCCACCTTTTTCACCCAGCCCCTAACCCCTTCTGGTCCTAACAGCAGTCAGTCTGTTCTCCATTAAAAGAAAAAAAAACAAACCCACAATGAGATATCACCTCATACCAGCCAGAATGGCGCTCATCAACAAAACAACCCAGAACAAGTGCTGGTGAGGATGTGGAGAAAAGGGAACCCTCCTACACTGCTCGTGGGAATGCAGACTGGTGCAGCCACTGTGGAAAACAGTATGGAGATTCCTCAAAAAATTGAAAATCGAATTGCCTTTTGACCCAGCCATCCCACTTTTAGGAATATACCCCAAGGACACCATAGAATGGTTCGAGAAGGAGAAATGCACCCCCATGTTTATAGCAGCATTGTTCACAATAGCGAAGATCTGGAAACAGCCCAACTGTCCGTCAGAGGACGAGTGGATTAAAAAGCTTTGGTACATATATACTATGGAATACTACTCAACCATAAGAAATGATGACATCGGATCATTTACAATAACATGGATGGGCCTTGATAACATTATACGGAGTGAAATAAGTAAATCAGAAAAAAAACTAAGAACTATATGAACCCATACATAGATGGGACATAAAAATGAGATTCAGAGACATGGACAAGAATGTGATGGTAACAGGGAGTGGGGTGGAGGGGTGGAGAGGGGGTGGGCAAGGAAGGAGAGGGAAGGAGTAGGGGGAGGGTAGGGGCACAAAGAAAAACAGATAGAAAGTGACGGAGGACGATTTGACTTTGAGTGAGGGGTATGCAGCACAATCAAAGGTCAAAATAATCTGGAGATGTTTTCTCGGAACATATGTACCCTGATTTATCAATGTCACTGCATTAAAATTAATAAAAATAAGATTAAAAAAAAGATAAAGAAGACAGAGGTACAAGAAGGAAAAAAAAGGAGGAGGGTAAAGAAAGAGATGAAAAGATGAAGAAAAAAAGGGCAAAATGTCTCTTTTATATTGAAAGCACAATAATAAAAGGTAATACTGTTAAAAATGTCAAGGTTTGTGGTAATTTCCAAAATCAATCAGCAATGTTTTATGTCTTTTTCTTGCCTGATTGCTCTAGCTAGGACTTTTAGTTCTATGTTGAATAAGACAGGTTGGTGATAGTGGCCCCACCACTCCACTCATACCCATTTTCAGAGAGAATTTCCAGCCCTACTTATATCCAAGTATTTCTCACCTAATGGAATCCCCAGTAAATTTTTATCTGATTTACATTGAACATTTTTCTAATTTGTTTTTCTTTATGAAATTATTTTCCTAATATCCATCTTGTAAACTGTTAAAATTAATTTTGAAATATAAATCAGTTTATTGAGTTGTCCCTTCTGATTTATCCAAACTTTTGTTGTTTCAATCACAGTAAGTTTCATCTATATCTCAGATCACCACTGTTTCCAGAATACATCAAACTCTTTTCTATTCGAGAGAATTCAATATGTCCCCACCATCTTTTCCTTAAAAACCTCAGTATAAATATCATCTTTCCATGGAAACCTTCCATGATATCCAATCTAAAAGAATGCTATTGTGTGTGACCACATGGCAGTGGAGTGGATAGAGTGTTAGCCTGGAATGTTAAGGATCCAGGTTCAAAACCCTGAGGTTGCCTGACCAGGCAGTGGTGCAGTGGATAGAGCATCCGACTGGGATGCAGAGGACCCAGGTTCTAGACCAGGGGTCCCCAAACTATGGCCCGCGGGCCGCATGCGGCCCCCTGAGGCCATTTATCCGGCCCCCGCCGCACTTCTGCAAGGGGCACCTCTTTCATTGGTGGTCAGTGAGAGGAGCATAGTTCCCATTGAAATACTGGTCAGTTTGTTGATTTAAATTTACTTGTTCTTTATTTTAAATATTGTATTTATTTCAGTTTTGTCTTTTTACTTTAAAATAAGATATGTGCAGCCTGACCTGTGGTGGCGCAGTGGTTAAAGCGTCGACCTGGAAATGCTGAGGTCGCCTGTTCGAAACCCTGGGCTTGCCTGGTCAAGGCACATATGGGAATTGATGCTTCCAGCTCCTCCCCACCTTCTCTCTCTGTCCCTCTCTCCTCTGTCTCTCTCTGTCCCTTTCTCTCTCCTCTCTAAAATGAATAAATAAAATTAAAAATATATATATATGTGCAGTATGCATAGGGATTTGTTCATAGTTTTTTTTTTTTTATAGTCCGGCCCTCCAACGGTCTGAGGCACAGTAAACTGGCCCCCTGTGAAAAAAGTTTGGGGACCCCTGTTCTAGACCCTGAGGTCACCAGCTTCGGGCTCATCTGGTTTGAGCAAGGCTCACCAACTTGAGCCCAAGGTCACTGGCTCAAGCAAGGGGTCACTCGGTCTGTGGTACCCCCCCCCCCCCCCGGTCAAGGCACATATAAGAAAGCAATCAACATAAGAAATCAATCAATGAACAACTAAGGAACCGCAACGAAGAATTGATGTTTCTCATCTCCCTTTCTTTCTGTCTGTCCCTATCTGTCCCCCCCCCCCGTCTCTGCTACAAAAAAAACAAAACAAAACAAAAAACCACTGAGGTTGCCGGCTTGAGCGTGGGATCATAGCCATGACCCAATGGCTACTGGCTTCAGCCCAAAGAATCCTGGTTTGAAGCCCAAGGTCACTGGCTAGCATCCCAAGTTCACTGGCTTGAGCAAGGTGTCAGTGGCTTGGCTATAGTCCCCTTCACCCCCCAAACCCGGTGAAGGCACATATGAAAAAGTGACCAATGAACAACTAAGGTGCCGCAACTATGAATTGATGCTTTTCATCACTCTCTCTTCCTGTCTCTCTCTCTCTCTCTACAAAAAAAAAAAAAGAAAGAACAGAATGCTACTGTGTAGAGTAGTTACACTTTAACATTGTCTTATTGAGGTAGCATCTAACAGATGATGGTAGATAGATAAATACATAGATAACTTTATATTGCCATTTTGCTTGCATATTATGTGTATTTTCCAAAAGAATGAAAGCCACAGGTAAACAAAAAGTGGTTTGTCTTTTCCAACACTAAACCTTTATTGTCTAGTAGAAAGCCTGTCATATACTAAATAGTTCATGATAGATCCCTGCCTGATTGATTATTCATAAGCAGAAAGCTTCTTTAAGTTCTTCCTTAGTAAAACAATACCCTCTTAGCATTTTCATCAATCTAAAATGGAATACAATAGGCAATTTGGTGTAGATTTAAACTAACATAATTTCAGTATTTAAACAAAAATTTCCATGATAGAGTTTTATTTTTATGCAATGTATTGTAATATAACAAAGCACTGAAATGAAATTTCATCTAAGTTGTCTAATATCTTTTTAAGATATATTTCTTAAGATAGTGGTAGCATGAAAATCAATTTCTTTCATCATTTTTCAAAGCCTCACTTTGAAACAAAATATTATTTATAATTATTTGTAAATTAGTTAAAATATTTTGTTAAAAAAGTTATTTTAATGATATTAGGATTGAAAAGAATTATAACCTTGTATCTATTTTTATGACAATAACAGAAAAAAATAAAACAATTAGAGAATAATAAAGGATTTGCAAAATAGTTTTTGATGAAAATAAATGTAAGGGAATATTTTTAAAATTTGAACATCTGCAAAAAGGCAGATCCAGAAGACAAACATATTGGAAAATTAAGAGAACAGGCAAATATCTTGTAGCATTTAATATTATTCTGAAAAAAAAAGAAAAGAAAATGGAAAACTCAGAAAGAAGCAAAACATTGAAAAGAAACAAGTATCTTCAGTTACATTTTTTTAGTGGGGAAACAAAAAAGTCTGTGCAATGCTGATATTAATGGGTAGAAAAATAATGGTATAGTACACAGACATTGAGTACAAAAACAGAATCTAATTCTGTTTAGTTAGATTTAAACAGAATAAATATCATTTCAACTAATCTTGGGTCCAAGCTGGTGAGCTTTTTGCTCAAACCAGATGAGCCCATGCTCAAGCTGGCTACCTTGGTGTCTAAAACCTGGGTCTTCCGCATCCCAGTCCGACGCTCTACCCACTTCACCACTGCCTGGTCAGCCATTTTCACTATTCTTACAGCATCTTCCTTGTAATGCAATTATTGTGAGCAGTACAGTAGTCATCCTAGATGTTAAAATAACATCCTCTTTATATATATATATATATATATATATATATATATATATATTACCTTTAGAGATAGAGGGGGAATCAAAACATAAACAAGAGATAATATCTGTAAATAAATTCAATTTAGAAAAGTTTTAGAAAGCTACTGACAAAACTAAATTTACACTAAATTTTAACTTCCATAATGCACGTGAAGCATAAAAAGCCTGTATAAAATTTCAGATCATATTAAATTGACAAGAATTAAGAACACTAACCTGTACAGGAATATAAGTGATCCTAATGATAACAACGATGAGCAGAGGAGAACAAACTGAAATTCACACTGGAAAAGTACAAGTTAACACACCAGGTGGTACAGATACACTTAAAGTTGTTCCATGGGTACACAGACACAACATACACATAAATTCCTGCATTGAGGATCCTGAAACTGTTATTTTTAGTCAGAAACATTGTTAATATGTCTTGACGGTATAAAATAATTTAGTAGTGAATGTTCTGCTGTACCATCCACGTACAATTATATTCTATATTCCACTACACTACATGAAAGTAAATAAATATTCCAGAATATACAGTAGATGTGATTATATAGCCTTTATTTTTTTTTATTTTTTTATTTTTTTGCATTTTTCTGAAGCTGGAAACAGGGAGAGACAGTCAGACAGACTCCCGCATGCGCCCGACCGGGATCCACCCGGCACACCCACCAGGGGCGACGCTCTGCCCCCCAGGGGGCGATGCTCTGCCCATCCTGGGCGTCGCCATGTTGCGACCCTCCTGGGTGTCGCCATGTTGCGACCAGAGCCACTCTAGTGCCTGGGGCAGAGGCCACAGAGCCATCCCCAGCGCCCGGGCCATCTTTGCTCCAATGGAGCCTTGGCTGCGGGAGGGGAAGAGAGAGACAGAGAGGAAGGCGCGGCGGAGGGTGGAGAAGCAAATGGGCGCTTCTCCCACGTGCCCTGGCCGGGAATCGAACCCGGGTCCTCCGCACGCTATATAGCCTTTAATTATTAAACCAAGGATTGTTGAAAATAAGTTATGCATTTATTATAAGGTACAATCATCATTTACAGTATATATTAATTGGCATCATCATAACAATAGGTGAATAAAGTATTCCTAATAAATGTATATAACATTGAAGAATTATGTCTTCTGTGGACATTTTATAAGTGTATTTTATATTACAGTAAAATTTTCTTCTCTTCAAATACACACACACTCACACACACACACACGTCAGCTAAAACACAATTCTAAATCAGCATAAAGATCAAAATGCTGAATAAAACAGTCCCAAAGAAATGTAAGTGAAATATGGTCAGACAAATGAGATATTGTGCAGCAGAATAAAAAAAAGGAAGAAAATGGGAGGCAATTTGATTTTTTTCTCCCGCAGGTCCCTCCTCGCATCTTGATTTTAAACCCATCTGCAGACCAATATCTGCATAAAATCCTTAATTGTTGCAATTTCTAATATTAATTTCAAAAACTGTTGAGCACAAATATTTATTTAGTCTTTTCCACACAATTTTAAAACATGAAATCTTGATTATCTTCCCCCTGAAAATAAGCATACTATCGAAATTAGTCTGAAAATTTTTACAGGTGGTGGCATAGCAGAGTGTAAGGGAAATCTGAAAAATCTGCTCTCATCTCATTGTAAATATCATACTACAACCTGATTAAAATTTTTTTCTTTGTAATTCATCATGTACTATAAATGTATCTGTGCATGTGTTTATATAGAGAGATTGATTCAGTATTTAATCAAAATAACAAAATATGTCTACTGTTTATTATATAAGCATGTTGCAACATTGAAGTATTATTATTCAATATAATTATTTTTCAAACAAATTTTAATTTTCTCTTAATGTGACTACACTACATATATTTTAAATAAAACAGGAAAAAGTGAGGTCACTAATCTTTTTATCATCATTAAAGATCTGAAAGCAATTTGTAAGAATGGGAGAGAGTTAGCCCTATATAGCTGGATAAGGTCCAGTTGGGTAATTGCATTCCACCTGCCAAATTTCTCCCTGTAGTTTCCAGTCTGAAGAGCTGTTAAGCAGCTGCAAAAAATTATCCCAGCCATGACAGCAATTTTTTTATGAAGAAAATGGCCCTGTTTTTGAAGCTTTAATAAAAACCAATAGTATCAGTAGTGTCTTGCAAAAAGTTCTGATGCATATCAGGACATTTTTTTTTTTTGTAAAGAACACTAACATTCAATAACAGAGTTTAAAAATAATAATTAATTTTTTGAATAAATTCTATTTTATAATAAAAACATTTGTTTGTTTTTGCAAGGCAAACAGTAGGGGAAATTAAACAAGTTGTTATGAAAACATAGATGATTAGATAAAAATGATTCTAGAACCACACAGTATGATGGGCATAGGTATTTATCCTCAAGTCATGTGGAGTTAGAATTGTGGTAAGTCTTATATACCATGCAGATATTGGTTTCCATCAATTGGGAAGAAATTTATTCAATGCACATTTAAAACTGTTTCAACCAAGATAACTTGTACTTTCCCAAAGTAAATTTCATTGTTTTTCTCTCATCTTATATTTTATCTTTAGATTTATAGATCATACTCTTGTTTTTATAAATGTTCTCAGATATTCCAGTTAAGTTTTTCATTTCCTGTTCATCCTTCTTCCTCCTCATTTCCTACCATGGAAATTATTCAGATAAAAAAATTTCAAATTCAAGATTTCTCAGTTAAATTTTTTTTCAGTTAAATTTTTGAGTGTGTAAATAACTTATAAAACATATTTTTCATAAAACACAATTCTCAAATTATTTTGGAAAACACAATTTAATAAATTATACACACAGAGCTTGTTATTTAATGAATTTTTATTCATCTTTATATTCAGATTTGAAATCATGTCTTCAAAGAAGAGTTCTGACCTACCCATACATTTTTCAATTCCAATTCTTATGTTATCTTCTACTACAGAAATCTTTTTCTTTTGCTTACATCCAGAGATTTTGCTTGAATTTATAATTATACACATGTTTGTATAATTACATCAGTACCTTCTGTGTTCACTGGGGTTTATCTTCATTAAAACAGGACATTTCATGGAAATACTTTATAAGTATTCTTAAGAATTAATAAGTAACTTTTGGGAAACATAGCTTTAATTCTATGTTGCTTTCACTTACATCTTAGCATTTTATTTTTACTTTTTCACACATGTTTAATACTTAATAATTAATAAACAGTATTAATTTATGGCACATATAACATTCATTTTTCACAACAACCAAAGGAACAATGTATGCATATTGTCATTTTACAAACTAGGAACACTTTTCCACCTGGAAACTAACATAACCAAATTTAATTTATATTTGTCTGAGTGTAAAACCTATGTTCTTAGTGTCTTTGCAACTATGTTTTAATCTTTCTCTGGATTCCAGATTTATATGTTTCATTCTTTGTCAAATCTGGAAAAAAATTATATCAAGTGAATAACATCAATATTAGGACCCTGGGATGGATTCTGGCTTGAAGTTCTGCAAATATTTTTTTCTTGCAAGCTCAGTTTCAATCAATGTGCATCTTCTGAAATTTCAAAAGCTGAGGAGCTGGAACCAATCTTTTAGCTTTAGGCAGAAAATACTTTTTAAAAAACCTGACATTTTTCAGTACAATATTTCAAAAGTACATATTGAAAGAATGAAGTTTCTCTTAAATCAACCCAATATAATCTAAACGGTAAAGTGACAATGTCATTAATCATGGTAATCTTCGTTACATATACACATATACATATTATATATATGTACAGATGTGTGTAATCTTTGTTTTATATATGTGTGTGTGTATAATGATTATTGTATCCTATGCTTATGCTAGAAATTGAGGATTAAAGTGGTCACTATAAAGTCACACTGATTCAGTGGTCCTTAAAAACAGGCAGTTCTGCAAATAAATTTAGCAGGAATTCTGAGGAGGGGAATGAGAGATTGTCACATAACTTCAATGCAAAGTAGAGAATTGCTGTTCTCATGAAATTACCATAACCATGGATCCTCATTAGAATAACGTGGAAATAAGGGAACTGCTAACTACAATTAAGATTCTTCTATGTTCTTCTGTTCATTTATCTACAATAAGTTAATCACATATTTAGTCCCTTAAATAATGCTTCTTATAACTGTGTACCTTCCCTGGATCCTGCCTGTAGCATGAAGACACAGGTTCTTCTGCAAGCCTAATATAGTAAAATCCATTAATATTCCTACTTTTAATTTCTCTCACAAGCAAAAAATTAGTCAGTATTTTCTTGTTTATATTCCACTCCTTAAAATTTTTCTAAATTTACCTTAAAAAACATTTTTTGGACTCTCATATTATTTACTATATACTATTTATCTCATTTTATTTTTTCATAAAAACACCTGCTTATAAATGTGTCCTCAGTGTGATTTTAAAAAATATCTGAGCTTACAATCTAGAAAGAAACTTTACTACACAGTGGACAATTCATTCAGCACAGAAGCTCACTATCTTTAACTTGTTAAGTTTTTTTGTTTGTTTGTTTGTATTGTTTTCTTTTCTTTTTTGTGTGTGTAACAGAGACAGATAGTGACAGATAGGCAGGAAAGGAGAGAGATGAGAAGCATCAATTCTTTGTCGCAGCTCCTCAGTTGTTCATTGATTGCTTTCTCATCTGTGCCCTAATAAGGGTGGGTAGGGGAGGGGGGCTACAGCAGAGCAAGTGACCCTTTGCTCAAGCCAGCAACGTTGAGCTTCAAGCCAGCAACCTTTGGGCTCAAGCCTGTGTGACCTTTGGACTCAAGCCAGCGACCCTGGGGTCAGGTCTATGATCCCACGTTCAAGCCAGTGACCCAGCACTCAAGCTGGTGAACCCCACCCCTAAGCCCATGACCTCAGGGTTTCGAACCTGGGTCCTCTGCATCCCAGTCTGACACTCTATCCACTGCACCACCATCTGGTCAGTCAACTTGCTCAGTTTTTATAATCTTTACTGTCTTTCCTCAACTCCATTTTAATTTTTTATTTGTTGTCATATAGAATAGCTCTTCCTCTTGTACTAGAGTTTCTAGACACCTACATTCTTGCGACTGTCACTGCTGAAATTACTATACTATTAACAGACCGAAAGCTAAATACAACTTTCTTTGACCCAGATGGAGGGGGTGACTTGTGAATCTCTTGCTCCAACTAAATATGCTCTTCAAATATTACTGAAAGCAGCACTTACTTGTTTCCTATTTTATCACTATATACTGGCTTCCCACAACATTCAATAAGCTTTCAATTTACTTGATGACCTATAATCCATCGTCTGGACTACCTTGTTTCCATTCTTCAACTTCAAACTTTTTTTTTTAAAGTTTATCATTTCTTCCAGTTTATGCATCAGAAAAATCCCCTTCAAAAAATTATCCCCTTAAAAGGAAAAGTCAAGGGTAACTTTTCCCAGCCCTTCAGAAATAAGTAGGCAAAGACAAAAACTTCCTACTTGGCATCATTAAGGAAAAGCCTAGGAATAGCTACACTGTAATTGCTTTGCTCTCACAAACACAACCCTTATCACATCAGCAAAGTATAATCTGCTGTTGTCTTTAGGGTTGTGTGTGTTATTATTTTTTTCTGTAGCTACATTAAAATAGTAATTACATGTTAATTAAGACAAATAAAAGATTAGATAAATGACAGATGACAGATAGATACATATATAGATAGGTAATATAGATACATAATTGCTGAATGAGTACATGAAAGGATATATGAATGAAATATCAGCCTGCTAAGTAAGTCATTTTAATTTTATCCTCTAGGCAAGAGAATTTTTTGTATGATAAACTGACCCAATATTATCAGCAAGTAAATTGCAATAGAAATAGTGGAAGGAGACTTGCAGATTCAAAAGACTTAACATATATTTAAACTATTTCCATCATGATTCAACTAAATTTTTTAAAAATCTAGCATTTATGTGAACAAACATGAGCACTGCCTAGATGTGACATGATGTAATTATTTATGCATGCTATTGGTATTATAACTATCATTTTAAGTAGGAAATATTTTTAGAGCTGCATACTGGAATATTTATATATGAAATAATATAAAATCTTGGATTTGCTTCACAATAATCTGGGGCAGGAAGAGTGGATATGTAGATAAAGGATAAACAATGGTTAAATTTGATAATTATTGAATATTTGTAAGGGTATAATGAAATTCATTAACCTTTTTTGTATTTTTTATATATGATTGAAATTTCCAAAATGAAATGCTAAAAAGTACAATTTTAAAAAAGAAATATTTGTGTAAACTTTCATGATCTTTGATATGCATTAAGATGATTGAAAAAATTAGTAATATATCTTTAAACAAACATAGGAGTGATTGTTATATACCTGTTCCTGCTATCAAATACTCAAATCTAAATAAAAGAATCATATAACAAGATACTTATCAAAAGTGAGGGGTTTTGTATGTGTGTTTTCTTACTGTGTCTGTGACACATTAGAATTGGCTTTTGACCCCAAAACACTCGCATAGCTGTTTTATACCAATCACAAACCAGTGACAAATTTGCCTGCAGAGGGTGCAAGAATCAGGACCCTATAGTTCTATAAATTGAAACTGAGAGAACAACTTAGTTGTATAAAACTCTCTATTTGAAATATTACTGCTCTTGCACATTAAGGTTTATGACAACATTATGTAAAACAAAATCTTAAAATAAAAGTTGATATCAATGTGATTGTAGAAGACATGGCTTTGTAGATTTGGGTCATATTTCTAGCACATAAAATATATTAGAAGACGAGAAATAAGAATCAACAAATAAAATCAGAATTTGAACACAATTTGTCTGTGTCCCTCATATTTCTCCCTCTCTCTCTCTCTTTCTCTTTCTCTCTCATTGGACTCCAGTTTAATTAATATAAAAAACTAATTGTACTCCACAGCAATTTTACTTTATTAAGTGAATATGAAAAGGGGCCAGCAAGGGGGCAGATAGAGAATAATTATAATATATTCTTAATAGCATAACTCTGCTATTCTTGGTCAGAAAGATTTCCTGGGTTTTGAATTAATATGGGAAAGGGAATTCATGAGAGCACAATGAAGTAAACATGTTATTTTACTTTAGACTATATTTAGAGAATATAATGTCAAATTTCGAAAGTTTTCAGGCCCTGGCCGGTTGGCTCAGTGGTAGAGCGTCGGCCTGGCGTGCAGGAATCCCGGGTTCGATTCCCAGCCAGGACACACAGGAGAAGCGCCCATCTGCTTCTCCACCCCTCCCCCTCTCCTTCCTCTCTGTCTCTCTCTTCCACTCCTGCAGCTGAGGCTCCATTGGAGCAAAGATGGCCCAGGCACTGGGGATGGCTCTGTGGACTCTGCCTCAGGCGCTAGAATGGCTCTGGATGCAACAGAGTGACCCCCCAGAGGGGGCAGAGCATTGCCCCCTGGTGGGCATGCCGGGTGGATCCCGGTCAAGTGCATGCGGGAATCTGTCTGACTGCCTCCCCGTTTCTAGCTTCGGAAAAATGCAAAAAAAAAAAAAAATTTAAAGTTTTCTACATGAAGGTACCCAACCATTTGGAGAGTTTATCAGTGTCAACTATCCAAAATTTTCAAAGAGGTGCATATATATACAAACAGATATAAAAGTTGCTTTTATTCTTGAAATAAATAAAAAGTAGATGGAAATTGAATCTAGTAAGACATTAAAATAAGTAATTTTAGCATTATATAATAATAACCAGGGATAAATTTATTTTTAAAGTTAGTAAAGATTTATGAAAACAGTCTCAAATATTAAGATTAACAAAACACCATAACAACACTAAATTGTGCTTAAAGGCTTTAAGGCTGACCAAACAGAGCAGAAAATATATGGTTTGACTGGAATTAATATATAACATCCAACATTTCATTTGATTTAAAGTATAAAAATATACACTGTAATAGAATGAATTTATTTTGACTGTGGCAAGACTACTAACATGAAACTTACCCACATGTACTTAAAACTTGACTTAACAACTTTTAAGTATGTATTATAGTATTGTTAACTATGGGCACTATGCTGTATAACAGATATCTAGAACTTATTTGCAACACTGAAATGCTGTACCCATTCAATAATAGTTCCTCATTTCCCCATCTCCATAGTTTCTGTCAACCAATATTCTACTGTTCTTTATGAGATATATCATAAAAGTGGAATCACGCAGTATTTGACTACCTTATCACTTGGAAAATGTTCTACAGGCAGGACATCCTTCTATTTAAGCCTGAATAATATTTTGTTGAATGTACATGCTACATTTTCTTTACCTATTCATCTATCAATGGATATTAAGGTATCTTGGCTCTTAGTAACAGTGTTGCAATGAACATGAGAGTGCAAGTATCTCTTTAATATCCTTATTTAATTTTTTGGTACAATCAAATGTGGAATTGCTGCATTACGCAGTAATGTTATTTTTCATTTTTTTAAAGGAAGCGCATTACTATTTTTCATAGTGACTGTACCAGTTAACATTCCACCAAGGAATCCAAATTTTCCAATTTCTCCACATCCTCAATAGCACTTGTCTTTGATTTTATTGATAATAGCTATCATAATACATGTGTGAGGTGATATTTCATTGCAGTTTGACTAGCATTTCTCTACTGTGTAGTAATACTAAGCATATTTTGATATGCCTGTTGTCCATTTGTATGTCTTTGAAGAAATATCTTCCAAGTATTTTGCCCACATTTTAATCCAAATATATGTCTGTTGCTCTGTTAGGTTATAGGAATTCCTTATATATTTTGAATATTAACTTCTTATCAGATATAAGATTTGCAAATATTTTCTCTCATTGTGTTGGTTTTACTTTTTTTTCCTTTGCTTTGCAGAAACTTTTTAGTTTGATATACTCCACATGTCCATTTTTTCTTTTCTTACCTGTGTTTTCAATGTTGTAGCAAAGAAATCATTACCTACATCAATGTCAAAAAGCTTTTCTTTTGTTTTCTTCTGAGAGTTTTACAGTTTCAGATCTTATATTAAAATATTTAATCCACTTTGGGTTAATTTTTGTATATAGCATAAGATATAGGTTCAATATCATCCTTTTGCACACATATATCCAGTTTTCACTTTCCTTCCCCCATTGCATATGTTTAGTGCCTTTGTCAAAGATCACTTGGACATATATATGTGGGTTTATTTCCAGAATTTTGCTTGTGTTCTATTGGTCCATATGTTGATCTTTATGCTATCACCATACTGTTTCATTACTGTAGCTTTGTTATATAGTTGGAAATCAAGAAGTGTGATGCTACCAGTTGTGTTCTTTCCCAAGATTACTTTTGTTGTTTGGGGCTTTTGTGGTTCCTTATGAATTGTAAGACTGTTTATTATGTGTATGTAAAAAACGCCATTGAGATTTAGAAAAGGAGAATATTGAATCTGTAGATTACTTTCAAACTTTGGGTAATAAGGACATTTAAAAATATTTAGTTTTCAAATCCTTGAACACATAATGTCTTTGCGATATTTTTGCATCTTTTTAAAATGTCTGTCGCCATCATTATATAGTTTTCAGTATACAAATATTTCTTCACATTATTGGTTAAGTTTATTCTGAAGTATTTTTGTTGTTGTTGCTACTATTTTCTTCATTTGCTTTTTGGATAGTTTAAAGTGATAAACACAACTGATTTTTGTATGTTGGTCATGCATCCCACAACTTTGCTACAATCATCATGCTTACATCATCTTAGTAATAACTTTGATTTATACCTTCCTAAGCTTATATATGTTCACCTGGCTCAAAATAAGTTATCAAATCTATCCTACAATAATCTCTGAATCCCCAATGTCCATAGAGGCAACAAAACCAAATGGTTAGACAGATAAAAGAAATGAATAGTGTTGTGTTATCTATTAGCTTAAAGCTACACTAAAATTTTGTTATTAAAAATCAATAAATTAATTTTATTTATAATATTGTGGGCAAAGAATTCAGGAAGGACTCTGCTGGCCAATTCATCTCTATCTGAAGTGGCATTAGCTGTAGCAGCTGGAGTTAGGGTATCCATTTACACATTGGATCCCACTCTCATAACTCTTGCTTTCTGGTGGTAATAGTTGTAATATTAATTTCAACTGTACTTCTCAACTTCTCCATCAGGTATCAGGGTATCCATGAGATATCCATGTGCTTTCCCCAGTCTATCAGACTTCTCACATGGCAGTTTGGTCCTTTAAGAAATGAGGCAAAAGCTGCCTATCTTCTTACAGGCTGGACCCAGAATAGCCATGGTGTTATACCCACTCTTTTACATTGATCATAGCAGCCAGAGATCACTTCAGAATCAAGGGGAGGGGAAAATAATCTCACTTTTTGATAAGTTAAATACTAAAGAATTAACAGTGCATCACTTTAGTGCACCACAGAAAAAAGAATGAAGGGAATGTTTTCTTAAAAATATATATTTGGGCCTTGAGAACATTATACTAAGTGAAATAAGTAAACCAGAAAAAGCTAAGAACTATATAATTTTACACATAGGTGGGACATAAAACTGAGACTCGTGGACATAGATAAAAGTGAAGTGGTTACCAAAAGAAGGGGCTCAGGGGGAGGGGGTAAGAGGGGACAAATATACAGTGATGGAAAATGAGTTGCCTTGGGTGATGGGCACACAATGCAATCAACATTTCAAATGCTATAGAGATGTTCACCTGAAACCCATGCACTCTAATTGATCAATGTCACCCCATAGAAAAAAAAAGAAGGAAAGAAAGAATAAAAGAAATAAAGAAATAATAAAGGAAGGCAGGCAGGCAGGCAGGAAGGAAGGAAGGAAGGAAGGAAGGAAGGAAGGAAGGAAGGAAGGAAGGAAAAGAAAGAAGAAATTTTAAATTAAAAATCTATGAATCAAAGGGAAAATTTGCAGAACAATGTGGTTTGTAGGAACAAATCAAGTGCTGTACTTTAGTCTTTAATTTCTTTTCAAGATGTAAAAATGGCAAGTTTGAAGAGCAATAAATAATTACAGATTTCTTCTGAGATAAAAAATGGAAAGGCCTGTTTTTGAAAATGGCAAGAAATATTCCCATGAAATACTGTTTTATTCAATTAAAAAAAAAAATTTTTTTTGAAGTGAGAAGGGGGAAGGCAGAGAAACAGACTCCCAAATGATTCTGACCAGGGTCCACCTGGCAAGCCCACTAGGGGGCAATGCTCTGCCCATCTGAGGAGTTGCTTTATTGCAACCGGAGCCATTCTAGTGCCTGAGGCAGAGGCCTTGGTGCCATCTTCAGCACCCGGGCGAACTTTGCTCCAATGGAGCCTTGGCTGCAGGAGAGGAAGAGAGAGAGAGAGAGAGAGAGAGAGAAGAGGGGAATGGGGGGAGAAGCAGATGGGTGCTTCTCCTTTAAATTGGAAAGACTCATGGATGCTGCAGGGAATGCAGCCTTAGAATAGAATAGAACTAAGTTCATGTTCAGGAATTACTCAAAAAGGAAACATCCCTGCTTATTATTCAGCCCACCATTGGGCAGAACACATCCAACTGGGAAACTGGAATACAAAGTGGCTCTCTTTAACCCTATCTGGGATGATGCTGAGTTGTCTTTTCAGCTCTAGAGTTCTTTATGGAAACAATTTTCAGCTCAAATGCTCCCTTTGCCCACACCTGCTTTCTGTTTTCTTCTCTTTCTCATTGGCGGTATCTTTTAGAGTAACCAGAAGAAAAAGAAAGGAAGGACAAAAGGAAGGAAGGTAGGGAGAGAGGGAGCAAGGGAGGGAGGGAGGAAGAGATGTAAGGAGGGAGGAGGAATGAAGGAAAGAAAGAAGGGAGAAAGGAAGGGAGGGAGAGAGGAAGAAAGGAAGGAAGGAAGGAAGGAAGGAAGGAAGGAAGGAAGGAAGGAAGGAAGGAAGGAAGGAAGGAAGGAAGGAAGGAAGGAAGGAAAGAAGGAAGGAAGGGGAGGGGAGGGGAGGGGAGGGGAGGGGAGGGGAGGGGAGGGGAGGGGAGGGGAGGGGAGGGGAGGAAGGAATTTCTCTCACAAAACTACATCAGAGTATCTCCTGAGTAACTGACCAATGACACTTTTTTTTTTTTTTTTTTTTTTTTTTTACAAAGACAGAGTCAGAGAAAAGGACAGGCAGGCTGGAAGAGAGAGAGATGAGAAGCATCAATATTTCATTGTAGCTCCTTAGTTGTTCAGTGATTGCTTTCTCATATGAGCCTTGACTGGTAGGGCTAGAGCAGTGCGAGTGATCCTTTGCTCAAGCCAGCGACCTTGGGCTCAAGCCAGCGACCTTTGGCCTCAAGCCAGTGACCATGGGGTCACTTCTATGATCCCATGCTCAAGCCAGTGACCCTTCGCTCAAGCTGGTGAACCTCCACTCAAGTCAGATGAGCCGCGCTCAAGCCAGTGACCTCGGGGTTTTAAATTTGGGTCCTCTACCTCCTGCACCATGGCCTGGTCAGGTCCAATGACACATTTTGTATAAATAATAAATAGCTTTGCAGCAGTCTATGAATCATAAAATATGAATCTTTTTTTATTTGCATCTTTGACACAAAACATACAGTATACATATATTACACTTTTGAGTTGCCAATAAAATTGATCCCAAGGAAGAGTTTTCTTTGAAATGGTTCATGCCGTTACTTTTATTATTTTTATGTATTCTTAAGAATTAGATGTTTACTTAAAGTCAGTGACTTTAAATAAAATAGATTCTCTGCAATCAGAGATTTCCTTCTCTAAAGTTCAAACTCATTACAATGTCATTATTTAAAATACTCTGCTGATTCATTGTTTTGAAGGAATTGGGACTTATCTAAAATCAAAATTTCCTCAGTCAAGCATTTTTAAAGTACAAAAGGGAAAAAGGCAATCAGAACTGGGAGGGTGGTACTGCAAATCACATTGATTTTAAGACTAAAGATATGAGATTGAATGAGTCAAAAGTAATGCAAATTTCATGCCAATCTCAACTAGAACAAAGTCATTTTTCTCATTTCACAAAATAGTAGTTTCAACAATTTCTCTTCTATTTTTTTCATTGGCTTCAGCTATTCTTAGGCTATGAAGAAAAATGCTGACATACTGTTAGGCCACACATATTGATACTAAATATTTCATGCCCAGAGAAAAATTATTAGAATCATCATATTTGAACATTTCAGTCTCAATCCTCTCTACCCACTACCTCTCTGTTTATATCATATAATTTGACTCAATTTCCAAAGGAGCCAAATAGAACCACTGCTTGCTTTCTGCACCTGCCTATTTTTTAATATTAGTGTCTTTTCTTTTTTACCTTTTTTTTTTACTTTAAGCATCAACATTCCTCATGTATAGGCCCTTTATTGCTATCTACATACTCTCTTTTCAGGTGTCACTTTCTCTAAAACCTTCATACATTCCTTAATATGTTAAAAAGTAAAACTACCAATAAACCTGTTTGTATGTCCAGTCCTACTACATTTTTGCAATCCAATCATGCTTTTAAATGTATCTAAAAGCCCAGGTCAGTTGCTCAGTCAATTATAGCATCTTCCCAAAACACTTGGGTTTGATCCCCAGTCAGGGCACATACAGGAAGTGACAATGAACACACAAGTAAGTGGAACAACAAATAAACACTTCCCTTCCTTCTTTCTTTCCTTTCTCCCTCCCTCCCTCTCTCCATCTCTCCCCCTCTTTCAATTTCTCTAAAAAAATTCAATCAATTAAAAAAAATGTATCTAGAAAATTTCCACCTGACCAGGCAGTGGCGCAGTGGATAGAGCGTTGGACTGGGATGCGGAAGGACCCAGGTTCAAGACACTGAGGTCGCCAGCTTGAGCACGGGCTCATCTGGCTTGAGGAAAAAAAAGTTCACCAGCTTGGACCCAAGGTCGCTGGCTTGAGCAAGGGGTTACGCGATCTGCTGAAGACCCACAGTCAAGGCAGGTACGAGAAAGCAAACAATGAACAACTAAGGTGTTGCAACGAAAAACTGATGATTGATGCTTCTCATCTCTCTCCATTCCTGTCTGTCTGTCCCTATCTATCACTCTCTCTGACTCTCTCTCTGTCTCAAAATAAATAAATAAATAAATAAATAAATAAATAGAAAATTTCCACTAGATGTTTCACCATTATCTCCAATCAACATGCTCAAAACTTGTCTTCAACTGTTCAATCACCATACCATAAATCATTTGCCATTATTATATTTATTTCAATATAATTGTTCTTACACATCATCATTTTTCATTTTTTTTAATTTTGTATTTTCTTTGGCAAATACCTTTCTTTCAACTATGAATCATTATTAAGCCTGCCTCACCCCTCTTGTTTAGTTTGTTTTTTTCTGTAATCTAAGTTCTTATAATCTCATACTTGGGGTACTACATTTAAATAATTCAACAATATGAGATGAACTGCAACAATTCTCCAGGCTCTATGTTCAGAACTGAGAAAACAGTTATGACAATGATGGATGTGCTTGAAGTCAAATTTCTTACCTTCTCCAAGAAAAGAAACAGTATAATAACATGGCAAGTCTAGTGTGTTGGGGACATAAAGATGAGACATTGGTTTGTTTTCTGCCTCTTTTTCTTTAATTCACACAGAATATCCACATAGGGAGTATTAACTTTTTAGTGGTATACAATAGCTACTATATATAAGGAATAAGATAAAAGGTTAAAATGGCAATTTAATGACATTTTAACTATATTAAAATGACAGTTTGTCAGGCACTTTAGATGGCGTTAGGCATAAATACTGGTACATATTTTAAAAATCATGGTTAAATTTCAGTAGTTCATAGAAGCTGTAAGAAATGTCAAGATGAACAAAAATTTAAAGTACATTTTTTCTTAATCTTAAAATGCTTGTTCTTCATCTGTGTATAATCATTCCAAGTAATCAAGAACCATATTCTAAGATAGGCTATTATATTAAATATTTATGGATATTTGATTTTTCATTAATTCATATCCTTTTATTTGATCTTTACTTAAAGTTGAGTGAGCCATATCTGATTCACATATCAGTGTGTTAGTGTGAGATACCGTATGTCAGTATATTTTTACTTAATATAATTTAATATATAAGGTATTATTTTTTGTTCTCAGACATTTTAGTCAGACACTTTATTTTTCCAATCAGAAATCCCAACTCCTTTCAACAGTTTAAAATGGGTGTCTTCCAAAAACTGCATCAAAGCAAACATATTAATGTTCACTGTTTCAAAAAAGAATTCATTGAAACCTTTCAGATGTTTAAGTCATTTATTTTAAGAGGAACTTCAAACTTTGAACTTTTAAAATCAGATGTCATTGTAAGTCATTTTCTAAGAATTACAATTTAGATATATCAAATGATGTTCAGCTTTAAGGATAGAGTTCAAGTCACCTAGTTCATCTTGCCCAATGTTTTTGGCAAAAGTTCTGCATACCACGCCTGCAATTAAAAATCTTTTGTTAAAATGCACACTACTGAATCCACAGTTTTCACAAGATGGCCTTCCTGCCTTAGGGTCTGGCACCTGCAAACCATTATTTGAGTTAATTAAAATAATTGTTTTCCCAAAGACTGCTTGGCCAAGAAAAAGTAAAGTCACTAGGGTAGCTTCTTTTTTTGGATTTATCGGTATACTGCTATTAGGTATTACTTACAGTTCAAATACTTTGAAATTTATGACAGTATACCTTACTAAGAAGAGTTCTCCTACATTGAAGAATTGGCCAGTTATTTCTGCATTTCACATCAAATTTATTATATTTTATACTCGGAGGGTTATTAGATTATTTTCTAATAAGGAGATGTGTTTTTATTATCCATATAATATGTTTATATAAAATTTGGAGAAGATGGGAGATAAAAACAATAATTAATTTCAACAGAATGACAGATATGAAGAATCTTTACATGTCCTATAGATAATTTCTCAGAAGAAATTCAAAATAATGTTTACAACCTAATAGATGTATATGTCATATATATCAAATATATATATATATTTGATATATTTGTTGTATTTTATAGCACTGATACTGACTTAATCCCCTGTCAAAAATTTCTGTTGGCACTGAAAATTTTTCTTTCTATTATTTAAGTATTTAATAATCTTCAAATTATGTCAGAAAAATCTTTCCTCCAATTTACTCTCCACTACATCCCAGATATTCATGCATCTTTATTTTCAAAATCTACCAGTCTTTCAATCCCAAACACCCAACTAAAAACACATTTTTCATGAAGACTTATTGGTATTTTGCTAAAAAATTATATGAGTTATTAAACACAAATCTAAATATTTAAGGAATCATAAAGACCTCTCTAATGACATCTAAAGAATAATATAATTGTGGGGGAAAAGGTTTAATTAGAGTTAAGTAGTTAGTATTCCAAAAAGGAGAAACAGCTAGACAGAACTAGGATTTGGGTGAGTTCATGACAAATTCAAGAAATTGTTAGGTAGAGAACATATAAAGGAAAATTTGAAAACTGAACAATTTAATGAAGTATATTATATGACCATATTAACAGTTTGAGATATCTTTCTAATGTTACTGTAAAGGATGAGTTGGAAATTAGCAAGTAAACCTTAAGAAGTAAGATTGATGATGAAGAAAATTACAAGAATTTCATATATTTCTAGGTGGTAATTTAGCAAAATATTTTGAAGGTTTATATACTTTGGCAATAGAATGAATATGAGAAAGAGAGAGAAAAAGGACAAAGGGATGTTTACATGTCTCTGTGATATAAATCATGTTCCATAAGTGGAGAAAGTATTTAAATTTATAAATTTAGTAACCCATTTTAATTTCAACATCTGTGATACATCAAACTTAATATGTCTAGTAGACAGTGGCTTTATATAGCATTGTGTGTTTATGTGTATGTGTACCTGCATGTGCAGAGAGAGTGAGAGATCTAAATAGAGACACAATCACACTGATAAAATATAATACTATTGTATATACAGAAAGAGACTGAGATATAAATAAATATATGTATATGAAGATATATACTCTATAAAGAGATATAACTATATATGAAGAAATATATCCACCTTAAAATTTAGTTAATACAACAAAACTTAAACTGAAATCCACATAAAAAAGTTTTCAGGAAAATTTTAAGGCTAAAGTTAAATATAGTACCCACTTTATAAATCCTTATATAAGTTTTATTAGTTAAATATGGTTGTATAAATATATGTATAAACTTTATACAACCTTTGAGAGTTGTTATAAAAATCAGACAAAAGCAATTCCAATTATGGAAACAGTTGCAAAAAATTTTAACAAATTTTTTATGAATTTAAAACCAATATAAGTAAAGTAAATTATCATTATAAGAGTTTTGTTCACTTACTTCTCACCTAGAGAATTAGGATGACAGCATTAGAAAATACATTAACATATTCCTACAACTATATGGCAGATTAGACCCCAGGAAGCCCACCTTGTACAGAACTTCTAAATAGTCTTGTATACATAGTGTTTCTGGACTATTGCATGGGCATATAAAAACAAAATCTTAAATGTGAGAATAAGTGATTAAAAATTAATTCAATTCATTAGTAAATATTTTTTTTTTAAACTAGGTGTGTCTTATTTATTCATTTTTTTTTTGAGAGGAGAGGGAGAGACAGAGACAGAGAGAGAGGGAGAGAGAGAGAGAAGAAGAGACAGAGAGAGAGAAGTGGGGGAGGAGCTGGAAGCATCAACTCCCATATGTGCCTTGACCAGGCAAGCCCAGGGTTTCGAACCGGCGACCTCAGCATTTCCAGGTCGACGCTTTATCCACTGCGCCACCACAGGTCAGGCAGTAAATAATTTTTTTCTATCCCAAATTACATGGATTTAGAATGTAACATAATAAATAGTGTAGAGTTAGAAAGGAAATTTGGTTATTAGCAGGAAGGTCTGACTACCCTCTTCTTCATTCTACATTGTAGATCAGTGGCCCCCAAACTTTTTACACAGGGGGCCAGTTCACTGTCCCTCAGACCATTGGGGGGTGAGACTATAAAAAACTATAAACAAATCCTTATGCACACTGCACATATCTTATTTTAAAGTAAAAAAAAACAAAACAGGAACAAATACAATATTTAAAATAAAAAACAAGTAAATTTAAATCAACAAACTGACCAGTATTTTAACTATGCTCCTCTCACTGACCATAAATGAATGAGGTGCCCCTTCCAGAAGTGTGGCAGGGGCCAGATAAATGGCCTCAGGGGAATGTATGCAGCCCATGGGCCATAGTTTGGGGACCCCTGCTGTAGAGTGTAGAGTAATATACAGGAGTTACATACCTTCACCTAAATTTAATTTAACTATTTAAATTCCTATCAAGTTTAGATTTAGTTTAAAATAATACAAAGTTCTTGAAGAAGAAGAGAAAGAACAAGGGATAGAGACCTTGTTCAATCTAAACATAGCTGAAAACTTCCCTAAACTGATGCAGGGGAAAGTCATACATGTTCAAGAAGCACAGAGATCTCCATTAAAGAGAAACTGAAAGAAATCTACACCAAGACACATCATACTTAAAATATCAAATCTAAGAGATAAAGAGAAAATATTAAAAGCTGCTAGAGAAAAAAAGGCAATCAGCTACAAAAGAGCCCCCATAAAGATGATATTTGACTTCTCAACAGAAACACTGGAGGCCAGAAGGAAATGGCAAGAAATATATAAAGTAATGCAGAACAAGAGCCTACAACAAAGAATTCTTATCCAGCAAGGCTATCATTTAAAATTGAAGGAGAAATAAAAAGCTTCCCAGACCAAAAAACAAACAAACAAACAAACAAAAACCCTCAAGGAATTCATTACAACCCAACAAATGGGGAAAGAAATGTTAAAGGGCCTGCCTGTTATAAACAGGACAAAGAAGAAAAATAATATAGTAAAAGAGAAATATAGCTTTAAAGAATAAAATGACAATAAACAACTACATATCAATAATAACCTTAAATGTAAATGGAGTAAATGATCCAATCCAAAGACATAGGATAGCTGCATGAATAAGAAAGCAGGACCAATACATATGCTGTCTACAAGAAACACACATCAAATCAAAAGATACACATAGACTGAAGGTAAAAAAAATAGAAAAAAATATTTCATGTAAATACAAATGAAAAATAAAGCTGGGGTAGCAATACTTATATCAGACAAAATGCACTTTAAAACAAAGGCTATAGTAAGAGATAAAGAAGGTCACTACATAATGATAAAGGGAGCAAACCAACAGGAAGATATAACCATTATAAATATCTACGCACCTAATATAAGAGCACCTAAATATATAAAGCAGACTTTGATGGATTTAAAGGGTAAGATCAACAGCAATACTATAATAGTAGGGGATTTTAATACCCCATTAACATCACTAGATAGATCCTCAAGAAAAAAAAATTAACAAAAAAACAGCAGACTTAAAGAACACACTAGATCAACAGGATTTAATAGATATTTTCAGAACCTTTCACCCTAAAGTAGCAGAACATATATTCTTTTCATGTGCTCATGGTACATTGTCTAGGATAGACCACATGTTAGGGCACAAAAGTGGTCTCAACTAATTTAAGAAGATTGAAATCATATCAAGCACTTTCTCTGATCACAATGGCATGAAACTAGAAATCAATCACAACAGAAAAAGTGAAAAATACTTAAACACATGGAAACTAAATAGTATGTTATTAAATAACAAATGAGTTAACAATGATATCAATGAGGAAATAAAAAAAATTAGAAATGAATGATAATGAGCATATAACAACTCAAAATTTATGGGGCACAGCAAAAGCAGTTCTGAGAGGGAAGTTTATAGCACTACAGGCATACCTTAAGAAGTTAGAAAAAGCTCGAATAAACAACTTAACACTGCATCGAAAAGAACTAGAAAAAAAACAGCAAGTAAAGCCCAGACGTAGTAGAAGGAAGAAAATAATAAAGATCGAGGTAGAAATAAATGACATAGAGGCTAAAGAAACAATACAGAGGATCAATGAAACCAAGAGTTGGTTCTTTGAAAGGGTAAACAAGATCAATGAACCTTTAACCAGACTTATCAAGAAAAAGAGAGATGACTCAAATAAATAAAATTAGAAATGAGAGTGGAACAATAACAACTGACACAACAGAAATACAAATATTGTAAGAAAATACTATGAAAAACTGTATGCCAAAAATTTAGACAGCCTAGGTGAAATGGACAAGTTCTGTGAAACATAGAATCTTTTAAAAATCAATCTGGAGAGTGACGTCATGGAAATGGCGCCGTGAGAAGCGCGTCCGACAGCTCTCCCCTAAATCACAACAAATTTATCAACTAGAAACAGAAAAATTTATCCTCGGAGCATTCCGGAGTTCCACACAAACTGAAAGCAAAAGGACTGTTATCACTTGAATCTGAGAGATGAGGGTGTGGAGGAAGCTACCGCAGCGACGCTCATTCAAGCCGCCAGGGAGTGCGCCCGCGGTGAGTCAGCCCATATACTTGGGAACCGCGAGCCGCCGCGAGCCCGCGAGCTGCCGCGAACCCCCGCGAACCGCCACCACGAGCTGCCGCGAGCCCCCGTGAACCGCCACCGCGAGCGGCCGCCACGAGCCGCCGCGCGCGCGCCCGGTCCGGTTGAGCACTGCTGACGTTCCCAGCGGCCCGCACACTGCGAGTGGGGGTCGCCGGCCACTGGTGCCCGGAGCGCGCCATTCGCGCGCTTGCCTTGGGCATGCCACGCGCCCAGGGCGCCCTACTGGCCCGCACACCCAGGGGGCTCCATTATCCTGCGCCTGGTGCGGTCCAGCAGCCAGAGGCGGGGCGAGCGGGAGAGGCTTGGGAGATTCTCTCCGTGGGCGGGGCACCTCACCCAGCCATTCAAGCTAACAATCAAGCGTTGGGGGAGGGGTGCGCGCAGGCAGCCTAAAATACCTTCGGAAACACAGCTGCGACCCAATCACTGAAATTAGCTTAACCCATAAAATCTGCGCACCCTGGGTTCTAATTGATAAGATCTCTCTCAGTTCAGCGATCCAAGACAAGAGGCGTGATATTTTTTAGTGCCTCTCGCTAAAGGGGCGGGGGCAACTTCTGATTGATAGAGCCTCCATATTCAGGGATAAACGCTAACAAGAAGGACTTGGCAGATAATAAGGTCTATACTACACTAGTCGTAAGCAGAGACTAGTGCCTCTTCTTCCCTGCAAAAACAGGCTACAAAGTGTGGAAAGCCTGGGTTGAGAGGTCCAACTAAATGATAGGCGCTGAACAGTCACCTTGACAACAATTGACTCCCACCCCCGCCTGATTACACTGGAGGCCCTGACTCTCAGAGCCTTTCCCAAAGCCTTGCACTGAGTGGGGATAGAGTGGGGATTCCCCAGCTCTTTGAGCCTCTTACTCCCCAGGCAGAAGCAGTTGCAGCCTTATAGCTGGATCACCAGGCTGCTAATTCAGAAAGGGGGGACTAGGAGAGAGAATCCAGGAAAGCAAACTCTCTCATCGTTGGACCCTGCAAACGCCAACAAGCCTTTACTTCCAGCAAGACTAAAGCCAATTATATGACATTGCCATAGAATCCCATCAACTGCAAATCCCTACCTAAGAGTGACACAGGGGCAGAGTCTGGGGTACAGAGTCACCGACTAGGAAGAGGGAGAGAAAAGAAAAGGGAAGAAGTTAACCTCTCAAAATCAAGAAAACCCACAGACTTTACAACTTGATCCACTAATTTTTTTTTTGTTGTTGTTGCTTGTTTCTTCTATCTTTTTGCCTTTATTTCCTCCACCTCAGGCCTTCTATTCTCTGCCCATCTTATGCTTCCCCTTTCTTGAACTACACTACCTATGAGTGTTGCATTTTATTTTTCTTCTTCATCCTCACTCTCCCTTAAGGTTATACTCCAAAACACTTAACTCTCACTCTCTCCTCTTTTTTTTTTTTTTTGTCTTGCTTTATTTTGTTTTTTTCTCCTCCTATTTTATTTCTTCCTTCGTTTTTCTCTTTTTCTTATTTTTTCCTTTCTATTCGTTTTTTCTTTTCTCATTTTACTTTCCTCCCATATAATCCTCAATCACGAACAAATTAGTTAATTTGGGACTCAAGGCTTTTTATTTTGGTTTTATTTCTCTTTTTTGCTTTTGTTTTTATTTTTTTTTCTCTTGTTTGTTTATTTTTGTGGCATTTTGGGTCCTCCCAACCCAAGGTCTCCATTGTATTTAGTCTTCGCTCCACTTAATACAACAGATTTTTACTTATTATTTTTATTTTTTCTTCTTTATTATTCTTTTTTGGTCCTTTTTTCTGATTCCCTCTTATCCCTCTCATTATATCTCTTAGTTGACCATCACTTACAAGCAAATCATCTTATGCTTGTCTAAGATTTTCTTCCTTTTTTTTTTTTTTTTACATTTAGTAGGTCCCTACTCCCTTTTTTTGCCCCTTGAACTCTTCACCCCAAATCAGGCCCTCCATTATAGGCACGATATTTCCCTGAGGAGGGGAGAGGAGGAAAAGAGAAGAGAGAAAAAAGGGGGAAATAATAAATTATTACTGTTTTTTTTTGTGGGGTGTTTTACCCTTTTTTTTTTTTTTTTTTTTTTCTTTTTACTCTTTATTAATTAGAATTAGTGCTATCAATAAGACCACCCTCAGATGCCGATAAGAAAGAGGAAATCGAATATTATGGATACAAAAGAAAGAGAGGTAACACAAATAGATGTGGAAAAATCTATGGAGAAAAGACTTAACATATTGGAAGCCTTGGAGCTAAATGACAGAGAATTTAAAATAGAAATCTTAAAAATACTCAGAGATATACAAGAAAACACAGAAAGGCAATATAGGGAGATCAGAAAACAACTCAATGAACACAAAGAATATATTACCAAGGAAATTGAAACTATAAAAACAAATCAAACAGAAATGAAAAACTCAATTCACGAGCTGAAAAACGAGGTAACAAGCTTAGCTAACAGAACAGCCCAGATTGAAGATAGGATTAGTGAAATAGAAGACAAACAACTTGAGGCACAACAGAGAGAAGAAGAAAGAGACTCAAGAATAATAAAAAATGAGAAAGCCCTACAGGAATTGTCTGACTCCATCAGAAAGAATAACATAAGAATAATAGGTATATCAGAGGGAGAAGAGAAAGAAAATGGAATGGAGAATATACTCAAACAAATAATAGACGAGAACTTCCCAAGCCTGTGGAAGGAACTAAAGCCTCAAATTCAAGAAGCAAACAGAACACCAAGTTTTCTTAACCCCAACAAACCCACTCCAAGGCACATCATAATAAAGATGACACAAACCAATGACAAAGAAAAAATTCTCAAGGCAGCCAGGGAAAAGAAGAGTACAACATATAAAGGAAGGCCTATTAGATTATCATCAGATTTCTCAGCAGAAACTCTACAAGCTAGAAGAGAGTGGACCCCAATATTTAAAGCCCTGAAAGAGAGGAACTTTCAGCCAAGAATACTATACCCATCAAAGCTATCCTTCAAGTATGAAGGAGATATAAAAACATTCACAAATACAGAAAAGATGAGAGAATTTATCAACAGAAAGCCCCCACTCCAGGAAATACTAAGGGGGGTTTTCCAACCAGATTCAAAGAACAAAAGAAAACAACACCACAAGTAACAGCTCCACCAAGAACACAATAAAACCAAACTTAAACTGTGACAACAAAGGAAAAAAAGGGGGGAGAGGATGGAGATTAACAGTAGCAAAGGATGATGAAGTGCAGAAATACTTATAAGATAGGGTACTACAATGAATATGGTAGGTACCCTTTTCATTACTTAATGGTAACCACCCTTAAAAAAACCACTACAAAAACACTTGACTTAAAAAAGGTAGCAACAGAGGAAAGAAGTATGGAACACAAACAAACAAAAACAAATGATAGAAAAACAAAAAAGAAGAATCAAACTAGATACAAAACTAACAGAAAGCAATTTATAAAATGGCAGTAAGGAACCCACAAGTGTCAATAATTACACTAAATGTAAATGGATTAAACTTACCAATAAAAAGACACAGAGAAGCAGAATGGATTAAAAAAGAAAATCCAACTATATGCTGCCTACAAGAAACACATCTAAGCAACAAGGATAAAAACAAATTCAAAGTGAAAGGCTGGAAAACAATACTCCAAGCAAACAACACCCAAAAAAAAGCAGGTGTAGCAATACTCATATCTAATAATGCTGACTACAAGACAGAAAAAGTACTCAGAGACAAAAATGGTCATTTCATAATGATTAAGGGGAAGTTGAATCAAGAAGACATAACAATCCTTAATATATATGCACCAAACCAAGGAGCACCAAAATATATAAGACAGCTACTTATTGACCTTAAAACAAAAACTAACAAAAATACAATCATACTTGGAGACCTCAATACACCGCTGACGGCTCTAGATCGGTCATCCAAACAGAGAATCAATAAAGATATAGTGGCCTTAAACGAAATACTAGAACACCTGGATATGATAGACATCTACAGGACACTTCATCCCAAAGCGACAGAGTATACATTTTTCTCTAGTGTACATGGAACATTCTCAAGAATTGACCATATGTTGGGCCACAAAGACAATATCAGCAAATTTAGAAAAATTGAAATTGTACCAAGCATATTTTCTGATCATAAAGCCCTGAAACTAGAATTCAACTGCAAAAAAGAGGGGGAAAAACCCACAAAAATGTGGAAACTAAACAACATACTTCTAAAAAATGAATGGGTCAAAGAAGAAATAAGTGCAGAAATCAAAAGATATATACAGACAAATGAAAATGAAAATACGACATATCAGAATCTCTGGGATGCAGCAAAAGCAGTAATAAGAGGAAAGTTCATATCACTTCAGGCCTATATGAACAAACAAGAGAGAGCCGAAGTAAACCACTTAACTTCACACCTTAAGGAACTAGAAAAAGAAGAACAAAGACAACCCAAAACCAGCCGAAGAAAGGAGATAATAAAAATCAGAGCAGAAATAAATGAAATAGAGAACAGAAAAACTATAGAAAAAATCAATAAAACAAGGAGCTGGTTCTTTGAAAAGATCAACAAAATTGACAAACCCTTGGCAAGACTCACCAAGGAAAAAAAGGCACAGGACTCAAATAAATAAAATCCAAAATGAAAGAGGAGAGATCACCACAGACATCATAGAAATACAAAGAATTATTGTAGAATACTATGAAAAATTATATGCCACCAAATACAACAACCTAGTAGAAATGGATAAATTCCTAGAACAATACAACCTTCCTAGACTGAGTCATGAAGAAGCAGAAAGCCTAAACAGACCAATCAGCAGGGAGGAAATAGAAAAAACTATTAAAAATCTCCCCAAAAATAAAAGTCCAGGCCCAGACGGTTATACTAGTGAATTCTATCAAACATTCAAAGAAGACTTGGTTCCTATTCTACTCAAAGTCTTCCAAAAAATTGAAGAAGAAGCAATACTTCCAAACACATTTTATGAGGCCAACATAACCCTCATACCAAAACCTGGCAAGGATGGCATAAAGAAAGAAAACTACAGACCAATATCTCTAATGAATACAGATGCTAAAATACTAAACAAAATACTGGCAAACCGAATACAACAACATATTAAAAAAATAATACATCATGATCAAGTGGGATTCATCCCAGAATCTCAAGGATGGTTCAACATACGCAAAACGGTTAACGTAATACACCATATCAACAAAACAAAGAACAAAAACCACATGATCTTATCAATAGATGCAGAAAAGGCTTTTGATAAAATACAACACAATTTTATGTTTAAGACTCTCAACAAAATGGGTATAGAAGGAAAATATCTCAACATGATAAAGGCCATATATGATAAACCATCAGCCAACATCCTATTAAACGGCATAAAACTGAGGACTTTCTACCTTAAATCAGGAACAAGACAGGGTTGTCCACTCTCTCCACTCTTATTCAACGTGGTGCTAGAAGTTCTGGCCAGAGCAATCAGACAATACAAAGAAATAAAAGGCATCCATATCGGAAAAGAAGAAGTAAAGCTATCACTTTTTGCTGATGATATGATCCTATACATCGAAAACCCAAAGGACTCCACAAAAAGATTATTAGAAACAATAAACCAATACAGTAAGGTCGCAGGATACAAAATTAACATACAAAAGTCCATAGCCTTTCTATATGCCAACAATGAAATATTAGAAAACGAACTCAAAAAAATAATCCCCTTCACTATTGCAACAAAAAAAATAAAATACCTAGGAATAAACATAACAAAGAACGTAAAGGACCTATATAATGAAAATTACAAAGCATTGTTAAGGGAAATCGAAAAAGATACAATGAGATGGAAAAATATTCCTTGTTCTTGGATAGGAAGAATAAATATAATCAAAATGGCCATATTACCCAAAGCAATATACAAATTTAATGCAATTCCCTTCAAAATCCCTATGAGATTTTTTAAAGAAATGGAACAAAAAATCATCAGATTTATATGGAACTATAAAAAACCCCGAATAGCCAAAACAATCCTAAGGAAAAAGAATGAAGCTGGGGGCATTACAATACCTGACTTTAAACTATATTATAGGGCCACGATAATCAAAACAGCATGGTATTGGCAGAAAAATAGACACTCAGACCAATGGAACAGAATAGAAAGCCCAGAAATAAAACCACATATATATGGTCAAATAATCTTTGATAAAGGGGCCAACAACACACAATGGAGAAAAGAAAGCCTCTTCAACAAATGGTGTTGGGAAAACTGGAAAGCCACATGCAAAAGAATGAAACTCGACTACAGCCTGTCCCCGTGTACTAAAATTAATTCAAAATGGATCAAAGACCTAAATATAAGACCTGAAACAATAAAGTACATAGAAGAAGACATAGGTACTAAAATCATGGACCTGGGTTTTAAAGAACATTTTATGAACTTGACTCCAATGGCAAGAGAAGTGAAGGCAAAGATAAATGAATGGGACTACATCAGAATTAAAAGTTTTTGCTCAGCAAGAGAAACTGATATCAAAATAAACAGACAGCCAACTATATGGGAACTGATATTTTCAAACGACAGCTCAGATAAGGGCCTAATATCCAAAATTTACAAAGAACTCATAAAACTCAACAACAAACAAACAAGCAATCCAATAAAAAAATGGGAAGAGGACATGAACAGACACTTCTCCCAGGAAGAGATACAAATGGCCAACAGATATATGAAAAGATGCTCAGCTTCATTAGTTATTAGAGAAATGCAAATCAAAACTACAATGAGATACCACCTCACCCCTGTTAGATTAGCTATTATCAACAAGACGGGTAATAGCAAATGTTGGAGAGGCTGTGGAGAAAAAGGAACCCTCATTCACTGTTGGTGGGACTGTAAAGTAGTACAACCATTATGGAGGAAAGTATGATGGTTCCTCAAAAAACTGCAAATAGAACTACCTTATGACCCAGCAATCCCTCTACTGGGTATATACCCCAAAACCTCAGAAACATTGATACGTGAAGACACATGTAGCCCCATGTTCATTGCAGCACTGTTCACAGTGGCCAAGACATGGAAACAACCAAAAAGCCCTTCAATAGAAGACTGGATAAAGAAGATGTGGCACATATACACTATGGAATACTACTCAGCCATAAGAAATGATGACATCAGATCATTTACAGCAAAATGGTGGGATCTTGATAACATTATAAGGAGTGAAATAAGCAAATCAGAAAAAAACAAGAACTACATGATTCCATACATTGGTGGAACATAAAAATGAGACTAAGAGACATGGACAAGAGTGTGGTGGTTACCAAGGGTGGGGGGGGAGGGAGGACATGGGAGGGAGGGAGGGAGAGAGTTAGGGGGAGGGGGAGGGGCACAGAGAAAACTAGATAGATGGTGACGGAGGACAATCTGACTTTGGGCGAGGGGTTTGCAACATAATTTGATGACAAAATAACCTAGACATGTTTTCTTTGAATATATGTACCCTGATTTATTAATGTCAAAAAAAAAAAAAAAAGAATTGTTTAAGAGAATTCTGTCATAACATGCTTGTCTCTGTGTCTGATCTATACTAGACTTGCATGTACATGCTCAATAAATATCAAATAAATTAGTAATTGCTTAGAATTAAACACTTATTAAGATATAAAAAAAAATCAATCTGGAAGAATCAGAAAACTGAAACAGATTGGTTAGAAGAAATGAGATCGAAACAGTTATCAAAAACTCCAAACAAACAAAAGCCCTCAGCCAGATGGCTTCAGAGCTGAATTCTACCAAATATTCAAAGAAGAATTAACTCCTATCCTTCTCAAACTATTTCAAAAAATTCAAAAGGAAGGAAGACTTCCAAGCTCCTTTTATGAGGTGAGCATAATTCTAATTCCAAAACCAGGCAAAGACAACACAAAGAAAGAAAATTATAGACCAATATCCCTGATGAATTTAGATGCCAAAATCCTCAACAAAATATTAGCAAACTGGATCCAACAATACATGAAAAAAATCATGATCAACTTGGATTTATTCTGGGGAGGCAAGGATGGTACAATATTTGTAAATCAATCAATGTGATTCATCACATAAACAAAAGGAAGGAGAAAAACCACATGATAATTTCAATAGATGCAGATAACATTTGATAAAATCTGGCACCCATTTATGATCAAAACAATCAGCAAAATAGAAATACAGGGAACATACCTCAACATGATAAAGGCCATGTATGACAAACCCACAGCCAACATCATGATCAATTGGAAAAAATTAAAAGCAGTCCCCTTAAGATTAGGAACAAGGCAAGGGTGCCCTCTTTCACACTCTTATTCAACATAGTACTGGAGGTCTTAGCCACAGCAATCAGACAAGAAAAAGAAATAAAATGCATCCAAATTGGAAAAGAAAAAGTAAAACTTTCATTATTTGCAAATGATATGCTACTGTACATAGAAAACCCTAAAGTCTCAGTCAAAAAACTACTGAACCTGATAAATTAATTCAGCAAGGTGTCAGGATATAAAATTAATACACAAAAATCAGAGGCATTTTTATACATCAACAATGAACTGTCAGAAAGAGAAATTAAGGAAAATATCTCCTTCTCTATTGCAACAACAGAAATATAAAGTACCTAGGAGTAAATTTAACCAAGGAGTTTAAAAACTTGTACCTGAAAAATTATAAAACATTGATAAAAGAAATCAAGGAAAATTCAAACAAATGGAAGCATATACCATGTTTATGGATAGGAAGAATAAAAATCATTAAAATGTCTCTATTATCTAATGTGACTTATAAATTCAATGCAATACCAATTAAAATACTAATGACATACTTCAAAAATATAGAACACATCTTCCAAAAATTTATATGGAGCCAAAAAAGAACACAAATAGCCTCGGCAATCTTGAAAATGAAGAATAAAATGAGAGGTATCATACTTCCTGATATCAAGTTATACTTCAAGGCCATTGTACTCAAAACAGCCTAGTACTGGAATAAGAACAGGCATATAGATCAATGGAACAGAACTGAGAACCCAGAAATAAACCCACACCTTTATGGACAATTGATATTTGACAAAGGAGGTAAGAGCATACAATGGAGTAAAGACAGTCTCTTTAATAAATGGTGTTGGGAACATTAGACAGTTACCTGCAAAAAAATGAAACTATTCCACCAACTTACACCATTTACAAAAATAAACTCAAAATGGATAAAACACTTAAATGTAAGTTGTGAAACCATAAGCATCTTAGAAGAAAACATCTTAGAAGAAAGATGTCAGCAGTAAGCTCACCGACATCTCTTGCAGCAATATATTTGCTGTTCTATCTCCACAGGCAAGTGAAATAAAAGACAGGATAAACAAATGGGACTATATCAAACTAAAAAGCTTTTGTAAGCTAAAGATAATATGAACAGAATAAAAAGACAAACCACACAATGGGAGAACATATTTGACAATACATCTGATAAGGTGTTAATAACCAAATTTTATAAAGAACTTGTAAAACTTATCTCCAGAAAGACAAACAATTCAATCAAAAAATGGGCAAAGCAAATGAATAGACACTTCTTCTAAGAGGACATACATGTGGCCAATAGATGATAAAATGTTCAATATCACTAATCATTAGAGAAATGCAAATTAAAACCACAATGAGATACCACCTCACACCAGCCAGAATGGCACTCATTAACAAAACAACGCAAGACAGGTGCTGGCGAGAATGTGAAGAAAGGGGACCCCTCATGCACTGCTGGTGTAAATGCAGACTGGTGCAGCCACTGTGGAAAACAGTATAGGGATTTTTCAAAAAATTTAAAATTGAACTGCCTTTTGACCCAGCCATCCCACTTTTAGGAATATATCCCAAGAACACCATATCATTGATTCAAAAATAGAAATGCATCCCTCATGTTTATGCCAGCATTGTTCACAATAGCAAAGATCTGGAAACAGCTCAAGTGTCTGTTAGTAGATGAGTGGATTAAAAAGCAGTGGTACATATATGCAATGGAATACTATGGGGCAATGAAAAAGAAAAAATATTCCCTTTTTTAACAACATGGATGGACCTGGAAATTATTATGTTAAGTGAAATAAGCCATGCAGAGAAAGAAAAATATCATATGACATCACTCATTTGAGGAATCCAAGAAATAATGTGACCTAAGGAATGGAATTGAGACAGGAGAGATCAAAGGGACCAGAGGAAAAGAGGACAGAGGGAAAGGGGATGATAGGATGGAATACTCCTGAAGGGAAGGGGGAAGGGTAATATTGGAAAGATGCAATAGAGATGTTGAGTGGAATACGGGGGAAGGAGAGACGCATTTGAGTTGACACTAGAATCTATGTAAACACAATAAATTAAATTAAAAAAAAGAAGAATTAAATTTAGGTCCTGGCCAGTTGGCTCAGTGGATAGAGCATTGGCCTGGTGTATGGATGTCCTGGGTTTGATTATGGATCAGGGCACACAAGAGAAGTGACCATCTTCTTCTCTTCTCTTCCCTCTCCCCCTCTTGCCTTTTTCCCTTACAGCAGCAGCCAGTGGTTCAATTGGTTTGAGCATCAGCCTCAGGCACTGAGTATAGCTTGTTTGATAACCCCCATATGGGGTTTGTCAGGTGGATCCCGGCAGGGGTGCATGTGGGAGTCCATCTCACTATCTTCCCTGCTCTCACTTAATAAAAATAAATAAATAAATTTAATAAATGAGTACTACCAATGAATTTTCTGTACCATGTTGTCTAGTTGATTTTTTTCTATCAAAGATTTGAAATTAGTATTGATGTTTCCTTTGCTGCTTATTCAAAAAATAAAAAGAAAAAAAAAAAACTAAAATACTTTCAAAGAAAAAAACAAACACTGAGACAAAGGAGAATGTCTGGAAAGCCCAAAAAGGCTAGATTCCATACAATAAAATTCCAAAGAAAAGAGAGCTTAGCTACATAGAAAGAAAGCTTCAGAGATCTCCAGAGGACCCTCTTCAAACCTTCAGTTGAGCACTCGTTAGCATATATGTATGAGAAAACTACTGAAGTCTGGGGAAAGAATTCAAAAAGATTAAAACAAACATATTCCAAAGCACACAAAGGGCCAGATAAAGTTCCTATTCATATCAGAGTCTGAAATCTCAAAAATAAAGGCTCATTGGATAGATTGCTCAAGAGATTTAACTTAATTGTTGGGAGGTATTAGCCCTAAATTAAACTCTCTCTGGTCCTGCCTATCAAATCTTAGAAACAAAATAGATATCCTCAATTATACCTGAGTAAAAGATAAAACAAAACAAAAGGTAATACAGATAACACTGGTGAAATTTGAATAACTTCTATAGTTTAGTTAATATTTTAAAATGTTATTTTGAATGATGTCAGAGTAATGGTGACAGAAGAGAAAGCTTGATCTCTCCTCTGGGAATTTCAACAAATTGAACAGTGAAGGAACCCCAGCTGGTCTCACAGCCTTGCCTGAAAAGACCTCAACTACTATCACAGTGAAGATGATTCTTTATTATATAAATTTACAGGGACACAAACATTCAGTCCACAGCAAAAACTAAAATGTCTCATATTAAAAGTACACTGAATGCAATTAGCAGTTTATAAGATATTGCAAAGGAAAATATAAATAAGTACATAGCATAAAACTATCCCAAATGAAACCCAAAGGAAAAGAGAATTTATGAAGAAATGTTAATAGAATATCAGTGAGTGGACAGAAAAATAAAAATAATCTAATAAATTTGTAATATGGGGAATGACAGAAAAATCACCCGAAATAAAATAGCCAAAATTTCCTAGAAGCTAAACCAATCTAAAGCACAGACATATGGTCGTGAAGAGAGGGGACACTGTATCAAGACATCTTATACACTAATTGTTCAAAACTGATGATAAATAAATCTTAAAATAACAAAGTGGGACAGTGGAGGTGGATGGGAGGTCACACAATGTATAGAGGCACAGACATAAGAAGTATCATTCACTTCTTGCTAGAAAAAATACAGCCAGAAGACAATGATATTTAAAGTGATGAAAGAAAAACAAAGAAACCCAAACTCAATCTGGAATTCTACGCAATTAAAATATATTTCAAACAGGCACAAGATATAAAGATGTTCCCACCAGTAGAATCACACTACAGGAAATGTTAAAATATGTTCACAGGATAAAACAGTTATCAAATCAAAATCTGAATCTACATCAAGAAAGGAAAAACAACAAAAAATTTTAATTTGGGTACATATAAAGTATTTGTAAATGCATTATTTAAATTTCCTCAAGAAATAATTAACTATTTAAGTTAAAATTAATAACAATGAACTATGGAATTTATAAAAGTTTGAAATGATACATATGGCAATAATAGTACAATAAAAATTAGGAGGGGGAAAATCTTGGAAACCTGCTTTTGTAAATTTTTATACCATATTAAAGATGGTATAATATCACTTAAAGAGAGACTCTGTTAAATTAAATATGTATACTATAGACCCAAAGCAACTACTAAACTAGGATAGCAAATTTTCTTACCTAACAATTCAACAAATGAGAAAGAACATTATAAAAATACTCATTTGATCAAAAGACAAGGCGGACAGAAACAGACAACAAACAGTTGTTACAAATGGAAAATAAATGGCAAGATGGTAGATTTAAATACAGACATATAAATAACTAAACAAAAGACAGTGGCTACACTAATACTGAAGAAAATACATGCCAAATAAAATAATATTACCCAAGAAAAGAAGGTCATTTAAATATAATATAAAAGTCAATTCATCTAAAGGACATAGTATATAAATATAAATAGCTATACACTTAGTATCAAAAATTAGACATGCATGGAAAAAAGAGAAAATCCACCATTGTATTCAAACATTTCAACATTCTACATTAAATAATTAATAGAAGCAGAGAGCAAATCAAGTATAGAAAAGTTGAATAGCACTATCAATCAGTATGAACTAATGACATTTTATCCAGAAACAGTGAAGTATACATTATTTTCCACTCTTGGTACATTTTCCAAAATATTTTTGACCATGAATTAAGGTTCAATGAGTAAAAATAATTTAAGTAATAAAAGTAAACATATATCTGACCGCAATGTAATTGAACTAGAAAATGATATGAAAAAATATCTAAATATTTTTAAATTAAATAAAACACTTTTAAATAATTCATGGAACAAAAAAGAAGTCAAAGAAAAATTAAAACCATTTGTAAACTGAAAGTAAATAAAAATAATACTTATCAAAAATTTGGAGATATGACTAAATCAATAGAGGGAAATTTATAGCACCAAGTAATTATACTAGAGATTATTTTGTACAAACAAAAGAAGCAAATTAAACATAAAAGAAAATATCCCCTCAAGAAGAGATGGTATATACCAGAATAGAAATTAATAATACAAAAAATTAGATGTGGGAATATAGTATCTCCCAACTCATTCTATGAGAACATTACTGTAAAACAGCCAATCTATATAACACATTAAATGAAAAAAAGATAACACACCAACCAATATTCTTCATATACAAAAATGTAAATTTGTACTGAAATTGCAGTAAACTGAATACAATAATACAGGAAAGTATAATGCATCATACATAAGTCTTGTTTGTAGCAGCTTATAAATTGGTTTAACATTTAAAATTTCAAACAAAATAAATTACTCATTACCAAATTTTAAAAATTTGAGTATATATTCATTGTCACATGAATTAATGTTTAATATAATTTGATAATATTAACAACTGTATTGGATGGAAAAAATTTTAAGAAAACTAGGTATAGAAGCAACTTCCTCAACCTTCAAAATGACAACTACAAAAAATCTAGAGCTAACATCACATTTAAAGTTTACTTGATACTTTCCTGAGAAGATCATGTCAAGGATACAAGCTTTCATTTGATGTTTCACTGAAGTTCTAGCCAATGCAATGAGCACAGACACACACACACACACACACACACACACACAAACAGATTGATGGAGATAAATATAACTGTAGATATGTAAATATAGATACTTTACCTAGTATATTTATAATATTTATATTAGTCATTTTTGTTGTATAATGTGTTACATCATCATACAAAATATTTCTATGAATCGAACTGCTTCCAAGCAGTGTTCTATTTATATTCTCATATTTTTCATCCTAATCAGAATTAGTATAAATAATGTTAATTACCATAATTTATATTAGCATGCAATTAAAAATTCCATGAAATTATGTACGTGATCTTTCTTCTAACTTCCATATAAATATAGATGTAAATTTTATCATGCTTAATTGATTTATATATACTACAAAAAAGTCTGCTTCAAATGCAAATTTCAAATAAAAGTAATAAAATTTCAAAAATAATCTATATAAACTGAACTCTCAACAGAAAACTAAGAAAATTTGTAAGTTTGCAGCATTTATATAATTCTTTTCTTTTATAGATGTATATTATTTAAAATAAATTTTCAGTATATAAAACTTCAGGGCTAAAAAAACAAACAAAAATCTCCCTTTTTGGTTTCTTTGGAAATCAGGTAGGTCAGAAATGCCAGAATGCTGACAGAATTGAAAGGGAGAAATCTCACTTGCAGATTTCAACTGCTGACTACCTCCTGGTAGCAGCTAAGTGCCAGGTTCTAGGTCTATTATGTTACTGCTTCAACTTCAGAACAAAGGCAATTAAAGCAATGTATTTAGTCTTATTTGGAAAATATGAGTACCTTTAATTACAAAAGAAAGAAAATGTCAGAATTGATGTGCTGTTGCCTCTTTGGCTACTGCAACTTCTTAACCATTAAACAGCAAAAATAGCAGACTGCCCTGGCTGGTTGTCTCAATGGTAGAGTGTTGGCCCTATGTGTGGATGTCCCCAGTTCGATTTCTAGTCGGGGCACTCAGGAGAAGCGCCCATATACTTTTCCACCTTTGCCCTTCTCCTACCTCTCTGTCTCTCTCTTCCTCTCCCACAGCCAAAGCTCCATTGAAGCAAAAGTTGGCCTGGGTACTGAGGATGGCTCCATGGCCTCTGCTTCAGGTGCTAGAATGTCTCCGGTTGCAACTGAGCAACACTCCAGATGGGCAGAGCATCACCCCCTAGTGGACATGCTGGGTGAATATTTGTTGGCACATGCAAGAGTCTGTCTCTCTGTCTCCCTGCTTCTCACTTCAAAAAAATACAAAAAAAAAAAAAGAAAAAAAAAAGAAATAGCAGACTTATAAGAGTTCACAGCAACTGGTAACAATTGCTTCAAATTATTTCACTTTTGCCACATTTGGGAAGGTCATCTTTTTTCATCATTTAATAGTTTGCAGTAATTATTTTAAACTCAGCATTTTAACATTATTAGTGATAAGCTAAATTTAATTTGGCTGCATGTTGAATCTTTCTTTTGTTTTTTATTATCTAATATATAATAATTGTCTTATATACATTTTAGTTTTATTTTAAATGAGTAGAGATAAAGTAAATATTTGCTTTCCATGTATATATTTCTCAGAGGTAATGTTTTTGTTTATATTTTGTGTTTAGCCCTATTTAAAAGCTGGTTTAAAATTTTTCCTATAAACATAGATTAGGAACTGTAATCTAAGGCATTAAAAGAAAATTATACACTGTCTAAACTATTAATAAGATGTGATGTATATTGAAACCCCTAGCTTCAATTAAGCCTAATAAGTTCTTATCATTCAAGGTGAATCAGATGAATAAAGTATACCCAGAAGAGAAAAAGTCACTACCTTTATGGAAATTTATGTTTGCATTAAAATTAATTTTTGACATGAATAATTTAGAATTTTACCACTACCATTTATTGAATACTAGTTATCATTAAAAGTTTTAATAGTAACTTTATGTACATTATCTTATGTAATCTCTCCTGTAACCAATTTATTTGGTAGATAATCTTTAAGTAGATGGTGAAAATGAGGCTTAGAGTAACAAGAAAGTGAACCAGTATAAAAAATAAAATAGCTAAGAGTAGTGAAACTATGATTTAAAATTCTGACCCACAAAAGTAGAGTCAGCAACTTTTTGCTTCTTAGCTTTCTTTACTAAGTTTCTTCAAAATAAATTTAACTCTTTTTTCCTTTCCTTTAACCTACCACATTCATTTTCAGAAAATTAACTTACCATTGGCAATTTTTTACTGTGATTTCTCTAATCTTTCATACTAATAAATCAGCCTTCATTTTCTTTCTCATTCACTATTGAAATGTCTTTCTAAATCATACCTGTCATTTAATTTTGCTTTCAATTTATCCCTTCTATTATCTACATATATTAAGGCTTGATTTGGTCATTTCTCTATATACACATACTCAAACTCAAAAATGTACTCTTTTTGATATAAGAGACAAAGTAAATAAATAGAAAAAAAGAAGCCAGAATATTATGGAGAAGAAACAATATTATAAAATTTTAACATTAGATATATGTATTTTGTTTGAGAAAAAGAAAGACTGTTTCTTATTCTGAGATATTGTAGGTGTGAATAAATTATTGATGTATATCTTGACTACACAACATTGTGCTTTACCCTCTCCTATTCCTAGACTTAAAAATGAAGATTTTCTGGTGCTGCTGGAAACCAACAGCCCAGCACATTGTTGAGATTGAAATGGCCAAAGAATGTTTAATACTCCGAAGAGCAGAATTGCATAGAAAACAGAACTTACAATAATCGTCAAGACAGCCAGCACACTAATGCTGTCTCTCACCTCACAAAAGATAACACTGGAATAAAAGTAAAAAAAAAAAAAAAAAAAGCAAGTAAGTGATAATAGGAACACAACAATGTCCAAGGCCAAAACAGATTCATTTAAGAAGATGAACTGTCTATAAGTTTTGAATGAGCACCTACCTATCCACAGGTTTGGCTCCATTGTCTCCAGCCACAAATGAGGCAATAGAGTATTAGGCAAAAGAATGAATGTGCAAATTATGCATATAGTTGCTGATTGACAGCTTTTTGGCCCATCTGCTGGCACAAACTGGCCCTGGCACTGAAGAGGAGCTATATTCACAGTTTCTGGGAAAGAGAGGCTGGTTTTGACAGCCGCTGTCACTTTCCATAAGCCATCAAAGAAGAGCTGCCTAGATGGTGCTGCCTGGTTCTCCCAGCAAGAAGTATCCGGAGCTTATGAATATTACAGGGAAGTGAGGAGGATTAATTAGATCATGTCTCCACACCACTTTGAGCTCCAAGAGAGAAGCTTTTAATTATAGAATCAGCCAGGAGCAAGTGAGGAAATAGACAAGGAAATAATATCAATCCTGTCAGGGGTAGAAGAGAATCATTTTTTGGATCATTTTCTTGCCTCAAGTCATGCATCCATGTTTTTCCACCTCCTTATTTTAGAACCCAGACATTACTTGAATAAAACACAGTTTATCTTTAAAAATTCTTTTTCTATCAAATCCAAGATGGTGGCAGAGTAGGTAGAAGTTACACTCACCTCCTCCCAAGACCAAACTGGAATTAAACTAAATTATAGAACAATCATCCTGACTAAACAACTGAAGTTTAGCTGAAGAGAAGCCTTATAACCATGGATTTACAGAAAAAGTCATATTAAAACTGCTAGGAAGGGTGGAGACATGAAAAGGGCTGGTCTCACTCCCATAGATGAGGACTATATTTTCAGAGGATATCTGAGCTACAAAGGTTACTCCTGAGAACCATGGGGTTAAGACTCCCCAGCCCAATGCTCCTGAGCGAGGAAGAGGTGCCCATATACAGCTGGCTGTGAAAGCAGCATGGTTTCCATCCACCAGGGTGAGATCAGAGTTTGCTAGAGATGTAAGCACCCTCTTAAAGACCCAATGCACAAAATTTTCTTCACAACCACTAACCCTGAGCTCTGACAGAGGAAGAGTGGGCTGAGCAAACTATAGTCCTGTGAAGATAGTCTGGGTTTTTTGGCTCTGGGGAGAAAACTGTAGGGATAGACACCAAGATACATGTGCTAAGTTATTTTCCCATACTACCGACACCATCTTTCTTGGGTGAAGCATTCCCCTCCATGTGGCATCAGCCAGGAGGAAAGCAATTGCCCACCCTCTGGACTCCCTGTAAGACTCAATTATAATAGGAGGGTCCACAGAACCCATACAAGGACATCCCTAGAGAACCCAGATCAGGTGTTCAAGAACACTGCAACACTGGACCCTACAGAACCCCTACTAAAAGGCCACCCCATGAAGACTGAGAGTCATAGCAGACACTAATACAATCTGTATGTTTGTAACATACAGAAACAAACACAAAGAAGTAGCCAAAATAGGAAGACAAAGAAACAGCCCCCCCCCTGAAAAAAATCAGGAGAACTCTCCAAAAATGAAGTAAAAAAAAATAGAAGCAAGCAATTTATCAGATATAGAGTTTTAATAAAATGGCTATAAAGATGCTCAAGGAACTTAGTGAGAACTACAAGAGCATGTAAAAGGACATAGAAACCAAAAATAAGACCAGTCAGAAATGAAGAATACAATATCTGACATCAAGAATTTATTTGAATAAATAAAAAGGAGGTTGGATGAAGCAGAGGACTGAATCTGTGAATTGGAAGACAAAGTAGGAAAATCACCCAATCAGAGCAGCAGGAAGAAAAAATATTACAAAGAATGAAGATAGTTCAAGAGATCTTTGGGAAAACATGAAACATAACAAAATCTGTATCATAGGAGTACCAGAAGGAGAAGAGAGAGCAAGGGATCAAGAATACACTCAAGAAATAATGACTGAAAACTTCCTTAACCAGGTAAAAGAAACACACACACACACACACACACACAAACACACACACACAAATTCAGGAAGCTCTTAGAGCCCCAAATAAAGTGGACCCAATGAAGCTCACAAAACACATCACAATTAAATAGCAAAGGCTAAAGACAAAGAGAATCTTAAAAGCAACAAGAGAAAGACAGTTATATACTTACAAGAGAGCCCCCAAAAGACTGTCAGCAAATTTCTCAACAGAAACATTTCTTGCCACAAAGGATTGGCATGAAATATTAAAAGTGATGAAAAGCAAGAAGCTATAATTAAGACTACTTTACCCAAAAAAGCTAACATTTAAAATTGAAGGAGAAATAAAGAGTCTGGGAGTTTCTTACCACCAAGCCAATATTACAAGAAATGTTCAAAGAGCCTGCTGAAGAAGAAGAAAAAGAAGAAGAAGAAGAAGAAGAAGAAGAAGAAGAAGAAGAAGAAGAAGAAGAAGAAGAAGAAGAAGAAGAAGGAGGAGGAGGAGGAGGAGGAAGAACAAAGAAACATAGTAAAAAAAATGGCAAAAAATTTTAAGTACCAATAATCACTTTAAATTTAAATGGCTTAAATGTGCCAATCAAAAGACATAGGACAAGCTGAATAGATAAGAAAACAAGCCCCATATATATGTTGTCTACAAGAGACCCACCTTAGAATGAAAGATACATACAGACTAAAAGTAAAGGGATCAAAAAAGATGCAAATGGAAAGAAACAAAAACTAGGGAAACAATACTTACATCTGACAAAAATAGATTTCAAAACAATGGCTGTAGTAAGAAAAAAAGAAGAAAATTACATATTGATAAAAGAACAATGCAACAAGAAGATAAAACCTTTGTAAACATATATGCACCCAATATAGGGGCACCTAAACCTGTATATCAAATTTTAATGGACATAAAGGAAGATATTGATAGTAATATAGTCATAAAAAGTAATTTTGACATACCATTTAAATCAATGGGAGATCTTCCAGAGAGAAAATCAATAAGGAAACAGCCACTTTAAATGACATACTAGATCAGATAGACTTAACTGATATTTTTAGAGCATTTCACCCTGAAGAAGGAGAATAGAGATTCATTTCAAGTGCACATGGAACACTTTATTTTATTTATTTATTTTTTATTAAAATTTAGCTGTTAATTGTCTCCATTCATTTACTTTTTAAAATTTTATTTATTCATTTTTAGAGAGGAGAGAGAGAGAGAGACAAAAAGGGAGAGAGAAGAGAGAGAGACAGAGAGAGAGAAGGGGGGAGGAGCTGGAAGCATCAACTCCCATATGTGTCTTGACCAGGCAAGCCCAGGGTTTTGAACCGGCGACCTCAGCATTTCCAGGTCAACGCTTTATCCACTGCTCCACCACAGGTCAGGCCTACATGGAACACTTTAAGATAGACTGTATGTTAGGTAGGACACAAAACAAATCTCAATAAATTTAAGAATAAAATTATATCAAGCATTTTCTCTGACAATAATGTCTTGAAACAAGAAATAAATAATGAACAAACACAAAAACATAAAAACACACAAAGACATGAAGGCTAAATAACATGTTATTAAACAATAAATTTTTTACCAATAAGATGAAGAAATAAAAATTTAAAAAAGTCATGAAACAAATAAAAATGAAAACACAACTCAAAATCTAAGTGACACAGCGAAACCTGTCCTAAGAGGGAAATTCATAGCATTACAAGCTTATTTCAAGAAACAAGAAAAATCTCAAATAAACAATCTAACTTTACACTAAAGGAATTTGAAAAAGAAGAACAAACAAGCCCAAAGTGGGTATTCATAAAAGAACTCGAAACAAACTAAAGCCCTAAACTGATGGCTTCCCAGTTGAATTTTATCAAATATTCTAAGAAGAACTAACACATAGCCTTCTCAAACTGCTCCATAAATTTCAAGAAGGAAGACTCCGAAGTACATTTCATAAGGCCAGCATTATCCTAATTTCAAAACCAGATAAAGACACTAAAAGAAAGAAAATTATAGGCTAATATCCCTGATGAACATAGGTGCTAAAATCCTCAACCAAATACTAGCAAACCAGATTTTGCAATACATTACAAAGATCACACAGCATAATCAAGTGAGATTTATTCCAAAGATGCAAGGCTAATACAATACCTGCAAATTAATAAATGGGATACACCTCATAAACAAAATGAAGAATAAAAACCACATGAACATATCAGCCTGAACTGTGGTGGCGCAGTGGATAAAGCGTCGACCTGGAATGCTGAGGTCGCCGGTTTGAAACCTGCACTTGTCTGGTCAAGGCACATATGGGAGTTGATGCTTCCTGCTCCTCCCCCCTTTCTCTCTCTCTCTCTCTCTTCTCTAAAATGAATAAATAAAAAAATTTTTAAAAACCCCACATGATCATATCAATAAATGCAGAAAACACATTTGACTAAATCCAGCACCCATTTATGATAAAAACTGTCAGCAAAATGGGAATAGAGACAATATACCTCAGTATAATAAAAGCCATGTATGACTCACCTAGAGCCACCATCATACTCACGGAGGAAAAAATAAAAGTTTCCCTTAAGATTGGGAACAAGACAAGAATATTCACTTTCTTCACTCTTATTCAACATAGTGCTGGAAGTCCTTACCACAGCAATTATAAAACAAGAAAAAATAAAAGGTGTAAAAATTGGAAAAAAGAAGTAAAACTGTTAAGGTTTGCAGATGACATAATACTGTGTATAGAAAAATAAAGACTCATCCAAATTAACTACTAGATCTGATTAATGAATTCAATAAAGTAGCAAGGTACAAAATAAGTATCCTTAAATCAGTTGTATTTTTATACAGCAATAATGAACTATCAGAAAAGAAAACTAAGAAAACAATCCCATTCTTAATTGATTCAAAAAGAAGAAAATACCTAGGAATAAATTTAATCAAGGATGTAAAAAACCAATACTCGGAAACTTATAAGACACTGAAGTAATTAAAGAAGATACAAATAAGTGGAAGCATATACAGTGTTCATGGATAGGAAGAATTAACATCATTAAAATGTCCATACTACCCAAAGCAATTGATAGAGTCAATGTAATTCTTATCAAGATACCAATGGTGTAGTTCACAGAACTAGAACAAATACTCCAAAAATTTATATGGAACCAATAAAGATCCCAAATAGCAACACCAATTTTAAGAAAGAACAAAGTTGGAGGAATCACACTACCTGATATCAAACTATGCTGCCAGGCCATATAAACAAAGCAGTATGGCACTGGCATAAAAACCGAAATGTCATCAATAGAACAGAATAGAGAGCCTGGTAATAAACCATACCTTTATAATCAATTGATATTTGAATAGCAGGGAAAATTATACAATGAGGTAAGAATTGTATGTTCCATATAGTGTTGAAGAAATTGGACAGACACGTGCAAAAAAAAAAATGAAACTAAGCCACCTTTTTATACCATACACATATATAAAGTCAAAAGGAATTAAAGACTTAAATATTAGACTCAAACCATACAAATCCTAGAAGAAAACATAGAAAAATCTCAGACATTTCTCATATAAATATTTTTATATATATATCTCCTCTGGTAATTGAAACAAAGGAAAAAATAAACAAAGAGGACTGCATTAAACTAAAAAGATTTTGCACAGCACAGGATACCATTAACAAAATGAAAAGACAACCCACTAAATGGGAGAATATATTTTCCAATAATATATCTGATAAGGGCTTAATATCAAAAATTTATAAAGAATTCATAAAACTCAACACCAAAATCAAACAATCCAATTTAAAAAATGGGCAGAAGACATAAATAGACACTTCTCTGAAGAGGACATACAGATGTCCAACAGACATATGAAAAGATGCTCACTGTCATTAATCAACAGAGAAATGCAAATCAAAGTTACAATGAGATATCTCCTTACACTTATCAGAATGGCTATCATCAATAAATCCACAAATAAGCGTTGACAAGGATATGGAGAAAAGGTAGCCCTCATGCACTGTTGGTAAGAATACAGGTTTGTGCAGCCATTGTGGGAAGTGATAATGGAGTGTGGGAACCCCAAGCTGGCAAAACCCTCTTAGTTTAAGGCTTTGCCAAAGGATAAATTCTTCCCCTACACCTCCATATTGGCTTTGAAGCTTTGTATTTATACTCATCCCATCCACCCACCTCACTTACTTGCTTGCTTAAGTTGCTAGAAGCAATTTACAAGCCCTTCTTCTCACCCTTTGTTCTGATAATGGTTGATTTCAATTAAGCAGGATGGAGGGTTTTCTGCACTTGGGAGAATTCTTGGGTTGCCTTGGAAATGTGACTTTGTATGGGAGACTTCTTTATTTGTAAACGGCTTTGCACCATATAATAAAGTAGACTGAGGGCTTTGCTTTACCTCTTGCAAGGTAAAGGCTGCAAAGAGACCTCCCGATCCCATCCTTTTTCTCTCTGAGTTTATTTCTTCATTCCACACTGTTCTCACTCAGGACCTGGACAATTACTAGCCACGTTGGTCCCTGGCAATAGAGTTATCTCAAAAAATTAAAAATGGAACTGCTTTATGATCAATTCCACTTCAAGGAATTTATCTGAAGAATAAACCCAAAACACTAATTCAAAAGAATATATGCATCCCTATGTTTATTGCAGTGTTATTTACAATAGCCAAAGTTTGAAAGCAGCGTAAGTGTCCATCAGTAGATGAATGGAGGCCCTGGCGAGTGGCTCAGTGGATAGAGTACCGGCCTGGTGTATGGATATCCTGGATTCAATTCTTAGTAAGGACACATAAGAGAAGCAACCACCTGCTTCTCTCCTCCCCCACCATCTTTTTCCCCTTCTCTCCCTCTTTCCCTCCCACAGCCAGTGGCTCGATTGGTAAGAGCATGAGCTCTGGGTGCTGAGTATGGCTGGTTGGTCCAAGCAAATTGGTATCACTAAAAATAGCTGGGTTGATTCATCATCCACCCCTGGGGGGGGTTGGTTTGCTGGGGGGATTCTGGTTGGAGTGCATGCAGGAGTCTGTCTCATTATCTCTCCTCCTTTCAATAAATAAATAAATGAATAAATAAATAAATAAATAAATAAAGCAAACTGTGGTACATTTACACAATAGAAAACTACACAGCCATTTAAAAATGGAAATTTTACCTTTTTTGACCACATGGATAGACCTGGAGAGCATTCTGCTAAGTGAAATGAGCCAGTCAGAGAAAGACAAGTACCAAATTATTTTGTTCTATGTTGAATCTAATGAATAAAGTGAACTAACTAGCAAATTAGAGACAGATTCAAATATAAAGAGTAGACAGCTGTCCGTGGGGAAGATGGGTAAAAGAGTGGAGAGATTGAGCATAAAAAATAAAATAAAGAGGAAAAACTCATGGACACAGACAACAATGTGGTGACTGCCTGGGAAAGTGGAGCATGGGAGAAGGTGGGAGAGGGTAGGGGAACTAAATGGTGATGGATGGAGGCTTGACATGGGATGATGAACACACAATACAGTGTACAAATGATATATTATAGAATTGTGCACATGCAACCTGTATAAATTTGTTAATCAGAATCATCCTAATATATTCAATAAAAAGGAAAAAAAATGTTCAACACTTTTTCCCTATTTTATTATCCTTTATATTTTCTTTCTTATTTGCATATTTATTACAGTGGAGCTATATTGCACCTCATTTCTAGGTAATCTGTTAGCACACAGGTGTAGACAAATGAAAAAAAACAAGGAAGAAGAATTATAAACTAATGGCATTACACAAGAAATCTACTTTGACTAGGAATAAAATCTCACAGGGCCATTCAAATATTTGCAAAAGGAGACACTTTTTGTAGAATTGATGATTAGTTGATAAGAGGAAAAAAGGGAAAGACTGATATGGTTATAGGGAAAAGGGACTGTCAAAAATCTGCTTTCTTCTATAGCAATCAAGAAGGGATTATTATATGTTTGATTTAGAGTGTTATCATTTATTTTGAATATAAAGTTTCAATCTCTCTTCTGCCTCAGCCCTAACAGTGATTCTTAAAAAAAAAAAAATCAAAATAGCTACCAAAGAAAGGAAATTACAAATACACATTAGTTTTGCAATTGCACATGTAGGATACTTATTAGAATTTTCTTTTAAAAGTGGTTAAAATAATATTTGAAAATAAGAATAAGCAAAATATATAATATGTAGAATATAATGATCATAAATTACATTGAATATTTATTTTATTACTTTTTATGTAAATAGTAACAATTGGATATAGAATTTGAAAATTAGAATGTGTACATGTGTATAATTATAAAGCTTTGAGAAAAATGAATAAATAATTTTAATTATATATCAATATTTGTATGCAAAAAATGTACTTGAAATACTGACAAGTTTTAAAAAAGATTTTTTTCAAAAACTACCTGTGTATAATATGTGCTACAAAATACCAATTTTAGATATCAAATATCTTGAAAAACAATAATATTAACTATTGGAACTATAGTCATAAAAAAGATTCTACTCATCAAAAAATAATTTTAGAATTTTTGATTATCAAATAATAATTTTAGAATTTTTATAGTCTTTATTTTAATGACTTTTTTCTTTTAGTAGAAATTTTCTGTCCTTTTCCTTGCAGCTTTCACTTATTAGTCTGCTTTCTATGTGTCATCTGTATACCCAGTGGGATAGTTTACTAATCTTGAATTCCCATCACTTACATTGATCATTTTGCTTCTTTGTCTTTTTGTCTTCTTTATCTCTAAACTACTTAGAGCTGTTCACTAACCTGCTGAAGAAAATTAATGTAGACATTCAGAGACTAATAAGAATAGAGATTATTTATTTTTCTGACTCCTCCAGTGATTTCAAAAAAATATTTCCAATAATATTTTCCTTAAATAGTATACAAGTTGTATCTCCACGATATAGCAAATTAAAATGAGAAACTGAAGTAAGATAGCTGCACAGATATCACCTATTCAAAGACACTTCCTGGAATATACTATAAAAATGGTAAAAGTGAATTATTTTTGAAACATTTGAATATTTATTTTTTATTATTATTATCAAACCACTGCCTTGGGTATGTAAATTCTCATTAGAGTGATGTTGAGAAGATAGTCAGGTGTTGGTGGTATGATAAATTATAATTGAGGAAACTGAGAAACAGTCTCATACAGCTATGTTTATACAACCTGACTCACTGTTATTATTGAAAGATCATTTTTTAAAACTTAAGTCTATATTTTACTATAGGTATAATGTACCTTAAAAATTTTTTTAACAAATATTGAACTCTAGCTATTAAATTCACTTATTGCAGTGGTATATGTTACACTTTTGCAAATTAACTTCTGTATTTTCTATATTTGAATAAATGAGTAAATATATTGAGCTTAAAGTTAGTCATATATCTCACTACTGGAAAGGAATATCATAATATGGGAAGGGGGAACACTAGAATATACCTCTAAGTATTGAAATGGAATTGGAGGTATTAGAATAAAATCATGGTTTTATCAGTTATATATGAATTTGTCTATATCCATCTGTCTATATTTATCTATTTCCTAGAGTCCTTGGAATCAATGTCATACCATCACTAATATATTCAATATATACATACCAAGCACCAATATCTGGATTTCTAAATATCATTCTTCATAAAGGAAAAACAAAACTTCTTGAAAGAACAAGCTGATTCTACATCTGAGTCAAGAGAAATATAAGATGTGTCTGGAACATACTGTTGTGACATAAGTATGGAAGAGCTAATAGAATTATGGGAATGTGTTGACGTAAGTGCACAGAAGCCAGTCTAGAGAAGGTCTCATTGCCCACATGTGCAACAATTTGAGCATCAAAATAATAATGGTGGTAATGGATTTTAATGTACTGAGTAAGTTGAAATTCCATACTGATATAAATAAATAAATGAATCAATAAATAGATGGAGAAGAAATAAAACTAACTGGTAATGGTGGAATAAATAATGGAGTTATAATATTAATGAATGCTAAAATTTGTAGTTAAAGATTTGATGAGGAATGGATATCTATATAATATTAATGTAGCTCACCTCAACTTACAAACAATTGTTATTTACAAATAAAAAATGTAGAAAAAATGCAGTTAAAATTAGAAAGCAATTAAGTTTAAGTATAAAGAGTTGGTGAGTCTGAGAAAATATGTATTATTTATAGTACATTCCTGCTTGAATTTAAATCAAATAAAATATTAAAGAAATTCAGGTTATGTTAATAGCTGGTTATTTATATCAGACAATTGACCATTTAAAGCAAAACTAGCCTGACCAGGCAGTGGCACAATGGATAGAGCGTCAGACTGGGATGCGAAGGACCTAGGTTCAAAACCCTGAGGTCGCCAGCTTGAGCGTGGGCTCATCTGGTTTGAGTAAAAGCTCACCAGCTTGTGCCCAAGGTCGCTGGCTTTAGCAAGGGGTTACTAAGTCTGCTCTAGCCCCATGGTCAAGGCACATATGAGAAAGCAATCAATGAACAATTAATGTGCCAAAACGAAAAATTGATGCTTCTCATCTTTCTCTCTTCCTGTCTGTTTGTCCCTGTCTATCCCTCTCTCTGACTCTCTATCTGTCTCTGTAAAAAGTAAATAAATAAAATAAAAATAATAAAGCAAAATTAATGGTAATAAATTTAATATACTTTGAAATAATTGGAATTATAATTTTTTAAAATTTGAATGTTATATGTGAAGTAATAGTACTAATTCATATAGATTATGATAAATTAAAAAATGTACTTTTTTATCCTACAGCAAACACTTTTTAAAAAAGGACAAAATCTAAGTTAAAAACCTAATAGCTTAGTTAGAATATATATATATATTGTATTTTTCTGAAGCTGGAAATGGGGAGAGACAGTCAGACAGACTCCCGCATGCGCCCAACTGGGATCCACCCGGCACGCCCACCAGGGGGCGATGCTCGGCCCCTCTGGGGCGTCGCTCTTTTGCGACCAGAGCCACTCCAGCACCTGGGGCAGAGGCCAAGGAGCCATTCCGAGTACCGGGCCATCCTTGCTCCAATGGAGCCTCGCTGCGGGAGGGGAAGAGAGAGACAGAGAGGAAGGAGAGGGGGAGGGGTGGAGAAGCAGATGGGCGCTTCTCCTGTGTGCCCTGGCCGGGAATCGAACCAGGGACCTCTGCACGCCAGGCCGACGTTCTACCACTGAGCCAACCGGCCAGGGCTATAGAATATATATTTTTAAAAAAATACAGAATTAATTAAAAGAGAAAGAATAACAAAAGAAATACAGAAAAATATAACAAGGGTTTAAAGATTATTTGGGATAAATAGAAAAAAAGTAGCAATATGTTACATTTAAACCTAAATGTATCTCTGTTTACATTAAGTACAAATGGATTAACCCTTCTACAAAAACTGAGATTATCAGATAGGAAAAATTATAAGCACGAAAACAGGGGTCCTTAAAGTACCGCCAGCAGGCCGCATGCGGCCTCCTATGCCATTTATCAGGCCCCCGCCGCACTTCTGGAAGGGGCACACACCTCTTTCATTGGTGGTCAGTGAGAGGAGCATAGTTCCCATTGAAATACTGGTCAGTTTGTTGATTTAAATTTACTTGTTCTTTATTTTAAATATTGTATTTGTTCCCGTTTTGTTTTTTACTTTAAAATAAGATATGTGCAGTGTGCATAGGGATTTGTTCATAGTTTTTTTTTTTATAGTCCAGCCCTCCAATGGTCTGAGGGACAGTGAACTGGCCCCCTGTGTAAAAATTTTGGGGACCCCTGCACTAAAAATACTAATTATTCTTTAAATACAGAAACATAGATAAGTTGAAAACAAAAGAATGAAAGATAATACCATGCAAAAATAAATCATAAGAAAGTAGAATAGCACTGTTCACACTGGATTTAATGAAGTTCAAGAATAGGGTTAGTATCAAAGGTAAACAGAGTATTTTGGGGTTTTTTTTGCTTGTTTGTTTCTTTACAGAGACAGAGTCAGAGAGAAAGATAGATAAGGACAGACAGACAGACAAGAATGGAGAGAGATAAGAAGCATCAATCATTAGTTTTTCATTGAGACACCTTAGTTGTTCATTGATTGCTTTCTCACATGTGCCTTGACCATAGGGCTACAGCAGACCAAGTGACCCCTTACTCGAGCCAGCAACCTTGGGTCCAAGCTGGTGAACTTTGCTCAAACCAGATGAGCCCGCGCTCAAGCTGGTGACCTTGGGTTCTCAAACCTGGGTCCTCTGTATCCCAGTCTGATGCTCTATCCACTGTGCCACTGCCTGGTCAGGCTACACAGAGTATTCTTATAAGGAAAACAGCTTATTCATCTAGAAGTTAGAATAGTCTTAAATATGGCACTGTCACACACAGCTTCAAAACACATGAAGGAAAAATTGACAGAACTAAGGAGAAAAGAGCTCCATCCTCTCTCAGTAGTTGGTAAAACAAGATGACAAAAGTCAAAAGGAATATAATTTAAATAATTTAAACAAGACTAGCAATTCTTGTAAAAGGAGGAAGACAAGAAACCAAATAAAGAAATAAATACATAATAGAAAAAGACAGAAAAAGTCTATAGAGAAAAAGTAAAGAAAGAAAGGGGCATTGGATTGAAAAGGAGCAATTTTTATAGTAATTCTCAGAAAAGACCATTGGAAGTGAGATTTAAGAGATTTAAGCAAAACTCTAATTAGAGGAGGTGGGTAGCTATACAAGTATTTCTTTGTGTGTATTATTTTAAAGTTAGAAGTGGGGAGGCAGTCAGACCGACTCCTGCATGTGCCCAACAGGGATTCACCCGGCACACCCATCAGGGGGTGATGCTATGGCCATCTGGGGTGTTGCTCCGTTACAATCAGAGACATTCTAAGTGCCTGAGGCGGAGGCCATGGAGCCATCCTCAGCGCCCGGGCCAACTTTGCTCCAATGGAGCCTTGGCTGTGGGAGGGGAAGAGGGGGATAGAGAGGAAGGAGAGGGGGAAGGGTGGAGAAGCAAATGGGCACTTCTCCTGTGTGCCCTGGCCAGGAATTGAACCTGGGACTTCCACACACCAGGGTGACGTTCTACCACTGAGCTAACCAGCCAGGGTGCTATATGAGTATTTAAAGAGAACACATTATATTCATATATCTAAGGAAAAAATATGTGTGGTGCTGCATTTCAAACATAGCAAAGAGGAGGCCAATTTTACAGGAGTAGGTGAGAAAGGGAAGAAAAGTCGGAGAATCAGTTGCAGATGTAGCAAGGCGCTGGCCCTACAAGGTCACAGCTATTTGAAAGACACTATCTTATTTTAAATGAGATGAGAACCTTTGGTGAAGTTGTATGCAAAGAAGGTGTCTTTCATTCCTAGAAGATCATTTTGGTTACAATGATGAAAAGAGATTATAGAAAGCCAAGAATAGAAGAGAGTAGACTAATCAGAAAGATAGTATAGCAATCCAAGTAAGAAATCCAGGTGTCTTGGACCAGTGTACTAGAGTGGAGAGCTCAAGACATGATAAGATTTTAGAAATGTGGGGTGTTGAATAAAAATTAGAATTTTAATTAAGGCAAGTATACAAATACATTTGCTAATGTCTAAAATCAGAAATATTGTTATGGAATCAGGTTGGAAGCTAGATCAAGAATTCAAATTTGAACATGTTAATTTTGATATGCCAGTTAGACTTTCAAATGAAAATTCCTCCTAATGTCATTGGATTCAGAGGGACAAATGAAGAAAATAGTGTATGTTTGGTATACATATACCCACATATGGCATTTATAGCCATGGGGGAAATCCAAAGGATGAGTGAACATAGAGAAGAGAAAAGAACCAAAGGATTATGCAAGGGAATGAACATAAACAAGGACAGTAAAAAATAGATAAAAATGGAAGTTAGGGAATGGTTATGAAGTAAATAGATTGTAAGTCTTACCAGGGTTAAAAAATTAATTGTACAATTAGATACAGTGACGCAAACGGGAGGGTGTGTTAGTCCAGACTCACATGCAAGATATTTATTATGGCAAATGTCTGTGATGGAAAATGAAGAGTAAAATGGGGGAGCCAATGAGAGGGATCAAATCACAGCATAGCTCTGATACATGTGATATAGAAAGGGGAGAAAAAAGGATTGGACGGGAGCATTGTAGACTCTATTGCCATTCGAAGAATATTTACCTAAACTGATGCCAAAATTACTCTTTAGAGGAATCCCATGATTCTCCAGAAAGGACTTGCCTTTGTATCTCTGGTTTGCTGTTACTGGCTGGGAGGTTGTGTTGTACTTAGTGGCAGTGACAAGATCAAAAATAGGTACATGGGATAGCTGAGAAAGAGTGGAAGATCTTCAAACGTAAGATCAGGAAACTCAAAGGCCAAGTAATTGAAAGGATCACCAATAACAAATACTGTAGTTATAAAAGTTCCAACAGAAATAGTAAAGAGGAATAACATTGAAGCAAGAAGCCAAAATTTTCAAGATAGAATGAAGAAGAAAGGTCCTGAGTATTGTATAGTTTACATAAAAAATACATAACTTAATTGGGTTGTCTGATTTCAAAGTTGGGGCTATTTAGAGAAAATTGAAGAGTAAGTCTCCAGAAGAGTGCAACAATGCATTTTCAGGTCCTGTGATATTAAGAGATATGGGAGGTTTTACAAGTTGATCTCTCAAGTGGACAATAGTTTGAACTGCCTGGGAAGCAGCTCCTCTGAGGCAGAAAGTGCTCCCAAAGAAATTAGAAGAATAGATGATTTGTGGTATTATGGAAATAAAGAGTATGAAGAGTGCTCCAGGACAAGTCTTCTGTCAAAAAGACTCTCAGAAATTTGTGTGCAATAGGGATATTAGGGATGACTCTTGGTAAACTAATCTATAAAGTAGGAAAACAGGGTTGGGCAGACGGGATAGTTGAACAACTATGCACTTACAATGGAGGCCACAACTGATCTTATAGGGAGCTCTGGAGCTGGGATACAGCTTCAAAAAGCATCTCAATTTGAGACATAGTGGAGAGAGCAGCTTTTTGTAGAGGAGAAAGACTATGATCTTATTAAATGCAAATCATTAAAATAAGCAGTAGACATAGATGCCCATTGGTCCAGAGGGAAATATAATTTCTATTTTATAAGGCTATTCACTTTACAAACATCATGGATAGACTGCAAAAAGGGCTGCTAGTACCTGTTCTCATAAGACTTGTAGAAACATGAGCAATTCATAAAGAATTGTTTCTCAGAAGTAAGTAAATTAAATCATTTCTAAGCTTTGGGTAGTGAGGCCCTAGGGGGAGTAAATCTAAGCCCATACCTGGTATGAATATAAATATCAGTTAAAATAAATCACTGCCCCTTCCAAAGTATGAGTGCAATTTAACCAGTCTGCCAAATAAAGTGTTTTTTTTTTGTCTCATGTTCTCTTTGAGTTGGCCTCTAACAGGATCAATGGGGATTCAGAAACATCAGTGTCAAGACCAACTTTGGGATAGCAGCCCATGCTACCAAGCCCATGTATGCCCCTCATTTTTGCCACATGGGCACCCTCTTAATGAGCTCACTTTTTCATCCCTAGATGGTTGTGTCTTTGATTGTGTAATGACTCTTTAATTATGAATGTTTTTTAATAGTTTTTCCATGCCTTCTAAAAGTTCATAATTCCGAACCATTCCAACAGACCCATTTGCATTTCTCATTAAAATATTTTGTCTCTGATATTTTCCAATATTTTTCCTTCTAAAATATTAACCAAGCAAGAAAGCTATTTCCCACTTCCCATGTACCCATATATAGTCTGACCTTGGAACACTTTGCTTTTTACATAACGCAGGTAGACACAGTTGCAATCCCAGAATTTTACACATTGGGAAGATTTTGCCTAATTATTGGCTGTCACCTCAACCTCACTGTGGAACTGAAGCCCAGGAGCAGTACACTTTTATCTTGTATTTGCATAATAAGACACTCTTTCTTTGAATCAAGTGGGACCCTTTCTTATCTGCCAGCTGGTGCTAAGGAAACTCCTGTGGCTATTAAGTGTTAGCTACAAGAAAGTTACCATTGCATGAATGATGGAAGACTTTGGGATCTGGCCAACATACTCATGAAGGTCTACTGTGCCTCTCAGCTCTTATTCCTGATAATGTATATACCACATCAATAATGGGTTGAATTTCAGTTGCCTGGAATTTTCATTTGTTGTGCCTGGGAAACACAACATAATGAGTAGTTCTGACTGTATGATTACTTGATATCCCATGATCAAGTTCTATACCTTAATGAGGATCCATTAGCATATCAAGGCTGAGTTTTGAACTATGGTTATTGTTTTAAGAACCCTAGAAGTGTCCCTTTAATTCTCCTATTTTGTCTTGCCACAACCTGCATTTGACATCTATATGCACCACATATATCTTTACAATCATAGACTCTACAAGGATATCATCCAAGATACAGGCTACTTGTACCACAGACTGACCTGCAATAGAACTTTCTTCTCTGGGCCTTATACAAAACTGATAAATTTAAAACTTGATAAATAGGTTAGTAATATTCCCAAGTGTAAAATGTACCATCTTCAGAATTCAAATAGCTTAAGATGGCAGTGAACTGTATCTTATTGGTAGGGACTGAGCATTACAACAGGAAGTTTTATTACTGTCACTTATTTTTCTTTTGACATAATGTTCTTGCACTCCCCATTGCTCACATGACCAAAACCTAAATATTTATTTTAAGTAATAGACACCCTCAAAACTTTATAGAGCTCAGTTCTCACCTTATCAAATTCGTATATATTTTAAGATTTTAGGATACTTTCTATACCTTGTTCATATAGGAAAATGTCATCATCTCACAAATGACATCATCAACATAGTCAACCAATGTGATGTGTATCGAATGTCTAAGTAGTTGAATTATTTTAGTACTAAGCATAATACAGAGTAGGACTCAAATATGTACTGTGGACAATACCAAATGTACTAAGTTGAATAATTTCCCCCTAAAATTCACATCCACCTTGAACATCAGAATATTATCTTATTTGGAAATGAAATCTTTGTAGAATTAGTGAGGTTAGAATGAGGTCCTAACTGGATTAGAGTGTACTCTATTCTAAGACTGCTGTGCTTATAAAAACAGAAAACAAGCTCATTGGAAGTGCATGTGAAGAGGGAAGAGATATTGGCATGACTGCAACTATAAGCCAAGAAAAGCTCAGGACTGCAGTAACCACCAGAAGCTGGGAGACAGGCATGGAGAGATGATCTCTCAGAGCCTTTAGGAAGAAGCAATCCTGCTGACACCTCGATTTCAGGCTTCTGGCATCCAGCACCAGGAGAGAATAAGTTTCTATGGTTTTAAGCCACCCAGGTTTTGGTAATTTGCTAAAGCAGCCCCAGAAATATAACCCACTATGTGGATGCAAACTGATTCTGCTTCTTCTCTGTCACTTGATTGTGATGATAAAGGACATATATGCCCAATTAATGGCTGTATATAAGCTACAGGAGTCTTGTTACTACTCTCAAGTGGAACAGGTGCTACAACTGAGGCTCCTATTTGAGTCTGTGACAGTACACTTTAATCTGCCAGGACATATCTGATTTTTGTAGGTACTAGATAGTGAATTAAAGGAATATAATGAGACTACCATTTCAGCTTCTTTTAGGTCTAAAAATTGGCTCTCATCTCTACCATTTATTCCAGGATTCTATATTGCTATTGGTTTACTGTCTTTGTGGGACAGTCTCTGAGGCTGCTCTTGGCTTTTTCTATGGGACTCTTATGTTACAGATCAAGGAAGCACTGTGGGGATTCTGTAAACAAGCAAGGATACAAACCACTGAGTTTTATACATTCGGAAAGCAGAAAAATCACCATCAAGAGTGACATCATGGAAATGGCGCCGTGAGCAGCGCGTCTGACAGATCTCCCCAAAATCTCAACAAATTTATCAACTAGAAACAGAAAAATCTATCCTCGGAGCATTCCAGAGTTCCACAAACACTGAAGGCAAAAGGGCTGCTATCACTTGGAGCTAAGAGTCGGGAGGGAGCTGAGGGTGTGGAGGAAGTTAACTGCCACATGGACGTTCGCTCAAGCCGAGGAGGAGGAAGTGCGCCAGTGGTGAGTCAACCCACGCGAGCAACTGCCCAACCACACTTAGGGAGCAACAGCCTGTGCGCTGGGAGCAGCTGCCAGCCTGCCGTGAGAAACCGCAGGCCCCGCGCCACGAGCGTCCCCAGGGCCCGCGCACTGCGAGGGAGCATCCCTAGCCACTGGCATGCCCAGAACACCACATTCGCCCACGGGCCCAGAGCATCCCACTCACCTGTGCACCCAGAGCATTCCACTTGCCTGCGCACCCAGAGCACCTTGCTCACCCGCACACCCAGAGCACCCCATTCTCCGGCGCCCCCAGTGCACCCCAGCTGCCAGCGGCAGGCGGGAAGGGCGCCAAAGCGATCTTCCCTACGCTGGAGCTTCTTTCTGTGGGAGGGGCACCTCACCCAGCCATTCAAGCTAACAATCAAGCATTGGGGGAGGGGTGCGCGGGCAGATTGCAGGCCTTTCTGGAGCACATCTGCGGATCCAATCACTGAAATCATCTTAACCAACAGTCTACGCACCTCCCAACTGACCCATGGGGCTCTAATTGATAAGATCTCTCTCAGTCCAGCGATCCAAGACAAGAGGCATGATATTTTTTAGTGCCTCTTGCTAAAGGGACAGGAGCAACTTCTGATTGACAGAGCTTTCATATTCAGGGATATAAGCTAACAAGAGGGACTTGGCAGATATTAAGATCTGTACTGCAAGCAGTGACTAGTGCCTCTTCTTCCCAGCCAGAACAGGCTACAAAGTGCGGAAAGCCTGGGAAGAGTGGTCCCACTGAGTGCTAGGTACCGAACAGGCCTAGAGCTTATTGAAAGTCACCTTGAGAAGAACTGGCTCCCAGCCCCGCCTGATTACGCTGGCAGCTCTGACTGCCAGAGCCTTACCCAGAGCCCTGTGCTGAGTAGGAATAGAGTGGTGATTTCCTAGCTCTTTGAGCCTCCTACTCCCCAGGTAGAGGCAGTGCCAGCCTCATAGCTGGATCACCAGGCTGCTAACTCAGGAAGGGGAGACTAGGAGAGAGGCTCCAGGAAAGCAAACTCTCTAATTGTTGGATCCTACAAATGCTAACAAGCCTTGACTACCAACGAGACTGAAGCCAACTATATGATATTGCCGTAGAATCTCATCAACTGCAAATCCCCACCTAAGCGTGACACAGGGGCAGAGCCTGGGGTACAGAGTCACGGACCAGGAAGAGGGAGAGAAAAGAAAAAGGAAGAAGTTAACCTCTCAAAATCAAGAAAAATCCACAGACTTTATAACTTGTTCCACTATTTTGTTTGTTTGTTTGTTTCTTTTATCTTCTTGCATTTATTATTATTATTTCTATTTCCTCCACCTTGGTCCTTTTATTTTCTGCCCATCTTATTCTTCCCTTTTCTTGAACTATACTACCCATTAGTGTTATATTTTATTTCTTTTCTTAGTCCTTACTCTCCTTTAGGGTTACACTCCAAAACCCTTAACTCTCACTCTCTCCCCTTTTGTTTTTTTCTTTTCCTTTTTTTCTATCTTCGTTTTTCCATTTTTCTGGTTTCTCCCTTTCTATTCATTTCTGCTTTTCTCCTTTTACTTTTCCTCCCATTCAATCCTCAATCACGAACAAATTATTTAATTTGGGACTCAAGTTTTTGGGGGGTTTTTTTCTTTGTTTTTGTTTTTGGTTTTTGGTTTTTTTGTTTGTTTTTGTGGCATTTTGGGTGCTTTATACTTTGCTTTTTAACTCATTAGCATTCCTCCCAAAACAGGGTCTCCATTGTATTTAGTCTTTGCTCCACTTAAAAGAACAGGTTTTTATTTATTTATTTATTTATTTTATTATTATTTTTTTCTTCTTTTTTCTGTTTCCCTTTTATCCCTCTCATTATATCTCTTAGTCAACCATCACTTACAAGTAAATCATTTTATATTTGACCAACATTTTTTCCTTTTTTTGCATTTTGTAGGTCCCTACTCCCTTTTTTGCCCCTTGAACACTTCACACCAACTCAGACCCTCCGTTATACGCAGTTTTTGTTACATTTAGCATAATATAAATCACAGGTCATCACAATGTTTCCCTAAGGAGGAGGGGAGAGGAGGGGAAGAGAAGAAAGAAAAGAGGGGGAAATAATAAATTATTACTTTTTTTGTGGGGTGTTTTTTTTTCTCCTTTTTTTTTTACTTTTTATTCTTTATTAATTCTCATTAGTGCTATCAACAAGACCACCCACAGATGCCAATAAGAAAAAGGAAATCGAATATTATGGATACAAAAGATAGAGAGGTAACACAAATAGATGTGGAAAAATCTATGGAGAAAAAATTTAACATATTAGAAACCTTGGAGCTAAATGACAGAGAATTTAAAATACAAATCCTAAAATATTCAGAGATATACAAGAAAACACAGAAAGGCAATTTACGAAGCTCAGAAAACAACTCAATGATCACAAAGAATATATTACCAAGGAAATTGAAACTATAAAAACAAATCAAACAGACATGAAAAACTCAATTCACGAGCTGAAAAACAAGATAACAAGCTTAGCTAATAGAACAGTCCAGATATAAGGTAGGATTAGTGAAATAGAAGACAAGCAACTTGAGGCACAACAGAGAGAAGAAGAAAGAGACTCAAAAATAATAAAAAATGAGATAGCCCTACAGGAATTGTCTGAATCCATCAAAAAGAATACCATAAGAATAATAGGTATATCAGAGGGAGAAGAGAAAGAAAATGGAATGGAGAATATACTCAAACAAATAATAGACGAGAACTTCCCAAGCCTGTGGAAAGAACTAAAGCCTCAAATTCAAGAAGCAAACAGAACACCGAGTTTTCTTAACCCCAACAAACCTACTCCAAGGCACATCATAATGAAGATGGCACAAACTAATGACAAAGAAAAAATTCTCAAGTCAGCCAGGGAAAAGAAGAGTACAACATATAAAGGAAGGCCTATTAGATTATCATCAGATTTCTCAGCAGAAACTCTACAAGCTAGAAGAGAGTGGACCCCAATATTTAAAGACCTGAAAGAGAGGAACTCTCAGCCAAGAATACTATACCCATCAAAGCTATCCTTCAAGTATGAAGGAGATATAAAAACATTCACAAATACAGAAAAGATGAGAGAATTTATCATCAGAAAGCCCCCACTCCAGGAAATACTAAAGGGGGTTTTCCAAACAGATTCAAAGAACAAAACAAAACAAAACCACAAGTAACAGCTCCACCAAGAAAACAATAAAACCAAACAAACTGTGACAACAAAAGAAAAAAAAGGGGGGAGAGGATGGAGATTAAGCAAAGGACGATGAAGCGCAGAAACACTCATAAGATAGGGTACTACAATGAATATGGTAGGTACCCTTTTCATTACTTAATGGTAACCACCCTTGAAAAAACCATCACAAAAACACATTACTTAAAAAAGTAACAACACAGGAAAGAAGTATGGAATACAAACAAACAAAAACAAATGATAGAAAAACAAAAGAGAAGAATCAAACAAGATACAAAACTAACAGAAAGCAATTTATAAAATGGCAATAGGGAACCCACAATTGTCAATAATTACACTAAATGTAAATGGATTAAACTTACCAATAAAAACACACAGAGTAGCAGAATGGATTAAAAAAGAAAATCCAACTGTATGCTGCCTACAAGAAACACATCTAAGCAACAAGGATAAAAACAAATTCAAAGTGAAAGGCTGGAAAACAATACTCCAAGCAAATAACACCCCCAAAAAAAGCAGGCGTAGCAATACTCATATCTAATAATGCTGACTACAAAACAGAAAAAGTACTCAGAGACAAAAATGGTCATTTCATAATGATTAAGGGGACACTAAATCAAGAAGACATAACAATCCTTAATATATATGCACCAAACCAAGGAGCACCAAAATATATGACAGCTACTTATTGACCTAAAAACAAAAACAGACAAAAATACAATCATACTTGGAGACCTCAATACACCACTGACAGCTCTAGATTGGTCATCCAAACAGAGAATCAATAAAGATATATTGGCCTTAAATGAAACACTAGAACACCTGGATATGATAGACATCTACAGGACACTTCATTCCAAAGCGACAGAGTATACATTTTTCTCTAGTGTACATGGAACATTCTCAAGAATTGACCATATGTTGGGCCACAAAGACAATATCGGCAAATTCAGAAAAATTGAAATTGTACCAAGCATACTTTCTGATCATAAAGCCTTGAAACTAGCAGAGGAACCGGGTTCAATTCCCAGCCAGGACACACAGGAGAAGCGCCCATTTGCTTCTCCAACCCTCTGCCGTGCCTTCCTCTCTGTTTCTCTATTCCCCTCCGGCAGCCAAGGCTCCATTGGAGCAAAGATGGCCCGGGCGCTGGGGGTTGCTCTGTGGCCTCTGCCTCAGGCGCTAGAGTGGCTCTGGTCACAACATGGCGATGCCCAGGATGGGTAGAGCATCACCCCCTGGTGGGCAGAGCATCGCCCCATGGTGGGCGTGCCAGGTGGATCCCGGTTGGGCGCATGCGGGAGTTTGTCTGACTGTCTCTCCCTGTTTCCAGCTTCAGAAAAATGCAAAAAAAAAAAAAAAATCCTTGAAACTAGACTTCAACTGCAAAAAAGAGGGGAAAAAACCCACAAAAATGTGGAAACTAAACAACATACTTTTAAAAAAATGAATGGGTCAAAGAAGAAATATGCACAGAGATCAAAAGATATATACAGACAAATGAAAATGAAAATACGACATATCAGAATCTCTGGGATGCAGGAAAAGCAGTAATAAGAGGAAAGTTCATATCACTTCAGGCCTATATGAACAAACAAGAGAGAGCCCAAGTAAACCATTTAACTTCACACCTTAAGGAACTAGAAAAAAAGAACAAAGAAAACCCAAAACCAGCCGAAGAAAGGAGATAATAAAAATCAGAGCAGAAATAAATGAAATAGAAAACAGAAAAACTATAGAAAGAATCAATAAAACAAGGAGCTGGTTCGTTGAAAAGATCAACAAAATTGACAAACCTTTGACAAGACTCACCAAGGAAAAAAGGCACAGGACTCAAATAAATAAAATTCAAAATGAAAGAAGAGAAATCACCACAGACATCATAGATATACAAAGAATCATTGTACAATAATATACTATAAAAAACTATATGCCACCAAATTCAACAATCTAGAAGAAATGGATAAATTCCTAGAACAATACAACCTTCCTAGAATGAGTCATGAAGAAGCAGAAAGCCTAAACAGAACAATTAGCAGGGAGGAAATAGAAAAAACTATTAAAAACCTCCCCAAAAATAAAAGTCCAGGCCCAGACGGTTATACTAGTGAATTCTATCAAACATTCAAAGAAGACCTGGTTCCTATTCTACTCAAAGACTTCCAAAAAATTGAAGAAGAAGCAATACTTCAAAACACATTTTATGAGGCCAACATAACCCTCATACTGAAACCTGGCAAGGACGGCACAAAGAAAGAAAACTACAGACCAATATCTCTAATGAATACAGATGCTAAAATACTAAACAAAATACTGGCAAATCGAATACAACAACATTTAAAAAAAATAGTACATCATGATCAAGTGGGATTCATCCCAGAATCTCAAGGATGGTTCAACATACGTAAAACGGTTAACGTAATACACCATATCAACAAAACAAAGAACAAAAACCACATGATCTTATCAATAGATGCAGAAAAGGCTTTTGATAAAGTACAACACAATTTTATGTTTAAGACTCTCAACAAAATGGATATAGAAGGAAAATATCTCAACATGATAAAGGCTATCTATGATAACCCATCAGCCAATATCATGTTAATTGGCATAAAACTAAAGGCTTTCCCCCTTAAATCAGGAACAAGACAGGGTTGTCCAGTCTCTCCACTCTTATTTAACGTGGTGCTAGAAGTTCTGGCCAGAGCAATCAGACAAGACAAAGAAATAAAAGGAACTATATCAGAAAAGAAGAAGTAAAGGTATCACCTTTTGCTGATGATATGATCCTATACATCAAAAACTTGAAGGACTCCATAAAAATATTACTAGAAACAATAAACCAATACAGTAAGGTCTCAGGATACAAAATTAACATACAAAAGTCCATAGCCTTTCTATATGCCAACAATAAAATATTAGAAAATGAACTCAAAAAAACAATCCCCTTCACGATTGCAACAAAAAAAATAAAATACCTAGGAATAAACATAACAAAGAATGTAAAGGACCTATATAATGAAAACTACAAAGCATTGTTAAGAGAAATAGAAAAAGACACAATGAGATGGAAAAATATTCCTTGTTCTTGGGTAGGAAGAATAAATATAATTAAAATGGCCATATTACCCAAAGCAATTTATAAATTTAATGCAATTCCCATCAAAATTCCTATGACATTTTTTAAAGAAATGGAACAAAAAATCATCAGATTTATATGGAACTATAAAAAACCCCGAATAGCCAAAGCAATCCTAAAGAAAAAGAATGAAGCTGGGGGCATTACAATACCTGACTTCAAACTCTATTATAGGGCCACGACAATCAAAACAGCATGGTATTGGCAGAAAAATAGACACTCAGACCAATGGAATAGAATAGAAAGCCCAGAAATAAAACCACATATATATGGTCAAATAATTTTTAATAGAGGGGCCAAAAACACACAATGGAGAACACAAGAAAGCCTCTTCAACAAATGGTGTTGGGAAAACTGGAAAACCACATGCAAAAGATTGAAACTCGACTACAGCTCATCCCCGTGTACTAAAATTAATTCAAAATGCATCAAAGACCTAAATATAAGACCTGAAACAATAAAGTACATAGAAGAATACATAGGTACTAAACTCATGGACCTGGGTTTTAAAGAACATTTTATGAACTTGACTCCAATGGCAAGAGAAGTGAAGGCAAAGATAAATGAATGGGACTACATCAGAATAAAAAGTTTTTGCTCAGCAAGAGAAACTGACATCAAAATAAACAGAGAGCCAACTAAATGGGAAATGTTATTTTCAAACAACAGCTCAGATAAGGGCCTAATATCCACAATATACAAAGAACTCATAAAACTCAACAACAAACAAACAAACAATCCAATAAAAAAATGGGAAGAGGACATGAACAGACACTTCTCCCAGGAAGAAATACAAATGGCCAACAGATATATGAAAAGATGCTCATCTTCATTAGTTATTAGAGAAATGCAAATCAAAACTACAATGAGGCCTGACCTGTGGTGGCGCAGTGGATAAAGCGTCGACCTGGAAATGCTGAGGTCACCGGTTCAAAACCCTGGGCTTGCCTGGTCAAGGCACATATGGGAGTTGATGCTTCCAGCTCCTCCCCCCGTCTCTCTCTCCTCTCTCTCCCTCTCTGTCTCTCTCTCCTCTCTCTCCCTCTCCGTCTCTCTCTCCTCTCTAAAAATGAATAAATAAATAAATAAATAATTAGAAAAAAACCATGTAATAGCCATGATTTAAAAAAAAAAAAACTACAATGAGATACCACCTCACCCTGTTAGATTAGCTATTATCAACAAGACGGGTAATAGCAAATGTTGGAGAGGCTGTGGAGAAAAGGGAACTCTCATCCACTGTTGGTGGGACTGTAAAGTAGTACAACCATTATGGAGGAAAGTACGGTGGTTCCTCAAAAAACTGAAAATAGAACTACCTATGACCCAGCAATCCCTCTACTGGGTATATACCCCAAAACCTCAGAAACATGGATACGTAAAGACACATGTAGCCCCATGTTCATTGTAACACTGTTCACAGTGGCCAAGACATGGAAACAACCAAAAAGCCCTTCAATAGAAGAGTAGATAAACAAAATGTGGCACATATACACTATTGAACACTACTCGGCCATAAGAAATGATGACTTCGGATCATTTACAACAAAATGGTGGGATCTTGATAACATTATATGCAGTGAAATAAGTAAATCAGAAAAAAACAAGAACTACATGATTCCATACATTGGTGGAACATAAAAATGAGACTAAGAGACATGGACAAGAGTGTGGTGGTTACCAGGGGTGGGGGTAGGGAGGACGCGGGAGGGAAGGAGGGAGAGGGTTAGGGGGAGGGGGAGGGGCACAAAGAAAACTAGATAGAAGGTGACGGAGGACAATCTGACTTTGGGTGATGGGTATGCAACATAATTGAATGACAAGATAACCTAGACATGTTTTCTTTGAATATATGTACCCTGATTTATTAATGTCACCCCATTAACATTAATTAAAATTTATTTAAATAATAAAAAAAGAAAGATAAAAAAATCACCATCAAGGAATTCTGTAGTCCTATCAGACGGTTAGCCACTGTGAGCAATGCCTGGTCTAGGACTTCATCCATTACATTGCTTTTGGCAATGACCTCTGCCAGTATTAATGGGAAGGATGGCTATGATGACAATGTACTTCCCCAGGCAACACTGTCAATTAAGGTCATGCATTGAACAGTTTTTTTTACAATGTTTTGGGTAATCTTTTTTTCTGTGTACTAGAAAATACAGGTTCCTTTGAGTAGGAACCAGATTAAGCATTATTAGATACTTTTGCTGAAGTGTCATTCTCTTCTGGGTAGAGATGAGCCTCTCCTTCTCTCGAGGAGTTCTAAATGCTTGTATATGTTAGCTGGGCCTATTGTTCCTTTGGTGTGGAGTCCATAGACAGACTTGGATCTTCTACTTTTTTATGAGGGTTATATTGCAACTTGATTCTAGTTATTATTCTGATGGCCCTAGACGGAGTGGTATTACACTGAGGAGGCCGTGTCTTTTCTTCCAATAGAGGGACTGTTTCATGGTCTTCAAGCAATGAAGTATACTATCTTAAACAGGGAGGAGCGAGTCACTTCTGTAGGCCTAAATGGTTTTGACTAACCTAGAAATTAAACATTTTTTAGTACACAGACCCATAGGTGTCCACATCAATTCTAAAAGTTCAATAATAAGGTCTCTGGTCTTGACATAGCACATTGTCTGGGGTTGAGATTCAACCTGTGCTGAAGTTCTAATACCCAAATAATGAACTTTTTCTGGCCTCTAACTGTAGATGTTAAAGGTTTTTTATATGCTGCTAACCAGACTCTGTGATTTACTAATCATTCATAACCTTTGTTTGTGTTTCTTCAGTGAATCAATAACATCCAGCAAGTGTCATCAGTTCTATATTCTCTACTATTACTTCTTCTATTGAGTCTCCCAAATGTATGAAACTTTGTAGCAGTCCACACATTTTCTTCTACATGTAACTCAATTTATCACTGGAAGAGTATTTAATACTTGCATCTGTACAGCATGCCAAAGAAAATGACTTCTGAATCAGAATAGTGATGAAATCCTTCAGTAGTATATAAAGCTGGCAGTTGTTCCTGCATCAAAATCCCATTTTAGGATCCGCTTCCCAGTATAATTGTTAATAACAACAGATAGATATATCCCCCAGAAAATATAAACTTGATGCTGTTTCTCTTGATTTAAAAGAAAAATAAAACATAAGTGTATATCAAATATAAATTGTCCATGGAAATAAAGTTCATCAATTTCTCAGAGGCAATGACTTTTTCTTGACAATTATATCCAAAATAATTCTTAGAAATATACATAGAAGCATGAAAATATTATTCAGTCTGCTGAAACTTTATCTTTCTAAAGTAGTTTAGAATACATTTGTAAGCTAGCTAAAGATAAAGTGTGTCCTACAAGCTACTATAAGAATGTTTGACTATCTTTTTTTTGAGATATGAAACAAAGTTATATAAGAGTCTTATATTTTATTCTTCCTATTTATTAGTAACTGACCAACATTGTGGATTCTAGTTGACTAAGTTGGTTTTATGTAATTTAAGTATTTATAATATTATTATTATGTTTAAGATTTAACTCTATGTTAGTGTACCAAAATACCTGCTTATTTTGCCCTTAACTTATAGAATACAGAAGATAGTTGCTGCTTAATACAGAGTAATAATCATCTCATTTATTACTACTTTGCTAAAGTACTATACCAATTGCATTTATTTTGGGCTCCTTGTGTCATTCAAATATACAAGGAGTTATTGTGGATTTGTTATGTCATTATGTTTGGAATGCTATATCATGTAGGAGATCTTTGGTACTTTTTTAGGTATTTCCTTATTGCAGGTCAAAAAGTTGGCATGTATTCACTCCATTTGATGTTTCTCAGTGCTGTGCATTGGATATGAGTTTGTAATACATTTTCATTAGTTCTAGGTTAATTTGTTTTGTAGGATTTATTTTGTTTATGATGTTTATTCTCTATGAATTGTTCACTGTGTTGAAACTTGATTAATTTGTACTTTTGATGATGGGCCAAATTAAACAAAATAATACGCCAAACTAATAAATATGCAATATACATTGCTGGAAGAATAGAAGTACTCTGCCTTAAACTACATTATTAACAGATAAAAATTAAAGTTAATTAAACTATTGATTTGAGAACAATAATTATAATTTGTTATTTGTGAATTTTATAAAGAAGAACATTTTCAAGGTTGTGTTTCTTTTTTCCTTTTTGTAAACAACAAATCAAATCATTTCTGAGAATAATAGATTGTTTTAAATAATAAAGGACAATGACAGAGGCAGCTTCACCAGGAAACTAATGAAGTTTAAGCCTGAAGGCCCCTACTTAGCATTAATTACCATATGAGGCCTTGAAGGGAGTGTTAGCAAGATGCTTTAAAACACATTTTAACAATTTTTTCAAAAGTGAAATAACTTAATTTCTGACCCTTTTTATTCTGCCTTCTCCTCCATCACACTTTTCCCAACTTTAGCCAGTGTGAGCTACCAAGTGAATATGGGAATCTGGTTAAGGGAAGGTGAATTGAGGATAAATATATTTAAGAGTAATTGTGATATTTGATTTGGTACACAGTTATTCTATTATAATTACAATATTCTAACCAATCCCTACATACATTTAATGACCTCCAAGAGTATACCTACTATAACACTGTGCTAATTCACGAAGGTTTTATGGATCATCTTAAGAATCTTTTCCTGTTCTAGGTGAGACTCAAAGATGGCAGCTTATGATGTCACCCAGTATCCTGGTCAGAGCAATATTTCCAGGTGTAAAATTTGTTGCTTTCAGAGACTATGACCAGGCTGTGTGCTTCCTCCTTTGTGGTAGGAAAATCAAGATGCAACAATTATTCTTACACATCTTTCAGTATGTTCCTGAGTACTGGTTCAGGCAAACTGTAGCAAAGTGTTGGGTATATGAAACATCACTTTTTTGTGTCTTCCACCCTCTGGAATCTTTATATTAACAAAGCTTCCAAAAAACTACTCCTTGCTCATCCTGTTCTATCACTGCCATCAATGTGATATACCAATATGACATTCTAGATAGTCTAATTCTCTTCATAATGCATTATAACAGAGAGCAGAAGAATTAATCCAGCCCAAGGACATATTAATAAATGAATATTTTATTTGCTTCAATGCATAAAATTAGTTCTAATTTTATTAGACTACAACAGAATACCTATACATAAGGTCTTTCTTTTTAATTTTTTATTGATTTTAATTTATTGTGCTTACATAGATTCAAGTGTCCCACTGAATATATCCCCTTCTTCCCAACCCTTGTGTTCCCCTTAATACTCTTTAGACCCCTCCCCTCAACTCCCTCCTCTCTTCCCTTCAGGATTTACTATCCTGCTCTCTATAATGCTGTATTATATATATATATATATATATATATATATATATATATATATATATATATATTTACTAATCTCTTTCTCTTCTCTGATCCCATTCTCAGTACCCCTTTCGCTTTGACCGCTTTCACTCTTGTCCCTTTGATCCTGCCTCTACTTCTATTCCATTCCTTAGTTCACATTGTTTAATAAATTTCTCATATGAGTGAGGGCATATGATATTTTTCTTTCTCTGCCTGGCTTATTTCACTTAGCATAATAGTCTCCAGGTCCATCCATGTTGTTGTAAAAGGTAAGATTTCCTTCCTTTTCATGGCCACATAGTATTCCATTGTGTATATGTACAACCACTTTTTTTTTTTTTTTTTTTTTAAAGATGTTACTTTTTTTTTTTAAATTTTATTTATTCATTTTAGAGAGGAGAGAGAGAGGGAGAGAGAGAGGAGAGAGAGAGACAGGGGGGAGGAGCTGGAAGCATCAACTCCCATATGTGCCTTGACCAGGCAAGCGCAGGGTTTCGAACCGGCGACCTCAGCATTTCCAGGTTGACGCTTTATCCACTGCGCCACCACAGGTCAGGCCAACCACTTTTTTTTTTTAATTTTTTTTAATTTTATTTACTTATTTTAGAGAGGAGAGAGAGAGAGAGAGAGAGAGGAGAGACAGAGAGAGAGAAGGGGGGAGGAGTTGGAAGCATCAACTCCCATATGTGCCTTGACCAGGCAAGCCCAGGGTTTCGAACCGGTTACCTCAGTATTTCTAGGTCGATGCTTTATCCACTGTGACAACACAGGTCAGGCCTACAGCCACTTTTTAATCCACTCGTCCACTGATGGACACTTGGGTTGTTTCCAGATCGTGGTTATTGTAAACAATGTTGCAAACATGGGGGTGCATTTCTTCTTTTGAATCAGTGATTTGGTATTCTTAGGCTATATTCCTAAAAGTGGAATGGCTGGGTCAAAAGGCATTTCAATTTCTTATTTTTTGAGGAATCTTCATACTGTTTTTTTAAAGTGGCTGCATCAGTTTGCATTCCCACAAGCAATGCAAGAGAGTTCCCTTTTCTCCACACCCATGCCAGCACTTATTATTTCTTGATTTGCTAATGAGTGTCATTCTGACAGGTATGAGGTGGTATCTCACTGTGGTATGAATTTGCATTTCTCTAATGATTAGTGATGTTGATCATTTTTCATATGCCTAGTGGCCATCTGTATGTCCTCTTTGGAGAAGTGTCTATTCAGTTCTTTTGTCCATTTTTTATTGAGTTGTTTACTTACTTGGTGTTGAGTTTTACAAGTTCTTTATAAATTTTGGTTATTAATCCCTTATTAGATTATTGGTGAATATGTTCTCCCACTGTGTGGTTTCTCTTTTTATTTTGTTCATATTGTCTTTAGCTATGCAAAATTTTTAGCTTGATATAGTCCTATTTGTTCATCCTGTTCTTTATTTCACTTGCCTATGGAGATAAATCAGCAAATACATTGTTACGAGAGATGTCGGAGAGCTGGCTGCCTGTGTTTTCTTCAAAGATGTGTATGGTTTCACGAATTACGTTTAAGTCTTTTACCCATTTTGAGTTTATTTTTGTGAATGGTGTAACTTAGTAGTCTAGTTTTATTTTTTTGCAGGTAGATGTCCAATTTTCCCAACATCATTTGTTAAAAAGACAGTCTTTACTCCATTATGTGCTCTTAACACCTTTGTCAAATATCAATTGATCATAAAGGCATGGGTTATTTCTGGGTTCTCTGTTCTGTTCCATTGATTTGTATGCCTGTTCTTATGCCAGTACCAAGCTGTTTTGAGTACAATGGCCTTGTAGTATAACTTAATGTCAGGAAGTGTGATACCTTCCACTTTATTCTTCATTTTCAATATTGCTGAGGCTATTTGTGGGGACTTTTTTTTGGTTCCATATGAATTTTTGGAATATTTGTTCTATATCATTGAAGTATGCCATTAGTACTATAATAGGAATTGAATTGAATTTATAGATAGTGTTGGGTAATATAGAAATTTTAAGATGTTTATTCTTTCTATACATGAACATGGTATATGCTTGCACTTGTTTGTATCTTCTTTGATTTCTTTAATCAATGTTTTATAATTTCCGAGTACAAGTCCTTTACCTCCTTGGTTAAATTTACTCCTAGTCACTTTATTTTTATTTGTTGCATTAGTGAAGGAGATTGTTTCCCTAATTTCTCTTTCAGACTATTTATTGTTGGTGTTTAAAATGCCACTGATTTCTGAATATTAATTTTATAACCTACCACCTTGCCAAATTAATTTATAAAATCCACTAGTTTTTTGACTGAGACTTTAGAGTTTTCTACGTACAGTATCATGTTACCAGCAAATAATGACAGTTTTACTTCTTCTTTTCCAATTTGGATGTATTTTATTTCTTCTTCTTGCCTGATTGCTGTGGCTAGGACTTCTAGAACTATGTTGAATAAGAGCAGTGAAAGGGGGCACCCCTGACTTGTTCCTGATATTAAAGGGATTGCTTTTAATTTTTGCCCATTAATTATGATGTTGGCAGTGGATTTGTCATAGATGGCCTTTACCATGTTGAGTATGTTCCCTGTATTCCCACTTTGCAGAGAGTTTTGATCATAAATGGGTGCTGGATTTTATCAAATGCTTTTTCTGCATTATTTATATTTTCATGTGATTTTTCTCCCCCCTTTTCTTTATGTAATGAATTAAATTGATTGATTTGCAAATATTGTACCAGCCTTGCCTCCCCCAAATAAATCCCACTTGATCACAGTGTATAATTTTTTTATGTATTGCTGGATCCGGTTTGCTAATATTTTGTTGAGAAATTTAGCATCTAAGTTCATCAGGGATATTGTCCAATAGTTTTTTTCCTTTGTAGTGTGTTTACTTGGTTTTGGAATGAGGATTATACTTGCCTCATAAAAGGAACTTGGAAGTTTCTCCTCTTCTTGATTTTTTGAAATTGCTTGGGAAGGAAAGGTGTGAGTTCTTCTTTGAGTATTTGGTAAAATTCACCTGAGAAGGCACCTGGCCCAAGCCTTTTGTTTGCTGGGAGTTTTTTGATAGCTGTTTACATTTCATTATTGTATTTGATCTGTTAAGGTTTTCTGATTCTTCTGGATTGAGTTTTGGAAGATTGTATGTTATAGGAATTTATCCTTTTTGCCTAGGTTATCTAATTTTTTGGCATACAGATCTTCATAATATTTTTTTACAATCCTTTGTATTTCTATGGTGCCAGTTGTTATTCTCCACTTTCATTTCTAATTTTATTTATTTGAGTCATCTCTCTGTTTTTCTTGATGAGTCTGGTTAAAGGTTCATCAATCTTGTTTACCTTTTAAAAAACCAGCTCTTGGCTTCATTGATCTTCTCTATTGTTTTTTTAGCCTCTATGTCATTTATTTCCTCTCTGATCTTTATTATTTCCTACCTTCTACTTTCTCCTTGCTTTACTTTTTTTTTCTAGTTCTTTTCAATGCAAGGTTAAGTTGTTTATTTGAGCCTTTTCTTATTTCTTAAGGTATACTTGTAATGCTATGAACATCCCGCTTAGGACTTTTTTTGCTATGTCCCATAAATTTTGAGTTGTTGTATGTTCATTTTCATTTGTTTCAAGGAAATTTTTATTTCTTTCTTGATCTCATTGTTAACCTGTTCATTATTTAGTAACATGCTATTTAGTTTCCAAGTGTTTGAATGTTTTTCAGTTTTTCTATGGTAGTTGATTTCTAGTTTCATGCCATTGTGATCAGAGAATATGCTTAATATGATTTAAATCTTCTTAAATTTATTGAGACACATTTTGTGTCCTTACATGTGGTCTATCCTAGACAATGTACCATGACCACTTGAAAAGAATGTACATTCTGCTGTTTTAGGGTGAGAGGTTCTGAAGGTATCTATTAAATTTAGTTGATCTAGTGTGTTCTTTAAGGCTGCTGTTTCTTTGTTAATTTTCTTTCTTGAGGATCTATCTAGTGTTGTTAGTGGGGTATTGAAATCCCCTACTATTATTGTATTGCTATTGATATTGACCTTTATGTCCATCAAAATCTGCTTTATATATTTAGGAACTCCTATATTAGGTGTTTAGGTATTAATAATGGTTATATATTCCTTTTGATTTGCTTTTTTTATCATTATGTAGTGACCTTCTTTATCTCTTACTATAGCTTTTGTTTTAAAGTCTATTTTGTCAGATATAAGTATTGCTACCCCCGCTTTTTTTAAATTTCCATTTGCATGATACTCTATGTGTATCTTTTGTTTTGAAGTTGGTCTCTTGTAGACAGCATATGTACGGGTCCTGTTTACTTCTCCATGCAGCTACCCTATGTGTTTTGAATGGAGCATTTAATCCATTTACATTATTATTAACATGTAGTTGTTTATTGCCATTTTATTCTTTAAATCTATATTCCTTTTTTATTAGATTTTCCCCCTTTGTTCTGTTTAAAACAGGCCCCTTAAAAATTATTACAGCATTGATTTGGTTGTAATGAATTCGTTGAGTTTTTTATTGTTTTTTTGTTTTGTTTTCTTAATTGTTCTTTTGTTTTTATTTTCTTTGTTTGGGAAGCTTTTTATTTCTCCTTCAATTTTAAATGATAGCCTCACTGGATAAATAAGTCTTGGTTGTAGGATCTTGCTTTGCATTACTTTGAATATTTCTTGCCAATCCTTTCTGACCTCGTGTTTCTGTTTAGAAGTCAGATGTCACCCTTGTGGGGGCTTCTTTGTAAGTGATTGACTGCTTTTCTCTTGCAGTTTTTAGTATTCTTTCTTTGTCTCTTAACTTTGACACTTTAATTAAAATGTGTCTTGCTTTAGGCCTCTTTGGGTTCCTCTTTAAAGGAACTCTCTGTGCTTCTGTGCTTTTTGAACTGTGTGACTTTTTTCATTATCAATTTAGGAAAATTTTCAGCAATGATTTCTTCAAACAGGATCTCTATTCTTTGTTCATTTTTTTCTCTCCTTCAGGAACCTTATGATATGAATGTTGTTTCTCTTTATGTTGTCAGAGTGTTCTCTTAGAGTATCCTCAAACTTTTTGAGCATGTTTTTTTTGTTTGTTTGTTTGTTTGTTTGTTTCCTGCTCTGCTTCTGTGCTTACATTTATCTTGACCTCTAAATTGCTGATTCAAACCTCTGCTTCATCTTGCTTGCTATTAATTCCTTCTATTGCAGTCTTCATTTCTGATATTGTATTTGTCATTCTGACTGGTTCTTTTTTATGATTTCAAAGTCCTTTTTGATTCTTGCTATCTATTTAGGTGCTCATTATGTCCATATATTGTTGCTCTAAGACCCACAAGCAGTTCAAAAATCATTGTTTTAAATTCTGCATCTGGTATTTTGGTTACTTACATCTGATTCAGTTCTTTCTCTGAGGATTTCTCTTGTTGATTTATTTGGGTCACATTTCTCTATCTTCCCATTTTGTCTGTATATTAGGTTGCAGCACTGTCTATCAAATTTTTGTGTGGTCTTTATGACGAAGATGGAGTTGGTGGTAGTGTCCTTCAGGCCCCTTGTTTTTCTTGTTCTAGGATTGCCTCTTGAGGTTACTATTTTCCTTCTTTTTGTATGTGAGTAATAGATGTAGTTTCTTTTTTTTTGTTGGTATGTTTATTCCTTCAGGCTAGCTGGCTCTAAGGGTCAACTATGATTATGTGTATTACACACTGTGTAATGTCTCTCTGGTTGGGTGTATTTATTCTCCACAGTGTCTAGTGCAGTGTTTCCCAACGTGGGGCCCATGCCCCACAGGGGGGCAATTCGATAGTTAAGGGGGCAATTTGAAAATGGATTCGACAGGACTTTAACTCTTTCGCCCCGGGCCATTTAAATGCAATGCTAGATATCGGTGCCAAATTGAACAAAAAATGCAATTCTTAAATAATTGCGGTAAATAATTATTAAGTATAATTTCGTTTGACGAGACCAAAATATCAACTGGGTGATTGGCATCGTCAAGTAAACTTCGTCCTGGGTTCACCGTGGAGCGTGCCATCCGCCGCGGGGAACCCCAGACATTTTAAAAACTCGCTAAACAACGCAGTTATTCTCACCTAATTGGCCCATTGCAACTTCTGTAGTGTTTCACATCATTCAGTTGGTGTTAATTTGAAATAAGTGTCAGTCAAAACTGTTGTAAAAGCTCATTGATTTAATAAATATACATATATATTGCATAGATATAATTGGTAAGTATTTGATTTTATTTTTATCAATATTAAACTCTTTATTAAGAACTTCTTGCATCAGGGCTAGAAAGCAATAATATTTTATAAATATTATTGGGGCTATAATAGTGCATACATGACAATTTTAATTTTAGAAGCATAACTTTCCAGAAAATTTTGTCAAGTGGAAAAAATATAGATACCTTTTGATTTGCGGTGGTAGTGTAGTAAATGTGTTATATACATTTAAATAAATATGAATTTTTAGTATATGTTTACTCTATGTCACATTGAATATATTTTAACACATATTTTAATATTAGTTTTTAATTGATCTTATTTTTATTATAGCCCATAGTAAAATGAGTGGTGCAAGCAAGAAAAAAACTCGTCAATATTCGGAGGAATATTTAAAATTTGGGTTCTTGCCCACTGTTCACAATGAGCGGATTCCTTTTTGTCTTTTATGCCAGCAATACTTGACCAACGAATCAATGAAACGAGGTCGTCTTGACGCGCATTTGAAGGAGAAACATAGTGCTCATATTAATTCAGATTTGAGTTACTTTAAAATTTTAAAGAAAAATTTTGAGGCCCTGGCTGGTTGGCTCAGCGGTGGAGCGTCAGCCTGGTGTGTGGGGGACCTGGGTTCAATTCCCAGCCAGGGCACATAGGAGAGGCGCCCATTTGCTTCTCCACCCCCCCTCCTTCCTCTCTGTCTCTCTCTTCCCCTCCCGCAGCCGAGGCTCCATTGGAGCAGGGATGGCCCAGGCGCTGGAGATGGCTCCTTGGCCTCTGCCCCGGGCGCCAGAGTGGCTCTGGTCACGGCAGAGCGGTGCCCCGGAGGGGCAGAGCGTCGCCCCCTGGTGGGCAGAGCGTCGCCCCTGGTGGGCGTGCCGGGTGGATCCCAGTTGGGCGCATGTGGGAGTCTGTCTGACTGTCTCTCCCCGTTTCCAGCTTCGGAAGGATACAAAAATAATAATAATAATAATAAAATATAAAGAAAAATTTTGAAAAAAGAACAACATTAAAGTCTCTATTTACTGCTCATACTTCAACTAATAATCGTGTTCTTGAGGCTAGTTATCAAATTTCTTTATTCATCGCTAAAACTGGAGAAAATCACACTATAGGAGAGAATTTAATAAAACCATCAATATCAGCATTTCTTAAAATGGTTCTTGAAAAAGATTACAAAGATGTAAAAGCTATGCCACTCAGTAACAATTCTGTTAGCAGAAGAATAGACGAAATGAATGAGGATATTGAAAAACAACTTATTGAAAAGCTGAAAACAAGAAAATTCTCCTTGCAAATGGATGAATCAACTTCGAAAGACAGTGAGGCAGTATTGATAACTTACATAAGATATATTGATAAAGGACATTTTGCTGAAGAAATGTTGTTCTGTAAAAGATTAGAAAGCACCACTACCTCCAAAGATATATATATATATATATATATATATATATATATATATATATATGATAAGCTAAAAAACTACTTAGATGTCAATGATATACCAATGAAAAATATAACATCTTGTGCTGCAGATGGTGCTCCCAATATGATGGGCAAGAAAAATGGCTGCTTAAAATTGATGAAAGATACGAATCCAGAAATGATTCTTGTGCATTGTGTTATTCATAGGGAAAACTTGGTAGCTAAAAACATCTCGCCTGTTCTGAATGAAGTATTCCATACAGTAATAAAGTGTGTTAATGCTATTAAAGTTAGTGCCAAATGTGAGTGTCTTTTCAAGCTATTTTGTGAAGAACAAAATGAAGACCATGTGAGACTTTTACTTCATACTGAAGTAAGATGGCTATCTAAAGGAAACTGTTTGAAAAGATTTATGGAACTGTTTGATACTCTTAGTGATTTTTTAAGCGACAAACCTGAAATGAAGTATCTGTTAACAATAGATGGTAAAGCGTTTGTGAGTTATTTAGCTGATATCTTTGAAAAACTAAATATATTAAATCAGCAACTTCAAGGAACAAATAAAACTCTTGTCGATGCAAAAGCAAAGATATTTGGTTTCATTACCAATATTGAGTTATGTCAGAAACATATTAACAATAAAAACTTTAAACAGTTTCATTGGCTCCAAAAATGTGAAGTAACTGATATCGCTTTACTTATTGTCAATCATTTGAATATTCTATCAGCTGATTTAAAAGAAAGATTTTCTGATTTAAAATAAATTGATTTCCCAACATGGATGATGCAGCCAATGTTAGTGGATTTGTCTGATATATCAAATATGCAGTATCAAGAACTCGCAGAATTGCAAAATGATGAGTCAGTTAAAGCTTTCTTTAATATCAAAGGAGCGATGGCATAGGCTTTGTGAGAAAACAGAAATCAAATACCCAAATTCAACCAAATGTGCAAGAAAACTATTGCTACCGTTTCCATCTTCATTTTTAGCTGAATGTGGATTTAGTGCTGTAAATGATTTACTGGTAAAAAAAAAAAAAGAAATCGGCTGGATATGACACAACGTGGAGACTTGAGACTAAAGCTAACCAAATTGGAACCTAATATAAAATCTCTGTGCAGCAAGCATCAAGCGCAAGGATCACACTAAATTAAAATAATAAATTAATATAGAAAAATCTGTATTAAAATTATTTGGAATTTAAATTTCTGTTTTTCATTATCTGTTTTGAAATTTTACTTACTGTGTTTTGTTAACAATTTCATAGTGATTTCTTCCTAGAACCTATCATTTATGTTTATTAAGTGAACAAATCAATTTTTTAATGTTAAAAATTATGTATGTTACATAAGGGGGGACATAAAAATTTTAGAAATGTTGAGGTGGGGCATGGCACAAAAAAGGTTGGGAAATACTGGTCTAGTGCCTGCTAGACTCCAACTTTGGGTGTGCTGCTTGTTTGGTAGTTGAGTCTAGGGTTGGTGTTGTCTGCCACCCAGTACCAGTAGTGTTGGCTCTAGTTCTTTTTGCATTGGCATCAGCTTTTGTTTGTAACCTGGTGTGGGATAGCAGTCTGAAGCTACTGAACTTTTTGCTGTTTTTGTCTGTGTTTTATGTGTCTGGGTACTTTGAGGAGCCAACCTTTGTTTAAGAATCAGGTTCTTCCTGATTAAAGATGACAATAGATCCATAGAAGCCTCAAGCTTTATAAGATTTATATCAACTTTTCAACTTCTCCTACTCCTCTTGCAGCTGCCTGGTCTTCCCACAGTGTCTCCAGTAGTAACATTGTAGTGTGGGCTCAGATTGCCCTCACCCAACCAACCACTCTACAGGTTGCACACTTGTTGGGTTAAGGCAGCTGAGGTTGTGAATACAACATTTATGGGAGCCCCTACTTCAGGATTCTCTTAGTCAGGAGCTCTGTACAGAGAATGTGGCCCCTATAACAGAGCTTGATTCCTCAGCCACTGCTGGATACTCAAATTTTATTTCTCACCAATAAGGTGAGCAGTGGACTCAAACTGAGTGTGGCTGACAGTCCCTTCTGCAGAAGTTTTTTCAGCTGTTGAAACCCTGGTCTCATGGAGGAAGACTAAGAGAGTCTTCTTCTGGTGCTGACTGTGCCCCTCCTGAAGTTGGCTAAGCCCCTCAACCAGATCTAGCAATAGACTCACAGGGACCCACACTTTAAATGTCCATGCTCCAAGCCTCTCTCCCTTCTTCCTATGGAATATCCAGTGCCCAAGCCTGCTGACAGTGAAGCTCCATCCTATCCAGTGCACATGAGCAGCTTTGCCAGTGCTGATCACAAAGAGTGAAACTTGCCTCAGCTGGGCCTGGTGTGAGGGGATTTTCCTTAGGATACCACTCTAACAAGGGTTGTTAGGTCCTGAACCAATGCTTTCTACATCTGGCCCCTAGATGTGCCAGCCCTCAGCCTCCAAAGCAGAAACCCAGTGAGACCAGTGGGATACACTGCCCATGACTGGCCCTCAGCAACCTTTTTGGAGCTACAAGCAATTCAGAGATTATTGCTGCCTTTGCTGGGCCCAGGTGAACATGGAAATACCAGCTGCATACCTAGTCTGGCTTTTACCTATTCTGGGCCTGGGGGAATGTCTTCTCAAACAGCCAAGTTTCCCTGAGTCTTGCCTCCTGCAACCTGTCTGCTGGCTGGGCTTAGCAGCTGAAAAAAAAACCTGCTAGAATCTACAGCCTGTGGCAATTGAGTGATTAAGAAGTGTGGTGCATGTGGCTCCGCACCTGGGCCCCAAGAGTCAGTCTGTAAAGTGTGGCCCTTGAAGTCTGGTGGGTGTGGCCTCTGAGACCCAGAGGTCTGGTCTGGCCCTCTTTGGACAGTTTCAATTGAGTCTTTTGTGAGGTGGAAGCACCAGTCATTGACTAGGGAAAGTGCAGGGGGAAGGGGGAGCTCTGGCCCCAACACTAGAAAACTGATTCACTGATGCGCACCCTGCTCCCTGGCCTCTCAGTATGACCTGTTGCCATCCCTGGGGTAGGAGAGACTCCTGAAGGTGGAGCAGTTGCTTTTCTCTAGGCTTATGCCACTCAGAAGGGATTGCTCCACCCAAAAAAGATGGTGACTGTAGTATTGGAGAATGATTCAGCACAGAGGTTCTGGTGGCTGTCCCCCACAGTGTCTCTTCCTGGGCCTCCAACTTTACCCTCTCCTTCCGCAACTCCAGTCCTCTCTGTTCTCCCTGTCAGAGCCCTGGGTAAGTGGCTGTGAATGAGATATTTTGTGCGGGCCCTTTAAAATGGAATCTGTGTTTGAGAGGTGTGTCTCTTTCTTGTGACCGAAACCCAGCTCTTTTCATAGCTAAATGCTGTCTGGGAGCATCTTCTAGGCTCTGGGGCTCTAGACTGGGCTCAAGTCCTGCAGCTGAAGACACATACATCTCAGGGCAACTTACCTCTCTGTGAGAGTCCCTCCAGACCTCCACTCACTCCTGGGAGTGGGGCAGCCCCTTCTGCATCTCCACCCTTCCTACTAGTTGCCGTGTGGCCTCTTCCATGATCCTTGGTTATAGATTCCTCTTAGTTAAGTTCAAAGTTGGTTTTTCAAGATGATTATTCTTAAATTAAGTTGTAATACAATTTGGTCCTGGGAGGTGGCAGTTGGAACATCAGCCTACTCTGTCGCCTTCTTTCTTCTCCCTTGAGTTGTATTTTTTAATGCTGCTGTACAATGACCTTGCTTTATGTATTGCTTTTCAGAAAAGCGACACTTAGCCTTATTCTCTTACTCTGATAAATAACCTGTGCTGCTTTTTACAGGGAAACCCCGAAGAATTTTATCTTGATTTTAAAGTCTAATATTTCTGTGAGGCTTTGTATCAGAGTGAATAAATCTGTGTCAGTTTTCCATGTATGGCATAACCTTTCAGAACATAAATTTAGATTTACTTTTATTTTTCAATTTTTCTTCTTGAATTCCAGTTTTAAAATATTAGTTTTGTGGTTTTTTTTCATGTTTTTGGGCTTCTTCAAAGGGCTTTAGTAATATATATGTTAGATCTTCTCTGACTGTATTCTATTATAACTGCTTTTCCTCTGACCCTTTTTACTTTCTTTAGCACATGTTCATTTTCTTGATAACTTTCTGACCTTTCTTCAGTATTCCTTATTAAATATTCATTACAAATGTTGCTTATATGGAGCTTTGAAATTTAGTTCTTATTTGATGTCTTTTCTTGCTTTTATTTGTGTGTGTGTGTGTGTGTGTGTGTGTGTGACAGAGACAGAGAGAGACAGAGAGTGGAACAGATAGGGATAGACAGACAGAAAGGGAGACAGATAAGAAGCCTTAATTCTTCATTGTGGCTCCTTAGTTGTTCATTGACTGCTTTCTCATATGTGCCTTGACTGGGGGCTACAGCAGAACAAGTGATCCCTTGCTCAAGCCAGCGACCTTGGGCTCAAGCTGGTGAGCCTTGCTCAAACCCAATGAGCCCTCACTCAATCTGGTGTACCTTGGAGTTTTGAACGTGGGTCCTCTGCATTCCAGTTCGACGCTCTATCCACTGCACCACTGCCTTGTCAAGCTTATTTTGATGTCTTTATCTTTTTAAACAATATTTTTTTAGCTTTGATCACCTCGCTTACTTTTAGTTTAGCTATATCTGTCCTTAGTCCTAGTTTACTTTTTCCACTTTTAGTATATAACTCCCAATAGTGTGTAAAAATATTTCATTTTGTTTGGAGTGTGATGCTATAGTTTTCTTCTTTTGCACTATTTTCTCTGGAGGAGTAGGGTTCTGAATCTTGTTTCAATTCTCACTTCTTATTTTTTAATTTTAGTTTTGTATAAAAAATGGTCTCCCCCACCCCTGTTCCCCTGGAGTTTTAGGCATTGCATCTGCAGTGTTCTGACTTTAAAAGCATCTTTTAGTGTTTTTATAGTAGCTGATTTTCATGCAGATGGTAATAGTAGTGGGGCGTTTGGGTTTATGTAACCAGACTAACAGGGTCCCTTGGCCTGCAGGCATCGAAGCCCAAAAAGACACAAATAGACATTTGCAGCCAAGAAAGTAAAAATTTACTGGTAATAAGGAGATAGTACCATGCCTAGAGTCACAAGTGAGCTAATGCTCAAAGACCTGGCTCCTGAAGCCTTCTAGGGAATGAATTATATAAGAAAAATATAATTAATCATGGTGATTAAGGAAGGTAGGGTCATGATCATTGCATCTGGTCTTGATGTCAGCCATTAAGTTGTTTTTTCCAATTTTGCAATTATTTGTTTGGTGGAATCATTCCGTTTTCTTGTGCCTGAAGCTTAAACACCACTGCGGCCAAGATACTATGTTTAGTTTGATTGAAAATGCTATCTCTGTTGACAAGAAATTCAGAATCTTGTTACTGAAACTACTGGAGGCTGAGCATAGCGGCATTGTCTTTAGGGCTTAATGATTAAGTAAGGGAGAAGAAAGTGGTGAGTCAGGGCTCTGGGTGAGGCCAGTTTATGTCAAAGGGGAAAAAAATCAAAAGAAAAGGGCCAGACTAAACAAGATAAGGTTTCTGAGGCTTTATACTTATATAAAGATTTGTTTTTATTTGAACAGAATCCTAATTTTCTCACCTTGTTTTATTTATTTGAATTTTTTTCATGCATTGCTACATTTCCAAGGAACACTTTCCTTCCTTATCTATCATTTTATCCTCTGAATGCAGTATTGCCTCTTTTTGTTCCACCTTCTTTGAAACTGTTCTTACTTAGTGCTGTGAACTGGCAAATGCCTCACTTGCCTTCTTTTAACACACCCTTGGCTTTCTCTTTCTTGGACTGGTTTTATATGTGCTTCATCTACAACCTGATCTCTCTTCTTATCCATGGAGTATCTTTAGATTTCCTTTACTCTACTTTCTGCACCAACAAGCTTACAACAGTAGCCTTTCCAGTGTTAGCTCTGCTGAAATTTGTTGTATCATTCTACTTATACCTACACATATGTTTTTATTGAACCAATATGATTATCAAAGCATTTTATTGAAAATGATGTTTTCTTAATTAAGAATTAAGGATAAATTTTTCTTAGGAAAATATTTCATATGTATATGCTAGAAACAAAGTGTGTGTGTTTGTATATACATATGAAGACAAAAAGAAGGGGTTTTATGGAAAGTTACCTCACAGGATGATCTGATATGAAATTCTAAAATGGGCAGGTCATGGTGGGTATTCATGACCCAGGAATATAACTTATTTAGTAAAAGGCTTATTTTTACCTTAAGCAAATTCTGTCCATTGTTTCTGTGCATGTAGGTCAATGCCTCTCTGAAATGCATTTTTTCAATCTCATTAACTATCCTGTAATCTGATCATCACCTAGCTTTCTCCCACCTTTATGCAATCTTCCTTACTTTCCTCCTTAATTTCAAGTGCATAAAAAAAATTGCAAAACGATTATCTCCAGAGCATTTAAGATCTTGCTCTCCCAGCATGCTATCAGTTTGGCTCAAATAAACCTGTAAAATTCTAGGTGAAGGATATATGGGAATTCTTTGTACAATGTTTGTAACTCTTCTATAAGTTTATAATTATTTCAAATTAAGTTTAAAAGCTATTCAGGTGAAACTTAAAAAACAAAATAAAATAAATAAAAATTATTTACAGGTTTGGATGTTTATTTACCACACATAGTATTTACACACATCTAACAATTGTTTATTCAAAAATATATAGATATATTTTTATGTTCATTTGTCCTCAGTGATGTGAGCAGAAGGGATGTGGGTAATATTATTTTACAAATTATATAACTGGATTTAAAATAATTGAAACAGGTTTATGTGGACAAGTCCTGCCAGGGGTGAGGACAAGAGAGACGCAAAGACCCGACAACGGAGGCCAGGTTCAGTGATGCAGATCCACTTTATTCAGGAAGTAAGCTAGCTTATATATATGGGTTCAGCCTATAGGGTGTTACAGCGTGTCCTTCATAGCCAATGGCTGAAAAGATCAGGGAGCTGCGTGGTTGGCCCTGAGTCACTTCCTTATAGCAGGCAAGCTCCCTTTCTGGGTATGCCCAGGAGGCTTCTGGGAGCTGGAGTATTCTCACAGCATTGCATCAGCCACAGCTGCTAGGAATGCGCTCTGCACTCCACCCACAGGTTTACAGGTATAACTCTTGCCAAATATTTTTATAATTATACACAACAAAATAGAGAGATATATTATAATTTTATAACAAAATTATAAAAATCACACTCTGTTGTTTCATTGTATATGTGTCCTGTTTCCTGTGCTAGATAATTATTGCATGAAGTGATTTATCTGCAGAAATTTAACTCTGAAACACAGTTAGACTTATGTACATAATGTATGCACTTATTATTATTTGCCTATCTTTTCAACTGCCTTGGGACCAGAACTATGAAAAATATCTAATTCTTAAACGATCTTCTATGATGCAATATTTGCCATGCCTGCGCTTTAGGAAAATATGAAGCTTTCCCAATATAAATCAGTTTTACTACAATAATATGCTTACTTTAGTAATACTAGGATGCCCACTCTACATTTAATGTATTTCATTCATAATTTCACATTTATTTCAATGCAGGTTCTTGAGATTCTTAAGCAAAATTGTGCTTGCTAAAGAATCACAAAGCTGGAAAGATCTTAGCATAGTAACTTGTTCAGAGTTCTGATTTTATCCCATTCTACATGCTGTTGCAGAAAATGTCTACCTTACAAAATAAATACTTGCATTTTGTCTCTTTATTAGAGTGATAGCACTCATAAAAATGAAGTTGATCAATTTTCTTTAATATAAGTAATATATAAGAAAGCTATAAATACGTTATTTCCACAAGTAAGACAGTCACTCAAATTTATGGCTGTCTCCAACCTTATTTAAACATCTAACTTTGAAACTTTATATAAATATTGCAGCCTTTGATTTGATCCTTACCCCTTAAAATTGTAAATCCTTGAGGCCTTACTGCCTGAGGAATAAAGATAATGTTGTTGAATAGCTTAAGATTTTTAGTTCATTGAATAATCATGTACCGCTTAACTTTTACTTGAGAGCTTTCAGTGTGACATAAAATAACCTCATCACATCACCAATCCCAATGCAGTCAGAATGAAGGTAAATAGCAACCATCAGGAACTTCAACTACGTTGAATGCTCATTAATTATCCTTTTGGAGTAATTATCCCTTTCAGAGGTTAATTTTTTTTTCCAAATTGTCTTGGTTCATTTAAGCTGCTATAACAAAATTTCACAGATTTGATAGCTTATAAATGACAGAAAATAATTTATCACTGTTCTTGAAGCAGGGAGCTCATGTTTAGGGCACCCACATGATAGCTTTCTGGAATAGGCACTCTTCCTGGCTCACAGGCTGAACCTTCTTGCTGTGACCTCACATGGTGAAAGGGGCTAGGGAGCTCTGTAAGGTCTCTTTAATAAAGGCACTAATTCCATTCATAAGAGTGCCACCCTTAATCCTTCCCAAAGGCACCACTTCTTAATATCACCTTTGAGGATTAAAATCTCAACTTTTAAATTTTAGAAGGACACTTTCAGACCATAGCACAAACCAAATATTTAATTAAATGATTTGTTATAACCATCCAGCATTGTTGATAAAAAAAATCTTTTCTTACATATATAAATACTTATTTTCTCATCCCTGATATGTTTTCTATTGAGAAGAAAGAGTAGAAAAATTTATTCATGTAGAAAAGTATAATCATGTACAAATTATATCAAATTGAAGTAACAGTGAACATTTCCTGGATTCATACAACTAAATAAATGAAGAAACAAAGTATAAATTAGTGAATAAATATTTTTGAGTGCCTGTTTAGAGTCAGTCAGAAAATAAATGATCTAGACCCAAGGTCCATTGCAAACCAACTTTGTTTCATTGGCAAGTCTATAATTTCTCTTTGTTTCATTATTCTTATTTATCAAAAATAAATTAGCTGACTAGATTTTGCATTTTTTTAAATTTATTTATTTATTTTTTTATTTATTCATTTTAGAGAGGAGAGGGAGAGACAGAGAGAAAGAGGAGACAGGGAGAGAGAGAAGGGGGGAGGAGCTGGAAGCATCAACTCCCATATGTGCCTTGACCAGGCAAGCCCAGGGTTTTGAACCGGCGACCTCAGCATTTCCAGGTCGACACTTTATCCACTGCACCACCACAGGTCAGCTAGATTTTGCATTTTTTACTTGTAAACATGAATAAGAAAATAGTTGCTACTTGATTTTTCTTCTTGGATTATTGTGTTGTTTTAAAGGCACAATGAAAATATTTTAAAATTTTAAAAAGTTTCACTGAGTATAGGTAATTTTTATGTTGTAATTTTCATAAATTTTTTGTGAGTAAACCTTAAGAGAACAAAGTTTCAGTTTAATCAATCTATAATAGTTTTCTTTTAATACAATGTAATGAGATCCTTGTTTAATGGGGGATGTAAAAAATTAGGGATAAGTCATTATTTAATCTTATTATAGAAAATATATTCATTTACTAGGAAATTATTGGAGTTATAAACAATAATTAATCTAATCTAATGTTTTTATGTAAATATTGGTATGTCATAATTGTGTGCAAATACAGTATTTAATTGAACAAGAAATTAAACCAAATGAAGGCTGATTTAAAAATAAAAGTTTATTAAATTTTGTTTAAAATATGTTCAAATAAAAATAAATAAACTCTACAACATTATATAATGCTGTCCTTTCTTTTCAACTCTAACTTTCAAAGTTCTGAGTACTTGCCAACCATTATCTAATTCATTAGTTAATATATTTTAATATAACTTCACATCTATGGAATCATACCAATAAAAACTATGTAATAACCTAGACAATTAAATTAGAAAGTATCTGAATAGTTTTCCATTTCAAATGCAAGTCAAAACCTTAATCAAATATTCCATACATGCTTATTGTTTGTCATTCTCTCATAGAAACTAAACTTCCTGAAAATTCATTGTTTTGTTTATACAATGGTACCTTGAGATATGAATTTAATTCATTCTGTAACTGAGCTCATAAGTCAGTCACCTTGTATATCAAATTGCCGATACTGGACGTGTGTGCCAATACGCCAACTAGCGGCAGCTTCCTGAATCATGACTCATATCTCGAAATTTCACTCGGATCTTGAACAAAAATATGGACTGAATCGCAGCTCATATCTTAAAAAATTGGTATGTCAGTCTGTGTGTATCTCAAGGTACCACTGTAATTCTATTGCTAACAATGAGAATAAACTGTAAACATACATTTCCCCCAATCAAAGTCTTATATTAAAGATTTTAACATTTACAGTAATTCAGCAACTTCTCTCACAATCTTATATTTAATTTTATATAAAAGAAAATATGTTCAAATATAGTATAGAATTTTACACTCAACAATATAGATAACTAGACACCTAAGATTTGAATTCTATTTCTATTCTTAATTTTTTGAAGAAGTATGAATTCTACTTGAAGATACATTTTCCTCACAGAACACATTGCCTCTCTTTTTCTAAGTAAGGTAGTCAATAGGGCAAACTCACACATAGTTACACAGTGATGTCAAAACCAGTTTTATGACAGATACAGAATGTTTATAGAAGAGTTAATTTTTAAATCCTCAGAAAATATGTTGATAATAATAAAATATAACTCAAATAATTGATTCTAAAGAAGAATATACTATTAAAATACAATATATTGGCTTTCAAGTTTCCTAAAGTGATATAAGGGAAGAATTAAAATTTCTTGGGGTATGAATAAAGGGTGCTCCTTAGAGCAGTTTCTGGAAATAACCAATCTCTTAGTCAGGATTCTGACATTAAAAAAAAAAAAAAAGACATTCTGGTTCTGCTAAATCTCTAGTGAAAAATTTAAAATGGAGATTATTTTTATTGAATTTATTGGGGTGACATTGGTTAGAGAAATTATACATTTCAGGGACACAACTCTACACCACATCTTTCTATACACTGTATTGTGTGTTCACCACCCTAAGTGAAGTCTTCTTCCATCATCATTTATCCCCCATACCCTCCCCCATTCCTCCACATCCCTACCCCCAGCAATCACCACACTGTTGCCTGTGTCCATGACTATTTTCTATTGTTTTCTTTTTTTAGCTCAATCTCTCCACCTCCCACCACCAGCCACAATTTTCTTGCCCCCAACACATTGTCAAATGCTATTCAATTCCCCCCCCTACACACACAACCTTTTCCCACTGGTAAACATCACAGTTATCTGTGTCTATGATTTTTTTTCTTTGCTTAATCCTTCCACCTTCTTCATCCAGCCCACCCAAACCCCTCCCCTCTGACATCCATCAGTCTGTTCTCTGTATCTATGAGTTTGTTTCTATTGATTTATTTATTTATATATTTTTCATTAGATTCCATATATAAGTGAAATCATATGTTATTTGTCTTTCTCTGACCGGCTTATTCCACTTAGCATTACTCTCCAGATCCCTTCATGCTGTGGCAAAAGTTAAGATTCCATTTTTTTATAACTAAGTATTCTATTGTATAAGTATACCATTGCTTTTATTCATCAACTCATGTGTAGATGGGCTATTGTAAGTAAAATTGCAATGAGCATAGGGATGCCTATATTCTTTCGAATTCGTGTTTTCAGTTTCATTCAAAAAAGTGGAATTTCTGTGTCAGAGAAGATGCTTGATATAATTTTAATCTTATTAAATTTATTGAGACTTGTTTTGGGTCTAATATACAATCTATCCTAAAAATGTTCCATATGCACTTGAAAAAAATGTATATTTTGCTGCTTTACAGTAAAATGCTCTGAAGATATTAAATCCATCTGATCTAGTGTGTCATTTAAGACCACTGTTTTCTTATTTATGTTCTGTCTGGAAGATTGATTTATTGATTTTAATGGAGTGTTAAATTTTCCTAATATTACTGTATTACTGTCCATTTTTCCTTTATGTCCATCAAGACTTGATTTATATATTGGAGTGCTCTTATGTTAGGTACATAAATATTTACAAAGGTTATATCCTCTTGTTGGATTGCTTTCTTTATCATAATGTAATGTTCTTGTTTGTCTCTTACTGTGGCCTTTGTTGTAAAGTCTATTTTGTCATATATACATATTGATAGCCCAGCTTTCTTTTTCTTTTCATTTGCATAAAATAGCTTTTCCATCTCTTTTAGTCTGTGTATATCTTTTTGCTCTGAGGTGGGTCTCATGTATAACAACATATATATACATCTTGTTTTTTATCCATTCAGCTACCCTATGTCTTTTGATTGGAACATTTAATCCATTTACATTTAAAGTGATTTTCCCATGGTACATATTCATTGTCCTTTGATTTTTTTTAATTATGTTCCTCTCTTTCTACTACTACTTCTCCTTCTTCTTTTTCCTCTTAAAGCAGGCTCTTAAATATTTCTTGTAATACCAGTTTGGTGGTAAAAAATTCCTCTAGCTTTTAATTGTCGGGAAAGGTCTTTATTTCTTTTTCAATTTTAAATGATAGCCTTACTGGGTAAATTAATCTGGTTGTAGGTTCTTACTTTTCATCATTTGAATATTTCATACCAATCCCTTCTGGCCTGAAATGTTTCTGTTGAGAAATCTATTTACAGTCTTTTGGGAGCTCCCTTGCAGTATCTAACTATCCATATCTTGTAGCTTTTAAGCTTTTCTTTTTTAAAAATTCAATGAGAGGAGGGGAGGCAGAGAGACAGACTCTTGCATGTACCCTGACTGGGATCCACCTGGTAAGCCTGATGCTCTGCCCATATGGTGCATTGCTCTATTGTTCAGCAACTGAGCTCTGCTTAATACCTGAGGCAGAGGCCATGGAGCCATTCTCAGTACCTGGAGCCAACTTGTTCCAATTGAGCCATGGCTGCAGGAGGGGAAGAGAGAGAGAGAGAGAAGCAAGAGGGGTTGAAGTGGAGAAAAGGGTGGGCACTTCTTCTGTATGCCCTCACCAGGAATCAAACTTGGGACATCCACATGCCAGGTCAACACTTAACCCTGAGCCAACTGGCCAGGACCTAAGATTTTCTCTTTATTTTTTTATGGTGCCAAGTTTAAATGGTTTTATTTAAAATATCGCATTTTCGGCCCTGGCCGGTTGGCACAGTGGTAGAACATCGGCCTGGTGTGCAGGAATCCCGGGTTCGATTCCCAGCCAGGGCACACAGGAGAAGCGCCCATCTGCTTCTCCACTCCTCCCCCTCTCCTTCCTCTCTGTCTCTCTCTTCCCCTCCCGCAGCCAAGGCTCCATTGAAGCAAAGTTGGCCTGGGCGCTGAGGATGGCTCTATGGCCTCTGCCTCAGGTGCTAGAATGGCCCTGGTTGCAGCAGAGCAATGCCCCAGATGGGCAGAGCATCGCCCCCTGGTGGGCATGCCAGATGGATCCCGGTCGGGTGCATGCGGGAGTCTGTCTGACTGTCTCTCCCCGTTTCCAACTTTAGAAAAATAAATAAATAAGTAAATAAAATATCGCATTTTCCACTTTACAATACTTATAATGTGATACTTATAAAGTGCATTATTTCTTTTCCTTGTGTACATATTCCATATTCAAGTGTTAAGAATGCCCAGTGTAGGGCCAGTATTCACGGCCACCATCAGAGCCACCTGGCCAATGCAGGTTCAGGTTTGATTCGGACCAATGGTAATGAAGCAACACAGCCAAAAACTGATGGGCTATTTTCCTTTAATCCTAGCTTGCTCTGGGCTAGGGAAACAGTTTCCCACACAGTGGGAAACAGTTCCCTTTCTAATCAGGACTCCCAAAGCCACTGACTCATCTGAGTTTTTCTAGAATCAAAGGCTTCCACTTCACCAGTCTTACTCACCTCTGTTCCCCATCTCCTTCTCCTCCACGAACTGGCTTCTCCTTCCCCCGTTTCACCATTTTCACTGCCTCCTCCACATGGCCTTCCCTGTCGTGCTCCAGCCAGGGCTCCTTCTCCCTACAAGAATGTGGCTACTCTCTTTAAATGGCCTCCTAGCTCCACCTTTTAAAACCTTTTGATGTGAAAGCCCTCCCTCAACACATTAGGATAACCACACCCCTTCTCAAGCAAGAAGGGCATTAATATTATCACCTGGGCGATGGGCAACATCATCTTTAACAATAAGGGTGGGAAAAAATAACTTTATCTGCCCAACATCCAGTTATTTAAATACAGAAGTTCAACTTTTAAAACTGCCACCCAATATTCTACAAATTTGGATCCTTCATTATTTTGTGTGAAACATTACTAAATCTATACTCAAGGTTGGCTTAATCAACCTCTTCAATGGTGAATCCAGAGGACAAAGGGACCCTACCAGTAGCAGGGGCTTTCCCACAAGGGAAGCCCCAGGCATTCTTCCTGCTATGCTTCCAGTACTCTTGTACAGTTCTGTAATGATAAGGTTGCAGACATTTTCCTACTTCTTCTGCTGATGTTCAGTTTTTCCTTTTCTGTGGTCTGGTTCTTATCAAGCCAGTTGATGGTTTTATTGCATTTGTCAAGAATCTTCTCTTTGTCATAATCATTGACCTTGCCTTGATATTTTTCTTCTTCAACTGTTGCTTTCATATTGAATGCATAGGTTCAAGTGAATTCTTGAAAGATACCTTGCCCCACCGCTTCTCAGCTTCCTAGACCATGAGCTCAATGTCTTTCTTTCTCAGATGACCCTTGTCATTAGTGATGGCAATCTTGTTCTCTTTTTCTGTATTCTTATTCACAGGAGAGACATTGAGAGGATGCCATCGACATCAATATAAAAAACGACTTCAATCTGAGGAAAACCATGGGGTATAGGAGGTATGCCTATAAATTGAAACTTGCCAAGCAGGTTGTAATCTTTTGTTATCACACACTCACCTTCATTAACCTGAATGAACACAACAGGCTGGTTGTCAGAGTAGGTGGTGAAGGTCTGTGTCTGCTTGGTAGAAATAGTAGTACTGCATTTGATGAGGACAGTCATGACTCAATGCCAAGAGAAACAGGAATGACATCCAAGCAGTAAATCTTGAACACTTTTGAATTTGTTTTCAGAGAGAATGGCTATTTCAACAGCTGCACCATAAACAAAATTCTCATCAGGTTTGCTGCTCTTATTTAACTATTTTATATTTAAGAAGTCCTGAAGGAGTTTCTAAATGTTGGAGATATGGGTAAAACCACCCACCAAGACAATATAATGGATCTGGGACTTCTCAAGTTTGGCATTCAGAAGGTCTTTTTCTACAAGGTCCTGGGTGCCAAGGAAAGGCTAGAATTCAATTTTTTAAATCAGGCATGAGTGAAAGAAGTAAGAAATTGATTCCTTCATAAAGCAAATAAATCCTTATACTCAACTAAGTGCTGGAAAAGAGAGTATGCTTAGCACATTCACAAGCAGTATGAAAGTGATGGACAGTCTTCTTTTTCTCATTGATGTTCTTCTTATGCCTGTGCTTGAAATCTCCAATAAAATGGTTGACCAGGACGTCAGAGTAATGGCGGAGTAGGAAGCGATACCGATAAATCTCCCCCAAAACTCAACAAGATCTTCAACCAGAAACAGAAAAACCTATACTTGGAGCTTCCAGATTCTTCGCAATACACCCAAAGGTATGATTGAGTGAAAAATTGGCTAAATATATAACCAAACCCCGAAGGAAATAGGGAGTAAGAAATGCTCCGCCTTCCTCACTAACCTAAACAGGGCGGCTTTCTCTGGTAACTGTGAATATAGAAACTGAGGCGGGCAAAGGGGGTGAATAGATCCAGGCCCCCGCAGCAAAAACGGCCGAACCAGGCGGTGGCTCAGAGATCCAAGCCGAGGAAAATCTGATCCTGTGGCAACCCGGGCAATACAAGCTAACACTCGCGCCAAACCCAAACAAAGAAAGACAAGCGGAGCGGCCATTTTAACCGGTCTCCTGGTCGGTGCGCAGTTAGTGGAAGAGAGATTTCTTCCTAAGCCGCGGAAGTGGGTGCCCGTGTTGCCCCACGGAGAGGCAGGGTCAGAGGCCTTTCTGTGGGCTGAGGGCAGAGTCTCTGGGCAGCCCCAGCGCCCTGGGAAAGCCACACACGGGAGGGAGTGAGAACTAATCCCAACGGTGGAGATTTTCCGTGCTGGAGGCTGTTTCACTCAGAGGGAACCACGGCCGGCCTCATATCCTGGTTTGCGCGCGCAGATAAGGAGTGAGCGATTCCTCCGAGTGCCTCGGCAGTGCGCGCCCGTGTTATCGCAGAGAGGGGCAGAGTCAGGGGCCTTTGTGTGGGCCAAAGCGGAATCTCGGGCCGCCCCAGCGCCTTGCAAAAGCCACACACGGGGACGGAGCGAGACTCAATTCCAACGCTGCAACTTTTCCCTGCGGTTGGGGGTTTCACTCAGAGCGTGAGACTGCTGACCGGATATCCTGGTTGCAGACAGTGAGTGAGAGTTTCCTCCAAGCGCCCCGGAAGTGGGCGCCCGCTTGTGTTACCGGATAGAGTGGCAGAGCCAGAGGTCTTCGAGTGGGCGGAAAGCCCGCCTGATTATGCTAGCAGCTCTGACTGACTGAGCCTTACCCAGAGCCCTGTGCTGAGTGGAAATAGAGTGGGGAGTTGCCAGCAATTTGAGCCTCTTACTATCCAGGCAGAGGCAGCAGCAACCCCATACCTGGACTATCAGGCTACTAATTGAGGAAGGAAAGACTAGGAGAAAGGCTCCAGGAACACAGACTCTCTCACTGTCGGAGCCTATAAATGCTAATGAGCCTCGACTCCCAACGAGAATAAAGCACAATACATGACATTGCCATAGAGACTTATCAACTGCAAACCTCTACCTGAGCGTGCCAAAGGGGCAGAACCCGGGGTACAGAGTCACTGACCAGGAAGAGGGAGAGAAAAGAAAAAGCAAGAAGATAACCTCTCAAAATCAAGAATAATCTGCAGACTTTATAACCTATCCCATTTTATTATATTTGTTCGTTTGTTTCTCTTATCTTCATTCTTGAGACTTTTTTTTCCTCCTCCAATTTGGCCGATTAACTCTCTACCGGTCTTACTCTCTCCTCTCCTTGAACTACACTACCCATAAGTGTTACATCTCCCATCCCATTATCATTTCTCTTCTCTTCCTTTCTCTCTATGAGGGTTGCACTCCAAAACCCTTAACTCTCTCTCTCTCTCTCCTTTCTTTTTTCTTCTTTTAGTGGTTCCCTCTTTTTTTCTCTCTCTCTCTCTTTCTTTTCTCCCTCTATATTAGTTTCTTCCTTTCTCCTTTACATCTCCTCTCATTCAAACCTCAATAACAAACAAATTATCTTATCTGGGACTCAAACCTATGTTTGTGGCATTTTGGGGGGTTTTTACTTCACCTTTTTAACTCACTAGCAGTGCTCCCATCCCTGGCTCTCCATATTATCTAGTTCTTGTTCCACTAAATACAATAGTAAGTTTTTAATTTGTCCCCCCATTTTTCCATTTTCCTCTTATTCCACTCATCATAACTCTTAGAAAACCAACACCTAAAAGCAAATCATTTTATTCTTGACCCAAATTTTTTCCTTATTTGCTTTTTGTGGGTCCATACGCTCTTTTTTTTTTCTTTTTTCTTTTATTTTTTTTCCTTTTTTTTTTTTTTTCTTTCTCTCTTTTTTGCCCCTTTATTACTTTTCCCCAATTCAGGCCCTCCATCACAGGCATTGTTTGTTATAACTCACAGTCCACCACAAGATTTTCTCAAGAAAGAGGGGAGAGGAGAGGAGAGGAAAAAAAGAGGGGGGGAATAATTTCCTTTTTTAAAAATTTTTATTTTATTTTATTTTTCTTTATTTCATTATTAATTTTTTTTTAAAAAAACAACTCTTTTCGATTTGTTATTTTTTTATTTTTTTTAACTTTTTATTCTTTATTAAATCTCATTAATAGTATCAACAAAACCACCCTCAGATGCCATTAAGGAAGAGAAAATCGAATATCATGGATACAAAAGAAAGAGAGGTAACACAGCTAGATGAGGAAAAATCTATGGAGAAAAAATTTAATATATTGGAAACCTTGGAGCTAAATGACAGAGAATTCAAGATAGAAATCCTAAAAATCCTCCGAGATATACAAGAAAACACAGAAAGGCAATATAGGGAAATCAGAAAACAACTCCATGAACACAAAGAATATATGTCCAAGGAAATTGAAACTATAAAAACAAATCAAACAGAGATGAAAAACTCAATTCACGAGCTGAAAAACGAAGTAACAAGCTTAGCTAATAGAACAGGTCAGATAGAAGAGAGGATTAGTGAAATAGAAGACAAGCAACTTGAGGCACAACAGAGAGAAGAAGAAAGAGACTCAAAAATTAAAAAAAATGAGATAGCCCTACAAGAATTATCTGACTCCATCAAAAAGAATAACATAAGAATAATAGGTATATCAGAGAGAGAAGAGAGAGAAAATGGAATGGAGAACATACTTAAACAAATAATTGATGAGAACTTCCCAAGCCTGTGGAAAGAACTAAAGCCTCAAGTTCAAGAAGCAAACAGAACTCCAAGTTTTCTTAACCTCAACAAACCTACTCCAAGGCATATCATAATGAAATTGACACAAATCAACAGCAAAGAAAAAATTCTCAAGGCAGCCAGGGAAAAGAAGAATACAACATATAAAGGAAGGCCCATTAGATTATCATCAGATTTCTCAGCAGAAACTCTACAAGCTAGAAGAGAGTGGACCCCAATATTTAAAGTCCTGAAAGAGAGGAACTTTCAGCCACGAATACTATACCCATCAAAGCTATCCTTCAAATACGAAGGAGAAATAAAAACATTCACAGATACAGAAAAGATGAGGGAATTTATCATCAGAAAACCCCCACTCCAGGAATTACTAAAGGGGGTTCTCCAATCAGATACAAAGAACAAAAAAAAACAGAGCCACAAGTAAAAGCTCCAAGAAGAACACAATAAAACCAAATTTAAACTGTGACAACAACAAAAAGAAAGAGGGGGAGAAGACGGAGATTAACAGTAGCAAAGGACGATGGAGTGCAAAAGTACTCACAAAATAGTTCGCTACAATGAACAGGGTAGGGACCCTTTTCATTACTCAAAGGTAACCACCATTGAAAAAACCACCACAGAAGCACATGAGATAAAAAAGATAGCAACAGAGGAAAGATGTATGGAATACAACCAAATAAAAACAAAAGATAGAAAAACAAAAGAGAAGGATCAAACAAGACACAAAACTAACAGAAAGCAAGATATAAAATGGCAATAGGGAACTCACAAGTATCAATAATTACACTAAATGTAAATGGATTAAACTCACCAATAAAAAGGCACAGAGTAGCAGAATGGATTAAAAAAGAAAATCCAACTGTATGCTGCCTACAGGAAACTCATCTAAGTAACAAGGATAAAAACAAATTCAAAGTGAAAGGCTGGAAAACAATACTCCAAGCAAATAACATCCAAAAAAAAGCAGGTGTAGCAATACTCATATCGGATAATGCTGACTACAAGACAGGAAAAGTACTTAGAGACAAAAATGGCCATTTCATAATGGCTAAGGGGACACTGAATCAAGAAGACATAACAATTCTTAATATATATGCACCAAACCAAGGAGCACCAAAATATATAAGACAGCTACTTATTGATCTTAAAACAAAAACTGACAAAAATACAATCATACTTGGAGACCTCAATACACTGCTGACGGCTCTAGATCGGTCATCCAAACAGAGAATCAACAAAGACATAGTGGCCTTAAACAAAACACTAGAGCACCTGGATATGATAGACATCTACAGGACATTTCATCCCAAAGTGACTGAGTATACATTTTTCTCCAGTGTACATGGATCATTCTCAAGAATTGACCATATGTTGGGCCACAAAAACAACATCAGCAAATTCAGAAAAATTGAAGTTGTACCAAGCATATTTTCTGATCATAAAGCCTTGAAACTAGAATTCAACTGCAAAAAAGAGGAAAAAATCCCACAAAAATGTGGAAACTAAACAACATACTTTTAAAAAATGAATGGGTCAAAGAAGAAATAAGTGCAGAGATCAAAAGATATATACAGACTAATGAAAATGACAATACGACATATCAGAATCTATGGGATGCAGCAAAAGCAGCGATAAGAGGGAAGTTCATATCGCTTCAGGCATATATGAACAAACAAGAGAGAGCCCAAGTGAACCACTTAACTTCCCACCTTAAGGAACTAGAAAAAGAAGAACAAAGACAACCCAAAACCAGCCGAAGAAAGGAGATAATAAAAATCAGAGCAGAAATAAATGAATTAGAGAACAGAAAAACTATAGAAAAAATTAATAGAACAAGGAGCTTGTTCTTTGAAAAGATCAACAAAATTGACAAACCCTTGGCAAGACTTACCAAGGAAAAAAGAGAAAGAACTCATATAAACAAAATACAAAATGAAAGAGGCGAAATCACCACGGACACCGTAGATATACAAAGAATTATTGTAGAATACTATGAAAAACTTTATGCCACTAAATTCAACAACCTAGAAGAAATGGATAAATTCCTAGAACAATACAACCTTCCTAGACTGAGTCAAGAAGAAGCAGAAAGCCTAAACAGACCTATCAGTAGAGAAGAAATAGAAAAAACCATTAAAAACCTCCCCAAAAATAAAAGTCCAGGCCCTGACGGCTATACCAGCGAATTTTATCAAACATTCAAAGAAGACTTGGTTCCTATTCTACTCAAAGTCTTCCAAAAAATTGAAGAAGAAGCAATACTTCCAAACACATTTTATGAGGCCAACATAACCCTCATACCAAAACCAGGCAAGGATGGCACAAAAAAAGAAAACTACAGACCAATATCTCTAATGAATACAGATGCTAAAATACTAAACAAAATACTAGCAAATCGAATACAACAACATATTAAAAAAATAATACATCATGATCAAGTGGGATTCATCCCAGAATCTCAAGGATGGTTCAACATACGTAAAACGGTTAATGTAATACACCATATCAACAAAACAAAGAACAAAAACCACATGATCTTATCAATAGACGCAGAAAAGGCTTTCGATAAAATACAACACAATTTTATGTTTAAGACTCTCAACAAAATGGGTATAGAAGGAAAATATCTCAACATGATAAAGACCATATATGATAAACCATCAGCTAACATCATATTAAATGGCACTAAACTGAAGGCTTTCCCCCTTAAATCAGGAACAAGACAGGGTTGTCCACTCTCTCCACTCTTATTTAATGTGGTACTAGAGGTTCTAGCCAGAGCAATCAGACAAGACAAAGAAATAAAAGGCATCCATATCGGAAAAGAAGAAGTAAAGGTATCACTTTTTGCAGATGATATGATCCTATACATCGAAAACCCCAAAGAATCCACAAAAAGACTACTAGAAACAATAAGCCAATACAGTAAGGTCGCAGGACACAAAATTAACATACAGAAGTCAATAGCCTTTCTATATGCCAACAATGAAACAACTGAGAAGGAACTCAAAAGAATAATCCCCTTCACGATTGCAACAAAAAAAATAAAATACTTAGGAATAAACATAACAAAGAATGTAAAGGACTTATATAATGAAAACTATAAACCATTGTTAAGGGAAATCGAAAAAGATATAATGAGATGGAAGAATATACCTTGTTCTTGGCTAGGAAGAATAAATATAATCAAGATGGCTATATTACCCAAAGCAATATACAAATTTAATGCAATTCCCATCAAAATTCCAATGACATTTTTTAAAGAAATAGAGCAAAAAATCATCAGATTTATATGGAACTATAAAAAACCCCGAATAGCCAAAGCAATCCTAAAGAAAAAGAATGAAGCTGGGGGCATAACAATACCTGACTTCAAACTCTATTATAGGGCCACGACAATCAAAACAGCATGGTATTGGCAGAAAAATAGACACTCAGACCAATGGAACAGAATAGAAAGTCCAGAAATAAAACCACATATATATAGTCAAATAATTTTTGATAAAGGGGCCAACAACACACAATGGAGAAAAGAAAGCCTCTTCAATAAATGGTGCTAGGAAAACTGGAAAGCCACATGCAAAAGAATGAAACTGGACTACAGTCTCTCCCCCTGTACAAAAATTAACTCAAAATGGATCAAAGATCTAAACATAAGACCTGAAACAATTAAGTACATAGAAGAAGACATAGGTACTCAACTCATGGACCTGGGTTTTAAAGAGCATTTTATGAATTTGACTCCAATGGCAAGAGAAGTGAAGGCAAAAATTAATGAATGGGACTACATCAGACTAAGAAGTTTTTGCTCAGCAAGGGAAACTGATAACAAAATAAACAGAAAGCCAACTAAATGGGAAATGATATTTTCAAACAACAGCTCAGATAAGGGCCTAATATCCAAAATATACAAAGAACTCATAAAACTCAACAACAAACAAACAAACAATCCAATAAAAAAATGGGAAGAGGATATGAATAGACACTTCTCCCAGGAAGAAATACAAATGGCCAACAGATATATGAAAAGATGCTCATCTTCTTTAGCTATTAGAGAAATGCAAATCAAAACGGCAATGAGATACCACCTCACACCTGTTCGATTAGCTGTTATTAGCAAGTCAGGTAATAGCATATGTTGGAGAGGCTGTGGAGAAAAAGGAACCCTCATCCACTGTTGGTGGGAATGTAAAATAGTACAACCATTATGGAAGAAAGTATGGTGGTTCCTCAAAAAACTGCAAATAGAACTACCTTATGACCCAGCAATCCCTCTACTGGGTATATATCTCCAAAACTCAGAAACATTGATACGTAAAGACACATGCAGCCCCATGTTTATTGCAGCATTGTTCACAGTGGCCAGGACATGGAAACAACCAAAAAGCCCATCAATAGATGACTGGATAAAGAAGATGTGGCACATATACACTATGGAATACTACTCAGCCATAAGAAATGATGACATCGGAACATTTACAGCAAAATGGTGGGATCTTGATAACATGATACGAAGCGAAATAAGTAAATCAGAAAAAAACAGGAACTGTATTATTCCATACGTAGGTGGGACATAATAGTGAAACTAAGAGACATTGATAAGAGTGTGGTGGTTATGGGGGGGAGGGGGGAATGGGAGAGGGATAGGGGGTGGGAGGGGCACAAAGAAAACAAGATAGAAGGTGACAGAGGACAATCTGACTTTGGGTGGTGGGTATGCAACATAATTGAACGACAAGATAACCTGGACTTGTTATCTTTGAATATATGTATCCTGATTTATTGATGTCACCCCATTAAAAAAATAAAATTTTAAAAAAAAAAAAAAAATGGTTGACCATTCAATCATCAATCTTCTTCACCTATGTGGGTGTTTCCAGCTGTAGATGTGTCCTCAAAGATTCTATCTTCAATTGTGAGAATCAACACATCAAAAATGTCACCTCCCAAGTCAAAGATCAGCACATTTATTTTCAGCTCCAATCATTTTGCCAAAGCCATAAGTAATAGCAGAAGCTGGCTCATTGATGATTTTAAGTACCTTGAGACCAGCAATAGTCACAGCATCATTGTAACCTGACATTGAGAGACATTGAAGTTAGCAGGTACTATGACACCAGCATTGTTAACAGTCTTCTCAAGACAGGTTTCTGTGATTTCCTTCATCTTTGTCAAAACCACAGATGCCATCTTTTCTGGATAGGAACTTTTTGCTTCTCCCTTGTATTCTACTTGATCATTGGGCCTGCCAGCATCATTCACCACCATGAAGGGCCCAATGCTTCATATCAGATTGGACAACAGTATCATCAAATCTATGTCCAATCAAGCATTTGAAATCAAAAACTGTATTGGTAGGATCATTGTAACTTGACTCTTTGCAGCATCACTGGTCAATTGATGAATGTCAGTAAAGGCAACCTAACTTGGGGTAGTTTGGCTTTCTTGTTCATTAGCAATTATTTCTATATTTCCATATTGGAAGAAACCCACACAAGAGTAGGTGGTGCCAAGATCAATGCACTCTGATGGTCCCTTAGATATGGTTGCTTGAGTGCATGTGCCCCTTTTAAAGACCCAGATTGTAACAGCTGCCCTTGTGTTTAATGAGTTTCTTTCTTTAAATTTAACCTTTGCCGTTTTACCATATTAATTATGGTGTGTCTTGGTGTGGGCCTCTTTGGGTTTATCTTGTTTATGATTCTCTGTGCTCCCTGGACTTGTGTGTTCTTTCTTTACACCCGGGTATGGAAGATTTCAGTCACTATTTCTTCAAATAGATCCTCTTTCTTCTCCTTCTGGTACTCCTATGATACAAATGTTATGCTTCATGTTGTCCCAAAGGTCCCTTAAATTATTCTTTTTTTTTTTTTTTTTTCATTTTGCTGCTCTGATTAGATGCTTTTTTCTATCTTGTCTTCCAAATCACTGGTTAAATTCTGTTTCATCCAACAGATTGTTTATTCCTTCTAGTGTATTCTTTACTTCAGATAATGGGCTCTTCATTTTTGACTGGTTCTTTTTATGGTTTCTATGTTCTTTTTATGCTGTTGTAGCTCTCAGTTCCTTCAGTATGTTTATAATCTTTTTTTAACTTTACATATGATAAATTTCTTGTATCTATTCCATTTAACTCTTTTTCTGGTGATTTCCCCTGTTATTTTTTTTTTTTTAATTTTTCCATTTAGGGCATGATCCTTTAACTCCCCTTCTTGGCTTCCACTTTGTGTTTGCTTCTTTATATTAGGTAGTCCTACTATGACTCTCAATCTTAATAAGGTAGTCTTATGAATTAGAAGTTTGTGGGACCTAGAAGTACATTTTCCTTCATCACCTGAATTGGGTGCTGCAGGGATGTCCCTTGTGTGGCTATGTGGCCTTCCTGTTGTCATTGAGTCTTGTTTGCTGTTATCCCATTCATGCAGAGGATGGACTTCAGCCTGGCTGACTGTAAGCGTTACCACAACTACAGTGTATGAAGTATTTTGAGAGTCTTGACCACAAAAGCAGAATTTGCCTTAGCAGGGTCTGGTACCTGCTGAGATCTCTCTTTGTATATACTAATTGTAAAGTTATTTGGATTGTGCTGTTGTCTGAAGCTGGCCATTGGGTATGTTAGCTCTAGTGCAGGCCATGGACAACCAGTTTGGAGCTACAAGTGATCCACAGTTTGTAGCTGCCTTTGCTATACCTGGGCATGCATATGAAAGATCAAGTTGTGCACCTAAACTGGCTTTTACCAGTATTCCACCTGGGAGAAGTTCAGCAAAAGTCCCAAGGCACCCTGATATTGACCTCTGCCTGTCTCCACTTGAAAGCTGCTTGTTATGATCAGTCACTGAAAAAACTTCTGGTGGTACTTGAGTTTCATGAGGTAGTTTTTCAGCGAGTTACCAGGAAGGAAGTAGTGGTGTGCACCAGATTGATATAGGTTCAAATTTGGTGCTAGAGGTAGTTGTGAAGACACTCAGCAAAAATTCCAAGGTTTGCCAAGTCTAGCTGCTACCCACTAGATGCTTGCCACTGTTGTGGTGGGGTGGGGTCTCTAGGTAAGGCTAGCAGAGTTTATCAGGCCCAACCATACCAAGATTTGACTTATAAAGGAAGGCTCTGCACTGCTCTGGCATGTGAGGAAAACATGGGCCTGTTTTAGAGCCACTAAACTCAGTCTGCCCAAAATTCTGCCAGGAGCTGATCTCAGCATGCCAAGCCATTTGGAGTCAGGTGGATTGGGCTAGTGGAATTCCCATGAAGAGGGAGTTCCTGGTCATTCTTGGAGGACAGTGGGGAGAGTAGCCTTCACTGCAGAGCTACACAACTCAGTGTTTCCCAGATTCTTCCCAGCCCTTATCAGGGCAGAGCCACTAAAAGTCGGGAGTTTAGGACAGCTGGGAGGCCAGAGAGTGGGTCTAGCAGATCTCCCCTGAAGGGGAGCAGCCAGTAAGGTTCACAGAAAGTGGGGGGGGTTGTCATTTGTCCCAAAGTCATACAACTCAGTCACTGATGTCCTCTGAGTCTGACCAGACCTCTCTACCCTGGCCCATTAAGCTGACTCCTCAGCAGAATGCAATCTCACTGTGTGTGGCTACAGGATTCCAGAGGGTGGGGCCATTGCATTCCTTCAGGCTGCTGCCATTTGGAGAGTAAGCGCCATCCAAGAGAGATGGCATCTGCAGTGTGAGAGAATGACTCAGCACAAAGGTCCTGGTGGCTGTCCCTTCAGCTGTCTCCCCAGAGCAACAAGCCCCAGTCTATTCTCACATAACTGGAGATCACTCTACCCTCCCTCTTCTAGATCCCAGGGTAGTGACTGTGAATAAGATTTTGTGCATCTGCCTTTTAAGAGGGCACCTGTGTTTCTATCGGACTTTTGTCTCTTCCTGGCAGACAGAATCCCCTTTGATTTCTTCAACCAGATTTTATGTGGGGCCCATTTTTCTGACTTTGGTGCTTAGGCTGGGGAGCCTAGTTTGATTAAGACCCCCAAATAACTTATTAGATCATTCACAGTTAAGATATCCCTCCAGAATTCTACCGACTTCAATGGGAGCAGAGCCAGCCAGGGCCAGCCATTTTTGTCTTTTCCTTACTACCAGTCTTGATATGGCTTCTTCTATAAATCCTTGGTTATAAGACTTATCTTCAGCTAGTCTTTAGTTGGCAATTTAGACTGATTTTTCTATATATATTTGGTCTCAGTGACAGAGAGAAAGAGATAGAGAGAAGGACAGATAGGAATAGACAGGAAGAGAGATGAGAAGCATCAGTTCATTGTGGCACCTTAGTTCTTCATTGATTGCTTTCTCCTATGTGCCTTGAGCGGGGACTACAGCAAAACAAGTGACCCCTTGCTCTAGCCAGTGACCTTGGAGTTTCAAACCTAGGTCCTCTGCATCCCAGTCTGACGCTCTATCCACTACCCCACTGTCTGGTCACAGGCTGATTTTTTAATATTTTAGTTGTAATTGAAGTTTATTCCTGGGAGGAGATGATCGTAACATCAATCTATTCTGCCTCTATCTTGGATCTCCAATTGATTTTCTTATATAACAATTTTAAAAGGATCATATGCGCTGCAGAATAATTTGGTGACTCCTAGTTTCACCAAAACTATCTTACCTTTAGAATTTTCCAAAATCATTATTCTTAGTTTAGTTTCTTCACTAGTGATACAGTAGTTGTTTTGTTTTCATTTTGTTACATATTTTGAGATGCTGGAATTTGGTATTATTTTTATTTTTTTCTTTAGGTGGTTGACAAATATAAATATTATGATGATATTTTTTTGATTCTATGCAGATCTCATGACATTTTATGGCTCTACTATAATTTTATTAAATTTACTTATCTACATATATACACACATTTTTGTACATTATAAACCAGAGTATTTAAAAGTGCAACTTCTAAAATGAGATATTTAGATTTGAGTCTTAGCACAGCTCCCAAATTTGATTGGAATAATTTTAAAAGATCTGGAATATAAATAATATAACATACAACTGTGCTTTGTTAATAAAATTTTGGACGTGTTCATAGTAATAACTTTTGCAGATAAAATTCCTATATTTTTAAAGCAAAAGAAATATGTGTGTGTATTCTTTTTATTACATTGTTAAATTCTCCTTTAGATTGTTAAAGAAAAAGAAAACCAATATTTTGTTTCCCAATTATACATAAGGTCAGAATTAATTGTCTCAGGAATCAAGCTGTCACAATTTGAAGAACTGATGTAGTAGAACTTGATCTTCTGGGTATAGGCTTTGTGTAGTCTCTCAATGTTTTTCTTTAAATTTTCATTGGCCTCGTAACCCAAAACCTTGCTTTAAATTTATTTTTTCTCATATGCTACACAAATTGAAGAAAATTTAGCTAAAGTCTCATTGATATAATTGCACACAAACCCTTAAATGTATTCAAGTGCTTTTTATAATAAGAACAGAAAATTAAACTATCCATTGTACTATCGTGCTAATCTATTATGTTGCTTTTATGAGCAGTATAAGAATTAATTTCCTAATCTAAAGAATTATTAAATCCACTTTCATGTCAACAGTTCCTTGTTGTTGATAGTTTTGCTGCTTTTAATGATAGACTCTTACAAATAGCATCAGAGAATTCTATATTGCGTGCAGAAAACTGAAGGTAAATCTATTTCAATACATTATCAACTATATTATTTGGTAATAGTTGTGAGAAAAGTATCTATACTGTTTGTGGCAGAAAATTCTCCTATTAAAGATTTATAAAATTATAACAACTGTTCTATGGCCTGGTAACAGTGCTTTCGATACTTGACATTTTTCAACCTCCTTTAAAAACAACATTTGTAATTTTCTTTGGATAACTGTTATTCTGAGTCACTATCTATTGCAGGGATGTGGTTTAGCATTGTATTTATGAAAGTCTCCCCTTCCCAGAAGCAGTTACTAAAGGCTTAATCTAATCATTTCATTTCTTATTCCTAATCGAATGGTATGTTTGAAAATGAGCAATTTATAATGACACTTTTTTGTGGATTTGACAAGGAAGCTTTTTCTTACCTTTTTCTCAATTACCACACAAATAGGCCCTCATTCATTTTTCAACTTGATTGTTGAAGGTATAAAGTTTGCAAGTGAAAGAACTGTTACTATCCACTTCATGAGAAGTAGCTGAGACAGAGAGAGGTTACTCATTTCAGGCAGGATCACACAGCTAGTAAATGTCCAACCTGGGGATAGGAAGCCATGTGGTTGGGGGCCAGAGCCCATGCACTAGCTGCCACACTATGACATTGATTAGTACCTCTTGAGCCTAGAAATGTACTAAATATTTTACAAACATTGTTACATTTAGTCTGCACTCACTGCAACCTTCTAAGGTAGATATTGACCACCCTAAATGTACAGATGAGGAAAATAAGGACTAATAAGGGTAAGGCAATACTGACTTCAACATCTGGGCATTTAACCATGTTGTGGGGGCACCAGCTCATCTACCTGTTGTGATGGTGGTTTGTAGGGGCTCACATACCTCAGTGTGTGCATCACAGATGACTGCTGCTACTACAGACAAATCATTCAAGGCTTTTTCCAGTCCTTGACTTGGCAATTGATCCTCTACCATGAGTTGCTGCCATTCTGCAATCCTTTAAAAAAAAATTATGTGCACTTCAAAACATGGCCCATTAACACATTCTCTGTGATATCAGTTGCATATGTACACATGAGCATGCAATTACATATACAGGGCACACATACACATCTGAAAGTGCACCTATTTTGCAACCACAAAGAAAGAGCTGGCAAATGGATGTAGTCATATTTCTGTGCTGACCAGAGAAGGCAGAGCTCTACCAAGAGTAGTCTCGTCCTTGATGAAAATATTGGAGAAGGTGAACTAAACCTTATTTGAGTTATCTTTACTTCTGGACTTCTCAGTTATAACTCAAAAATGTTTTTAATCTAACAAGCAATGAGATGGAGTTTGTGTCACATAAAGCAAAAAAGCTCCCTTAAAGATACATTGATGTTGGGAAATTCTTGCTTTTCAGGACTAATGATAATATCGGTGTTATTTTTCTGAACAAGTAATGCAAAAGAAAGAACCATTGATAGCCATAGAAATTCTTCATCTTTTTAAGATTTGAAACCAGAGTTGTCTCCATTCATAATATTTTTAATGCTATATTCACAGTCTAAAAGAGTACATAATACCTAGATGCTAAATTGTCAGGAGACTATCCAATATGGCCACATTACTGATTTTTACCTTCAGAAAAGCTTTCCAGTTGTCCCCTCCTCATCAACATCCCTGGCCATACTTTTGTTTAAGGTCTGACTAGATCCTCCTTTAAAAATTACAATAGCTTTCTGACTATTTTCTAACTATTTATACTAATAGTTTTCTAACTATCTCTATTATTACCTAATAGTTTCTAACCATTTAACTTTACTAAGTCTGCGAGAGAGTATGAAAGATAGATACGGACATAGATTACCTATTAGCTCTTTCCTCTGGAGGTTCCAGACTAATACATTGGTTATGAGAGCTAAAAGCTTGCACAGGAACAGATAAATTTCTGATGGGTGAATGTAGACATGTGAGCCAACACATTCTGTTCATGACTTAGAAAACAGCTAGTCAAAATAGAGTGTACCGTCTGCCTTGGTTCCACCCCAACAGAGTTCCTATCTGCTTTGAGAAATGTGTGCCAGATACTGATGCACCAGCCTGCAGGTGTAAGTAGATCTAAGGGCTGCAACAACTTGGCATACACATGGCTTCAGGGGCCTTTGCAAGGACTCCTGAACTCCAGATGTTATGTAATGAGTATGTTTGGGTTTCACATGTGGCCTGAGCACAGTTCTAAGGGTGCAGTGATAACGGAGCCAGGGATCTGGATACAAATCCATGATTCAGTAGGAGCTGCTTTCACTGTGCATAGCCTTATTTAAACCTCTATGAGAATATGAACCCAGTAATACAGTTGCAAAAACTCTGAATTAAAAAACTACAGTTAAGACATAGGAAAGGGTTTTATAATAGTTTAACTCCAAAGAATATTCTTTTTGTTTTGTTTCTGTATTTTCAGATAGTCTCAAGGCTCCGGATGAACTGACAGAATATCAAAAAGGTACCTTTTTTTCTAAAATGGTTACATAATATTAAAGAAGTACATTTGATATGTTAAACGTGTTTTATATTTGCAAGTTTCCAATACAGTAACCTGCAGTCACAGATGATGGTTGAGCAATTGGAAGGTGTCCAGTAAGAATGAAAAGCTAATTTAAAAGTTTTATTTGATTTAAAATGCCTTTATATATATTTTATGTATTTAATTAATTTGAATCTAAATGTCAATAGTCATGTGGCTAGCAGCACCCAGTTCTAAGTACCCAAGTGAATAGAATGTTTCTAAATACCTAAATTCTCTCTAAATTGTGCATTAGCTATATCTCACCATTTCACAAGTAGTATTTTCATTTTAATTGTTGTTTCAGGTTCAAGAGCTTAGTAATCTTTCTTACACATTATGTATAATCAATAGATAATTTGGTAATGAATAATGGCATACTTGAATTATAATATTTTTCTCTATAATGTTTTATAACATTGTTTTTGGGTAATTAAATGCAGCACAGGTCATGATGGGTTTAACTTTTATTCTGAAAAAGGTGTAGCAGGGGTCCCCAAACTTTTTACACAGGGGGCCAGTTCACTGTCCCTCAGACCGTTGGAGAGCCGAACTATAAAAAAACTATGAACAAATCCCTAAGCACACTGCACATATCTTATTTTAAAGTAACAACAAAACAGGAACAAATACAATATTTAAAATAAAGAACAGGTAAATTTAAATCAACAAACTGACCAGTATTTCAATGGGAACTATGGGCCTGCTTTTGGCTAATGAGATGGTCAGTGTCTGGTTCCATATTTGTCAATGCTAGCCGTAACAAGTGATATGACGCACTTCCGGAGCCCTGATGCGTGCATCCCGCATCGCTGCACTTTGTGGCACCACCACATACAGCACACAGGATGCATCCTGTACTCTCTCACTGACCACCAATGAAAGAGGTGCCCCTTCCGGAAGTGCAGCGGGGGCGGGATAAATGGCCTCAGGGGGCCGCATGTGGCCCGCGGGGCGTAGTTTGGGGACCCCTGGTGTAGAGCTATCAAATAGTTCATCAGAAGGTAGTGACATGTCAGTTTGGCAATTGTATAATTGCATTATGATAAGTATGGAGTCAGGTAAATTTGTTTAAAAATTACTCTAAAGTTTATTCACTCAAAAAGGGTACATTTATCCTCTTATTTTTGCTACAAATTGTTCATCATCAACCCTTGGTTGTTTATCTCTCATTTGGGCCTTAATTTCTCTTTAGTATTTCCTTTCCTATGCTTCTTACCTCATGGTTTCTCTCTTTCTTTTTCTTTTTCTTTTGTCTTCATTCAGTTAGTGATTTTTAGAGAGGGGGGAGAGAGAAGAAGAAGGAGTAGGAGGAGGAGAAGGAGAAGGGAGAGAAACATCAGTTTCTTGTTCCAATAATTTATGCATTTATTGGTTGATTCTTATCTGTGCCCTCATTTGGGATTGAACCCACAACCTTGATGCACAGAACGATGCTTTAACCTACTGAGCTATACCTAGCCAGGATCTACCTTATAGTTTCTTGATCATGACTTTTATTATTTATTTATTTATTTATTTATTTTTGAATTTTTTTCTGAAGTTGGAAACAGGGAGGCAGTCAGACAGACTCCCGCATGCGCCCGACCGGGACCCACCTGGCATGCCCACCAGGGGGCGATGCTCTGCCCCTCTAGGGCGTTGCTCTGTTGCGACCAGAGCCATTCTAGTGCCTGAGGCAGAGGCCATGGAGCCATCCTCAGCGCCGGGACCAACTTTGCTCCAGTGGAGCCTTGGCTGTGGGAGGGAAAGAGAGAGACAGAGAGGAAGGAGAGGGGGAGGGGTAGAGAAGCAGATGGGCACTTCTCCTGTGTGCCCTGGCTGGAAATCAAAACCAGGACTCCTGCACTCCAGGCCAACACTCTACCACTGAGCCAAATGGCCAGGGCTTGATCATGAATTTTAAAAGTTCATCCTAGCTTGCACACTACTTTACAAGACACACCATTGGAGATATTAGCCTCACCTAGACATTTAAGCAGCCCGACGAGGCCAAATCAGGTTAGAAACATGCTGTGCCAGGGAGGCAGTGACAGGTACATCTTTTAAGCGGGTGTCTCCATTTCAGTCAACAAAGCAGATCGGGGACTATGTTTTTGCTCCCATCCACACACTCACATGCCCTATGATAACTTTGAAATTATAGCATAAAAGTGGATATGAAAGACACCCTCCTTACAGGCAAAACATTAAAAAAAATAAAACCATTGTCTTTGTAACAGCTGATGGACAAAACTTTTATGGTTCTGGCAAGGGTCATGTTGAATTATATGAAATCTCACACTCAGGGAAGCCCGAAGCTTTGACTTAATAGAGTACAGAATGGTACAACCAAGGATATAGGAATGAAAAGGTACACAAGTGTTTTAGAAATTGATAAGTAAAAATAATATTGTCATTATTTATAGAATTATTATAATTTCATGGAAAATCAGCAGTCCATTAAAACTAATTAGAATAGATCCCTGGGTGTGAGGGCTGCTTAAAATAATCAGTAGCATTTATCTCCACTAGAAATAAGCATAAACATAACTCTAAACTACATATCTTTCATATTAGCAAGAGGAAAGTATAAGTTATTAAGAACTAACATGTCTCCTGACCAGGTGGTGGTGCAGTGGATAGAGCATAGAACTGAGAATTGGAGAACCCAAATTCAAAACCCCGAGGTCACTAGCTTCAGCGTGAGATCATCTGGTTTCAGCAAGGCTCAGCAGCTTGAGCCCAAGGTCGCTGGCTCGAGCAAGGAGTCACTCAGTCTGCTGTAGCCTCCCCCTCACCCCCCCGTCAAGGCACATATGAGAAAGCAATCAATGAACAGCTAAGGTGCTGCAACAAAGAATTGATGCTTTTTATCACTCTCCCTTTCTGTCGGTCTGTCCCTATCTATCCCTCTCTCTGTTTCTCTCTATCTCTGTCACACACACACAAAAAAGAATATGTCAAGACCTCTATGGAAAACCAGAAAAACTCTAGTATAAAATGTTAAAAATATGAATAGAGAACACTATGTTCTTTTGATTGAGACAAATAGTAAAAATATGTCAATTCTCTACACATAAATATATACAGGCTATGCAATTTAAAGTAGATTTTTTGAAAAATGTAATAATTGTGTCTAAAATTTCTACTTAAAAGTAACGTCTGTTTTAAACAGAGTTGTAAATTCTGAAAACAAGAGCCAGTAAGATGGTGTGGTCTTTCTCCTTTACATGTTTAATAACATACTGCATGCCAATAAGTACTCTGTTTCTATGATGTATCATATTAACTGATTTTCTTTTAAAGAATATTTTTGTTCCTATTTTTTCTTATTATAAACAAGCCAGCAATGGCCATCTCTTTAAATATTTAGTGAGCCCTGGCCGGTTGGCTCAGCGGTAGAGCATCGGCCTAGCGTGCGGAGGACCCGGGTTCGATTTCCGGCCAGGGCACACAGGAGAAGCGCCCATTTGCTTCTCCACCCCTCCGCCGCGCCTTCCTCTCTGTCTCTCTTCCCCTCCCGCAGCCAAGGCTCCATTGGAGCAAAGATGGCCCGGGCGCTGGGGATGGCTCCTTGGCCTCTGCCCCAGGCGCTAGAGTGGCTCTGGTCGCAACATGGCGACGCCCCGGAGGGGCAGAGCATCGCCCCCTGGTGGGCAGAGCGTCGCCCCTGGTGGGCGTGCCGGGTGGATCCCGGTCGGGCGCATGCGGGAGTCTGTCTGTCTCTCCCTGTTTCCAGCTTCAGAAAAATGAAAAAAAATATATATATATATTTAGTGATTTTTATAAAGTATGTGTTGATTTTGGAACCTTCCCTTCAGCAGCAACTGACCTACTTATTATTAGCTATCAAGATTATATGTCTTCATGATTCTGTCTTCAATCCTGCCTTCAAAGCAAATTCAAAAGGAGCATTCATTGCCAGACTGTGTATCCATTCTTGTTGTTACAAACAAAGGACTGGTAACTTCTTTGAGGAACTGTTTGGTCTGAGGTCTGCACTACAATCATTTTTTCTAAATATCTTTTATCCTTTCAGTTTGACTTTCATTGCATGTTAGCAGCCGCCTCTCCTGGCCCTGTTTAGAGTCACAGAGGCTCTTATTTTCTGTGGAAAGCGCCAATTGCTTTTCTGGTTCTGTTTCTCTTTGTTGTTGTGATAGGAGTACTGAGAAGAAAAAAAAAAGTCAATTTTATTTTAGCTTTGACATTAAAACCAGAAGCTTTCCAGTTTCAAGGAACTCGTTGTAAACTTAGTCAAATATGAAGCTGCAGTAACTGCAGACCCTCAATAATTAACCAATTTAATCAGAATTCCCTTTTCTTTATGTTTGAGAAAGATTGGACAAATCATTTCTGTTCTTTCATTTTTCCTATCTCAAGGCTAATCAGGTTGCTGAATTTCACATTGGAAAAAAACCTTAGAGAACTTCAATCTTTCTCCCTCCTCTCCCTTCTCCTTTCATTTCCTCTCCTCCCCATTTCAGGTTTCTTTAGAACATCTTTATTTTGCAAGACTGCACTGTTGTATTGCATAAGAAATGAAGCTGTCCCATATTTTGAAAAGAAGGATACAATAAATTTCTTAATTATTACTGTTATGTTTTTTTATTTCCATTAGTACATATAGGGATTGTAAAAAAAAAGAGATAGTTACTTCTTAAATGTGTCAGAATACAATTATTAGCAATAAAAATAGCACCTACATACTTATTAGTCATGTGATAACTCACAGTTTGAATGCTTTACATAATTAACATTCAATTTTTGTAGTCATCTTATGTCGTATGTTCAAATATTATCACCAGTATACAAATCAGAAAAATGATGCACAGTGAATAACTTACCCAAAGTCAGTTACTAACTGGCAGAGCTGGAATCAAAGTAGGCAGTACTTTCAAACAGTGCTCTCTTTTCTCTCTAAGCACCATGCTAAATGCTTTACAGGAAACCTGAACTCTCATCAGTCACACCAGCACTGCATTTTACAGATAAGGCAACTAAACTTCAGAGAAGTTAATAACTTTTTTTATTATTATTACACAATTTGATAGCAAAACATTTTATATTCCAATCAAATCTTATGTTCTGTTGTATTTATTGGCTATAGACGTACTTCTGTCCCTACATACTTTGAAATAGATTATTTGAACTTTGCCCATATCTAGGAGGTAATTTATATTTTTGATTAGCTGATCCAGGTTCTATTTTGATAAGTAATAGAGAATAAACAATACCATCTTGTTCAGATATGTCTCTTTTTTTTTAATTTATTTTTTATTTATTCATTTTAGAGAGGAGAGGGAGAGACAGAGAGAAAGAGAGAGAGAGAAGGGGGGAAGGAGCTGGAAATATCAACTCCCATATGTGCCTTGACCAGGCAAGCCCAGGGTTTCGAACCAGCGACCTCAGCATTTCCAGGTCGATGCTTTATCCACTGCACCACCACAGGTCAGGCAGATATGTCTCTTTAATATTATTGTTGAGTAAATATTTTTTAGAAATTTCAACATTTGTATACACTACATTGCCACATATATTTTTTAACATCTGTAATATATCAGCCTTTTGAATTTGAACAGAATAGTGATTATTTTATTTAGATTATGTCATCTGAGATTCTTAAAATAGTCCCTTTCATAAAAACTTCATCTGTCATAAATATGGAGCACACAATTCTTCAACAGTGAAATTGAGGGTGTTTTCTCTGTCCCTAAACTCTTTTTTTGCTTGTTTTTAGGGTCACAAATGTGTGAGACTAACATTTTCACAAGGGAGAAAGAAAAGCAAAATCACCATTTTTACTTTCCATAATAAAATTATTTGTACCAATAATTATTTTCTGACTTAACAGCTATAGTGGCAGGTCCTACAATATTTTTAGGAAGCCACTTAAGTATTTCACAGCTGTATAAAAACTTCTTGGCACACTATGGACATCTAAATTAAAAGGCTATTGGCAGGAAAATAGCTCCTATTTTCCATTCTAGCCAGCTAAATGTATTTAGTAGATGCAAATGAGTTGAAAACATGTTTCATATTTCTGTAAAAAAAAATGGGCTGTTGGCCAATAGTATTCACCTTATTTAGAAGATGCCAAAAAAATCATCTGTGTTCAGGCTTTTAAATGAAAATATATTAAACAAAATAATTGTATCAGGTATGCATTTGATATGATAGTCTGATTTAAATGTAAACAATCACTGTGATTCCCAAAGAATATTTTTAGGGAGTAAGAACTATAGTGATCATACTTAATGAAGCACATTTTACTGACACAGTTTTGTTAGTTATTATATTCTTCTGCTTAAAAAGTTAATTAGGTGTCAATATAGAGCATTCATTATGGAAATGAAAATGATGGGTTATATGAGATTTTTTCTTTTTCTGTTAAATAAGTTTTTACAGTTACATGCAATGTTTCATAATTATTTTTCAGTCTTTTTAAATGCAGGTTTGATATTCATAAGACAAATGACTTTTATTTATTTTCAAAGGCACTCTTAGACTAAGTTTCTGTCTTTGCAATGATGCTACCCTATACTTTAATTTAGTAATTCATTCAAGCAGTAGGGGAGAATGTAGTTCCATCTATGCAAGAATAGTTTGATATGCAATGAATAGAACAAGGAAGGGAGATTTTTAATATTGATGAGCCTGCATTTTTATTTCCTTGGATGCAAGAATATTTGCCAGATGATCTGCCAGATGACTGTTATATTTGTTGATACTCTGGAATTCAACCTCTTAATGAAATGCTCCTTTCTAACTAATCACTGTCACTGAGAACAGCACATTACCAAAAGCATGATTCAAGTCATAGCTGGGAAAGATTAATGTATAATGACAACTGGGAACTCCAGGAGACTTTGGGGATAGAGAAGGTTAATTGGAAATGCTGAAATTAATGTTCATTAATTTAATAAACCAAAGTGCCTTTCATTGTTAAGAGTATATTGCCTTACTTTTCTTCCACCTAAAACTACTAGTTATTAATTTGAGATGATTCATTTATATATAAAAATAAATGAATATGTAAAACTTTAAAATAAAGTGAGAAACAAAGAAGTAACCTTTGAATTCCTTTCTAATTCTAGAATAAATAATTCATATCTACTGATAACTAATACCTGAAGCTCATGATGTTCTTATAAATTGTGTTTTTAGAGTCTAATTATTTTACAGTGTTAAACACATAACAATGATTAACAAAAAATTGCACATTCCCCAAATATGCTCTATAAACTGCATTTTATAAAACAAGTTCTAGTGATCATAAATTTGAGAAACACTAAAATAATTTCTTTCTTATAAAAATTTACAATGCTCATTAATATTTATATAAACTATATTTAAGCCCAAATCTCTCAATCTCTCACCATTGAATGTGTTTTTCTACTAACATCTGTTAATAAATAATGAAAACGCATGTTGATACAATTAGATTATTCAAACTAACTCAAATACTTCTATTTTATTCCCTTTAGATAAATATCTTCAAGAAGAAGAAACAACACAAAACCTTTAAAACTGTAATGCTTTAACTTACTCCAAAATAATAAAAAGAACACATAAAAATCTTAGATTTGCAATATTAAAACTTTGTATTGGTTATGCATGTCTTGTTTTCATTTTAATCAAATTATTCCATAATATATATGTACCACATTTATCCAATCTTCTATTGAAGGACTTTTTGGTTGTTTCCATGTCTTGGCCACTGTAAACAATACTGAGATGAACATGGGGCTTCATGTGTCTTTATGTACCAATGATTTTGAGTTTAGGGGGTACCCACTTCCCCCAAATTCCTCTACCCAGTAGAGGGATTGCTGGGTCATATGGTAGTTCTTAATTTTTTGAGGAACCACCATACTTCCTTCCATAATGGTTGTAGTACTTTACATTCCCACCAACAGTTAATGAGGGTTCCTTTTGCTTCACAGCCTCTCCAACACTTCTTATTACCTGTCTTTTAGATAATAGCTAATCTAACAGGTGTGAGGTGATATCTCATTGTAGTTTTTGATTTGCATTTCTCTAATAGCTAATGAAAATGAGCATCTTTTTATATATCTATTGGCCATTTGTATTTCCTCTTGGGAGAAGTGTCTGCTCATGTCCTCTTCCAATTTTTTTACTGGATTGTTTGCTTGTTTGTTGTTAAGTTTTGTGAGTTCTTTATATATACAATATTTTGGATATTAGCCCCTTATCTTAGGTGTTGTTCGAAAATATCATCTCCTATTTAGTTGGCTGTCTGTTTATTTTGTTGTCAGTTTCTTTTGTTGTGCAAAAAATTCTTAGTCTGATGTAGTCCCATTCATTTATCTTTGCCTTTACTTCCCTAGCTTTTGGAGTCAAATTCATAAAATGTTCTCTATGGCCAAGGTCCATGAGTTTAGTACCCATGCTTTTTTCTATGTATTTTATTGTTTCTGATTTTATATGTAGGTCTTTGATTCATTTTGAATTAATTTTTATACAAGGAGATAATCGTAATCTTTTTCCTTAATGGCATTTGGGAGTGGTATTGTTAATAACACTAATAAGAGATGATTAAGAAAAACTAGAAGTTGAAAAAATATAGTGAAAAATGAAAATTCTATAATGATAAGTGGAACAAAACCTGCAGAAAACAAGGAGCAGGAACTGAGGAGAGATGACAAATGAGAGAAAAAATGAAGTAAAAAACAAGCAAAATGCCACAAAGAAAAATGAGTCCAAAATATAATAATTTGATGATAAGTGACGATCAGATGAGAACAAAAAAAAAAGATAAAGGAGAATAAATGAGAAGGGAGAATAAAGAGAAAGAAAGGACAAAAACCAAAATACAAAACAAAGAAAAAGAAAAAAAACAGAAGTAAAGGTTTCTGAAATGAAACCCTCACAAAAAACTAGAATGAAAAATGTAACAACTATGCATAATGTAGTTCAAAAGGAAAATAAAAAAAGAAAAAGTAAGGAAGTAAAAATGACAAAAAGCATTTAAAAATGTAAATTTTTCTGGTTTTAAGATGTAGCATCTTCCTTTTTTTTGGCAGGTGGCGCTGTACTATGTGTTTTGCCTCTGTGAGGCTCTTGGGCAGAAGTCTGCTGGTGTGTGGCTGTGGCAATGATGTAGGTTGGGCCTCAGTCCCATTGGTAGGTGGGGCTTGTTAAGGCTTTCCAATTATAGGGCTCTCTCAAGGTCTCAGTTTTCCACTTGCCTCTCCACAGGTCCCTCTCATTGGAGCTAGCAGACTGGAGACTTAGCTGTAGGGTCCACCTCAGCTCCTGTCCTCGCAGCAAGGGAACCTTTGCACAGCCAGGTTTTACCTCCAGGACAGTTCAAGCACAGTTCTGGACAAGGCAGTGGCACCCAGATCCACCAGTGAGAGCAGACAGGGCAGGGCACTAAGGATCAAGTTTCTTTCTGTTACATACAGGCAAAATTTTATGGGCCAGCGGGCATATCTAGCATGCCTCAGCGCACTGTGGTTTCAATCTCCACGGGTTTTTCCCACTTGCGCTGCTTGGTAACTTGTGACAGGCCCTGTGTGTGTCCAGTTCTCAGGACTCCAGCAATGTACACAGACTGTTGCAGTTGCCATTCCGGCGCTCAATGCAGGCAGTCTCAGGCCAAGGGTCTTGGCTCATGTGCACCCACAGTGCTGCAGGCTGTGGAGCTGGGAATGCCCAAAGATGCTGGTGCTCACGCAGGGTACCCAGTGTTGATAATTTTGGGCCAAGCACCTTGGCTGGCACGCACGCCTGCTCCCTCCGCATGCTGGAGATGCTAGGTGGCACCTCTAATGCATCACCAGTGATTGTGGAGCTGGGAATGTACAAAGATACTGGCGTTCACCCATGCAAGGAACCTTGTGCTGGTAATTTTAAATGGATCCCACCGCCCCTGTGTGTGCCCAGCGTCCACGATCTCAGGCAGAGTGGGTGTGTTCTTTCTTTTGTTTGGGTGCCTACACTAACTCAGCTCCTTCCCCACTAGCTCAGTCTCTCCTCTTTGCCTGGCTCCAAACAAAAGTGCCCCTACCTCAGATCAGTGCAGAAAGCAAAATGCTCCATCCTCTGTCTTGTATACTCAGCCACTTTTTCACCCAATTATACCTTTGTCCAGTGTGTGCAAACTTCAGGTGCTTCTAAGGGTTCTTTTTTTCTGTGTTTAGTTGTTAAATTTGTTGAAATTTCAAGGGGAGAGTTCGAGATTGTCCCTCACTCTGCCATTTCTTTGACATCATTCCTCTATGTGAAACTTTTTATTGTTGTTTAGAATTGTGCATTTTTAGTATACTCAGGTCCTTTTTAGATTTATGTCATTTTCCTAACTTGATTTAATGTTTTCTCTGAAAGATATTGCCAATTACATTTTATATCAGATTTTGAATTACATATTCTGAAATTAAATTGTTAGGAGTATTACTGTTTATTAACAAATGTTAATTTTCCTTATGTATTTTTTTTATCAATTTTAAATAACCCACTTGATTCTTTCTGATATTTAAACTAATCTTATTTCACTTGGCAGTATTATTATTCTACTGAAATTTTTGTTACCATTTTCTTTTCTCTGTATTTTCAAACTATCAGTGTCATTTTTATTTTAGAAGCACTTCTGTAAATATCACACAAGAAATAAATGGTATATAAATATAACACATTATGCACACATACATACAATTATTATGACTTTAGGTAACTTTAACTTAGGTATCTTATGTGGGGGTCTATTCTGCCTACAGCATACATCTATGCTATAGTTAGTATTGTCATTTATCAAATGATGGACTTCTGTGATTATTTTATATGGGTTTTGTTATGCTTTTAAAATTTGGAAATTAATGTTTTCAATTAACCTGGAAAAATTTCAGATATTATTTCTTCAACAAATTTTTGCCTGTTTGTTCTTTGTCTGAAACTTCATCACATATTTGTTGGTAAGCTATTTTGTCTGCAATTGTTTGTCTTTCCATTCTTAGGGTTGGATCACTTTCATACATCTCACTTGAGTTTCCTGATTTTTCTGCCATTTCCAATCTGTATTGTGACAATTTAATGAATTTCCACTTCGGTCCTCAAAGTTAAGTAAGTCTACGTTGAAATTCCAGATTTGTTGAATCTTACCCTAATGATTTTTTACTCCTTTAAACACAGATTTTTTAAATTCTTTAACAGGTTTATAAAACATTCTTTGAAATCATCTTAGCTAATTTCAACACCAGAGCCCCTTATAGTCGAATACTATTGACTATTTTTTTCTGAATATGCTACACATTATTCTTTCATATCTTTGTTGAAAATTGGACATTTTAGATAATATGTCAAAAGCACTCTGTATTCTCAATTTTTTTTCAACTGTTATCTAATTATTATTGTAATTTTAAGAAACTTGCTTGGGCTAAAATTCCAAAATAAAAAGTATATGCCTCTGATAATCTGATCTTTTTATTAGTGTTGTTCCTTATTTTTATTTTTTAAGCTAGCTTCTGAGGGACCACCCTCTCTATCACTTTGTTTAGTTGTTAGATAATGAATGGAGCTGAAGTTCTATTTAAACTCCTCAATCAGAAAAGCTTCTATACAATGCTGATTGGTCTGTGTGGTAGTTGAGAGCATATTCAAAATTCACCCACTTTTTAAATATCCTTTTATTTTGTGCATTGGTCTTGTTAGCATCTCTCCAGTGCAGGTGTGCAGTTTCTCAAACAACCATAACAAAATACTATAGAATAAATGGTTTTTTGAAAAAATGCTAATTTTCTTACCGTTCTGGGGGCTAGATGTCTAAGATCAAGATGTTAGCAGGCTTGGTTGCTCCTGAGGCCTCCCCTGTGCCTTGCAGATAGCCACCGTCTCACTGTGTCGTCACATGGTCTCCTCTCTGTACAGATGCATTCCTGATGTCTCTCCCTCCTCTTAAAAGAATATTAGTCATATTGGCTTAGGATCCAATATATAACTTCATTTAAACTTAGTTATCCCTTTAAAAGCACTAAGTTCAAGACAGTCACATTCTGAAGTACACCAGGGGATAGGAGATCGATAGACGAACTCAGGGGAAAGAAATAATTCAGTCCGTGGCATTATGATGCTCTCATTTCCAATATCTCTGTTAAATTTTTGGCTGGCTCTTTATTTACCCCATTCAGGATCATAGCTTGGTCTGCTCAAAGCAATCATTTGTCCCTACTCATTTGCTATCAATTTTGCTATTCTTTGTTGACAAGGCCTTGGGATTTACCTCCTAATCTCATGCCAAATTGAGTCTGCACACCCTAAAGCACAAATACTTGTTTTCTAGTGTTCTGGTAAAACTAGGTTTTAACAACTGGATGTGAAGTTAGATTATGGAAAGAGCTCAGGCAAGAAGAAAGCAGATTCCTTTTTTCTCTTTATCAGTTTTACCTTTGGTCAATTTCTAGAAATCTGAAATTGTTCTAAGCAATTCTGTTCAGTTTTATACTTTTTATTTTTGTGTGGGTATGTTCTACTTTTTGTTTTCTTTCTGTCTCTCTTTTGGAGAGAATTTGTCAACCCCTCCATTTTTTCATTTCTCTATCCACAGAAGTCTTTCTTTTATTTTTTTCCTTTTAATTTTTCTAGCCACAAATTTATTCAACAAAAAATAATCCCTCCGACTTTCTGGAGGCAGTTGACCATATCTATGACCAAGTCTGCCTCAAAATTGGAATTTGGTTGCCGACCAGCTTTCTTGTCAGCACCAGGGTGCAGCACTCCATGGGTACGTGTCTCTGTCAGCTTCTACTCAGGTAAGCCTTACAGGTCGCTCACCCTCCAGAACTTTGGGTCTTGGCCTGCCAGTCTCAGGCCAGTTGCAGTGCAGAGAGGCGGGTATGACTTTAGGGAGCAGCTGAAGGGAAGCACGGAGATTGTGGATGCCCACCTTGGTCAGGTACTACTCCAGTAGAAATGTCTCCAGGCAAACTCTTCCTTCATGTAGCCTTGTGATTTGAGTCTTCATAACAGGAAGTCTATGCACATTCTTGTCTGCTAGCTTGGGGTGGTTAGCCATGTGAGCATCTCCTTGGTCACCATCACTTTCTTCTTATAGAGGAGATCATGAATGACAATCGTGATGACTGCTGCATCCCTGCCAGAGCTGGAAAGGAAAAGTGGAAACCCCTCTTTCTCTTCGCTATGCCTTTGCTCCACCCAGTTCCTTCTTGCTTTAATTTTTTTGTGTGTTTTTCTTTTTCCTAGTGAAAGGAGAGGAGATACAGAGACAGACTTCCACATGTACCCTACAGAGATCTACTAGCAGTCCCCGTCTGGGGCTGATGCTCTGCCCATCCTCAGCCATGCTCCTAACCAAGCTATTTTTAGCACCTGAGGCTGAGGCTCCACAAAGCCAACCTAAGCACCCTGACATGCACTGGGACCAATCAAGCCATCAATGCAGGAGAGGAAGAGAGAGAGACAGACAGAGAGATTGAGAGAGGAAGGGGAGTGGTGGAAAAGTAGATGGTCACTTCTGTGTACCCTGACTAGGAGTCGAACTCAGGACATCCACACACTTGGCAAACACTCCACCACTGACCCAACAGGGCCTAAAATACATATTTTAGCTATTACCTAGAAGTATTCTGTGGCAAATTTTCTCAGTTCTTTTATATTGAAAACTTATTTATTAAATACATTTGTGTTTCGTGTAAGATTCAAGGTTAAAAGTAATTTTCCCTCAGAATATGAAATTATTATCTTATTGTTGTAGTGTAGAAAGACTCACTCTATTATCTTCCAGATGTAGCTTTTTATTCCTTTAAAAACATTTAGAATTTTGTTCCAAATATTTTAAATTTGTTTTGTTTTAATGTAGAATTAGTATGTATGTGTTCTTTTGACACTTTTGATGCAGTAGGAACCTATTAGATACTTTACTTTTCCTGTATAATCTCTTGGTCTGGCCAATTTGTCTCCTATGAAGTCTCTCAACAGAAGATATCCAGTGTGGAAAAACTGGTCATGCTAATGATTTCTCTTTCCCTCTTAAATCCAATCATTCTGCAGGTACTACTGGCAATGCCCTCAGGGAAAACTGGCTCTCAGTGAAAACCTCCTCTGGAAATTCTTTATCTGTGAATTTCAGTTTATTAGTTTTTTATTTTGTCCACAGTTCTCTGAAACTTTCATTTTTAATTAAATTTATTGGGGTTTCATGTGTACAATTCTATGATAATTCAATCTGTAGATGGCATTGTGTGCCCATCACCCAAAGTCAACTTTTCTTCCATGACCATATATTTGACCCGCTTTTACCCATTACTTCCTCTCTCCCCTCTTTCCCTCTGGTAACAACCCTGTCATCTGTGTCTATGAATTTTATTTATTTTTTCTTGTTTGTTCATATGTTGCTTTCAGTTTATATCCCACATATGAGTGAAAATATATGGTTATCTTTTTATGACTGGCTTATTTTGCTAAGTATGATATTCTCAAGCTCCATCCATGTTGTTACAAATGGCAATACTTCATTTTTTCTTATGTCTATTATTTCATTGTATATATGCACCACATCTTTATTCATTCATTTAAATACATTATTTTTCTAATAATGCTGGCTTTTTGTAGATGGCATGCTATGACTCACTATATCTTTCTCAGAAATATAAGCTCTCTACTGCTTTATATTTATTATTATTTTAATTTGGGTTTATACAAATAATTAATATATCATTATTTTAATTTGTTTATAAACACATTCAGTATTTGCAATTACATGGTGACAGTCCCAAGAAAAATGACATAATTGATATTAAATATTGTGCTTTGTTCTTTTAATTTTTTTTTATTTTTTTTTTAGAAAGAGAGAGAGAAAAAGGGGGGTAAGAGCAGGAAGCATCAACTCAAGCAGTTGTTTCCTATATGTGCCTTGACGAGACACACCCAGGTCTTTGAATTGGCGACTTCAACATTCCAGGTCAATGCCTTATCCACTATGTCACCACATGCCAAGCTGTGCTTTGTTTTTATAAAGCTTTGCAACTTATCTATTAGATCTATATAAGCATTCAAAATTCCATTAATTATAGTATATCTCAGCTAATATGCTCAGACCAAACAATAATCTGTTTTTTTAAAAAAAGGAAATAAAAAGAATTCATTGAAATAAGAGACTTTGTAAAGACTCAAATCTAAGATCATTTATTGATTCTTAAATGATAGGTTTAGGAACAAAAACAAAAATTAATGATTATTTTGGGGGTTATTTAATTAGGCTTAAAGACTTTATGTAACTGCATAATTTTTCATTGAGAATATAGTGGTGCCTGACCTTCATGGCACTTGTAATCTCATAGAGAAGGAATCGATTGCATAACTAAATGATGAAGTTTATGATAAGGGCCATAAAGAAGAACTGGGATGCATGAAAATTTATAATAAGGAAAGTTTACTTTTTCTGAAATGGCAGGAGGGAAAATATCAGGGAATTATTTCTAAAGAATGAAACATTTAATATATGATTTGAAATATGAACATTGCCAAGATTTTATAATCACAATTACAAGTACCTAGTTTATGTCAAATATTTATTATATCTATTAGTAAGAGTTAGCTATACAGAATTATATACTTGTATGGAGATTACTGAATGAAACATAAGAAAAATAATATTTAAGATAAAATAATGTATGACAAAGTATGGAAAGGGGGATTGAACACGAGACAACACAAAATAGAAAAAAAGAACTATGAGTGAAGAAAAGCAGAGTAAAGGGATTTGTTACATGATGTGAGGCTGGGTCCGAAATTAAAGATTATATTGAAAAATTGAAGCTGTTTTATAAATTTTGATATTTATTCCCAGTAAAATGAGATTGTATTGAAAAAAATGTTAAGTATCAAATTGATTTAAGGCAATTTGTAATGTAAAAAAGTATTCTTGTCATAGTATGTAGAATAGAGTGGAATGGGGAAGAGATTATATAGAAATTAGCTTATTGCAGGTGTTTAATGGTGGTGCATTTGTCTAGAACGGAGATGTGTGATTCATGAAATGTAAGTAGATTTTGGAGATTCTGTGGTAGGAAAATAAACAGACTATGGAGATGATAATCTGTAGACTAGAAGAAAAAGGACAGAGAAATTAATGATCACATTCAGATTTTGGAATACATAAATTGACCAAGGTGTTGTATAGAATAAATACAAAAGAAGTAAGCATACAGGGGACTAATAGGAATTTTGTTCTGGCCATGTTAGGTTTCATGAGCATGTAATACAACCAAATGGGGATATAAAGTAGGTACTGGACTTTATTTTTCTGAAACCAAAAAGAGTCCTTGAGGCTAGCATAAGATTAAAAAGCAACCTATAGAAATGGGTGATAGAAATGTGAAAGAAAGACTAAATAGAAGAGAAAATAATCTAGGACATATCCTGATGAAATTAAACATGTAAGGGGTGATTAGATGAGAAACAGATAGCAAACTGGCTGAAACAAAGGAGGGAGTGAAACAAGAAAATAAAACAAAAACAGCACATAAAGAGGGAAGCATGTTGCAGTGAAAGCCAGTGAACAAAGTGGCTTAAAGAAGGATTATGTCATGAGCAAAGGTAGTTATCAGAAATCCCCAAGTCAGATGCATACCCTGCATCAACCATTCCTATTAATATTTTTCTATTTCTTGCCTAGACTCTGTAGTATCTGGTTAGGGTTGGCAAAAAATTTACCTCTACCATCCTAGAGTTTTCAACCGTGCCTGAGAATTAAACAGACATGAGCCAGGATAACAGGAAAAAAACACACAAATTTGCATAAGGTTTATGTAACATTGTAGTCCTCATAAGGAAATAAAGACAGAAGTGGCAAAACATAAATGCTTTTATATTAGGTTGAACAAAGAAAGGCAATTTTGGAAAAGTAAACTATATCTGTGGCTAAAGGAAGATAAGATTATTGGGTCTGTTTGTGCAGAATCTTACAAGTCTTTATATCCCACCATTGATAATAAAATATTTATTTTCTTCTGGAATAAGGATATAAGCTTTCATGAGGGAGTTTTATATTCTATTTTCAGGATGAAAAGAGAGAGAGCAGAGTGTCCATTTCCTATCTGCTGTTTCCCAAGTGCGTTTAGATTAAAATAATTCATTTGTCAAAGTGACATATTTTAGGGTGGTATATCCTGCTATCTTTCAGCTGCCTAATTGCTTTCACTGTTTCTAGTCCTGGCCTCCTAGAACAAATTCTTCAAATAAGCAAAAATGAGAATTTTAAAATACACATTTTAAAAAATGTAAATCAAATGAATTTAATCACTCTGTCATTCTTTCCGAATTTGTTTCTTTCTCCCTTTGCTCACTGTGTTTTAGCTGTAGAGGTCTCAGTGCTAGTTTTGGACATGTCAATGATACATTTCCAGCCCTTTGCACACAGTTTCTCTATTAACAACTGATTGCAAAAATGGCTGTATTTTTCATTCCTCTCTTTGTACATACACTTTGTAAAATGATCTGCAGCTCATTTTATTGAGACAGTCTCTTTCCTTCACCCTTGAACTTTGATCTGGCTTTGTGATTTTCTTAGATCGAAAGAACATAACAAAGAAAAGGGGGAGTGCAATTAACAGTGTAGGCTTCAGGAGGCTTAGGGTGCCACCCTCTGTTCCTTGGATATCTGAGATGGTCAGATGAGCCATCATGTCTAGTCTGCAGAGGAATGAGAAATCACATGGAGCAAAACTGATCATGCCTGTCATGGCCAACCTGGATCACTCAACCACAAGCTAAACTAGCATCTGAAACAGATGCATAGGTTAGCCTACGTGAGATCAGCCAAAAAAAAAAACAAAACAAAACAAAACAAAAAAACACCCATAGCGCCAGGAATCAATCACATCCTTATTATTTCAAATCTCAGAGCTTTATGATGGTTTTGGTATGTAGCAATAGCCAATTGATTTAGTTTATTTTAATTGGTCCTGATAGTTTGCAAGACATTTTCATCAACAGCTTTCTCACTTCATTTAGGTCTCTCTGTTCATATGTCATCCCTCAGAAAACAGTTCTCTGGTCATCTAAATATCTTCTAATACTACCTAATTTTTTCCTCGTTACACTCATTAATGATCAATATATAATGTATTTATTTTTAATCTCTTAATCTTTGTTTTTAGTATTAAGTGTACAATGCAAGTATAGTCCTTAGAGTATCTGACACAATAGAATGGATCTATAGTTTTGTTTTTTGTTTTGTTTTGTTTTACTATTTTTCACTATTTAAATCTATACATATGGTTTTGATGAATTGGTTATCAGGTTTTTCAGTTACTCAAGTAAATAGACCTTTGATACCCCATTTCATGTGTTTTATGACATATGAAAATTCTATGGTGATTACAACTTAGGAAATCAAGCTGAGCTATATACCCTCATTGGGTAAACTGCAGAGTACAAAACAGTCACTGGTCAATGTATCACTTAAAATCTCACTTCACACATGAACTAGGTGAAGCCACAAAGTGTTGGTCTGAGCTGAAAGACTGGTTAGAATTGTGTTTTGTTAACAGTTGAAATGTCCACATTTTAATATATTACCAATCCAGCAAATGAGCAATGTGATGATTAAATTTTGTCAAGCCCTCTTCCCTCTGCTTTTAAATTTTTCATGAAGGATTTGAAGTGGCCAATGAAAACTAAAAGCCAGAAAGTCACGATTCTTTTTTTGCACTTATTTGGCATAGTACATAAGTCATGTTTCCACCTCCCACTATATAAAAAGTCATGCCTATTAAAGTACTCATTTATTTACATGTATGTTTGCATTACGGGTCTGAGGGCAAGATTCGCTATGATATTCTACAGTAATTATTACATGCCTTATAAACAAAAAGCCAACTCTACCTCCTCCCATACCACCTCGTTTTTGTATGCTTACTTATGATTAGGGATAAACAATCTGGAAGAGACAAAGCTTGAGACCAAATAAAGTTAGAATATCCATTTGAATTCTAGTCTAATGGGATAAACAGGCTAGATTACTAATATATGACTTTACAACATAAAAGCCACCTTAAAAAAACTTTAGAAAGAAAGAAATCTTGCCTTTGTGACAGCATGGATGAACTGGAAAGCATTATGCTGAGTGAAATAAGTCAGTCTGAGAAAGACAAATACCACATGCTTTCACTCAGTGTGGAATCTAATGAACAAAGTCAACTAACAAACAAAATTAAAACAAACTCATATATAGAGAACATACAGCAGAGGGGTGGGTGGTTGGGTGAAAAAGTGGGTGGCAGTTTTAAGAAGATAAGGAGGATAAATGGTGATGGAAGGAGACTTAAATTGGGGTAGTGACATACAGTGCAAGGTATAGATGATGAATTATAGAATTGTGTAATTGAAACCCATATAATTTTATTAACCAAGTCACCCCATAAATTTGACTAAAATAAAGTTTTAATAATATTTTAAACTAAGTAAAAATAAGATATGATAAAATAATCTTTTTAAATTCACGGACATCGTATAAAACTCCTAGACAGGGTGTACAATTCTTGAAAGTGAAAAACTTTATCCCTTACATAATAAAAACTCAGCTTTCTTTGTTTTTAGAAAAACTTACTGTTTCTGATAAAGAGCTGGGAGGATTTCAGCACAACAATGTGAAAACCGTTGGTGAATCACTCACTGCACAGTGAAGAGGAAATATATATATATATATATATATATACACACACACACACACATACACACACACACACTCTCACACATAATACATACACATATATATACAATATACTGTATATGTTTTGTATTACAGAATGTTACATTGTGTATATATGTATAATAATTATATACATTTATACACAAGCATTTAAAGCCCCTCTGGAAATGGTCATGAGCAAATTAAGAAACATCTATTCATGAAAATCTATGAGATCTTAGTATTAAAGAAATAGTCCATGGTATATGAACCTAGCCCCCTCCTTCCTCCAAATATTTTGCGTTTTCTTTCCTTAAGGCTTAATTGGGAAATTAAGCTCTCCTTGGACATAAAATTAAATCAAATTAGCATAGCTTACACAATCAAAGTAAGGCTGACATTCTAACAAATATTTTTAAAATATAAACTGAAGTACATGTGGAAATTAAGGATAGCTCATAACTAGCAAGGTAAAAGTAAATTACCTATAATATAGTAATTTTAAGATGAAATCAAAATAAGTCTAAATATATGAACCTTCCTATGTTATCTAAACTATATTATTCTGAAACATAGGTATAAGAGAAAAGAAAATCTTTACTTCAGCAGATATTTAAAATTAACTTTAGAGCAAAATTAATATTTAAAGGACCTAAGAATGACCTCCACATTATGGTTAACTCTAGATAGAGATAATTAGTAGCTAGATAGAACTCAATAACTGTATCAAGAGATTCTTTGTTCATTTCTTAAAACTGCCATCCTAAGACAAGAATCTCTTGAGAGAGAATCTGCCACCTGCATTCTCTATAACATTGTGCTTAATACTGGATCCATTTTAATACCTAGTGTATTATAGGTGCTCAATTACATACTCTACTAAATTGTTAGATCAAATAAATAACTACTATAAACAATATCTCCTGTACTTGTTTTTCTTTATATCTAATGTTGATTCAATTATTTTTAATTTTGTTTGATTCACATAAAGAAATAAGTAACTCAGTTTATTTATTTGTATTTTGGTTTACTCCAGTAATCTTCAGCAGAAAAAATAAAAATTGAAGTAATTTTAGAAATTTGCTTTCCTCTTGGCAGAAAGAAAACTCAATAGGTAACTTATAATTGGAATGAGAGACACCTGTTTATTCCTATTGTGATACTAAGTGCATCAGAGCTAAAATGAACACTATAATCATTTTACAATTTTTAGTATTCATCAAAATGTATTGCATAAACCTATAAAACGTATTTTCTGATTTGTAGCAAATTCTCCTTGAGTCCCAAAACTCAGGTACCCATTTTTTTGAGTTATTATAAGAAAATGGAGTAGGAATTTAATTTGCCTGATAAGTGATCCCCTCTTGCTGAAACAGCATTCTATCACCAAGGATAAAATGAATCCTATTATAGGGAGGAATGATCAAGCTGTGGGAAATGTCTGGGGGGTTCCAGTTTATAAAGTACATATTGCATTTTGCCAGTGTGTTGGTATCCATCATAAGTACATGATTTCAAACATGTAGTCAATATGCATAAGGTAGATGACTATGTAGTTCTTTTCATTTAAATAGAACTACTATTTAATTAGTTACTTCTTATAGTGTCACGCATTATTTGTAGTTTTTCTTTGTAACATACGCTCTTATTGTAGAGTTTATTTGATTGATCTAGGTAGAATTACAAGAGCAAATGTAATGGGTTTATTTTTCAATGTCCTATGTCCCTTGAATTTATTATTTTGCAGTATTTGAGATTTGAAAGGATAAAAATAACGCCTCTGGCAAATACTTAGCTTAAAACTAAATTTCCTAATTTTCATACAAACAAATTTTGTGTGTGTCTATGTGTGTGAGTTTGTATATGTCCCTGAGTATGTACATATATGTGTATACACAGAAATACATACATATAAAATACATATATAGATATATGTGCTCCCAAGCACATATGTTGGTATAGACAGCTGATTAGGTAAATTTTAAAATGTTATTTTATTTTTAGTTTATTATGTTTAAGACTATTATACCTGAAAATTTGGGTCACCCAATTGATCACAGAGATAAAATGGAGAACAAGTAGTGAGCATGTAAGAGAACAATCAATCATTAACACATTCTTCAGTGAATTTTTCTAAAAATAGTTCTGGAATAGATTTCAAATAGGCCCCTTTTTATGTTTTATTTATTTTTTTACAGAAGAACAAATTACCAGCTTTCAAATTATCAGTCAAATAATTCCTTGTACAAGTGTAATTGAAATGTTTCTATAGTTCTTTACAATTGTCACCATAGTCATTTAAAGAATTTTCAGTGAGGTATTTAAGAATATATAACAAGTAGAACATTTTACCTAAAAGAGCACGTTTTTGTTCTAAATAGAATGGCATATCTAAAACACAGTTCATAAATAATAGAACTTTAAGAGATGACATACTAAATTGTGTTGTTATAGTTTATTAGGGACCAAAAGAAATATGATATTTGTGTGCCAACATGTATTAAGATTTTGGGGCCCTGGCCGGTTGGCTCAGCGGTAGAACGTCAGCCTGGCATGCGGGGGACCCGGGTTCGATTCCCGGCCAGGGCACATAGGAGAAGCGCCCATTTGCTTCTCCACCTCCCCCCTCCTTCCTCTCTGTCTCTCTCTTCCCCTCCCGCAGCCAAGGCTCCATTGGAGCAAAGATGGCCCGGGCGCTGGGTATGGCTCCTTGGCCTCTACCCCAGGCGCTAGAGTGGCTCTGGTAGCGGCAGAGCGACGCCCCGGAGGGGCAGAGCATCACCCCCTCGTGGGCAGAGCGTTGCCCCTGGTGGGCGTGCCAGGTGGAGCCCGGTCGGGCGCATGTGGGAGTCTGTCTGACTGTCTCTCCCCATTTCCAGCTTCAGAAAAATACAAAAAAAAAAGATTTTGGTATTTACATGCATTTAAAAATATATACATATCTCCATTTGACAATACAGACATTATAGAAATAGTTATACAAATGCATATATAATAAAAGTGATTAGTACTCAGATAAAAATATTATCTACTTTATATTGGGGATAAAAAATATTACTCAGAGGATTAACATTTAAGCTAAGATGAGAAATAACTGTAGGAGTTAGCCAGGTAAAATTGGGGGAGAACATCTCAGAGAAAAATGATAGCATATAGACAGGTTCTAAAACAGAAGAGATACCTTGCTTTTGGAGAATGGAAAGAAAGCCATTATAAAAAGGGTATATTGAATAGAAAATAATAAGTATATTATTGAGACAGTTTTCATTTCTTCTTTATTCTCTCTACCTAAATTATTTAACCCATTTCTTCTATGTTGAGAAATACTAGTCTGTACCTTCTCTATGAGATTTTGGGCAACAACACTCAAATTCTGTTTTCTGCATCACTGGCAACCCTTGAACTTACCCTTAAATTCAATATATCTAAGACTGAGTCTTTGACTTCCCTTTTCAAGCCATATTTTCTTCTATTCTCGACATTTCAACACATTGAACCGCTACCTACTGGGTTTCTCAAACCAGAACTTCAAAGTTGTTATTGATTCCTCCCTCACTATGAGCCCTTCAATCTGGGGTCCTAAGCAAACCTGACCTTTCTACTATAAAATCTATCTTTCCCACCCTACTAAAACTGTCACCACCCAATATGAAACTACCATATTATTTTGCCTAATCTGTTATAATCTTTCTTAATATCACCTCACTCCAATGTCTTCCCCAGATAGCAGACATCTTAATAACATCAAAACATTTTAGGAAATTCTAAATGTTTAAAATAAAAATATTTTGGGGTTTCCTAGAATACTTGGGGGTTTATGTTATAGATTTTATTTTTAATTTTCTCATATTAAAGGAGTACTCTCTATATGATATTACCCCTTTCACATTCATTGAAACTTGTTTTATGTCCAACCTAATTTTATTGATTGCTCTCTGTTCACTTGAAAAGAATTCTGACATTGTTGAGAACATCCTAGAAATATCAAATAGCTTGCCTGACCAGGTGGTGGCATAGCGAATAGAGCATCAGACTGGGACAGAGAGGACCCAGGTTCGAGACTCCAAGATCGCCAGCTTGAGCATGGGCTCATCTGGTTTGAGAAAGACTCAGGCGCTTAAGCCCAAGGTCGCTAGCTTGAGCAAGGGGTCACTCAGTCTGCTATAGGCCCCCGGTCAAGGCACATATGAGAAAGCAATCAATGAACATCTAAGGTGCCACAAAGAAGAATTGATGTTTCTCATCTCTCTCCCTTCTTGTCTGTCTGTCCCTATCTGTCTCTCTCTCTGATTCTGTCTCTGTCACAAAAAAAAATAAAGTAAAATAATAAAAAAAAAGAAATATCAAATAGCTTAACATGTTTGTTGTGTTGTTCAGTTTCTTAATGATTTTACTGGTTCTTTTATCTTCTTTTTCTATCAATTAATGAGAGAATGTGTTAAAAAAATCTACATTCATGAATTATCCATTTCTTCATTTACTTTTAATTTTCCTCTTATTTATTGCATTTTATTATTAAAATGTTTTGTTATAATGTTATGTTTCTCTGATGTGTCACTTTCATCAATTTGCAATGACTCTACTTATCTCCATTGATGATCTTTGTTTTAAAGTTCATTTTGCCTAATATTAATGTAACTACTCAAATCTTTATAGGCTATTTACAAGGAACTTCTGCTATCTGTTTCTTTCAACCTATATTTAAATTTTATTTCTTACAGAAAGCATAAAATCAGTTATTTTTATCAATTTTAAGAAAACTGCATACGTCTGATAAGGGGTTAATAACCAAAATTTATAAAGAACTTGTAAAACTCAACACCAGGAAGACAAACAATCCAATCAAAAAATGGGCAAAAGAAATGAATAGACACTTCTTCAAAGAGGACATACAGATGGCCAATAGGCATATAAAAATGCTCAACATCACTAATCATTAGAGAAATGCAAGTTAAAACCACAATGAGATATCACCTCACACCAGTCAGAATGGCGCTCATCAACAAAACAACACAGAATAAGTGCTGGCGAGGATGTGGAGAAAAGGGAACCCTCCTGCACTGCTGGTGGGAATGCAGACTGGTGGAGCCACTGTGGAAAACAGTATGGAGATTCCTCAAAAAATTAAAAATCGAACTGCCTTTTGACCCAGCTATCCCACTTTTAGGAATATACCCTAAGAACACCATGGCACTGTTCCAAAAGAAGAAATGCACCCATGTTTATGCAGCATTGTTCACAATAGCGAAGATCTGGAAACAGCCCCAGTGTCCATCAGTGGACGAGTGGATTAAAAAACTTTGGTATATATATACTATGGAATATTACTCAGCCATAAGAAATGATGACATCAGATCATTTACAACAACATAGATGGACCTTGATAACATTATACTGAGTAAAATAAGTAAATCAGAAAAAAAATAAGAACTATATGATTCCATACATAGATGGGACATAAAAATGAGACTCAGACACATGGACAAGAGTGTGGTGGTTACGGGGGGGGGGGGAGAAGGAGGGGAGGGGGGAGTGGAGGGTGGAGGGGCACAAAGAAAACCAGATAGAAGGTGACGGAAGACAATTTGACTTTGGGAGATGGGTATGCAACATAATCAAATGTCAAAATAACCTGGAGATGTTTTCTCTGAACATATGTACCCTGATTTATCAACGTCATCTCATTAAAATTAATAATAACAACAAAAAAAAGAAGAGGCCAGATTGCTAGCTAAGCTCTTTCTCCACCATGTGAGGATACAAGAAATTAGCAGTCTGCAACCCAGAAGTGGGTCCTTGGCAGAACTCAGCCGAGCTGGCACAATGCCCTCAGAATTCCAGCCTCCAGACCAGAGGAAATAAGTCTCTGTTGTTTATCAGCTGGTCAGTCTACAGTACTTTGTTATAGCAGCCTGAACTGACTGAACAGTCTCAAAGCAACTTTCCAAACCCAAAATCATCCTTCTGAGACAACAGACCTTTAGATTTCCGTCAGAAAAGAAACCCTCAATTCAAAGCCATGACAATAAAGGGATATTCATCACCCCACATTGCAAACAGGCTTAGCCTAATTCTGAAGGGCTAATAAAATCCTCAAAATAAACGTATCAATAAAAAAAAGAAAAAGAAAACTGCTGCATTTTAATTGAAGATTTAGACAATTAACATACAATGTAATAATTGGTATGATTTGATGTAGGACTTTATTATTTTATTATTTATTTCTGTTTGCCATATCTGGTTTTTTTAATTGATTTTATTGAGGTGATATTGCTTAAAAAATTATACAGGTTTCAGGTGCCCAATTCTACAATGCAGCTCTGTAAAATGTGTTATATGCTCACCCCCTCCCAAGTCAAATCATTGTCCATGACCATTTAAACCCCCTAAACCTTATCTGGTTTTAATTCCCTAATTCTCCAATTCTTGCTTTCTTTTGGATCATCTGGATATTTTTGAATATTTTTCATTTTATTTATTTATTAGTTTTTAGTTACACTTTCTGGAAATATTTTTAGTGGTTTATTTAGGGAATGCAATAAAAATATAATATATATACATCCTCATGTTACCAATCATTCATGTTGCACCATTTCAAATAAACTATTGAAACATATTTAACTTTTTTCATGTTATCATTGTCATATGTATTGTATTTGCATGTATTTAAACCTCACATTAGTGTTACAAAATTTGCTTTAAAAAGTCAATATAATTTTTTGCTTTAAATAATCATTACTATTTAGCTGTGGATATTTTCTCAGATATTTATAATTTTCAATGTTTTTTTTGGCAAAAGTAGATTTACAGTTGCGTGTACAAAAATTAATACATTGATTAGTAAAGAATACAAGAATAAACTGTTTTTGCATACTCACAACTATAAACCTGCTTTGCCCACAACTTTCTCCAGACAATTCATATTTCAAATATTTTTCTTTATTCTTCACAAGTGTTGGTTCATTTCACAATTTGCCGTTTTTAAAAAAAAAGTTTTTTGAAAAACCTCATATAGCATTATTCCCCCTTCTCAACTCCAGAATTTTACCTTTAATCAGCAGGAGATACTCTATTTTGGCTTAGACTGCCATCCCAAAACTCAGTTTCCATCCCACAAGGTTTTTATATATTTCCATTATTATTTAGTTTGAATTATTTTTTGCTGGGATTTCTGTTTTGCCCTGTACGTTTATCAAAACTACATGGCCTATTTAACAAATACGTGGGAAATGTGCTTTTTACATTGTACTAGTATATGTTAGTTTGATTCTATTATTCCCTGAGAAATTACTTTGTAATATTTCAATTCTTTGAAATATAATAGATATATTTTAAACAAATATTTGCTCACAGTTTTATAAATTATTCCTGTTCAGTTGGAAAAGTGTGAACTCTGTGTTTGTTTAGTGGAATGTCAATAAAGTTAAATTGAATAATTTTATTGTTTAGAGATCTTTATTCTCATTGAATTATTCTCTGCTTGTTCTACCCATATTGATAGAGAAATGTTAAAAATATTCATCCATATTAATGGATTATTTTACTTCATCTTCAATTGTCAAGTCTGTCAAATTTTGTTAATACCATTAAATTTGTTATTAGAGTTACAGAGGAGTTACAGAGAATTATGTTCCAAGATTATGATAGTTACAATGTTCTGTGTATTATACTCTTTACTATTAAAATGTTTTTCTCTATCTATACTTCTTGCCTTAATGTCTACTTTGGCTGATATTAATAAAGCTATAATAGTATTTGTTTGCTTTTTGTATGGTATGTATAGTTTTTCCTTTCTCTTTTAAAACTTAGTATTCTTATATTTAAAATTTGCTTCATGTATATAGCATGAGTTGTTTTGTTTAGTCTGATAATCTTTATATTTTACTTGGAAATTTTATTCTATCTAACTTTACTATAGTAATTAATATAATTAAGTTTAAATCTACAATAGGTTGTTTCCTTTCCATTTCTTAATTTAATTGTAGGTAATTTTTATTCCTCTTATTTGTAGGTTATTTTTATCCCTCGTTGTTTCTTTCTGATAGTTTAATTAATTTTTAATTATTTTGTTTTAATCCCTATATTTGCTTTGCAAAATTGTATTTTTGTATTATTTCTTAGTATAACCCAGAAAGTATAATAGGCATTGTGATCTATTAATTTTATGTTAAAACATTTGTTTTACTATATAGTAAATAATGTAGAAACTACAGATTGTTCTATTTATTGAATCTCTCACCTGCAGTTAGCTGTACTGTCAGCATATATTATACTCAGATTGGATGTTGCATAAATTTAATGTTTACATTACTGGGGCCTGAATCTTAACGTAGTTATTTAAAGGGAGTCAGGCTTGTTGAACCTGTTCTAGCACACCTTAATTCCAATCAGTTTGCTTAAATTGAGATTTGATGAGAAAGGGTCTGAAGCAGCATTTATCCCAGATTCAATTTAGCCACATAATAGGATGTGACCTCTTATAGGATTTTACGCAGTGCCCATGTATGATGAGGTTGTTCCATTCTAGCTGAGTGCTTTCATGAAATATTCCTAACTCTGCATGAGCTCTGGATTTATTTGGTCTACTGTTTTCTGGTAGTTCTCTCCCAGTCTCATGGAATTTCACTCAATGCAGATCAGTATGCAGACAAAGCCTTGAAGAGAGCACCTTTCTCTCCAAGAGGGTCTCTAGAGGTCTTTCTGAACAACTCCCTCTTTTCTGGTTCTCAGTTATGAAAATATTGTCTGATTGGTCTCCTTAGTAAACAGTAGTTTCCTAGCCTCAGTGAGACTGCTAGACTCTATCTGACTTTCCATCCTACTCTATGTCCTGCAACCTGCCACTCAGCATTAAACTAAAATTACACGTCTGAGTTTTTAAGTCATTTGTTTACTCTCCCTCAAGAATCATCATAGCCCTGCATGGTCTATTGGGATGTCCAAAATCTGAAAACAATGTATTCACATATTATTTTATTTTTTCTTGAGTGAGAAGTGAGGAGGCAAAGAGATAGACTCCCACATGTACCCCAAACAGGATCTACCCAGCAAGCCTACGAGGCTATTTTCTGCCTATCTGGAGCCATTGCTCCATTGCTTGGAAACTGAGCTATTTTAGTGCTTGAGGCAAGGCCATGGAGTCATCTTCAGTGCCTGTGGCCAATTTGTTCTAACAGAGCTGTGGCTATGGGAGGGAATGAGAGAGAGAGAGAGAGAGAGAGAGAGAGAGAAGGGAGAGAGAGAGAGAGATGAAGAAGCAGATGGTAGCTTCTCCTGTGTGCCCTGACTAGGAATCAAAACTGGGACATCCACATGCAGGCCAATGTTCTACCACTGAGCCCACCAACTAGGGCCACACATTTTGTTAATTTTTCTAGTTAGCTATAATGAGAAGGCATTTCTGCACAGCCAAGGTCGAGGCAGAAGTTCCCACAAATTCATTGTGAAAATAAGCAGTATAATAAACTAAAAAGACATTTCTATGAAACTGAACAAAGTGATTGAGTCCTTCATTAATGAACAGGACATCCTTTATAAGATAATTAATTCAGTAGTCCATGTGATTACAGGCCCTTATCTGGTTTTGGTTTATTTGTTCAGATAGAACCTGTCTAGATGACATTGATTTATAATGAAACCTCATAGCACTCAATAAACTTAATCCTTTGTTGCCCAAAAAAGGTGTGGTTTCTGAAAAAGAAAAATCTTCCCTGTATATCAAAGAGAATGCCCAGCATACTACCATACTGACAGCTCTGTCTTCATTCTCACCATCCTTGATTGGCAAACTACATGGCTAATTTTGTCAAACTTAATGTAAAAACCCCAATTGAAAAATGAATTTTTTCAACAAATGTAGTATGGGTGCTTTTCTCCAAGTGAATTTAAAAAAAAAATATATATATATATATATATATACACACACACACACACACACACACACACACTTAGTTTTGGCAAACATGTTAAAGAATGAGAGATGACATCAGAGTAAAGGCGCAGTAGGAAGCGATACCAATAAATCTCCCCCAAACTCAACAAGATCTTCAACCAGAAACAGAAAAACCTATCCTTGGAGCCTCCACATGTTTCACAATACACCCGAAGGTATGGTTGAGCGAAAAATTAGCTAAATATATAACCAAACCCCGAAGGAAATAGGGAGTAAGAAATGCTCCGCCTTCCCCACTAACCTAAATAGGACTTCTTTCACTGGGAACTGAGAATATAGAAACTGAGGCGGGCAAAGGGGGTGAATAGATCCAGGCCACGGCACAAACAGCCGAACCAGGCTGTGGCACAGAGATCCAAGCTGAGGAAAAACTGTGCCTGTGGCAACCCAGGCAATACAAGCTAACACTCACACCAAACCCAGACAGAGAAACAAGTAGGGCAGCCATTTTCCCTGATCTCGTGGTCGGTACACGCAGATAGTGGGCGAGAGATTCCTTCGAAAGCCCCGGGAGTGGGTGCCCTTGTTATCCCACAGAGAGGCAGAGTCAGAGGCCTTTGTGTGGGCAGAAAGCAGAATCTCCAGGCTGCCCCAGAGCCCTGAAAAAGCCGCGTACGGGGAGGGAGCGGGAGCCAATTCCAACGCTGGAACTTTTCTGTGCGGGAGGAGGTTTCACTCACAGTGTGAGACTGCTGGCCTGATATCCTGGTCTGTGCAGAGATAGTGAGCAAGAGTTTCCTCCAAGCTCCCCGGGAGTGGGCGCCTGCCCATGTTACTGGACAGAGTGGCAGAGCCAGAGGTCTTTGAGTGGGCAGAAGCCCTGCCTGATTATGCTAACAGCTCTGACAGACTGAGCCTTACCCAGAGCCCTGTGCTGAGTGGGAATAGAGTGGGGAGTTGCCAGCTCATTGAGCCTCTTACTATCCAGGCAGAGGCAGCAGCAACCCCATAGCTGGATTATCAGGCTACTAATTGAGGAAGGAAAGACTAGGAGAGAGGCTCCAGGAACATGGACTCTCTCACTGTTGGAGCCTATAAATGCTAATGAGCCTTGACTGCCAACGAGACTGAAGCACAATACATGACATCGCCATAGAGACTTATCAACTGCAAACCTCTACCTGAGCGTGCCAAAGGGGCAGAAACCGGGGTAAAGAGTCACCGACCAGGAAGAGGGAGAGAAAAGAAAAAGCAAGAAGATAACCTCTCAAAATCAAGAATAGTCCGCAGACTTTATAACTTATCCCATTTTATTATATTTGTTTGTTTGTTTCTCTTATCTTCATTCTTGATTTTTTTTTCTCCTTCAATTTGGTCTTTTAACTCTCTGCCAGTCTTACTCTCTCCACTCCTTGAACTACACTACCCATAAGTGTTACATCTCCCATTATCTTTTCTTTCCTCTTCCTTTCTCTCTATGAGGGTTGCACTCCAAAACCCTTAACTCTCTCTCTCTCTCTCTCTCTCTCTCTCTCTTCTCTTTTTTCTTCTTTTAGTGGTTCCCTCTTTTTTTTCCTTTCTCTCTCTCTTTATTTTCTCCCTCTATATTAGTTTTTTCCTTTCTCCTTTACGTCTCCTCCCATTCAAACCTCAATAATGAACAAATTATCTTATCTGGGACTCAAACATATGTTTGTGGCATTTTGGGGGGTTTTTACTTCAGCTTTTTAACTCACTAGCAGTGCTCCCATCCATGGCTCTCCATTTTATCTAGTTCTTGTTCCCACTAAATACAATAGTAATTTTTTAATTTGTCCCTTCATTTTCCTGTTTACCTCTTATTTCTCTCATCATAACTCTTAGTCAACCAACACCTAAAAGCAAATCATTTTATTCTTGACCCAAATTTTTTCCTTATTTGCTTTTTGTGGGTTCATACCCCCTTTTTTTCTTTTCTTTTCTTTTTTTTGTCCCTTTATTACTTCTCCCCAATTAGGGCACTCCATTACAGGCATTGTTTGTTCTATTTAGTACAATATAATTCACAGTTCACCACAAGATTCTATCAAGAAAGAGTGAAAGGAGAGGAGAGGAAAAAAGGAGGTGGGGGAATAATTTCCTTTTTTAATTTTAATTTTATTTTATTTTCCTTTATTTAATAATTATTTTTTTAAAAAAAACCTCTTTTTGATTTTTTATTTTTTTAACTTTATGTTCTTTATTAAATCTCATTAATACTATCAACAAAACCACCTCAGATGCCATTAAGGAAGAGAAAATTGAATATCATGGATACAAAAGAAAGACAGGTAACACAGATAGATGAGGAAAATTCTATGGAGAAAAAATTTAATATATTGAAAACCTTGGAGTTAAACGACAGAGAATTTAAAATAGAAATCCTAAAAATACTCAGAGATATACAAGAAAACACAGAAATGCAATTTAGGGAGCTCAGAAAACAACTCACTGAACACAAAGAATATATTTCCAAAAAAATTGAAAGTATAAAAACAAATCAAACAGAGATAAAAAATTCAATTCACGAGCTGAAAAACGAGGTAACAAGCTTAGCTAATAGAACAGGCCAGATAGAAGGTAGGTTTAGTGAGATAGAAGACAAGCAACTCAAGGCACAACAGAAAGAAGAGGAAAGAGACTCAAAAATTAAAAAAAAATGAGATAGCCCTACAAAAATTATCTGACTCCATCAAAAAGAATAACATAAGAATAATAGTTATATGAGAGAGAGAAGAGAGAGAAAATGGAATGGAGAACATACTCAAACAAACAATAGATGAGAACTTCCCAAGCCTGTGGAAAGAACTAAAGCCTCAAATTCAAGAAGCAAACAGAACTCCGAGTTTTCTTAACACTAACAGAACTACTACTCCAAGGCACATCATAATGAAATTGGCACAAACCAACAGCAAAGAAAAAATTCTCAAGGCAGCCAGGGAAAAGAAGAATACAACATATAAAGGAAGGCCCATTAGATTAACATCAGATTTCTCAACAGAAACTCTACAAGCTAGAAGAGAGTGGACCTAAATATTTAAAGTCCTGAAAGAGAGGAACTTTCAGCCACGAATACTATACCCATCAAAGTTGTCCTTCAAATATGAAAGAGAAATAAAAACATTTATACATACAGAAAAGATGAGGGAATTTATCATCAGAAAACCCCCACTCCAGGAATTACTAAAGGGGGTTCTCCAATCAGATACAAAAAAACAAACAAACAAACAAAAAAAGAAAGCCACAAGTAAAAGCTCCAAGAAGAACACAATAAAACCAAATTTAAACTGTGACAACAACAAAAAGAAAGGGGTGGGGGGAGAGGATGGAGATTAACAGTAGCAAAGGATGACGGAGTACAAAAGTACTCAAAAAATAGTACACTCCAATGAACAGGGTAGGAACCCTTTTCATTACTTAAAGGTAAGCACCATTGATAAAACCACCCCAGAAGCACATGAGATAAAAAAGATAGCAACAGAGGAAAGATGCATGGAATACAACCAAAAAAAACCAAAAGATAGAAAAACAAAAGAGAAGGATCAAACAAGACACAAAGCTAACAGAAAGCAAGATATAAAATGGCAATAGGGAACTCACAAGTGTCAATAATTACACTAAATGTAAACAGATTAAACTCACCAATAAAACAGCACAGAGTAGCAGAATGGATTAAAAAAGAAAATCCAACTGTATGCTGTCTACAAGAAACTCATCTAAGTAACAAGGATAAAAACAAATTCAAAGTGAAAGGCTGGAAAACAATACTCCAAGCAAATAACATCCAAAAAAAAGCAGGCATAGCAATACTCATATTTGATAATGCTGACTACAAGACAGCAAAAGTACTGAGACAAAAATGGCCATTTCATAATGGCTAAGGGGACACTGAATCAAGAAGACACACAAATTACACAAATTCTTTCTTTTTTTGAAAGTTTATTTATTTTTTTTAATAATTTTATTTTTTTAATGGGGTGACATCAATAAATCAGGATACATATATTCAAAGATAACAAGTCCAGAGTATCTTGTCGTTCAATCATGTTGCATACCCATCACCCAAAGTCAGATTGTCCTCCGTCACATTATATCTTGTTCTCTCTGTGCCCCTCCCCCTCCCCCTTTCCCTCTCCCATTCCCCCCTCCCCCCGTAACCACCACACCCTTATCAATGTCTCTCAGTTTCACTTTTATGTCCCACCTACGTATGGAATAATGCAGATCCTGGTTTTTTCTGATTTACTTATTTCGCTTCGTATCATGTTATCAAGATCCCACCATTTTGCTGTAAATGTTCTGATGTCATCATTTCTTATGGCTGAGTAGTATTCCATAGTGTATATGTGCCACATCTTCTTTATCCAGTCATCTATTGACGGGCTTTTTGGTTGTTTCTTAATATATATGCATCAAACCAAGGAGCACCAAAATATATAAGACAGCTACTTATTGACCTTAAAACAAAAACTGACAAAAATACAATCATACTTGGAGACCTCAATACACTGCTGACGGCTCTAGATCGGTCATCCACACAGAGAATCAACAAAGATATAGTGGCCTTAAACAAAACACTAGAGCACATGGATATGATAGACATCTACAGGACATTTCATTTCAAAGTGACTGAGTATACATTTTTCTCCAGCATACATGGATCATTCTCAAGAATTGACCATATATTGGGCCACAAAAACAACATCAGCAAATTCAGAAAAATTGAAGATGTACCAAGCATATTTTCTGAACATAAAGCTGTGAAACTAGAATTCAACTGCAAAAAGGAGGAAAAAATCCCACAAAAATGTGGAAACTAAACAACATACTTTAAAAAAATGAATGGGTCAAAGAAGAAATAAGTGCAGAGATCAAAAGATATATACAGACAAATGAAAATGACAATACAACATATCAGAATCTATGGGATGCAGCAAAAACAGTGATAAGAGGGAAGTTCATATCACTTCAGGCATATAGGAACAAACAACAGAGAGCCCAAGTGAAACACTTCACTTCACACCTTAAGGAACTAGAAAAAGAAGAACAAAGACAACCCAAAACCAGCCGAAGAAAGGAGATAATAAAAATCAGAGCAGAAATAAATGAAATAGAGAACAGAAAAACTATAGAAAAAATTAATAGAACAAGGAGCTGGTTCTTTGAAAAGATCAACAAAATTGACAAACCCTTGGCAAGACTTACCAAGGAAAAAAGAGAAAGAACTAATATAAACAAAATCCAAAATGAAAAGGAGAAATCACCATGGACACCATAGATATACAAAGAATTATTGTAGAATACTATGAAAAACTTTATGCCACTAAATTCAACAACCTAGAAGAAATGGATAAATTCCTAGAACAATACAACCTTCCGAGACTGAGTCAAGAAGAAGCAGAAAGCCTAAACAGACCTATCAGTAGAGAAGAAATAGAAAAAACCATTAAAAACCTCCCAAAAAATAAAAGTCCAGGCTCAGACGGCTATACCAGCGAATTTTATCAAACATTCAAAGAAGACTTGGTTCCTATTCTACTGAAAGACGTCCAAAAAATTGAAGAAGGAGCAATACTTCCAAACACATTTTATGAGGCCAACATATACCTCATACCAAAATCAGGCAAGGATGGCACAAAAAAAGAAAACTATAGACCAATATCTCTAATGAATACAGATGTTAAATACTAAACAAAATACTAGCAAATTGAATACAACAACATATTAAAAAAATAATACATCATGATCAAGTGGGATTCATCCCAGAATCTCAAGGATGGTTAAACATACGTAAAACGGTTAACATAATACACCATATCAACAAAACAAAGAACAAAATCCACATGATCTTATCAATAGACGCAGAAAAGGCTTTCGATAAAATACAACACAATTTTATGTTTAAGACTCTCAACAAAATGGGTATAGAAGGAAAATATCTCAACATGATAAAGGCCATATATGATAAACCATCAGCTAACATCATATTAAATGGCACAAAACTGAAGGCTTTCCCCCTTAAATCAGGAACAAGACAGGGTTGTCCACTCTCTCCACTCTTATTTAATGTGGTACTAGAGGTTCTAGTCAGAGCAATCAGACAAGACAAAGAAATAAAAGGCATCCATATCGGAAAAGAAGAAGTAAAGGTATCACTTTTTGCAGATGATATGATCCTCTACATTGAAAATCCCAAAGAAGCCACAAAAAGACTACTAGAAACAATAAGCCAATACAGTAAGGTCGCAGGATACAAAATTAACCTACAGAAGTCAATAGCCTTTCTATATGCCAACAATGAAACATTTGAGAACGAACTCAAAAGAATAATCCCTTTCACGATTGCAACAAAAAAATAAAATACCTAGAAATAAACATAACAAAGAATGTAAAAAACTTATATAATGAAAACTATAAACCATTGTTAAGGGAAATTGAAAAAGATATAATGAGATGGAAGAATATACCTTGTTCTTGGTTAGGAAAAATAAATATAATCAAGATGGCCATATTACCCAAAGCAATATACAAATTTAATGCAATTCCCATCAAAATTCCAATGACATTTTTTAAAGAAATGGAACAAAAAATCATCGATATGGAACTATAAAAAACCCCAAATAGCCAAAGCAATCCTAAAGAAAAAGAATGAAGCTGGGGGCATTGCAATACCTGACTTCAAACTATATTATAGGACCACGACAATCAAAACAGCATTGTAGGCCCTGGCCGGTTGGCTCAGCGGTGAAGCGTTGGCCTGGTGTGTGAGAAACCTGGGTTCGATTCCCGGCCAGGGCACATAGGAGAAGCGCCCATTTGCTTCTCTTCTACCTCCTTCCTCTCTGTCTCTCTCTTCCCCTCCTGCAGCCAAGGCTCCATTGGAGCAAAGATGGCCCGGGCGCTGGGGATGGCTCCTTGGCCTCTGCCCCAGGTGCTAGAGTGGCTCTGGTCACGGCAGAGTGACACCCCGGAGGGGCAGAGCATCGCCCCCTGGTTGGCAGAGCGTCGCCCCTGGTGGGCATGCCGGGTGGATCCCGGTCGGGCGCATGCGGGAGTCTGTCTAACTGTATCTTCCCATTTCCAGCTTCAGAAAAATACAAAAAAAGAACACACACAAAAAAAACAAAAAACAGCATGGTATTGGCAGAAAAATAGACACTCAGACCAATGGAACAGAATAGAAAACCAAAAAATAAAACCACATATATATGGTCAAATAATTTTTGATAAAGGGGCCAACAACACGCAATGGAGAAAAGAAAGCCTCTTCAATAAATGGTGCTGGGAAAACTGGAAAGCCACATGCAGAAGAATGAATCAGGACTACAGTTTGTCCCGCTATACTAAAATTAACTCAAAATGGATCAAAGATCTAAACATAAGTCCTGAAACAATTAAATACATAGAAGAAGACATAGGTACTCAACTCATGGACCTGAGTTTTAAAGAGCATTTTATGAATTTGACTCCAAAGGCAAGAGAGGTGAAGGCAAAAATTAATGAACGGGACTACATCAGACTAAGAAGTTTTTGCTCAGCAAGAGAAACTGATAACAAAATAAACAGAAAGCCAACTAAATGGGAAATGATATTTTCAAACAACAGCTCAGATAAGGGCCTAATATCCAAAATATACAAAGAACTCATAAAACTCAACAACAAACAAACAATACAATAAAAAAATGGGAAGAGGACATGAAGAGACACTTCTCCCAGAAAGAAATACAAATGGCCAACAGATATATGAAAAGATGCTCATCTTCTTTAGTTATTAGAGAAATGCAAATCAAAACTGCAATGAGATACCACCTCACACCTGTTCGATTAGCTATTATTAACAAGACAGGTAATAGCAAATGTTGGAGAGGATGTAGAGAAAAAGGAACCCTCATCCACTGTTGGTGGGAATGTAAAGTAGTACAACCATTATGGAAGAAAGTATGGTGGTTCCTCAAAAAACTGAAAATAGAACTACCTTATGACCCAGCAATCCCTCTACTGGGTATATACCCCCAAAACTCAGAAACATTGATACGTAAAGACACATGCAGCCCCATGTTCATTGCAGCATTGTTCACAGTGGCCAGGACATGGAAATAACCAAAAAGCCCATCAATAGATGACTGGATAAAGAAGATGTGGCACATATACACTATGGAATACTACTCAGCCATAAGAAATGATGACATCGGATCATTTACAGCAAAATGGTGGGATCTTGATAACATGATACAAAGTGAAATAAGTAAATCAGAAAAAACCAGGAACTGCATTATTATACATACGTGGGACATAAAAGTGAGACTAAGAGACATTGATAAGAGTGTGGTGGTTATGGGGGGGGGAGAGGGGAGAGGAAGAGGGAAAGTGGGAGGGGGAGGGGCACAAAGAAAACTAGATAGAAAGTGACAGAGGACAATCTGACTTTGGGTGATGGGTATGCAACATAAGTGAACGACAAGATAACCTGGACTTGTTATCTTTGAATATATATATACTGATTTATTGATGTCGCCACATTAATAAAATAAAATTATTTTTAAAAAAAAAACATGTTAAAGAATGCTAGATTTCACCAATATTTCTTTTTTTCTACTTCTTCCTATGCACACAGCTACATTTCCCATGCTCCTTACAGCTGAGTAGGGTCATAGGACTGATCACTAAAAGATGGAATTGGGGATATAATGATGAGCTCTACTCCCTGCTCTGGCTTCTAAAGTATCCCAGGTCATGCTCTGCTATCTTTCTCTCTAATCTTGTTGTCTAGTTCAGTGGTCCCCAACCTTTCTTAGGACACGGACCAGTTTAATGTCAGAAAATATTTTCACAGACAGGCCTTTATCATTTAACAGAATTTACTGAATAATTTATTATTAGAGAATATGGTAATACTGTGAAAAATGAAGGTTTATTTTTTTCATTCTCTCAAAGAATTCACACAGTGAGAAAGGCAGGTATGTTAAAAATGGAATGCAGAGATATAAGTACCATTATTGATATCATTACAAGCTCTGGTAAAAAGTAATACTTAATAAGCTATGCTTTCTTAAGGATGACATAAAATACAACTAAGAAAAAAAAAGTGAGATAGATGTAAATAATAGGCAGCTATCAAAGCAAAAAGGTCCAGGGAAGAAGGCATTTCAACATAGAGAAACGTTTGTCTATAGTCGCAGAAATGAAACAAATGTGTTGAAAGTGTGTTTCACCATCACCAGAGTATAGTATATACAAGAGGAAGAAAAGGGGAGATAAGTTTGAGAGGCAGGCAGAAGTATTGCCAAGCTACTTTCATTGAAGAGTTGTCAGAAATATGTTCTTTTCTTCAAATTGTACAAGACAGGTAAGGCATGCTAACTAAAACACAAACAAATACATAGGCTTTAAAGTCCCATATTGTGTTTTGTTTTGTTTTTTTGTCTCCTCAATTCACTCTGGGACTCCATAAATGCTGTTCTCCAGATATGTGTCTTGTAGCTGTCAGCTGTAATCTACAGTTATTCCACCAGAGCTCTGTTTGTGTGCTGGTGTGATGGTGGGGAGGAAGGCTGCTCTGTCTTCTAGTGGGATTTGGTCTGTGTTATGCGACCCTAGTAAGTGTTTCCAAGGTTTCTTTTCCCCTTTTGCTGAAAGAGGAGGAAGAGGGAGGAAACTAGAGCTGAAGAAATGCCCTACACTCAGGTGCAGTTAGGTACTTGGACAATAGACTTTGTTCTGGACTGTAAAATACTCTAAGCATGTTTCACAATGGTTACTTTTCTCCTGCCTGGGTCATGAGGGAAATGATTCTTGACTCTTCAGTGTGACACCTTGATGGGTTTCCTGGAGGTAAAAATGAAATTATAGGGTTCCATTTAGACTGAAGAACCCAAGAGTTTCTCATTTATATTACTCCAGGTATTCATCAAAATTACACTTAAATTTTTTCTGCCAGTTTATGGTTCCAGTTATTTTTATTCTAGATAAGCCAGACTTTGCTGTAACTCTGCCTTTCTCTCCAGATTTCAAGGTAGCAGTTTGTCTTATACCAAAGTTCTATTATTGGTTCAAGAAAAGCAGAGGACCTTTGTTTCTGCTTATAATGATAAGATTGCTGACTTTTTAGCATTTTTTATTATGGAATTGAAACCAGATATCCTGGAGTAGTATCTTAATAAAATATTAAGAAGTAGACTTCTAAATAAAGAAAGAATATTACCCAATGTAGAGACAAATAAGACTCATTCATCAAGAATACATTTTTACATTGTTAGTGTAAAAAACATTTTTTAAATTTTTTTACAATGTTAGTGTAAAAATTACACTAAAATCCAAGATTCTTAACATATAAATCAAAAATTTTCAGAACTGAAAAAGAGAAATAGACAATTCTACAATCATGGTATATGATTTCAATCCTTCTCTCAATAACTGATGACTAACTGGAAAAAAATGTATTAAAGATACAGAATATGTGAACAATAATGTCAACTACCTTGATCTAATTGATACTTATGGAACACTAGATTCACTTTTCAAGTGAACATGGTATAATCACTAAGAGCATATTCCAGGACATAAAAATTTTCTTTCTATATATAATTATATAAAACCAAAATGTAATTAAATTAGGAATCAATAGGAATAAAATATCTTTTAAATCAGTGGTCCCCAACCTTTTTTGGGCCACGGACCGGTTTGATGTCAGAAAATATTTTCACGGACCAGCCTTTAGGGTGGGACAGATAGATGTATCACGAGACTGAGACAAGCATCAAGAGTGAGTCTTAGACGAATGTAACAGAGGAAATCTGGTCATTTTTTAAAATTAATACATCATTCAGACTTAAATATAAATAAAATGGAAATAATGTAAGTTATTTATTCTTTCTCTGCGGAGCGGACCAGTACCAAACGGCCCACAGACCTGTACCGGTCCATAGCCTGGGGGTTGGGGACCACTATTTTAAATAATTTATGGATTAAAGGTGAAATCACAGGGAATTTTTAAAGTTAAATCAATAATACAAAATTTGGAGAAAAACAGTAATGCATGCTAGTAAGGAAACTTACAGTTTTAGATATAAAAAAGAAAAATTAGAAAAAAAGCATTTATAACCAAGAAGCCAAGGTTCCACAATGGTAAGACTGAAAAGTAAGAGCAAAGTAAACCCAAATAAGAAAAACAATAAAATAGGGAAATTAACAGCTAAAATTCAACAACATGTAAAATAGGGAACAGAAAATGTTAGGAAAATTTAAAGCTTGTATTTTGATCAATCCACAAATTAAAATAAAAAAAAAACCAAACACTTGACTCATTAAGTAAAAAAAGAATCAGAACATAAATCACCAATTTCAAAGTGGAATGATAGAAAAATTAAATTATTAAATGGTAATAAAAGTGACAAACACTTCCATGCCAACAAATTTGATGCCCTAATAAAATACACAAGTTTCTTGAAATATATCTTATCTAAATTGCTATATAAAAAATTAAAAATCTGAATATCACTTTATTAAGGATTATATTACAAATATTTATAGACTTATGACCTATGCAACTTATGACCATTCAACTTTACCACCACAATCGCTAGCCATGACTGCTCCGTGTCTGGCAGCACAAGCGTTGCCCAGCTGGGCACACAACAGTGCGGACCAGCTTCCAGCAGCACTACCATCTCCGTGTGCACCATTTCAACTGTTATCCCAGACTTGGTACACAATTTATGTTTTGTGTCTTGGATATTTTTCATCAAACCCCTCCCAAGATTTCTACCAAAAGGAAATTGTCTTTCCAAATATTAAACCAGTTGTACTGGTAATGCAGTGTTTTACTTAAACCTGATGAATGTAAAAATAAGAAACAAAATGGTGTAGAGGTGATACAAATGGAATAAAATGAACAAAGAAAATTATGATATATAACAATAATTAAAGAAAATTATGATAAAATATGACTTAAATATTTTTATAACATCATTTCACAGTACTGTACATATAGCCTACTCAACTTACAACCAAATCATGTTACGACTGGTCTTTCAGAACCAATCGTGGTCATAAGTTGAGCACTAGCTATTCTAGACTGACATTTAGTACAAGAAGAAAAAAAATCAATATTAGAAAAATTCAAATTAAAACCACAGCTATTAAAATGACTAAAATTAAGTTTTCGCAAAGATGTAGAACAGCTTACATTCTCAAATATTGGTAACTGAATAAAGAATATACAACCTATTTGGCAGTTTGCCAGTTTTATGTAATGTTAACATACAATTCCCATGATATTTGGAAGTATTTAGCCAAAAGCAATCAAAATATATATCTATACATTTTATTCACCTCCCTGACTGCTTGAAGTTCAGTCACCATCATAAATGTCACAATAACTATCTTCCCCAGGAAGTTCATGATCAATGTACCACTTTTGTGGAAACAAATGGTTATTGGCATCCTGTACCCTGGGAAGGTAACAGTACCTAAGAGAGAAAATTAGGAAAAAACTACCCAAAATGTGTAAGACCACATCAGATGTCATCTTTGTGTTTGGATTCTGAACCCATTTTGGTAGTTATTTTGCTTTGGCATGGTTTACGATTCCTTGGATTACATGAAGAAAAATTAACCCAAACATAGACTTGCAAGACATGACCTGTATGAAAATAAGACCTTAAGAAACAGAGAGAAGAACGCAAGAACAGAATGAAGAAAGTAAGGGGTCTGCAAAGGTCAATGCTGGTGCTGGCAAAAAGAAGGATTACAGATTCTTCAATGACTTTATCTGTGGTGATTGTGCAGATATTTCATGTGAGGATTGATAAGTAAAATCTTCTATGTATCTGATGGTTTGAAATATGAAATATAAAAGGTGTTTATATATACATATATATATTCATACAGATGATTGTTGGAGTGTTCTTAGCAGTACTAATAATGTTAGTCAATAACTGAATATAAAACAAATGTACAATAATTCATATATATATGTATATATATATATAATTCTGTATATCCAATGGAATCCATTTACAATTAAAAAAGAACAAAACATTGAGAAATGTAGTCTATTGAGATTAATGACTCTCTAATTCTATACTAGGTCAAAGATGTGAGCTAAGAAAGAATATACCCATATGAATCTATTTGTATATATTTAGACAATGTAAACTGAATTTCACGACTGAAATGTGTTGCCTGGTGACAGCATTGAAGGGTGAGAGGGATTGGAAAAGAGAATGAAAAACTCTTTGCAGATGATGAGATTGCTCTGTATCTTGACTGTGGAGATCATTTCATGAATGCATGTTAAAGTCAAAACTCACTAACTTTTATACTTGAATTATTAGCAGCTCCTAGTATGTCAGGTTATACTTCAATAAATTTAAAGTATATATATATTTAATTTTTTGTGAAAATTTGCATTTTTCAAAATGTTCCCTGTCATTCCCTTTAAGAAGAATATTCTCCTGTCCCACTGTCATCAGTTTTAGTAGTACTTTGGCCATATTCTTGGCCCAGGGAAAAGTGGGCAAAAGGAATGTGTGCCACTTCTGAACGTAAGCTTTAAGAACCATTACATGGTTCTGTCGCTCCTTTTATCTTTATCTACCATGAGTTCAGTCTAGAGAAAGCCCAATCCTGAATTATGAGCTCTAAATTAAAGAGAACATAAAGTAGAGACAGAGAAAATCTATGAAGAACATACAATATAGCAAAATTATAGCCTTAGCATTATATATCACTAATATGGGTTATAGTTTTATTAAAACATAACCCAGAAAAGTATCCCGAAAATCCAATTTAATATTTAAATTTTTTTACAATAGAAATGTATTCTATATACCCTAGGACATAAAAATTTTAAAACATGAGATGCTTAAAAAGTTCAAAGTGATTTTTTATAGTAGAAATTATGATTTCTGTGGACTGTATGAGATTTAGATTCCAATCCTCTTTTATACTTGAGTATCTAACTTGACTAAATCTTAATCCTATCTGGATTTCAGCATCTTTATTTACAAAATATGTCTAAAACTACTGTGCACTTTAAATTCTAACACAGAGGTATTATAGATAAAATGAAACATCTGAAGTGTGGATGTTAAAATAATGAATACAGTTTAATGTTAAAATATAATCAATGTTTTATGTTTTAAGTCCATCTTGGCTATTTCTCTTAAAGGTCAAAAAGTTCAAATAAAAAAATTGTATACTAAACATTAAAAGAACATTAACTATCAATTAATATATTGTGAGAAGCATGAGATCAGATTATACCTTAATTTAAAAAGCATAACTAAAAAGGGTATTATTCACAATACTATAATTATTTTTATTTTCACAACTATTTTGGGTACTAACTTATTACAAGAGTAAGTTTTATCCTTAAAATTAAAATTACACTGAGTGAATATTGTGTCTGTGTTTGATCTGTAGTACAGACATACCTTGGAGAAACCGTGGGTTTGGTTCCAGACTTCGATAATAAAGCAAGTCACAGGAATTTTTTGGTTTCTCTCTGAATATAAAAGTCATGTTTACACTATACTATAGTGTATTAAATGTTCAATAGCATTATGTCTTTAAAAATACATGCCTCTATTAAAAATACTTTATTGCTAAAAAATACTAACCATCAACTGAGCCTGTGAGAAAAATGGCACCAATAGACTTGAGGCCATGTTGCCAATTTTAAGAAACCAATATATGTTAAGTGCAATAAAGCAAAATACTTTTTCATGAGATCCGTAATTGTTCATGAGATTGTTTTCATTAAGAACCCTATATATTAAAAGTATGTTTAAAGCTTTGAGAAAATGTTAATAATTTACTAACATCAAAGATTTAAAAATTTTTTTATTCATAAAGCATATCCATGAAAGATTACATATTTCTAATTATTTAAGACTCTGGAGTATATTCCTCTAAGTGTGCCAAATTCTACTTTATATCTTGATTTGTTTCATCTAATGCATGCAAATGTGGAATATCTTTCACTTCAGTGAAAGTTTAAGGGTATTGAAAATATCAAAAATTGTAGAAAAATATTTGGAGTCTGTTTTTATTTAAAGAAAGTAATGACACATCAATATTATATTTTTATATGTATTTTTTCACATAAGAGTAGTCTTTTTATTGCTGCTCATTTATTTATTGAACGAACATACAGCAACTTAGTTATCTATTCATTTTTGTGAGTCATTTGGATTTTGCTAGAGTTGTGTTACCATGAAGAGCACCACTCTGAGCATTATTGCTATGACTTTTGCCATACCATTTTTACACATTTGTTTTATGATTATTCCTAGGAGAGCATATAATGCACCACAGGGTTTGCAGAAATATACATATGCATTCTTAGATTTGTAATTTAATTGTTTTCAGTAATTACAGAAAAGTATTGGCTATTATCTCATTAAATACATATTCTACCCCATTCTCACTAACTTTTGAAATTTCAATTACACACATGTTAAATTGTTCAATATTATTCAAAACTCTTGCAAGCCTCTTTCAAAATTGGAATTAGTTAAGAAATATGAGAGTTCAAATACAGCAACTTTACTGCTGACAAAGCTAGTTGGAGAATTTGAATCTTAAAGGGTATAGACAGAAGAATATGCTAACATTTCTTTGTCTGACCTACCCAGATTAATCAAGTTGAATAAACATACACTTTATTGCATATTGATCTGTAGGGGCAGAGATTGCATCATTAAACTGTCTAATTATAAGTAAAGCAAACTAGAAAATACTATCTCTGAAAACAGGCAGTTATAAAAGGCACTGAAACTCCCTGATGATACGTTTTCTCTTATTCCATACAAGACAGAGCAAGGCACAAAGGCTAGGAGTGGTTCTCAAATGTAGTCCTGGACTACCGGTATCAAAATCACCATAAGAATTTGTTAGAAATGTCAGTTTTCAGCCCTCATCTCACACTTGCTGAATTAGCTTTCCAGCTGATTCTGATCTACACTAAAGTTTGAGGAACACTATTTAGCTATAGATTATCAATCATGCCTACATATTGGAACTTTGTAAAACTAATCATTTTCAGATCATTCCAGACCAATGCAATCACAATGTCTTGGGATATAACCCTGAACATTGTGTGCGTGCCTGTAGGTATATGTGTGTTTCAACAGCTTCAGATGACTCTTACATTCAGGCAGCACTGGGGACTACCAACTAGCAGAAGTCCCCTCTAATGTAAACGTGAAGCCAACAGGTGAATTAGTTACCACCAACAAATTTATAAAAAATTTGTTGATAATCCCAGTGTACAGAGGTCTTCCTAAATATAAAATCAATCTTAAACTCTAGAATATTTTTTAATTTAACAATTTCAATCCTATGATCTAATTTTCTAATTATAGATATATATTATAAAAAAAAACACATGTTATTCTTGTGTGTATATAGAAAATCAAAAGAATATAGTGGAACTAATTGAACTAAAGTGAACAAACTACAATATACAACATCAATAAAAGGAAATCAAACTTATTTCTATATACCAGCAACAAAGAAGATAGAAAGTAAAAAATTAAAAATAATACTATTTAAAATAGCACTATAAAGCATAAATAGGTAGTAAGAAATCTAATAAAAGAACTTTAAAGCCTACAAAATATTATTGAGAACAATTAAAGACTTAAATAAACACAGACATATGTTGTTTTTGTAGGTTGAATGACTCAGTAAATCAGTATTCACAAATACATCAATTATCCCAAAATATAAATATATTCACAGATACAACATCATTTACATTTCAGTATTCTTAATTGGAAAATAATTTTATAATTGAGATAAGAAAAGCACAATAAAAAATATAATGTTGAACAAAAAAATCCATATGCAAAATTATATATTATATAATTATATATAAAATTATACATATTATATAATATGTAAAATTATATATTATTATATATTATATCATACATGTATATATAAATATACTATATTGAGATGCCCTTTTAATTAAATTGAAACACAAGAAAACAAAGCTATGGTGATAGAAGTGGTTATCCTTGGGGTATGCATTGTAATTGCAAGGAGGCAGAAAGGGTTTCTGGAATACAGATAATGTTCTGATTCTTGATATGTATACTCCCTACATATGTAATTATTGAACTATAAAATTATTTTTACTTTTCTAAATTTGTAAATATTAAAGAAAATTAACAAAAACTAAAAATTCTAATTTCTGTTAAAAATTATATAGGGTGAATAATGTAGGGCAGAATTACTGCTTTGTTATTCTATGCTTATTAACACATTTACAAATGCATAAAATTATAAATCTCCTTAGCATGACAGTGTGCTTCAAAGTGTGTGAAATAAGATACATTAATTTTTAAAAATAATTGTATTAAAGTATAATTTATATATCACACAATTTATGTAAACATTTTAAATACTATGTAACTTTTTAAGTTAACAATATATCACCATAGTTAATTTTTTGAAAATTTTTTTCCGGTTTGCTATTAACACCTTTATTATATCCTTTATTTTGATTGCTGTAGGTTTAGCTTGGTCTTCTTTTTCCATTTTTGTAATTTGGAAAGTTAAGTTATTGATTTCAGATTTTTCTTCTCTAATAATATAGTCATTTACCAATATGAATGTCACTCTAAATACACTTAGAGCTGTATCTCATAAATTTTGATATGATATGTCTTCATTTCTATTTAGCTGAAAGTATTTTCTAATATTTTTTATTTTATTTGACCCATTGGTTATTTATAACAATGTTGTTTAATATCCATACATTTGTGAATTTACCACATTTCTTTTTGCTATTGATTTCATTATTGATTACTTACTTCTTTATTTATAGTTACTACTTTTTTCTTTTTTTTACCCCTTGAGACAAGTCTTTATCCATCACCATTTATCTTTCCTGTATCCCTCTCCATCCTCCTCCCACCCCAGCAATCACTGCATGTTGTACTTATAAAGAAAAAATTGTTTACCAAAATCAACATTGCAAATAAGAAGCTAGGGGATATATTTATTTAAGAAAATTATATTCAAGCTTTCATAAGAATAGATAGGCTATTTAAAAATACACACAATTTTTTATTAAAGAAATTTTTATGAGTTTCTTTGAGTCAAACTGATGACAATTAACAAGAAGCAAAATCTCAGCAATTGAGAAAACGCTCCTAAAATGGCAGTTTTACTGCTTATTTTATATATTACAATCAAAGCAGAAGATGTAAGGAGTTGTATGAAATCCACTGGTGATAGCTTAGGGAGGCAGGAGAAAGCAAAGCAGAAGAATCTCTGGGATTGGATAAAAAGTACATGAATTAGATAAGAAGTAAAATGAATAGACAAATAACACATAGGCAGGTGTTAACATTTAATAGTTAACATCATAATAATAACAATAAGGAGATTTATGGTCTGTGCTCTAGTGTGGTGGTTGTGCCCTGAGTGGTCTGGAAAATAAGATTACTCTTACATTTCAAAAGTGTGTTACTCTTACATTTTTAAGGTATGCCATCAGGTATTTTATTTTAGATGCAAAAAGACAACAGATAGGCTCAGTTAAGGTAAGCACTGACCTTTGTTAGGAAAAGATATCACCATAGGACATGGCTACTTGCCATGAACTGCTTTTAGTTACAAAGGTTTAACTTCAGACCATCCTATGTGCTTACTTTGGATCTCTAAGTTTGAAAGGCCTCCCTTGAGTTTGTCACAGTTAGTATATGGCCCCCTTTTTTGTTTACACTTTCTCCTTTTGGTCATAAATCAATCAAAAGGATGCACTGATGACCATTCAACTTTTGGTTGAATGATGTGGCCCCACAATTGTAGGAAGGCTGATTCCTAGAAAATCTGATAGTCAGCTTTGTCTTACTAAGCAATGGGCCACTGGGGATGGAGCCAGACTGTAACCTTGGATGAAAGTCAAGGCCAAATTTTTCTCAAAAGTGAAAGAAATAAATGGGAGGCAATTATAACTTTCATTAAAAAATAATAATTGATCATTTCTGACCTATATACTATTATGATCAGAGTTTTGCTGTCTGTCTCACTACTCTGTATGTTGTCTAGCTTAACATTTACTGGTTGAGGGCACATTATACACCTCTTTAGTTTTCATAATCTGACAGTGAGATAAGTTCCCATTTACTATGGCCCATCTACTTCCCATTGGAAGCACTCAAGTGCTGTTATAAATCTGATTTCCATTAGCTGTAATTGGAAGCTGTAACTTTAAGGTTTAATTGGGGCCACACCTGTAACAACACAATGCTGTAAATTATAATTACCATCTAAAATTTCTAGAGACCAGGAGGAAAGCAAAAGTTTTATAAGTAAAGTAGTTATACAGGGTTGTGTTTTTATAGACACTTTAGCCTCTATCTGAATTAGTATATTAGTAGTCTTTTTTGGGTTGGGGGGTAAGCACATTCTAATAATTGTGCTCTAGTTTTTATACATAAAAATTCTTTCTCAATATTCCTTGCTCTTCTTAATTTCTTTTTTATTTTTTTAGTGACAGAGACAGAGAAAACAGACAGAGAAAGGGACAGATAGAGACAGACAGAAAGGGAGAGAAATGAGAATCACCAATTCTTTGTTGCACCTCTGTTGTTCAGATTTTCTCTTGTCACTTTCTTTGTGGTTTCTGTTTGCATGATACATCTTTGCTTCCATTCATTCATTTTTAACTTTGTGTCTTCATTTAAGTATATCTTCTGTAGACAACATACATTGTCTTACTACTTTATTCAGTCTGCTAATCCCTGCCTCTTAATTAAATTAATTAAAATATTAAATTTTATCATTAGCTAAATAAACTTTATAAGCCTAATTTATGAAATTTTATGGAATCTACAGTGTGGGACACCTTGGGACAGCCTTTACACAATGAAACAACATTGGTGGGCATTTCCCCACTGTACACTTACAAAGAGATACATCACTTAGTAGAATCCTTTGATGGAATTATGTAGAACATATTTTATTTTATAGCCTAACTCTGGTCTCAACATTTTTTTTCTAGAAACAAAGAGTATTTAAAATTTGTTAGCATAAATGCTCTGTCAGTACTATTCAACTCTGTCATTCTAATGTGTAATCAGCCATATATAATGCATAAAAAAATGTATTTCAATAAAACTTTACTAACAAGAACAGATGGCTAAACCATGGTTCAAGTATACTACAAACGCTATTCTAACTCATTTACTGTCTAATCTTTAATGCTTTCCAGGGCATTAAATGGATTTGAAGCTGGTCCAAGGTGCCTTTTGAATTTATTACCCAACAGACTCAATGGTGCAAGAAGTGTTTCTATGTATGTGGATGTTATAGGAAGCCTCCGACATTCCTCAGTAATAGAAATCAGAGTATTAAAACCAAGAAACTTTGGATTGAAATCAAGTTATATTGTACAAGTTTTTTTTTCATAATAATATATATTAAATAATTCACAGTGACTAAACAATCATGGAACTGAACTGTTCTTCCTAAACTGGGGAAAAAAACTCACCAAAGCATTTAATTATGTGAATTATAATTATAAATAGCACTTTGTGATTAAGTGGAAATGTGTGTGTGAACATATCCTGAGCAAGTTTAGAAGGTATAATAAGTTTCATGAGAAGGTTATTGATTCACAATTTCAAATCTAATTTCGAATTAAGTCCTATTTATCTATGCATATACATAAATTCATAGAAAATCCTTTTTATGGCTAAAAAATTTTTAAAGATCTTGATTTTCTATAGTTCATCATAATATTCTGGCATACAGTCATCCCTCATCATATCGAGGTTCACTTTTCACAGTCTCACTGTACTGTGGATTTTAAAATTGTATATGTCTCATTTTGTATCACGGATTTTTTACTATATCGTGGGATTTTGCAGTATAAAGGTATTTTTATATATTTATTATTTTACTTATTTTTGCAGGAAAATAAGCAAAATAAGTGGGGGAAAGGTTTATAAGACTGTGGGGAGGGTTTATAAAGCCTTAATAATATATAAATAATAAAATAAATATAAGGTCTCTACTTCGTGGATTTTCACCTATCATGAGGGGTTCTGGAACATAACCCCCGTAATTGATGAGAGACCATGGTATTAAAGACTTAAGATTTGCCATGAATGACAGTGCAGAAGGAAAATTCTACCCATAGGAAAGACTTAAATAATATCTGACTATCCAATTTTTTGGTTAAGAAAATACTCTGTGGTACTAATTGACACTGATTAATAAACATTGCTTGAACATTGACAATATAATGAGAATGGGAATCGCTATCCTACTATATTCAACTTTAGAACAAAATATATAAAACAATTTTCAATAAAATTTAAGAATAAACAATTTTTAGTAAGTAGAAAACAGAGAGAGATAGTATTATATAAGACAATGACAGCTTGTTACCCTTTGGTTGTTTGGCCCTTTTTCTCTTTACATTATTTATATCTTTGTTTACTGAAGTAACAAATGCAAGGGAATTAAAATGTAGTATTTTGTCAAAGGTATAATGAGTTTTATGAAACAAATAAATAAATATTATAAGCACAGTTCTGCCAATTTTTTTTCACTTATGGACAGAATAAACATTATTTACCAGCGCTTAGAATATATTGTTGCGCAGATGAACATTAAAAAAAGTAAGAAATGAACGTTAAAAGGTGTAAGGAATGTAAATTTGTGATTTCCACATTGGGCAGCCACCCAGTCACCCACCTTAGACAGAACCCTGATTACAAGTGCCATTTTAACAATCGGTTCTCTGAATTCAATAAAAAAATTAGGTTTTGATTCTACCAAACCAGTGCAAACTGGCTGAATTCCACCACTGGGCAACAGATTTAATGACAAAGAACATGGCTGGAAATACAGGGCAGGGATTTGAAGGGGCAGCATGAAATAGGAGATCCACAATTCTGCATAGGGATTACTTTGACTTTTGGGGTAAATAATGAACTCTAAGTGATCAGACAGCATACACAGGATCTGACAGCAAACATACACTTGGGACTGTGAGCTCAACACAGAAGCCAGTGGTGGAAATAATAAAGTTAATCCAACCAAGAAAAAAAAAACTGTTGAACTTTCTAGACAAACATTCAGTTAAGGTCTTTGAAAGGCTATCCCTAAAGAATAAAGCTATCCTACTCATATAGAAAGGGCTATATTGACATGCCCTAACAGATACAGAAACCAAGCCACAGAAGTATCAAAATGAACCATCTGTAAATAAACCGCCTATCAAAACAAAACTCAACACTTTTTACAGAATATAACACAAATTAAACTTTGAACAATGAAGTATCCACAATGTTCTACATACAGTCAGATATTACTTAATCTACAAAGAAGCAGGAAAAAATAGTAAATTAGTGGTAGCAAAGAAAAATGGGGCCAGGAGAAGGGGACATGGGAAGTTGTTGAATTGGTATAAAGTTTTATTTATGCAAAATAAATTAGTTCTAGAGAACTATTGTATAGATAGAATAATGCATATAGTAACAATACTGCACTTAAAAATTTATTAGGAGGACAGGTCTTATATTAAGCATTCTTACTAAAAAGTGTTCACAAAGAGACACAGTAAGTTTTGGAGGTGATAATATGTCTATTATTTCATAGTGATGACTTCACAGGTATATGCATATTTCCATTTTCATCAAATTGTATATATTAAATATGTGCAGTTTTTATGTCAATAAATTTCAATATTATATTAAGAAAAAGAAAAAAGTTAATAGAAATAGACCAAAATATCACATGTATTGAAACTAGAAGACATTACCTGTATTTTAAAATGTTATAAAGAAGCACCTGACCAGGCAGTGGTGCAGTGAATAGAGCATCAGACTGGAATGCGGAGAACCCAGGTTCAAGACCCCGAGGTTGCCAGCTTGAGGGAGGGCTCAGCCGGTTTGAGCAACACTCAGCAGCTTGAGCCCAAGGTCACTGGCTCAAGCAAGGAGTCACTCAGTCTGCTGTAGCCCCCTGGTCAAGGCACATATGAGAAAGCAATCAATGAAAAACTAAGGTGCCTCAATGAGGAGATGATGCTTCTCATCTCTCTCCCTTCCTGTCTGTCTGTCCCTATCTATTCCTCTCTCTGACTCTCTGTCACAAAAAAAAGAAAGAAAGAAAGAAAGAAAAAAAATGGTATGAAGAAGCATGTCTGAAACCCAAGGAATTTTCTGAGGCTCTTCTTAGTGCTTCTATATTCAAAGATAAATTAAAAGAAATATCATAACATTCTAATACAGGCAGGACCACTAAGATTAAGATTCTTTTAGTATGAAGTTTTAGTTCACTTTACCAGGTAAAAATTCCTAACCATTTAGTGCTGGCTAAGGGCAAAGAGCACATGGAATAATTAAGACAAGAAAGTAATAGACATAAATATGGTGTATGCATATTTTTCCTTACTATGATATATATATATATCTTACTATGATATATATATATATCTTACTATGATATATGATATATATATACCAATTTTTTCCTTTTTTACATTTATTTCTCTCATCTATTTAAATATTGTTAGCTTTGATTAAAATATACAGGTGGGACTAGAACTAAACAAGAAAAGTAATTATCACTATCAACCAGAAATAGATATAGTGACTGAACTCTGTGTTTCTTTATCTGAGGGGAATGCTGAGAACACTTTCCTTTTTTAAATCGGCTAAGTGAAGTATAATTATATATAATGAAATATACTAATTTTATGAGTATAATTTTATATTTTTGCAAATGTATAGTTTGTAAGCATGACCATAATCAATATATGAAATACTTTATCATGGTCAAAGTTCTGTTTTGCTAATGTTTTTCAGAAAAGGTATAAAACAAAAGCTCATTAAATCCCATACACAGGGTAGCAAAAAAATGGTACTATGTTTTTCAGGTTGTTTGCTTGTTTTTTTTCTATGCCGCAAATCATGACCTGTTCCTACATACAAAATAAAACCTAAATTATAAAGATATAACAATGGCTAAAATTTCTTTACCACTCCTTTGTTGATCTGTAAGTTTTACCTATTAATTTTAATATTTTATTTTTTAATTTAAGTATAGTTGGTATATAATATTGTATTAATTTCAGGTGTACTATATTATAATTTGGTATTTGTATATCTTATAATGTAATTACCACATAAGTCTAGTAATTATCCCTCACCAAGCAAACTTATTACAATATTAATGACTATACTTCCCTGCACCCTTTTCATTCATCCCCCCACTGAATTTCAAAGTATTTAAATATTTTTTACTTTCAAGAAATATGATGGCACCCTGATCTGTGATGGTGCAGCAGATAGAGTGCCTACCTGGAATGCTGAAGTTGCTGGGTTGAAACTTGGGCTTGCTCGGTAAAGGCATGTATGAGAAGCAATCAATCAGTAAACAACTAAAGTGAAGAAACTATGAGTTGATACTTCTTGCTTCCTGTCCCACTCTCTCCTCTTTCTGTAAAATCAATAAATAAAATCTTTAAAAAAAAAGAAATATGATGGTAAGTGATGTTGTGTTTATCAACATTTTTGTAAATCGAGTCTAGACATTAACTAATATTAAACTATCAAGCATTTCCTGAATTTAACAATTACTATTTTATCATGTCTATTGACAATACTTCATATTAAATATTTTTGGTTAAAGTTTTAATTTTAAATAAAATCACTTTATTTGATAATATTAATGATTGAGATAAATGTAATTGCAATAATTATATTGTTTTTATGTACTCCTTTTATTATTATTTTATCTTTTATTTATAATAATCTAATAAAGCAAATATTATATCTGTGTCTCTATATACTAATTAAACTAAGGCTCAGAGATAGTTGTAACTTGAATGAGACTTATTAAATGGCTAAGGCAGATCTCAACATGTGTTACTATTCTAAATATAATTCTACTCTACTAGGATACCTCATTTTATATTTATGTTATCAATAATCATATTAAAATGTTAATTATTTTGTCTATTAATCAGACATATAGCCTCAAGATATCCTTGATATATAATCAGCATTTTTTATGACTTGGAAAATACTTTAAAATCAGACCCAGCATATCATTATTTTTGAAAGTTTTACTGAAATTTTTAGGTTCATAAAAGTGCATATAATTTTATTTAAATTAGGTATATATATATATATTTATAAAGGTTTTTCTACTCCCTGACCCTGGGATTTTCTTTTTCTTTTTCCAGTCTTTGGCCCTACTCCCTCTGATCTCTTTATTACCTAGCAACCTAGCTTCCATCTACCTGTGAAACCTTAATTCCAACATCCTGAATGAACCTGGAAGACTCCATTAAAACTTTTTTGGGACTTAAACATAGTCTAAACACAGTTTATACTGATTAAAAGTAATATTCATACCAGCTTCTAAGAATATATAAATATTCCACATATAATTTGATTTGGAAAAACTAACAAACACCTCTAGTTATTTTTTGGAAATTCATGATGGAAGCACTTGCTTGCCTAATGAGCACCGTTATTAATATTCAACTTGTGGTGTATTTTCAGGAGCAGCAATAGGCATCATTTAACACTACTACCAATCTAAATAAGGGTATTATATTTCCAAAAAGAATAGCAGCTTGAAACAACACATATTTATTATCTCATGGTTTATTTGGGTCAGGAGTTTCGCAACAGATTAGCTATGCCCTTTGCTTAGGTTTTGTAAAAGTGTAATCTAGGTATTAACTGACACTGGTTTCATCTGAGGTTTGACTGGCAAGGACCTCCTTCCAATCTTATATGGGTAATAACAGCATTAAGCATTTTCTGGGCTCTTGGCTTTGGGCTGCCCTAAATTTTTAACTGATGTCTTTTTCCTTTCTCAAAATCAGCAAGAGAGAGAGTTTTACCTAGCCAGATAGACATTACAGCCTATGTAATATAATTACCTGTATCCCATCATCTTTACTATATTTCGTCATAAGGAAGTCCCAGTTCCTGCTTCCATCAAAAAAAAAAAAGAATCATAAAAGGACATGAATGCCAAAAGGTTGGGATTGAAGGCAGCCACCATAGAGTTTGTCACAGTTGGGTTGCATATTCTAGTATTAGAATTGAGTGCTTCTAAGAAGCAAATGCGCTCCAATATAGATTTATCCCATGGTTTTTACCCATGCTACTTCTTAAAGAGTTAATTTGTCCTCAATATTGCAAATACGTAGCAACAACAAGTGTGACATGTTTTGAAAAAAATGAAGAAAAAAATTTAAGCAAGAATTTCAAAAAGAAAATTAAAAGAGAACAATTTTAAAATAGAAATTGAAGTCTCTATTCTCTTACTCAAATATAACTGGCTTTATAAATATCAGCCTCATGGATGCAAAAAAAGAAAAATATTAAATACATATACTGTTTCAATTTTTTTAGCATTGCCATATCTAATTTCCACAAATTCGGCAGTTTAAAACAATATTCATCTGTATTATCTCACAGCGTGTAGGTCAGAACTCTGGGTATAGCATAGTTCATCTGGTTCTCTGTTCCAGATTTCACAAGGTGGAAAGCAAGGTGTCAACAGGGCTGTGTTCATTTGGGAGGCTCTGAAGATGAAGCCCCTTTTGAGCTCATTCAGGTTGTTGGTCTAATTCATGTCCTTATGGTTGTAAGACTGTGATTTCCATTTCTTGACTGTGAGCTAAGAGTAATTCTTAACTTCCAGAGGTTACACATCTTCCTAGGCTCATATCCATTTTACTCAATTTTCAAAGCCAGAAACGGCAAGTCAAGTCCTTTACATTCTTAAACTCTGAGCTCTTCATATGCCTCATTACTCCTCCGCTTTGAGTCAGATAAAACTGTGAGATTTTAAGGGCTCATATTATTAGATTGGTCCTTCTATTATAACATTCCTAATTTAAGGTCTACCACCATAATTACATCTATAAAGTACCGTTTACCATCTAATCTATTCAAAGATGGTAGGGCTTAGGACATGAGCATCTTTGAGCCATTTTTTTGCGTATCACAATAAACTATGAAATGACATTGAAGTCATAATGAGATTTCTTTTGCTATACACATAAAATATAACATTTTATTATTTTGCTGAGAGGACTGTATAAACTAGTTTTCCAAATACATGACAGAGATATAAGAATTTTTAAGAGCTTTTAGGTGTAATCTGTTTTATCCAAGAAGTACTTCTCCATAGGCATGTTTCATTGTAACTAATCTCAGGAACAACTTTGTTTTTAGGGTAGTGAAATATGATGATTATTAAGCATTTTGGCATTTCCCTATAAAATCTTTGAGCAATTCTTTGAGTAAAATATTGAGAAGATCAAAATCTTTTTATGCAAAATGACTTGGTAACAATGGAATAATCCATATTTCACAAAAGCAATGCCAACATTTTCACTAAAGGAATTTAGATGTGTTTGTTTGCTTTTAGTAGTTTCTTTAATTTGAGTTCTTAAAAGCATTGAAAGGTCCTAAAAGAGTAAATACATTTTGTATGTTTGTATTTGGTGGACTCCAAGTATACTCAGAAACTGTATGTCACTTCAGGATAAGATTCATAGGACAAATTTAAGCACTCACTGACCCTGAGAAATATTTCAACTAAAACAGCAAATAATGGCTGTGTTATCTGAATGCTTTCTCTATAATACACTGTGGGAAACACTTTTATGAACTATCACACTTAATTGTGATGGATGTTAGGCATCATTATTGTTCCAGTTTCAAATATGAGAAAATTGAGGTTAAAATTAAAATTTGTACTGCTAGTATCTAATTGAAGCATGTGTCAAATGATGAATGTCTAGATTTGGCACCTATGACCTTCATTGTTATTTTGTATCCTCTATGTGCATACACATGGTATATATGTAACATCTAAAAGAGTACATACTACCACATACCATTAAAGACTTCAGTGTTTGTCCCCAGGTCCAAACATGGTACTCTGATGCTAAAAACCGGCAAAATGCTGGGAGCATTAAATATGATTAGTTTTAGAAATAATTCTAAAAGTTTATTTTCTTTTAACAGACATTGACTTTCATTTTACTATGTTCTAGTTTTGAAGTAAAGTCGTGTGGAACTTTTGGTAGGACCTTTGATTATACCAATTTAGCTAAAAGTGAACTGCTGATTAAGATATGTTGATAAGGCAAAACATAGTAAAATAACAAATTAAGTTATATCACAGTTGTATTGATTCTGAGTGCCATAAGGGGCATTTTGTTAAAAGCAATGTTAAATGAGTTCCTGAAGGTTTGAAATATTTGGGACAAAATATACTGGCTAAACTCCAAGATATCAGATAATTGAACTTAGCTCTTTTACTGAGAGTAATTAGGCCTAATTTGCATAGGTAAGGTCATTTGAACAACTTTCTGGTGGAAAATAAAGCTAATTGAGATTAATGACTCTTAAACACATTGCTTCTCTACTTAGCATATCAAGGCAATGTTTTCTGTGGAACAGAAAATGCTTTAGGAATTCTATTAGGAAATTAGAGGTAATAGGCTTTTTATCCTTTCACATATTTTATATATAACATTGCTATAGGTTTCCATAAAACATATAAAATTATTTTAAAAAAAACAATTTTTAAAGGCAGCCTTATAAAAATAATCAAATTTTGATTTTTAGTCATTCTCCACCCTTTCACTTTAATTTTTCTACACTCATTTTTTTTCCAAATACACAATTTTTTACACATAGAACTCTTACAAGTTTGGCATAATTTTCTCCTCTTTTAAAGATAAAGGCACTGGGAGATCCAATTTGGTGATCTAGTAGGCAGGTGGACATTCCACTCACCTCCTTCCAGAACCAACAGGACATATAACTAAATTTAAGATCCTGAAAAATCAACTTCAAACCAAAGAGTAGTCTATAACCAAGGATCACAGAAGAAGCCACACCAAGACTGGTAGGAAGGGCAGAGACATGGAAAGGGCTACCCTGCTCCCAGGAGCAAGTGGCAGTAGAGGGTTTCGAGGGACTCTCACTGTGGAGAGGTTTTCCCTGAGAGGTGAGGGTCCTAAACCCCAAGCTGGGCACCCCAGCCTAGAGCACCTGAACCTAGAAGAGGCACACAAACAGCATTTGGTGGTAATAAGAGCCAGTTTCTGTTTGTGAGAAAGACACAGGCTCCATCTTAAAGGAATCATGAAGAAAGTCATTCATAGCCACTTACCCAGAGCTCTGTTGGGGGTGGGTGGAGAGGAATAGAGCTGTGTGAGGAGAGTGTAAAGTTGCTGTCTCAGGGAGAAACACTGTCGGGAATAGCCACAAGAACCCCTGTACTGAGTCATTCTCCAGTTATGCAGTTGCCATTTTTCTTGGATGAAGAAATCCCTTCTATGCAGCATCAGCCTAGGTGAAAGCAACTGCTGCACCATCAGGAGTTCCTCCTGCTCTACCCTATAAAGACTGGGCCATTCTAAGAAGCTAGAAAGCCTGCACAGTGGCTCACATGCATTGGACAAGGTAGAGCCTAACAGTTGGCCAGCCCAAGTCCTGGATATTCTGCCCCAGTGGACTAAGTTCCACAAAGGGAAGAGAGAGAGGCTTAGAGCACAGACAATCAAAGTCTGAGTTCCTTGAAGCCAAGCCTATGATTGGGACCTGTCTAGAAGCTTAGCCATCTTCTGTATGTGGGGGAGAGGGGCAAATCAGCCTCAGTGAAAGACTCTCTGGGTTCTTTTTCTTTTTGGTCTCAGGGACTCCTCAGCTAGAACATCTGCAAAGGGATATTGACCCCACCCAATTAGAACCTGCTGTTCACCTTGCTGGGAAGAAACAGAATTGAAATATCTAGCAGCGGCTAAAGGATTAGGCTCTGGAGTACAGGATACTTTCTCCGTGCTGAACTTCTGACCAAGATATTCCCACAATATGAAGTAGTGGGTCTATCATTTAATGTTAATGGGTCCCATTAACATTATTATCCCAACTTCAGTTGCCTTAACCCACTAAACTTGCAACCTGTAGAGGGGTTGATGGTGTGAGGCCAGTCTGCACCCATTCTACAGTTTTACTATTTAAAACTGTGCAGGAAAAAAAACTCTGCAGGAAGATGAGGCAGAGCAGAAAAAAAGTGTATGCAAACCTTAAGGAACTTGGCCCCTTTTATAGAGCTGCTGTCAACTCTAAGCAGGAAGAAACTAATACTTATACACGGATTGGCCACTCCTACACACATACCCAGGCACAGAAAATGTAGATACAACCAGCAGACAGAGTGACAGCTCCAGACAAGTAGCCAATGGTGGTTTAAAAATAAGGTCTGACATCAAACCATACCTGAATCCCACCCAAGAGGAACCAGAACCAACATAACCAGTAGTGGGTGGCAGACCACACTAATGCTAGACTCAACTAGCCACACAAAAAGTATGTCCAAGGAGGAGTCCAGCAGGCATTTAACCATACTGAGAATAACTATGCCCCATAGGACAGACACTGCACAGTGTCTAGTACACATGATCAAGATTGATCCTTAGAGCCAGACAGCCTGAAGAAAAAACTCCACCCACAAAAGGGCCAAGAGCATTCAAGACTTACATACAATAGGAGGGTAAATATAACTTTCAAGAGACATTCCTAGAGCAAGGAGCTCAGAAGACCTGAAGGTTAGTACCAAAGAGCCAATCTTCCTCATAAAGATGCCACAATAAATTTGGGAGTCAGAGCTACCTAATGCACAGTGAAAATTGGCAGACAAAGAAATATGATCTAAATGAATCAACAAGAGACATCCCCTCCAAAAGAATTAAATGAAATCAAAGCAACCAAACTACCAGACCCAGAGCTTAAAATAATGGTTACTAGGATGCTCAAGAATGGATCATCACAATGACAACTTAAAAAAGAGATAGTAAGCATTAAAAAGGAGATTGAAACCATAAAAAAGAACCAATCAGAAATGGCAAATACAATGTCTAAAATGAAGATTCACTAGAAGGAATCAACAGCAGACAAGATGAGATGGAGTATAGAATCAGAGAATTAGAGGACAAAATCAATGTAACCACAGAAGCAAGCAGCAAAAAGAAAAGAGGCTAGAAAAGGCTGAGAAAATTCTAAGAGATCTCTGTGACAACATGAAAAGAAACAATATCTGCAGCATAAAGTTTCCTGAAGAAGAGAACAAGCAAGGGATCAAGAAGAAATTTCTTCTTGTTTCAAAAAATCATAATTAAAAACATCTATAAATTGATGAAGAAAAATGTTACACAAGTTCGAGAAGCACAGAGAGTCCCACACCAAGATGCACCATAATTAATATGCCAAATATATAAGATATAAAAAAAAGTTACTAAAAACTTCAAGAGAAAAACAATTAATTATCTACAAAGGAGCCCCTATAAGGCTGACTTCTCAACAGAAACACTTTAAGCCAGAAGGGACTGGCAAAAAATATTAAAAGTTATGCAAAACAAGAACATACAATGAAGACTATTCTATCCAACAAAGCTATCATTTAAAATTGAAAGAGAAATAAAGAGCTTCCCAGACAAAAAAAGGCTCAAGGAGTGTATTACCAACAAATCAATACTGCAAGAAATGTTAAAGGACCTGACATAAGAAGAGGAAAGGAAAAAAAAGGAAGAAAGAAAAAAAAAGAAGAGAAATATTATAGGTTTAAAGAATAATATGGCAATAAATAAGTACCTAATGATTATAACCTTAAATATAGATTAAATTATCCAATCAAAAGACATAGGCTGACTGTATGCAAAAGAAAACAAGACCTATATATATGCTTTCTACAAGAGACCCACCTCAGAACAAAAGATACACATAGACTGAAAATGAAGGGATAAAAAAATACTATTTCATATAAATAGAAATGGAAGAAAAAGCTGGGGTAGTAATATGTGACAAGATAGCCTTTAACACAGGCTATATTAAGGGACAGAGAATGTCACTACAAAATGATAAAGGGAAAAATCTAACAAGAGGATATAATCATTGGAAATATTTATGCACCCAATATAGGAACACCTAAATATATAAAGTTGATTTTGATGGATATAAAGGGCAACATCAACAGCAATATAATAATAGTAAGGGATTTTAATACCCCACTAACATCAATGGATAAATCCTCCAGACAGAAAAACAAAGAAACAGTGACCTATATGACACACTAGATCAACTGGATTTAATTGATATCTTCAGAACATTTTACCCCAAAGCAGCAGAATATACATCTTTTCAAGTGCTTGTAGTACATTTTCTAAGGCAGGCCACATGTTAGGACATAAAAAAAAGTCTCAGTAAATGTAAGAAGATTGAAATCATATCAAACATCTTCTCTGAACACAATAGTACAAAACTAGAATTTAACTACAATAGAAAAACGGAAAAACATTCAAACACTTGGAAGCTAAACAGCATGTTACTAAGTAACAAATGGGTTAGCAATGAAATCAAGAAATAAATAAAAATTTTCTTTGATACGAATGAAAATGAACATACAGCAACCCCAAATCAATAGGACACAGTAAAAGCAGTCCTGAGAGAAAAGTTCATAACATTACAGGCATAACTTAAGAAACAAGAAAAGCTTAAACAATCTAACCCAGAGCCTACAAGACCAAAAACAAAACAAAACAAAACAAAAAAAACAAAAAACAAAAACACAACAAATGAAGCAGGATGAGTAATAGGAAGGAAATAAAAAATATCAGAGTGGAAATAAAGGAAGTAAATGACATAAAGGCTAAAAGAGCAATACAAAAGGTCAATGAAACCCAGAGCTGCTTTTTTGAAAAGAAAAATAAGACTGATGAACTTTTAACCAGATTCATCAAGAAAACAGGGGACCCTCAAATACATAAAATCAGAAATGCAAGTGAGAATTAACTGACATCACAGAAATACAAAGGATTGTAAGAAAATACTACAAAGAACTATATGCCAAAAAATTGGACAACCCGGACAAAATGGACAAATTCTGAGAAATAGAAAATCTCCCAAAACTGAATTTAGAAGAATTAGAAAGCCTGAGCAGACCAATTACAACAAATGAAATTGAAACAGTTATCAAAATATTTTCAGCAAACAAAACTCCTGGACCAGATGGTTTCACAAGAAAACTTTACCAAACATTCAAAGAAGAACTAACACCTATCCTTTTTCAAGCTATTCCAAAAAATGCAAGAGCAGGGAAGACTTCCCAGCTTATTTTATGAGGTAAGCATTTTCCTAATTCCAAAACCAGGTAAAGAAACTACAAAGAAATAAAGCTATAGACCAATATCTCTAATGAACATAGATTATCAACAGAATATTAGCAAACCAGATCCAGCAATACATTAAAAAGTTTATACATCACAATTAAGCGGGATTTACTCCAGGGATGCAAGGCTGGTAAAAACAAAAAGGATAAAAATCACAGCCTGGTAAAAATGATCAGCCTGACCAGGTGGTGGCACAGTGTATAGAGCATTGAACTGGGATGTGGAGGACCCAGGGTCGAAACCCCCGAGGTCAATGGCTTGAGTATGGGTTCATCCGGCTTCAGGGTGGGCTCACCAGCTGGAATACAGGGTCACTGGCTTAAGCATGGAATTATAGACATGACCCCATGATTCCTGGCTTGAGCCCAAGATCACTGGCTTGAGCAAGGTGTCATCACTCCGCTGTAGCCCTCTGGTGAAGGTGCATATGAGAAAGCAATCAATGAACAACTAAGAAGACTAAGAGGCTGCAAAGAAGAATTGATGCTTCTCATCTCTCTCCCTTCCTGCCTGTCTATCCCTATCTGTTTCTCTCTGTCTGTCTCTCTCTGTCTCTGTCACACAAAAAAATCACATAATCATATCAATAGATGCAAAATAAGTATTTGATAAAATGTAGCACCTATTTATAATAAAAATTTTCAGCTTGACTAGGCGGTGGCACAGTGGATAGAGCATCAGACCGGGATGTGGAGGACCCAGGTTCGAGACCCCGAGGTCGCCAGCTTGAGCATGGGCTCATCTGGTCTGAGCAAGGCTCACCAACTTGAGACCAAGGATGCTGACTTGAGCAAGGGGTCACTCAGTCTGCTGTAGCCCCCCAAACAAGGCACATATGAGAAATCAATCAATGAACAACTAAGGAGCCACACAAAGAATTGATGTTTCTCATCTCTCCCTTCCTGTCTGTCTGTCCCTATCTGTCCCACTCTCTGACTCTCCCTGTCTCTGCCACACAAAAAAGCAGCAAAAAAATAAAAAAAAACTTTCCGCAACATAATAAAGTCCATATATGACAAACTGACAGTGAACATCATTCTCAATGGGCAAAAATTAAAAGCAATACCCTGAAGATCAGAAATAAGACAAGGCTGTCCCCTTTCACCACTCTTTTTCAACATACTACTGGAAGTCTTAGTGATAGCAAGCAGACAAGAAGATATAAAAGACATCCAAATTGAAAAGAAGAAGTAAAACTGTCATTATTTGCTGACGACATAATACTGTACATAAGAAACACTAAAGTCTCAACCAAAAAATGAATTTGGTAAGGTGACAAGATAAAATTAATATTCAGAAATCAGTGGCATTTTTCAACTCCAATTATAAACTGTCAGAAAGAAAAATTAAGGAAACAATCTTCTTCACTATTCCAAAACAACAACAACAAAATAAAATACTTAGAAATAAACTTAACCAAGGAGGTAAAAGACTTTTGTCAGAAAATTATAAGACATTGTAAAAAGAAGTTGAGGAAGATACAAACAAGTGGAAGCATATACTGTGTTCATAGATAGGAAGAATTAACATCATTAAAATGCCCATACTGCCCAAAGCAATCTATTCCTATTAATTTATTCCTACTAATAGGAATTCAATGCAATTCCTATTAAAATACCAATGATATACTTTACAGATCTAGAAAAAATTTCTAAAAATTTATATGGAACCCAAAAGAACCCAAATAGCCTCAGTAATATTAAAAATAGCTTTCATTAACAAGTCAATAAACAAGTGCTGGTGAGGGTGTGGAAAAAAGGGAACCCTCCTGTACTGCTGGTGGGAATGCAGATGTGTGCAGCCACTGTAGAAAAACAGTATGGATTTTCCTTAAAAAATTAAAAATGGAACTGCCTTATGACCCAACTCTCCCACTTCCAGGAATTGCAAAACACTAATTCAAAAAAAAGATATGCAACACCATGTTAATTGCAGCATTGTTTACAATATCCAAGATCTGGAAACAGATGGACTGTCAATGGATGATTGGATAAAAAAATCTGTGCTATATTTAATTTACACTATGAAATACTATGTGTCTGTGAAAAAAAAGGAAATCTTACCTTTTGTGATGTCATAGATGGAACTGGAGATTATAATGCTAAGTGAAATAAGCCAGGCAGAGAAAGACAAACACCATATGATCTCACTTATATATGGAATCTAATGAAAACAATAAACTGAGGAACAAAACAGAGAGGCAGGGTCACAGGGAAAAGATGGATGGCTTTTAGAAAGAATGGGTAAAAGGAGAGGAGATCAAATATGGTGAAGGGATTAGCCAAATTATATATATATAATATAACACATATGTACAGACAACAGAGTAGCAATTCCCAGAGGGAAATGGGGATGGAGTTAGGGAGGGGGGTAAAGAGGGTGAAATGAGAATGGAAAGTTACTTTGCATTAGGCATGTCAGACACGATGCAGGGGGTGTCGAGTGTGTCATATTGAGTGTGAAACTTAAAACTATGTCAACACAATAAATTAAAAATAAAAATTTTAAAAAGATAATTAGAAAAATTTTAAATAAAAAAATAGCGAAGGCCGTGGATGGTTTGCTCAGTGGATAGAGCATTGGCCTGGCATGCAGATGTTCCAGGTTTGATCCCCAGTCAGGGCACACATGAGAAGCAACCATCTGCTTCTCTTTCCCTCCCTCCACCCTTCTTGAAGCCAATGGCTCAATTGGTTTAAGCTCCAGACCCAGGGTGCTGAGGATAGCTCAGTTAATTTTAGCATCAGCCACAATTGCCAGGTGGATCCCAGTCTGGGTTCATACAGAAGTCTGTCTATCTCCCCTTCTCTCACTTAAAAAAAAAAAAAAGATGAAGACTCTGATGAGAAATGAAATTGCTTACTTAAGACTGCACAACTAGTTAATGGTAAAGCCAGGATCTGAAACCAGGTCTTTTCTACCCCCCAACCATTTAAATTGAAATAAACAGAATGAAATATGTAGTCCTTCAGCCCACTGGGAACTACCAATGTTGTGTGGAAAAACTGCTCAAAACACAAACTATTGTCAAGAGAAGAGGGAGAAGCAGTCAGGAGAGACTCACCTCCCAAATCTCCTTCTCCCAGATCTTTTATTGATCAGAAGCAGAACAATGGTAACAAGATTTCAGGGGAGGGAGATCAGGTAATAAGGGGAAAGAATGACTAACTTATTTCTTGTTGATATGGAAAAAGGTCTAATTTCAGTCAGTACATTATTTTTCTTTTGCTAGTTAACAAGCACCAAGGGAGGGCCAATCTATAAACCTCTAGGCTAATTTCCTAAAGCCTGTTCACATGCATTCTTTTGTGTTTGCACAAAGGTCACTGCTGACACAGTTTCTTGGTGTTTACATTCAAGAAACCTGTTTTCCTGTGTTTGCAGCAGGGGATTACATATATATCACCATTCATATTTAGGGCTTTTTAACTAAAGTTCCTTAATCCAAGTTATAGAGGGTCTGAGATCAGATAAGTGATTCCCTACAGAGATGTACACAATTTTCTTATAATTGTAACAGATTAAATATTTTCTTATTGGGTTATGTTCTTATTATATGTTTCATACCAAATACTGACAGGACATAAATGTCTGTGTTAGTTTTCAGTAGCTGTGTGTTATGTGTAGACATAAAATTCAAACAAATTAGAATATTAAGAACAACTGCATTAGGATCTTTATTTTGTCAAAAATCCAGTGATGTTCAGAAAGGGAGAAAATGTATCTGCTCTAGCTACAATAAGTACGTGTTTTTAACAAACTTAGTTCTCTACAAATGCTTGCTGATTTAAGTGAGCTGTCATTAATTTATCACACTACAAAGATAATTGACAGTAAAACAAATTATGTCTATGGGTCTGAACTAGGGGTCTGTACTCCCATTTCCAGAACACATGTAGGCAAGCATAGAAACTAAATGACAATGTGACACAAGGATTAAAAACAAAAAGCAATCTTAACTTTTGCCTCCTACCTTGTTATAGGTTAAATTGACTACTCCTAAAATGTCTATGTTGAAACCTAATACACAGTACCTCAGATTGTGACTGTATTTAGAGAGAAGGCTTTTGGAAAGATTTCTAAATGTCGACAGAGTAGGTGGACGTCCCAACTGCCACCTTCCAGGACCAAATTGGACTACAACTTAATTTAGGAACAATCGCCTTGAAAAACCAATTTTAGACTAAACAAAGAGGAGTCTATAACCAAGGATCACAGAAGAAGCCACATTGAGACTGGAAGGAAGGGTATAAATGAGAAAAGGGCTGCTCCACTCCCAGGAGGGAGCAGCAGATGAGGGTCTGAAGGGACTCTCACTTTTGGGAGAGTCGCCCTGAGAGGTGAAGGTCCTCAGCTCCAGGCTCAAAGACCCAGCCTAGAGCCCCAGAGCAGAGAAGAGGCACTCACACAGATTTGGACATGAAAAGAGCCAGGTTTTTGTCTGCAAGAAAGAGACAAAGCTCTCAGAGATGCAGGCTCTGTCTTAAAGGGCCCGTGCAGAAAATCTCATTCACAGCCACTTACCTGGGGCTCTGGCAGGAGAAAGCTGAGAAGACTAGAGTTGTGTGAGGAGAGTATAAAGGTGGAGGCCCAGGGAGAAACACTGTGCAGGATGGCCACCAGAACCTCTGTGCTGAGTCATTCTCCAGTACCACAGTCGCCATCTTTCTTGAGTTGAGTGAAGTCCCCTCTGAGCAGCATCACTCTGGGGAAAAGCAACTGCTCTGCCTTCGGGAGTCTCTCCTACCCCAGTCATGGTGATGGCTCATTCTGAGAAGTCAGGAAGCAGGGGGCATGCCAGTGACTCAGTTTTCTGGTGTTGAAGTGGAGCCCCCACCCCCCTGCATGATCCCAAGTCTAAGACCAGTGCTTCTGCCTCACAGGAGATTCAGTAGAAACTGTCCAAACTGTGGGCAGACCACACCTCTGGGTCTCAGAGGCCACTCAGAGGTCTGTGAAACTGTGAAAAAAGTCTGGACAGACTGACACCTGGGGCCAAGGGGCAGAGCCACACCCACCACCCTTTCTGATCCCTGAATTGCGGCAGGCTCTAGACTCTAGCAGAGGTTTTTTTGGTGGCTGAGTAGAACAAGCAGCCAGCAGATAGAGGCTGCAGGAAGCAGAACTCAGGGAACTTTGGCCTTTTAAGTGAACCTTTCCTGAGGTGCAGAGTGGGTAAAAGCCAGCCTACCTGTGCAGCTGGTATTTCCATGTGCACCTGGGCCCAGCATATGCAGCAGAAACTCTGGATTCCTTATGCTCCAAGAAGGTTACTCAAGGCCAATCACCACCAGTGTCTCCCACTGGTCTGCACCAGGTTCCTGCCAGGAAGGCCCAGACCTGGCACATCCAGGAGCCAGCTATGGAAATCATTGGTTCAGGATCTAACAACCCTTGTTAGAGTGGTATCCTAAAGAATTGCTCCTCACACCTGACCCAGCTGAAGTGAGTTTCACTCTCTGTAATCAGCAATGGCACAGCGGCTCATGTGCATTGGATAGGGTGGAGCTTCACAGTCAGCCAGCTTGGATCCTGGATATCCTGCTATGCTGGTCTAGATTCAAAGGGGGAAGGGAAAGAGGCTGGGAGCATGGGAATTTAATGTATGGGTTGCTGTGAGCCTATTGCTGGATCTGGTCGAGGAGCTTAGCCACCTTCTAGGGGGATACAGTAAGCCCAGGAGAGGACTCTCTAAGTCTTTCTCCCTGAGACCAGAGTCTCACCAGCTGTAAGAACTTCTGCAGAGGGTACTGTCAGTCACACTCAATCTGAACCTGCTGCTGACTTTGTTGGGGAGAAATAAAATTTGAGTGTCCAGCAGTGGCTGAAGGATTAGGCTCTAGAGTAGGGGCCACATATCCCATACTGAGCTCCTGACCAAGAGACCCTTGAAGTAGGGGGTCCCACTAACATTGTATTCACAACCTCAGCTGCCCTAACCCACCAAGTGTGCAACCTATAGAGGGATTGGTTGACTAAGGCCAGTCTGAGCCCACACCACAGTCTTTCTACAGAAGACTGTGTGGGAAGAGCACGTAGCTGGAAGAGGCAGAGGAGTAGCTGAAAAGTGGAGACACATTTTACAGAGCTTGGGGCTTCTATGGAGCATCTTCTAAGCAGGAGGAAGCTTATATTAAGTTTGGCCCCTCCCACACTATCCAGGCACAGAAAATACACACAAATAGCAAAAAGTAGCTACAGACTGATAACCCACAGAAGGTTACAAACCTGTGATGGTGAACCTTTTTATAAAAAAACACCCACTTTTTCAGTGCTGGTCAACTGGTGGGTGGTAGTGGAGCAACCAAATGGTACCACGATTGGTCCACCATGAAAGCTGGAATGCCCACTAGTGAGTGGGAGGGACCAGCTTGACCAGCACTGCAAAAGTAGTCAGTTTTTATAAAAAGGTTCACCATCACAGTTACAAACAATAGCTGATGCCAACCCAAGAAGATCTAGAGCCAATACAGCTGGTAGTGGGTGGCAGATAGCAACAACCCTAGAGTCAGCTAGCTACACAAGCAGCATACTCAAAGTTGGAGTCTAGCAGGCACCAGATTCTCCTGTGGAAAATAAATACGCCCAACAGGACAGACATTTCACAGTGTGTAATACACATGGTCAAGGTTGACCCATAGAACCAGCCAGCCTGATGGTATAACCGTACCCACGAAAGGACCAACTGCATTAATACTCACATACAACAAAAGGGAAAATAGTATCCTCAAGAAGCATCCCTAGAACAAGGAAAACAGGTGGCCTGGAGATCAGTACCACCGAGCTCATCTTCCTCATAAAGCCAAGGCAAAAATTTTAAAGTTAGAAATGGAAGTAACCAAACTACCAGATGCAGAGTTTAAAACAATAATTTTTAAGATGCTCAAGGATATTAGAGAAACAATGGATGGATATAATGAGCACCCAAAAAAGAGATAGCAAGCATAAAAAATGGACATTGAAATAATAAAGAAGAACCAGTCAGAAATGACAAATACAACATCAGAAATGAAGACTGCACTAGAAAGAATAAAAATAAACAGCAGGCTGGTGAAGCAGGGGATCGAATCAGTGATTTAGAGGACAAGACATCTCACTAACTTGGTAAAGAGCAGCAGGTCAGCACTCCTTCTAATCTTTCTCTGGATATAGTATGAGCTCTTGTTTTACTTTATAGCACACTTATTTTTTCCCTGTCTTCAGACACTGACACCCTGACTTCTTGCATCTTCTATTGCTCTGAAGCATCTGTCTCCACATCTGACTCAGCACCAATAACTCATTAAAAAGTACTATTAAAAGACTCATAACTGAAACCAATTTTCTATTTCCTTTAAAAAATTATTTCAATTAATCCCATCATGTTTTATGTACATTTTTATATCACTAACATCAACATTATTCGTCTTCCAGGTCAGCCATCATTATCTTATATCACCATATGTTTTGTTTATCTTTTGTTACCAGATATCATCTTCTCCACTGTACTTTCTCCCCCAAAATCACACTATGTCCTCAGTAACTCATAAAATACTATATGTATTATAAAATCTCCTGTATTAGTTTTCCCATTTCCTATGTTTTTCTTGCTATAACTGAATCCAAGTTGCACAATAAAGAAACTGGGTCCAGCCTTCTCAAGGTGATACTTGTATTTTTCTCCCCCTGGTTACATGCCACATGGCCTAAAGATGTGTTGATTGTTTTCTATGCTCCTCATCAATTTCATAATTTTACTTCTCCCTCCAATCTCAAATTGTACAATTGTGTTGAAATTATTCTTCAAGAATTCAACATCTATGAAGAAGACACAGCCAACACCCTGGTGTATCTGTTCCTTATACCTCATCACTTCTAAAAACTTTTTCTTCATCTTTTCTTGGTTATTTCTTAGACACTCACAAACAAATGTAAGTACATCTTCAAAAATAGCATTTCCAGTATCTCACATTCTCAATAGCATCTCCTAACTTTACAGCTATTTTTCACAACTTCTGATATGTCAGAATTTCTTAAAATTTCTGGCAAATTTTAGTCATTATCTGCCTCATGGACTTCCTTCGTTCCTTAAGCACCTAATATTTCATAATCTATTATTATAGCTATTTTATTGAAAATAGTCCCTCTTTTCATTGGCCTCTGTCTCTTCTTCATGGCAAGAACTCTATTTAAATAAAATCTTTATTTTAACTTGTAGAATTTATCAATCAGACTTACACCAACTCACAAGAAACACATAACTATGTAGAACACACTCACTTCACTTTCAAAGTCACATATTTCAAGTGAGCTTTCAGAACTGACAATACTGTCCTGATAGATTACTTTTCTTATTCTGGTAAAGAAGTACTACTTTAAAGCCTCAGCATCTCACACTTAGTCAAGGAATTCCTCTCTTACTTCTCCAAGAAAATAAAGTCAACCTAATTGCTTATAAAAATATCTTCATTTCAGTATGCTGTATCCTCATATATGCAGTCTGGCCTCTTTTTGCATTCAGAACTGTCCTTTCTGCCTAAACCCACATTTAAAAAAAATTTACTCTATTTTATTTCATCTTATTATTCAAAAATCTAACTCTTGTACATATCTTCTTTTTGCATCATTGTTTTTGTTCTTTACTACACACATTAAATTTATTATAAATATACAATAATTCTTCAGCTTTATAAAACAGTCTCTCAACCTTATACTTCAGACAGCTTTAACAATTGGCTGATTATCTGTTCCATTTTATAGGTGGTCTCCACAAATATTGTTGGTATTTACTGTTTCTGAATCTCCATGTCCTATTCTGTTTTCAATCATGTCTAGTCAGGTTTTATTTCCTTGTGACATCATTCTATTTCTATGAATGGCTCTTATCTTGACTCTAAAAAAAACCATTCTAATCAAGTTCACCAATCACTTCACACTCTAAACTCTTTCTTTTTAAGTTTACCAATGACTTTTAAATTTAATTGTTTATGGTTTAATCTTACTTGGACTCTCAGCAGCTTTGACAGAATCATTACTTCCATCTTATTGAAGCTCTTTAATGTCTTAGCTAAACAACCTTATTACACTCACAGAACCTTCGTTTCTCATTTTGAGGATACTTTTCTTCCAATATTGCCATATGATTCAATGAAGTAATATTTATAAGACATCTATCCACCAGTGAATGGCTTAAAATGGACGCAATCAGGAGAAGCAAATGTAATAACAACTAATTCCTCAAGTATTTTAATCTTGTCTCTGGGTTTTATCTATGCTTTATGAGGTGTTCGTTAGCAGAAAACATTCCTACTTTACATGCTCTTTCAAACCCAAATTGAGCACAAACATAGAAAAAAACTAAGAACATAAAAATAAGTATTTATTAAAATAATAAATGAGTTCTTCTGTTGATTTAATTTTTTTAACAAAGAAGTAAAATAATAAAATCGCACAACCTGTCTTCTCTAGCAGAGCAGGGGAAATATTGTCTATGTTCTTCCCTTATGCAAAACATAGCCCTATTATTGTCAATGTTGGTCAAAGGATATTTTAGCATTCACTTAATAGGTAATATAGAAAACTTAACATTTCAGACAGTGGAGCACCAACTTAGGGCTGAAGAGTCAGTTAATGAAGTCCCTGAGCACTTTCATAAGCCTCTGAACTCAAACTGTTAATTCAAGAATCATATTTTATTTCTATTTACTAGATTTATTATATTAGAGATTTAATTATAGGCAAATTGTTAAATTAGTTGTTCATATATAAATGCATGTTCCTATATGCATGTTCCTATATAAGGGGAAACAAAAAATCCATGGATATCAAGTTCTAATATGTTCTTTCATTGATATCCTCCAGCACAACTTGCTAATGTACCCAAATTACACATTTATAAAGGTTTATATCACCCACATGTAGCACCAATTCTAATTCCTATGTGATAGAGCTATGGATACTTGAAATCTTCCATGAATTTTCATTTCAGTCTTTATTATTTCTTATTAAAGGTAGACTCCCTAGACTCAACCCATTATGAAAAATTATGCCTGGATTTCCTCTATCCCTTTTAATCAATTGATGTGATATTCACATCAATGCTGAAATAAGAAATTAGTTTTATAGCAGTAAAGCCATTACACGATAATTGTTTCTTATGAGGCTATAAACTTGAAAAGAGAATAGTAGAAAGCAATTTGATTGCTTTAAAATTTAACATATGCATTTTTTTTTACAATGACCAATCTGCATCTTATTTCATTTTGAACATAGCTCCTCAGTCCTTTCTATAAGCTTCACTTTTATTCACTTGACCTCAGATATAACACACTCTCTTGAATTTTTTTTTTATTTCACTGGCAGCACCTTCTTGATCTTCTTTGCTTAATTTTTCTCCATCATCCTTACTTTAAGTTGTGAAAAGCATCGGGACAGGGTGATGCTCTATTTTTTTAGTACATGCACTCGTTAGGTAACCTGATGTACATGCTCTTATTACATTAAATACTATTCATACAAAGGTGACTCATAAATTTTAATCTCTAGCTCTACCCTCCTACCTGAATTTCAGACCCTTATATTCAACTGACTATTTGACACCTCTACTTACAGGAGTGTGCAACTTAACATGTCTAAAAGTATACTATTGATTCCTATATCTTCAATCATAGTGCCTACATTAGTGGCCCTCTTCTCGTTTAATTGTAACACCATTCATTCAATTGCTAAGGCTAATACATTTTTATTTCACCTTTTTTTTTTTTTTACAACCAGTGCTTTCCATCTTAAAAAACAATACCACCATTTACTCAGTAAATGAATCATGATTCGATATTATCTTTTGCAGTGTCCTGAATTAGTCTCCCAGCTTCCATTTTGTCTACACTCATAGCCATAGTTATCCATAAAGGGAGATTTGCATTCTATTTTTCTCTCTTTTGTTCTAGTCTGATAATGGTGGTTTTCTTATTGTTTCTTAAACATATAAACACAACCTCACCTCAGAGTATATGCTAACCATTATGCCTAAAACACTCATCAATTAGATCAAGGATACTCAGTGCCAATCTCAATGAAGTAAGGAGTTTGAGCTAAAATGAAATTTAAATAATTGTTTCCTTAATGGAGATATCTTGCCTAGTATCATATTTGATTTATATTACAATGCAAGCTCCTTCTCTTGCTGTCGACTGGTGAAAGCTCACACACTTGACCATTGTGGTCTGTTATACTATCTAATTAATATTAACATGGCTAATAATTTCACTTGATTAAAATTTCTCCCTATCACCTCACAGAGAGGTCTTTGCTGAAAACCTTGTATAAAATTGCACATTACCTATATCTATTTTCTCAACTTTGTTCACCAACATAGTAACATGACCTAGAACAGTAATAGGTTTAAAAAAGGTTTTCAATAAATATTCATTAAATTACTCTTATTTTTCTTTTTGGTTATTTTGTAATAACTTATATTCTATGAAATCTCTAGAAACTTATACATTCAAAGTGAACATTTATCAAAATGAGTAAGCCATAATTAAATGGAAATATTAATAATCTCTTATAATAGAGTCAATATATTCTATTAAATAATTTACATATTTAAAACAATTTATATGAAAATTATCCATTAGAATTATCATTCTACTTAAAACCATCTTCTAATTTTTATCCCTATTTTAGACATAAAAGAAATTAAGCCTTTCTTTCTTACTACTCTTGCTATTTTTTTGTCATTTTCTAGTATAATTTTGCATGTTAGACACTATTTTTATCATTCTCCCAATTAATTTCTTCTTGGAAATTAGTTTATTCATATCATAGAAGAAAACAAATGCTTCCCCCCACACTTGTCCTGATGAAAAAAAATCACAGTTCTATAAGTGTCTGCCCTATCCCTGATGTAACAAGAGATTTCAAATGTTTCTTTATACAAAAAGCAGTACTCTCATGTAACAGGAATATTTAATTTAACAAGCTCTGCTGTACTGACCACAAACAGTAGGAAAAATAATAGATAAACAAGCAAAAGTCAATTATTTATATACTTGACATATTGGAAGTTGCAATTATACAATCAGGAAAATTTCTGAAATTGTTGCTAGATAACTATTTTCTCAAATAAACACAGTGCAATGTTTTATGTATTTGCCCAGTGTACTTTTTAAAAGTAACTCCACACTTTTAAAAAGCAAACTTTTTTAAGTGAGAGGAGGGGAAATAGAGACAGGCTCCTGCCTGTACCCCGACTAGGATCCACCCCGTTTAGGACCGATGCTTGACCAACTGAGCCACTGACTGCAAGAGGAGAAGAGAGAGAGAAAGAAGAGAAAGAGGAAAAGAGAAGCAGATGGTCATTTCTCATGTGTGCCCTGACTGGAGATCAAACCCAGGATGTTCACGCACGAGACCAAAGCTCTATCCTGAGCCAACCAGTCAGGGCCAAAATAACCCCAAACATTTTTGTCACAAAAAAATTATCATTCCTGCAAACTTTTTATTTACCTTCATTATAAAAAGTTTTTTTATAGGAAATATTTTAAGTTACTTTAGGGAAGTTTAATTTTTTAACTCCATTCAAAATAAAATATATTTAATGTCAAAACAAAGTTGAAATTATTTAACACTAAAAAGAAATGAGTTATTAAACCATGAAAAACATGAAGGAAACTCAATGGATATTAATAAGTGAAATAAGCCAATTGAAAAAGGTTACATACAATACATGTAGGCTACATATGATACTGTATGATTCCAACTATATGTCATTCTGGAAAAGGCAAAACTGGAAAGACAATAAGAAAGATCATTGTGGTCGGGGAGCAAGGTGGAGTACGGTGGTGAATAGGCAAACCATAGCAGAATTTTAGAGGAATAAAAAAGAAATGAATATATGTCATTACACGTCTGTCTAAACCTATAGAATGAATAATACCAAGAGTAAACCCTAAAGTAACTATGAACGTTGGGTGATGTGTCAGTGTTGGTTCAGGCTGGGGAAAAGAATTTACTCTTCTGGTGAGTGATGTTAACGAGGGCAGAGGCTGTGTATGTGGGGAGCTGGGAGTACTGGGCAAATCTCTCTATCATTTTCTTAGTTTTGTTAAAAACCTAAAAGTCCTCTTAAAAATAGTCTTTAAAAAATGAAAGTTTACTGAGATTGTAAATAAAAATAAGGTTAGAATAATAATTTATACTTTAACTCATTTGCCATAATTTATTACAATTCTAAACAGTTTAGATAGTATTTTTAAGGAAAATAGAAGGTACTTCGTGCCCAGCAGGTCCTTGAGTAATGCTGTTTCTTTCAGGCTTGTTTTGTTATAATAATCATGAGAGGGGAAGCTGGGTTTCAGCCAGGGCCACAGTCTGTACCGAGTTTGCATGTTCTCTCCATGTCTGCGTGAGTTTCTCCAAGTTCTTGTTTGCTCCCATATCCTGAAGACATGCGTGTGTGATGAATTCTATGTCTCCACTGTCCAAGTCTGAGTATGTGTGTGTGTGTGTGGAGGGGGGGGGGTGAGTGGCCCTGCAATATAAGGGCATCCTGTCCAGGATTGGTTCCACCTTGTGTCCTAATCTGCTGGGATGGGGTCTGGCCACCTGCAATCCTGAACTATAAGCCTCACCCATGTAATTGCATCACTTGAATTTGTTAGATTTGTCCACTTTCCTTTGGATCTTAAAAATCATTTTGCATCTTGAAAAACAATCAAAAGGGAAGAGATAAATTGATATGGATTTGTTGCAGAGTCTTGGCTCTTCCTATGTTCATCTGGTTAGTTTGAACTTAGAGTTAAGTGGAAGCATATGACTTTTACATACAGAGGCAAAAATTTTGGCCTAAGAATTTTCCCAAAGGATACTTCTTATTGTTTGATAACAAACTGATCAAGTAGAGTCCTTTGGCATATAACATTGAGTAAACAGAGAAAGCAAACTTCATTTAAGTTCAAATGATATACCAGATAACACTCACTGAAAAGTTTCCTCCAAGTCTCAGTTTGGGAAATACAGTGACCTGATTTCCAAAACTGTTAAATTGCTCTTTTCATTCCTGTCTTCTCTTTGCCATTTTAAATCACTTAACTTATTCAGAAGATTCACAATGGCCTTCAGGAGAGAAAATCTAGTTAAATTAATGTTTTACCAGCAAATTTCTGGGGGGGAAATCTATCTGATTCATACTTTTTCTCAATGTCACTATTTAATTTCTGTTATTTATTTGGACTATCTTTGCAGCCCAGCAGGAACTATTGGGGTGCTGAACACACAATACAATATACAGATGACATATTATAGAATTGTATACCTGATACCTATATAATGTTATTAACCAGTGTCATCCCAATAAATTCAATTACAAACAACAACAAATGAATGTAATTAAATGTTTTAAAAGTTATTTCTAATGTAGAAGAGAAGGTAGGCCTTCACAGAAAAGACATCATAATATGATAATCCACAGAAGAGTATGGACATTAACATAATTAAAAGTCAAAATATATGCTAACTCATGTTATGGTGTTTTTTATTCTATGTTAAATTTCAATTCTGAGTTATCTGAAATTCCTTAGTTTCTCTTAAATGTAAGAGCAGTGGTTTTCAGCCACAGACAACTTTGCCACTCCAGGGGCCAAGTGCCTAGAGACATTTTTAGTTGTTACAGCTTGATGGGAGGTGGGCTGTTATCAGCATCAAGTGGGGAGAGGTCAGGAGTGCTATTAAATTGTTCCAATGCATCCCCCACACAAAAAAAATATCTGGCCCTAAATGTCACTAGTGCCAAGATTAAAACATCCTAATCTATAGAAAGAAAATAAAATAGCACATTTGAAAGGCATTATTCTCTTTTAGAAATGTATTTTTCACCATAGGCTTTTTCACTTGTTTTCGTGGGATATAAAACTGATTTTTTAAAGTAAGGCATCACAGTGAAATACAGTTAAATGTTACTTTAAAAATTAATATGAACTAAAAATGAATATATTTTAGAAAAAGCATGAAAGGTAATTGTAGGTTTTTTCTTATAATCTTTATAATTTTTATGAACTTGTCTCTATTTGAAGAAATTGTATTATAAAATAAATGATAATTATAAATTTTATCTTATATGTGTGTTTCTAACAAAATGTACTTTAAAGTGTCATATTCATAAATTTTCTATAAATTTTCTATAATAAAACAAGTCTTTTTTAAGATCTTTATAAAAATATTAGTCAAGAGGCTATCTGAAAATATGACTAATTCAAAGCCAAAGGGAATTTTGAATTAAAGGTTGTGAATATCAAACCTGTAGACAAGGCTCACCGGGGGTGAGGATGACAGAGAAGCAGATACCCAACTCCGGGGACCAGGTTCAGTGACGCAGATCCGCTTTATTCAGGAAGTAAGCTAGCTTATACACACAGGTTCAGCCTATAGGTTGTTACAGCATGTTCTTCAAAGCCAATGGCTGAAAAGATCAGGAAGCTGCCTGGTTAGCATTGAGTCACGTCCTTATAGCAGGCGAGCTCCCTCCTGGGTGTGTCTAGGAGGGTTTCAGGTGCTGGAGTGTTCTCACAGCATTGCATCAGCCACAGCTGCTAGGAATGCGCTCTGCGCTCCACCTACACAGACCCAATTAAGGAACCATAAGGCAAGAGTAGGAAAATATTTTACTGGATCTAACACTGATTTTCTAGATTTTTCAGTCACTGTAATATGAATAATATTGTTCTCAGCATTTTTCTGTAGATTCTTTTCCCTCCTCTTTCAATCAAATACTTCCCACGGAGATTATATTCACTAACACCTTTAATCTCTGCATGTACAGTAATTTCTTTCTTTATTATTAATTTTAATGGGGTGACATTGATAAATCAGGGTACATAGGTTCAGAGAAAACATCTCTAGGTTACTTTGATATTTGATTATGCTGCATTCCCATCACCCAAAGTACAATTGTCTTCCGTCACCTTCTCTCTGGTTTTGTTTGTGCCCCTCCCCTCCTCCTTCACCTCCCCTTCTCCGTAACCCCCACACTCTTGTCCATGTCTCTGAGTCTCATTTTTATGTCCCACCTATGTATGGAATCATATAGATCTTAGTTTTTTCTGATTTACTTATTTCACTCAGTATAATGTTATCAAGGTCAATCTATGTTGTTGTAAATGATCTGATGTCATCATTTCTTATGGCTGAGTAGCATGTACACTAATTTCACTGCAATATATAACTCTCCTTGCTTCTCTTCTCCTAAATTCGAGACATAAAAACACACTGGTTAGATAATCCAAATAGGAACACCAGAGAGAATTCAAATCGTAGGTCAGAACTTGTTTCAAAGGCAAATGACCTGTACAGCCACACAGAGACCCACCCTCACAAAACCATATTCATTTTTCGCTAGGTCCCAAAAACTATATAGCCTTCCTGCTATAGGTCAAAGTCTACACTCATCTTTCCAACAGACCATTTCCTCCTCCTACCAGCAGACCTCAATCCATCTCTTTCCTCTGTTTTATGCTCCCTGAAGGCTATAATTTTTTATTCTTTTAGCTGCTATTTCTTTCTTTCCATGTTTTTTCATATCTTTACATTGCCGTTATTAACTTTTCTATTTTAGATTACATAAAATCTAGAGTTAGCTCCAGGACATTCACCCCTCAAAATAATTACCCTTTGTCTATGGACCCATAATAATTATATCACAAGTATTAATTAAATCAATATCTAAAGTGTATATTATTTGACAAGATAAGCATATTCTCAGAGAAGCTACATTTTGTATGTTGGATATATTTGCTTTCTTCTACTACTTTTTTTTCTTTTTTTAGTTAAATATCTGAGTCATGTTAAACCACTTTCTTTGAGACATACTTTCTCAAGTTTTTATCTTCCCACTTCAAACTGTTTTATACCTATGCTCCATGGACTTTCTCTCCCTCCTCATCATGGGAATTCCCTTATCATTTTTCCTGTTAATTTACTTATTCCACGACTCTATAAATATTTATTTCTTTGTATACTTCTCATTTGGTAATGTATATTCCTTAGTACTTTCTCGAGAAGGATAAAGAGAACACAGTGATTTATAATCTTTCATAGTGTCCATCTTAAATTGGCACTATTCATCACCTATTCTTGCTACTGTCTAATGTGCCTTCCCTTTCTTGAGAGCCAGGAAAGCTGAAAACATTTTACAGATCCCATTGCAGAAAGGGTTAGCAATATATTTTATATTTTACCAATCTGTTGCACCTTTTTGAGATTAGTCACTCTAAGGTTTTATTTTAACTGATTGTTGTTTTTTATTTGTCTGTGTGTTTTTTTGTTTTGTTTTGTTTTTTGTTTTTTCTGTTTCTACTGCCAAGCATGGTCATAGAAGATTTTGGACTTCTATAGCACTGTGAGAAGATGTACCATTGTCTTGTCACTAGTTTTATACTTATCAAGAGACACAGCTCAATGTAATCTATTTTGTTGGCCCATAAACAGTGAGTTCAGTGTAGTAGTGAATCCAGGTAAAATATAAAGGTCTTAACACTGTTGAGTATCTAATCTGCCAGTAGCAGAATCCAATGCTCAGTGGCACTAGGTACTGATGTTGGTCCAATTACATTGAACACCTTCCAAAATATAGAGGAGAACAATTTGTTTGCACTGTAATGGACATTTATTCTGGGTATGACTTTCCCGTCTGCCAGGCATCTGCTGGCAATGCCATCCAAGGATTTACTGAAAATCCTGTTTGTTGTTTCTTAATCCTATAAAGCAGTACTGTTTACCAAAGAGTGCACTTTAATATGTAAAATAGCAAGGCAGGATGCTGACATTTTTGACATTCACTGATTATTCCTAGTATCCCATCATCCATTTTTAGTTGATCTAAAAAATGTGTAATGGCCCATTGAAGAATCACATACTATAGAGAGCTGGGAGATAGCACTAGATTACAGTGTCATCCTAGAAAATTTGGTATATGCTATGAAGCTGTAATTTAAATATGGTGCTGATTCTCCCCTACCATAATATATACATCAAAGAACAAAGGTTAAGAAGGGAAGAGACACTTCTCACTATGACAAACTGGAAAATGTTTTGCTTGCAATTTCAAAGGTTTTAAAACTTCTAAAAAATATATCAATTTATTTTTACTGAATGTTCACACTGCCACCTTTACTACATATATGCTTCATACTACTAATCAAGAAGAGAAAAATATTCTGGTGTCTGGGATGATTATCCAGATGATCAATGGAAAATTAGATTTGATGGTACAGAACGAGAGATACATTATATCTAAAGCTTAACTTCTAGTGCTGTAATGCCTACTGATAAAAGTATTTGAAATTTATAGCAATTAAAAACAGGAATGACTCTAAATGCCTCAGGTCTTCCTAGGAATAAAGTTTTGGGCACTCAACTTTGTAAAAAATCCTGACAAGTTGATATTCTGAAGGAAAGCAAAGGTAATATGGAATGGATACAAAAAAAGTTATAAACAAAACAAAAAAGAAAGAAAAATGCAGCTTTAGGACTAGTGGCAATAATGAAGACTAAAGCAAAGCCTCATTTTTTTTTCTCTTTCCCTTCTATTTTACAGTCTATTTTGTGATGATTCTGGTTAGTTTTATAGTTTATTCTGTAGAAAACAGGTTACCAGGTTGGCATTTTGACTGAACTAAAGAGGAATGAATATTAATAAATGTGGATTCTATGTTTAAAAGGATTTGGGAGTGATCAATTATGACCATATTTGTGTTTGTGCATTATGTAATATAGGAACATTTTGGTGATTTTGATAATTTTAGATGGTTAAATATGGAAAGATTCTTGTGCAAGTATGTGGATGAGGTTGACCATCAAGGTAAATTGTGGTGAATTGATATATTTCAGATATGGAAGCCAGAAATAAGGCAGGTAACATACTGTGACAGTTTTTGTACTTCAGGTGGCAAATATAATCACAAAGGAGAGTAGCAATTATTTATTTATTTATTTATTTATTTATTTATTTATTGTTCTTTCTGTGACAGCATTCACAAAGGTTTTGGTAAATGGTCTCTGGTTTTGTAGTATCAGTAGACTAAAGGTTTCTGGCTGTGAATAGTTCTAGTGCCCATAGCTTTCTATATGAAGAGGCAAAATTGTCAGATTGCTAAAGTAGGTCCCATGATGGCCTGTTTTTGTGACTTGGTGTAACAGTTAATTTTATATGTTAAAACTAACTTTGCTTCAGGGTGCCACAATATTTGGTTGGACAATTTTCTAGATGCGCTTGTGAGGGTATCTGTGGATGAGATTGATATTTGAATTAGTAGACTGAGTAGAGCAGATTGCTCTTCCTAATCTCACTGGGCTTCATTTTATCAGTTGAAGACTTCAAAGAAATAAATGTCAGAATTCCTCCTGTCTGTCTTAGAACTGTGATACTGGCTTTTTCTTGTCTTTGAGCTTCAAATGAAACATCAATTCTTGCTGGGTCTCTAGGCTGCTGCCTTTACACTAACACAACCCATTGACTTTTCTGGGTCTCCAGCTTGCTGGCTCACTCTGAAATTCCCTAATTTCATGAGCCAATTCTTTATTATAAACCTGTTTCTCTGTATCTATATATATGTTATTGGTTCTGCTTCTCTGGAGAACTCTAACTAATACACTTGGATTTAGAGAGTATTACTAAAAGGCAAACCTTATTTTTTTTATCAGAACTTTCACAGTTTAGTAACCATCATTAGTCTTTTTATGCCTAAAATATATAGAATAGAATCTCTGCTTTGAAATTAAACCTTGAATGATATAACATGAACGTCTAAAATTGTCTCCTTTCTACCCTTATACTTGATTAAATGTTCGGTTAATTGATTGTATACTTTTAGGTTTGAAATTATTTTTTCTTAATATTTTAAAGATTTGGCCCTGGCCAGTTGGCTCAGCGGTAGAGCGTCGGCCTGGCGTGCGGGGGACCCGGGTTCGATTCCCGGCCAGGGCACATAGGAGAAGCGCCCATTTGCTTCTCCACCCCCCTCCCCTCCTTCCTCTGTCTCTCTCTTCCCCTTCCGCAGCCAAGGCTCCATTGGAGCAAAGATGGCCCCGGGCGCTGGGGGTGGCTCTGGTCGCCCCTGGTGGGCGTGCTGGGTGGATCCCGGTCGGGCGCATGCGGGAGTCTGTCTGCCTGTCTCTCCCCGTTTCCAGCTTCAGAAAAATACTAAAATATATATATATATTTTAAAGATTCATCCCATGATGAATGCCTTCTACATTTTTGGGTTGGTCTGTTGCAAGAATTAACAGATATTTGCCTGACCTGTGGTGGTGCAGTGGATAAAATGACAACCAGGAATGCTAAGGTTGCCGGTTTGAAATCCTGGGCTTGCCTGGTCAAAGCACATTTAGAAGTTGGTGCTTCTTGCTCCTTTCCCCTTCTCTCTCTCTCTCTAATTCTCTAAACTGAATAAATAAAGTCTTAAAAAACTGAAAAGAGTTAACGGATACCATTCTGATGTCAATAGCAGGATAAGTGACTTTTGATATATATTTATTTTTTCTCTGGAAACAATTAGGATTTTGTTTTTGTTTCTTTTTTCCTATTTTTTTGCCATTGTTTTATAATTTAAAATATGATGTCTTGGTGTTACTTTTTTGTTGAATTTTCACTCACCCTTATATTTATAATTTCCTTTAAATCTTTGGGCATAACTGTAAGAGCTATTTAAAACTCTTTGTCCTCTAATTCCATTATCTCATTCATGTCAATATTATGTTGTTAAGTATCTGAATAATGTTATCTTCCCTTCAAAGTACTAAAATTTGTTTGAAAGACATTTACTATTATTGATGATCAACTTGTTCATTTTATTAGTTCAAAGGCAATTTTCTGTAATGATAGTTGTAATATTTTCCCACAATTTAAGTTATTTGCTATTTCAGAACATATACTTCCATTTAAAGATACTCCCATTTTTAATTTCTGGTTAAATTTTTAAACTTTTTTAAATGACCGCTGCATTTTAAATTTTATAAAATCTTTTCCTTTTCAAAATAATAAAACTTTGTTACTTTAGTTTTAATATAATTAAAAAAAATATTTATGTCTTTGATTTTTTTAATGTTTTCCTAATGTTCTTTGTGAAATGTGAATCCATTTTAATTTCCCAAGATTCCTCATTGCCCCCTCCAACACCATGTATAAACTAGTTTGTTAGCCCTCCCATAATGTGACAAGCCTTCTTTGTCTTACACTCTTACGCCCTTCAACATTGGCAGCTTTGTGTTTTGCCTTTCTAGAGTTTAAGTTGCTAATTAAATAGTAATTTATTCTATGTAATTCATTCTATATATTTATTCAAAACAACATATAGTATATAGAAAGCTCTCAGCAATTATTTACTAAACACATAAAATCTTTTATATTCCTTTATGTTAACAAAAAAAGTATATTTTTTTATCTAATTCATCAATTGTAAGACATATTAACACATAGCATTATCAACTCTCAGGAATAAAATGCTTAACTTAACAATTACCAGTGACATATTAATACCTATATTTAGACTTCATAATGTACTTACATTTTTATATAGATTTGTTATTTCTGTGCAAACATAAAAAGGAAAATAAAAGCAAAAAATAATTTTACGGTGGAAGGCCAGCAAACATTTTCTTCAGAGAGCCAGGTAATAAGTATTTTAGACTTTACAGCCCCAGGGTCTCAGCACAAGTGCTCTAGCTGCCACTGTAGAAAAACAACAACATAGACAAAATGCAAACTAATAGACATCATTGTGTTCTATTAAATTTTGTTTATAAAAATTAATGGCAGTCAGTATTGTATTGTAGGCCATACTTTGCTAAGTCCTGGATTTAAAAAAAAACTCCAAAAATGTCTTTATATTCAGATTTCTAATATTTAGAATAATTTATTACTAAGTTCATCAGTATCTAGTTTTTCCATGGCTTAAAATCCTCTGGCCTATCAAAATGGTTTTGTTTTTTGTTTTGTTTTTTTTTGTATTTTTCTGAAGCTGGAAACGTGGAGGCAGTCAGACAGACTCCTGCATGCGCCTGACCGGGATCTACCCGGCACGCCCACCAGGGGGCGATGCTCTGCCCATCTGGGGTGTCGCTCTGTTGCAACCAGAGCCATTCTAGCGCCTGAGGCAGAAGTCACAGAGCCATCCTCAGCACCCGGGCCATCCTTGCTCCAATGGAGCCTTGGCTACGGGAGGGGAAGAGAGAGACAGAGAGGAAGAAGAGGGGGAGGGGTGGAGAAGCAGATGGGCGCTTCTCCTGTGTGCCCTGGCCGGGAATCGAACCTGGGACTTCTGCACGCCAGGCCAACTCTCTACCACTGAGCCAACCGGCCAGGGCCTCAAAATGTTTTTGATGTATCATTGTTCCAAAAAATATCCCATATGATCTAATGCAATGTTGTATAATAGAAATATAATGTGAGCCATGTATGTAATTTTATGTTTTCTTATAACCCCATTTAAAAACTTATTAAAGGCCCTGGCTGGTTGCCTCAGTGGTAGAGTGTCGGCCTGGCGTGCAGAAGTCCCAGGTTCGATTCCCGGCCAGGGCACACAGGAGAGGCGCCCATCTGCTTCTCCACCCCTCCCCCTCTCCTTCCTCTCTGTCTCTCTCTTCCCCTCCCGCAGCCGAGGCTCCATTGGAGCAAAGATGGCCTGGGCGCTGGGGATGGCTCCTTGGCCTCTGCCCCAGGCGCTAGATTGGCTCTGGTCGCAACAGCGACGCCCCGGAGGGGCAGAGCATCGCCCCCTGGTGGGCAGAGTTTCTCCCCTGGTGGGCGTGCCAGGTGGATCCCAGTCAGGCGCATGGGGGAGTCTGTCTGTCTCTCCTCATTTCCAGCTTCAGAAAAATACAAAAAAAAAATTTAAAAACTTATTAAAAATTTAATTTTAATAATAATTTTATTGATTCTAATTTATATTTTATCATACAATAAACATAAACATTATTAATATTAATATATTTTACATATTTTTCCTACTAAATTTGACATTGATGTGTATTTTAAATTTACATCATATCTTAATTTATACCATCTGCATTTCAAGTGCTCAATATTGATATACAGATTATTGTTACATTCTCCTCTGGCATAAGTCTAAAAACATTTCTTCCAAGACTCTAATTCAAATTTGGCACATTTTTAATGTTTTATGTTCTCCAAAAGTGTCCAGTAGGAGTTTTTTTCAGAAATAATCAAGATTGGACTTCTATTTATTAGTCAAATGGTAGATAAAGGCTTTGAAGACTAACTTTTGAAGTGTGCGTTTGTCTAGCCATGCCACTAGAAATAAGAAATGATGATACAACAGCCATCTGGATAACAGCTATTTTAAGATGTCATTTATTACAGAACTCTAACATGTGAATAATTCTAGTCTTCAAATTTTTGAAATCTGTAGTTAGTTCCCAAAGTATTGGCAGACTTAAGAAATTTAGAAACTGGCTTCTCATTTCTCTCTGTCTCTTTTTTTCCAATATATGAAATGTACATTGTGTGTGTGCACATGCAAGCCTGGGTAAAATATAATTGTATAGTGATTTTCTGTGAAGTATAGGTATACCTTAAAGAGAAAGAAAAATTTGAAGAATAGTCTAATTTGCTTTTAAAAGAGACAATTGTGATGCATATATTTTATTTTAATCACGATTATCACCATCATCTCTCTCTCCTGAATCTCATTATTTCAACCTAAAGACACGGTAAACTGTACTTTTCAGTGTAAGGATTATTTATTAACACACTGGGACTATTTGATAAGTAACTGCAAGAAGCAAAATTTCATTCATAAAAGGTTCTCATACAAAATTAAATTAAATGTCTATCTAATTCAGAATTACCAGGAGTTCCTGGAATGACAGGATATGAGATCAGCCAGAGGTAAATAGAGCTTTATTCCAAACAGGAACTCTGAGTGATGTGGGTTTTTTTTTTCCTTCTGGTTCACTTCACTTTTACTATGAATGAACACAACCCCTGATAAGTACAACTAGCTTCAGCATTATTAATAGAAATTATTGCAAAATTATTCTTAGGTCGTAAATAACTACTATCCTACATAAAAAGGGAAAAAACCCACCCATTCAAGGAAAAGATATCCTGTATGTTTCCATGGCAATGAGTATATACATTCTCAAATTTTGTCTGGCTAGTTATCCACCACTTATCCAATGGATTTATTCAGTCTGTCAGAGAGAACCATATAGATTAATGATAGCATCTGGGACGCATGGTTCGTGGTGTACACAAGTGCTTTTATTTTCTTTTTTCTTTTTTCTTTTTCATGCTCCAACTGAGATTGTTGTTTAAAAGCTAATATACACTGGAAACTTATTTGATGAAGGAGGTTTGAAAAAGCATTGAGATTTAAGTTGTCAAGTTTTTGTTTGTTGCTGTATTTTAAGGGATAAGGGTAGAAAGATGATGTTAGCATTTCTTTGGGTTCTTTCTTTTCACAAAGAAAGGCTATAACATTCTTAAACTCTTACAATATTCCATTTGTTCTGTGTCTCCTGATTTCCCCTTTATCCTCATAATTAGCTTCTTTGCATAATCTTCTCTGTGTTGTGTTCTTCCAAAAGACAAAATTATTTCCATCATAAAAATTGTTTTTGAGTTTTTATACTTTTCTTATTGTTACAAACATTGCTTATTATAATGATGATAAAACTGACCACCCTATTTTCTTATGTTTTTTCACACTTACTTATATATGGAAAAATAATATTTTGGTAATAGTCTTCTAAGGAAGGTAATCTCTCCGGTTACTGGATATGTCATTAAATCCCTAAATCAACAGAAGACCAAATAATTTTGACACTGTTCCCAATGTTACTGTTTTTCTAGACCAACCCTCCTCCAACTTTACCTTTCAGGTAGCTTTCATTTGAGAATGAAACACATACGTATCTGAACTGTTGATTGCATTGTGTGCCCATCAACCAAAGCCAAATCATTTTCCACCACCATATATTTATTACTCTTCTTCCCCTCCCCACAACTTCGTCCCTCTGGTAACCACTTCACTTTAGTCTATGTCAGCAGTTCTCAACCTGTGGGTCGCGACCCCAGTGGGGTCACCTAAAGCCATCGGAAAATACATAATGCATATCAGGTATTTACATTCCAAATCATAACTGTAGCAAAATTACAGTTATGAAGTAGACACCAAAATTATTATTTGGTTTGGGGTTACCACAACATGAGGAACTGTATTGCGGGGTCACGGCATTAGAAAGGTTGAGAACCACTGCTCTATGTCCATGAGTCTCAGTTTTATATCCTACTTAAGTGTGTAATCATACAGTTATTATTTTTTTTCTTATTTACTTATTTCACTTAGCATAATGTTCTCAAGGTCCATCCATGTTGTGAATGGCAATATATTGTCATTTCTTATGGCTGAGCAGTATTCCATTGTGTATACGTACCACATCTTCTTTATCCAATCCTCTATTGAGCGACACTGTAGTTGTTTCCATGTCTTGGCCACCATAAATAATGCTGCAATGAACATAGGTACATGTGTCTTTTAATATCAAAGTTTTTGAGTTTTTAGGGTAAATACCCAGTAGAGGGATTGAGGGTTTTATGACCATTCTATTCTAAATTTTCTGAGGAACCACTATATTGTCTTTCATAGTGGCTGTACTAGTTTACATTCCTACCAGCAGCGAATTAAGGTTCCTTTTTGTCCACAACCTCTACAACATTTGTTATCTGTCTTGTTGATAATAGCCAATGTAGGAGGTGTGAAGTGGTGAGGTGGTGAGGTGTATGAGGTGTTGTCTCATTGTAGTTTTGATTTGCATTTCTCTAATAGCTAGTGAAGGTGAGCATCTTTTCATATATCTATTTGCTGTTTGTCTTCATGAGAAAAGTGTCTGTTCAGGTCCTCTCCCCATTTTTTATTTGGATTGTTTTGCTTGTTTGTTAAGCTTTGTGAGTTCTTAATATATTTCGGATATTAACCTCTGGTCAGAACTCTTTGTGAATATTAACTTCCATTTGGTTGGCTTCCTTTTTATTTTATTTTCAGTTTCTTTTCCTATGCATAAGCATTTTCATTTAATTTTTTAATTTATTTTATTTTATTTATTCATTTTAGAGAGGAGAGAGAGAGACAGAGAAAGAGAGAGGAGTGAGAGACAGAGGGGAGAAGCTGGAAGCATCAACTCCCATATGTGCCTCAACCAGGCAAGCCCAGGGTTTTGAACCGGCGACCTCAGCATTTCCAGGTCGATGCTTTATCAACTGCGCCACCACAGGTCAGGCCGAAGCATTTTCATTTAATATAGTCCTATTTATTATTTTTGCCTTAACTTCCCTTGCCTTTGGGGTCAAATTCATAAAATGTTCTCTAGAACAAAAATCCATAAGTTTAGTACCTATGTTTTCTTCTATGTAATTTATTGTTTCAGATTTCATATTTAGGGCTGTGATCGATTGAGAATTTTTGTGTGTGTGTGCATAGGGACAAATTGTAGTCAAGTTTTGTTATTTTACATGTGACTTTCCAATTTTCCCAGCACTATTTATTGAAGATGCTTTCTTTTCTCCATTCTGTGCTTTCTGCTCCTTTTTTTCTTAATAGAGATGGAGAGAGTCAGAGAGAGATAGACAGGGAGAGACAGACAGGAACGGAGAGATGAGAAACATCAATCATTAGTTTTTCGTTGCTCATTGCGACACCTTAGTTGTTCATTGATTGCTTTCTCATATGTGCCTTGACCACAGGCCTTCAGCAGACTGAGTAACCCCTTGCTTGAGCCAGATACCTTGGGTCCATGCGGGTGAGCTTTTTGCTCAAACCAGATGAGCCCGCACTCAAGCTGGCGACCTTAGGGTCTCAAACCTGGGTCCTTCCGCATCCCACTCCGATGCTCTATCCACTGCGCCACTGCCTGGTCAGGCTACTTTCTGCTCCTTTTTAAAAGATTATTTGCCCATAAATATGTGATTTCATTTCTGGGCTCTCATTTATGTTCCCTTGGTCTGTGTGTCTGTTTTTCTGCCAAAACCATGCTATTTTGATTATTATGGCTCTGTAGTATAATTTGAAGCCAAGTACTGTGATACCTCTGGCTTCATTCTTTTTTTCTCAGGATTGCTTTGGCTATTTGGAACTATTTATTATAAAAGACTCCAAATACAAAGCTGATAAATTTTTTGTTCTATTTCTTTAAAAAAATGAAATTTTGATAGGAACTGCATTGAATATTTATATTATTTTAGATAATATAGCCATTTTAACTATGTTGAATCTTCTGATCCATGAACATGGAATGTTTTTCTATTTCATTTTGTCTTTTTCAATTTTTTAAATACTCCTTTGTAGTTTTCAGTATATGTATTCTTATTGACAAATGTTATTTCATTAAATTTCTAAATTAAAAAAAAATGTATTCTCTGATTGTCACTGACTTCTGTTCTTGCTTTCCTTACTACATTTAAATTTAGATCTGCATACCCCACCCACGCCCTCCACCCTAAACCCAATCTTGGCCTAATTGGGTTTCTAAATGTTTGCAAGACAAAATTAAAAACAGAAATAGCCTAACCTGTGGTGGCACAGTGGATAAAGCGTTGACCTGGAAATGCTGAGGTCGCTGGTTCGAAACCCTGGGCTTGCCTGGTCAAGGCACATATGGGAGTTGATGCTTCCAGCTCCTCCCCCCTTCTCTCTCTCTGTCTCTCTCTCCTCTCTCTCCCTCTCTGTTACTCTCTCTCCCTCTCTCTCTCCTCTCTAAAAATGAATAAATAAAATAAAAAAATTTAAAAAAAAACAGAAATACTACTAACTTATGTAATTGTTTTAATACCTTGGATATTATGTTGATATATTTTAAAAGGCATGTAACAATTTCATCCTCAACTAGAGATAGTTCTTTCTATAACATCTATGAATGAGTCCATTAAACAGACTACTCTGAAAGGAATAGTTTGTTTCCCACCTTCATTTATCTTGTTTGCAGAACCAGGGATGATACCCCCACTAAAATGTGACACATCAATGTCTTGATAGCTGCAGAATGGAAGGACTCTGACTATTGGGAAATTTTATTACTCCCATATCCATTCATGAAAACTCTTAGTCCTTCTACAGAGGAAATCACTTTACTGTTTTATTTCGAGAAGACCAAAATCAAACCCATAGATCCAAAAGAGAGATGCTGGCTGGTTACAATGACAGCATAGGACAAAGTATACTCAGCATACTATTCCCAAGTGCTGGAGTATAAGTTGATGGATACACAATCATAAACTTATCCAATACCATAGGATAAAGAGCTGAGAAAATGGACAAAGCTGTTGCTGCCTAACAGAAATCTCTAGATTTTTCCTGCCTAGTGTAGTCCTTGATAATCATATAGCACAATACCAAATTTGCTGGCCAAATAAGGTGGAGTTTGTGCTGCTGCCCACACTAGTTGCTGTACTTATATAAATACCTCTGGATAAATGGAAGTCCAATTAGTAAAAATATTACTCAACAAGCCAATGGTTACGGGAAGTAAGGACATATGACCCATTGTATGACTTGTTTCATTGGCTACCTTCCAGAACTGAAACGTTCTCCTAGTCTTTGTTAGAAATTATTACCATGATTTTGGTAGGTATACTAATTCTATTCAAAGTGTTTAAGTTGAAAGTCTACTGTGTTTCTCACTGTTAAAATCAACTGTAAAGATTAAAATTTTGATAGCACAAAGAATTGAAATGACCCATCCAGCTAACTGCATCTATCTAATCTTAAACAAGAACCTAAACAATAGGTACTCTTTTCTTAATATTTTTGATATTATAATTATTTTTACTTAAAATAGTCCTCATATATTCTAACAGACATTTAAATTCTAGCACTCCAACCACTCATGTCCTAAACATTTAACTTACAGACTGTGGCTGCAAGAGCTAAAGTCTCCAATGAATTTTAACCTAATTTTCTTCCCTTGTAGGACAAGAGAGACCGACTGAGAGCAAAGATCCATATCACACGGGCAACAACAAAAGTTCTTGAGAAGAACTGGAATTCATCAGCACTATCATAGTGTATGAGGCCTAATAATGAAGTGGAAATGTATACTTAAATTTCATAATTTTATCAACAAAAAAAGTTTGGTCATCGACTCTGCTTATGTGATTAACAGCTTTTCAATTGGGACTGTGACTCTGCCTGCCTGACAAACTGCACTCTGTATATTGTCCATTTAACCACAAAATTTGTTTTGCAAGTTTTTTGGCAAGCATTAAGGGAAACTTTGCCTTCTGACATCCCCTGCTGACCCTGCCTTATTACAAAACCCTTGGCCATATCTTATGACTCCACATGCTATCCTAAAATAGCTAAGATTTAAAAGCCCCACTGCCCTACTCAATCACAAAATATATAGTCTACACTTATGGCTTTACTTCCTTTACCACCCACTGTGCTTAAAGGTCAGCTTCTTGCAGGTTTTACCTTTAAAAACACTGTCCTAACTTGCCTGCAGTGGTGTTGCACCTCTAGTTTATGCCAAAGTCTATGTCACCTTGGTTTGCATAATATATATGAATAAAACTCCCTTCTGCCTTTTAGAAAGTTCTAAAATTGTTGTTGACAAGAACAATGGGCTTATCAAATCTTTTTTTTTTTTCTGCTTAACATTTGGAATCTCTTTTCCGGTGTCTGAGTTTTTCATTTTTGCTTCAGATACAACAAAATCTATGTAGCACACATGTAAGAGTCAACAACAAACTGTTTGAAATATATATGTGTCTATTTTCTATCGAGATTCTTGAATTTCAATACATTTTAGTGTCTTTTCTGTAATCACTTATATAAGAATGTGATTAACATTTGATCCACTTATCTTTTGGGTGAACTAATTCCTTTGTCATTAGTTAAAAGCTTCTATAAATAAGAAAATGTTTCCTATAAAAAAAAATCTACCCACTGAAGAGGTTGTACCAATCTCAAATTACCAGGAAAGTAATGGCTTCTACTATGCCAATAGAAGAGAATTATTATATCCCTTGGGCCCAATGTTTCTAAGTATTTGGAACTTGACACCTTCAGCCAAATTCTATCTTATGTGCCATACATATCCAGACACTCTAATGCCAGAGTACGTTTCCTTCTCCTGAAAGCTTGCTTCAGTGTTTACCTTATGAGACAGATGGCCAATGGGGAAGTGGGAAAAGATTCCTCCACTAGAACACAAACCTACTGACTAAATTTATCCAGCAAATGGCCCAGGTTGTGGCATACTCATAGAATAATGTAAGAATGAGGAATTCCAGACCTGGTTGGTTGGCTCAGTGGTAGAGTGTCAGCCTGGCGTGCGGGAGTCCCGGGTTCAATTCCTGGCCAGGGCACATAGGAGAAGCGCCCATCTGCTTCTCCACCCCTCCCCCTCTCCTTCCTCTCTGTCTCTCTCTTCCCCTCCCACAGCCAAGGCTCCATTGGAGCAAGGTTGGCCCAGGCGCTGAGGATGGCTCTGTGGCCTCTGCCTCAGGCGCTAGAATAGCTCTGGTTGTGGCAGAACGACGCCCCAGATGGGCGCAGCATCGCCCCCTGGTGGACATGCCAGGTGGATCCTGGTCCGGCACATGCAGGAGTCTCTCTGACTGCCTCCTCGTTTCCAGATTCAGAAAAACACAAAAAGGAAAAAAAAAAGAATGAGGCATTCCATAGCTCTTTGATTTCATCATATTCCTTTTCTTGCTGATCTAGTGTATGCAATTTTATTGTTTCCACATTAAAATATCTAATAATTTGTGAAACATTGTGGAACTGTTTCTAATGGACAACAGTGACAACTCAGAAAAGAGCTTTCAGTAGATCCACTGAAGTTATGCATAATACATTTACACAGAGATACACATTGGAAGGAAGAAGTAATATTAAATATTTTAAATGTGAGACCATTAAGAATATTGATATTTTTTGGCATTTCTTATTTTAGAAGTGCTTTAAAAAATAATAAAAGGTTGAACATATGTCTGATGTGCCCATCAATGAAATTATTTGCTGCTTTAATTTAAGCTTAATGTTACTCTGTTTATATAAACTGGAAGTTGTGAATTACAAAAATTATGCTAGCCATCTGGGGTATTTTGTGCTTAATTCTTATGACATCTGTCTATTTCAAATATTTGTATGGAAGAGTCTGGAAGAATGAAACCATGTATCAAAACCCTTTAGGCTGTGTTCAATTTATTTATGTCAGAAATCATTAATATATACATAAAGTATGTATGTATATACATACATAACACCTGGTACTTTTTGTAGTTAACTGAATGCAGGAAAATTCAATACTGAGATTCTTCTTAGAAATATACTATAATATTTGTCTTAATTTTTACTTTCATCTCATAAAAACAAGTCATGTAACATTTTTAAAATTTGGAAATTAATAATAAAATAATAAATTGTATCTTCTGCTCTTTGAAATATTTTATAATCAACATTGTCACCACCACCTCTGCCAACAATAGTAACAACAGAATACCAAATCCTTGCCATTATTAATGACCACTGAACAACTAGTTTAAACTCTTCAATTACATGAGAGTATTCCTGACATTCACCCAGGAGATCACAACAAAGGTAGCATCTTATTAGAAAACACAGTTTTTTGCCAACAGATTAGAGAACCTTTGTGAGTCTAATTACCCTCTTTGCTTGACCAAACCAAGGCTTTTTCATTAACTTTAAAGGCTTTAATGAGAAAATGCTAGTAAGTTTGACAATCTATACTTCATATTCTTCATGTGACTTCTGATGAATCATCACTTCCAGCCACAGAAAGATTTCATAAGGACATTCTGATATGAAGAAAAGAAAGAATGAAAACCAAATAAAATCTGGCCTGACCTGTGATGGCACAGTGGATAAAGCATCACCCTGGAATGCTGAGGTCGCCTGTTCGAAACCCTGGGCTTCTTTAGTCAAGGCACATATGAAGAGTTGTTGCTTCCTGCTCCTCCCCCCTTCTCTCTCTTTGTCTTTCTCTTCTCTTTCTTTCTCCCTTGTCTCTAAAATGAATAAACAAAATTAAAAACAAAAACAAATAAGCTCTAACCTACAGTATAAGAGTTTACTTAGTGATGATTTTGCTCTTGCAATAGTAACTAACACAAAATGAAAAATAAATATTCCCTGTTACCCATAAATTAATTAGATTCAACATTAGGCAGAGTAAGAAAATATTTATTACTTTTTATGCATATACCTTACAAACTTTTTGTGACTGAGCCATCTATGATTATAATGCAAAATATGTCTTCATGTAATTCAGTTCATTAGAAAACATTGCATACTTTCTATCCAACATGCCATACAAGCAATCTATTAGACAAGGGAACATCTGCCATGCCAGGGTGCTCTCTTTCTCTGGATTAATCTTTGTCACTTTTTCATCATTTTAAATTCTGATAACTACCTGAAAAATGAAGACTTTTATGGTTTTATTGCATTTTATATTTCATACCATTCTGTATTTTTATTAGGGTTTTTGTTATTTTAATTTTAAATGTAGGAAGATAGGGTATTTTTGCTAAAAAAATTTTAAGAAAGTCTATATTCCTCAATCCAATGATTTCTTAGATAGTACCAAATTATTTTTTAATTTTTCAATTATAGTTTATAATCAATATTATTTTATATTAGTTTCAGATTATAGTAAAGTGGTTAAAATATCATGTACTTTACAGCGTGGTTCTCAGTTGCTGCAAGTACCCACCTGGCTCCATACCTATTAATCTTGATCTTATTACCTATATTACCTATGCTGCAATCCACATTTTCATGGCTATTCTGCAACTTCCAATTTGTATTGCTTAATCCTTTTACCTTTTTCACTGAAATCCCCTAGCCATTCCCTTCTGACAGCTGTCAATCTGTTCTCTCTGAGTCTATCTCTATTATGCTTGTTAGTTTATTTTGTTTGTTATATTTTTATTATTATTTTTTTATTTATTTATTTATTTATTCATTTTTACAGAGGAGAGAGAGAGAGAGACAGAGAGGGAGAGAGAGGAGAGAGAGAGTTTGTTATATTTTATGTATAAGTGAAACCATATGATACTTCTCTTTGTCTGGTTTATTTCACTTAGCATAATACTCTGTAGTTCCATCCATACTATAGCAAAAGATAAAATTTTATAGCCAAGTAATACAGGGGGTCCTTGGCTTACTACAGTCTCAACATATGACATTTTGAGTTTTTGACACTCATTCCCATAAAAACTTTAAAAAATTGAGACATGAGTGTTTTGGCTGTTATAGATGCCTTGCAAAGCTATGGCCACATTTTGGAAGAGAAGAAGTCATCAACCTTCCAGACTAGCCTGGAAAATTCTTTAAGAAGGTAGAGAGGCTTGCAACAGATCCTGCACCTTCTAAAATCAACTGCTTCTCAAGATGAAACACCTGTAGTACATTCAGGTAGAATTATCTCCAGGGCCTCCTGCATGCTCCTTATGCAATTCTGATTCACCTGACCCAGTATCTCCAGCACCTTCTGCAGGTTCTCCCGACTCTCCAGTTTCCTCCTCCCCATAGGTCATTCTCTCCCACCTTGCAGTGCTGACTTTTTTTTTACACTCAGCTTTTATTTTTTCTGTTAATACAGTTCAGTGTACAGTACAGTATATTTATGTCCTTTTCCTTTTTCTGTAGCTTAGTTGTATTTCTGTTCTAGACTATAATTTTACAACTATGTGAGAATACGTAATTGACTTCTGCTAGGGTGTATTTCGACCTATACCAAAATTCAGGTTACATCACTATTGTAGGAATGTAACTGTGTTGTAATCCAAGGACACTCTGTATTCCATTGTGTAAATTCACCACAAGTTTTTAATACACTTGTCTGCTGATGGGCACTTGAGTTGCTTCCAAATCTTGATTATAGTAAATAATGCTTCCCTGAGCACAGAGGTGCATATATTCTTTCCAGTTAGTATTTTAGGTTTCTTCAGATATACCAGAAGAGGAATCACTGGGTCATAAGGCAGTTCCATTTTTAACTTTTTGAGGAACCTCCATGCTGTTCTCCATAGAGGTTACAACTATCTCACTCTTACCAACAGTGCACGAGGATTTTCTTCTCTCCACATCCTTGCCAGAACTTTTTGTTTGTTGATTTATTGATGATAGTCATTCTGACAGGTGTGAGGTGGTATCTCATTGTGGTTTTTATTTGCATTTCTCTTTTGATTAGTTCATCTAATTATTTTGACTTTTATATTGTTTACTTAGGCTGGCCACACAATTTAGAACAAGACTCTTCAATTGTGAATAACCAATTTGTAAGTTTAGTTTGTAGTTTATTTAATGTGTACTTTTCCATTTGTGTCTTCACTTCTCTTTTTCTCTGGCATGTCTACCTTAACAATTTCTCATTATGAAAATATGGTCTTATTGTCATGATTTTCCAATTATGCTCTTTCACAGAAGCTACTGATGTATGTAGTGTTGGGTGGGGCATAGAAATGACCTAAAAGTATCTACAACAAATTTCTTTTATACACCTTTGTCTAAGCCTTAAGAAGCACCAAGGTTTTTAAGTTAATTTTTGGTTAGTTCCCTAAAACAAACCTTTAAATAATTGGGACAAAATATTCATGTTACCTCAACCCTACTATTTAAAATCACCATAGATGCCCTCATCACAACATTTATGTAGAGAATAGAAGACATACAAAACAAACTTCTATAAGTTCTAACCTTTTTATATTACCTTATTTGTGCTCTCTTGCACCTCTCCTTTCCATCTTTCTTCACAAAACTTTCAAGAAAACTATTCTACACTCACTATGTAAACCTATTGTTCACCTATATGCATCATATTAAAGCCTTTGCTTTGATTGTCTTTTGAAAACTTCTATGTTGAAGCCCCTAATCTATTTTTTGTTTGTGTATTTTCCCAAATCATTTCCAGTACATTACAAGATTAAGTTTCAATAAACATTAGATTAAAATTTTCAATGCCAAGGACTTCTGTCATGGCAATATTGTAAGTCAGATATTATAAAATGTACCTATTACAAAAACACTTAAAATGTCATAAAAAATATTGTAACAATTACCTGCAAAGTATGGATGAGCTGACAAGAAGATAACTCTTCTAAAACCAGCAGATTTACAGGAGCATAAGCCTGAAAAGGGCATGAGTATCAGGGTTGTTAATGGAATACTTTACCAATAGCCTAGAGCTTCAGGTTCAATGACTGCATAAACCTAAGGTTTATTAAATTAAAAGCATTGAGTCTGAAATCAGTTCTTTGTATATTCAAATAAAGAAAAAAAACCCAAAATGATAGTAATAAATCTATGATAGACTGGAAGACAACAAATACATATACTTGTGTCAGATGGATATCTGAATGCTTAAAGAAAAATTATAGAAGTGTCTTCTAAGAATTTAAATAATAGGCTGAATTACATGGTAGTTTGTGGCTGGAATTTTTTCAATTTTAATGTTCTGAAAATAAAACAGGAGATGACATCAAAGTAATGGCGGGGTAGAAAGCGATACCAATAAATCTCCCCCAAAACTCAACAAGATCTTCAACCAGAAACAGAAAAACCTATCCTTGGAGCCTCCAGATGTTTCACAATACACCCGAAGGTATGGTTGAGCAAAAAAATAGCTAAATATATAACCAAACCCCGAAGGAAATAGGGAGTAAGAAATGCTCCACCTCCCTCACTAACCAAAATAGGGTGGCTTTCACTGGGAACTGAGAATATAGAAACTAAGGCGGGCAAAGGGGGTGAGTAGATCCAGGCTGTGGCACAAACGGCCAAACCAGGCTGTGGCACAGAGATCCAAGCAGAGGAAAAACTGTTCCTGTGGCAACCCGGGCAATACAAGCTAACACTCGCGCCAAACCCAGACAAAGAAAGACAAGTGGGGCAGTCATTTTCCCCGATCCCCTGGTCGGTGCGCACAGATAGTGAGCGAGAGATTCCTCCGAGTGACTCGGCAGTGTGCGCCCGTGTTATCCCACAGAGGAGCAGAGTCAGGGGCCTTTGTGTGGGCCAAAAGCAGAATCTCGGGCCGCCCCAGCACCTTGAAAAAGCCGCGCACGGGGACAGAGCAAGAGCCAATTCCAACGCTGGAACTTCTGCAAGTGGGTGGGGGTTTCACTCAGAGTGTGAGACTTCCGGCCTGATATCCTGGTCTGTGCGCGCAGATAGTGAGCGAGAGTTTCCTCCAAGCACCCCGGGAGTGGGCACCCGCCCGTGTTACCGGACAGAGTGGCAGAGCCAGAGGTCTTTGAATGGGTGGAAGCCCCACATGATTATGCTAGCAGCTCTGACTGACCAAGCCTTACACAGAGCCCTGTGCTGAGTGGGAATAGAGTGGGGAGTTGCCAGCTCTTTGAGCCTCTTACTATCTAGGCAGAGGCAGCAGAAATCCCATAGCTGGATTATCAAGCTACTAATTGAGGAGGAAAGACTAGGAGAAAGGCTCCAGGAACACAGACTCTCTCACTGGCGGAGCCTATAAATGCTAATGAACCTCGACTGCCAATGAGACTAAAGCACAATACATGACATCGCCATAGAGACTTATCAACTGCAAACCTCTACCTGAGCATGCCAAAGGGGCAGAACCCGGGGTACAGGGTCACCAACCAGGAAGAGGGAGAGAAAGAAAAAAGCAAGCAGATATTCTCTCAAAATTAAGAATAATCCGCAGACTTTATAACCTATCCCATTTTATTATATTCGTTTGTTTCTCTTATCTTCATTCTTGATTTTTTTTTCCTCCTCCAATTTGGTTGATTAACTCTCTGCAGGTCTTACTCTCTCCTCTCCTTGAACTACACTACCCATAAGTGTTACATCTCCCATTATCTTTTCTTTCCTCTTCCTTTCTCTCAATGAGGGTTGCACTCCAAAACCCTTAACTATCTCTCTCTCTCTCTCTCCTCTTTTTACTTTGTTCTTCTTTCAGGGATTCCCTGTTTTTTTTTTCTCTCTCTCTCTTTTCTCCCTCTATATTAGTTTCTTCCTCTCTCCTTTACGTCTCCTCTCATTCAAACCTCAATAACGAACTATCTTATCTGGGACTCAAACTTATGTTTGTGGCATTTTGGGGGGTTTTTATTTCACCTTTTAACTCACTAGCAGTGCTCCCATCCCTGGCTCTCCATTTTATCTAGTTCTTGTTCCACTAAATACAATAGTATTTTTTTAATTTGTCCCCCCATTTTCTTGTTTCCCTCTTATTCCTCGCATCATAACTCTTAGTCAACCAACACCTAAAAGCAAATCATTTTATTCTTGACACAAATTTTTTTCCTTATTTGCTTTTTGTGGATCAATATCCCCTTCTTTTTTCTTTTTTTTCTTTTTTTTGCCCCTTTATTACTTTTCCCCAATTCAGGCCCTCCATTACAGGCATTGTTTGTTCTATTTAATACAATATAATTCACAGTTCAAAACAAGATTTTCTCAAGAAAGAAGGGAGAGGAGAGGAGAGGAAAAAAGGAGGGGGGATAATTTTCTTTTTTTAATTTTTAATTTATTTTATTTTTCTTTATTTCATTATTAATTTTTTTAAAGAAATAACTTCAATTTTTTATTTTTTGAACTTTTTATTCTTTATAAATCTCATTAATACTATAAAAAAACCACCCTTATAAGCCATTAAGGAAGAGAAAATCGAACATCATGGATACAAAAGAAAGAGAGGTAACACAACTAGATGAGGAAAAATCTATGGAGAAAAAAATTAATATATTGGAAACCTTGGAGGTAAATGACAGAGAATTCAAGATAGAAATCCTAAAAATCCTCTGAGATATACAAGAGAACACAGAAAGGCAATTTAGGGAGCTCAGAAAACAACTCAATGAACACAAAGAATATATTTCCAAGAAAATTGAAACTATAAAAACAAATCAAACGGAGATGAAAAACTCAATTTACGAGATGAAAAATGAGGTAACAAGCTTAGTAAATAGAACAGGCCAGATAGAAGAGAGGATTAGTGAAATAGAAAACAAGCAACTTGAGGCACAACAGAGAGAAGAAGAAAGAGACTCGAAAATTTGAAAAAATGAGATAGCCCTACAAGAATTATCTGACTCCATCAAAAAGATTAACATAAGAATAATAGGTATATCAGAGGGAGAAGAGAGAGAAAATGGAATGGAGAACATACCCAAACAAATAATAGATGAGAAATTTCCAAGCCTGTGGAAAGAACTAAAGCCTCAAATTCAAGAAGCAAACAGAACTCCGAGTTTTCTTAACACCAACAAACCTACTCCAAGGCACATCATAATGAAATTGGCACAAATCAACAGCAAAGAAAAAATTCTCAAGGCAGCCAGGGAAAAGAAGAATACAACATATAAAGGAAGGCCCATTAGATTATCACCAGATTTCTCAGCAGAAACTCTACAAGCTAGAAGAGAGTGGACCCCAATATTTAAAGTCCTGAAAGAGAGGAACTTTCAGCCATGAATACTATACCCATCAAAGCTATCCTTCAAATATGAAGGAGAAATAAAAACATTTACAGATACAGAAAAGATGAAGGAATTTATCATCAGAAAATCCCCACTCCAGGAATTACTAAAGGGGGTTCTACAATCAGATACAAAGAACAAAAAAAACAAAAAAAACAAAGCCACAGTAAAAGCTCCAAGAAGAACACAATAAAACCAAATTTAAACTGTAACAACAACAAAAAAAAAGGGGGGGGAGAGGATGGAGATTAACAGTAGCAAAGGACGATGGAGTGCAAAAGTACTCACAAAATAGTGCGCTACATTGAACAGGGTAGGAAACTTTTTCATTACTTAAAGGTAACTACCATTGAAAAAACCACCACAGAAGAACATGAGATAAAAAAGATAGCAACAGAGGAAAGATGTATGGAATACAACCAAATAAAAACAAAAGATAGAAAAACAAAAGAGAAGGATCAAACAACACACAAAACTAAAAGAAAGCAATCTATAAAATGGTAATAGGGAACTCACAAGTGTCAATAATTACACTAAATGTAAACAGATTAAACTCACCAATAAAAAGGCACAGAGTAGCAGAATGGATTAAAAAAGAAAATCCAACTGTATGCTGCCTACAGAAAACTCATCTAAGTAACAAGGATAAAAACAAATTCAAAGTGAAAGGCTGGAAAACAGTACTCCAAGCAAATAACATTCAAAAAAAAGCAGGTGTAGCAATACTCATATCTGATAATGCTGACTACAAGACAGCAAACATACTCAGAGACAAAAATGGCCATTTCATAATGGCTAAGGGGACACTGAATCAAGAAGACATAACAATTCGTTTTTTTTTTTTAATTTTTATTTATTCATTTTAGAGAGGAGAGAAAGAGGGGGAGAGAGAGAGAGAGGAAAGAGAGACAGGGGGGAGGAGCTGGAAGCATCAACTCCCATATGTGCCTTGACCAGGCAAGCCCAGGGTTTCAAACCGGCAACCTCAGCATTTCCAGGTTGACGGTTTATCCACTGCGCCACCACAGGTCAGGCAACATAACAATTCTTAATATATATGCACCAAACCAAGGAGCACCAAAATATATAAGACAGCTACTTATTGACCATAAAACAAAAACTGACAAAAATACAATCATACTTGGAGACCTCGATACACCTCTGATGGCTCTAGATCGGTTGATTCTAGAGAATCAACAAAGATATAGTGGCCTTAAACAAAACACTAGAGCACCTGGATATGACAGACATCTACAGGACATTTCATCGCAAAGTGACTATGTATACTTTTTTCTCCAGTGTACATGGATCATTCTCAAGAATTGACCATATGTTGGGCCACAAAACAACATCAGCAAATTCAGAAAAATCGAAGTTGTACCAAGCATATTTTCTGATCATAAAGCCTTGAAACTAGATTTCAACTACAAAAAAGAGGAAAAAAATCCCACAAAAATGTGGAAACTAAACAACACACTTTTAAAAAATGAATGAGTTGCCTGACCTGTGGTGGCGCAGTGGATAAAGCGTTGACCTGGAAATGCTGAGGTTGCCGGTTCAAAACCCTAGGCTTGCCCGGTCAAGGCACATATGGGAGTTGATGCTTCCAGCTCCTCCCCCCTTCTCTCTCTCTGTCTCTCCTCTCTCTCTCTCTCTCTGTCTCTCCCTCTCCTCTCTAAAATGAATAAATAAATAAAAATTAAAGAAAAATGAATGGGTCAAAGTAGAAATAAGTGCAGAGATCAAAAGATATATACAGACAAAAGAAAATGACAATACGACATATCAGAATCTATGAGATGCAGCAAAAGCAGTGATAAGAGGGAAATTCATATCACTTTAGGCAAACAAGGTAGAGCCCAAGTGAACCACTTAACTTCACACCTTAAGGAACTAGAAAAAGAAGAACAAAGACAACCCAAAACCAGCCGAAGAAAGGAGATAATAAAAATCAGAGCAGAAATAAATGAATTAGAGAACAGAAAAACTATAGAAAAAATTAATAGAACAAGGAGCTGGTTCTTTGAAAAGATCAACAAAATTGACAAACCCTTGGCAAGACTTACCAAGGAAAAAAAGAGAAAGAACTCATATAAAAAAAATCCAAAATGAAAAGGAGAAATCACCACGGACACCGTAGCTATACAAAGAATTATTGTAGAAGACTATGAAAAACTTTATGCCACTAAATTCAACAACCTAGAAGAAATGGATAAATTCCTAGAACAATACAACTTTCCTAGACTCAGTCAAAAAGAAGCAGAAAGCTGAAACAGACCTATTAGTAGAGAAGAAATAGAAAAAAACAATAAAAACCTCCCCCAAAATAAAAGTCCAGGCCCTGACGGCTATACCAGCGAATTTTATCAAACATTCAAAGAAGATTTGGTTCCTATTCTACTGAAAGTCTTCCAAAAAATTGAAGAAGAAGCAATACTTCCAAACACATTTTAAGAGGCCAACATAACCCTCGTACCAAAACCAGGCAATGATGGCACAAAAAAAGAAAACTACAGACCAATATCTCTAATGAATACAGTTGCTAAAATACTAAACAAAATACTAGCAAATCAAATACAACAACATATTAAAAAAATAATACATCATGATCAAGTGGGATTCATCCCAGAATCTAAAGGATGGTTCAACATACGTAAAATGGTTAACATAATACACCATATCAACAAAACAAAGAACAAAAACCACATGATCTTATCAATAGATGCAGAAAAGGCTTTCGATAAAATACAACACAATTTTATGTTTAAGACTCTCAACAAAGGGGTATAGAAGGAAAATATCTCAACATGATAAAGGCCATATATGATACACCATCAGCTAACATCATATTAAATGGCACTAAACTGAAGGCTTTCCCCCTTAAATCAGGAACAAGACAGGGTTGTCCACTCTCTCTACTCTTATTTAATGTGGTACTAGAGGTTCTAGCCAGAGCAATCAGACAAGACAAAGAAATAAAAGGCATCCATATCGGAAAAGAAGAAGTAAAGGTATCACATTTTGCAGATGATATGATCCTATACATCGAAAACCTCAAAGAATCCACAAAAAGAATACTAGAAACAATAAGCCAATACAATAAGGTCACAGGATACAAAATTAATATACAGAAGTCAATACCCTTTCTATATGCCAACAATGAAACAATTGAGAACGAACTCAAAAGAATAATCCCCTTCACGATCGCAACAAAAAAAATAAAATACTTAGGAATAAACATAACAAAGAAAGTAAAGGACTTATATAATGAAAACTGTAAACCATTGTTAAGGGAAATCGAAAAAGATATAATGAGATGGAAGAATATACCTTGTTCTTGGTTAGGAAGAATAAATATAATCAAGATGGCCATATTACCCAAAGCAATATACAAATTTAATGCAATTCCCATCAAAATTCCAATAACATTTTTTAAAGAAATAGAGCAAAAAATCATCAGATTTATATGGAACTATAAAAAACCCCAAATAGCCAAAGCAATCCTAAAGAAAAAGAATGAAGCTGGGGGCATTACAATACCTGACTTCAAACTATGTTATAGGGCCATGACAATCAAAACAGCATGGTATTGGCAGAAAAATAGACACTCAGACCAATGGAACAGAATAGAAAGTCCAGAAATAAAACCACATATATATAGTCAAATAATTTTTGATAAAGGGGCCAACAACACACAATGGAGAAAAGAAAGCCTCTTCAGTAAATGAAGCTGGGAAAACTGGAAAGCTACATGCAAAAGAATGAAACTGGACTACATATTGTCCCCCTTACTAAAATTAACTCAAAATGGATCAAAGATCTAAACATAAGACCTGAAACAATTAAGTACATAGAAGAAGACATAGATACTAAACTCATGGACCTGGGTTTTAAAGAGCATTTTATGAATTTGACTCCAAAGGCAAGAGAAGTGAAGGCAAAAATTAATGAATGGGACTACATCAGACTAAGAAGTTTTTGCTCAGCAAGAGAAACTGACAACAAAATAAAGAGAAAGCCAACTAAATGGGAAATGATATTTTCAAACAACAGCTCAGATAAGGGCCTAATATCCAAAATATACAAAGAACTCATAAAACTCAACAACAAACAAACAAACAATCCAATAAAAAAAATGGGAAGAGGACATGAACAGACACTTCTCCCAGGAGGAAGTACAAATGGCCAACAGATATATGAAAAGATGCTCATCTTCTTTAGTTATTAGAGAAATGCAAATCAAAACTGCAATGAGATACCACCTCACACCTGTTAGATTAGCTATTATTAACAAGACAGGTAATAGCAAATGTTGGAGAGGCTGTGGAGAAAAAGGAACCCTCATCCACTCTTGGTGGGAATGTAAAGTAGTACAACCATTATGGAAGAAAGTATGGTGGTTCCTCAAAAAACTGAAAATAGAACTACCTTATGACCCAGCAATCCCTCTACTGGGTATATATCCCAAAACTCAGAAACATTGAAACGTAAAGACACATGCAGCCCCATGTTCATTGCAGCATTGTTCACAGTGGCCAGGACATGGAAACAACCAAAAAGCCCATCAATAGATGACTGGATAAAGAAGATGTGGCACATATACACAATGGAATACTACTCAGCCATAAGAAATGATGACATCGGATCATTTACAGCAAAATGTTGGGATCTTGATAACATGATATGAAGTGAAATAAGTAAATCAGAAAAAACCAGGAACTGCATTATTCCATACGTAGGTGGGACATAAAAGTGAAACTAAGAGACATTGATAAGAATGTGGTGGTTACGGGGGGAAGGGGCAAAGGGAGAGGGAAAGAGGGAGGGGAAGGGGCACAAAGAAAACTAGATAGAAGGTGACAGAGGACAATCTGACTTTGGGCGATGGGTATGCAACATAATTGAATGACAAGATAACCTGTACTTGTTATCTTTGAATATATGTATCCTGATTTATTGATGTTGCCCCATTAAAAAATAAAATTATTAAAAAAATAATAAAATAAAATGAATAAATAAAAATTAATAAAAACAACAAGTTAAAAAAAATAAAAGAAAACAAAGACCTATAATTTAATGTAAATTAGTCCTATATTGATCGTGCCTACAAAACATAAGCAGAAATTCAATAGTAAAATGGTAACCCCCCAAAACACCTTGAAATGATAAGAAAAAAAATTATATAAATTATATAATTTCAGACAAACTAAAATGAAAAAAAATTTTAACCCAGAAACTCTCTTATGTCACTTCATAAGCATGTATACTTCAATAAGTAGAAAAGTCAAAAAGTCTTTTCCAAAATGAAACATTTAGCAATAAGACAAAGTGCTGCACAGAATAATAAATGTGCCTAATCTATACAAGTATTGGACATATAACATACTAATTATAATTATAAATTATATTACTATATTACTATTATTATATTACTAAATTACTACCTCTTCCTGTCTAACATTTCATTGAAAAATATAAAAAGCTATAATAACAATAATAATTTATTATCTCTCACCATTTTTTGTGAGTCAGAAATTCAGGGGTAGTTCAATAGGGCAGCTCTGGTTAAGAATCTCTCATGAGGTTGCAATTAGATGTTGGCTGGGGCTACAGCCTTAATGAATAATTGATTTCCAAGCTTTTTTGCTACATTGTTTACATGTTGTTTATTTCCAGCGGGTCACTCCTCTGTGCTACTTGAGCATCCTCATGACATGACTGGCAACTGGCTACTCCATAGACCAGGGGTCGGGTAACTTTTTGGCTGAGAGAGCCATGAACGCCACATATTTTAAAATGTAATTCTGTGAGAGGCATACAACGACCCATGTACGTTACACATTATCCAATAAAAATTTGGTGTTGTCCTGAAGGACAGCTGTGATTGGCTCCAGACACCCACAACCATGAACATGAGCAGTAGGAAATAAATGTTGTAATACATAAGAATTTTTATATTTTTAACGTTATTATTTCTTTTTATTAAAGATTTGTCTGTGAGCCAGATGCAGCCATAAAAAGAGCCACACCTAGTTCGTGAGCCATAGGTTCCCGACCTCTGCCACAGACCAATGCAGAAACTGCAATGTTTTTTAGAGCCTAGCCTTAGCATCCATATATTTCTTATTCATGATTTTCTTTTGGTTATAGGACTATAAATGAAACCTAAAAATTGGTAAAAAAAAAATTACATTGTTTTTATAAAGACTTAATATAATAAAGACATCAGTTTTTCCCAATTCACTTAAAACTTCATTTGGGTCTTGTGAAGATTTTGTATAGTTGATTTGAAATGCATCTGAGAGTAAAAACCACCGAGACATTCCTGGAAAAATAGAATATGTCCTAACTTATATTGATTATGTTAATAAACTCTGTGGGAACTGATAAATTGTCTTAGGAAGCTGATAAACAGACCCACTCATACATGAAAACTTGATCCAAAACAGAACTGACAAGTGGGAAAATGATGGACTGTTCAACAAATCGTGATTATCCATATGAAATAATAAGAAATTGAATCCTTGCTTCATGCAAAAAAAATCAGTTCCAAAAGGAATGAAGATTTATATATAAAAGTTAAAACTTAAAGGTTTTAAAATTATAAGATAAGATAATGCCTTTATTTTGTGTGGAGAAGTTCTTAAGAAAGTTGCAAAAAGTAAAAAGAATTAAATGAGATCATAGATAGATGAAAGATGGATAGATGATGATAGATGATAGATAGATAGATAGATAGATAGATAGATAGATAGATAGATAGATAGATGATAGGTAGATAATAACATTGAAGAAAGTACCGGTTGTTCCTCACAGACTACCATAAAGTGAGGAAAAGTAAAAAACACAAAATGTAAGCTTACATTCTTATAACTGACAAATTATTAGAACCCAGAATATGTTAAAAACCATACAGATTAATAAAAAATGACAACTAAATAGTAAAATATATACAATTAATTATTGCATAACTAAATAGAAAAATGCCAAGAAACTAATGAGAAATTCTCAGATTTGTTAACAAAATGGGAATGCTAATAAATACTGCAATTAAATATAGTTGAATGTGTATACTTCACTCATAGGAGTAAATGTTGGATCAACTTTAGAAAGTTCATTTTAACTGGTTAAGTTCAAAATATTTGGCCCTGGCTGGTTGGCTCAATGGTAGAGCATCCACCTGTAGTGTGGAAGTCCTGGGTTCAATTCCTAGTTAGGGCACACAGGAGAGGTGATCATACATTTCTCTCCCCTCTTGCCCCCTTCTCTGTTTCTCTTCTTAGCTCTCTCTCTCTCTCTCTCTCTCTCTCTCCCCCTCTCTCTCTCTCTCTCCCCTCCTGATTTGAACATGTTCACTTGGGTGCTGAGGATGGCTCCGTGGTATCTCCACCTCAGGTTGTGAGCATGGCCCTAGATGAGGGTTGCAGGGTGGATCCCTATTGGTGTGCATGCAGGAGTCTGTCTTTCTATGTCCCCTCCTCTTACTTAAAAAAATATTCAGCCTGACCTGTGGTGGTGCAGTGGGTAAAGCGTCGACCTGGAACACTGATGTCGCCGGTTCAAAACCCTGCACTTGTCTAGTCAAGGCACATATGGGAGTTGATGCTTTCTGCTCCTCCCCCCCCACCTACCCCTGTTTTCTCTCTCTCTCTCTCTCTCTCTCTCTCTCTCTCTCTCTCTCTCTCCTCTCTAAAATGAATAAATTAAAAAAAAGAAAAAATATTCATCGGCCCTGGCCAGTTGGCTCAGTGGTAGAGCGTCGCCCTGGCATGTAGGAGAAGCACCCATCTGCTTCTCCGGGTTCAATTTCCAGCCAGGGCACACAGGAGAAGCACCCATCTGCTTCTCCACCCCTCCCCCTCTCCTTCCTCTCTGTCTCTCTCTTCCCCTCCTGCAGCCAAGGCTCCACTGGAGCAAAGTTTGCCCGGGCACTGAGGATGGCTCTGTGGCCTCTGCCTCAGGCACTAACTAGAATGGCTCTGGTTGCACCAGAGCTACGTCCCAGATGGGCAGAGCATCGCCCCCTGGTGGGCATGCTGGGTGGATCCTGGTCGGGCGCATGCGGGAGTCTGTCTGACTGCTTCCCCGTTTCCAACTTCAGAAAAATACAAATATATATATATATATATTCAAACTCCTCTCAGAAATACCATTTTAAAAATAAACTGTCTAGATAAGATAGTGTACATGTGCACCAGGCAAGACACGTGAGTGTATAAATTCACAAGAGAAACAACTTTTAATTATTTAATTACAATGCATTAAAAAATTCATTGGGTGAAAAAAGAATAGCTAAGATGAAGTATATATACCAGCTGACTAGAATATTTGATATTCTAGAATTCTAGTAGTGCTTTACTGCTTCTGCTTTTTTTCTTCTTCTTAAAGCATTCTCCTTAAACCAATTGCTTCTTATCTGCATCACTTGGGAGGTTGTTAAAAATTCAGAATATTGGGCTCTGCCCTACAGATTTAGCATCTGTATTGTATCAAGATATCCTGGGTTTTAAATGTACATTTTTCATAGTTTAAGAAACCTTGCTATAGTGAAGATGAGTGAATCATCCACTCACAATTTCTTAAACTATCTAGTAAGATCAACTGTTTGTTTGGTTTTTTTTTAATTGCAATCTCTAAGAAATATCTTTATGAAACAATTGGACTTCCTGAGAGAGGTCCTTTAAAGACAGCACAATCTTCTCTGGTTGGAAGTTGTTGCTTGTTTTTTAGTAATAATTATTACATTTTATTAGTTTGTTCTGAATATGTTTCATAAGATTGCATCTCTATGTCCCTTTTTCTTTGGACAATGTATGAATTTAACTACTGAAATTGGTAAATTCAAGAAAATCCCTAGGCTAGTGTTTCTCTAACATCTTCATCAGATTCAAAAGTGGTACTAGTTCAAGTGCAAACTATTAAGCAATGTGCAACATGCAATGAATCTGGATTTGACACCAAATTTCTACCACCCATATTTTTAACAAGCCCCACATTCTAAATATTATGAAACATTGGATTCTTTCCTTAATAAGCTCAACAATGAGCAAGTACTCTTGTTGTTCTTTTTAATTATGATATTTAACCTATTTTGAAGCTTTTAATTATAAACATCTATATGAAAGGCTAACAAACACTAAGAAATTAATGCTCACGACTCCCTGGTTCAGGAATCTTTGAGCCTTTATAGGCTTATGCTTTCTAGGATATTTTCCATTGCTTTACTTATTCTTTATAACTTCAATGAGTTGAAAGCTAGACTTACACTCATAGCTACGTGCAGAAATAATAAATGAACAGATATATTAGACCTAAATAAATTATACCAATATATATATATTTTTTTTACAGAGACAGTGAGAGTCAGAGAGAGGGATAGATAGGGACAGACAGACAGGAATGGAGAGAGATGAGAAGCATCAATCATCAGTTTCTCGTTGTGACACCTTAGTTGTACATTGATTGCTTTCTCATATGGGCCTTGACCATGGGCCTTCAGCAGACCGAGTAACCCCTTGCTCAAGGCAGCGACCTCGGTTCCAAGCTGATGAGATTTGCTCAAACCAGATGAGCCCACGCTCAAGCTGGGGAGCTCAGGGTCTTAAACCTGGGTCCTCCACATCCCAGTCCGACACTCCATCCACTGTGCCACTGCCTGGACAGGCTATACCAATATTTTGTATTTTTCAAATTACAAAGATAATTATTCCTTATTCCTTTTCATTCTTATCTGCATAGATTCACATAGATGAGATGATTGCTATTTCATGTTTATTATGAACTATTTTACTTTTCTTTATTAATACACAGGGTTCTTAACAGAAGAGTTAGTCCACATTGGCTATTAGAATGTCAAAGAAAAAGCAAATTGACAAAACTTTAGACTTTCAAGAAAAACATATCCATTTATGTCAGTCTTACAAAAGACAACAATGACATTGGAGCTATGATAAAAAATGACCCTATAAGTATGTATCAATTAGTGATAGGTAATACAATTTTGGTGTTGAAATTTAAAAATTACTCAAAATAGTAAATATATTCATATGTACCTTTGCAAAGAGCTTTTGTATAGTTAAGATTCTATAATTATTTTATTAAATCTACAGTATCTGAGAAGTTTTAAGTAACATAGCCAAGTAAAAATTAATAATAACATTAAGTTAGCAGCCTCACATATTCAACTATGTCACAGTTAAAAACAACAAAATAAAAAAACCACCACATTAAAACCTTCCTGACCTATAGATTATTTAAATGACTAAATATGCAACTAGAAAAGAGAAAATAAGAATCAATGAAAGGTTAGAGAAGTCAAAGTCCCTGAAGAAATAATTTATTGTTTTAGAACCCAAGATACCAATTATCATTATGATGAGAACATTTCCCATTTAAAGAAAATTATTTGAACATAAGTCTCTGTTTAATGTCATTGACATAAATATTAGTAGTCTTGAAAATCAGTCAACTGAAGAAAAAACTGCAGCTTTCCATCACTGCCATGCATTCTAACCAGTATAATCAGAACAGTACTGAAATCCGCCACCCTGCTTAACCTCAGTTTGTCTAAATTCCAAATAAAATCCTCATTTGTCTCATGTTGATGATTTTAGACAGTTTTGTCTTAGATACTGTCACTACTGTTACTGCTTCAGAATGAAGAAAATAAAAGATGTTATGTAAAACCATGTAAAAAATATAATCAAAGTAAAAAGTTGAAAATTTTTCTCTGGAGTTAAATCATTTGGGATTATTTACACTTAAAAATCAATTTTTGGCTTGAGACATTTGGGTAGAGGTTATTCCTTTTTGTCTCACAATCTGGAGAAGAGCCCATGTTATTTTCTATATCTAATGTTCAATTATTCACTTTAATTTAGTTCTAAATACCTCATTTGTTTTGTTACTGTCTCTGCTTCTGGATCTCATCAGAAACAAATTTTTCCTTGAGCCATTCAAAAATGGCCCCCAATTTGGAAGCCTTAAATTAAATATCAAAGACAAGTATTTTGTTTACAAATTTTGTACTCTACATAATGAGACCAAAGTTTTGCCTGAGGTTAAATGTAGAAAAAAAGAGTAAAAATTTTTTTTAATTGAATTTATTCAGGTGACATTGGTTAACGTAATTATACAGGTTTCAGGTAACCAATCCCATAACACATTCTTGTACACCATACCTTTTGTTCACCCCCCTCCATCACCATTTATCTCCCGTCTACCCTCGATCACTTCCCTTTACCAGCCCAGGCAATCACCACACTTTTGTCTGTGTCCATGAGTTTTTTTCTTTTTATTAATCTTTAAATACCATGAAAAGGCATATATGTACTAATGTTTAGAATCTCTACACCCCTTTATTTATAAACAGTGAACCTCGATACCATTAATCTTGACCATATTTATGTTAAATATAAATTTTTCATTGTCTTCTTGACTTGAAACTACTCATGATAAACTTTTTTAGAACTAAATATTAGTCATTGAGTCTCATGACAATGCTTTCCCACAGAAATGGGAATGGATGTAGCGCCACTTTTAAACTACAGTATTTAAAGTAGAATAATCAAAAAGAATGGGATCTAACATAATAACTTTAAAAAGTGTGACCAAAAACATGATTATGAAATACAATGAATATAGAACAGGGAATCTGTGGTATGACTGATGTAAAAATGTAAAATTTTTCATATAAAACAAATACTGAATAACAGATTCTTTAAGAAATGTTTAAAACAATTTTTTTGTAATCTATATATTTATTTATTCATTTATTTTTTTGACAGAGACAGTGAGAGAGTCAGAGAGGGGGAGAGATAGGGATAGACAGAGAGGAAGGAAGAGAGATGAGAAGCTTCACTTCTTCATTGTGGCACCTTAGTTGTTCATTGATGTAATCTCTTTAAATATACATTATACATGCTATGGCTAAATAAAATTAAAAGGATATATTTTATATAATGAACACATTTCTAATCACATCGCCAAAGACAAACAGGGTGAGTTGCATACCTGCATATGTGAATATTTATGTGTGTATCAGCCCAGAAATTGCCCATACCTATTTGATATAAAGTATATACATATACTTGTCTTCTTTACAGAAATGAAAGGTTATTATATTCATCTTCATCTATATCTTGCTATTTTCACTTATAGTATGATTTATTCCATATCAGCAATATATAGCCCTATTCCACTCCTGCTATCTCATTACAATAAAGTTCAATTATAGTCCTGAGTTTGGATGCTTCATAATTAATTTATTGTCTTCCTAATGAAGTTTTTCTTTTTGCTTTCCTAACTGCCTCAGACAAAACAAATTAAATAATAATGTAATAGTGGCTTTCTGACTTAAAGAAAGTTCTACAATTTTACCATTAAGTATGCTGATTTTTTTTATTTATATCCACATATACAGTCACCATGATAAGGAAGTTTCTGTCCATTCATCTGGTTCTATTCCACTGGTATTTTTGGTAGTTGTTCTATTTATACTTTTGTTTGTTTAATTTCATTTGGGTATATGAGTTTTTAGCAATATAGCTAATAAATTTTATGAAATACCTTATCTAAAATGATACAATATGCAGATGTTGTGTTATAAAATTATATGCCTGAAACCTACATAATTTTATTAGTTAATGTCACCCTAATAAATTCAGTTAAAAATAAAATGAAAACATCTCCCTTGCTTAAAATAAAAAATATAATTATGCAATTATAGAGGTTATCTTTATTCTTTTATGAATTATCATTATGATTTATATTTATATACTGCCTAATATTCAAATATTCTTTTATTATTAAATTCACTGGAATGACATAGGTTAGTAGCATCATATTGGTTTCACTGTACATTTCTATGACATATGATCTGTATATTGCATTGTGTACCCACCATTCAAATTCTCCCATCGAAGTACATACAGGCCTGACACAACTTAACTTCCAAGATCAGTCAAGATCAGGTGCATTCAGGGTGGCATGGCCATAGATTCCAAAGTCAAATCATCTGTCACCACGTATTTGGTCCCTTTACTTTTTACTACCTCCTCCCTGATATCACCATACTATTGTCTATGTCGGTAAGTTTCAATTTTACATCCCACATATGAGTAAAATCACATGTTTCTTGGCTTTTTCTGAGTGACTTATTTCACTTACCATAATATTCTCAAGGTCCATTCATATTGTCATGAATGGCAGTATTTCATCTTTTCTTATAGCTAAGTAGTATTCTATAATATACCTATATGTAACACATTTTCTTTATCCAATTCTTTATGGAAGGGCATCTGGTTGTCTCCAGATCTTGGCCACCAGTAATAATGCTGCAATAAACATGGGGGTGCATATATCCTTACAAATGAATGTTTTCAAGTTTTTCATGTAGATATTCAGAAAAAGATTGCTGGTTAATACGGTAACTCCATTCTTCATTTTTGTGAGGAACTGCCATGCTATTTTCCATAATGGTTTTACCAGATTCTATTCCTTCTGCAGTGAATAATGGTTCCTTTTTCTTCACAACCTCTCCAACACTTGTCATTACCTGTCTTTCTGGTAATAGCAATTCTAAAAGGTGTGAGGTGGTATCTCATTGTAGTTTTGATTTGCATTGCCCTAATACAAGTCAAGTTGAGCACCTTTTCATATATTGATTGGCTATCTGTATGTCTTCTTGGGAGAGGTGTCTCTTCAGTTCCTCTGCCCATTTTTTAATTGGACTATTTGTTTGGTGTTGAGTTCTTTGAGTTTTTTATATATTTTCAGTATTACCCCTTGTTGAAACTATTGTTTGCAACTATCTTCTCCCATTAGGTTGGCTGCTTTTTTCTTTTGCTACCAGTTTCTTTGCTGTACAAACTCTTTTTAGTTTGATATGGTCTCATTTATTTATTTTTGCCTTCATCTCTCTTGCCTCTGGGATCAAATTAATATAATGTTCTCTAAGATGAAGGTTCTTAAGTCTAGTACCTATGTTTTCTTCTATGTAATTTATTGTTTTAGATCTTATATTTAAGTCTTTGATTCATTTTGAATTAACTTCTGTACATGGAGATAAACTGTAGTCTTTTATCATTCTTTTGCATGGGGCTTTCCAATTTTCCCTATGCCATTTACAGATGAGGTGCTCTTTTCTTGATTGGGTGTTTTTGGTTTATTGGAAAAAATTATTTCCCATTTACATATAGTTTTATTTCTGAGCCCACAATTCTGTTTTATTGGTCTGTGTTTCTGATTTTCTGCCAGGACCATGCTGTTTTGATTATCATGACTCTGTAGTATAATTTAAAGTCAGGCTGTGTGATACCTCCAGCTTCACTCTTTTTTCTGATGACTTCTTTAGGTATTCAAGTGATTCCATACAAATCTGATGATGTATTTGTTCTACTTATTTAAAATTAACATTGAGATTTTGATGGTGCTTGTATTAAATCTGTACATTGTTTTGGGAAATATGGACATTTTAATCATATTGATTCTTCCAATCCATAAAAATAAAATATCTTTCCATTTCATCATTCAAGAATTCTTTTTTGCCTGACCAGGCAGTGGCACAGTGAATGGAGTGTCGAACTGGGATGCAGAGGACCCAGGTTCAAGACCCCAAGGTCACCAGCTTGAGCGTGGGCTCATCTGGTTTGAGCAAAGCTCACCAGCTTGAACCCAAGGTCACTGGTTCGAGCAAGGGGTAACTCGGTCTGCTGAAGGCCCACGGTCAAGGCATATATGAGAAAGCAATAAATAAACAACTAAGGTGTCGCAATGAAAAACTGATGATTGATGCTTCTCATCTTTCTCTGTTCCTGTCTATCCCTATCTATCCCTCTCTCTGACTCTCTCTCTCTCTGTCTGTCTCTATAAAAATATATATATATTCTTTCTATTTAATTGATTGGTTTTATAGAGATGGGGGGCATTCATTTGTTTTTCCACTTAGTTGTACATTCATTGTTTGCTTTCCATAAGTGCCCTGACCATGGATCAAACCCACAACCTTGATATTTTGGAAAGGTGTTCTAGTCAACTGAACTAATGAGCTAGGGCCCAGTGATTTTGTCATTTCAAATATACCCGTTTGTTAATAAAAAATGAACTTTAAAGTATTTCCTTGTTCTCTTTACCGGAGTCTTTCAAATGGTTTTAAAACTGTATAAGTTTGAGAGTGTGTTAATATCAAGTTATACAATTATCTAGGTTGGTGAATTTATCAAGATAGAAGGGGGCTTTTCAATAAGCTATTCAATTTTTTCTATGCCAATTAGTTTATTTAGAATTTATATGCCCTGGCCGGTTGGCTCAGCGGTAAAGCGTCGGCCTGGCGTGCGGGGGACCCGGGTTCGATTCCCAGCCAGGGCACATAGGAGAAGCGCCCATTTACTTCTCCACCCCCCCACCCCCTCCTTCCTCTCTGTCTCTCTTTTCCCCTCCCGCAGATGGCCCGGGCGCTGGGGATGGCTCCTCAGCCTCTGCCCCAGGCACTGGAGTGGCTCTGGTCACAACAGAGCAACGCCCCAGAGGGGCAGAGCATCGCCCCCTGGTGGGCGTGCTGGGTGGATCCCGGTCGGGCGCATGCGGGAGTCTGTCTGACTGTCTCTCCCCGTTTCCAGCTTCAGAAAAATCAAAAAAAAAAAAAAAGAAGAATTTATATAACTTCACAGCTCTGCACCCTATCCTGAAATACATCCTTAAAAGTTCTAATAATAAAATTGATTTTCCTGTGTGATGACCAAAGTAAAACAAAACAAAAACTTCACTAAATTATTTCCCAGTATGAATTCCATTAATGGTGATCTTCCCAAGGTGGTTGGATTGAAATACTGACTACCAACACACTTGGTTTTTCATACTCTAGTCTCTGTCTACTCTTCTAGTCATAGCTTTCACCAGTCCAATTCAGACAGTCCGTCATAAGGAAATACCTATAAATTCCAGAGCTGTAACATTGGCCCAGGACCTTGTGGATTTACATTATCATTTCCTGAAGCCTGTAATTCAGGCCAAATATAACCATTCCCTGGACACTTAGGAGCTCAGTCTGGTTTTACTCCTCCTCATTATTTTTCTTAGCATTCTTCAAAGATTTTTATCAAGCCATTATCAACTGTCATAATTATTTATTTGTATTTCTGTCTCCTTTCCTTATGCTTCTAAGGAATTCTGACAATTAATACTTTTTTGGGCTATCTTTAGTACCTTGCCTGTGGGATGATAGAGTAGAATAATGAGTGTAGAATGTAAAAGTTCAGTTTATAAACACAAAAGAACCTTAATGTTATTACTACTAAAATGAGGATTGCTATCACATTGAAAAAAATATTATATAAATTTTTCTTACTTTATTCCACAAGTTTATCTTCAACTTCTAATATTATTCAATATAATAATAACCTTATATAAAACCTTTGGAAAATACCATGTCTTCAGCTCAAAAATAAAAACAAACAAACAAATAAAAACAACACATAAAACCCTGCTAACCAAGTGAAGCAAAACAAAGTTAAGGTCATTGATGTCTAAAATACAATCATGCATTGCTGAATGACAGGGACACTTTCTGAGAAATACATTGCCAGGCAATTCTGTCATAGTGTGAACATAATAGAGTGGACTTACACAGACATAGATAGTACAGCCTACTGCACACCTACACTGTATGGTATAGCCTATTGGTCCCAGGCAACAAACCTGTACAGTATGTTACTGTACTGAATACCATAGGCAATTGTAACACATAGTAAATATTAGTGTCTAAACATGTCTAAATATAAAAAAGTTACAGTAAAAATACATTGTAAAAGTTAAAAATGGTGCACTTGTACAGGGCAGTTAACATGAATGGAACCTGCTGAACTGTATGTAATTTGCTCTGGGTGAGTCAGTAAACAGTGAATAATTGTGAAGTCCTAGGACATTACTATATATCAATATTTCTGTAGACTTTATAAGCACTGTACACTTAGGCTACACTAAATTTATTTAAAGTTTTTATTTCATAAATAACAAAATACCTTGGATTACTGTAGTTTTTACTATATAAACTAAGTTATTTTAACACTTGTAATAATACAACTTAAAATATAAACACATTAAATGTGTATTTTTTTCTTAATATCCTTATTCTATAAGCTTTCTTCTCATTTTCATTTTCTTTTTACTTTTAAAATTTTTGTTAAAACTAATTTTAAAAAAACCCTGGCTGGATAGCTCGGTTGGTTAGAGCATCGTCCCAAAGTACAGAGGTTGTCAGTTTGATCCCGGGTCAGGGCACATACAGGAGCAGATCTATGTTCCTCTCTCTTCTCTTCTCTTCTCTTCTCTTCTCTTCTCTTCTCTTCTCTTCTCTTCTCTTCTCTTCTCTTCTCTTCTCTTCTCTTCTCTTCTCTTCTCTTCCCTTCTCTCTCTCCCTTCTTCTCTCACTAAAATAAATCAATAAAAAAGAAACTAAGACACAAACACACATATTAGCTTAGGCTTACACAGGGTCAGGATCATCAATATCACTGTCTTTCACCTCCACATCTTGTTGCACCAGCAGGCTTTCAGGGGCATAACACACATAAAATTATCATCTCCTATAATAATAATTTCTTCTTCTGGAATAACTTCTGAAGGATTGGCCTGCCTGATACTTTTTTGAGGAGATCTCACCCTTTTTAGAAATATGTCCATTTTGATTTGCACTCTTTTTTTTTTTTTAGATTTACTTGTAAGCAGATAATGTACCGTGAACATTCCTGCCTATTAATAAAGACCTTCTGGTGTTGGGGGTTTATGTTTTCAAACTTTTTAAAAAAGTAAACGCTTCTGCTAAACTTTTTACTGTGAATTGTCACAGTGGTTCTTTTTATTCCCCTGCACTTTCCTTTTTCTCTTGACTCTTCTGCTACACATTCCTGTTCCAGTTCCAACACCTTTTTATTCATCCTCAGTGACAACCTCTAGGAGCTTCTCATGTTATCCTCATCCATAGCCAGGTTAAAGTGTTTTGCCATCTCAAACTGCCTTGTTGATTTTTTGCAAACTTCTCATCCTCGTCAACTGATTTGAAGTCATGAACAAATTCTTAAGTCTTTTCTTTCAGATGGCATTCATACACTCCTTCATGACATCTCCCTTGACCCACCCAAGGTTATTAATGGTGTCATTGACGCAGAACTGCAACAGTGTCTTCCTGAGTTGCAGCAATATCCCAGGCAAAGATCCTTCTCAGGTAGTTAGCCTTAAATGATGCTATAACTTCCAGATCCATTGGTTGTAAACAAAGATTGTGTTTGGAGAGAGAAATAACACTTTGATACTGAGATGAAGATCATCAGTAAAAGGAGGGTGTCTACGAGCAGTATTAAAATTAAGCAAAATCTTGAAATGTATGTTATTCTTCAAATACTACTTTAGCATAGCAATTCAAGGAGCAAGAGGGTCATCCTTAACATTTTATTAGTCCTGTAGTACAGTGGGGAGGGTGGGCTTATTGATATGCTTGATGGCCCTGAGGTTCTCAGTACACCAGATCACAAAAGGATTCAAGTTGTAGCCTACAACATTTCTCCAAGTAAGATTGTTATCCTGACTTGTACTTCTATGGCTGAAAGTCCATTCAGGCACCTGTTTCCAGAATGAGGAGATTTGGAAATATCCATAATAAATATTTTCTCTGGGAAGAAATGATGCAATCAAGGCTGTGATTCTCATAACATGACACAATATTTTACAACAAACTATTTTTTATTAGGAAAGTACAAAAGTACACACTAAAGTAACCAGAAAAGTATAGTATAGTAAATATATACAACTAGTAATATGGTCATTTACTATCATTAGCAAATATTTTGTACTGTACATAGTTGTATGTGCTATACTTTTACACAGCTGACAGTGCAGTAGATTAGTTTATACCAGCATCACCACAAACATGTAATGAAGGCACTGCACTATGATGTAACAGCACACAATGCTACAACTTCAGTAGATGATAGAAACTTTTCATTTCCATTATAATCTTTCCAGACCATTGTCATATATGCAGCCTGTTCTTCACATAAACATTATTATGAGGTGCATGCCTATATAGAAATTTCAACCACATCCTCCTAGTAATCCCCTGTCAACTGAAAAAGAGAGGAAAGGGACTCTGCATTTTATATGTGAAGAAACTAAATGTAAATAACTAAAACACTTAAAATCACATTGTAAAACAAATTAGAATTTTATACTCTTGGCTTTCAGTATTAAGTAACATAAATGAAAGTCACTATCCACTTTGTAATTTTCTTATTGAGAATTAGCTATTATCTCTCATTTAAAAGGGTATTGATTCAAATATTGCAATCTTAAATCTAAGATACTGAGAGGTAACTTGAATGTATACCAGAAAAATGGAATAGCATAGCTCACATTTCAGTCTCTGTGTTACTTAAAACTGAGGAAATTATGTCTGAGAGATCAAAGAAAGGAAATGCCTATTTTAACTTTCAAAACCCTTCAAGGAAAGGAAATAGAATTTGGATTCAAGGAAATAAAGGTGCCACTTTAAGAAAAGGAGGTTTTATTCTTTCTTAGCAATTGAATTTACTCAGTGAAATGATATAGTAAAAATGATTTTTTAACATACTGTCAGTGACCTATGCTGTGCATGTAAGAAATTTTCATTTCTTATTTGATGCAATTTATTTTCTAAGTTAGCCTTAGGTCTTCTGTATCTTCAACAGTTCAGCTAGCTATATTTTGATGATATATAATACCATCCATTTCTTCAATATCAATCATACATATATCTTTAAACCCAGTTGTTACATTTCTCTCCTTTAATTTCTCATCCGTCTATAAAATATTGAAAGGAAGGGAGAAAAGAAAAAAAGAAAAGGAGGCAGGAGTTTTATTTATTCAATAGTTGGAAATAATTTACACAAGTATCCAAAAAGTCTAGAAAATCCATGTAACTATTGTTTCTTTAGGCCAAATACAATAGAACTTGTAAAATACTGAAGACATTCAAATAATTTTCTGTCTTTTTCTTAGTAGTAACTTCCTATTCTTCTTTTGGGTAATGTTGAATGCATATGTATGTGAAAACAGATTGTGAAGGTATAATCATTTATGTCAGGGGAACACAAATGAAGTTAGGGGACCATGAAGAAGTTTGTCTTACAAATATTCCACCCAGCATGTTTCTCCACAAAAGTTTAAACTTTTCAGCCATACCTGTGATAGGGGAACTCAAGAGTTAAAATTTAGCTTTAATAATAAATAATAAAATTAGTGATTAATGCAACTAAAAAGCTTTGTTCCAGGAGCTGGATAATTGAATGGGCCTATGACTTTATGAGGTTACTAGCAATTCACCATTGTTCACCAGCCCCAGGAGATCCACAAACAAAATGGTATCTAAGTACAGATGATCCAAGGATGGAATGCCCACTGACAAGAATACAGATAAAGAATATCTGGTCAACAGATGAAAAAAAGAAGAATCTCTGGACTGCAACTTTTATCTAATTAACTTTTTCCTAAATTTCCCTTTTTTCCCCTTATAAAATAGGTTGGCTGAGATGAGGTATTAAGACTATTTTGGGGGGTACAGAACCCCCATCTTCTCAGATTGCTGGCCATCTGAATAAAGGGCCCTAAAGATTGAATCTTTGTCTTATTTATTTGACTGAGTGGTGACAAGCAGTATGAATGTAGATATTTTTCCAGTTTCACGGGGACCTTATGTCTTTCTCACTATGACAATCAGATCATCTGCATTTTATTTTATTTAAGTGAGAGGAGGGTAGAGAGAGAGAGAGATTCACACATTTGCCCTGGCCAGCATTCACCTGGCAACCCATTTGGAGCCAATGCTCTGACCATCTGTGTCCGTGCTCACAACCAAGTTATTTTGAGCACCTGAGGTAAAGGCTTCACAGAGCCATTCCTAGTATCTGGGGCCAATGCACTGGAATCAATGAAGCCATGGCTGCAGGAGCGAGAGAGAGAGAGAGAAAGAGAGAGAGAGAGAGAGAAAGGGGAGGGGTGGAGAAGCAGATGGTCACCTGTGTGTCCTAACCAGGAATCCAGTCCAGGACCTCCACATGCTGAATGGATGCTCTACCACTGAGCTAACTAGCCAGGGCCTCATTTGAATTATTTGCCTTGAAAGGAGCAAACTCAGTTAGGTCTACCAGCATTTTCTTTTGGTTGTTGCACTCAACCAAATTCAATCAATCCCATAATCCTTCATTTACATAAAAAGAGTCAGATGTTACATGTAATGATGCATGTAACCCGAGGCTTTACATGCCCTGCCTTTCTTTCTTCTCTTCTGAGTATACTTCAGACTACAACATGAATCTGAATTTCCTGCTTACAACTTCTGACACTCAAATAAATGCATTTTTTTTTCTTTTAGTTTAAGCCTCTTTCTTGGTTTACATATAATAAAATAGGATAGTAAAAAAATGCATGGGATACTTTAACTCCTATCATGCATTAATCCTGTTATTGTAGTTTAAAGTAGTACTTAACTATGAATATGTTTATAGGGTTAAATTTTCTCTTACAGAGTTCAAAATTATAATCTCAAGGGGAAATAAGAGGTCATTCTGATGTTTCATATACCATCAGTAAAATAGAAATTAGTACAACTTGGCTTTATTGCAACAATCATAAAAATAAAAATTACTAGAAATTATATAGCCCATTTAGAATTCAGTTGCGAGAACAGATTTTCTAGTTATTTCTCTTCTTTCATTAATAAATTCTCTGTACAGCAAAAATAATTTGAAAATGAATAGTTTTAATCTATTTCTCTATTTTAAGCTTAATAATTTTATCTAATGTTGAGGATCACATAAATTGCCAATGAAAATAACCCTTATTCTTCATTTTTGTTTGGAGTAGATATGGATGGCACCAGAAAATGAAACTGTGATTGTAAAAGAAACGAATACAGGTCAATCCTTTCTAGCTAATATACTAACACAATTGTTGTGTATCACATAATAAATAGTTTTATATGCACATTATAGAAAAAGCTTAGCCTATAGCTCATTTGCCATTATAAACATACTGTACCAGGAAAACTTGGATGACAGGTAATTCACAAATACAATATCCTATACTAATTGAACTAGAATGGAATAGAAAAACAGTCATCAGAAGTGATTTCACATGCTGATAACTTTCTGAATTGAAAATAGTATCTTCTCTCTGGGGGTAGGGAAGGATATATTGTGCAGTCTTAAACCAACAAGACCTGTATTTCTCCATGTCTCATGAGAAAGAAGGATCTAACAGTACAGATTTACAGTATAAAGTAAAAATACCTAGGAAAAAAGGGGTAATTGGAAATGAAAAAGGCTACAATGGCAAGGACAAATAGAATTCCATGCCCTGTTTAAATGATAACTTCTGCTTTTCTACTTCAACTTATTTATACATACCTTAATTTTGCCAGATTCCCTTATCATATGCCTCCCAAATATCCCCCCTAAAGAAATGTTTCATGATAAGTCTTTTGCATAAATCCAAAAGATACTCCATGGATATTAGTTAATAATGTTGACACTGAATTCTGTTATTACATGCAGGGCACATTGTGCTAATAAGAAACTAAAAAAAAAGAGTATCAAGGAGGACGACTTTAATACTTTATGTATTTTGCAAAATTAAAAGCAACCTTTTTGTAAAGAGACAGCAAATACAGATGAATAGAATTTCTAATTATATTCCCTTATCAAGACTATTTTCTGATGAAAATGGCAAGTGACTCTTTTCTTCTTTCATGCTTTTGAAAAACGCCAAAGAAATATTCTAATTTTCTGTATAACATTAAAAAGATGAAATCTGGAAGTTTTGTTTCACTTAATAAAAGAATAGAAGAAATTGTATTTTGTAGATATTTTAGTCCGTAAGCAACTTGCATTTTCAACCATGACATGCAATGCAATTTGCTATTTTAAAAACAAAACTAGATTCAACAAAAGTGAAATGTTGTGCTATTTATAGCATATTATTATGATACCAAATATCTCATTTTTAAGATAATCTATTTGAATTAAAATTCCCTAAGATTATGACATATTTACTTAATATTGGACATCTGGTGGCTATACCTAGATTTATCAACTCCTCAATTAAAATATGGATTCAATAGAATCATTCAAACAGAACCTTCCTATGACAAATATAGGAAACAAAAGGAGTACAATTCCATAATATATTCATATATTAAAGTATTCAAATGTTACCTTACATCTAAAATATAATGCATAATTACATTAAGTATCGGTAATGAGATACAAGTGAGAATTATCTAATCATTGAGTGATTTATACTGTGTGAAGTGGCTTATTACAAGAGCTATTTGATATGATCTTTGATATATATCCTGCTCACCAAAATTAAGAGGTGTTTCAAAATGAATATGAAGCGTTAAAATATCCCCTAATGTAGTAAGGAACACGACATACTATAACTTAGTTTACTAAATACGTGGACTAAAGTCAAAGCATTGGAGAAATTTTGGATATTAGGAAGAGAAGTAACAGAAATAAGCAGTGAGTTCTACATATTATTGGTTATAGACATAGCTCACCTACTAGAACTGCAAAAATTGGATATATGCTACTAAATGCAAAAGCTGCTTATGGGTGATAAAGAAACAATTCTATTTCCTGTCATCATGACACTTACATCCAATAAGAAACAAATATTAAGTAATTATTCTATAAATAAATAAATGACATACATGTAAAAATGTTATTAATAAAGAAATGTACATGTTAATATAAAATATTTAAAGCATAAGGTTTAATTTAGGTTATTCAAAGACTTTCTGTGGCAGAGAAGTGACATCAGAGAAATGGCACCATGAGGAGCACAACCAACAAATCTCCCCAAAATTTCAACAAGTTCATAAACCAGAGACAGAAAAATCTATGCTTGGAGCATCTGGGAGTCCCACATACTGAAAACAAAGTGCTATCAACAAGACCACCCTCAGATGCAATTAAGAAAAGGAAACTGAATATCATGGATATAAAAGATAAAGAAGTAGCACAGATAGATGTGGAAAAATCTATGGAGAAAAAACTTAATATATTGGAAACCTTGGAGCTAAATGACAGAGAATTTAAAATAAAAATCCTAAAAATACTCAGAGATATACAAGAAAACACGGAAAGGCAATTTAGGGAGCTCAGAAAACAACACAATGAACACAAAGAATATATTACCAAGAAAATTGAAACTATAAAAACAAATCAAACAGAGATGAAAAACTCAATTCATGAACTGAAAAACGAGGTAACAAGCTTAGCTAATAGAACAGGCCAGATAGGGAGAAAAGAAAGCCTCTTCAACAAATGGTGTTGGGAAAACTGGAAAGCCACATGCAAAAGAATGAAACTCGACTACAACCTGTCCTCGTGTACTAAAATTAATTCAAAATGGATCAAAGACCTAAATATAAGACCTGAAACAATAAAGTACATAAAAGAAGACATAGGTACTAAACTCATGGACCTGGGTTTTAAAGAACATTTTATGAACTTGACTCCAATGGCAAGAGAAGTGAAGGCAAAGATAAATGAATGGGACTACATCAGAATAAAAAGTTTTTGCTCAGCAAGAGAAACTGATATAAAAATAAACTGACAGCCAACTAAATGGGAAATGATATTTTCAAACAACAGCTCAGATAAGGGCCTAATATCCAAAATATACAAAGAACTCATAAAACTCAACAACAAACAAACAATCCAATAAAAAAATGGGAAGAGGACATGAACAGACAATTCTCCCAGGAAGAAATACAAATGGCCAACAGATATATGAAAAGATGCTCAGCTTCATTAGTTATTAGAGAAATGCAAATCAAAACTACAATGAGATACCACCTCACCCCTGTTAGATTAGCTATTATCAACAAGACGGGTAATAGCAAATGTTGGAGAGGCTGCGGAGAAAAGGGAACTCTCATCCACTGTTGGTGGGACTGTAAAGTAGTATAACCATTATGGAGGAAAGTATGGTGGTTCCTCAAAAAACTGAAAATAGAACTACCTTATGACCCAGCAATCCCTCTACTGGGTATATACCCCAAAAACTCAGAAACATTGATATGTAAAGACACATGTAGCCCCATGTTCATTGCAGCACTGTTCACAGTGGCCAAGACATGGAAACAACCAAAAAGCCCTTCAATAGAAGACTGGATAAAGAAGATTTGGCACATATACACTATGGAATACTACTCAGCCATAAGAAATGATGACATCAGATCATTTACAGCAAAATGGTGGGATCTTGATAACATTATATGGAGTGAAATAAGTAAATCAGAAAAAAACAAGAACTACATGATTCCATACATTGGTGGAACATAAAAATGAGACTAAGAGACATGGACAAGAGTGTGGTGGTTACCAGGGGTGGGGGAAGGGAGGACATAGGAGGGAGGGAGGGAGAGAGTTAGGGGGAGGGGGAGGGGCACAGAGAACTAGATGGAGGGTGACGGAGGACAATCTGAATATGGACGAGGGGTATGCAACATAATTTAATGACAAGATAACCTAGACATGTTTTCTTTGAATATATGTACCCTGATTTATTAATGTCATCCCATTAACATTAATAAAAATTTATTTAAAAAAAAGAACAAGCCATATAGAAGGTAGGATTAGTGACATAGAAAATAAGCAACTTCAGGCACAACAGAGAGAAGAAGAGAGAGTCTCAAAAATTTTAAAAAATGGACGTCAGAGTAATGGCAGGGTAGGAAGCGATACCAATAAATCTCCCCCAAAACTCAACAAGATCTTCAACCAGAAACAGAAAAACCTATACTTGGAGCATCCAGATGCTTCGCAATACACCCAAAGGTATGGTCGAGTGAAAAATTGGCTAAATATATAACCAAACCCCGAAGGAAATAGGGAGTAAGAAATGCTCTGCCTTCCTCACTAACCTAAACAGGGCGGCTTTCTCTGGTAACTGTGAATATAGAAACTGAGGCGGGCAAAGGGGGTGAATAGATCCAGGCCGCGGCACAAACGGCCGAACCAGGCTGTGGCACGAAGATCCAAGCCGAGGAAAAACTGATCCTGTGGCAACCCGGGCAATACAAGCTAACATCCTGTGGCAACCCGGGCAATACAAGCTAACACTCGTGCCAAACCCAAACAAAGAAAGACAAGCGGGGCGGCCATTTTATCTGGTCTCCTGGTCGGCGTGCGTGCAGTTAGTGGGTGAGAGATTTCTTCCTAGGCCCCGAGAGTGGGTGCCCGTGTTGCCCGACGGAGAGGCAGGGTCAGAGGCCTTTCTGTGGGCCGAGGGCCGAGTCTCTGGGCAGCCCCAGCGCCCTGGGAAAGCCATGCACGGGAGGGAGTGAGAACTAATTCCAATGGTGGAGATTTTCCATGCCGGATGGGGTTTCAATTAGAGGGAAACACGGCCAGCCTCATATTCTGGCCTGTGCGCGCAGATAGTGAATGAGAGATTCCTCCGAGTGCCTCGGCAGTGTGCGCCCGTGTTATTGCACAGAGGGGCAGAGTCAGGGGCCTTTGTGTGGGCCAAAGCAGAATCTCAGGCTGCCCCAGCGCCTTGCAAAAGTTGTGCACGGGGACAAAGCGAGACTCAATTCCAATGCTGCAACTTTTCCCTGCGGTTGGGGGTTTCACTCAGAGCGTGAGACTCCTGGCCGAATATCGTGGTCTGTGCATGCAGTGAGTGAGAGTTTCCCCCAAGCGCCCCGGAAGTGGGCACCCGCCTGTGTAACCGGACAGAGTGGCAGAGCCAGAGGTCTTTGAGTGGGCGGAAAGCCCGCCTGATTATGCTAGCAGCTCTGACTGACTGAGCCTTACCCAGAGCCCTGTGCTGAGTGGAAATAGAGTAGGGAGTTGCCAGCTCTTTGAGCCTCTTACTATCCAGGCAGAGGCAGCAGCAACCCCATAGCTGGATTATCAGGCTACTAATTGAGGAAGGAAAGACTAGGAGAAAGGCTCCAGGAACACAGACTCTCTCACTGTCGGAGCCTATAAATGCTAATGAGCCTCGACTGACAATGAGACTAAAGCACAATACATTACATTGCCATAGAGACTTATTAACTGCAAACCTCTACCTGAGCATGCCAAAGGGGTAGAACCCGGGGTACAGAGTCACCGACCAGGAGGAGGGAGAGAAAAGAAAAAGCAAGAAGATAACCTCTCAAAATCAAGAATAATCTGCAGACTTTATAACCTATCCCATTTTATTATATTTGTTCGTTTGTTTCTCTTATCTTCATTCTTGATACTTTTTTTCCTCCTCCAATTTGGCCGATTAACTCTCTGCCAGTCTTACTCTCTCCTCTCCTTGAACTACACTACCCATAAGTGTTACATCTCCCATTATTTTTTCTCTCCTCTTCCTTTCTCTCTATGAGGGTTGCACTCCAAAACCCTTAACTCTCTCTCTCTCTCCTTTCTTTTTTCTTCTTTTAGTGGTTCCCTCTTTTTCTCTCTCTCTTTCTTTTCTCCCTCTATATTAGTTTCTTCCTTTCTTCTTTACATCTTCTCTCATTCAAACCTCAATAACAAACAAATTATCTTATCTGGGACTCAAACTTATGTTTGTGGCATTTTGGGGGGTTTTTACTTCACCTTTTTAACTCACTACCAGTGCTCCCATCCCTGGCTCTCCATTTTATCTAGTTCTTGTTCCAATAAATACAATAGTAATTTTTTAATTTGTCCCCCCATTTCTCTGTTTTCCTCTTATTCCTCTCATCATAACTCTTAGACAATCAACACCTAAATGCAAATTATTTTATTCTTGACCCAAATTTTTTCCTTATTTGCTTTTTGTGGGTCCATTCCCTCTTTTTTTTTCTTTTTTTTTTTTTGCCCCTTTATTAATTTTCCCCAATTCAAGCCCTCCATCACAGGCATTGTTTGTTATAATTCACAGTTCACCATAAGATTTTCTCAAGAAAGAGGGGAGAGGAGAGGAGAGGAAAAAAGGAGGGGGGGGAAATAATTTCCTTTTTTTAAAATTTTTATTTTATTTTATTTTTCTTTATTTCATTATTATTTTTTTTAAAAAAAACAACTCTTTTTGATTTTTTATTTTTTTTATTTTTTTATTTTTTTAACTTTTTAATCTTTATTAAATCTCATTAATACTATCAACAAAACCACCCCCAGATGCCATTAAGGAAGAGAAAATCAAATATCATGGATACAAAAGAAAGAGAGGTAACACAGCTAGATGAGGAAAAAATCTATGGAGAAAAAATTTAATATATTGGAAACCTTGGAGCTAAATGACAGAGAATTCAAGATAGAAATCCTAAAAATCTTCCGAGAAATACAAGAAAACACAGAAAGGCAATTTAGGGAGCTTAGAAAACAACTCAATGAACACAAAGAATATATGTCCAAGGAAATTAAAACTATAAAAACAAATCAAACAGAGATGAAAAACTCAATTCAAGAGCTGAAAAACGAAGTAACAAGCTTAGCTAATAGAACAGGTCAGATAGAAGAGAGGATTAGTGAAATAGAAAACAAGCAACTTGAGGCACAACAGAGAGAAGAAGAAAGAGACTCAAAAATTAAAAAAAAATGAGATAGCCCTACAAGAATTATCTCACTCCATCAAAAAGATTAACATAAGAATAATAGGTATATCAGAGGGAGAAGAGAGAGAAAATGGAATGGAGAACATACTCAAACAAATAATAGATGAGAACTTCCCAAGCCTATGGAAAGAACTAAAGCCTCAAGTTCAAAAAGCAAACAGAACTCCGAGTTTTCTTAACCCCAACAAACCTACTCCAAGGCATATCATAATGAAATTGACACAAACCAACAGCAAAGAAAAAATTCTCAAGGCAGCCAGGGAAAAGAAGAATACAACATATAAAGGAAGGCCCATTAGATTATCATCAGATTTCTCAGCAGAAACTCTACAAGCTAGAAGAGAGTGGACCCCAATATTTAAAGTCCTGAAAGAGAGGAACTTTCAGCCATGAATACTATACCCATCAAAGCTATCCTTCAAATATGAAGGAGAAATAAAAACATTCACAGATACAGAAAAGATGAGAGAATTTATCATCAGAAAACCCCCACTCCAGGAATTCCTAAAGGGGATTCTCCAATCAGATACAAAGAATAAAAAAAAAACAGAGGCACAAGTAAAAGCTCCAAGAAGAACACAATAAAACCAAATTAAAACTGTGACAACAACAAAAAGAAAGAGGGGGAGATGATGGAGATTAACAGTAGCAAAGGACGATGGAGTGCAAAAGTACTCACAATATAGTGCGCTATAATAAACAGGGTAGGGAACCTTTTCATTACTCAAAGGTAACCACCATTGAAAAAACCACCACAGAAGCACATGAGATAAAAAAAGATAGCAACAGAGGAAAGATGTATAGAATACAATCAAATAAAAACTAAAGATAGAAAAACGAAAGAGAAGGATCAAACAAGACACAAAACTAAAAGAAAGCAATCTATAAAATGGTAATAGGGAACTCACAAGTGTCAATAATTACACTAAATGTAAACGGATTAAACTCACCAATAAAAAAGGCACAGAGTAGCAGAATGGATTAAAAAAGAAAATCCAACTGTATGCTGCCTACAGGAAACTCATCTAAGTAACAAGGATAAAAACAAATTCAAAGTGAAAGGCTGGAAAACAATACTCCAAGCAAATAACATCCAAAAAAAAGCAGGTGTAGCAATACTCATATTGGATAATGCTGACTACAAGACAGCAAAAGTACTCAGAGACAAAAATGGCCATTTCATAATGGCTAAGGGGACACTGAATCAAGAAGACATAACAATTCTTAATATATATGCACCAAACCAAGGAGCACCAAAATATATAAGACAGCTACTTATTGATCTTAAAACAAAAACTGACAAAAACACAATCATACTTGGAGACCTCAATACACCGCTGGCGGCTCTAGATCTGTCATACAAACAGAGAATCAACAAAGACATAGTGGCCTTAAACAAAACACTAGAGCACCTGGATATGATAGACATCTACAGGACATTTCAATCCAAAGTGAATGAGTATACATTTTTCTCCAGTGTACATGGATCATTCTCAAGAATTGACCATATGTTGGGCCACAAAAACAACATCAGCAAATTCAAAACAAATGAAGTTGTACCAAGCTTATTTTCTGATCATAAAGCCTTGAAACTAGAATTCAGCTGCAAAAAAGAAGAAAAAAATCCCTCAAAAATGTGGAAACTAAACAACATACTTTTAAAAAATGAATGGGTCAAAGAAGAAATAAGTGCAGAGATCAAAAGACGAATGAAAATGACAATACGACATATCAGAATCTATGGGATGCAGCAAAAGCAGTGATAAGAGGGAAGTTCATATCACTTCAGGCATATATGAACAAACAAGAGAGAGCCCAAGTGAACCACTTAACTTCCCACCTTAAGGAACTAAAAAAAGAAGAACAAAGTCAACCCAAAACCAGCCGAAGAAAGGAGATAATAAAAATCAGAGCAGAAATAAATGAATTAGAGAACAGAAAAAGTATAGAAAAAATCAATAAAACAAGGAGCTGTTTCTATGAAAAGATCAACAAAATTGACAAACCCTTGGCAAGACTTACCAAGGAAAAAAGAGAAAGAACTCATATAAACAAAATCCAAAATGAAAGAGGAGAAATCATCACGGACACCGTAGATATACAAAGAATTATTGTAGAAAACTATGAAAAACTTTATGCCACTAAATTCAACAACCTAGAAAAAATGGATAAATTCCTAGAACAATACAACCTTCCTAGACTGACTCAAGAAGAAGCAGTAAGCCTAAACAGACCAATTAGCAGGGAGGAAATAGAAAAAACTATTAAAAACCTCCCCAAAAATAAAAGTCCAGGCCCAGACAGTTATACTAGTGAATTCTATCAAACATTCAAAGAAGACTTGGTTTCCATTCTACTCAAAGTCTTCCAAAAAATTGAAGAAGAAGCAATACTTCTAAACACATTTTATGAGGCCAACATAACCCTCATACCAAAACCAGGCAAGGATGGCACAAAAAAAGAAAATTACAGACCAATATCTCTAATGAATACAGATGCTAAAATACTAAACAAAATACTAGCAAATCGAATACAACAACATATTAAAAAATAGTACATCATGATCAAGTGGGATTCATCCCAGAATCTCAAGGATGGTTCAACATACGTAAAACAGTTAACGTAATACACCATATCCACAAAACAAAACAAAAACCACATGATCTTATCAATAGACGCAGAAAAGGCTTTCGATAAAATACAACACAATTTTATGTTTAAGACTCTCAACAAAATGGGTATAGAAGGAAAATATCTCAACATGATAAAGGCCATATATGATAAACCATCAGCTAACATCATATTAAATGGCACTAAACTGAAGGCTTTCCCCCTTAAATCAGGAACAAGACAGGGTTGTCCACTCTCTCCACTCTTATTTAATGTGGTACTAGAGGTTCTAGCCAGAGCAATCAGACAAGACAAAGAAATAAAAGGCATCCATATCGGAAAAGAAGAAGTAAAGGTATCACTTTTTGCAGATGATATGATCCTATACATCGAAAACCCCAAAGAATCCACAAAAAGACTACTAGAAACAATAAGCCAATACAGTAAGGTCGCAGGATACAAAATTAACCTACAGAAGTCAATAGCCTTTCTATATGCCAACAATGAAACAATTGAGAACGAACTCAAAAGAATAATCCCCTTCACGATTGCAACAAAAAAAATAAAATACTTAGGAATAAACATAACAAAGAATGTAAAGGACTTATATAATGAAAACTGTAAACCATTTTTAAGGGAAATCGAAAAAGATATAATGAGATGGAAGAATATACCTTGTTCTTGGTTAGGAAGAATAAATATAATCAAGATGGCTATATTACCCAAAGCAATATACAAATTTAATGCAATTCCCATCAAACTTCCAATGACGTTTTTTAAAGAAATAGAGCAAAAAATCATCAGATTTATATAGAACTATAAAAAACCCCGAATAGCCAAAGCAATCCTAAAGAAAAAGAATGAAGCTGGGGACATTACAATACCTGACTTCAAACTATATTATAGGGCCACGACAATCAAAACAGCATGGTATTGCCAGAAAAATAGACACTCAGACCAATGGAACAGAATAGAAAGTCCAGAAATAAAACCACATATATATAGTCAAATAATTTTTGATAAAGGGGCCAACAACACACAATGGAGAAAAGAAAGCCTCTTCAATAAATGGTGCTGGTAAAACTGGAAAGCCACATGCAAAAGAATGAAACTGGACTACAGTCTCTCCCCCTGTACAAAAATTAACTCAAAATGGATCAAAGATCTAAACATAAGACCTGAAACAATTAAGTACATAGAAGAAGGCATAGGTACTCAACTCATGGACCTGGGTTTTAAAGAGCATTTTATGAATTTGACTCCACAGGCAAGAGAAGTGAAGGCAAAAATTAATGGATGGGACTACATCAGACTAAGAAGTTTTTGCTCCGCAAGAGAAACTGATAACAAAATAAACAGAAAGCCAACTAAATGGGAAATGATATTTTCAAACAACAGCTCAGATAAGGGCCTAATATCCAAAATATACAAAGAACTCATAAAACTCAACAACAAACAAAGAAACAATCCAATAAAAAAATGGGAAGAGGATATGAATAGACACTTCTCCCAGAAAGAAATACAAATGGCCAACAGATATATGAAAAGATGCTCATCTTCTTTAGCTATTAGAGAAATGCAAATCAAAATGGCAATGAGATACCACCTCACACCTGTTCGATTAGCTGTTATTAGCAAGACAGGTAATAGCAAATGTTGGAGAGGCTGTGGAGAAAAAGGAACCCTCATCCACTGTTGGTGGGAATGTAAAGTAGTACAACCATTATGGAAGAAAGTATGGTAGTTCCTCAAAAAACTGAAAATAGAACTACCTTATGACCCAGCAATCCCTCTACTGGGTATATATCCCAAAAACTCAGAAGCATTGATATGTAAAGACACATGCAGCCCCATGTTCATTGCAGCATTGTTCACAGTGGCCAGGACATGGAAACAACCAAAAAGCCCATCAATAGATGACTGGATAAAGAAGATGTGGCACATATACACTATGGAATACTACTCAGCCATAAGAAATGATGACATCGGAACATTTACAGCAAAATGGTGGGATCTTGATAACATGATATGAAGCGAAATAAGTAAATCAGAAAAAACCAGGAACTGTATTATTCCATACGTAGGTGGGACACAATAGTGAAACTAAGAGACATTGATAAGAGTGTGGTGGTTACGGGGCGAGGGTGGAATGGGAGAGGGAAAGAGGGTGGGGAGGGGCACAAAGAAAACAAGATAGAAGGTGACAGAGGACAATCTGACTTTGGGTGGTGGGTATGCAACATAATTGAATAACAAGATAACCTGGACTTGTTATCTTTGAATATATGTATCCTGATTTATTGATGTCACCCCATTAAAAAATAAAATTATTAAAAAAAAATTTAAGAAAAAAGTTTTAAAAATGAGAAAGCCCTACAGGAATTGTCTGACTCCATAAAAAAAAAAATAACATAAGAATAATAGGTATATCAGAGGGAGAAGAGAGAGAAAATACAATGGAGAATATATTCAAACAAATAATAGATGAGAACTTTTCAAGCCTGTGAAAAGAACTAAAGACTCAAATTCAAGAAACAAACAGAACACTGAGTTTACCTAACCACAACAAACCTACTCCATGGCACATCATAATGAAATTGGCACAAACCAATGACAAAGAAAAAAATATCAAGGCATCCAGGGAAAAGAAGAATACAACATATAAAGGAAGGCCCATTAGATTATCATCAGATTTCTCAGCAGAAACTCTACAAGCTAGAAGAGAGTGGACTCCAATATTTAAACTCATGAAAGAGAAGAACTTTCAGCCAAGAATACTATACCCATCAAAGCTATCCTTCAAATATGAAGGAGAAATAAAAACATTCACAAATACAGAAAAGATGAGGAAATTTATCATCAGAAAATCACCACTCCAGGAAATACCAAAGGGGGTTTTCCAACCAGATACAAAGAACAAAACAAATCAAAACACAAGTAACAGCTCCACCAAGAACACAGTAAAACCAAATTTAAATTGTGACAATAAAACAAAAAAGAAGGGGAGAAGACGGAGATTAAGAGTAGCAAAGGAAAATGGAGTGCAGAAACACTCATAAGATAGGGTACTACAATAAATATGATAGGTACCCTTTTCATTACTTAATGGTAACCACCATTGAAAAAAACCACCACAGAAGCACATGACTTAAAAAGGTAGCAACAGAGGAAAGAAGTATGGAATACAAACAAACAAAAACAAATGATAGAAAAACAAAAGAGAAGAATCAAACAAGATACAAAACAAACAGAAATCAATTTATAGAATGGCGATAGGGAACCCACAAGTGTCAATAATTATACTAAATGTAAATGGATTAAATTCACCAATAAAAATACACAGAGTAGCAGAATGAATTAAAAAAGAAAATCCAACTGTATGCTGCCTATAAGAAACACATCTAAGCAATGAGGATGAAAACAAATTCAAAGTGAAAGGCTGGAAAACAATACTCCAAGCAAATAACATCCAAAAAAAGAAGGTGTAGCAATACTCATATCTAATAATGCTGACTACAAGACAGCAAAAGTACTCTGAGACAAAAATTGTCATTTCATAATGATTAAGGGACACTGAATCAAGAAGACATAACAATCCTTAATATATATGCACCAAACCAAGGAGCACCAAAATATATAACACAGCTACTTATTGACCTTAAAACATAAACTGACAAAAATACAATCATACTTGGAGACCTCAATACACTGCTGATGGCTCAAGATTGTTAATCCAAACAGAAAGTCAATAAAGATATATTGGCCCTAAATGAAACACTAGAGCACCTGGATATGATAGACATCTACAGGATGCTTCATCCCAAAGCGACAGAGTATACATTTTTCTCTAGTGTACATAAAACATTCTCAAGAATTGACCATATGTTGGGCCACAAAAATAACAACAGCAAATTCAGAAAAATCAAAATTGTACCAAGCATATTTTCTGATCATAAAGCCTTGAAACTAGAATTCATCTGCAAAAAAAGAGGGAAAAAACCCACAAAAATGTGGAAACCAAACAACAAACTTTTAAAAAATGAATAAGTCAAAGAAGAAATAAGCGCAGAGGTCAAAATATATATATAGACAAATGAAAATGACAATATGACATATCAGAATCTCTGGGATGCAGCAAAAGCAGTAATAAGAGGGAAGTTTGTATCACTTCAGGCCTATATGAACAAACAAGAGAGAGCCCAAGTAAATCACTTAACTTCACACCTTAAGGAACTAGAAAAAGAGAACAAAGACAACCCAAAACCTGCTGAAGAAAAAAAAATAATAAAAATCAGAGCAGAAATAAATGAAATAGAGTACACAAAAACTATAGAAAAAAATTAATAAAACAAGTAGCTGGTTCTTTGAAAACATCAACAAAATTGACTCACCAAGGAAAAAAGAGAAAGGACTCATATAAACAAAATCCAAAATGAAAGAAGAGAAATCACCACAGACATCATAGATATACAAAGAATTATTGTAGAATACTACAAAAAACTATATGCCACCAAATTCAACAATCCTGAAGAAATGGATAAATTCCTAGAACAATACAACCTTCTTAGACTGAGTCATGAAGAAGCAGAAAGCCTAAACAGACCAATTAGCAGGGAGGAAATAGAAAAAACTATTAAAAACCTCCCCAAAAATAAAAGTCCAGGCCCAGACAGTTATACTAGTGAATTCTATCAAACATTCAAAGAAGACTTGGTTTCCATTCTACTCAAAGTCTTCCAAAAAATTGAAGAAGAAGCAATACTTCCAAACACATTTTATGAGGCCAACATAACCCTCATACCAAAACCAGGCAAGGATGGCACAAAAAAAGAAAACTACAGACCAATATCTCTAATGAATACAGATGCTAAAATACTAAACAAAATACTAGCAAATCGAATACAACAACATATTAAAAAATAATACATCATGATCAAGTGGGATTCATCCCAGAATCTCAAGGATGTTTCACATACAGAAAACTGTTAACGTAATACACCATATCAACAAAAAAAGAACAAAAACCACATGTTCTTATCAATAGATGCAGAAAAGTCATTCGATAAAATACAACATAACTTTATGTTTAAGACACTCAACAAAATGAGTACAGAAGGAAAATATCTCAACATGGTAAAGGCCATATATGAAAACCATCATCCAACATCATATTAAATGGCATAAAACTGAGGACTTTTCTCCTTAAATCAGGAATAAGACAGGGTTGTCCACTCTCTCCACTCTTATTTAACATGGTGCTAGAAGTTCTGGCCAGGGCAATCAGACTAAAGGAAGAAATAAAAGGTATCCATATCAGAAAAGAAGAAGTACAGGTATCACTTTTTGCAGATGATATGATCCTATACATCAAAAAACCCAAAGACTCCACAAAAAGATTACTAGAAACAATAAACCAATCCAGTAAGGTCACAGGATACAAAATTAATATACAAAAGTCCATAGCCTTTCTATATGCCAACAATGAAACGTTAGAAAACGAACTAAAAAAAAAAATAATCCCCTTCACGATTGCAACAACAAAAAAAAATACCTAGGAATAAACATAACAAAGAATGTAAAGGACCTATATAATAAAAACTACAAAGTATTGTTAAGGGAAATCGAAAAAGATACAATGAGATGGGAGAATATTCCTTGTTCTTGGATAGGAAGAATTAATATAACCAACATGGCCATATTACCCAAAGCAATTTATAAACTTAATGCAATTCCCATCAAAATTCTGATGACATTTTTTAAAGAAATGGAACAAAAAATCATCAGATTTATATGGAACTATAAAAACCCCCAATTGCCAAAGCAATCCTAAGGAAAAAGAATGAAGCTGGGGACATTACAATACCTGACTTCAAACTATTTTATAGGTCCACAACAATCAAAACAGCATGGTATTGGCAGAAAAATAGACACTCAGACCAATGGAACAGAACAGAAAGTCCAGAAATAAAACCACATACATATGGTCAAATAATTTTTGATAAAGGGGCCAACCACATACAATGGAGAAAAGAATGCCTCTTCAACAAATGGTGCTGGGAAAACTGGAAAGCCACATGCAAAATAATGAAACTTGACTACAGCTTGTCCCCTTGTACTAAAATTAATTCAAAATGGATCAAAGACCTAAATATAAGACCTGAAACAATTAAGTACATAGACGAAGACATAGGTACTAAACTCATGGACCTGGGTTTTAAAGAACATTTTATGAATTTGACTCAAAAGGCAAGAGAAATGAAGGCAAAGATAAATAAATGGGACTACATCAGACTAAGAAATTTTTGCTCAGCAAGAGAAACTGATAACAAAATAAACAGAAAGCCAACTAAATGGGAAATGATATTTTCAAACAACAGCTCAGATAAGGGCCTAATATCCAAAATATACAAAGAACTCATAAAACTCAACAACAAGCAAACAAATAATCCAATAAAAAATGGGAAGAGGACATGAAGAGACACTTCTCCCAGAAAGAAATACAAATGGCCAACAGATATATGAAAACATGTTTATCTTCATTAGTTATTAGAGAAATGCAAATCAAAACTACAATGAGATACCACCTCACACCTGTTAGATTAGCTATTATCAACAAGACAGGTAATAGCAAATGTTAGAGAGGCTGTGTAGACAAAGGAACCCTCATTTACTGTTGGTGGGAATGTAAAGTAGTACAACCATTATGGAAGAAAGTATGGTGGTTCCTCAAAAAACTGAAAATAGAACTACCTTACGACCCAGCAATCCCTCTACTGCAGAGGTTCTCACATGTGCGTCGTGACCCCGGTGGGGGTCGAACGACCAAAACACAGGGGTCGCCTAAAGCCATCAGAAAATACATATTATTATACAATACATTTTTAAGTAAAATATGTATTTCGTGACCCACAGGTTGAGAACAGCTGCTCTACTGGGTATATACCCCCAAAACTCAGAAACATTGATATGTAAAGACACATGCAGTCCCATGTTCATTGCAGCATTGTTCACAGTGGCCAAGACATGGAAACAACCAAAAAGCCCTTCAATAGAAGACTGGATAAAGAAGATGTGGCACATATACACTATGGAATACTACTCAGCCATAAGAAATGATGACATCGAATCATTTACAACAAAATGGTTGGATCTTGATAACATTATATGGAGTGAAATAAGTAAATCAGAAAAAACCAAGAACTACATGATTCCATACACTGGTGGGACATAGAAACGAGACTAAGAGACATGGACAAGAGTGTTCTGATTATGGGGTGGGAGGGAGGAGGAAAAGGGGAGAGAGGGGAAGGGGGAGGGGCACAAAGAAAACTAGATAGAAGGTGAAGGAGGACAATCTGACTTTGGGTGATGGGTATGTAACATAATTGAATGACAAGATAACCTGGATATGTTTTCTTTGAATATATGTACCCTGATTTATTGATGTCATCCCATCAACATTAATAAAAATTTATTTATATATATAAAAAAAGACTTTCTGTGGCAGTGACAAGCTGATATCCAAAAAATAAGCAGGATTTAGACACACGAGTGGCCAAAAACAGAAAATAAATTTTTTTTTAAGATAAGACAAATGTGATGGTTCTCAAGAGTTAAAAGAGGACCGTGTGGCTGAAGCAGTTTGAGAAAGCTGAAGTGTGGCTCAAAGTGAGGAAGGAAAGAGAAGCACCCACCACATCTGAGAGGTGTTCTAGGCCACTGGAAGGTGTTCAAGTTGATTTTCATGGAAATATCGCATTGTATTTACAATTAGACAATTTTGTTTTTTAATTTCTCTGATTGTTAAACCAACCCACCTAGAGATCAAATACCCTAGTTTTGTACAGGGGGTCCTTGGGTTACGACAGTTTCAATATACAATGTTTCGAGTTTACAATGCTCACTCCTGTGAAAACTTGAAAAAATTGAGACGTGAGTGTTTCGGCTTACTCATTTTTTGTCATTTTTTCTGTTACTACAGTACAGTGTACAGTATAGCATATTTATGTCCTTTTCCTTTTTCTGTGGCTTAGTTGTGTTTATGTTCTATATTATGATTTTACAACTGTTTTAGGATAGGTATGTGACTTAGACTAGGGTGTGTTTCGACTTACACCATAATTCAGGTTACGTCACTGCTGTAGGAATGAAACTGTGTTGTAACCCAAGGAACCCTTGTCTTAAAATCTTTGAACTTTTAAGTAGTTAATATATAAAATAACAGACTTGTATTACTAATCTGATGATAAACTAGAGAAAACACACAAACACTGATTGTGGTATAGAGATATATTGCTTACTATAATAAGATTGTTTAAAGTGTTTATGGAAAAGATTGGATAAGACTTTCCAGAAAAACTTCTTCAAATTAGAAATCAAAGCTGTAGCAATAAAGTTTCTCTGATAAAATAACACTCCTAGTTTCATGGGAGAGAATTAGAAATGAAAATAGATTGTAACATCGACAATATACATAACTCAAAATGCACTCCTTTATTTTGGCAAAATGTATACTGAACCTCATTCTAATGCCACATGAACTTCATATAAAAATAAAATTTTCTAAAATTCTATATTATAGTACTTCTCAGATTTAATTTGATTCTATCTAAAACTAAAACATGAACCATCTAAAGTAGTAATTCCAGTGACAGCAATTAAATAGTATTTTTAAGAGAATGTAGTCTGTAGGCATATTTTGGAGAACTCTTTCAACCTAATAGACACATAGAAGAATAGCAAAACTTAAAAATAACAAAACTTAAGACAAAAATCTTGAATTCTGATTTATGAAAATGGTGAGAATTATCCTATAAAACAGTGAAATTCTGAAATCTAAAGAGTGTAGCATTATTGAATTCCAGAATCTGTCCCTATCTGTCCTTCTCTCTCTCCCTGTATATCACAAAAATAATAAATAAATAAATAAAATAAAAAGTAACAATAGATAAATTTCATAAAGCTGATAAAGGACATCTACAAAACTTCACTATAAAATCAGATGCAAGTCAGGAACAAATAAGGACAACACTTGCTCTCACCACTTCTATTCAACATATACTGGGAGATATAGACAGAATAATTTAGCAAGAAAAAGAAATAAAAGTGTACAGATTGATAAGGATCAAATATGTCTAACCCTATATGAAGAGGATATGATCTTGTATATAGCAAATCCTAAGGAATACACATGCACAAATTATTACAACTAAAAATGAGTTCAGCAAGCTTGCAGAACTCAAAATCAATATATATTGATTAGTGAATTGTATTTCTATATATAAGCAATGAACAGCACAAAATGAAATCATGAAAACAATGACATTTATATCATTAAATAAACGGTTTGACAATAATTTTAACTAGAGAAATTTATGAGTGACACCCCCCCAGAAAAGAAAACATTTTTGATAAAAGTTAATGGAGACCTTAATAAATGGTAAAGTATATCTATGAATTGAAAGACTTACAATTGTTTAGTTGGTAATAATCCCCAAGTTCATCTACAGATTCAATACATTCTCTATAATTTTAGCATCCTTTCATATACAATTTGGCACTTTGTATGTCTTCTTTGGAAAAATGTCTATTCAGATCCTTTGCACATTTTTAAATCAGAATGTTTATTTTAAAAAACAAATTTTATTTATTTATTTTTTGCTATTGATTTTTATGAGATCCTTAGTTTGATAATATAATTTAAACCAAAAGTGTTATCCTCTAGCTTGGTTCTTTTTTCTCAAGATTGCTTTAGCTCATTAGACTTCTTGGTGGTTCCACTGAATTCTATCGTTTTTCTGTATCTCTGAACAATGTTATTGGATTTTTTATAAGGATTGCATTGAATCTAAAGATCACTTTGGATAGTATGGACATTTTGACAATATTAATTCTTTTAATCCATAAACATGAGATATCTTCACATTTATTTGTGTCATTTTAAATTTCTTTTAATAATATTTTATAGTTTTCATTATACAAGTCTTATATCTCTGTAGTTAAATTTATTCCTGAATCAACATATTTTATTTTTTTGATGGTATTTAATGTGGAGTTTTCTTACTTTTACAGATGGATCACTGTTACTGGAGAGACATGCAACTGATTTTTTTCCATGTTGATTTTTTATACTGCAACTTTATAGAATTTGTTGATAAGTTCTAACTTTTTTGTGTGTTTGTGCAGTCTTTAGGGTTTTCTGTACATACAATCATGTTATCAATGAACAAGTGCACCTTTCACTATTTCCTTTCCAATTTGAAGATTTTTTTATTGCTTTTATTGCCGAATTGCTCTGACTAGAACTTCTAATACTGTGTTAAATAAAAGTGGTGAGAAGGGCCATTCTTGATGTGGTCATAATCTTAGAGAAAAAGCTTTTAGTTTTTCACAGTTGAGTATGGTGTTAGCTTTGCACTTGTCATACAAGATCTTATAATACTGGGGTACATTCCTTTCATATATAATTTGTTTAAAAGTTTATCATAAATAGATGCTGTTTGTTAAATGCTTTTTCAATATCTATTGAGATGATCATGTTTTATATCCTTCACATATCACTCTGATTTTCAAATGTTAAACACATTTTGCATTCTTGGGGTAAATCTAACTTGGTCATGATATATAATCCATTTCTGTGTTGCTGTACTTTTATATCTATATTAAAATGGTTATTAGTTTTTAGTTTTCTTATGATTCTTTTCTGTTTATGATATCAGAGTAATAAAGTCATCATTGCACATCTTGAGAAGTGCTCTCTCCTCTACCCATTTTTGGAAAAACTTATGAAGGATTGGTGTTAATATTTTTCATCCATTCCTTCTAATTTGTTTCTCTGAATCTAAATTATATCTTTTTCACAGTGCATATAGTTGGATCAATTTTTTTAAATCTTAATTTTATTCTGACAATTTTTGCCTTTTGATTGGAATGTTCAGTCAATTTGTGATTGAATAATCACTGAATGAGGAATATTTACATATGCCATTTTTCTATTTGTCTTATATATGTTTTATTTCTTTGTTTTTTTCCTTATTACAACCTCCTTTTGTTTCCAATAAATAGTCTTTCTTATACCATTTTAATTCCTTTTATTATATATTTTAGTAATTTCATTAGAGGTTACCTGAAGGATTACAATTAACATCTTAATATAAAAAAGTCTAACTACTTAAATTAAATTCAATAAATTAGCTTCAATATGTCTCTTTTCTCCCCTCCTCTGTGCTATTATTACATAAGATTTTAAAGCTCCTTTTTGTCTCCTTCCTTTCATACTTCATCCTTTTATGTTTATTTGATCATCCACCCTAAACTCTAATCACTGATTCCTTACATAAGAATGAGGCATTCTTTCTGAGCTATCTCTGAAATACCACCATAGAACTGGGAGGTAAATTTGGGCATTTGTGTAAGTGTGAATCTCTGATACTTTTGTTTCTCTCTTTTAAGGGTTAAAATACTCCAGTTTTTTTAGTTGTTTTTTGAAACTTTGTTCAGACTTTATAATTGTTTTGGCAGAAGTGCTATTTTATTATTAAAAAAATAAAAATAAATGGGACTCTGTAGATGGGCTTTTTGATCAGTTAATATCCACCCACTGAGATAACACTATGCTTATTAAGCAGCAATGAGAATATTAGGACTCTTAGTCTAAGTAACAAAAGGAAAATATATGCTAATTATACTTAAATATACCTAACATCTGTATGATCTATCCTGAGAAGTAGTTAGTGGCACTATAGTGGAATATTGTCTTATTATGGTTCAACTTTTTCTAGTCAAACCAACCATCACACACCAACTGAAGTCTGCAATTTTCATGACTATTATTCACAGTTTAATAAATTTTCCGAAGTAATATTACCTTATGAGTCATTTCTTTAGTGTAATAACTTATGGCAACTTTTCTAGTGATATAATCAACATGTATTGTGTTTGTTTTCTTTTCTTTCTTCTTTTGTGACAAAGACAGAGAGAGAAAGAGAGGGACAAATAGGGACAATCAGGAAGGTAAAGAGAAGAGAAGCATCAATTCTTCGTGGTTAGTTGTTCATTGATTGCTTTCTCATATGCGCCTTGATTGAAAGACTCCAGCAGAGAGAGTGACCCCTTGCTCAAGCCAGTGACCCTATGCCCAAGGTGGTGAGCCCGTGCTCAAGCAGGATGAGCCCGCGTTCAAGCCAGTGACCTTGGGGTTTTGAATCTGGGTCCTCTGGGTCCTAGTCCGATGCTCTATTTACTGTGCCACCGCCTGGTCAGGCATACTGTATTTGTTTTCAATTAAAAAATATAAGTCAATTTTTTAGTCCTTCACATAAGCTCTCAAGCTTGTCCTTGTTATTATGAATCCTAACTTACTTAAGCCCTTCCAGAACAAAATCACCAGGGAATAGCTGATAGTCATAGAAATGACTTATTCATTGTTTCTACTGAAGACCCTTTGGTATTGTTAGAAATAATTTTCTACCTTCACACAATTTTAGTTTCTAGCTTTACTTTTTATTCCATTTAAAAACCTGTGGCATCAGTATTGGTAAGAGTAAAAGTTCCAATGAAGGCAACTTTTCCAAACTTAGTTTAGATTAATGAACTGATAAGAGATCAGGAGACACAGAGTTCAATTTCCAGTTTTATCTCCTTATTAATATATAATCTCTCTGGTGTCTCATTTCTTCCATTAGAGGAAAAGAGAGAGAAGTTGAAATTGATGATATTCTATTTCCCTTTAATTTCAATATTCTATTATTTCTGATATCATTGTCTTCACTTTTGTTCCCAGCTCCAATATTCTTGTTAATAATATTCCTCTCTCTTTTCGTAACTTCACCTCAAGAAGATAGAATCAGTTTTACTCAGCACTCTTAATCAGTTCAATCAAATAATTTACTGGTTAACCCGAGTATGATGTATTTGTTTGTTTGTTTGTTTGTTTGTTTGTTTTGTGACAGCAATGGAGAGAGAAAGAGAGACAGAAAGGACAGATAGGGACAGAAAGACAGAAAGGGAAAGAGATGAGAAACATCAATTCTTCCTAGCAGCTCCTTAGTCTCCTTAGGTGATTATTGATTGCTTTCTCATATGTGCCTTGACCGAAGGGCTGCAGCAGAACGAGTGACCCTTTGCTCAAGCCAACAACCTTGAGCTCAAGCCAGCAACCTTTGGGCTCAAGCCAGTGACCATGGGGTCATGTCTATGATCCCATGCTCAAACTAGCAACCCTGCTCCCAAGCCAGATGACCTCAGGGTTTTGAAACTGGGTTGTCCCTGTCCCAGACTGATGTTTTCTCTACTGTGCCACCACCTGGTCAGGCTGATATTTTCTTGAATGAACTATATAATAATGTTAGGCTCTATTAGTCACATATTCACCCTTACCAGATATGTAATGCTCAGACTTCTGAAAATCGCAATGCCAAATTTCTACAAATATCGAGATGGCATTATGAGATTGTAAGACACATTTATTTTTAATTCTTGAAAGTAGTCAATATCTTAATAAATTATTACATGTGTAATTTTTATGATATTAGGATATAACAGTATGTCATATTTCTTTAGTTATTTACATTATATTAAATCTCTAAGCCCCTACTTCTCCACAGTTTCACCAAAGTATCTCATATTTTTGCATTTCAAAAATTTAGAGGAGAATCTAAACTCTAGTCCATATCCTTAATACTTGTCTTCTATTGACCACCACTTTGGGGCATTTCCAAAGCTGCCCTCTCAGCTCCCAATTCATTTAATCCTGACTTAGAACATCACAAAAATAATCCCACCCAGGGAACTCATCATGAAAACTCTTTACCAACAACTTCCCTGATGTCTCTAGTGTCAAGGAAAGCTAAATTCACCCTCAGAAAAAGTCATTTTTATTTTATCCCTTAAAATGCCTCCTTCCATTTCTTTCTAATCTCAACACTCAATGTGAAAATTCTAAATAATTCTTCTCAAGGATTTTGTGAAAAGAAATGCTGGCTATAATTCTTATGACAGAATATTTCCCCTAAACAATTCACCGTGTTACACATGAAAAATACTCTATGCTGTTTATTTTATTTTTTTAGAAAATTAAATTTAAGGGTGTGACATATTGCCATTTATGACAACATGGATGGACCTTGAGAACATTATACTGGCTCTGGCCGGTTGGCTCAGTGGTAGAGCGTCGGCCTGGCGTGCGGGGGACCCGGGTTCGATTCCCAGCCAGGGCACATAGGAGAAGCTCCCATTTGCTTCTCCACACCCCCCTCCTTCCTCTCTGTCTCTCTCTTCCCCTCCCGCAGCCAAGGCTCCATTGGAGCAAGGATGGCCCGGGAGCTGGGGATGGCTCCTTGGCCTCTGCCCCAGGTGCTAGAGTGGCTCTGGTCGCGGCAGAGCGACGCCCAGGAGGGGCAGAGCATGCCCCCTGGTGGGCAGAGTGTCGCCCCTGGTGGGTGTGCCGGGTGGATCCCGGTCGGGCGCATGCGGGAGTCTGTCTGACTGTCTCTCCCCGTTTCCAGCTTCAGAAAAATACAAAAAAAAAAAAAAAGAGAACATTATACTAAGCGAAATAAGTAAATCAGAAAAAGCTAAGACCTATATGACTTCACACATAGGCAAGATCTAAAAATGAGATGCATGGATATGGATATAAGTGAATTTGTTACCAGAAGGAGGGAGTTGAGGAGACTGAGACTGGGGGGACAGGAATAAAGAGGGATAAATGTACAGTGATGGAAAATGATTTGATGGGTACAGAACACAATCAACAGCTCAAATGCTATAGAAATGTTTACCTGTATTCTTGTTTTTAAAAATGAAGTATAGCAGGAATAGAAAAGTGGTATTATATTACAGTGGAATAAGGAAAGTTAGAAACAAGAGCAGTTGTTATCTCATTTCTATGGAGTGTGGAATGGCCTTCCTCTCAGTAACGTTTGAACAACGCATCATGACCTAATTAAACTCTATGAAGACATCTTGACTATGCAGGTAGTCTGCCTCAGTGCCTTATTCTGTGTTCACTTACCTACCATAACTAACTTGTTATGTTGTGTTACTTTCTCAATAGGCTAAACTTCCATTTGCCTAACAGTAATTTATCAGTCATGGTATTCTAGATTTAAACCTACCTCTTAGTCCAGTTGAGTTGTGCATTAATATTTATTGAATTATTTTTTACACCAGAATAATTAATTATTAAAAGAACATTTTAGAGGGAAGGAGGAGCAGGGGATTCATACAAAAAAAAATGCCCTGTCTCTACTCCCAGTGATTCCTGGGCCCTTGCCTTCAGCTTTGGCCTTGTAGCCCAGTATTTCAGAATTTCCTCCCCAGACTGTAAGAGGCAGAGGGCAGAGGAGAGAGACTCCTCATTTCCTGAGTGGCTGAAGAGGGGAGCTTAAGTATATTTCAAAAGGGAAAATTGAATATATTCCTCATTGTAAAGATGAAGAGTTTCAGCAGGAGCTAACACACATCACATTAATTCAGGGGATACTTATAAGTTGCCTTGAGACTAACCAAGATTCCATATAATAAATTTCATTTCTTAATAAATGTGAAATTGCCTTTGAGTATAGAATACAATTATATTTTTGTACCTACTTTTGTTTTGCATCAGTGCAACTTTGTCTCTGGAAATTTGAGACTAGAAATAAAAATAATTGTTACCATTTTCTAAATGATGGTTATCCTCCAATGGCATGCCTATCAATATGCTGTAGTACACAGTGATATGTAATATGGAAAAAGATAGGTTAGTAACTGGTCAAATGAATCAGCACAGAGCTGACAGTTTAATGTGATAGCGAATAAGAGATGTATCAGATGAGATGCATTCCATAAGAGCAAAGGTCAATATTAAAAAAGGAAAGTTAGCCTGACCTGTGGTGGTGCAGTGGATAAAGCGTTGACCTGGAACGCTGAGGTTGCTGGTTCAAAACCCTGGGCTAGTCTGGTCAAGGCACATATGGGAGTTGATGCTTTCAGCTCCTCCCCATTCTCTCTCTCTCTCTCTCTCTCTCTCTCTCTCTCTCTCTCCCCCTCCTCTCTAATAAAAATGAATAAACAAAATCTAAAAGAAAAAAGGAAAGGAAGTCATATAAAAGAAGTATCAAGAGAGATTTCTGTCATTATCTGGTAAGTGAATTGGCAGATAGTCCAGCAGATTATCATTTTAAAACATGAACCAACTTTTGTGTGTTTTCCTTTCACTTCAATCTGGTTTATACAAGATTTTATGTATGGGATGACAACTTCCTGCTCATTATTTCTAAATAAATTAGTCTTTTCAGTTATGTCATTGATGGAACTTTTCTTGCAGGGCTGCCATAAAGTTGGTTCAGTGCATAGAAAGAATGGCGGCCATTTCACTTGCAGCACTCCTTCGCACTTGGTTCAATGTGTCACGATTAAACTGATCACAAGGAGATAAATAAGAATTCAAGACAATTACCTAGAGTAGATACTTTTCAAAATCAGTTGAATTATAATAAAGGAGAACAAAACAAAAACTCAGGGAATGTCTGCTGGGGAAAAAAAACAATTTAAGGACAAGACTAACTTAGGCTGTCTTTACGATTTCTCTCTTTAAATCAAGTTTAGACCCTTTAACTGTGAACTTGGCATACGGTTGCTATATTTAACCTTGTGTCTAGTTCTTCCATCCCTGGGAATTGTGAATGACTTATGTAAGTGAACTTTGAAAGAACGGGGGCATTCTTTTCTTCAATTGGTTTGTCAGATATAGAGGCTGATATCTGGTAATAACAATTCAAATGATGTACTCACTTAAAAAAAACCTGGTAATCCTCTATTTAAAATTCTTTTTTAAAGGCCTATTTTCCTTTTTTCCTACTTCTATTTTTTTGAACAATCATCTATTTGTAAGATCCAATGTATATTTAATCAGTTGTGTGTGTATATGTGTCATGTATGCGTATGTGTATAAATCAGAATTATATATTATTAACCTGGATTCATTCCTTTGGGTTATCCTGACAAAAGCTTCTTAAATATGTGAGTAAAGTAGGTATAAGCAAACCTTAATATTTTAAAGCATGGATACTGATCAATAATGTATTTTTTTATTTCCTAAACTTTAAATTTTTCTAGGACTGGGTTGTTTTTTACCCACTGCATAAAGTATCATGTATGAGCTCAAAAACCACTGGTTGAATTGAATATATATATTCTGGAAATAAAATATCACAATTTTTAGAAGTTTCTAAGCACATTTCATTTTGTTCCCCCCAAAAATGTTAAATAACATTGTTTTCTGAAAACTAGCAGCTTAAACACAAGAAATTCTATGGCTTATTTGAGCGGGTATTAAACAGAGACTTCTAGAAACTGCTCTTAGACTGTTGCTGAGAGGCTTTCTTCAAAACCTTTGCCAAAGCTTTGGTAGAAGGCAGCAAGCCTTTGAAAATATGCCATCTGAAGCAGGCTGCAAACTCACAGGCACCTGTAGGCACAGACTATCCTTTTGCAATGTGAATTATAGGGGACAGGCTGTCTAGCATTTTTTAGTCCAAGACTTACAAAAAGCAAGCTCCCATTGAGCAGGAGCACACAAGGTCGGAACCACCTTCAAGTCTCATATTGCAGGGACCATGGCACTGACATAAAAGGATTTAGGAGGGGAAAGTGCTTCTAAAGGGAAGGAGAGACTGTGATAGCCTCACTGCTTTAGGTTTTGCACTGTGTGTGTTTGTGTGATAGGCTATTATTGAAAAAAGTGACTGTATTACTTAAAATTGGCATATTTTTACTGAGAGTTCAAACATCTGTGGTTTTTCAGTCGAACATAACTTAGAGCTAGATGCTTTGGGAAATGTCTTGAGCAAATTCATAAGAATAAGAAAAACTGAATTTTGACAGATTTACTGACAGAATAGAAAAAGAGCCCTGAAGGAGGCAACAATTCTGACAGGTTTTGATGTGGGGGTAGAGGAGGTCAGAATTTTGAAAGGTTCATGAAAAGCCAAATTCTTACCTCCTCATCTTTACTATAGCTTCTGATTTGGTGTTAAATAACAGTGCTGGGTATAATTCACAAGACTACTTTATTTCAGGAAAATAGTGGATGCTATGTAAAATATGAGGTTTCCATTCTGAGCAATTATAAAAAACACAGACATAGAAAGTTTTAATCACTTATCACAATGAAAAGTTCTCAAAAATATTTTATTCTTTTTCAAAATAATGTTGATTCCTAAAAACCTATTAAAGCAATGGAATTTCAAGACGTACTTCCTACCTTCCAGTGAGCTAAAGAAATAGATGTTCATTTGTACATGTAATTGTTCAGACACTGTTATTAATCAAATGTTATGTTTTAAGCAATATGTTTGTGATAGGATTTGGTATTGCATTTTCACTGGATAAAATCAACCTAAATTCCAGCCTTTTCATTTTAATAGACAATAATTCCACTATAACAATACTCTTCATTACTTTTATGGTTAGAATACAATTCTATGCATATATATATATATATACACATACACACACACAACTGTATTAGAATCACCTTATTTAAAGACTCTTCTTTATACACTTCTCTGTTACTCCATAACCTCTTCTAATATTACAATAGTATTTGTATAGTAATATTTGAGATGATTATTAAGGTCGATTATAATTATAGTTTATTGCCAGGAAAATCAAATACATATTACTTTACATGCTAGTGCTTTTAATTGTATAATATAAGTTCTCATAGGCAGAATTTACAGAATAATTAAATGATAATGTCATAACATACTCCAAAAATTATGTATATAATAATATTATTCTAAAAGAATGTGGTGCCAAACCACTCACATTCTTGCCAAAATTTACTGTGATCATGTAAAAAATATATTTTTGGATTTTTTCTTATTTTGGTGTCAAAAATTTTTCAGATTAAGAGAAAAACACTAGTTTACAAAAATAACATTTTTTGTTTGATATCAATTACAAAATTTTATTAAAAATTAATTTTCGCCTGACCAGGTGGTGGCATAGTGGATGGAGCATCTGACTGGAAGCTGGAGGACCCAGATTCAAAACCCTGAGATCACTGCTTAAGCGCAGGTCCACCAGCTTAAGCATGGGGTTGCTGGCTTGAATGTAGAATCATAAGCATGACCCCATAGTCTCTGGCTTGAGCCCAAGGTTGCTGGATTGAACAAGGTGTCACTTATTCTGCTGTAGCCCCCCATTTAAGACACATGAAAGAGCAATCAATGAACAACTAAGGTGCCACAAGGAAGAATTAATGCTTCTCATCTCTTTCCCTTCCTGTTTGTCTGTCCTTGTCTGTTCCACTCTCTGACCCTCTCTCTGTCTCTGTCAAAAAAAGTTAATTTTCTTTCCATAAAAAACTTTATAGTGTCCTTTGAAAAATAACTATATAAAGGCAAAGATGAAGGGTGAGAACAGGTATATAGTTTTTATTTAAATATCATTTTATACTTATTATAATATGCTCATTGCTTTCTTGAAAAGTGATCTAAGAAATTAAATCCAAACAGACTAACCAGGTAGAGTTGGGGAATAAACAGAAAAGCAAATTAATACTTTTCAAAGTGGTCACAAGAAGTCTTTTCTGAGACTTCTCCTGGATGCTAAAACCATAGACTCTATTTCACTTTAACATTTTGCACCTGTGTCTTTCCTGCCCTAAGAATTTATTGGACAGTTTGAGTATGAGTGTTGCCATAAAATTCTTGCTATTCACAATCAGAGCAACTAACATGTGTTACTTGAATTTGCAATTAATTTTTTAATTTATTTATTCATTTTAGAGAACAGAGACAGAGAGAGGGAGAGAGAGAGAGAGAGAGGAGCAGGAAGCATCAACTCCCATATGTGCTTTGACCAAGCAAGCCCAGGGTTTTGAACTGGCAACCTCAACATTCCAGGTTAACACTGGATCCACTGCACCACCACAGGTCAGGCTCAATTAATTTTAATATTTTAACATACAACTAACTAAAGTGAGAATGATTCATGTGAAACAGAAACATCTGCAATTATGTTCTAAGGTTTTTATTTTTAACAAAGTAGTTTTGTCAGATTTATTGAACTTGCATTGTTACCAATAGTCTATAAAATTTGCAATATAAACCACAGGCAATTAAATGATATTTCCCTAGAAATACACTTTTAAATCACAGAGAACACATTTGGAAAACGTTGCCATCATTGCAGACATTTAGACACTTCAAAGAAAGGTTTCATAGGTTGAAGAGTCACTAGTCTGATGCAGAGAGACAAAAATCAATAGTGATATAATATTTTAAGGAACACAGAACCAAGAAAAATTGAACTTAAGATAGAGTTTAGTATCTCACATGAAATAACTAAAACATAGTAATCCTCCCCAAAAAATAACTATCTGGAAGATGTCATCAAATATATTATCTTTCCTTTTCTATACTATTATAAATGTATTAGGTACTAACAGATATAAAAACATATCACTAGTTCTTTTTTGAAGAAATAGAATTTAACTTAAATACAGAATTAAAAAATAAACTTATAAAAGTCATAAAAGATAGACTACCTAAGAAAAAAGGAAGCACACTAACATTAAACATTGGAAAATAAAAATAACTTTATCAATATTCTGTCAACATATCAAATCCACACTGCCTAAGCGTCTCAGCCCTGCCTAGGAGAGCAACTGAATAGGAATGTGAAAGAGTGGTTATCACTTTCGCATATATATACAAGACATTGCTGAAATCTGAAACTTTAAAATTATCAGCTTGGAGCATGGACATTTAATGTGTGTGTCTCTGTGAGTCTATAGTTAGATCTGGTCAAGGGGCTTAGCCACCTTCAGGAGGGCACAGTCAGCCCCAAGAGAGGACTCTCTCAGTCTTCCTTCCTGTGACCAGGGTCTCACCAGCTGAAAGAACTTCTGTAGAGGGGACTGTAAGCAACACTCGATCTGAACCTGCTGCTCACCTTGTTGAGGAGAAATAAAATTTAACTATCCAGTAGTGGCTGAAGGATTTGGCTCTGGAATAGAGGCAACATTTCCCATATTGAGCTCCTGAACAAGAGACTCTTGAAGTAGGGGTTCCCACTAATGTATTCACAACCTCAGCCGCCCTATCCCATCAAGCGTGCAACCTGTAGAGGGGTTAGTTGGGTGAAGCCAGTCTGATCCCATAGTACAATCTCACTACAAAAGACTCTGTGGGAAGACCAGGCAGCTGCAAGAGGAGGAGGAGCAGCTGAAAAGTGGAAGCAAAACTTATAGAGCATAGGGATTTTATGGAGCTGCTGTCATCTCTAAGCAGGAGAAAGCTGGTCCTTATACAAAGATTGGCCCCTACCACAATACCAAGGCAATGAAAATGCAGACACAAACAGCAAAAAATAAAGTAGCTACACACTGGTAGCCCATAGTGGGTTACAAACAACAGCTGATGCCAACCCAAGAAGAACTAGAGTCAAGACAACTGGTAGTGGGTGGCAGAAAGCACCAACCTGAGACTCAGCTACCTACACAAGTAGCATGCCCAAAGGTAGAGTCTAGCAGGCATCAGACACGGTGGAGAATAAATACTCCCACAGGATAGACATTGCACAGTGTGTAATATACATGATCAATTTGACCCTTAGAGCCAGCCACCATGAAGGGATAACTATACCTATGAAAGGACTAACTGCATCTAACACTTACATATAACAAGAGGGAAAATTTGAACCCTCAAAAAACATTCCTAGAAGAAGGAAAACAAGTGGCCTGGAGGTCAGTACAACCAAGCACATCTTCATAAAGACACCACAAAAATTTCAAAGTCGGACAGTGCTACCTAATACACAGACAAAATGGGCAGACAGAGAAATGTGACCCAAATGAATCAACAAGAGAAATCCCCAGAAAAAGAACTGAATGATATGGAAATAACTAAACTACTAGATGTAGAGTTTAAAATAATGATTTTCAGGATGCTCAAGGATCTTAGAGCAACAATGGATGGACATAATGAGCACCTAAATAAAGAGATACTAAGCAACAAAAAGGACATTGAAATCATAAAAAAGAACCAAATATTGAAATCATAAAAAAGAATGAAAAATACAAGATCAGAAATGAATACTGCACTAGAAGGAATCAACAAGAGGCTTGATGAAACAGAGGACCAAATTAGTGATTTAAAGAACAAGATAAATGAGAAAACAAAAGCAGGGCAGCAAAAAGAAAAGAGGCTCAAATTATTGAGGAAACTCTAAGAGAGCTCTGTGACAACATGAAGAGAAACAACATCTGTATCATAGGGCTTCCTGAAGAAGAGAACAAACAAAGGATAGAGAACCTGTTTGAAGAAATCATAGCTGAAAATTTACCTAAATTGATGAAGGAAAAAGTCACACAAATTCAAGAAGCACTGAGAATCTCATTAAAGAGGAACTAAGCAGGCCTACACCAAGACACATCATAATTAAAGTGCCAAAATTAAAAGACAAAAAAAGAATACTAAAAGCTACAAGAGAAAAGCAATTAATTACCTACAGAGGAGCCCCATAAGGATGACATCGACTTCTCAACAGAAACACTTGAGGCCAGAAGGGATTGGCAAGAAATATTAAAAGTGATGCAAAACAAGAATCTACAACCAAGACTTCTTTATCCAGCAAAAATATTGTTTAAAATTGAAAGAGAAATAAGAAAATTCACAGAATTTCAAAGACAGAAAACAAACAAACAAAAAAATAAAAACTCAAAGAATTCATTACAACCAAACCAGTACTGCAAGAAATATTAAAGGGCCTGCTGTAAAAAGTGCAAAGGGGAAAAAAGTCTAAAAAAAAAAAAAGGACGGCAGATTTAAAGAATAAAATAGCAAGAAGAGGAATATACACTGCATTTTTTGATTCCATAAGTTGCACTTTTTTCCCCAAAATGTGGAGGGGAAAATGCCCATGCATCTTATAGAGCAAATGTTCATTTTTTTTTCTTAGCTGCTGCGGGGCATTGTGCTGGTAAACATATGCAGAATGAGCGCCAGCGGGAGCATAATCATACTGGCCATGGCAGTGTCAGAAACCCAACATCTGCTGAGTGATCTCCTGGTTCTAGTTTCCACAGTTGTATGCAGTGCAGGAGGGAAGGTGAGTGACATTGTGTGTGCGCATTCATCTGGCATCATTGAGGGCAGATGTGAGAGGCGCACTGCAGTGGTGGAGGGCTGTGCTGCAGCTGCTGGAGCTCTGTATGAAGTGCTGATGTCACTTGCTGCCCTATTACTGCTTTACCAGTTTAAAGCACATATTAGCAAAACCACAAAAAAAGCTTTAAAGAAGTGAAGACTCATGTAGCTGTAATCCCTGGGGGTTTTATCAGCCATTTGCAACCTCTCAACATTTCTATCAACAAACCACTTAAAGTCTTTATGCGAGAAGAGTGGAACAGATGTATGGCTACTGGTAATCATGATCTGACACCAACTGAACAAATAAAGAGACCCACTATCACTCAAGTTTGTGAATGGGTAAAAGCATCATGGCAGTCATTAAAAAAAAAATCAGGTAGAGGAAACAAAAAAGAATATAGTACTCAGAGAGAAAAGAGTAATATAAGAGTTGCAGGGTTGGGTTGTTTGAGGGTATGTTACTAAGAGGCTGACTTTGAAGACAAATACTTTTGAATAATGGAAAGAGTTTCATTTATTACCTTCATGATATGGATCATATCAACTAACCACTAGACTTATTTTTTTCATCTATAAAATGGAGATAGCATTATAATGTATTGGACTTTGTGGAAATTAGAATTATTCTTTATTTAATCAATATTTATAGCTATTGCTGTTTATGACATGATTTATTAAGAATATTCATAATGGTCTTTATTTTTCCAGTGTGGCATTTAAAGGCTTAGCAGGCATTACAAAATCTTAACAAGTCAAAAAGTTGAACACACCGCTAAGTCAACAAAGTTTAGATCCTTAAGAGAATTGAAGCCATGAGGTATACTACTGTACTCAAAACTGGGGACTTGACAGGCAAATACAGAAAATCACAACTGACTGGAGCAGAAAACCTGAGCTGAAGCTTTCATGGAAACAAGCTCTGTCATAGGAAAACCTAAATTGTTACTCTTGACTTGTGGGATTCAATATGAACAAGTCTAAGAGTTAAAAACTCAAGGAGAACTAAGTCATAGAGGTAGGCCCATACTTCTGTGAGCTTTACCATCAAGAACTTTATGTGGTCTTTGAAGTGAATATCCCCTTCAGGTTCTGGCTGTGGGAGAGAAAAAAGAGCACTTTCTAAATATTATAACAGAATATTCTGTGCTTAACAAGGTCTGCCTTCAGGAGAAAGTATTTAACTGGAGCCTTACTTACAGAAATTATATTAGAACCTAATTGCTTTTGGGAAAAGAAATTACCCATCAAAATAGCCATCCTGCCCTATACAAGTGGGATGTGGGGGAGAGGAAATGGACTAGAAAGTTCAGAAAGTTTAATAGCCAGAGGCATAAACTCATTAAAAGACTGAGATCTAATCATAGGACTATAGAATGCTTCCCCTCCCCCTACACCTCACCACCATACTTAAAAAGTTCCATTTTATTTGTAGCAGTTTTTTTCCCAGTATATGTTTGGCTATCAAGAATAAAATTATGAGAGATATCAAAAGATCCTCCCCCCAAAAAATAAGGTTTGAAGACTTGAAGCAAGAATCAGAAGCAGATTCAGACATAGCAGGGAAGTTAGAATTATCATACTAGAATTTTAAAACAATTATGATTAATATGCTAAGGGATCTAATAGATAAAGTAGACAGCATGCAAGAATAGATAGACAATGTAAACAGTTTAATGGAAATCATAAGAAAAAAATAAACACTAGAGATAAAAAAAAACATTGCAACAGAAATGAAAAATATCTTTGAGGGGTTATCAGTAACCTGGATACAGCCAAAGAAAGAACATCAGAGCTCTAGGATGTCTCAGTAGAAACTCAAAAATAGAAAGGCAAACAAACAAAATAACTGAAAAAAATGTTACCAAATATTCAAGAATTTTATGACAACTACAAAAAGTGTAACATCTATAATGGGAATGCCAGAAAGGTAAAAAAGAAAGAAACACACATTATTTAAAACAATAATGGCTGAGAATTTAGCCAAATTAATGCTAGACACAAAACCATAGCTGCAGGAAGTTCAGAGAATACCAACCCGTGTAACTTCTAAAAATACTACAACTAGGCCTTATCATTTTCAAAATACAGAAAATCAAAGATAAAAAAAAAATTCTGAAAGAAGCAAGAGGTAAAGCTAACAAAAACCAAGTTAAGAATTATTTAAGATTTTAAAATATATATATTTAAATTTTTTATATATTGATTTTAGTGAGAGAGAAATGGTGAGAGATGGGGAGGGGGGAAAACTGGGGAGAGGGAGTGAAAGAGAATGAGAGAGAGACAGGAACACCAATCTGTTCCTGTATGTGCCCTGACCAGGATTCAGACCAGAAACCTCTGTGCTTCGGGACAGTTTTCTAAACAACTGAGCCATCCAGCCAAGATTACTTTAAAATTTGACTTCACCTCATAAGCCATGTAAGCGAGAAGAAAATGAAGTGAAATATTTAGGGTTGAAGGGGGAAAATGTCATCAAACTAAAATTCTGTTCCTTGTAAAATTATCTTTCAAAATTTTGAAATAAAGACTCTCTCAAACAAACAAACAAAAAAATTCTATTTTGTTGCCACTAGACTTGTCTTTCAGGAAATGTAAAAAGTTCCTTAGGGAGAAGGAAAATGACATATGTAAGAACTCAGAACTACACAGAGAAAAAAAAATATCAGAGAAAGAGTAATGAAGATAAAATAAAAACTTTTTCTTATTCTTAAATGATCTAACAGATAACAGTTTAAAATAATAACAATGTATTTGATAATATATCCTTATATATAAATAAAATGAATATATATGCATTTGTGTATATGATAATTACTGCTTATATATAAGCAAATGAGTGAGAGAAATGATGCAAGAAATGATAAAGAAAAAATTATAATTATGTTGTTATAGGAAACTCATACTAACTGTGAAGTAGTATAATTTTATTTAAATTAGAATAGAATTAGTGATAAATGTATATTGAAAACTCTAGGGCAATTTTTAATATATAACTGATGTGATAAGAGAAAAAAATGAAAATAATATAAAATGCCCACTAAAACCACAAAAGACAATTAAAAGAGTGGGGGAAAAACCAGAAAGAACAAGGACAATAAATAGAAAGCAGTCAAGAATATGGTAGATATTAATCTAACTATACAATAATTATTTTGAATGTCATTGTTATAAATGTACCAATTATAAAGACAGATTGTCAGAGTAATTGAGTAAAGCAGCAAACAGGATCCAACTTTGTTTATAAGAAACCAAATTTAAATACACAGATACATATAGATTAAAAGTAAAATGCATGGAGAAAGATATACTAAGCTCACACTATTCAAAAGGAAGTGGGAGTGCCCATATTAATCTGAGACAGAGCAGATGTTAGAGTGAGGAAAGTTATTAGGAATAAAAACAGACATTAAACAAAAATAAAAGCATTGATTTCCAAAGAAGACATATCAATCCTTAACGTGTGTGTGCCTAAAAGCAGAGTGCTAACTACAGAAGGCAAAAATTGATAAAAATGCAGAAAAAAATAGATGAAACCACTATTACAGGAGAGACTTCCTCAATTCTCTATCAGAAATGGATAAATACAGCAGGAAAAATCAATAAGTATACAGTTGAACTCTACAATACCATCAATCAACTGGATATAATAAACATGAATAAACTATTTCATTCAATCATAGCATAATGCACATTCTTTTCAAGTCACATAGAATGTTTATTAAGAAAACACATTCTGAATGATAAAACACATCTTAACAAATTTAAAAGAATAACAACATACAATATCTGCTCTCAGACCAAAAAAGTTATGTCTACTCAAACATTTGAACATGGATGTCTATAGCAGCTTTACTCTCAAATGACGAAATTTGGAAGCAACCAAAATGTCCTTTAGTAGGTGAATGGATAAATAAATTGTGGTACATCACGAAAGTAGAATAATATTAATATTAAAAGATGAGCTACCAAGCCAATAAAAGACATGACAAAACTTAAATGCATATTACTAATTGAAATTAGGTACAGTGCTCCCTCATCTGTTGTGGGGATTAGGTTCCAGAACCTAACAATAGGCAAAAATCCAAGAGGTAGTGACCTTATTTTATTATTTACATACATTTTAAGGCTCTCTAAACCCTCCCCACACTCTTATAAACCTTTCTCACACTGTTATTAACCTTTCCCACACTCATAAGCACTTCCTATGCTTATTTTACTGCAAAAATACTTAAAATAATAAGTGTATAAAAGTACCTATATACCACAAAATCCCGCAATATAGCGAAAAATCCACGATACAGAATTAGATACAATTTAAAAATCCACAATACAGTGAGACTGAGAAAAGTGAACTGCAATATGGCAAGGGGCTACTGTAGTCTGGAAAGGTTATCTACGGTATGATTCCAAGTATATGACATTCTGGAATAGGCAAAACTTGGGAGACAATAAAAAGATCAGTGGTTACCAGGAGTTAGTGGAAAAAGAGGGATAAAAAGACAAAGCATAAAGAATTCTTAGGGCAATAAAAATGCTCCATGTCAGTGATTTTCAATTGCTGGTCCATGAACAGGTACCAGCTCACCAGAAATTTCGTGCTGGTCCAGGAAAGAGTTAACCACCCTGACGTTGTTCTGGAGCACTGACAGTTATGCTCCACATGATGTCATAATGATGAATACTTATACACTGTCAGGGTGGTTAACTCACATGGGCAGGCCGGAAATTCCTGGTGAACTGGCACTGGTCCACAGACTGGCAGGAGAAAACCACGTTCTATATGATGTCATAATAATGAATACATATCATTATAAAATTCCCCAAACTCATAGGATGTACAGCACCAAGGGTCAAACTTAAAATTAACTATGGGTGATAAGAATTTATCACTGTAGTTTCATTAACTGTAACAAATGTACAAACAACTCTGGTGAAGGATGTTTATCAGGGAGGAGACTGAATGGGTGGTGACACAGTATATACAAGACAGGAGACATCTCTGTTCCCTCCCCTCAGTTTTTCTATGATCCTAAAATAGCTCTAAAAAATAAAGTCCATTTGTAACTGGCAATAAACATGCTATATTACTGATTTACTGATGTTAGTCTGACCAGCCATAAACAAAGCTAAATAAGAATGTATTAACAAAGTAAGCTTATAAAAGGATTTTCACAAAATGTTAAATCCAGTTTATTGCTCTGCTCTTATAGTAATGATTCAATATCACTAGTGAAGTGATCAAAGTTATGTATTCTGTAACAATTCAAAAATATATAATTAATCTTGTACTTTCACCTCTGACCAAGTTCTTGATTCAGTTCAAAGGCCTGTTCCCCTCCACTCTGGCTGACAAACCTCAGGGATTAATATCCAAGCAAGAAGAATAAACATAAGCAGGAACTTCATGATTCTACTGACTCCACCTCCACTTCAGCCCCAAGCCCCCTCACTCCCACCATGCCAAGACTTCCAGTTCTGATTCTCACTCAAGGCCAAGAGGACAACGTGACTGTGAGAATATGTAGAGACCTGCTACATAGAAGGAAAATTCTAGTTTATAGGTTACTCACTAGCTACAATTCTTGTAAAAACCAAGAAGCAAACTCTGACCTTTAGATTCTAAGTGCCGGCTCCAGGAAAGTTGCCAACCTTCAATCAGTTATTTGAACATACTGGGCTAGCTTGCACTAGTACCCTCTCACACACACAGCAAAGGACTCTCAACCCCCTCCTTTTAATTTCTTTGTTATACTTTTTTGTTTATTCCCCCTTTTTCTCCTTATAAGAACCTCTGCCTGCACCAAAAGAGGGGGATGGGTTTTTGAGGACAGAAGTCCTTCCATCTTCTCAGGTGGCCAGAACTGAATATACCTCTTTCCTTCTCATCAGCACCTGTGTCACAATTTTGACTTTTGTTGGTGACAGGCAACTAGACAGGCAGGTCACTTTTCCAGTTACACATACACATGCATACACACACACACATAAGACTTTATATATAATATTCATCAAACACTCTGCTAAGTGTTAAAGTTTTGAAGACAAATGAAGCAAAGCCCTATGTTTGATACGATCCCAGTTCAGCAGAAAAAGACAAATAATCAGAGGAAGAGAAAGAACTGAAGAAATCAATAAATACAACAAAATATGATTACAAGAGTAATGCTTGAGATCTACAGGTGCTATTGAGGTACAAAACCAGAAGTAGTCAATTTTACACTAGCACGCGGAGTTTAGATATTAACTTCGATACCACCTTACAGAATGGATTGTAACTAGGAGGGGCTCTTTCCAGGATGAAGCACAGAGGAAGCTTCAGCACGGAGGCATGCAATGGCCTGGTAAGCATGAGGACTACAACCAGTGCAGTGAGGCTGGAGAATGCATGTGACAAAACGAGCAAGAGCCCAGAGCAAATCCATGATTAGAGGTCATGTTATTCAGACCTTTGTGTGACGGGTTAGTAAGGACTGTATCTTAAAATGGGAGCTTTCATATTATTTTTAAACCTGAAATATTTCTCTCTGGGAAGTCGTCCACAGACAAACAATAAATTGGTAAAGACGGAATAGCCCTGTGTGAAACAGGGTCACAAGCCTGTGGTCCCATCCACTTTCCCTCTATTTCCTTTGGCCCAAAGGCACTTCTTTTTACCATCCCACTATTACCACTGGAGCACTAAGGAGCATATTTATAAAAAAAAAAACTGTGCTATTTTTCTATTTATAATGAAACCCAATGAAAGCTTTTAAAGAGGGGGATTAAACCTAATTAAAGTTAGGAGTTTGAACTAAGTGAGAATAGAGAGGCAGGCATTAATATATAGCAACTCTACTATCCTAAAGACACAAAATGTTGCTTGATTCCTCTCATTAGAGCATTTTTACCCAAACGACAAAAATGACACAAAGAATTTGTTGTGGCAGAAGTGATCTTATGTGACATTTCTGGTCACTCTGGATATGATTAACTAAAACTACACGTTCCCTTTGACTTTGTATCAAATGTACCATGAGTGCCTCCTCAAAAGGACTCAATAAACCACAGGTCCCCAAACTTTTTACACAGGAGGCCAGTTCACTGTCCCTCAGACCATTGGAGGGCCGGACTATAAAAAAAAACTATGAACAAATTCCTATGCACACTGCACATATCTTATTTTAAAGTAAAAGAACAAAACAGAAACAAATACAATATTTAAAATAAAGAACAAGTAAATTTAAATCAACAAACTGACCAGTATTTCAATGGGAACTATGGTCCTGTTTTTGGCTAATGAGATGGTCAATGTCTAGTTCCATATTTGTCACTGCTAGCCGTAATAAGTGATATGATGTGCTTCCAGAGCCGTGACACATGTGTCCCGTGTCACCAGAAGTAGTACTGTATGTCAGCAACGCCACATACAGTACTCCTCTCACTGTCCACCAATGACAGAGGTGCCCCTTCCAGAAGTGCAGAGGGGGCTGGATAAATGGCCTCAGTGGGCCTCATGCGGCCTGCGGGCCGTAGTTGGGGGACCCCTGCAATAAACTATAGACCTATGTTCCCAGGGGTGAAGATAGCTTCTAAGGAGATATGTCAATGTAATTATCTCCTTAGAGATAAACTGACGTTAAATATTTAGGTAGTAATATATATGCTTGATTATACCAATCTGCCTTGACCTTGTTAAGACTAAATCCTAGAGTTAAGAGTGCAGGCAAAACCCCAAAAGGACTTAAAAAATTAAGGTCTAATATTGGGAATGAAAATTTTGGGGAACATTGTAGCATATGTAATCTATGCACATAATATGGACACATTTTTTGAACAAGGAACATTAGATATATTCCACAAGTAGGAGTTTTTAATTATAAAACAGTTTTAATTACCCTTCTCTTTAATACTTATTATGCGCCTACGAAGTGCCAGATATTGAATAATGTCAACTTGATAACATATGACTGTGCTCCTCCTGCCTTAGACCTTCTGCTTGAAATGTACTTTCTGCTACAGCCAGATGTATCAGTCTCTTGCAATCTCTGTGCTTACATCATCAGAGAGACTTTCCCTGACTCCTTTTGTATAATAACACGGACCACCCTACAAAGCCCGGCCCAATCACTCCTCATTCACTTACCCTGTTTTATTTCCCTTCAAGTACTTGTCATCATTTGGCATTCTTGTTTGTCTATATTATGTTTCTCCTGCCTGGAATTGAAAGGATGGCTTTTCTTTTGTCACTAGGCCTCCTCTCTCCATTCTTATAGGTTAGGAAGAAGACTGAAGCTTCTTCCTTTTTTGAAACTTGTCACTTCCCCTGGATTTTGTATTCATCCTCTTTCACACAGAGACCCCACACAAGGATGAACAGTTAGGAGGCAAAGGGGAAGATATGGTTAAAAGTAACTGAAGAGTGACAATTTCATATAAAGAGTATGAAAAAAAATAGGAACTACACAGTTATTAGGGAGTCAAGTCAGATATAAATAATTGTTGTCCAGATGTTTTTGTGAGAGCCCAGATTACCATGGGAATTGCAAAATGAAACATTTGGAATATTCTCATAGTAATTTTGTTATTTTTTTTAAAAGATAAACTTTTTATTTTAATTTTAAAGATTTCTATTTTGCTTTTACATTATGGTTATCACTGAAGCATGAGAATTAAATCAATAATCAAGTCCCCTATTGTTTCTGAAGATTTCAAGAAGAACCCTATGTAAAGCACAATAAATGCAAGGTATTTGGATAATAAGTAGATAGTTGTTGTGTTAGCATGTGGTAAGGTACCAAAAAATTGCAAAAATTAATATTAATATTGATATTTTAGAAGGAAAAGTCAGCCTTCTTGCCCTCCTTTCTTTAGAGAAAAGAGGGAGAAGAATACAGCTTTCTGGCTTGCAAGGATGACTAGGTCATTTAGTTTTAACTATTGAATAAAGGTTATCTGAAGAACTTCCTTTCCCTTTCAATAAGAGACAAAATTTACATACCCTACATTAAATTTAACTCTTCCTCCCTTCCGGAAATTCTGAGAGTAACATATACCTCTAAACAAAGGAATAGGAGGTAGGCACTAGAAGATTTGTGAATGTCTTTGATATGTAAAGTGACATCACTATTGTGTTACCTTATAGGTTTTAATATGTAGAAATGGTGCCTGACCTGTGGTGGTGCAGTGCATAAAGTGTTGATGTGGAATGCTGAGGTCTCCGGTTTGAAACCCTAGGCTTGCCTGATTAAGGCACATATGGGAGTTGATACATCCTGCTCCTCTCCCCTTCTCTCTCTCTCTTCTCTCTAAAATGAATAAATAAAATCTTTAAAAAATATATGTAGAAATGTTCTTATAGATCCTATAGACCAGAGGTTGGGAACCTATGACTCGTGAGCCAGATGTGACTCTTTTGAGGGCTGCATCTGACTCACAGACAAATCTTTAATAAAAAAAATAATGTTAAAAATATAAAACATTCTCATGTATTATAATCCATTCATTTTCTACCGCTAATGTTCATGGTTGCGGGTGGCTGGAGTCAATCACAGCTGTCCTCCGGGACAACACCAAATTTTTATTGGACAATGCATAACATACACGGGTCATTGTATAGTTCTCATGGAATTACATTTTAAAATATGTAGCGTTCATGGCTCTCTCAGCCAAGAAGGCTCCCGACCCCTGCTATAGACAAATGTTATAAACTTGTTAATGAATTGATTATTGTGTTATGTTCCCCTTCCTTTTCCCTTCCCCCAAACCTGTATGTGATCAGGTCTATATAACGAGCTGCAAGGCTATTGCACGCACTGCACGATTTGGGTCGGCTATCCCCCGTGTACGTCATATGCAGCCGGTTTAATCAGTAAAACTCCTCAAAAATTCATTTGGACTCGGTGTGTCTATGTAAACCCATGGAAGTAAGTTCCAGGAACATTACTTTACAACAAGCAAAGATGAAACAACTGATTTGGCAACTGGTATAAACTAATTTTCTTCATGTCACCAGCTAACTGAACCCTATCTCAGGAAATAGTTGATAATAAAGTGTGTTGGAAAATCTTCCTAAATTGTTCATATATAATATAATTTATTAATGCCGTAAACTATGAGGAGAGTGGAGAAACTAGTCAATTGGTACTGTGATGCAGTTACTGCCCTAAGGGATTTGTCACAGAAATTATATTTTCTCTGCCCTGTCTTTTCATATTATTATCATCAATATGTAAAGGAGCATTCCTGAATTCTGGTGGAGCTACTTTTGGAACTAGCTTACAGTTTTTGGAATTAGACTTTTAAGTAATCATGCTGTCTAGATGCTTAGCCATGGATGGTTCAAAAAAAATCTGTTTCTAGCTCTGAAAATGAATTACTTATGAAGAAGTTTTACTTCTTTGTCAATATCCTAAGACATTTTCTGACTCAGTAGGAGCACCTGTCTTTTTGTCTCTTAATATCTGTTAATATAGTTTATATTTCTCTGCAATAAATGGAGAAAAGTATTTCTGGAATCCTGAAGTGGCCTTTGTCAGACCACTTCTACCTTTTCTGTTCCTTGTGGGTGATAACCTTACCCCTTCTCTTCAGTAGTGAGCATTCTTCTCTGCTTTCTCTCACAGAGTAAGTACCAACTCTAGGATGTTTTCACCATTCCCTTTTACTTCCCTTTGATATTCAATGGAAATTCATTTGACTCAATTTACACCCTACTTTAAAACATTTGCAGAACTTCCAGCCTTTGTCCATAATTTTGGCATCACTGAGTTCCTTAGGCTTATATCCAGTGATTCTAGTTATCTTTTACTACATAACAACTACCCTAAACTTACTGGCTACAAACAATAACAATCACTTATTTTGTTCAGAAATCTGAAGTTCTATCCAAGGCCCAGTGGAAATACCTCATCTCCTACTCCACATGGTACATAGTACCATTTAAGGTGGCTTGAAAAGTGGGACTAAAATTATCTGAAACCTTGCTGAAGTTCTAGAGGGTCATATTAGCTGTGAGCTTAGAATCCATCTGCCCTGTCAGCCATAATATCTATACATGGCCTCTCCCAACAGCATGATAATTCAAAGAATGATTATCTCAAAATATAGAAAATAAAAGATGCCAGATACTTAGAACCCAGAGAATGGCAATGTGTCATTTTTGTTTTTTATTGGTCCAATGGTTACAGAGTCCAAATTCCACAGAAGAAATAAATGTCAAAATGTATTGAGTTCATGTGCTAACTGACTCTGTTCTTCTTCTATATGATACAGTATTGTAAATTTTTTTAGCTTTCAGAATTCTTTATTGTTATTATTATTATTTCTTAAAAGCTAGAAGAAAATAACAGTGGCATCTTAGAGTCTCTCTTTCTTTAACCTTTAAATGTTAATTAACTTAAACCCTGGTTCCTCCAGTACTATGGGCTTTCTATAGTTCTATATTATTTTTTTACTATTATTATTTTTTTAGAGAGAGAGAAACACAGGAAGACAGAGAGACATAGATATAGAGAAAGAAAATTCAAGCTGTTCCTGTATGTGCCCTAACTGTTGGTAAGTAAATGAGAAGGATAAGGCTCAATTTTTTAACAATATTACTTTATAAGTATAGTATCAAAAATTTAAACTTTTTTATGGACTAGATATCACTGAATGATGAGTATAACTAACCAAATGAATGTAATATTTTAGTCAAATGACTTAAATTTTATTTTTAAATGTTTTGAGATAAGAAAACATATTTAAAAGTAGATTGACCCAAAGAAACCAGGTTATGTCTGGTGGGAAAAAAAAGAGACTGACCTGTAGTGGCACAGTAGATAAAGGGTTGAGCTGGGGGGAATTCCAAGATGGCAGCAGAGTAGGCAGACACATAAACTGCCACCTCCCATGACCAAACTAAATTACAAATTAATTTAAGAACAATCATTGTCAAAAACAAATTTTGGACTAAAAGAACAGGACTCAAAAACCAAGGAGCACAGAAGAATCCACACTGATCATGGTAGGGAGTACAGGGGCATGGAGAGGACTCTCCCACTCCCAGAAGCTAGGGGAGACTGAGGCTGTGGGTCCAGAAGGGCTCTCATTGCAAGGAGAGAGACCCTGAGAATCAGGGTTCCTCAGTCTCAGGACCAGAACCCCAGCCCAGATACCCAGAGACTGGAAGAGACAGCCAGAAAGCATTGAGTGTGGAAAAGAGCCAAAGTTCTGTCTGTGGGAAGTGGCTGGAGAGAGAAAGTAAAGCCTTAAAGGGCCAGCACAAAAAATATCACTCACAGCCACTTACCTGGGGCTCCAGGGGCAAGGAAGGCTGAGAGGACTGGTCTTGCATGAGGAGAGTGGGAAGAGTGGGACAACGGGACATGAATGATGGCAGGAAAAAGCCTGGGCTGACATGAGCTGAGCTGAGTCATTCTCCAGTTCAGAAGTGGCATAGCTGGGGGAGGAGTGGCTCCCTTGACCCAGCACAAGCCTAGAGTGGAACTACTTGACCCACCTCCAAAAATATCTCCAGCTCCCATCAGTATAAAAGGCTGTTCAGAAACCAGGAAATAAAAGGCGCAGTGACTCAGGTATCCAGGGAGACCTGAGATACACCTCCCCCTTCATACTGAGAATGTGCCCTGCCCCTGGAGAGGCACTGGGCAGATCAGGGCAAACCAGTCCATACCTTCAGATTCTCAGATGTCACACCCAGTACATTCCTAGAAACAGTTTCAACTAGGGAAAAACAAAACAAAACAAAAAATATATATACACCCAATTCCCCCTCCTAAAATAAAAGAACCCTACTGAGATCAACAAAGATAAAAGCTCCCTGCAAGGATCAGCAATCAAACAGCAGGGAAATTAAGACTTTTAAGCAGCTCTGCTAGTTAAGGAGAATTAAAATCCAAGCAACCAGCAGAGGCTAAGGAATAAAGACCTGGAGGAGAAGATGCATTCCATAAACAAACCTGCAAAGCCAGTAGCTGCAGCCACCATTTCAGCTGCCTGACCCATGCAGGTTCACATTGGATTCAGATAGATGGTAATGAAATAATGAAACCAAGAACTGTTGGGCCATTACCTTTTAATCTTAGCTTGCACCCAGCAGGCAAGAAATATACACAATGGAAAAATACTTCCCTTTCCATCAGGGCTCCCAAAGCCACTGACTTATAAAACTTTCCTAGAATCAAAGGTTTCTAACATCACCAGCCTTATTCACCTCTGTTCCCTATCCCCTTCTCTCTGCATAAACTCTGCACAAACTGGCTTCTCCTTCAGCACTCTGCTATCTTGGCTGCTTTTCTTCTCCTCCATGTGACTTTTCTCTACTCTCCCTTCTAATGCTAATCTCAGGAACCAAGACAGAGCAACCTCCAGGTCTGCCCCTTTTTATAGTGTAGAAATCAAAATCTTTAATCCAATATACAAACAAGAAAATCTCTCATACAAAGTCACTTAGGGTGGGAAGGGCTTAGTCTTAAAACTAAGCCTTAGGGTATAATGACCCTGCCTGCTTTCAGCCTGTCCCCTACACCCAATGCAAACTATAAACAAGCAAACCTATATATTATATCTACAAACTTATTTGGCAAACAAAACCTCAGACCCACAACTCTAACAAGCTTGGAAACCATACACAGAAATAATGGAAAGACAAAGGAAAGTAAACCATATGAATCAACAAGAAAAATCTCTAGAAAAAAACTAAATGAGATAGAAGTAATCAAATTACCAGATGCAGAGTTTAAAATAATGATTGTTAGCATGCTTAAGGATCTCAAAGCTACAATGGGTGGAGTTAGAGCACCTAAACAAAGAAATTGCAAGCATCAAAATGTACACTGAAATTATGAAAAAGAATCAGACAGAAATGAAAAACACAATATCAGAAATGAAGACAAGAGAAGAAATTAAAAGTAGGCTGGATGAGGCAGAGGATCAAATCAGCAATTTAGAGGACAAAAAAAGAAAGCATGGGAGCAGAATAGCAAAATGAAAAGAGGATCAAAAGTCTGAAGAAACTCTAAGAGAGCTCTGTGAAAACATGAAGAGAAACAACATCCATATAACAGGGGTTCCTGAAGGAGAGAAGAAAGAACAAGAGATATAGAACCTGATTGAAGAAATCATAGCTGAAAACTTTCCTAAATTGATGCAGGAAAAAGTCACACAAGTTCAAAAAGCACAGAGAATCCCATTAAAGAGGAACCCAAAGAGACCTTCACCAAGACACATCATAATCAAAATACCAAACTAAAAGCTGCAAGAGAAAAGCGGTCAATCACCTACAAATGGGTGCCCATAAGGATGATATCTAACTTCTCAACAGAAACACTTGAGGCCAGAAAGGAATGGTAAGAAATATTCAAAGCAATACAGAACAGGAACCTAAAATCAAGACTTCTTTCTCCAACAGGGCTACCATTTAAAATTGAAGAAGAAATAAAGAGCTTCACAGACAAAAACAAAACAAACATTAAAAAAACCTCAAGGAATTCATTACAACCAAACCAATGCTGCAAGAAAAGTTAAGGGGCCTGTTGTAACAGAACAAAGAAGAAAAAAAAATAGTAAAAAAGGAATGTAAATTTTTTTAAAAAAAATGGCAATAAACAACTTCATATCAATTATAACCTTAATGTAAATGGATTAAATGCTCCAATCAAAAGATATAGGTAGCAGCATGGATAAGATAACAGGACTTGTACATATAATATCAACAAAAGACCCACCTCAAAACAAAACATGCACATAGAATGAAAATAAAGGGATGAAACAAGATATTTCATGCAAATAGAAATAATAAAAAAGCTGGGGTAGAAATACTTATATCTAATAAAATAGACTTAAAAACAAAGGCTATATAATGAATAAAGAAGGTTACTACATAATGGTAAAGGGAGCAATCTAACAGGAAGAGATAACCATTATAAATATCTATGTACCTAATATAAAAGCATCTAAATATATAAAGCAGATTTTGATGGACATAAAGGGAAAAATCAACAGCAATACTATAATAGTCAGGGATTTCAATACCTCAATAACATCAATAGATACATCCTCAAGAAAAAAATTAACAAAGAAACAGCAGACTTAAAGGACACACTAGATCAACAGGATTTAATAGGTATCTTCAGAACTTTTCACCCTAAAGCAGCTGAATATACATTCTTTTCAAGTGTTCATGGTACATTCTTTAGGTTAGACCATATTTTAGGGCACAAATCAAGTCTCAATAAATTTAAAAAGATTGAAATCATATCAAGCATCTTCTCTGATCACAATGGCATGAAACTAAAAATCAACTACAATAGAAAAAATAAAAAACACTCAAACACTTGGAAATTAAACAACATGTTATTAAATAACAAATGGGTTAATAATGAGATCAAAGAAGAAAGAAAAAATATTCTTGAAACAAATGAAAATGAACATACAATAACTCAACCATTATGGGACACAGCAAAAGCATACCTGAAAGGGAAGTTCATAGCATTACAGGCATACCATAAGAAGCTAGAAAAAGCTCAAATAAAGAACTTAACCCTGCATCTAAAAGTACTAGAAAAAGAACAGCAAGTAAAATACAGAGGAATTAAAAAGAAGAAAATAATAAAGATCAGAGTGGAAATAAATGACATAGATGCTGAAAAAACAATACAGAGGATCAATGAAACCAAGAACTGGTTCTTTGAAAAGGTAAACGAGATTGATGAACCTTTAACCAGACTCACCAAGAAAAAAAGAGAGAGGACTCAAATAAATAAAATTAGAAACGAGAGTGGAGAAGTAATAACTGACACAGCAGAAATACAAAGGATTGTAAATAAATAATATGAACAACAGTATGCCAAAAAATTAGAAAACCTAGGTTATGTCATAACATAAACAAAAGGAAGAATAAAAATCATACGATAAAATCAATAGATGCAGAAAAAGAATTTGATAAAATGCAGCACCCATTTATGATCAAAACTCTCATCAAAGTGGGAATACAGGGATCATACCTCAACATGATAAAGGCCATCTATGACAAACTCATAGCCAATATTCTAGTCAATAGGCAAAAATTAAAAGCAATCCTCTTAAGATCAGGAACAAAGCACCTGACCAGGCGATGACGCAGTAAATAGAGCATCTGACTGGGATGCTGAGAACCCAGGTTTGAGACTCCAAGGTTGCCAGCTTGAGCTCAGGTTCATCAGGTTTGAGCAAGGCTCACCAGTTTGAGCCCAAAGTCACTGGCTCAAGCAAGGGGTCACTCAGTCTGCTGTAGTTTCCCGTTCAAGGCACAAATGAGAAATTAATTAATGAACAACTAAGAAACTGCAACAAAGAATTAATGTTTCTCATCTTTCTTGTTTCCTGTCTCTCTGACTCTGTCTCTGCCACACACAAAAAAAAGGTCAGGAAGAAGGCACGGGTGCTCCCTTTCACCACTATTGTACAACGTAGTTCTGGAAGCCCTAGCCACAGCAGTCAGACAAAAAGAAGAGATAAAAGGCATCTAAATTGGAAAAGAAGAAGTAAAACTATTATTATTTGCTGATGATATGATACTGTACATAGAAAACACTAAAGTCTCAGTCAAAAATCTACTCAAACTGATAAATGAATTTGGCAAGGTGGCAGAATATAAAATTAATATTCAGAAGTCAGAGCCATTTTTATACACCAACAATGAACTGTCTGAAAGAGAAATTAAGAAAACAATTCCTTTCACTATTGCAATAAAAAAAGTACCTAGGAGTAAATTTAATCAAGAACAGTAAAGACTTGTACTCAGAAAATTATAAAACATTGATAAAAGAAATCAAGGAAGATAAAAACAAGTGGAAGCATATACCATGTTCATGGATAGGAAGAATAAATCACTAAAATGTCTATATTACCAAAAGCAATTTATAAATTCAATGCTATTCCTGTTAAAATTTCAATGATATACTTCAAAGATATAGAACAAATATTCCAAAAATTTATATGGAACCAAATAAAAACATGAATAGCCTCAGGAATCTTGAAAAAGAAAAATAAAGTGGGTGGTATCTCACTTCCTGACATCAAGTTATATTACAAGACCACTGTACTCAAAACAGTGTGGTACTGGCATAAGAACAGGTATATAGGTCAATGGAACAGAACAGAGAACCCAGAAATAAACCCACACCTTTACAGACAATTGATATTTGACAAAGGAAGTAAGAATATACAATGGAGTAAAGACAGTCACTTTAACAAATGGTGTTGGAAAAACTGGAGAGCTACCTGCAAAAAAATGAACCTAGACCACCAGCTTACACCATTCACAAAAACAAACTGAAAATGGGTAAAAGACTTAAATATAAGTTGTGAAACCATATACATCTTAGAAGAAAACATAGGCAGTAAGCTCTCCAGACATCTCTCGCAGCAATATATTTGCTGATTTATAACCAAGGACAAGTGGAATAAAGGACAGGATGAAAATTGGGACTCTATCAACCAAAAAACTTGCACAGCTAAAGACAATATAAACAAAATAAAAATACAAACAACACAATGGGAGAACATATTCAACAATACATCTAATAAGGGGTGAATAACCAAAATTTATAAAGAACTGGTAAAACTCAAAATCAGGAAGATAAAAAATCCAATCAAAAATGGGCAAAAGAAAAGAATAGACACCTCCCCAAAGAGGACATATAGATGACCAATAGGCATATGAAAAAATGCTCAATATTACTAATCATTAGAGAAATGCAAATTAAAACCACAATGAGATATCCCCACACACCAGTCAGAATGGCGCTCATTAACAAAACAACACAGTACAAGTGCTGGCGAGGGTGTGGAGAAAAGGGAACCCTCCTGCACTGCTGGTGGGAATGCAGACTGGTGCAACCACTTTGGAAAACAGTATGGAGATTCCTCAAAAAATTAAAAGTGGTACTGCATTTTACCCAGCCATCTCACTTTTAGGAATATATCCTAAGAATACCATATCACTGATTCAAAAGAAGAAATGCACCCCCATGTTTATGGCAGCATTGTTTATAATAGCGAAGATCTGGAACAGCCCAAGTGTCTGTCAGTGGACAAGTGGATTGAAAAGCAGTGGTACATATACACAATGGAATACTATGGGCCATGAAAAAGAAGGAAATCTTACCTTTTGCAACAACATGGCTGGACCTGGAAACTATTATGCTAAGTAAAATAAACCAGGCAGAGAAAGAAAAATATCATATGACCTCACTCATTTGAGTAATCCAATGAACAATGTGAACTGAGGAACATAATAGAGGCAGAGGCAAGATCAAAGGGACCAGAGGGAAAGCAGACAGAGGGAAAGGGGTTGAGAGGATGGGATCAGAGAAGGGAAAGAGATTGGTGAAATTATATATACATAACACAGCATTATAGAGAGCAGAAAAGCAAATCCTAGAGGGAAGGGGGGAGGGTGTTGGGTGGAGGGAGGCAAGGGGGATGTTGAGGGGAACACAGAGGTGGGGTGCATGTATTCAGTGGGACACTAGAAACTATGTAAACACAATAAATTAAAATCAATATAAAAAATAATTGAGCTGTAACAAAGACATTTTAGTTCCTTGGATAGACACTAAAGATGGTCTCTAAGAGAGCAGAAAAACAGTATAGGTAAATACAGGTATGATGAGAGAAACAAGAAGCTAACATATGATGTTTCGGGAGAGCAAATAAAACTAACCTTGTTTGTAAGAGAAAGCAAACCAACAATATTATACATGAAACATGTTATACTTCCATTTGAATTAAATTTTATATAGCTACATTGTAAGTTGACTCTAAAATAATGAGATAACATGATTAAGATTTATCTACGTAAAATCTGACAATAGTGAAAAAAGAACAGTGTGAATAGTAATGCAAGATTGAGGACAGTGGTTTTTGCTGCCTGGACATTTGGGATGTAGAAATACACTAAACATAAATTAAATTGTCATTTCCCAGAGATGATTTATTCAGCCTTGCTCAGATTTATACCTCTGACCTTCAGTCATCAGCAGGGCATTGTTTTCCCATTCATTTCTACGTTACACCTCATAGGACCCACTACAAGAAAGAATTAGAAAAGAAAGTTTTTATCCTGTGATTCCCACATGCAGAATACAGGAAAGGACCCAGATGCTAATATGCTACAAATTACTCTCTTCTGTATGTACTACAGTTGAAAAGCTACGGTTTTCAATAAAAATAATAATGATAATTTGAAATTTCCTTGATACTTTCCCAGATAAGACAAAAGATAAGGTTTCAATGAAATAGAAACAAAGGCTCACAAAAAGCTAAAAGGTTGAGATAAAAAACAGAGATTCAGAAATGCATGAAGGATAATATGAAAACATTGTCAAAAATATTAGAAATAGAAGTTATTATATATTATATAAAATTAGCTAAGCAGTGGGAAAGATTTAGAAAGATATTGAGTGAAAAGACATAAAAACTAAGAAAAATGTAATACGTATAAAAAACAGAAGAATCTAAAAAAATAATAATATATTGTTAATTAATAATTTAAGCTGTTTTTTCTTAAAATATATTTTAGTCTGAAAATCCAAAGAGATCACCATGTTTTAAGCAGCTTTTTGAATTTAAGGTTAAGCAAATGTCCAGGCAAAAAAACAGGTTATTTGTAATGAAAAAAATCAGACTCAGCTCAAAATACTTATACTTATTATGTGCTAGGGACTCTGCTATGTACAATAGGGATATTGACTCAAGTATTAACTCATCTAACTCATTAAACAAACTATAAAGTTAATATGCTCATTAAATTCCTGTAATGATTTAAAATAAAAAGAGGTTAAGTGACTCGTTCATATAGAACAATTATTTGGCCAATATCAGTTTCAAGCCCATTTAGTCAGGAGCATTTGCAGTTCATATGAATGTTTTACATAAAAGAAATTGCCAGTATTAAAGTGAGTTTAAAAATGTCCTGTGCATGATAAAGGGAAAAGAGAGATGATTGGGACTCACATAATCATATCTAACAGAGTCATCATATAGACAATAGAAAGACATTCCAGTTATAATAGAACTTAGAAAAAAATCATTCCTTATCTTACCCAGGAGAGGGATTGAAGATTCACTTGTAAATAGAGCTAAAAATTAACAATATTGTAAAAGTAATGGTATAATAATATTGGAAAGTAAACCAAACTTAACAATTACTACTGTAAATGTTTTAAAAATAAATGAAAATACAAGTTATTGAGAAATATAATTTTCATGATAAATCATAATTATTTATATGCTGCATCTCTAACTTTTAAATACATTAATAGGCATTGTAAAGAGGAGAGAACTATTAAGAATTGTAAAGGGCACTCAAATTTACACTATGAAAGAGGGATTGAAGTACTTCTTTTTGTGTTTGTAACTGTTTTACAGAAATATTCATTCACCTATGAATTCAATGAAATTATAAGTAACATGAATTCAATGATTTTATAACTTAAAACAGAATTTCAAACTTTTAGATTTTTGTGGAAGAAAAGTTACATAATGGAATACTACGTGGTCATAAAGAAGAAATAAAATGTACCATTTGCAACAGCAGGGATGAACCTGGAGAGTATTATGCTAAGTGAAATAAGCAAGCCAGACAAAGACAAATACCATATAATTTCTCTCATATGTAGACTCTAATAAACAAATTGAACTAGAAAGCAAAACAGAGACAGCCTCATACATAGAGAGGGGGGAGAGCCTCATACATGACAGCTGTTGGGGGTTGGGGACTAAGTGTTGAAAGTGAAAAGATTGGGAGATGACGTCAGAGTAATGGCAGGGCAGGAAGCGATACCAATAAATTTGCCCCAAAACTCAACAAGATCTTCAACCAGAAACAGAAAAACCTATCCTTGGAGCCTCCAGATGCTTCGCAATACACCCGAAGGTATGGTCGAGCGAAAAATTGGCTAAATATATAACTAAACCCCGAAGGAAATAGGGAGTAAGAAATGCTCCGCCTTCCTCACTAAGCTAAACAGGGCAGTTTTCTCTGGGAATTGTGAATATAGAAACTGAGGCAGGCAAAGGGGGTGAATAGACCCAGGCCGCAGCACAAATGGCCAAACTAGGCTGTGGCATGGAGATCCAAGCCAAGGAAAAACTGTTCCTGTGGCAACCCGGGCAATACAGCTAACACTTGCGCCAAACCCAGGCAAAGAAAGACAAGCGGGGTAGCCATTTTACCCGATCTCCTCGTCAGCGCGTGCAGATAGTGGGCGAGAGATTTCTTCCAAAGCCCCGGGAGTGGGTGCCCGTGTTACCCCACAGAGAGGCAGAGTCAGAGGCATTTGTGTGGGCCGAAAGCGGAATCTCTGGGCAGCCCCAGCACCCTGGGAAAGCCGCAAATGGGAGGGAGAGAGAACTAAATCCAACGGTGTAACTTCTCCGTGCTGGTGGGGGTTTCACTCAGCGGCCGGGAAACGTGGCCAGCCTGATATCCTGGTCTGCGCGTGCAGATAGCGAGAAATTCCTCCAAGTGCCTAGGCAGTGCATGCCCATGTTATCGCACAGAGGGGCAGAGTCAGGGGCATTTGTGTGGGCCCAAAAGGAATCTCGGGCCGCCCCAGCGCCTTACAAAAGCCGCGCACAGGACGGAGCGAGAGCCAATTCCAACGCTGGAACTTATCCATGCGGTTGGGGGTTTCACTCAGAGCGTGAGACTGTCGGCCGGATATCCTGGTCTGCGCGCGCAGATAGTGAGCTAGAGTTTTCTCCAAGCGCCCCGGAAGTGGGCGCCCACCTTTATTACCGGACAGAGTGGCAAGGCCAGAGGTCTTTGAGTAGGCGGAAAGCCCGCCTGATTATGCTAGCAGCTCTGACTGACTGAGACTTACCCAGAACCCTGTGCTGAGTGGGAATAGAGTAGGGAGTTGCCAGCTCTTTGAGCCTCTTACTATCCAGGCAGAGGCAGCAGCAACCCCATAGCTGGATTATCAGGCTACTAATTGAGGAAGGAAAGACTAGGAGAAAGGCTCATGGAACACAGACTCTCTCACTGTCGGAGCCTATAAATGCTAATGAGCCTCAACTCCCAACGAGACTAAAGCACAATACATGACATCGCCATAGAGACTTATCAACTGCAAACCTCTACCTGAGTGTGCCGAAGGGGCAGAACCCGGGGTACAGAGTCACCGACCAGGAAGAGGGAGAGATAAGAAAAAACAAGAAGATAACCTCTCAAAATCAAGAATAATCTGCAGACTTTATAACCTATCCCATTTTATTTTATTTGTTTGTTTGTTTCTCTTATCTTCATTCTTGATATTTTTTTTCCTCCTCCAATTTGGCCGATTAACTCTCTGCCAGTCTTACTCTCTCCTCTCCTTGAACTACACTACCCATAAGTGTTACATCTCCCATTATCTTTTCTCTCCTCTTCCTTTCTCTCTATGAGGGTTGCACTCCAAAACTCTTAACTCTCTCTCTCTCCCTCTCTCTCCTCTTCTTTCTTTTTTCTTCTTTTAGTGGTTCTCTCTTCTTTTTTTTTCTCTCTTTCTTTTCTCCCTCTATATAAATTTCCTCCTTTCTCCTTTACATCTCCTCTCATTCAAACCTCAATAACAAACAAATTATCTTATCTGGGACTCAAACACATGTTTGTGGAATTTTGGGGGTTTTTTACTTCACCTTTTTAACTCACTACCAGTGCTCCCATCCCTGGCTCTCCATTTTATCTAGTTCTTGTTCCAATAAATACAATAGTAATTTTTTAATTTGTCCCCCCATTTTCCTGTTTCCCTCTTATTCCTCTCATCGTAACTCTTAGTCAACCAACAACTAAAAGCAAATCATTTTATTCTTGACCCAAATTTTTTCCTTATTTGCTTTTTGTGGGTCCATACCCCCTTCTTTTTGTTTTCTTTTTTTTTTTTTTTTGACCCTTTATTTCTTTTGCCCAATTCAGGTCCATTACAGGCATTGTTTGTTATAATTCACAGTTCACCACAAGATTTTCTCAAAAAAGAGGGGAGAGGACAGAAGAGGAAAAAAGGAGGGGGGGAATAATTTCCTTTTCGTAAAATTTTTATTTTATTTAATTTTTCTTTATTTCATTATTATTTTTTAAAAGAAAACCAACTCTTTTCCATTTTTTATTTTTTTAACTTTTTATTCTTTATTAAATCTCATTAATACTATCAACAAAACCACCCTCAGATGCCATGAAGGAAGAGAAAATCAAATATCATGGATACAAAAGAAAGAGAGGTAACACAGCTAGATGAGGAAAAATCTATGGAGAAAAAATTTAATATATTGGAAACCTTGGAGCTAAATGACAGAGAATTCAAGATAGAAATCCTAAAAATCCTCCAAGATATACAAGAAAACACAGAAAGGCAATTTAGGGAGCTCAGAAAACAACTCAATGAACACAAAGAATATATGTCCAAGGAAATTGAAACTATAAAAACAAAGCAAACAGAGATGAAATACTCAATTCACAAGCTGAAAAATGAAGTAACAAGCTTAGCTAATAGAACAGGTCAGATAGAAGAGAGGATTAGTGAAATAGAAGACAAGCAACTTGAGGCACAACAGAGAGAAGAAGAAAGAGACTCAAAAATTTAAAAAATGAGATAGCCCTACAAGAATTATCTGACTCCATCAAAAAGAATAACATAAGAATAATAGGTATATCAGAGGGAGAAGAGAGAGAAAATGGGATGGAGAACATACTCAAACAAATAATAGATGAGAACTTCCCAAGCCTGTGGAAAGAACTAAAACCTCAAATTCAAGAAGCAAACAGAATTCCGAGTTTTCTTAACCCCAAAAAACCTACTCCAAGGCATATCATAATGAAATTGGCACAAACCAACGGCAAATAAAAAATTTTCAAGGCAGCCAGGGAAAAGAAGAATACAACATATAAAGGAAGGCCCATTAGATTATCATCAGATTTCTCAGCAGAAACTCTACAAGCTAGAAGAGCATGGACCCCAATATTTAAAGTCCTGAAAGAGAGGAACTTTCAGCCATGAATACTATACCCATCAAAGCTATCCTTCAAATATGAAGGAGAAATAAAAACATTCACAGATACAGAAAAGATGAGGGAATTTATCAACAGAAAACCCCCACTCCAGGAATTACTAAAGGGGGTTCTCCAATCAGATACAAAGAACAAAAAAAACCAAAGCCACAAGTAAAAGCTCCAATAAGAACACAATAAAACCAAATTTAAACTGTGACAACAACAAAAAAAAAAGGGGGGGGAGAGGATGGAGATTAACAGTAGCAAATGACGATGGAGTGCAAAAGTACTCACAAAATAGTGTGCTACAATGAACAGGGTAGGAACATTTTTCATTACTTAAAGGTAACCACCATTGAAAAATCTACCACAGAAGCACATGAGATAAAAAAGATAGCAACAGAGGAAAGATGTATGGAATACAACCAAATAAAAACAAAAGATAGAAAAATGAAAGAGAAGGATTAAACAAGACACAAAACTAACAGAAAGCAAGATATAAAATGGAAATATGGAACTCACAAGTGTCAATAATTACACTAAATGTAAATGGATTAAACTCACCAATAAAAAGGCACAGAGTAGCAGAATGGATTAAAAAAGAAAATCCAACTGTGTATGCTGCCTACAGGAAACTCATCTAAGTAACAAGGATAGAGACAAATTCAAAGTGAAAGGCTGGAAAACAATACTCCAAGCAAATAACATCCAAAAAAAAGCAGGTGTAGCAATACTCATATCTGATAATGCTGACTACAAGACAGCAAAAGTACTCAGAGAAAAAAAATGGCCATTTCATAATGGCTAAGGGGACACTGAATCAAGAAGACATAACAATTCTTAATATATATGCACCCAACCAAGGTGCACCAAAATATATAAGACAGCTACTTATTGACCTTAAAACAAAAACTGACAAAAATACAATCATACTTGGAGACCTCAATACACCGCTGACGGCTCTAGATCGGTCATCCAAACAGAGAACCAACAAAGACATAGTGGCCTTAAACAAAACACTAGAGCACCTGGATATGATAGACATCTACAGGACATTTCATCCCAAAGTGACTGAGTATACTTTTTTCTCCAGTGTACATGGATCATTCTCAAGAATTGACCATATGTTGGGCCACAAAAACAACATTAGCAAATTCAGAAAAATCGAAGTTGTACCAAGCATATTTTCTGATCATAAAGCCTTGAAACTAGAATTCAACTGCAAAAAAGAGGAAAAAAATCCAACAAAAATGTGGAAACTAAACAACATACTATTAAAAAATGAATGGCTCAAAGAAGAAATAAGTGCAGAGATCAAAAGATATATACAGACAAATGAATATGACAATACAACATATCAGAATCTATGGGATGCAGCAAAAGCAGTGATAAGAGGGAAGTTCATATCACTTCAGGCATATATGAACAAACAAGAGAGAGCCCAAGTGAACCACTTAACTTCACACCTTAAGGAACTAGAAAAAGAAGAACAAAGACAACCCAAAACCAGCCGAAAAAAGGAGATAATAAAAATCAGAGCAGAAATAAATGAATTAGAAAACAGAAAAACTATAGAAAAAATTAATAGAACAAGGAGCTGGTTCTTTGAAAAGATCAACAAAATTGACAAACTGTTGGCAAGACTTACCAAGGAAAAAAGAGAAAGAACTCATATAAACAAAATCCAAAATGAAAGATGAGAAATCACCACGTCCACTGTAGATATACAAAGAATTATTGTAGAATACTATGAAAAACTTTATGCCACTAAATTCAACAACCTAGAAGAAATGAATAAATTCCTAGAACAATACAACCTTCCTAGACTGAGTCAAGAAGAAGCAGAAAGCCTAAACAGACCTATCAGTAGAGAAGAAATAAAAAAAAAAACATTAAAAACCTCCCCAAAAATAATGTCCAGGCCCTGACGGCTATACCAGGAATTTTATCAAACATTCAAAGAAGACTTGGTTCCTATTCTACTCAAAGTCTTTCAAAAAATTGAAGAAGAAGCAATACTTCCAAACACATTTTATGAGGCCAACATAACCCTCATACGAAAACCAGGCAAAAATGGCACAAAAAAAGAAAACTACAGACCAATATCTCTAATGAATACAGATGCTAAAATACTAAACAAAATACTAGCAAATCGAATACAACAACATATTAAAAAAATAATATATCATGATCAAGTGGGATTCATCCCAGAATCTCAAGGATGGTTCAACATATGTAAAATGGTTGACGTAATACACCATATCAACAAAACAAAGAACAAAAACCACATGATCTTATCAATAGACGCAGAAAAAGCTTTTGATAAAATACAACACAATTTTATGTTTAAGACTCTCAACAAAATGGGTATAGAAGGAAAATATCTCAACATGATAAGGGCCATATATGATACACCATCAGCTAACATCATATTAAATGGCACTAAACTGAAGGCTTTCCCCCTTAAATCAGGAACAAGACAGGGTTGTCCACTCTCTCCACTCTTATTTAATGTGGTACTAGAGGTTCTAGCCAGAGCAATCAGACAAGACAAAGAAATAAAAGGCATCCTTATCGGAAAAGAAGATGTAAAGGTATCACTTTTTGCAGATGATATGATCTTATACATCGAAAAAAAGTCCAGGCCCTGACGAAAATCTCATCGAAAATCTCAAAGAATCCACAAAAAGACTACTAGAAATAATAAGCCAATACAGTAAGGTCACAGGATACAAAATTAACATACAGAAGTCAATAGCCTTTCTATATGCCAACAATGAAACAATTGAGAACGAACTCAAAAGAATAATCCCCTTCAGGATTGCAACAAAAAATAAATAAAATACTTAGGAATAAACATAACAAAGAATGTAAAGGACTTATATAATGAAAACTATAAACTATTGTTAAGGGAAATCGAAAAAGATATAATGAGATGGAAGAATATACCTTGTTCTTGGTTAGGAAGAATAAATATAATCAAGGTGGCTATATTAACCAAAGCAATATACAAATTTCATGCAATTCCCATCAAAATTCCAATGACATTTTTTAAAGAAATAGAGCAAAAAATCATCAGATTTATATGGAAATATAAAAAACCCCGAATAGCCAAAGCAATCCTAAAGAAAAAGAATGAAACTGGGGGCATTACACTACCTGACTTCAAACTATATTATAGGGCCACGACAATCAAAACAGCATGGTATTGGCAGAAAATAGACACTCAGACCAATGGAACAGTATAGAAAGTCCAGAAATAAAACCACATATATATAGTCAAATAATTTTTGATAAAGGGACCAACAACATACAATGGAGAAAAGAAAGCCTCTTCAATAAATGGTGCTGGGAAAATTGGAAAGCCACATGCAAAAGAATGAAACTGGACTACAGTTTGTCCCCCTGTACTAACATTAAATCAAAATGGATCAAAGATCTAAACATAAGACCTGAAACAATAAAGTACATAGAAGAAGACATAGGTACTCAACTCATGGACCTGGGTTTTAAAGAGCATTTGACTCCAAAGGCAAGAGAAGTGAAGGCAAAAATTAATGAATGGGACTACATCAGACTAAGAAGTTTTTGCTCAGCAACAGAAACTGATAACAAAATAAACAGAAAGCCAACTAAATGGGAAATGATATTTTCAAACAACAGCTCAGATAAGGGCCTAATATCCAAAATATACAAAGAACTCATAAAACTCAACAACAAACAAACAAACAATCCAATAAAAAAAATGGGAAGAGGACATGAACAGACACTTCTCCCAGGAAGAAATACAAATGGCCAACAGATATATGAAAAGATGCTCATCTTCTTTAGCTATTAGAGAAATGCAAATCAAAACTGCAATGAGATACCACCTCACACCTGTTTGATTAGCTATTATTAGCAAGACAGGTAATAGCAAATGTTGGAGAGGCTGTGGAGAAAAAGGAACCCTCATCCACTCTTGGTGGGAATGTAAAGTAGTACAACCATTATGGAAGAAAGTATGGTGGTTCCTCAAAAAACTGAAAATAGAACTACTTTATGACCCAGCAATCCCTTTACTGGGTATATACCTCAAAAACTCAGAAACATTGATACATAAAGACACATGCAGCCCCATGTTTAGTGCAGTATTGTTCACAGTGGCCAGGACATGGAAACAACCAAAAAGCCCATCAATAGATGACTGGATAAAGAAGATGTGGCACATATACACTATGGAATACTACTCAGCCATAAGAAATGATGACATAGGATCATTTACAGCAAAATGGTGGGATCTTGATAACATGATACGAAGCGAAATAAGTAAATCAGAAAAAAACAGGAACTGCATTATTCCATACATAGGTGGGACATAAAAGTGAAACTAAGAGACATTGATAAGAGTGTGGTGGTTACGGGGGGGGGGGGGCGGCGGTAGGGGGGAAAGGGAGAGGGAAAGGAGGAGGGGAAAACTAGATAGAAGGTGACAGAGGACAATCTGATTCTGGGTGATGGGTATGCAACATAATTGAACGACAAGATAACCTGGACTTGTTATCTTTAAATATATGTATCCTGATTTTTTTATGTCGCCCCATTAAAAAATAAAATAAAAAAAAAGAAAGTGAAAAGATTAAGTAAAAAAGGTAAAAAAATAAAAAAAAATTGTACTTCAAATTGCAAATAAGCACAAAGTATAAAGCAATATAACCACTTTAAATTCAGAGGTAACAAATATGAAAATAAATATAATCATGTTATCATCTTCAATCAATAGCTAAAGTCTTTATAAATTTAAAAAATCAGAAACACTGATATTCTTATAAGCAAGAGGAGAATTCCAAGTAAAAAGCATGATATTATTCGCCATCTCATACATAAAGCAGTATCGATTTAAAAGATTTCATGGATTCAGAGAAAAAGACATTAAGCTTAATAAGGAATAAAGTAGTTCTGAAATTCTCATAGTAACAGAAAGGGAAATATCGTTGTTGGTGATGTTTCAACAAAAAATGTTTTAAGGAACATAGAAATATTGAAATCAAATAAATAATTGCTTTAGTTCAACATAGTTCATTATAGTTAATCTTGCATGTATACAATGTAGTACAATTTATGCAAATCTTCTAAAAAGCAATATAAATTGTGGATGAAAAATTAGCATGATTGTTGCATTCTCAAATACAAGTATTTATTTTGTTCAATAAAATAATGAGAAAAAGAAATGTTTAATCTTTTAAAATGTTATTGATATGAAAGTGGGAGACATCAAAGAAAATTAATTGTATAAAGAGAATGTAGAACATTTTTATGACTATGCTATTACATGTGCAAAATGAGAAGCCTTACTTTGATAAACATTTTTTTTTAATTTCATATTATGGCAGGGAATATTCTGGCAATTTTAATACACAGGCAAATTTTAATCCCAAGTGTAGGACCCAGCTTTAAATAGACCTAGACTTAGTATAAGTAGCACTGGGAGTGTTAAAAATCACTGTATGAAATGAGAACTCTGTACTTATTATTATACGTAGTTAGATAAAATGAGACAAACCACAAAAATATCATTTTCGATTTTTTTGGCCAGAAAAATGATGACTTGTATTTTGTTGAACCTGGAATTTTGTTTTTCCAGGTTGCAGGTACTTGTATTCTAATTCAACTGTTCTTTTTATTCACAATATCCAAGGAATGATTGCTTGTTTAGAAACAGGCAATAGCCTATTTCTAAATGGCAATAGTTGTTAGACTTTGCTCAGAGACATGCTCAAACTATATTCATTAGACATACATTTTTTAGTATTTGATAAAGTTTACTATCCTTCAACATGCTCTTGAACAGCTATCTGCTTGACTTGTTAATGAAGGTGGTTACATCTGGTTGCTGTACTGCATTTTTAATGACTAAGTTTCCCTTCCATTGCATCCCTTTAAACTAGATCAGCGCTTTCTACCTGTGTGCCGCAAGAATTTCTAAAACCTACAATACCTCACTGTTTAGTCAGGGGCACTGACCTCTCTCCCCTTAGATTGTCAAATAAAAAATAAAGGACAACAGCCAACACAATAGCTGTTCTGTGTGGATGAGTCAAAATTACACCAATATTTTTTGTCAGATCAGCAAAAAATACATTTTTTTGTGTGTGCTGCAGAATTTTAGTAATTAGTTTCTGTGTGACATGAGATAAAAAAAGGTTGAAATTCACTGCTCCATATGTTTTTTATACCACATTGAATGAAAGGAAGTTGCTTTAAAACCTTTTTCAGGTAAAAAAAGAAAAAAGCAAGCAAACATTACTTTCTAATGAAGATGCAGGTTCCATTGAATAGTGAAGGGGACTAAAATATGCCATCCCAAAATATGCCACATTAGCACATTGATTATTTCGACTTAAAGTTATGTGAGAAATAGCCAATGCAAGGAGGGTACTCTGATCCACTTCTGTCCCCATGAAAGCAGGAAGTAAATCTGCTTTGTGAAAGGTACTCTCCCTGTTCCAGGAGAAAGAGACATATCCATATACCAGATTAGAGAAATTAGAGTCCAGAAGGCTGTACAAACAAACCTTGTTATTACTCATTAGTTTACTATCCCAAATCTTCACTTCTTTGTCTTCTCAGTTCTTTACAAATTTATTCTTTCTTTGCCTGACTGTTTTGGTCTTTTTTTGAGTCTCATATTTTTATGAGATTCTGTACTTATGGCATTAAATTTTGTTTTTTGTTTTTGTTTTCTGTTAACCTATTTTATGTCAATTTAGTTATTAGGCCAGCCAAGGATGCTAGAAAGGAAGAAGTAAAAAATTTTTTTCCCCTGCATTAGCATGATGATTCTACCCAAAAATCTCCATTAAATATACTCAAGGAAAGAAGATGAGGGACATTCATTATAAGTTCTTAATATGATAAAGGGGGTACTATAATATGAAAAAAAAATCTCTGGGTTATAAAATATTCAAAAACTTGTTTTTTTTTAAATAAAATAAAAATAAAAACCTATTAGACCAAACAGATTAATTTGTGTTTATTGCCTATATAGGCTGTTCTGTTCAAAGCCTTGCTTTAAAACAATAGGCTCAGACTAAGAAGAAGGATAATAGTGACTAATACAAAATCAACATCTGTGTTTTAATAAAACAGTTATGTTTATGAAATTTCCTGTGGTTCTAGAAAAACAGTATTTTAAAATGACCAAATTGTAGATATTTGCTTAATGGTTACACATGCAAATGAAATTTAAATACTAAAAAAATGGTCTATACTTTCTTATAATATCTGAACAAAAGGTATCAGAATTTGGAAATTTTATCTACATAAATAGAAATAATATCAGTGAAAACATACCTCATCAGGTTACTCACTGTATGACTTAATTATAGCATTCATACTCTGATGAAAAACATTCAAGTGGTTAAAATAAACTTCAATATAATCTGGATTTGATTGTGTAAAACAAAAATAATGCTTGCCACGCTCATTATGCATTTGGAGTGAGTACCAGGACCCAAATTAATGCAGTGTGTGTTGCTTTGAAAATTTACCTTTCAAATGTAATTCATGGGAACCAACCTTACCTGCTGCTTTCTCATTGGGGTGGTACATTTCCAGCCCAAGTGTTGAATGCTGTAGCTCTCATTAAATGCACACCATGTGAGTTGGAGTCAGTTTAACACTTAGAAAGGAATGCCCCTGGATGGAAGATCAATGTAAACTGAATTTATTTTTGTTCCTTAAAAAGTATGAATGTTATAAATATAAATGCTTTGATAAATTGCTTGCTTATTCATTCTCACTATACACATATAACCATTGACTGTGTTTATACCACAGAAAGAGAATAAACTATTACACACTTTACCCTGAAATGACTTCTTAGACTAATTGGATATTTTTTAATTTAACAGGTATTAGATAATGACTTAAATATAAATAGAAACTTATTTTGCCAGATCACTTATTTTAGTAACAAACATTATTAAGTCTGATAGTCCCATTAAACAAGAAAAACTTTCACAACCAAGATTTTTTTAAAGAAAGGTGTTATTGAGCCTGATCCAAGAAAAGGACCAGGTCATGGAGCATGAAGTCTAAGCTATCAGCAGCTTCATTTGGTGGAGAAAGCAATATGTCCACCATCCTGAACTTGACAGGCCATTTTATATAATTTTGGGAAAGAGAGATGTAAGTTGTTTTCAAAAAATATATATATATATATATATATAATTGGCAACAGGTAAAGGGCTGGGGAAAGGTGATGCAGGGAGGCAGTTCTATGACTGAGCAGTCTTTAACAAAGAAATATTTAATGCATTTGATTGGTTGTAGTATCGAAAAGTTCATGCATATTCAGGATGCTGGTTCTAGTCCCATAAGAGATGCCTGGAGGTTGACTCAGAAGTTCAACATCCAAGAATGTGAGCAGTATATATTTTGATAGTTGGCCCACAGCTATTAATTAGTTAACAGCTCTCTTTCTCTCACTCTCTAGACCCTGAATTCTAATTTAGAACATCAGAATTTTTCTCTTGTCAGTCCCTACATTATTAAATTCAATAAAAATAATGGAGGAAATGTTCCCATTGGCATTTACTTCTTAGCACATTCTATACTTTGGAGTAAAGAACATTAGTTTTCATTAAAGGTGAATATGTTTTGTATTTAAAAAGTAAACCAAGGCTATTTCTTTGAAAACCTTACAGATTGTGATGAGTAATCATATGTTACTCTAAACATATTACTTCATAGATCAACAAAGGGATAGAGAACAAATACACACTGTAAGTGTTTGGATTTCATAAGCTGTCTGAACTGTAAAGGAGAGTATCCTCAAGAGGAAACCTACAGATAACTATTATACTTGTTAATTTGGAAAGTTTTCTTTATCATATATTTTTATAAGTACTTGTTTAACTGTAAAAAAGATTATTTTAGAACCAAGAAAACTTTTCATAACTAGAAAATATAAAAGGAAAAAATAAAGAAAATAAAAACACTGAAATATTTTAGAACTGAGAAATATTTCTGCATGCCACCCAGTAAGTATGGGTGAGTAACATGTGTCAGTCACCAGCAGCGCCTGGGGAATCCAAAATGAGTAAGACACAATCCCTATTTCAAGGCAGGAATAGAAATACATTCTATTAGTGAAGCTTTCCAAATTTCAAAAAAGTATCACATAGACACTGTTATTAATACTACAAAAAGAATAAATAAATGATATATTAGTTTTTTAAAACACACACAAAACTAAATACATATCTTTGGGGGTAAATCTAACCTCCTTTATAAAGTAAGGGAGTGGCAGCTACCATTTGTTGACCATCCACTACTTTCTAGATTTAAAATACATATTTTCTCTTCTGAAAGCTACACTGCATGAGCATATTATTTTCACCACTGAAAGGCTAAAATTAATTATACTTAGAGAATTTTAATAATTAAAGAGAATTGTAGTAGCTTGATTAAAATTGCTAAAATATTGTGTTCAAATTAAACCTACTGCTTTCTTTTACTAAGATTAATTAGCTTACCATCATTCCATGTGACTAGATCTCTAATCTGAGAAATAGATAAGAGGTTCTTTAGAATTTCCTTAACATCCAAAATTGATTTTTGGAAGCATGCCTAGTATGCTATAGGCTAGTAGCCATAACTAATTTACTTAAAGATGAGTTAACTTTCTTTGAATCCAAAGACACTCTTAGTTTAAATTATGGAACTCCTAGCTCTACAACAATTTTGTAGATGGGATCCACCTTCCAAATTATTACCTGCACTAAGAGATAAAAATCCTTCTGCATGTTTTTTCTAAGAATCTCTATTATACTGGTATATAATTTTCAGAAAATAAAGAGAGCATAAGCCTTTGTCATGTGGAGAGTTATTGTCACATGTTATAAAAGTTTTTTGGGGTTTTTTTCCCCAGTGACAGATTTTTAGAAAGTTGAAGCAAGAAAAGGGTACTTGTGCGAGCACCTGTACTGGTGGGTTTATATGAGATTTTATGTAACCTTCATAATTACTCCAGTCCCCATTTACAGAAATAGAATACGACTCAGAGAAATTGCACAACTTGGTCAAATTCACAGAGTTAGTGAGCAGTGAAACAATTTAAATCCTGATCACTTCCCCTCTAAAGCATACATATCTTCCCTTATAACTAGTAACAGATATTCAAATAAAGAATTGTTCTTTATCATTGGATAGCATTACCTTTCTACAAAGTTATAAAAATTATACATAACTGACTACATGTATAATCTTAAATGGTTTCTGTGTTACTGGTACATATTTTTTTTTTTATTTTCACAATTCCTATACCAAGAAAATTTATGATTAATCCCAAAGTAGAAGCACATTTATGGGAAAATTATATTTTTAATAATAGTTTTTAATAATTTTGCAGATGAACTATTTAATAACACATGTTAAGAAACACATGTTTAAAACAGAAGTTAGGTTAGAACCACAGAAATTCAACTAGATAAATAGAAAAGCCAAAGCATACTAAAGGTTTCACGAGTCAAGTGGGGACTGGAAGCAGAGAAGGAAGGAATAAGAAGACTCCAGACAGCCATTTCAGCTCTGGCCCGAGAAAGAAATAGAAAGATTGTGAAAACAGAATGACAACCCCAGCATTCCTTTGCTGTACCACCACTATAAATGTTTGATTATTTGAAAATTACTTTCTATACATGAGGCTCTTTATCTTCAATTAAAATATGAGGGCCCTACTTATACTTGAACCAACTACCACATGAGATTCTTTTGCTGATCAATTATTAAAATCACTATGTAAAATAGTTTCCACATGTAAGATATCAGTAGTCTTTTTTCTTTAAAACCTAGGATACTCATAAACCATTAATACATTCTGTCTCCTACCCATCAGTATGTTCAGGTCTGCTCAAGCACACAAAGACCCATTAAATCAATGCTAACAGGTGCTCTGAACTCTGACTGCCTATCTCATGTGACTCTCACAGACCTACAAGATGTGTTTGCAAATACCATGAGCTTAAATAAAGGTTATACCATCTAAAACACACTCTCTGTACATGGCAAAATTCTGACCTCCTGTTTGTATATGATGTGATATCAAAACAAAAAAAAATGTACACTTACAGTATTATAATTCTTAGAAGTGTGGACTTATCCTTTTATTGAATGTCATGGTTTCAGAAGGAGATCAAAGAAGGATTTTAGGCTTATTTTTTCATCAGATTCAAAAAATTGAAAGTGACTCTGAGAAACTTACATAAAAAGCAAGTTATCGAAAGATACTTGGGGTTGCCTGACCAGGTGGTGGCGCAGTGGATAGAGCATCGGCCTGGGAGGCAGAGAACCCAGGTTTGAAATCCTGAGGTTGCCAGCTTGAGGGCTTGAGTGCAGGCTTATCCAGCTCGAGCATGGTCTCACCTGGTTGAGTGCATAGGTCACTGGCTTGAGTGTGGGATGATAGACATGAATCTATGGTCACTGGCTTGAGCTTAAAGGTCGCTGGCTTGAAGCCCAAGGTCACTGGCTTGAGCAAGGGGTCACTGGCTTTGCTGTAAACCCCCTGTCAAGTCACATATGAAAAAGCAATTAATGAACAACTAAGGTGCCGCAACAAAGAATTGATGCTTCTCATCTCTTTTCCTTTGTGTTTGTCTGTTCCTATCTGTCCCTCTCTCTGTCTCTCTTTCTGTCTCTCTCGATAAAAATTAAAAAAATTAAAAAGATACTTGAAGGATAAGGGTTGGGAGCTTGGGTGAAAAAGGTGAGGAGATTAAGCAAAGAAAAAAAACTTATAGGCACAGACAACAGTGTGGGGATTGTAAGAAGGAAAGGGGTGGGCAGGTAGAAGAGGATAAAGGGGACTAAACGGCAATGGAGGGAGACTTGACTTGAGATGGTGATCACAGTACACTGTACAGATGCTGCGTTACAAAACTGTACACTGAAACCTATATAATTTTATTACCCAAATTCACTCCAATAAATTCATTAAAAATATAAAAAAAATTAAAAGACTAGAACTGCCTTTATTTCTAAAGTAATAATGAGAAGAACTAACAATTTTATAACATTCTGCTTTCCTATTGAGCCACAAGCATCTTTAGTCAAACAAACTACCTCAAAATAAAAATATAATTGGAGAAGTTAATAAACGAAAACAGTGCAGTTGGGAAGCAAAAAAAAAAAAAAAAGAGGTCTAAATATACTCCCATAGCACCAAGATTGATTAGGATGCTGCTACATGTAACAATGCCATTACCTACATTTTATTCATTTACTGAAAAACTAGATTTTCAGGAAATACTATGTATCAGAGACTGCTCTAGGTACTGGGAATATACAAGTGAGAAAAGCAATGCCACTGTAGTCATGGAGCTTTTATATTTGTGACAGAGGTAAAAATAAATAAATAAATACCCTGTATCTCACAATCTAAGACTGACATAATTCAAAAGACAAAGATTAAAGAAGACTTACAGAGAAACAGAGTGACTAGTAGAGGTTAGGGAATTTTAAACTAATACAGTCAGCAATGATTTATCACAAATCCTTCTCTTATATTTAGAGCATTTCCATGTGATTAGCATTAGATAATGGACCTATTTCTAAATTGGACTATGGTGAGTAAAGACAGAGATGGCCTCTAGAGCATCTGTATTTGGAAATCTAAATCTATCACTAAGATTAACCATAAATGAAACATAAAACTTATAGAAAAGTAGGAAGCATACACTAACAAAAAATATAACAAATACAGATTTTGCTTTGTCAATCAATTCATTACATCACCTGGAATAGATAATGAATTAAGAAAAATATGATCAATTTTTCAAGATGATATTTTTCCTCAAACTCAGATACAGAAAGAAACTAGTAGCAAGATACTAGTCAACACTATATTGTAATACTTCATGCCAGATTCTTTTATCAACTCAATTTAACAAGTATTTATTGATAGCTGTGCAGAGCATTGAACATTTTTTATATCCATTTCCTCAACTTCCAGAGAGGCAACATATTAAAGTATCTTTTATGATAATGAGGACTGAGGACTGATTTGTTCTGCATAAGTCAATTCTAAGTGGAAATTCAGAAATCTGGTTGTCACCCTTATAGATCCAAATGAACAACCATCAAATGCAAAACAAGGCTTTATTATGCAGACTGAATGAGTCTTACTTGAGTTTTAAAAATGATCCTGACAAATAGTAGAATTGGGTGTTTAGCCCAATAATCTTGTACTTTTTCAAATAAACATTTGCATCCATATTGCTTTGAAGAATATATTAACAAGTCAGATGGTAAAAGAGAATCTGAATTAATTTTAATTTTACTTAGTTTGCAAGTCTGAAATTTACTACTAAAACCCAATCTTGAAAATTTGCAGTTTTGTGAATATAATTCTTCTCAGTCTTAGGTTCTAAAAGTTTCAACAGCTTCAGTTCTACAGAATTAACATGCACTCTAAATATAGTATGTATCACTTCCCTTGAAAATATACTGGCCTTAAATTCTCAAGCTTGCAGAGAAGGAATTCTGTATTCATCTTTTCGTGTTCAACTAAACAAGACTCCCCAACACTTGTTCTATTAAATGTGAAAAGCTTCCCTTTAAGATTGACCAGTTGAAAATGAGTCATATGGCTAATGGTAATAACAATGTTTTGATTTTAAACATTTTAATTCTTTTTTTTTTTTTTACACAGACAGAGAGAGTCAGAGAGAGGGATAGATAGAAATAGACAGACACAGACAGAGAGATGAGAAGCATCAATCATCAATTTTTTGTTGTGAGGCCTTAGTTGTTCATCGATTGCTTTCTCATATGTGCCTTGACCGTGGGCCTTCAGCAGATCGAGTAGCCCCTTGCTTGAGCCAGCGACCTTGGCTCCAAGCTGGTGAGCTTTGCTCAAACCAGATGAGCCCGTGCTCAATCTGGCGACCTGGGGTCTCAAACCTGGGTCCTCTGCATCCCAGTCCCACGCTCTATCCACTGTGCCACTGCCTGGTGAGGCTAATTCTTATTTTTAAAAATTCAAATTTTCTGATCTTCACACTTTTATGTAAAACACATTAAGGTAAAAATGATTATTTTGTTCTAAACTATTTCTTGAAGTTTGTTTTAAATATTTAGATAACTCCTTCAGAATAAAAAATATACACTGAAGATCTCAAAGAGTAGCACCCACAGTAAAAGTAGCTATTAATATTTCCACAGTATTTATTTATTATTTTATTTAAAAAAATTTTATTATTAATTTAACAGAGAGGAAGGGAGAGAAACATCGATTTATTGTTCTACATATTTATTCATTTATTGCTTGATTTTTTCTCAGTGAGAGAGACAGAGAGAGGGACAAACAGACAGGAAGGGAGAGAGATGGGAAACATCAACTCTGCGTTGCAACACCTTAGTTATTCATTGATTGCTTTCCCATATGTGCCTTGGCTGGGGAACTCCAGCTGAGCAAGTGACCCCTTGCTCAAGCCAGTGTCCTTTGGGCTCAAGATAGCAACCATGGGGTCATGTCTATGATCCCACACTCAAGCCAGCGACCCCATGCTCAAGCTGGTGAGCTCACACTTAAGTTGGCAACATTAGGGTTTCAAATCTGGGACCTCTGTAGCCCAGGCCGATGGTCTATCCACTGCGTCACCATCTGATCAGGCCATTGGTTGATTCTTGTACATGCCCTGACTTGGAACCAAACCTGTAATCTTGGCCTATATGGACAGGGTGCTACTTGGCCAGGGCCAGCACTCATGTTATCTTATTTGATCCTCACAGTAATCCTGTGATGAGAAGTCTCCATAATTCTAATATTACTGATTAAGACATTAAACCTCAGAAATTAAGTAATTTGTCAAGTCTCTGAGAAAGTTCATGAAAAATTTATTTCTTTTTGTTACTTTTCCATTTTGTTATTTTCTGCTTAAAATAATAACAACAACAAAGGAATTGCTTAGTCAATGTGTTTTAAATCACAGGAAAATGAACAATTGGTGTATTTAGGAAAAAAATGGGAATTCTAGCTTCACAATCTAACAATAACAATATTTTATTTCTACATATTTATTAAAACATACAAAGAAATTTCTGAAGGCATATTTCTGTATAACATGTCAAATGTGTTTTTTCAAGATTCAAACCGGGTGTAGTTTTCAAGAGATCACTCCAGGCAGGAAGTACATACATACTAGTGATCAAATGGAAACTGCACCGGATATTTATATTGGCTGCTACTAGAGTAACATGAGGTAGTTATTGTACATAAAATTGTTGGTATTTCTGAGTTTTAACTAATTTTATAATTTTAAACAACAGATGTCAACTTAACTCATGAATTTAAATGAATACAGTAGTAAAGATATTTATAACTATATGTATTTGTATTTACTCAAAGTGAGGCTTATTTAATTCATCAAAGATTTAAAGGTTTTATGAATGAGGCACTGGCAGGTTAGCTTAGTTCACAGCATCATCCCAAAACGACAAGGTTTCGGGTTCAGTCTCCAGTCAGGGCACACACAGGAAGCAACCAATGAATGCACAACTATGTAAAACAACAAATGAAAGCTTTCCTTCCCTTTCCCCACTCTCTCCCTTTCTCTCTCTGCCTTTCTATAAATTAATTAATTAATTAATAGAAATTAAACCCTGGCCAGATTTTATGAACTTGAAAAGAATTGAAACCATGTAAAAGAACAGTGAGATGTTGTAGGAAATATAATGATAAAAGAAGAGAAAAAAAATACCTAAGGAGTTTCAGATGGAAGTATCAGTACCAGTACTAATCAGTTAGCTTTGGCAGAATGGAAACCATGGCATCAGAAATTGCATTTTAAAATTATTCCAACTTTAGCATATAAGACAAACATGAGTTAAGCATAAATAAATATGTTGCTAAAATTTTACTCAAGCCGTGAATTGAGATTCTTACGTAAATACAAGTAGTGCTACAGGTCATAGTTATAATGGAGAAAAAAATGACAAGGGACACGAACAAAAATAGAAATCAATCAATGAGATGTGAGTTTAGACCAGTGGGTAACAAAATTACATCTTTGCTAGATATATTATTCTTGGCTGGTAATTTCTTCTTTCAATAGTTTAAATACTTGGTTCCACTCTCCTCTAGCTTGTAAAGTTTCTGATGAAAAATATGATGATAACCTAATGGGTTTTCCTTTATAGGTTACTATCTTCTTTTTCCTGACTGTGTTGAAAATTATTTCTTTGTCATTAAATTTTTACTGTTTTAATACAATGTGCCTTAGGGAAGCCTTTTTTATATTGAAGTAATGATGTATTCTCTTTGCTTCTTGAATTCAAAGATATACTGTAGGTTTTTCCATAGGTTTGGGAAATTCTCATCAACTGCATGAGTAGGTCTTCCATTCCTTTCTCCCTTTCTTCTTCTTCTATTGTGCCTATTATTCTTATATTGCTCTTTCTGGTGGAATCACATAGTTTTCATAGATGTTTTCATTTTTTTATGCTGAAGTCTTTCTTTTCTTCCCGCTGTGTCATTTCTAGATTTCTTTCTTCAATATCACTGATTCTTTTCTCTACTGATCAGCTCAATTGCTTATGCTCACTGTTTCATTCTTGAGCTCTTTTATTGAGGTCTTCGCCTATAGAATTTCTATTTGCTTCTTTTATAAAATTTTAATTTCTTTGGTAAATTACTCATTTTGTTTGTTGATTTGGTTTTCAAGTTCATTAAACTGACTGTGTTTTTATGCATTTTATTGTGCAATTTTAGAGCTGAAATATTGAATTTCCTATCATTTAAAACACATATTTCCATGACTTTAAGTTTATACTCTGAAGATTTTTCATTTTCTTTCTGAGCTGCCTCATTACCTTGATTATATTTTGCTATCTAATGTCTTCTTTTTCTGTCTAGGCATTTTTGTATGAGTGGCACTTCTCCAGTAGATTGAAAAGAAATCTTTCTATTGTTTTCCAGTAGGTGAAGCTGAATCACAGGTCTATTTTTTTTTTTCTTTTTAGCTCTCTTAGACTTCTCTGGCTTTTCAGATCTCAAAGGGTAGTGAAAAATGGCCTGTGTTCCCAAGATAAGTGGATGCCTCCCTTGTGATCTGATCATTTTTATCTCAGGAAAGCATTTCCACAGGGGAATATGATGGGCAATGGTACTTCAAATCCATGAACCCTAGCCCAGTCCTCTGCAGCCAGACACTGCTGCTGGCACTGCAGCCTCGATGTGCACCTGTGTGTGTGTGGGGGGGCACTGAACGAGGGAAACTCTGCAGCCTCACTTGTTTGTCTTTTTAGTAACAGTGACCAGCATCTCCTCTGAGCCTCCATCTAATCCCGGTATTAGTCAAGGAGTGCACCCTTTACTCAGGGAAAATGTGTTTCTGTAATACCAGTTTTTGTCTTGCAGATAATGTGCAACCCGACACAAAATGTGAAGGGAAGCAAACTGTGGTTGTGAAGAGAAGGTGGCCGTGCTCCATTGCTTTGTTTCTCTGTCTGGACTGACAATTCCCAAACCAGAAAACTGTGGTCCCACATCTGTGCTAGGTCTCTGGGGTCAGCCACAGCTTGTACTGCTCACTCAGGCAGGAATGCTCACTAAATCTTTTTGCCCCTCCTGGCTGAATGGAATGCCAGCCATAACCTGATTCCTTCCTACTCCATGCTGAGCATTGGGCTAAAGGGCTGCATCTGTGGTTTTTTTGAGTTCTTCTCCCTTCTTACCTTCCAGATTCACTCCCACTTGCCTACCTTTACATGTTTCAATGCACAGGTTTCTCAGACGTGTTTGTGTATTGAACAGGAAAACCTTTGTTGAATTACAGCTGTTGAAGTTGTTGAAACTTCAAGGAGAGAGACCAAGGAGCCCTCTCACACTGCCATTTATCGGATGTCACTCCATAATAAATAGAGCTCTTTACAAGAACTTTATCTTACGTTCAAAAGCCCTTAAAAATACTACTGTATTCTTTAATGACTATTTTCACTCAGCATAATGTCTGTGAAATTTGTTTATACTGGAGTGTATTTGTAATTTGTTTTTCATTGTTAGGTAGTGTTTCATTGTTTGATCACATGGAAATTCCATTATCCTTTCTCCTAAGGATAAATATTTTTACTGTTCTAGTTATTGATTATCACAGATAAAATGAGAGTAAATATTCAAGTCTCTTTAAAACATGATTTTATTTTTTTGGAAAAATACCTAAGAGTAAAATTTCTCAGTCCTAATTAGATGTATATTTAACTATATAAGAAATCGTCAATGCATTTCCAGAGTGGTTGTATCATTTTACAATTCATTCACCAATGTATTAGTTCCAGTTGCTCCATATGTTTTCTGACTTTCACTTTTTTTCAGTCTTTTACTGTAGTTTCTCAGTAGATAGGAAGAAGTAATTCATTAACATTTTGGTTTAGAGTTACCTGATATTAAGAACACCTTTTTTCCCCTCTAATGGCATATTTTGCCTTCTGAAATGTCTTTTTAGATCATTTTTTTTCTATGGCCAAGTTTTTATTTTTCATTAAAAAATTATATGTAAATAATAGATAAGAATCTTTTGTGGACATAAGTACTGTGAATATGCTTTCCAGTTAGTAGCTTTTCTCTTCATTCTGTCTTTTGTTAAATAAAAATGTTTGATTTTGATGAAACATATTTACCACTTTATACTTATTAGTTTATTGTGTTCTGAAACATAATTGCTCACCCTTATAACAGAAACAATCCTTCCATTAGCTATGTACTTTAAAATTTTATTACTGTTTCTATCATTCTCCTTTAGTGAATTTCTGTGTATGATATAAGGAAGGAGTTCAGGTTCCTTTTCCCTCTCTCCTATGGATATCCTCATATTTTAGTACAATATTTTGAAGTCATTTTTTTTCTTTTTCTTATATATATATATAGATATATACATATGGAGAGAGAGAGAGAGAGAGAGAGAGAGAGAGAAGAATGGAGAAAGAGGATGAGGGGACAGAAGAAAGAGAAAAGTATCAACTTGTTGTTCCACCTAGTTGTACACGCACTGATTGCTTCTCATATATGCCCTGACTGGGGTTAGAATTAGTGACCTTGGGGTCAGCTGGCCACCTTAGTACTCCAGAGTGATGTTCTATCCACTGAGCCATTGGTTCTGGGCAAGTCATTTTTTTTATTTTTGTTTTTGATTCTTCATTATTGAATTAATTGAGTACCTTGGCCAAATAACATTAACTATATAAATGTTGTTGTTTTTCTGGACTTTCAACTTGAATCCATTTATCATTTTGCCAATACAACAGTGATTTATTTTGAAGCTGTATAAAAAGTCTTTAAGTCTTTTTTACTTAAAGGTAAATAAAAATCCCCCAATTTTGATCTACTTTTTGGCTATTTTTGTCTTTTGCAATTTTATATACATTTTAAAATAAGCCTGTCATCTTCTATACCAACTCTGTTTAGGTTGTGGTTAAGATGGAATTGAAAAGAATACACTAGAGAGAAGAGAATTGGAGAATTGTGATAAGAGACGATTCCAATACATAAATAAAAGATATTAAGTATCTTCCTTTTAATTTTTCTCTCACTGATATTTTACAATAGTCTGTGAAGAATTTAACAAGTTAAACTTATTCCTAAGTGTAATATGATATATAGCAGTGTTTTTCAACCAGTGTGCCGTGAGACATGGTCAGGTGTGAGTATAAATACATTTAGAAACTATATTATTAACTATATGTATAATGTGTACTGTGTTAGAGTGTCATTTTGTGTCATTTTGGTAGGTGGTGTACCCCAGGATTTTGTAAATGTAAAAAATGTGCCGCGGCTCAAAAAAGGTTGAAAATCACTGAATTATATAGAATTATAGTAAAATGAGATTTTAAAAATTTTAAGTGTTTTCTGCATCTGCCTTTTTTTTACAGAGACAGAGAGAGTGTCAGAAAGAGGGATAGATAGGGACAGACAGACAGGAACAGAGAGAGATGAGAAGCATCAATCATCAGTTTTTCATTGCGACACCTTAGTTGTTCACTGATTGCTTTCTCATATGTGCCTTAACCATGGGCCTTCAGCAGACTGAGTAACCCCGTTGCTCGAGCCAGTAACCTTGGATCCAAGCTGGTGAACTTTTTGCTCAAGCCAGATGAGCCTGCACTCAAGCTGGCGACCTTGGGGTCTCAAACCTGGGTCCTCCACATCCCAGTCCAATGCTCTATTCACTGTGCCACCACCTGGTCAGGCTGCAACTGCCTTTTTATATTGACTTTGTATTCTATGACATGGATAATTTGCCTGTTAGTTCTAGTCAATGGTCTGTAGATTAGTCAGAACTATTTTCTGTTGTTAACAATAATGTTACTTGACAGTAGAGATACTTTTGTTCTTTCTTTAAATCTGGTCTTTATAGGATATAATAACCTAACCAATATATTTTAATGTAAATATTTTCAATAGGTATTACGTATTACTGATAATAGAGAACATGCCTGTTTCTCAAACAAACATGGAACAGTCCAATGAGTGATTGAATATTTAATTACAAAGAAAGCATCAGTAAATCCCAAAATTAAAAATATTATAAATAGCACTCTTATTGTAATGCAGTAAAATAAAAATTGGTTAAAAAAATATGAAAGTAAAAGCCCTGTCTCCCTTGAATAAAAGTAAAATAAATATTCTTTTTTTGTAGAAAACCTGTATTATAGAACTCTTGGTTAAAAAGGAAAATAGAAGCCAATATATTGCAAAATTTATAAAATATAACCACTTGTAACCACAGGCTGGTTTTTCTTATTTTTTTTCATCACTGGTTTTTCTTCCCAGTTATAATGTAAATATTTGAGGGCATAACATAATGATATGCAATGATTATAAAATTCTGTTTTTTATGGCTTGAATTTATTCTATTTTGGGCTAATATTTAGTAATCATCAGAAAATCACTATGAAATTTCCAGATATAGCTTCTGTATATCTGCAGGGAACAACTGAGCACTACAAGCGAATCTCTTCCTAATGACTGTTAGCTAGGGCACTACTTTTTCTCAAAGATAAACTAACATTTATTTGAAGAACATTGTTTTTCATTTTGTCATTTCCCCACTGTAAGGTTCAGTCACACAATATCACAAGCACTTATTCTTTTTCTATTAATTAATTTGAGGAATACTATTACCTATAGAATGATCTATACAATCTCTACTTTAGTTCAATTCTAGTCAGACACATTCTATTCTATCCTTTGCCTTCTTATTGAATAATTATTAATCTTCATATTATGTTCAATAATTTATAAATTGCTATAATCATCAAAATAATAACTTCATTCTTATTTTACAAAAAAAGATAAATTGAAATAAATATAGGCCCTGGCAGATTGACTCAGTCAATAGAACATTGGCCTGGTGTATGGATGTCCCAGGTTCAATACCTCATCAGGGCAAAGAAGAGAAGTGACCAGTTGTTTCTCTCTCCCTCCTCTCTCTCTTACCCTCCCACAACCAGTACCTTAAATGGTTACAGCGTAGGCCCCAGCTCTTTGGTCCAAGCATGTCATCCTCAGGCACTAAAACTATCTTGACTAACTCAAGCATCAGCCCCAGATGGGGATTGCTGAGTGGATTCCAGTAGAGATGCATGTGGGAGTCTTTCTCACTCTCTCCTCTCCTCTCACTTTAAAAGAAAACAAAAAGGAAATGAAATGTAAATGAATTGGCTTACTTCATAATAATAAGTACATTATGATTTTAGATGCTGGGTTCAAGGCTGCTTCTAACACATAACTGTGTTATTTGATGTAAACTGCCTGGTCTGAACACATTTGTTCCCCAATATTATAATGGTAAATCAAAAAAATGTATTTTGATAATGGTGATTTACTAAATAGCCATTCACAATGACAAGAAGTCTGAGGGACGCTGGTCTGAATTGGAAGAGTGATTGTGACCTTAAACTTGGAAATAGGGTCACAAAGGACATGGCTTTTATTTCTTGGTTTCAAAATTATTCATTTCTTACTAACAGAGATCATCTACTACACACCATTTAAGGTTTCAAAATCAAGCCAGCACTCATTTCTTTTGCTTCCCATGTCTGTACAGGTCCTTTTACTTGATATATTTCTTTTACACTAAGATAATTAATTCCAATGTTTCAATAATTAGAACCAATTCTTCAAGACTACTACTGTTTTAGTGTGAATTACTTAGAATATGATTCCTTAAATAATATTTTCAATTACATATATATTTCTAGTGATATTACCTTTGTGTGAAAGAAGCAATAATAATTATATCAAAATTCCCATTTATATCACCACAAGCAGAATAAATTTGTTTTTGTTGAGATTACCTCTAATGCTGTGTATATTTCAATTACTCAAACATTACTTTGGCAATCAAAATCAAAATAATATCTATGAACATCTGTTACTCCAAACAAACAAGGAAGGTAGACCAGATGGAAAGGCAGAGGTTGATGATAATCCTCAAAGGTTTTTTGGCTTACTTCCTTTTATTGATGGATAATTGGTAATAATTAATATTTTGGAACTATTTGAAGTAAAACATGCAACTTGATGCATATCTTCACTGCTTTTTATGTCTAATGGGTATTTTCTCTCTTTAGTAATCTAGCTGATATATCAATTGCAATCATTTCAGTTAGGTATAACTGAAAGTGATATGAAATGAAATTCACGTGCAATTGTAAGTTGACAACACATCATTAAAAATTACTTCAAAAAACCACCTCCATTTGCTGAAAGCATTCCTTTGTAAGAGGCCCTAACGTTTTCTGGAGCATACTTGTTTATCTACTCCCTTCATGTGAGACTAAAAAGACACTGATAGATGAGAGAAACCGCATGAAGTCTCAGCTACCCAGTGTTTGGGAGAATTGGACATTCAGTTTGCTTTCATCAAAATTATACACTAACTGTCCTTAGAAAGGTTCATCATGGAAGAGTGAGTCTCACTTCCACATGATATATAGGGCGGTGCTTGCATGATGAGATAGCTAATGATGTCTAACAAATAAATGATACTGGGACAACCAAACAAACATTGAATACTGGGAATAAGTAACAATAATGTAACCAATGTCAAGGTACAGGCATACTTTGTAATGAAGGAAAAGAGCCTCATGGCTAGTATAGAAGAAATATGTAAATTACCTTGTGAAAGCAGTGGTTAATCTAGCATAAAATAAGGGAAAAGCAAATAAAATAATAATAGTGAAGAAAAATTCAAAGGATAAAGAGAGAACAGATGGCAAAGTAAAAGAAAGAGAACCAAGACTATTGAAAGGAAAACAAACAAATCCCAAAAGCAGATTCAAGTAAATGTGCACAGCAGGAAACAAAGAGCAAAATCTATAATATGAAGGAAGCTTCCGTTAAACAGAGTGGAATTGTTGCATTTGTACTTGTTTTTTTCAGACCGATTTTGTAAATGATGGAATATTGTGTTAGATTTAGTTTAATGAGGAATCCCTTGAAATTTATGAGAATATGTGTCAACAGGAATCCAAATATAATTAACTTGCTTAAACAGTTTGAATATGTTAGCATAAACACAAAGATATCTGTGACTAGGAGCAACTGCCTGAATCAAAGATGGGACCATTTTCCCTCTAATGAGAGTTCAGTTCTAGTTAGAAAGAAATTTGGTTCCTTTGTCTTCCATGGGAGAAACAAGTCTCTTTAAAGAGTAATGCAACTGGAATAATGGCAAATCTAGAAACTGCTGATTATAGAATATTCATTACCAGTATAGTTGATCCAAACTTTTTTAATTGATACAACTACTGCTAATTAGGTTATTTTAGAAACAAGAGTGCAAATTTATAATAAACATTTTAAGGAGAAGTACTTAAAGAGTTGTTTAAAAATAAGCAGCTTTAATAAAATAAAACTATTTTTATAATACACATTCAAAAACCAATCTGCATAAATATACAGCATATATTTGCATGGTTGAAAGTAATAAAAAAAGATACAAAGAAAACATACTCAGTAACATCTCAGATTAGGTTATAATCTCTTAGGGATTGATTCAGCAAAATCAGTAGAATAATTTAAAGTTATTTACCAATAATCACTCATTAAAATTGCAGACAAATGTATTATCATCTAAATTTGTTGTAAATACAATAATTTAAAATGCCAAATAAATTTTGGATCTACCTTATCAGTTAATCAAGTTGAAGCTAGCAAGAGCCACACAATAGATAAAGGAAGAGGCTGTCCAAATTCCTCTGCTTTCACTTGGTTTTGGACTATCAACAGCGAAAAGAATGCTGGGGTTTTTTAAACTACTAATTTGTTTTATGCATATAATCATATGCAATTATAGGCATGTCAGGTAAAAAGTGACAAAGGGTATTGGTGTTTTTATTTCCTTCATAGATCTATCCATGTGTAAAAATATTATTTTTAAAAACGAAAAATTAAAATAAAATTTACTGTTAATGTGAAACTTAAAAAGATAAGAAACTTAATGTGAATCTTTTCTTTATTGAGAATCAAGGAGACTAAGAGAAATACAATGTTGTATCCTGGATTGAATTCTAGACATGATTATAGAGACATTAGTAGAAAAGAGAGGAAATCAGGATAAAGTCTTTAATTTATTAAATATTATTCTACCAAAATTAATTTTTTTGTTCAGATAAATATAGCATAATTATGTAAGATGTTAACATTAATAGAAAATAGCTAAAGAGTTTATGAAAATACTATGAACTACATTAGCAACTCTTGAATTTCTAAAATTATTTCAACATCAAAAAAACAATAATTTATCATTCAAAAATATTTAGTAGTCCATTGGGTCCCCTTCTATATCACTGATTTTACATTCTATTGGAGATTTTAAGAAGATAAACTAAGTTTGTTCATCATCTGAGTTCTGATGTAATACATATTTTTAATATGGGAAAGAAGAAAACAACTGACATTTCAATAAATTCTTAAAGTGTGAGTTGGGCTAGAGTGACAAGTAAGTATCCTTGGCAGTCCCAAATGCCAGGGGAGTCTCCGTCCCTCAGCAGCTTTTTTCCACAGGCTTCCATCAGTGCTCACAGAAAAGACAGAAGGAAGGTCAGGAGACTAAGAAGGTCACTTTCATTCCTTCTGTAGGTCCTGCAAAGACTGAGGATAGAGCTGGAGTAACTGTAGGAGTCCATTCATGGGATAGACCTGCACAATTGAAAAATGAGCATAAAACTTGCTGGTGTCCCAAACCCTCCCTGATAAGAAGCAAGACATTTCCAGCTTATAGAAGAAGCAAGCAACATTTCTGTGCCCCAGATCCCTGCTCTTATATGAAGCAGTCAACTGCCACTGGAGGGAAAAACGTAAACCCACCCACTGCAGTCCCTGACCTGATATCAAACAAAGGTTCATTGTCACCCTTCAGTTTGTGATACTAGCCAAAGCCATCAGATGGTGAGGAACCGGGGCAGAATATCTTCCCCTGGCCAGGAACCTGTAGCAGTTCAAAATAAAAGTATACTGCCTCTAGTAGATGGGCCAGAAACTGGCAGGCCACAGAACCTACTGGCAAGCTTGAGAGGTCTGCTTTTACAGGGGAGGGACATGTAATTCACCTGTACCTTATACTCTGCCCTGAGATAAAGACAGAAGTTGGAGCAGGAGTACTGAGAAAACATCACTTCTGAGCTGTAGGCTCATAGAGCCAGCCTATGACAGCCTGAAACAAAATGAGCCAAGAAATCCTGTGCCCCATCATGAGACCTACACCCATTAAAAAATCAACTTACCTTAATTAATTGCCAGCTCCCTATATGTGCTCTGACTGGGGATTGAATCTGAAAGCTGGCAATTAATGCACAACTAAGTGGAACAACAAACAAATGCTCTTCTCTCTCTTTCCCCCTTCCTTTTTCTGTCTCTCTAAAATCAATCAATAATAAAAAGAAGTTTCAGCATTCACACAAAAGGGACTTTAAACAATAAGTTTATATTTCGATTACAATTTACATTCAATATTATTTTGTATTAGTTTCAGATGTACAGCATAGTGGTTCAACAATCATATATAAAATATTTTGTAAAGTGTTCCTACTGCTGTTTTCAGTACCAAACTGGCACCATATATAGTTATTGGAATATTCTTTACTATATTTCCCATGCTGTACTTTACATCACCGCAAAAGCCACTTCTAAATGGAAGTAACTGAATGGCATTAATCACTAACTTTAACTTAAAATTTCCCAGCTAAATAAAGAAGAAGGATGATGAAAGTTTATTTAAAGATAAAGATATATTCTCTTTGCACATCTACATGATTTTATTTTTAAAGAAGGTCAGCATTTAAGAAAGACAGGAAATAGGTTTAGAGATACATATAACCAACCAACTACATTTGCTCCATTTCAATACACAGGCAACAGTCACTGAAATGAGTCTGTACAGATTTTATAGCAATATAACCAAAACTCCTTTTCTCCATTAGGTCCTACACATCAAAGTTGCAGGATTTTAATTTTGTGAATGTGCTACTTAATTAAAGAGAATGACAAAAAATCTAGTAGATAATAGGTGCTCAAATCTGGCATCATTATTATACAAACATCACTCCTTCCCTTTTTTTTTATATATAAATAAATTTTTATTTTAATGGGGTGACATCAATAAATCAGGGTACATACATTCAAAGAAAACATTTCCAGGTTATCTTGTCATTTAGTTATGTTGCATACCCATCACCCAAAGAGAGATTGTCCTCTGCCACCCTCTATCCAGTTCTCTCTGTACCCCTCCCCCTCCCCTCCCCCTCTCCCTCCTTCCCTCCCCCCACCCCCAATAGCCACCACACTCCTGTTCATGCCTCTCAGTCTCGCTTTTATGTCCCACTAATGTATGGAATCCTGCAGTTCCTGGTTTTTTCTGATTCGCTTATTTCACTCCGCACAATGGTACCAAGACTCCACCATTCCGCTATAAGTGATCCAATGTCACCATTTCTCCTATCTGAATAATATACCATGGTGTATATGTGCCCCATCTTCTTCATCTAGTCCTCTATTTTTTTTACAGTGATTAAAAGCCTTTAAGCAAACTCTTGGCCAATACAGCAAGAATCCATAAATGAGTAGTGTCCTTAACATGTTCCCCAAGTCCAAGTTGGCCCCCTCACCATGCCAAATCCCTGAAAAATGCAACCCAACCACAGTTCAGTCTGTTAAGAGCTGTCACAGGGAGCAGGAGTCCAGGAAAGTTCCCCACAGGAAAAGTCCGTATGGCACTGGAATTGTTGTCACCATTCTATACTTTGCAGCTCATGTCCAAGTCCCAATGACCGCTGCTTCTAGCTGGTAATGATTCAGGTAGACTGGAAAAAGCCATTTGCAGCATGCGTGGATATGGAGCTTCTGTTCTCCTCTGCCTGGAGAGTTGAGACCAGGTTGCTTTTCCCTGGAGCTCTGTGACTGTGGCCTGGTAAAGAGAACCTTGGGATACACTAAGCTGGGTGGCAAAGGTAAATTCATAATACAAGTTGGCAAAAGGAGGAAAGAGAGCTCTAAATTAAGAGTAGGTCCCAGCCTGAAATATGAGTGGGGCATTGAGGTAGGAGGAATAAAGGAAACACTATATATTAAGCAAAGCAGCAGAAAATAGGACTATCAACACCCACAACAGAGATCTTTGAGGGAAGAATAAAGAACCTGACTATTCAGGCAAAACATAGTTAAGTGGCCCTTGTGCAAATGAGATCAGTTTACCTGCTTCTTGGAAGAAATACCCTAGGCTCATCGACAGTGTCGTAGATGGGGCCGACGGCCCTGGGCACCTTCAGCCTTCAGTGGCAAACCCCAGCATTCTGGGCAAGGTTAGGTCATAGGTGGCTGGAGCAGGCCTGGAAGAGACTGAACCCTCCCTTAGAGGAGCGAGGGGGAAGCCCACCTTCCAGTGTCCCTGTTTCCTCACAGCAGAGGTGTGTAAGCCTGGCAGGCTTTAGCTCAATGACCTTCCTTTCCACTATTGAAGCAGGACCCAGATGGCATCCTATGAGACCCCTTTGGGGTGCTGGAGCCTTTAAGGGTGTATCCTAAAAGCTGGTAGTTCCCCCTGATCTATATTGGGCTTTTTCTGCCTCTAGGTATCTTAAAAGCCATTCTCAGAAGATCTCGCTGAGGGGTTTGAGGATCCCCATCCGCCTATATAAATCTTTTCCATATATCTGGAGCTATTTGGAAAAAAGACAGAACAGTGTTATTAGCTAGATCTAATAAAGAAGGTAGATTTGGTGTCTCCTGTTCATCAGCTTTCAAAAGAAATGTAAATTTTTTTTTTTTAAGTAAAAAGCATGATATGGTAGACCCGTCGGAGTCATTGGCCTGGTGTGCAGGATTCCCGGGTTCGATTCCCGGCCAGAGCACACAGGAGAAGCGCCCATCTACCTCTCTACCCCTCCCCCTCTCCCCCCTCCCGGTCCCTCTCCTCCCGCCCACAGCCAAGGCTCCACCGGAGCAAATCCACCCTGGGCACTAAGGATGGCCCCATGGCCTCCGCCCCAGTTGCTAGAATGACTCCGGTTGTAACAGAGCAACATCCCAGATGGGCAGAGCATTCCCCCCCGTAGGCATGCCAGGTGGATCCCAGTCAGGCGCATGCAGGAGTCTGTCTGCTTGCCTCCCCATCCCCATCCTCAGAAATATACAAAAAATAAATAAATAAAAGAAAAAATACAAAAAAAAATACAAAAAAAAAAAAAAAAGGGGGGGGGCATTCCCTTGTGCTAAAGCACCAGGAAGCATGGAGTGAGCTTGAGTATGTCCTATGAAACATGGAGCTCTATGTTTACATATAAGTCTTTGAAGAAGGAGGAACTGCTGAAATAGTTTGTCAGCATTTGTCCCTAAGACAGCAGTCTTTATAGTGGGAACACCATACGTAAATATTTGCTGTCTGTCTATAGATTAAGGGGGGAATATGGCCAATGCTGAAAAGCCATGATCTTTGTGCCCCTCCCCTCCCCCAACCCCCTCCCTCTCCTCCCCCCACCCTGTAACCCCAACACTGTTGTTCATGTCTCTGAGTCTCATCTTTATGTCCCACCTATGTGTGGAAACATATAGTTCTTAGTTTTTTCTGATTTACTTCTTTCACTCAGTATAATGTTATCAAGGCCCATCCATGTTGTTGTAAAAGATCCTATGTCATCATTTCTTATGGCTGAGTAGTATTCCATAGTATATATATACCAAAGCTTTTTAATCCACTCATCCTCTGATGGACACTTGGGCTGTTTCCAAATCTTTGCTATTGTGAACAATGCTGCCATAAACATGGGGGTGCATTTCTTCTTTTCAAACAGTGCTATGGTGTTCTTGGGGTATATTCCTAACAGTGGTATAGCTGGGTCAAAAGGAAGTTCGATTTTTAATTTCTTGAGGTATCTCCATACTGTTTTCCACAGTGGCTGCACCAGTCTGCATTCCCACCAGCAGTGCAGGAGGGTTCCCTTTTCTCCACATCCTCGCCAGCACTTATTCTGTGTTGTTTTATTGATGAGCGCCATTCTGACTGGTGTGAGGTGATATCTCATTGTGGTTTTAATTTGCATTTCTCTAATCATTAATGATGTTGAACATTTTTTCATATGCCTATTGGCCATCTGTGTGTCCTCTTTGGAGAAATGTCTATTCATTTATTTTGCCCATTTTTGGATTGGATTGTTTGTCTTCCTGGTATTAAGTTTTACAAGTTCTTTATAAATTTTGGTTATTAACCCCTTATCAGATGCTATGTCAAATATATTCTCCCATTGTGTAGTTTGTCTTTTTATTCTGTTCTTATTGTCTTTAGCTGTGCAGAAACTTTTTAGTTTGATAAAGTCCCATTTGTTTATCCTGTCTTTTATTTCACTTGCCTGTGGAGACAAATCAGCAAATATATTGCTGCGAGAGATGTCAGAGAGCTTACTGTCTATGTTTTCTTCTAAAATGCTTATGGTTTCATGGCTTACATTCAAGTCTTTTATCCATTTTGAGTTTATTTTTGTGAGTGGTGTAAGTTGGTGGTCTAGTTTCATTTTTTTGCAGGTAGCTGTCCAGTTTTCCCAACACCATTTGTTGAAGAGGCTGTCTTTACTCCATTGTATTGTCTTACCTCCTTTGTCAAATATCAGTTGTCCATAGAGCTGTGGGTTTATTTCTGAGTTCTCTGTTCTGTTCCATTGATCTATGTGCCTGTTCTTATGCCAGTACCATGCTGTTTTGAGTACAATGGCCTTATAATATAACTTGATATCTGGAAGTGTGATACCTCCCGCTTTTTTCTTCCTTTTCAGGATTGCTGCGGCTATTCGTGTTCTTTTTTGGTTCCATATAAATTTTTGGAATATGTGTTCTATGTCTTTGAAGTAAGTCATTGGTATTTTCATTGGTATTGCATTGAATTTATAAATTGCTTTGGGTAATATAGACATTTTAATAATGTTTATTCTTCCTAACCATGAGCACGGTATATGCCTCCACTTATTCATATCTTCCCTGATTTCTTTTATCAATGTTTTATAATTTTCTGAGTACAAGTCTTTAATCTCCTTGGTTAGATTTATTCCTAGGTACTTTATTTTTTTGGTTGCAATGGTAAAGGGGATTGATTCCCTGATTTCTCTTTCTGACAGTTCATTATTAGTGTATAAAAATGCCTCTGATTTCTGAGTATTGATTTTATATCCTGCCACCTTGCCAAATTCTTTTATCAGGTCTAGTAGTTTTTTGACTGAAACTTTAGGGTTTTCTATATACAATATCATGTCATCTGCAAATAATGATAGTTTTACTTCTTCTTTTCCAATTTGGATGCCTTTTATTTCTTTTTCTTGTCTGATTGCTGTGGCAAGGACTTCCAGAACTATGTTGAATAAGAGTGGTGAAAGGGGGAAACCCTGCCTTGTTCCTGATCTTAAGGGCATAGCTTTTAACTTTTGCCCATTGAGTATTATGTTGGCTGTGGGTTTGTCATAGATGGCCTTTATCATGTTGAGGTATGTTCCCTGTATTCCCACTTTGCTGAGAGTTTTGATCATGAATGGGTGCTGGACTTTATCAAATGCTTTTTCTGCATCTATTGAAATTATCATGTGGTTTTTCTCCTTTCTTTTGTTTATGTGATGAATCACATTGATTGATTTGCGAATATTGTACCAGCCTTGCCTCCCAAGAATAAATCCTACTTGATCATGGTGTATGATTTTTTCCATATATTGCTGGATCCGGTTTGCTAATATTTTATTGAGGATTTTTGCATCTAAGTTCATCAGGGATATTGGCCTATAATTTTCTTTTTTTGTGTTGTCTTTCCCTGGTTTTGGAATCAGAATTATGCTCGCCTCATAAAAGGAGTTTGGAAGTCTTCCTTCCTCTTGAATTTTTTGAAATAGCTTGAGAAGGATAGGAGTTAGTTCTTCTTTGAATATTTGGTAGAATTCACTTGTGAAGCCATCAGGCCTAGGACTTTTCTTTTTTGGGAGTTTTTTGATAGCTGTTTCAATCTCATTTGTTATAATTGGTCTGTTTAGGTTTTCTGATTCTTCCAGATTGATTTTTGGAAGATTATATGGTTCAAGGAATTTGTCCATTTCATCTAGGTTGTCTAGTTTTTTGGCGTACAGTTCTTCATAGTATTTTCTTACAATATTTTGTATTTCTGTTGTGTCAGTTTTTATTTCTCCACTCTCATTTCTAATTTTATTTATTTGAGTCCTCTCTCTTTTTTTCTTGGTGAGTCTTGTTAAAGGTTCATCGATCTTGTTTACCTTTTCAAAGAACCAGCTCCTGGTTTCATTGATCCTCTGTATTGTTTCTTTAGCCTCTATGTCACTTATTTCTGCTCTGATCTTTATTATTTCTTTCCTTCTACTAGCTCTGGGCTTTACTTGCTGTTCTTTTTCTAGTTCTTTTAGATGCAGGGTTAAGTTGTTAATTTGAGCTTTTTCTAGCTTCTTGAGGTATGGCTGTAATGCTATAAACTTCCCTCTCAGGACTGCTTTTTCTGTGTCCCATAAATTTTGAGTTGATGTATGCTCATTATCGTTTGTTTCTAGGAATTTTTTAATTTCTTCTTTGATCTCAATGTTAACCCATTCATTGTTTAATAACTTGCTATTTAGTTTCCAAGTGTTTGAATGTTTTTCAATTTTTCTATTGTGGTTGATTTCTAGTTTGATGCCATTGTGATCAGAGAAAGTGTTCGATATGATTTCAATCTTCTTAAATTTGTTGAGCCCGCTTTTGTGCCCTAACATGTGGTCTATTCTAGAGAATGTCCCATGAGCGCTTGAAAAGAATGTATATTCTGCTCTTTTAGGGTGAAAGGTTCTGAAGATATCTATTAAATCGAGTTCATCTAATATGTCCTTTAAGTCTGCTGTTTCTTTGTTAATTTTCTTTCTTGAGGACCTATCTAATGATGTTAATGGGGTATTGAAATCTCCTACTATTATAGTATTGCTGTTGATCTCGCCCTTTAAGTCTATCAAAGTCTGCTTTATATATTTAGGTGCTCCTATATTAGGTGCGTAGATATTTATAATGGTTATATCTTCCTTTTGTATTGCTCCCTTTATCATTATGTAGTGACCTTCTTTATCTCTAACTATGGTCTTTGTTCTAAAGTCCATTTTGTCTGATATAAGTATTGCTACCCCAGCTTTTTTTTCATTTCCATTTGCGTGAAATATTTTTTTCCATCCTTTTATCTTCAGTCTGTGTGCATCTTTTGATTTAAGGTGTGTCTCTTGTAGACAGCATATGTATGGGTCCTGTTTTCTTATCCACGCAGCTACCCTATGTCTCTTGATCGGATCATTTAATCCATTAACATTTAAGGTTATTACTGATATGTAATTGTTTATTGCCATTTTTTTTCTTTAAAACTGTTTTTCTCTTTTGCTATATTCTTTTTTTCCTTTGATCTGTTTACAACAGGTCCCTTAGCATTTCTTGCAGCCTTGGTTTGGTTGTAGTGAAATCCTTTAGTTTTTTTTTGTCTGTAAAGCTTTTTATTTCTCCTTCAATTTTAAATGATAGCCTTGCTGGATAAAGTAGTCTTGGTTGTAGGTTCTTGTTCTGCATTACTTTGAATATTTCTTGCCATTCCCTTCTGGCCTCAAGTGTTTCTGTTGAGAAGTCAGAAGTCATCCTTATGGGGGCTCCTTTGTAGGTGATTGTCTTTTTTTCTCTAGCAGCTTTTAATATTTTCTCTTTATCATTTAGCTTTGGTAATTTAATTATGATGTGTCTTGGTGTTGGTTTCTTTGGATTTCTCCTTAATGGAGTTCTCTGTGCTTCCTGAACATGTGAAATATTTTCCTGCCTTAATTGGGGGAAGTTTTCCGCTATAATATGTTTGAACAAAGTCTCTATCCCTTGTTCTTTCTCTTCTTCTTCAGGAACCCCTATGATGCGGATGTTATTTCTCTTCATGTTGTCACAGAGCTCTCTTAGAGTTTCCTCAGACTTTTTGAGTCTCTTTTCTTTTTTCTGCTCTGCTTCCATGCCTTTATTTATTGTGTCCTCTAACTCACTGATTCGATTCTCTGCTTCATCCATCCTGCTTTTAATTCCTTCCATTATATTCTTTATTTCAGATATTGTATTTGTCATTTCTGTCTGATTCTTTTTTATTATTTCAATGTCCTTTTTTATATTTGTTATCTCTTTATTTAGGTTTTCGTAATGGCGATCTATGGTGGTTCTAATATCTTTGAGCATCCTAACAATCATTATTTTAAACTCTGCATCTGGTAATTTGGTTCTATCTGATTCACTTAGGTCCTTTTCTGGGGATTTCTCTTGGTTTATTTGTGTTGTATTTCTCTGCCTCCGCATTTTCTCTTCACGAGAGTGGCTGTGATCACGTGCTCGGGTGCACAAGGGTTGGTGGCCTTGGCCTTTGCCCTGCCCCCGTGTGTGATGTTATGCTCGGTCCTGAGGGCACTGGCGAGCACCTTTGCTCAGCTGCGGGTCTCCGCCTGTTTCCGAGCTTTCGCCCTGCCTTTGCAGGATGATCCCACTCAAGGAACAGCTGCTAGCCTTGGCTCTACCACCAGGAAAGGCTGCGTGCCCAAGCTCAGCTTCGTAGCGGAACTCCGCCTCTTCTGGGCTTTTGGCTCCAACCCCGCGGGAGGAGCCTGCTACCAAGTCAGACCGCAAGCCTGGGTTGCACAGGCGGGGCAGGGATGTGCTCCTCTGCCCTTGCTCCGGGGCTGGTTTCTACCCTTTCTGGGTTTCCCGCCCTTCTCCCGGAGGCAGCTGAGCTTAGCCGCTTTTGCACGCCCCCTTCTCCCTAGCCGGGCAAGATTGAGCTCACACCTGAGCCCACTGGTGGCCAGACGGCTTCCGCCCCTGCCAGCAGAACCGCGCTTTTGTCTCCCGCTGCCGCCCGCTCCCCGGTGCGCCCTCAGCCGTGTGGGTGGGGGCGTTGCAGCTCGGACCCTAAGACTCACTACCGTAGACCCGAAAGCTCCCTCCTTCTGTGTGACTCTGCTCTGAATGCCGCGGGGGAGCTTGTTTGGCTGCTCTCCTGCTTCCCTTTGCTGGTATTGCTGTTTCTGGGGGAAATATTCACTTCAGCTTTGGGGAGTGACTCGTCCCAGGGGTTAGAGTGGCTATCTCCCAAAAATGTTTCTCCCTATGCCTCCTAGATTGCACTCTCTTCCTGTTACTGTGGTTCTCTCCCCTCTCCCTCCGTCTCCAGGAGCCCCGGGTGAGTGTTTGTGAGAGAGATGTTCTGCGTGGTCCCTTTAAGAAGGATCCTGGGTCTGAGAAATCAGACTCTCTCACAAACAGTATCCTGACTTGTTTCCAGCTAAATACTGTCCTTATGCTTCTTCTGGGCTCTGGGGCTGCAGGCTGGGCCTTTGTTCCTGGGGCTCAGGGCCCTTTCCCCTCTGCTAAACTCACTTCCCGCCACGCGAGTCTCTCCCTGCTGCCGTTCGCTCCGAGAAGCTGGGCAGCCCTCTCCGCGTTTCCGCTTTTCCTACCAGTCTCTGGGTGGCTTCTTCAGCATTCCTGGGTTGAAGAGTCCTTTTAGTTTAGTCCAAAGTTGGTTTTTCCAGTTGATAGTTCATAAAATTAGTTTATAATCCACATTGGTTCTGGGAGGTAGATGCTGGTACGTTCGCCTACTCCAGCGCCATCTTGTCTCTCTCCCACTCCTTCCCTTTTAAGAAAATATTGTGTTGTAAATTCTGAAGTCCATCATCATTCCTTTCTCATGACTTTAATCGTTTATCTTAAGATTTTTTTCACTGGGGTTTACCAAAAAAAGAATAATTCACCTAGGAATAACAGTAATAGATATTTTCAGAAATTTTTAACCATTTTGAATACAAGCATATTCATAAGGAGGCTAGCATGCTAATTCTACTTTTTTCTCACTATACACCCTTTCCCAAAAGGACAACTATGCCTTCAGCCCAGAACTTGTCCCTTGCTCTCCAGGCTGGGATATCCAACTGCTTGCTGGATCTATTCAATTCAAAATACTGTAGTTATTTCAGTACTGCAATGCCTTATTTGCATTGACTTCGGTTATCGTCAGTTTTGATTTTTGTTGATTTTTTTCCGTGAAAAATTTGTCTCAATTTTCATCAGTTGCCTCAAATTTCCTTGGCATGCCCATGTGACCTTGCTGCTAATTTTGCAAAAACAAAGGGCGATCCATATGTTCTCCTGCTCAAATGTGGCATTGTTTCTCGTTGTGTGAGCATCACCCCATGCATCTAGCCAAAAAATTCCATTGCTTTCCAGTGTTTTTGTGCACTTTTTTTTTATTGATTGTGAGTACTAATACTACAACTACATGTAAGTGATTACTGTGTATACAGTATTCAGTGTAAAGTGTTTATTTTGCATTTTTCAGTTTCAAAATGTATGTAATGTACATAAGATAAAATCACATGTGCTCAAAAAAAAAATCAACTTACCTAACGTATATATAATTGGCATGGAGGAGGTGAAGGGAAACAATGAAGCAGAAAAAAACTGAAGAGACAATAACTGACAATTTTCAAAATTAATGAAAACAAATCAATTTCCAAGAAACAGAGAACCTAAAAGCAGAAAGTGAAAAGAACATTCTTTCTCTATTCTCCTACTCTTCTCTCTTTCCTCAATTTATTTTGCCATACCATCTTTATTTTGTCTCTAAATATAACACTTAGATTGTGCAAAATTTAGTATGTCTGTGTCTTGCTCCTCTAGTTAAATAAATTCACTACTCACAACCAGTCTTTTTGTTTAATTTTTATTTTTCATTCATTTATCTCCTCCTTGGATTTGATATTTTAAGAGATTCACTAAAAATTTCTTGGGAATAATAGCCCTCTACTATTCACACAGTCAAAATTGATTTTCTGTTACTTGTATTTAGTTTGGGTGTTGATAAAATCCTTGGGTCACTTTTTTTACCCTCTAAGGATTGAAGAGAATGGTTCCACTCTCTTCTAGCTTTGACACTTATGAGGAAATCTAAGACCAGCTGCAATTCTTTAGGCTTCTGTAAATAACACATTATTCTTGCTATGCAGCACAAGATACATGTTAATGTATTTTTTGAAGCCAATTAACTTTATGGCATATGGCATGGGGTTGATTCTTCTGGATCTTTTTGCATTCAAGCCTTCTTTATTATGGGAAGGACTTTCTTATTTCTTCTTCTTCTTTTTTTTTTTGTTTTAATTATATCATTATACATTTGTTCTGTTTCTTACTTTTACTTAAAGTTTCCTCTGAGCATTCCAATTATACAAAGGTCAAATAATGGAATCTTTGACAGTCTTGCAGCTTTCTATGTAAACACGAATGCTTACCCCTTGATTTGTTCATGTTATAAAAAATCATTCTTATTTAAGTTATTTTTTTCCGAGTCTTTGTTGCTCCAAGCCAAACCTAATCATAACTGACCAAAATTACTTTCTCTTTTTATTCATGTAGAATAGTTGTTTAGATAATGAGTTGTTTCTTTTTTGTAAATGATCATCATAATTGACAATGGTACTTTGCAAAACCATCAATTAGAAAAGGAAAATCTTTTAGCAATTTGCCTCAAGAACTGTTTTAGAAGAGATCAAACTATTCTTATGACCTCATAAGAATAGTTTGTATTTATAATTAGCCTTAATTTCAAATCTGACAACAGGGAAAACAAAATCATGGCCTTAGTTTGACAAGTAAAATAATTTAAGTCCCTGTAATATCACAGGCAGAATGCCTCCTGTAGATGGTGAAATTCCATGAAATTCCTCATTTAACCCCACTTATTTTCATTTTCAGTATCTGATTCAGGCTCCACCTAGTTTTACAGCTGTGATACCGCTTAGCCAGGCATCTACAACTTTGCTTCCTCTGAAAGGAGTTGTCTTTATTCCAATTACAATGTGTTGGGTACAGTTCTATTTTATTTTCATCAAAAAATGAATAATCTAAATATTTAACTTTGTTTCTTATTTCTTTATAAATCACTTCCAGAAACAAAAGAGAAAACAGCTGATATGGCAGTCTTGATAAAAATTACAAACTGAAAATACCCATCAGGTTGACTAATTTTTAACCTAGGACTAAGGAAAACTATCAAAATAAACTAAAATGTATTCTAGGATTTTATGAAAGCTATCTAGGCTATAACTTTCAGAACATTGTTACATAAAATCTTTCAATTATTTGTAATTGTTCTGCATACAACGTGGGGAATAAGCAGGTTTATAGTTGTGAGTATGCAAATCACAGTTTATTCTTATATTATTAATTATGTAATTTCCCATAATTGTTAACCTACTCTTGTCTCACTCTGTATTGTTTGCTTTTTAGGTTACACAAAACAATCCAGAATCTCTGTACTAACCTGTTTGGGTAAACTATAAATATAGACAAGAAAAGCTGATTGAACTGTATCTGTCAGATTATTGCTATTTCTAAGGAATGCTACTAAAGTGCTTACCTTGTCAAAGGGACTGCAGGTATTGCATTCTTTATCTCCTCTTGATGATGCATGGATATGTGACTTAATTTGACTAAACCCTTATCTATACTGGAAGGCTAAACTCATTCTTCTTTACATTTTCACTACCATTTAAACCTAACTCATTCTAATATTTAAATTGTTGACAGTTTTGCTCATATGAATCTGAATGTTATTAATAATGTTTTAAGATATTCTCTCTGTGACATACTCTCAACTGAGAATTTGAAGAGCTCATAAAACTGACGGACCCTCATTGTGTTGAGGTCTACTCCAGCCTCTCCAAGGGTCTTCTCATCTAAGAGAAAAGTGAAGACTTTGAATAATGAAAGGATTTCTCAAATATGAAGTATCATTATGACAATAGCATCTCCTCCAGCACTGAGTATTTTATAGAAATAAACTGTACCTATGTGTCCCATATTCATTGTAAGAACATGAACAAGGAGATATAGTCATTCAACAAATATATATTGATCATTTCTTGATCATTTCTTATGTGCAACTCATTGTATCCAGTAAAAACTGTCCTGTCTCCTCATACCATTCATAATTTGGCAAAGAGAATAAACATTAATTACATTTTTAATTGTGCAAAAATGTAAAGAAAGCACAAAACATTAAGAGGGCATTAGCATTTAGATGTAACTCAATATAAAGGTAGGGAGAGTTCACTGAAGAAGTTATATTACAGCTAGAATCACAAAGGTGATTAGATATTAGCTAGGGTAAGGAAATAGTGAAAGCAGGAAAAGCATACATTTTCTTACCCACCTCTTTATAATTCTTTACAGACTCATGGACGTAGACATTACTATAAAATAATAAATACTTAATATTGAATGATTGATATTTAATTTAAAATGTTAAAACAATTGATTTGTAACTTAGAACACAGCCATTAGGTTATTAGCCTTCACTAATGATAAAACATACAACTTATCAATGATTAATAATTAGTATGTTCTATTCTCAGAAATATAGATAAAAAGATAGGTTGGAAATAAATAATTGATGGAAGAGACAATTTGTAGCGCTATTTTCCCAAAATGATTAAAAGTACAATAATTTCAGTCATAGCTCAGTAGCTTTGATTTTGTCCAAACATCTTTCTCTTCTCTTTGTCCTCAAAGCTAACCAAGTGGTTTACTATGTGCAGATGGAAGGTTCCCAAGAGTGTGATCCCATAATGACTTTTGAAATTTCCCTGTCTGTTGTCACAAAAGAGTAAAAGGGGAAAAAATGTGGCTGATTTAATATTTTGTTTTATTTGCCATAATTAGTCTGTAGCAGTGCAGTGTTTATTTATTTATTTTTTAGGAGGGGTCACTTTAAACATTTACTCTTGGTAATTTATTTTATTTTATGTGTAGCTCTTGTCCAAAAAATTCCATTTTATACATTAGATGGTGTCATGTGAATTTTTAGGTTATGTTTTTACTATCTAGGCAAACAGCCATTGACATCTATCTTTCTATCTTTATCTATTTACCTAGCTCTTTATCATCTACCTCTATCTTTCTAGCTTCTAACTATACAACTTATTTTCCTAAACTTTACAGAAGCATTTTAAAATACAGGGTAGATTTTGTCCCAAAATAAAATGAGTTAAGAATTACAAAGTGTAGAGTGAGATTTCATACATTGAGTTTAATAAATATATGAATTCTATATCAAATAATAAAAGTCATTTGAGTATATAGAAAATGTATATCTTGAGCATTGGTCATATTTTAAGGATAGATGATAGATAGATGATAGATAGATGATAGATAGATGATAGATAGATAGATAGATAGATAGATAGATAGATAGATGATAGATAGAGCAAGAATAAATACTTCTGAACTAAAATATAATCAGTATTTATTTTTGAATAAATGTAATTTCCAGAATGGATAAAATAAAAAAGATAGTGTTGAATATGTGGAGTACCCTGGATTCTTATAGGCTGTTGTTGAGAGTGAATTATCATGACCAGTTTCAAACTTTTTGCCATTATCTACTAAAGCAAAATGTATGCAGACTCTATGACCTAACCAATTCTAATCCTCGATTTTCCTGCCATATATAGAAATAGAAAAGGTATGTGTTAGAATGTGGATAGCAAGGCTATAGACATAAACTAAAAAATCCCAAATGTTCATTAACACTAAAATTGATATAAATATTGCTATATGTTCACACAATAGGATAACAACAGTGAGGAAAGAAAGGATCAACACTAAAAGCAACAACATGATTATATTTTTTAAACATAAATGTGTAAAGGAAGCTAAATAAAAATTCTACACATTATCACATACATAAAGTTGAATTCAGCAAAATTAATCTATGTTGTTAGAGATCAGCATAGTAATTCCTTCTTAGGGTATGGGTAATAGTATTTGGAAGAATCTATAAGAAGGATGTCTAGGATGTTAATATTTTGTTTCTCAATCTGGATACAGGTTTTTGGTCATGTTCACTTAGAGAAAATTTATTGAATTGAAAAATGATGTGTGTATCTTCCTGTTCATAATATACATCAATAAATTACTTAAATCAAATGTACTTTTCCATATGTATTGTCAAATATTTTTATAGATAAAAAGTCACTTTTACATACAAAGCTGAACTTCCATACAGATGTATATATGAAAATACAAGAAAACACAAAATGTCATAAAAATGACTATTTTATGTATGTTTTATATCTTTTTTTATAATGAAAGATAATTCAAACCAAAAATATGTAGTGGGATCATGTTTTTTTAAGTGAGAGGAGGGGAGATAGTGAGACAGACTCCCGCATGCACCCTGACCAGGATCTATCTGCCCAGCAACCGCTTTCTGGGTCTGATGCTTGAATTAACCAAGCTGTCCTCAATACCTGGGGTGGACACTCAAACCAATTGAGCCACTGGCTGTAGGAAAGGAAGAGGGAGAGAAGGGGCAGAAGGAAAGGGAAGAGAAGCAGACAGTTGCTTCTCTTGTGTGCCCTGACCAGGAATCAAAACCAGTATATTGCCTGACCTGTGGTGGCGCAGTGGATAAAGTGTCAACCTGGACATGCTGAGGTTGCCGGTTCAAAACCCTGGGCTTGCCTGGTCAAGGCACATATGGGAGTTGATGCTTTCTGCTCCTCCCCCCTTCTCTCTCTCTCTCTCTCTCTCCCTTCCCCCCTCTCTATAATGAATAAATAAAATCTTTATAAAAAACAAACAAAAAAACCCCAGTATATCCATATGATGGGCCAATGCTCTATCTACTAAGCCAACCAGCCAGGGTAAGGTCATATTTTTTATTTCATCAACTTCATTGATTAGATAAACCAGACAAATATAAAATATGATTTTGTTTCATATTAATGAATGTTACCTAATTGATTATATAACACTGCATCAATGAAGAAGGAACATATACATAGATATGAGTTTATTAGCCTTGCAAATATCTCAGATTAAAACAAAAAAAATTAACATTTTTGTTGGCTGTTTTTTCACAATCACATGACTTCTTTGGTCAAGACAAACTCTGTCCCTGTTGGTATTGTTTATCACAATTTATCAGAACTCCCAATATACCAGGGTATCTCACTCTAGCTTCTAGTATGGCTACTTTTGTGTGGCCTATCCTCCTTGCTACACTGTTAACTTCTTAGGTAGGTCTGATTTTTTTTTTAATCCCTGTAAGATTTTTTTTTTTTTGCATTTTTGCATTTTTCTGAAGCTGGAAACAGAGAGAGACAGTCAGACAGACTCCCACATGCTCCCGACCGGGATCCACCCGGCATGCCCACCATGGGGCGACGCTCTGCCCACCAGGGGGCGATGCTCTGCCCATCCTGGGGGTCGCCATGTTGCGACCAGAGCCACTCTAGCGCCTGAGGCAGAGGCCACAGAGCCATCCCCAGCGCCCGGGCCATCCTTGCTCCAATGGAGCCCCGGCTGCGGGAGGGGAAGAGAGAGACAGAGAGGAAGGTGTGGCAGAGGGGTGGAGAAGCAAATGGGCGCTTCTCCTGTGTGCCCTGGCTGGGAATCGAACCCGGGTCCTCTGCATGCTAGGCCGATGCTTTACCACTGAGCCAACCGGCCAGGGCTCCCTGCAAGATAAGAAAAAAAAGCTCTCAATGGAGACCTCAAAATTTCTATTTTTTGATTCCTGGGAAAAGGATTTTTGTTTTAAATCTATTTTATTTTTTGTATTGAGTTTTTTGGGTTTGTTTGTTTGTTTTTCAGAGAGAGAATGAGAGAATAAGGGAGAGAGAGAAAAAGAGAAACAGAGGCAGACAGGAAGGGAGAGAGATGAGAAGCATCAACTCATAATTGCAGCACCTTAGTTGTTCAGTGATTGCTTCTCACATGTGTCTTCACGGGGGTGGGGGAACTTCAGCCCAGCCAGTGACCCCTTGCTCAAGCCAGTAACATTGGGCTCAAGACAGCGACCACAGGGTCATGATGATGATCCCACACTCAAGCTGGTGACTCCATGCTCAAGCCAGATGAGTCTATGCTCAAGGCAGTAACTTAGGGTTTCAAACCTGGGACCTCAACAGCCCAGGTCTATGCTCTCTCCACTGCACCACCACTGGTCAGGCTTATATTGTGCTTTAATTAGGGGTAGTTTTGGAGAAGTTGATAGATGTTGTTATGCTAAAATGGACTTAACAAAACACCCCTGACCATTCTAATGATACTTATTTGGGTGTTTTAAAAGTTCTTATTTAAAAACACCCAGAACCAATGCATTTTTTGCTTTGTTTTGTGTGGCTTTTTTGTTTGTTTTTGTTTTATTTATTTATTTATTTATTTTGAGAGTGAGGCAGGGAGAGAGACAGAAACACCAATCTGTTCCTGTATGTGCCCTGACCAGGGAATCGAACCGGCAACCTCTGTGTTCTGGGACCATGCTCTAACCAACTGATCTACCCCACCAAGGCTCCAATTTGTGTGTGTGTGTGTGTGTGTGTGTGTGTGTGTGTGTGTGTGTGTTTAATAATACAGTGATTTAGATCTGACCTGTGGTGGTGCAGAGGATAAAGTATTGACATGAAATGCCTAGGTCAACAGTTTGAATCCCTGGGTTTACCTAGTCAAGGCACATATGGGAGTTGATGCTTCCTGTTCTTCCCCCATTCATTCCCTCTCTCTCTCTCTCTCTCTCTCTCTCTCTCTCTCTCTCTAAAAAATGAATAAGTAAGAAATCTTTAAAAAGAGTGTTTTTTTTTTAAATAATACAGTGTTTTAAGATTTAAAATATAAAATGAACAAAACCCCTTTAGAACATCAATTGACATACAATTTTAAAAACCTGGTGAGACAATCAATTTTCAGGGAACATTAAAAAACTTTATTTTCCTGTAATTTGATTGTTTGTTTTGATATCCAATGTCAAAAACTCCTTTCTAGATGCTTTCCTGATATCCATCCTAGTACGTGTAAAACTAAGGATTCTCTATAATATAAAAACTGAAGATAACTCTCCCAAAAAAATAAAACGAGGTCAGCAGAATATGATCTTAAGTACTAGATCAGCAAATGTCTATACAACCTACTGGAAAATATGAGTCTGAACTATATAAGATAGTTATCTTACAGTAAGACAACAATATCCTTATGATTATTCCTAAGATTACCTGAGAGTCAGCTAAACACTTGCCTATAAGAAAAATGAGATGTGCTAGGTAGTAATTTTTAAAGTGCTCTTTATTTTTTTAAAATTTTTACACATTTATTTTTAGAGAGCAAGGAAGGGAGACAGAAAAGCCTCAACTTGCTTTTCCAATTATTCATGCTGTCATTGGTTGATTTTTTTTTTTTGACAGAGATAGAAGAAACAGAGAGGGAGGGAGGGGAAAGGGAGGGAGAGAGAAGAAGGGAGGGTGAGAAAGAAGGAGAAAGAGAGAAGGATCAATTCACTGCTCCACCTATAGTAGTTGTGTAATTGATTGCCTCTCATATGTGTGCTGACCCAGGTTTGAACCAGCTACCTCCCTCACCCTTGGGGACCTTGGTAATCTGGGATGGACACACTGTCCACTGTGCCACAGTCACTGGCCAAGGCCATTGGTTGATTCTTGTATATGGCCTCACTGGGGAACAAACCCACAGCCTCTGGCATGTTGGAATGATGTTCTCACCAACTGAGCTACCCAGCCAAAGTCTTTAAACTGCTCTTTAAAGTCTGAAATTTTCTGGCAGAATCTAAGACTATTGTTTGGGGCTGTGTAGAATAATTGCTGACATCTGGCAGCCTAGTCTCCCTACATAATTTGGGGTGCACTGAAACAAATAAAAATGTAAAAAACACCTTCTAAAGTTCACAAAATGAAGATCTCTTTACATATCTTCATAGATCATACTCCAGAGATAAAGCACATCCTGTGAAACTTAGAAACTACTCAGGAAGCTGTCCTTGGAAGTTTCCAGGACCCGAGTGTTACCTGCACTTTCTTTCTGCTGCTGTACTTAATTCTTACCTGATCAGAATCTTAAATGTTTATTATCTATGGAGTTTAAGTAGTCCTTTAAAAATTCTATCTATACAAATTTTGTGTCAACTAACTAGTTAAGATATTTCCTATAACCAATAATTCGGGTCTTCCAAATGCAACTTATCCAATGTGAATTCTCTAATAATAGTTTCTAATAAATGCTTTAGTGGCTTTAGTGTTGTTATTCATGTTAAAAAAAAACTTAAACATTGAATTACTTGCATTTGATGAATACCATGATTTATAACAGAAAGCTTACCTATACACAGTAAATGTATGTTAAACACATTATATTTTATAATTTAACAATCTTGCAATTTATAATAGGTTAATTTATGAATCCTGGGTTCAGATTGAGCTAATAGAAAACTACACTTCATTTTCTTTTTAATATATCCCCCTTAGTAAAGTCTGATTGTTTTCCTGAATGATGCAGGGGAATTGGTTTTATTTTATTTTCCTTTGATGTGAAATAATGGCCCAGGTGTAAAATCAACCAAGACACATAATACTAAAATTAAATTGGTCTTAGTCTATTAAGGAAAACTCAGAAACAGATATATAAAAAAAAAGTGCCAATATCACTGCTGACTTCTTAGTTTTTAATACACTCCATAATACCTGGCAGCAGTTTTTCAGAAGACATTAGACTGACAAGCTAATTATGAAAGATGTAAAAATATACATACAAATAGCAAATCAAATGAGTATTCATTCACTTGGCACTCCACCAGAAAACAGCAGACAACTTTTATTTGAAACTATTTGAGGATACAAATCATATAATGCATGACATTGAAAATTCCCATAACAAATGCATAGTGAGGATGCCAGCAAGAATACTGATTCTTATTCAAACATAAATTTATGTGGAGGGAGAAGAACCACCTCGATTCACTTCAAAGTAAATGAATTCTTCTATTAGGATGTACTGTACTATATAGTATGCTGCACAATATCCTTCAAGTTGAATGAAATCACCTTCAAGTTTTACCATTACCACACTGATGTCTTGACATAGCTTGAAAGTTATGTTATATCCTTTGCCATTTTGTACCAAAGAGCTGCAGACACTGTCAAGAAATTTCTTGATTCACTGTATTTGCACTGTATTTAAAATTGTTATGAAAATAATTTGTTTTCATCCACATTTATACAGAGCAAGTCAGAACTTCTGAAAGTAGACATAAAGGATTCTTATTTGAATAAATCTATCTTGAAATAACAATACTTGTAGAAGACAATTATTTCAATATAAGATACTGATTTTCATGAATATCATATAGTAGTCCCAGCTGCATTGTTTATTGGCCTGGCTAGACATGGCCTTGATACTTCACATTATTTTGGATATGAATGAATCTTTAAAAAATACATGACATAGCTCACAAGTATAAATACTGTTCTGTTTGTCTTAGCCAAAATCATTGTTGTACCATATGCTCTGTACAGATTGTCTATTTGGCTACTGCTATCAGCCCTAGAATGGCCTTATTTTGATGGTGAAATGATCCCTGTAAGAGAGGAGCTTGCAGGATACTTTGGAAACTCCCAGCATGAGTGGATCTATATCACCCTATGATGCTTTAATTAGTGTGAGATTGTTTCTAGTCTCTGGCAAGTCCACCAAAAGGGAAAATTATGAGATCTTTGGCAGAAATGTGATTTGAATATCCCTTTTTTTTTTTTTACTATATTGCTTAATTTTGGAACACAGAATTTGGATAATCTTTCATTAGATTAAAAAAAATTCTCAACTCTTCCATGCTTGCTTAGTTTCTAAAGCCATATAAATGAGTAATCGTCATTGAGGACTGACTATATTCCAGGCCTTTTTTAAAAATCATACATGCATTTATGGTTAAAAATAACCAATGATCCTAACAAAGAAATGACAAAGCATGATAGATGATAAGTGTTATCAAAAAAGAATAAGAATGAAAAGGATTCAGGAGTTGGGGAGTGAACTGTGATGTAGGGAAGATGAGTGGTTGCAAGACTATATAAAATTTTCGATTATTAAATAAAATTGCCAGATGAGCCTACTAAGCAGATGACCTCTGAGCAAGGAGTAGAAGCAAGTCAAAGAGCATGCCATGTAAATGTTTACTGGAAGCACATTATAGGCAAAGGGAACATCAGTGCAAAGGCCCTAATGCCTCCCCTAAGTTCATAGTCAAGAAATGATTGTTGAAATACAAACATTAGTTGCCTGATTTCAGAACTTGTTTTTTATCACTATCCTCTGTATATACTTCGACAGATTGATTGAAAAAGTCAATTCACTGGGGAACAATTTTTTTTTCATTTTCTGTTGCATGAAGTATTAGAACTTTTTCTATATATTACTACATCGCTGATTCCAAATCTGAATTTTTTTTGGTGCATGCTCTAGTTATTATGCAAATTTAATTTCTTTTTGTTACAGTGAATGGCATGCATTGGTTTTTAAATTGGAGTTAAAGGGTAACGACTCTTGGATTGAACATAACCACAAGGCAATTAATGTTTTACAAACATCACTTTTACATAATTGCAGTTGTTTTTAAATGTAAAAAATTATCATCTGATAAAAACACCCTCTTATTTTGTTTTAATATTGAATCATGGCTTTTTTGAGTAGGCATAAATGTAAGAATAGTCCTGACATCTTCTGTTATATATGTGGCTGTTACACACTTTAACGTGAAAGGTGCAATATTTCATCATTTGGAACATGTGCATATATTGCCTATTTTCAAGTTCTCCTTGGCGATCAAGAAAAGAATTGGGCTCCTCATATTGTGAGCCATAATTGTGAGGAAATGCTTTGTGACTGAAAAAAAGGAAAATGCAAAGGAATGCCTTTTGGTATTCCATTGGCTTGGTGTGAACCTAAGGACCACAGCAGTGACCGTTATTTCTGTCTGATCCATACAAAGGGCATTGGCAAGAAAAAAATGACATATGATCACATATTCTAATATTCCTTCAGCAATACAACCTATCCCACACTCTGAGACACTCCTGGTTCCCGTTTTCAATGGCTTTATTTCTTTTAAGGACAAAGAAAGAGAACATGGTGATCAACTGTATTTTGATAAGGTGCATGAGGAAATGGTTCTAGAATCTGAAGGGTCTTCTTCTGATGCCAAACAGTCATTAACCCCTCAGCAGTTTAGCCAACCTGAATTGAATGACTTAGTAAGAGATTTGGGCCTATCAAAGAAAGCAGCTGAGTTATTAGCCTCCAGGCTTCAAGAAAAGAATGTACTTCAACAGTCAGCTAAAGTATCCCATTTCAGGAAGTGTGAACAAGTTTTTGTGGCCTTTTTTTCCGAAGACAAACACTTTGTTTACTGTCATGATATCAGTAGTCTTCTCAGCCAGGTAGGTGTTACCACTTACAGTCCAACAGAATGGCGGCTATTTCTTGACAGCTCTAAACGGAGTCTGAAATGTATTCTCCTACACAACAATAATGTTAATGCAGCACTTCCAATTGGTTATTCAACTCAACTGCAAGAAGATTATAATAACATAATAATTGTCCTCGAGTTTCTGAAGTATGAGGAGCATAACTGGATCATTTGAGGATCTTAAAATAGTAAATTTCCTGCCAGGACAACAGAGAGGTTCAAGAAGTGTCCTTGCTTTCTGTGTTTGTGGGACAGCCTAGCTCGGGAGAAACACTGGACACAGAAGGAGTGGCTGAAATGTAAAGCTCTTTAAGTAAGAATGCAAAATATTGTGAATGAACCTGTAGTTAATTGAGACAAGATCATTTTCCCCCCACTTCACATCAAACTTGGCTTAATAAAGCAGTTTGTTCAGGCCTTGAATAGAGAAAGTGAATGCTTTCAACATATTATTTCTGTGTTTCCTACCTTGTCTTTTGAAAAGACAAAAGCAGGTGTATTTGATGGACCTCAAATTCAAATCCTCATATGTGACAAAGAATTTGCCAGGAAGATGAATAAAAAGGAGAGAGCAGCATGGCAGTCTTTTGTGGCAGTTACAAAGAACTTCCTTGGCAACAAAAAAAGCTGAAAACTATGAACTTCTGGTTCAAAGGATGTTGTTGGCTTTCCGCGACATTGGATGTAACATGAGTATTACGATTCACTTCTTGAACAGTCACATTGATAAGTTTCCCGAAAATCTTGGAGCTGTTATTGATGAGCAGACTACTGCTGGAGCATCAGACGAGATTGTCCTCAACAAGTACACAAACGCAAGAGCTACAAACGCTAATTTTTGCCTGAATAGAATTTAAATAAGTTTTGCACAAATTTTATGATTAAAATAAGTGTTTTAATATGTTCTATTTCAAAATTGTAGACAAATTCTGATGCAATCATATCTTTTAGTGTATTAGTGTATTTACTGTGTTATATAAATTATTCTATTTTCACAAAGATGATGCCCAAGAAGACATTCTACTTCATTATATTAAACTAAATGTTGAAAATTTTACAATAAGATGAAAACTTAAAATCTTAAGTTGTAAAAAAACTGTATCTTACAGAGAAAAACTAATGTCAGATTTAAGATCAGCACACTCAAATTAGGTAAGAACAAGTGTTTTTGTGGATGCAACAAAAAGTTTGTTCCCCAGTGTTATTTATTTTAGAACCTACAAAGCTAAGGAAGATCAAGTGGCATAAAATACAAGTCCTGCTCTCAAAAAAATTGTTAATCTCATCAATAAGATGTAACATATACTTATAGATGCATGACTATAGAAGGAACCTAGTCTCATTGTCCAATTATTCCTGATACTGGATCTTAAAAATGATATTGATAATGTTCCAGAAACGTTCCTGGAAGAGCTGTAGCTAGAAATGGGCTTTGAAGGCTCAGTAGGTTTCAGACAATGTGAGGTAATGAGCAACTAAATTTAAACCTGTGTCCATGTTGTCCCTTTTGCAAAAAAAAAAAAAAAAAAATGTTATGTCATTTTTTTAAACCTTGTAGCAATGTTAAAAATAGGTATTAAGTATTAAGAGATGCCTGACACAATGGTGATATTTTAAATATCCCTTTACCATGTCAATAATTCTCAAAATTTGGAGTAGGCTAGAATTTGACGCAAAATATGATTATGTGTCAGTCTAATTTATGTTAAATGAGAAAGGGAATGATGGCTGGATGCAGTGAGCTCTTTCATTGTTTCTGGGCACAACCACATTGAAGGTAGGGGTGTGTGTGTGTGTGTGTGAGAGAGAGAGAGAGAGAGATAGAGAGAGAGAGAGAGATACTTCTTGGGTTCACAGTACATGCTCTGGCCTTTTGAATTCAGTAATAAAACACAAGACATAAACTGTTACAGATTTCTGCTAAGCATTCTATAGGAAAATTACAGAGTTTCTTCTCTACAATAACATAATAATAATAAGGCCAAGAGAAAAAGCCTTTATTTGTTCAAAATAAAATTACCATTTCTATACCTAGTTATTAAATCTATGCATGCATCAAATCTTTTTACATGCAGATACTTCAATCTTTAAAGACTCACTATTATAAATATTATCAGCAAGTAAAACAAGTTTTACTTATCTGTTTTACTAAATATATACATAGTTAGCCCTCATTTTGGAATGACCACCAAGGATTGCCACTTTCTTTTTGTTTACACTTATATTTAATTTTTGTTTGCCTATCTACTAGGGGACAATTTTGGTCATCTCAGCTACCATACTGTCTAGAGCTAGAAGTGATGCAAAACATTCTAAAATGGACTGAATAGTTTTTCACAACAAATAATTATCTGAACCAAAAACCATTAATAGTGCTAAGGTTGCAAAACAGAGTAGTTCCTTTTGACACTGAATAAAGTTGGCTGTATAACCAAAGGATATTGTGGAAATGATGGTGTGTGACTTCCAAACCTAGATCATGAAAGATAATGTGGCTTCTGATTTGCTTTTTCTGACATTGCCTGCTTTGGGGAAAACTGGTTGCTATGTTGTGAGGACACAGCCACATAGGCAGGGCTATGTGAGGAAGAAGTGAGGCTTTTTGTATGAAGTGTTAAGTGATTCACTTTGGATGCAGATGCCCAGCCCCAGTGAAGACTTCATGTGACAGCATCTCTAACCATCCAGACTGCAAACTAAGGAGATTCCTTGAGCTACAACTGCTCATCTGTGCTACTTCTTACTTTCTGAGTCACAGAAACTGTAAGAACGTAAATATTTGTTGCTTTTATCCTCCAAGGCTTGGGATAATTTGTTAGGGAATAATAGATAAATGCATAAATTCACTTTTCATATAAGTACTATGGTTCTTAAAGCAAAGTACAACTATATCCCACTATAAAATTAAATTAGACTTTATTTCCCACTTTGGATGTAAAAAGAAAAACATTTTTCTTTATTCCCATCAGCTATTCAGAGCTAATCAGTTCTTTACATGCTTTCTATCTAAAGCATGCCCCACAAAATGGAACATTGGCATTTAACTCGGGACTTGTAGCAATGCAGAATCTCAGACAATATTCCAGAAGTACTAAATCATAATTTGAATATTCACAGGATCCTCAGATTATTTAAAGGTCTTTTAAATTTTGAGTGCTAGGTTAAAAGACTAGAAAAAGAAATAAGTTAAGAAACTCAAATAGACTTTGCCATTTAGTAATAGCTTTTGTATGTTGAAATTTAAAAATCAGCACAAATATATGGAGTGGTAGTCTGTATTGATATGAAAGTTATAGTGATCCTTAAAATGTTTTGTACATTTTTCAAAAATACTATAGATTTATATAATAGAATCAAGAAATTTTTTTTTATTCAGTGAGAAGAGAGGAGGCAGAAAGAGAGACTCCCACATGTGCCCCAACCGGGATCCACCTGGTAAACCCACCATGCTCTGCCCATCTGGGGCATTGCTTCATTGCTCTGCAACTGAGTCCTTCTGAGCACCTGAAGTGGAGGCCATGGAGCCATCCTCAGCACCTGGGCCCAATTCACTCTAATGAAACTTAGCTGTAGAAAGAGGGAGGGGTGGAGAAGCAGATGGGCACTTCTCCTGTGTGCCCTGACCAGGAATCAAACCTGGGACATCCACATGACTGGCTGATGCTCTACCACTGGACCAACCAGCCAGGGCCTTAAAATTCTTTTGTAATAGCATTGGAGTAGCTTTTTTTCTTTTTTTTTCTTTTTTTGCAACTGAGTATTTTCTAAGATTTGGTATTAAATTTATTATCTTTACTGGTTGTTCCTTCACGAATGAAACTCAAACCTCTGTTATATATATTTTGTATATGCTTGGGTCCTCACTATACACACTGACATTAAAGCCATTCCTATTTCTAAAATAAAATATCATTCATCAAAGCTGTGAGTTTTTAAAAATGCCAGTTACTGCCAGTAACTTGGCAATTCAAGTCTTCAAAAGGTGTTGGTAGGTTGGCTCTATACTGTCCAAGTCTTAAAAACTTCTGCTTAGAAACAGAATTAAAATTTTCTTGTATCCAAAAATAAAAAAAGAAAAGAAAATACTAATGAGATACTAATTTGAGAAATGGCATTTAAGTAAAATTTTATTTTTTTCTCATATGAATACTCTCATTACCATTTGATATTATTAATCTTTTCCTTTTTCCTTGCATTTCTAAGTAGTCACTTTTTTTTTTGTATTTTTCTGAAGCTGGAAACGGAGTGAGACAGTCAGACAGACTCCCACATGCGCCCGACTGGGATCCACCCGGCATGCCCACCAGGGGGCGATGCTCTGACCCTCCCAGGCGTCGCTCTGCCGAGACCAGAGCCACTCTAGCGCCTGGGGCAGAGGCCAAGGAGCCATCCCCAAGCGCCCGGGCCATCTTTGCTCCAATGGAGCCTTGGCTGCAGGAGGGGAAGAGAGAGACAGAGAGGAAGGAGGGGGGGTGGAGAAGCAAATGGGCGCTTCTCCTATGTGCCCTGGCCGGGAATCAAACCTGGGTCCCCTGCACGCCAGGCTGACGCTCTACCACTGAGCCAACCAGCCAGGGCAGTAGTCACCTTTTTATCTAAGTCTGTTGTGCTGGGTTTTCCTCTTCTGCCAGACCTCTAATGTTGAACTTACTCAAGCCTTGTCAATTTTTTTTGCCTCCCCATATGATTTTCCCCAAGGTAGCAATTACCTACGTGCTCTTGACTCTCCGCTATAAATCTACAGCCCAGACCTCTCCTTCAAGCTTCTTATTCCTGTCATCTAATTTCCTCTATCAGCTCTTCCACTTGGAAGTCTCATAGATCATTGATATTGAACATGTTCAAAATGTAACTATTGGTTTTCTTCTCACCAACAATGAGCTGTTTTTTCCCCTGGTGTTTCAAATCTTAGTAAATACTACTGTTACCTACTCATTTGCTCAAGCCAGAAAGTCTGCATCTTTTCTTTAATTATTCCTCCACCCACTTCCATATTTGTGTTACCATTAGATCTTAATAATTCTGATTTGGAAATACTTATTGAATATGTAAATATATTTTTCTGTTGGCTTAAACCACTCACATTCAATAAGCTCATAAATGGTTCCCTGTCTGCAGCAATGCAAAGCAGCATGAGGGTATATGTGGCTTGACCAGGGGGCTACAGCAGAGTGAGTGACCCCTTGTTCAAGGCAGCGACCTTGCGCTCAAGCTGGTGAGCCCAGGCTCAAGCCAGATGAGCCCACGCTCAAGCTGGCAACCTCGGAGTTTCCAATCCTGGCCCTCTGCAACCCAGTTCGATGCCCTATCCACTGTGCCACTGCCTGGTCAGGCAACATTTGCCTTCATTTGAAATCTTCTACAAAACTGAAGAACTTCAGTTCTCAATTAGCCATGTTTTCTTCTTTGTGAGGACTTCACAGACTATATATGCTGCACTTCTCTTCAGTAAACTTCTCAGATTGTGTACAGAAAAGGAAGGTTATTTCTGTGCCAGCTGGGAGAAATGCCTTTAGTCACATACTCTCTAGGCTACTTCCTAGAAATTACAGATGCCATGACCAAGTTCCATTTACTACATGTGTTAAAATGCTTCTATCAGTCTAATCACAATCAATCTCATTGATTTTTTATTTATAGGTTATGATATAAGGAGATAAATTAATTCCAAGATGAAACTTTCTTTCCATTAATATTTCTAAGCAATTCTGAAATGGAAAAGTATGACCAGACATGTTATTGACATTGTATTATGAATAAATAAACATTGCTATTGCTAAACAGAAGAAAACTCAAGATCAGTGTTTTTAGTTTATATTATACTTAGGAGGACTGATTATTTTGACAAGAAGTTTAGATGAACAGATATTTTTAAAACATTAATGATTCTGACAACATAGACCTATAAAAGGCATCAACAAAATTTTCTGTTGATTTCTGTCACATTACTACTTACATTTACAGAGAACTGAGTTAAGAGAATAATAAAAGTAAAGTTTTAATATGGGGCTGTCAATTTTCTTTTTGAAAAATATCTATAGTTTTCCTAAGATCATCTTGTATTAAATTTTACAGGCACATTTTTAATATAGCGAATGATTTAGTATTATCATCAGCATCATTGCAAAATATTCATTGAACAAGAATGGTGTCATCATTTTGACGTGATTTTATTTCTAATCATAATAAGTATATTATGTATGAATCATAAATTGCAAACAAAATTACTTTCTACTGACATGAGATTTGGCCTCTGCAAGATTTCTAGAAACCATAATTTGTAAAGTATCCAATAACGTATTAAAAGGAAAGTTATTTTTGTACCTGTTGGGCAGATATTATGCTCACTTTGTTAAAGATGGCGCTGCCCACATGGAAGCCTGCCACCCAGGTGATATTAATATGTGTTGTGGGCAGGCTGTGGGCAAGCAGAATCCTTATAGCCTGGGGCTTGGTTTTAGCACTAAGCCTTTCCCACCCTTTTTGATGTAGGGTGGTGCAATTCCATCATGCCTCAGATAAGTGACTTTGTATTAGAGACTTCCCTATTTGTATATTGGATTAAAGGTTTGGATTTCTACACTATAAAATGGGGGCAGAACAGGATCTTGTGCTCTTGGTTCCTGAAATTAGCATTAGAGAGCAGAGAGCAGAGAAAGGCCACGTGGAGGAGGTCAGAAGCAGCCAAGATGGCGGAGTGCTGAGGGAGAAGCCAGTTTGTGCAGAGTTTGTGCAGGGAGAAGGAAGGAGATGGGGAACAAAGGAGAATGGGGCTAGTGAGCTAAAAACCTTTAATTCTAGGAAACTCGGATAAGATAGTAGCTTTGTGAGCACTGAATGTGAGTGGGTTTTGGAGCCCAGTGTGTGTTTTTACTTGCCTGCTGGGTGCAAGCTAGGATTAAGGATGATGGCCCACCAGGTTTTGGCTCCGTTGTTTCTTTACCGACTGTCTGAATCCAATGCGAACCTGCATGGGCCAGGCAGCTGTGATGGTGGACATGGCTACTGGCTTTACAATTGGCATAGTCAGCAGGATTCGATACAGATTGGCAAGGAGCCACTACCACCTTTGAGTGGTGGAATAGAGGACTGGCTGCTGCTATGGTTCCCCATGGCTGTACTTTTAGGGGCTGTAGGCTGGCTGACTTTTACAGTCATGTGTAAGGAAACCAAGAGCTCTATGGAAGAGGCTGCCCAGGACCTGCAAACCGAGCAGTGGAAGGACCTGGAGCAAACATGGGAGAAACAGATGCTGACCCTGGAGCTAGAGGAAGCACTGGAGGAGGAGGCCGATCAGGTTTGCAAGATTCACCTGGAAATGGAGCAGCTGCTGGAGGAGAATTCACAGGTTTGTGAGTTGCAGATTGCCCTGGATGTTGTGGAGAGCCAGCAGTGGCGGGAGGCTGGGGCTGAGGCCGGAGCTGGTGCTGCAAGGTCTGCAGAGCAAAAGGCGGCAGCAGCCCGGGACTTGAGCCTAGCAGTGGCCCAGGACTCGAGCCCAGCAGTGGGAGCTGGTGTTTTCAGTTCCTCTTTGGAGGCTGAGGACAATCAGGGTGGAGTGGCGATCCACAGTCTCCAGAAGGTGAGAGCCCAGCAACAAGGAATATTTACTATGTTCCTGGTAGGTCTGCGATTTTTTAAGATAGGGGTGAATGCCATCATGCTCTCTGGAGCAGAGATAGAAATGCTGACTGCCATTGCCATGTGCTCCTCTTTGGGACAGTGTAAGACCTGCCAGGACGGCAGGGATGAGGGAGGTGGCTGATGCCCCATGTGTGTGGACTGATTTCCTGGACTATGACCGGAGTGGGCACTGGCTCCTTTGTTGAATGGACTTACCGATTTTGGACAATGTGAAATACCCTGATGGGGGTGGGGGGTGGCTTTGCTGGAAGCACTCCCCTGCCCCGGGAAGCTTTTCCCATGGCTAGAAAGAAGGCCAAGGACATTTTGCGCTTTGGGCAAAGTGCTCAGAGACTGGTGAAGTGTACCTTTGTGATTGCTGAAACTGTATGATTTGTGTTGTTGTGATTTGTATAATGTGCCTAGTTTCCTTGCACAGGGATGCCAGTGATGTAGATTGTGGGTAGTAAAGTGAGCATAGGGGTGGATTTTTGGGCAGATAATATATATATATATATTATGCTCACTTTGTTAAAGATGGCACTGCCCACATGGAAACCTGCCACCCAGGTGATATTAATGTGTATTGGGGGCGGGCTGTGGGCAGGCAGGATCCTTTTAGCCTGGGGCTTGGTTTTAGGACTAAGTCTTTCCCACCTTTTTTGATGTGGGGTGGTGCAATCCCATCATGCCCCAGATAAGTGACTTTGTATTAGAGACTTCCCTATTTTGTATATTGGATTAAAGGTTTTGATTTCTACACAATAAAATGGGAGCAGAACGGGAGCTTGCTCTCTTGGTTCCTGAGATTAGCATTAGAGAGCACAGAGCAGAGAAAGGCCATGTGGAGGAGGCCAGGAGAAGCAGACGTGAATAAGTCTGGTGAGCTAGAAACCTATGATTCTAGGAAACTTGGATAAGTCAGTAGCTTTGTAAGCACTGAATGTGAGTGGGTTTTGGAGCCCAGTGTGTGTTTTTATTTGCCCGCTGGGTGAAAGCTAGGATTAAAGATGATGGCCCACCAGTTTTTGGCTCCGTTGTTTCTTACCGACTGTCTGAATCCAATGCAAACCTGCATGGGCCAGGCGGCTGCGATGGTGGACATGGCTACTGGCTTTACAGTACCAAAGCATATATGTTTAAGCAATATCCATAGTAGTTTTTGAGTCATTTTAAAAGGTGTGGCATATAACTACTTAGGCTCTTAATGTTAAAAATATTTGATAATATCCCAGTTTATATGAAGAGACAGGACCTGAGAATATTGAAAATCAAATATTCAGCATTAGAGTTCTAAAATTGAAATGTATGTTTTTAATAACTTTCATTACTTCTAATAGGAGTATAATTTTGTTTTAGAGCTTTCTCAATGCAAACAGCTATTTATGCAATATCACTCAACTAACCCATAATAACATTCTACAAGATTGGCTAAATCTAGAAATAATAGCTTTGTGATACCCTGACCTTAGCTTAGCTGTAAAGATTTGAGAATGTGGCTTACTGAACATCAAGGACCAAACAGAACATTTTTACATACATTAACTATCAGATATGGGAAGAGCACTACTCCTATTTTTCAAGGCAGCAAACTCAACATTAATGCTAATTAAATGCTATAGAGTGCATTTAGTGAATTATTTTAAAAGTATAACAACTCCAGAAAACACTATGAATCCTTAAGAATGAAGAAATTTTTGATTCAGGAGTCTCAGAGGCAAGGGGAGATGTAGTATTTGAGCTGATCTCTGGACCTCCTAGGTTCTTATCATAAAAACAAGCCTGAGCATTAGGACAGGTTAAAATGAGAGAACTTTACCATCATTACTTATTCATTTTATTTTCCTAAAAAGACATTCTATTTTCTCACATTCTTTCCACTTATTAGATTTATCTCTCTGGTTTAGATCCATTATTGATGATTTGTTTTTCTTGCCAATGACTTCCCTTAACCATTGTTATATATACATTAACCTTTCTATCTAATTCTGTAATAAAAGTGATTAGTACAACACTTCCCTCCTAAAACATTTCTAATGTCAAGGAACAGAAACATCTTTAACTTAAGGGCAGGTAGACCCTTTACAGGATCTTTGAGCTTAGAATTTAGGTTAAGTACATTGACTAAGATAAATAAAAACAGGAACAGAAACAACCCAAAATAATTTTTTTCTACCTTGTTGATTTGCCAGCCTGCCTTAGTTTACCATTCATTCTCTGTCCCAGGACAAGTTCCAGATTTTGATATATGTATGGCGCCTAAAGACAAATAAAGCTCAAGTACTTACATTAACTACTTTTAAGCCATTGTCATAATTTTCAAGGAGTTTGTCACCAGCCTAATTATGGAGATACTTGAGGAGTTAGTAAGGAAATACAAATCAAATTAGTGAGTAAACTAAGATTATTTTTTTTTTGAGAGGACATGATTTTAGTTTTAAGAGAAGTTAAGGAATTAAAGCTAATTTCACACATGGGACTCACAAGGGAGGAGAATATGTGTTTAGTTAAATTTATTAGAGAAAAGTAGAGAGATGTGCATGAGAGATATATTAAAGGACACTGATTATACTAATGGATTTGAATAGTATATGCATATTATGAGGAGACTTTGGAGAATGTTAGATAAGAATGAATATATTACATGTAGAGTTCACAACATTCCTCTGGGAGTAATATGGAAGATAGATTACAGGTAAAATAAAGGTAAGAGTAGAACAAGGGAAGCCAGTTAGTAATAATCACAGAGAACAATGGTTGGATTTGATAGATATTGAGAAAGGAGACTGGCTGTTCTTGTTCAATCTCATAGGAAGTTCTTTATGAAATAACCTTCTCATTTCCCACAGTTTTCCCTGAGGATGTCTATTCATTGTATCAACTCTCTAGGGCTAAATTTTGTGTGCTGTCTTCCAGTACAATCATAATTTTTATATATTTGAATTACTTTGTGTAGTCTCTAAAGAAAAGTTTTCATTGTTCAATTCATTCAACCTAGATGTGCTAACTAGGCAAGACTCTGTGATTTGTGATATAAAAACAAAATCAGAGTACATGATAAGATGTGATGCTGGTCCTTGTAATTTTTAAAGTATAAGAAAGATGAGACACAGAGAAAAGAAGCTTCACAAGGGTGAAGCAGAAGCAAGAAAATTCAGTCAGAACAGTGTGTGATTCTTCCATAGGAATCAACAGGAGTCCATTCTAGAAATGTTGTTTTAATATCATTATAAGTAGACACAATATCAATACTTGAAGAGAAAAACTAGAGTTCTATGCATAGAGAGAAAGAATACTATGCCCATGGAAAAGCAATAATTGTAACAAAATTAATTGATTAGGCACAAGCCTTGTGCTGGAATATATGGAAATTTAATGGAGTTTTCTTCTCTGAAATATCACCTACTTTGACAGAAGAAATGATCCCTCATGACCGTGTTTTCTTTAGAAAAACTTTGGAAAGCTCTAATATATCCTTTAGAGGCCTATATATCCCACTTTCCATCCAACAATAGACTAATTAGATCAAATTTAAAGTTCACAATAGTACATGGAATAAGCATGTTAAAATGTTGCCATGGATTTCTGGTGAAAACATTTTTTTTTCCTTTCATAATTGAAGTTTCCTTTGTAGCCATGGTAATACCTAGACAATAAGTTCAAATCCTTAATGAAGGATGAGAGGAAAGCATTAGTTATACTTGTACATGTGTTCATTATTCTTGGAGAGTAAGTGGAATACTATATCTCACTATGTTAAACTCAACAGCCTCAGTATGTCAATCTACATATGTATGTATTTTTAAAACATCAAATTTTAGGAAATACACAGAACTTCAAGGTCCTTCAAAGACACTGTGTTCTCTTAACTCCAGCTATCAAGCAAAGTTAAGGGGTAAGACTAGAGGATGGGGCAGGGGGGGGGGCAGGGGATTATATTTAATTCCTTGCCTAAAGATATCCAAGCCCAAGGGAAGAAGAGATTGGGTTTGTACTATGTTGTTTACATATCATTTAAATTCCATTCAGAAAAAAAAAAAAGGCATTGAGCATTGAGGAACCAATTTCTTTGCAGCACATTTCATGTTTAAATACTCTCTGCCAACTATTTCTTCCATATTTCATCTAAGGTGAAATTAAATATCTAAAAGAAAATCACTTCAGCATGGGCTTGATGCTAATTACGATCATCATATTTCCTTCCTTTCTTTCCTTTAGCTAAAGTGATCAGTGGTACTAGGTGCATAGCAAGTCAGTCATCCAGAATGATATCATTTGTTTTTGAGCAACAATTTACTCTAGCTTTAAAAAAGAACATATTGTAAATGGGCTTTGCCAATACTGCTTTCAGATGTCATTAGGTTTACATGGATAATGGCAACATGGATAATGGCAGAGTATATCTGGATTAAAATATCAAATCAAGAGTGTATCATTATTTCTCCACATCCATGTTTGTAACTTACTTTTTTTCCTTTACCATAACAACAAATTGACAATGCATTAATTTAAATGTTCAATTTAAAACCAGCCTTGGAGTTAATGCATTTAAATTGGTAAAAGCAAAGATAACAGCAGGCTAAAAGCTTTGTGAATATTGAAATTCTATCAACTCAATTTAAATAATTTTGATTCTACCATGATTTGTCTTCCTTATACTAGAAAAAGACTTATTCACCTTTACTGTTGCAGATTTGAAAAATTTAAAGGCTCTCTTTTAATGCCAAGAAAAATGTTTGGGGAAATTCCCAGGGATTATCAAAGATTAGTTTAATATCCTTTTTAAATCAGAAAACCAAGTTATGTTTTAATAAATTCAGTTCAATTTTTTGAGAATATTTTAAGTACAATAGATTATGCTACAAAAGAGGTTTGTGAAAACACATCTAATGTATAAGTGTGAGGTTTATGAACTAAATTTATTCCAAGAACAAAGCCCAATATATAAATTTTATAATCTGAGTAGAATACAAAGTCTGGAAACATTTTTGTGCATTTTTTAATCACAACTGAATGTGAGAAAGTTTTATTTGTCAAAAATCACGTAACCTAAAATGAGTTCCCTCACATTTTAACTCAAACTCACATTGAACATGAGCTTTAAAAATTGATGTTAACTATACTCTGTTGAAATAGTTAATTATGGACATCTAGTACAGAGAATACAGACATCTTTATTAAGTTAGACTAAAATAATACTAATCAGAAAATCAAGCAAATTTAGAGCTATAGGACAATAGTTTTAACTGAAATCTTAAAGTCCATTTAGTTAAATCTTTTTTTATATACATTGAGAATCTAAGCTTTTTTGTCTCCAGATCATCATTCTTCTTACTCTATAGAATATTAGCAAAATCTCTCTCTCCTTGAAGCATTTGCTGCACTGTTTTGCCTACATACTGGCTATTCTATGTCCCAGGTATATTCTCTACCTCAAACATGTGGATTTATTAGCCATTTTTATAAACACAGTGCATATACTTTATTTCTATAAAAATACTGCATTCTATTTTTATTCTAAATTATTTAAAACAAAACATTCAGATTAAATAGTTTTTATTGCAATTAAGATAATGTAGCTGTTGGGCAGATAAAATGTATTATGCTCACTTTGTTAAAGATAGCGCTGCCCACATGGAAGCCATCGCCCAGGTGATATTAATGTGTGTTGGGGGAGGGCTGTGGGCAGGCAGGATCCTTGTAGCCTGGGGCTTGGTTTTGGGACTAAGCCTTTCTCACCCTTTTTTATGAGGGGTGTGCAATCCCATCATGCCTCAGATAAGTGACTCTGTATCAGAGACTTCCTTGTTTGTATATTGGATTAAAGGTTTTGATTTCTACACTATAAAATGGGGGCAGAATGGGAGCTTGCGCTCTCTTGGTTCCTGAGATTATCATTAGAGGAGAGAGCAGAAAGAGGCCATGTGGCCAGGAGAAGCAGCCAAGATGGCGGAGTGTTGAGTGAGGAGCCAGTTTGGGCAGAGTTTGTTCAGGGAGAAGGAAGGAGATGGGGAACAGAAGTGAATAAGTCTGGTGAGCTAGAAACCTTTGATTCTAGGAAACTCGGATAAGTCAGTAGCTTTGTGAGCACTGAATGTGAGTGGGTTTTGGAGCCCAGTGTGTGTTTTTTGCTTGCCCGCTGGGTGCAAGCTAGGATTAAAGACTATGGCCCACCAGTTTTTGGCTCCATTGTTTCTTTACCGACTGTCCGAATCTAATGCGAACCTGCATGGGCCAGGCTGCTGATAGTGGCCATAGCCATGGTGTAAGGCCAGGAGCCGCCATCGTGGCCATTCACATGCAGGTTCCCATTGGATTCGGGCAGACGATAAAGAAATGGCGGAGTCAGAGGATGGGGGGGCCATCCTATTTATTGGTGTCTCACCAAGACAGGCAAACCACAAAAGAAGACAAGGGAAAAGCAGAAAACCAGCTCTTCCCATGAAGGGCCAGGGATCAGGGAAGCCCCTGCAATTGTGATAGCAGGAACTGTGTATCCAAGCTCCTGGTCTGTCCCACTTTATAGTGTAGAAAACCAAAATCCCTTAATCCAATATACAAACAAGGAAGTCCCCGATACAAAGTCACTTATCCAAGGCATAATTGGATTCCTCATGAGAGTGCACCACCCAGATCATACAATCAGTCAAGGGTGTGGGGAAAAGCTTAGTCCCAAAACCAAACCTCAGGCTACAACGACCTGGCCTGCTTATAGCCTGTCCCCCACACCCAATATAAGTCACAAGCAAGCAAACATATATATCATATTTACAAACTTATTTGACCAACACGTGGCTTCTGGCTTTACTTTTGGCGTAGTCTGCAGGATTTGATACAGATCGGCAAGGAGCCTTTGAGTGGTGGAGTAGAGGACTGGCTAGTGTTATGGTTCCCCATGGCTGTCCTTTTGGGGACCATAGGCTGGCTGGCTTTTACAGCCATGCATGAGGAAACTGAGAGCTCTGTGGAAGAGGCCGCCCAGGACCTACAAACCGAGCAGTGGAAGGAGCTGGAGCAAACGTGGGAGAAACAGATGCTGACCCTGGAGCTGGAGGAAGTGCTGGAGGAGGAAGCCAACCAGGTTCGCGAGATTCACCTGGAAATGGAGCAGTTGCTGGAGGAGGATTCACAGGTTCGTAAGTTGCAGACTGCCCTGGATGTTGTGGAGAGCCAGCACTGGCAGGAGGCCGGGGCTGAGGCTGAGGCTGAAGCTGACATTGGGTCTGGAGCTGCAAGGTCTGCAGAGCAGAAGGCTGCAGCAGCCCGGGGCTTGAGCCTGGCAGCAGGAGCTGGTGTTTCCAGTTCCTCTTTGGAGGTTGAGGACAATCGGGCTGGAGTGGCAATCCGCAGTCTCCATAAGATGAGAGCCCAGAAGCAAGGAGTTCTTACTATGCTCCTGGTAGGTCTGCGATTTTGGGACATAAGGCTGGACATGCTCTCCGGAGCAGAGATGGAAATGCTGACTGCCATTGCCACGTGCTCCTCTTTGGGACAGGGTAAGACCTGCCAGGATTGGAGGGATGAGGGGGGTGGCTGAGGTCTCATGTGCATGGACTGATCTCCTGGACTATGACTGGAGTGGGCATTGGCTCCTTTGTTGAATGGACTTACAGATTTTGGACAATGTGAAATACCCTGATGGGGGTGGGGGGTGGCTTTGCTGGAAGCACTCCCCTGCCCCAGGAAGCTTTTCCCATGGCTAGAAAGAAGGCCGAGGACATTTTGCACTTTGGGCTAAGTGCTCAGAGACTGGTGAAATGTACCTTTGTGATTGTTGAAACTGTATGATTTGTGCTGTTGTAATTTGTATAATTTGCCTAATTTCCTTACACAGGGATGCCGGTGGTATAGATTGTGGGTAGTAAAGTGAGCATAGGGGTGGATTGTTGGGCAGATAAAATGTATTATGCTCATTTTGTTAAAGATGGGGCTGCCCACGTGGAGGCCATCGCCCAGGTGATATTAATGTGTGTTGGGGGAGGGCTGTGGGCAGGCAGGATCCTTGTAGCCTGGGGCTTGGTTTTGGGACTAAGCCTTTCTCACCCTTTTTTATGAGGGGTGTGCAATCCCATCATGCCTCAGATAAGTGACTCTGTATCAGAGACTTCCTTATTTTGTATATTGGATTAAAGGTTTTGATTTCTACACTATAAAATGGGGGCAGAACGGGAGCTTGCGCTCTCTTGGTTCCTGAGATTATCATTAGAGGAGAGAGCAGAAAGAGGCCATGTGGCCAGTAGAAGCAGCCAAGATGGCAGAGTGTTGAGTGAGGAGCCAGTTTGGGCAGAGTTTGTGCAGGGAGAAGGAAGGAGATGGGAACAGAGGTGAATAAGTCTGGTGAGCTAGAAACCTTTGATTCTAGGAAACTCGGATAAGTCAGTAGCTTTGTGAGCACTGAATGTGAGTGGGTTTTGGAGCCCAGTGTGTGTTTTTTGCTTGCCCGCTGGGTGCAAGCTAGGATTAAAGACTATGGCCCACCAGTTTTTGGCTCCGTTGTTTCTTTACCAACTGTCTGAATTTAATGCGAACCTGCATGGGCCAGGCTGCTGTGATAGTGGCCCTGGCCATGGCTTCTGGCTTTACAGTAGCTATTTCAAAACTATGAAAAGAAAATAACTGCAAACGAATTGAGGGCAAAGACCAGAATTCAAAGTACCTTCAAACTGACAGTAACTTTTCATTTTGTTACTTTTTCTCTTCTAGTATACACTGGGAAGCAAGGAATATCTAGAAATAGACACTAAGCACAAAGAGAGCTCTAAGAGAAGCCCTCTAATTTTGTCCTGAGGTGCAGGAAAGAAAACTCCTAATTCAGGGAGTATGAAGAATGATCCATTTCTCTTTTTCTTTTTCTTAATTCTCTCATACCCTAGTCCCAAAGTAATCCTGTGGAAAAGGTAGCAATGGCAGCAACATGAGCCCATAGGAGTCAAAATTCTACTAGAGGGGAACCTTTTCTAATTAGTAAATATGTGTTTGGAAGAGTAAGTGGCAATCTTTCATGGCTTTTTCATCTCTATCTATCTTGCTGCTATTTGTCTCTGAATACAAGTGTAGTAAAAAAAGTATATGTCTAAGAACAACAACTATAGCCCCAACTTTCTGACTGGAGGGCTGAAATGTTGAACCCCAGGGAACTGGAAGGTACCAATTTCCTAGTTTTCTCAGGTTCCCCAACAAAATAACATAGACTGAGTTTCCTAAACAATGAAAATTTATTTTTTTAGTTTTGGAAACTATAAGTCTGAGATCCAAGTGCCATCATGGTCAGTTTCTGGTGAGACCTGGTCACAAATGGCTGCCTTTTTTGCTGTGTTCTCACAAAGTAGAGAGAGAAAGAGAAAGAGGGAGAGCCAGGCTTCTTTGGTATTTCTTCTTATAAAGCCACTAATCTTCTATCAGATTAGCCTATCCCTTATGAATTTACTTATTCTTAGTTACCTCACAGAAGGCCCTATCTGCAAATATAGCCATGATGAGGTTGGTAGCTTTAGCTTACGAATTTGTGGGGAAACACAACTCAGTCCATACCAACCAGAAAATTCATGGAAATGAAAGAATTCACTAAAGAAAACTCGTAAATTTGCTTTTGAATTCAGGAGCTCAGCCCTGAGTGGCACATGTGTTAATATAATCTCAATCAGAATACTTTTTGAAACTGAATGCTGACCATGACCAAAACCTTAGACTGACTAACTGGTGATAAATATGCAGTACAGATTCAGGGGTAGTATAAAGCCTTCAACAACTCATATTGGAACTATAGCCCATTGAAACTACTTGAAACTGATGATCTGAAATCTACCAGGCTGATTTCATTCCAAAATAAAAAATATATATCATCATGCCTATGACTTAAATAAGACTCAAAGATACATAATGTGGTATTCAATTCTAACACAATTTAAAATTATTCTGCATGTGAAGAATAATCAAAATCTAACATGACTTGAAAAAAGGAAATCAATAGACATCAGACCTGATATAACACAGATAGAATTATATAACAATGACATTAAAAAGCTATTTTTATTTTCACTTATTTATTTATTTTTAGCAAGAGAGAGAGACAGACAGGGACAGACAGACAGGAAGGGATAGAGATGAGAAGCATCAACTCAAAGTTGCGGCACCTTAATTTTTCATTGATTGCATTCTCATATGTGTCAGCTCAAGCCAGAGACCTTGGGCTTCAAGCCAGTGGCACTGGGCTTCAAGCCAGCAACCTTTGGCATCAGCCAGCGATCATTGCATCAGGTCTTTGATCCCATGCTCAAGCCAGTGACCCTGTACTCAAGCTAGTGAGCCTGCACTCAAGCCAGTGACCTTGAGGTTTCCAACCTGGGTCCTCAGTGCCCCACGCCAATGCTCTATTTACTGCACCACTGCCTAATCAGGCAGGATGCTATTTTTAAAATACTCATAAGTAATTATAAATATTCTTGAAAGAAATTTAAAAAAATAATGCATAAAATTGTAAGAAACAACAATTTAGCAATGAAATACACCATAACTAAAATTTTAAAATGAGAGAAAACCTCACTAGACTGGCTCAGTGACAAATAGAGGTGATAGTGACTCAGTAAAACGGAAGGTAAATCAATAAAAAGTATTCATTCTGTGCAAGAAAAAAATTAAAAATAAATAAAATTGAACTTCAGAGACCTGCTGAATGATAAGAAAATCTGCCATGTGATTCTAAGAGTTTCAGAAGAAAAGGAGAAAGAATTTAAGCAGATACTATTGAAGAAATAATGACTAAAATCTTCTCAATTTTGATGACAATCATAAAATTTAAAAAGCTTAGAAAACCCCAAAGAAGAGAAACCCAAATATTTATGCTCAGACACCTCATAAGCAAACTGTAAAAATGCAAGACAAAGAATAGCTCTTGAAAGCAGAGAAAAGAAATGTGTTACCTATAAAAGAATAAAAATAAGAATTTTTCACATTCATCAATAGAAATAATAGAGGGCAAAGAAAATGACACAGGATTTTTTAATTGCTAAAAGGAAAATTGACACTTCATAAATCTAGAAAATGTTTAAATATGCCTCATGAAAATAAGTGAAACAAAGACATTCTAAGATTAAGTCAAACTGAGAATTTTTTGCCAACTAAACATCTCCATCAGAATTGCAAAAGGAAGCTTTAAGGGACAGAAAAGAAATGTTATCAAAAGAAGCTGAGAACATAAGGAATAAAGAGTAGAAGTGGCAGAAAATATATAGACAAATATAAACTATTGTCTTCTGGCATTCTCCAAAGAAAATTAAAGCAAAATTTAAAATATTGCTTAAAGAGATTTTCATATATCAATATGTAGGTTTGGAACATATACAATTATCATACAGAGCCTGACCTGTGGTGGCGCAGTGGATAAAGCGTCAACTTGGAAGTGCTGAGGTCGCCATTTCGAAACCCTGGGCTTGCCTGGTCAAGGCACATATGGGAGTTGGTACTTCCAGCTCCTCCCCCCTGTCTCTCTCCTCTCTCTCTCTCTCTCTCTCTCTCTTTCTCTCTCCCTCTCTCTCTCCTCTCTAAAATGAATAAATAAAATAAAAAAAAGAAAGAAAAAAGAATTTATAAAAAAAACAAAAAAAACAATTATCATACAGAAGAAGATGATAAATAACATAAATGATAGTCAAGTTTCTATATACTTGGAGAAATTTTTAAAAATTATATATATATATATATCTCAAACTTTCCTTGTAGCAATATTTTTTTCTGCTATATCAATCACCTCAGGCAAGGGAAACGAAGGAAAAAACAAACAAACAGGACTACATCAAACTAAAAAGTTTTTCACAGCAAGGAAAACTATCTATAAAATGAAAAAGCCCACTGAATGAGAGAACATATTTGCCAATACATCTGATAAGGGTTTAATATCTAAAATTTATAAAGAACTTATAAAACTTAACATCAAAAAAAACAAAAAATCCTGTTAAGAAGTGGACAAAGGAACTGAATAGACACGCCTCCAAAGAGGACATCCAGTTGGCCAATAGACTTATGAAAAGATGTTCAACATCACTAATTATCAGAGAAATGCAAATTAAAAGCACAATAAGATATCATTCACACCTGTCAGAATAGCTATCATCAATAAATCACCAAACAAGTGTTGACAATGATGTAGAGAAAAGAGCACCTTCATGCAGTCTTGGTGGGAATGCAGAACCGTGCAACCACTATGAAAAGCAGTATAAAGTAACCTCAAAAATTAAAAATGAAACTGCCTTATTTATTTATGATCCAGCAATTCCTCTTCTGGGAATATATCCAAAGAACCTGAAATAATTCAAAAAAGTATATACACCCCTATATTCATTGCACTGTTATTTACAATAGTTAAGATTTGGAAGCAGTCCAAGTGTCTATCAATAGATGAGTATATAAAAAAGCATGATATATTTATACAATGAAACACTACTCAGCTGTAAAAAAGAATAAAATCTTATCTTTTCCAACAGTATGGATGGACCTGGACATTATCATACTAAATGAAATAAGCCAGTCAGAGAAGACAAGTACCATGTGATTTTACCACTTATATGTGAAATCTAATGAAAAAACAACAGCAAATAAAATGGAAACAGGCTCATAAATATAGAGAACAGAGTTAGAGGGGAAGGGGGTTAGGCTTTGTGTGAAAAAGGTAAAGGGATTAGGCAAAGAATAAAAAACTCATAGACACAGACAACAGTGTGGTGATAATGGGAGGGAAGAGGAGTGGGGGGAGGTAGAAGAGGGTAAATGAGGGATAAATGGTGATGGAAGAAGACTTGACATGGGGTAGAGAACATGCAGTGCAGTGTACCAGATGATATATTGTGATATGACACACTTGAAACCTATGTATTTTATTACCAATGTCACCTCAATAAATTCAATTACAATTTTAAATATATATTGATATATATTTTATATTTTTATATTATAGATATATTTAGAACCCTGAAAACATTATAGATGTACATATATATAATAAAAGAATATAAATTAAGGAACATTAAACAATAAAATCTGTCAAATAATACAAAAGATATCACAAACATTAAACAAAAGAGAAGGGGAAAATAAGAGAGAAGGAGAATTAAAATCAGACAGAAAATGTAGCAGAGTATTTTGTCCAAAATAATGACACAGAAGCTCCTAAGTTTACTTCTCCTCAAGGACATACAAATCTACAGCTAAACATATAGCAATGCCCTCTGGAAAAAAAAATATATAGCAGCTTACTGAGTGACTTCTACACATCAGACAAATAGAAAAATATTCACACAAAATGGTGGGAAAGTTTGAGACATACTTGTCAGAAACCCTATTCCTAGCATAGTGATATATAACTGGGAAGTAATTCATACTCCCACGTTTTCCCTGAGTAGGGAAGGTTTTGATCTCAACATACAGCACACCAACTTTTTTTTAAAGCTTTTTATTTTTTATTTATTTTATTTATTCATTTTAGAGAGGAGACAGAGAGGGAGAGAGAGACACACACACACAGAGAGAGAGAGAGAGAGAGAGAGAGACAGGGGGGAGGAGCTGGAAGCATCAACTCCCATATGTGCCTTGACCAGGCAAGCCCAGGGTTTCGAACTGGCAACCTCAGCATTTCCAGGTCGACGCTTTATCCACTGTGCCACCACAGGTCAGGCCTAGCACACTAACTTTTAAGACTTCCTTCCACCTGAGTGACAGGCCCCAAGAACACCTAGTTCTGAAAAACAATGGAATTTGCATCCATGAAATACATAATACCATATCAAACTAAGAAACAATTCTTAATGAACTCACTGTGGCTCTCTCTCCAGAGATCAGTATAGAAAAAGCATAGAGAAATGCCCATCTCCCCAGTATTTCCCTGAAAGAAACCTATTTGATTATGTCAAAAGCTGTTGTCTGAGGATATCACTTCCAATAAGCCTCCATCTAAGTGCTTACTGAGATCCTCTCCTTTGTGACAGTGATCTGTACCAGCACATCCTCAAATACTGGGAGTCACTAAGAGCAAAGAATGCACTTTAGACAATCACATAGTTTGAGAGACATGAACTCAAGCCAGGATGAAAGATAAGGTTCATCTCCATCAGGGAATACAGTGTCAAGACTGGGAAACTTGGGGGAAGAAAAGGAAAGAAGGACTCAAATAATATTCAAAGTTTAAGAGGAGACATTACAACTGATACCACACAAATATATTGAATCATAAGAGATTATTATGAACAATGATATACCAACAAATTGCATAACCTAGAAGATATGATAAATTCTTAGAAGCATACAAGTTACCAAGACAAAATCATGAAGAAATAAAAAATTTGAGGTGATCAATTATTATAAGAATATAAAATCAGTAATCAAAACTTTCTAACACAAAAATCCAAGACCATAAGGTTTCACTGGTGAATTCTACCACACATTTAAAGAAGACTTTGTACCAATCTATCTCAAACTCTTCCAAAAATAGATGAGAAAATAATCCCAAATCATTCACTGAGTTCAGTATCACCCAGACCAAGATAATAGAAAGACATTGAAAAACATAATTATAGGCCAATATCCCCAATGAATATAAATTTAAAACTCCTCAGTAAAATACTAGCAAACTTAATTCAACAATACATAAAAAGAATACTATACTATGACTAAGTGAAATTTATTTCAGGATGCAAGAATGCTTTGACATTTATATATCAATTAACTTGATAAACATTATATGATTATTTCAATAGAGGAAGAACATTTGACAAAACTCAGCATCCATTTATGATAAAAACTCAAAACAAAATATGTAGATATAGAGTGAAGATACCTCAACATAATAAAGGCCTATTGTGACAAGTCCACATTGTGACAAGCTAACATTACACTCAATCGTGAAAAGCTAAAAGCTTTTCTTCTAAGGTCAGGAACAAGATAAGCATGCTCAATCTCACTACTTTTACTTAACATGGTATTAAAGTCCTAGCCAGATTAATTAAGCAGAAGAAAAAGTAAAAATAATTTATTTAAATTGGAAAGGAAGAAGTAATACTACCTCTATTTGCAGATGCCAAGACTTATATAAAACTCAAGAATCCAAAGAAATAATGTTAGAACTAATAAATGAAATCAGTAAAGTTTCATAATGTAATATCAATATATAAAAATAAGTTGTGTTTTTAAACAGTAACACTGAACTGTAAGAAAGAGATATTAAGAAAACAAACCAGTCCTGGCCAGTTGGCTCAGTGGTAGAGCGTCAGCCTGGCGTGCAGGAGTCGCGGGTTCGATTTCCAGCCAGGACACACAGGAGAAGCGCCCATCTGCTTCTCCACCCCTCCCCCTCTCCTTCCTCTCTGTTTCTCTCTTCCCCTCCTGCAGCCAAGGCTCCATTAGAGCAAAGTTGGCCCCGGCGCTGAGGATGGCTCCATGGCCTCTGCCTCAGGTGCTAGAATGGCCCTGGTTGCAACGGAACAATGCCCCAGACGGGCAGATCATCGCCCCCTGGTGGGCATGCCGGGTGGATCCTGGTCAGGCACATGTGGGAGTCTGTCTGACTGCCTCCCCGTTTCCAACTTCAAAAAAATACAAAAAAAAAAAAAAGAAGAAAACAAACCAATTTATAACTGCATTGAAAACTATTAAATATCATGGCATAGATTTCATGAAGGAGGTGAACAATCTAATCTATACACTGAAAACTATAAGAAACTATAAACTAAAAAAGAATCCATGAAAAGATATTTTGTCCTTGTGGATTAGAAGAACTAACTAGTTATACTATCTCTAATATCCAAAATAATCTACAGACTCAATGCAATCCCCATCAAAATTTCAAAAGTACCTTTCACAGAAATATAAATAAGAATCCTAAAGTTTGTATGGGACCACCAAGGACCACCAATAGCTAAAAAACCTTTAGGAAAAAAGAAAAGCTAGAGGCTTCACATTTTCTGATTGTAGATACAAGATTATGGAACATAAAATTTGAAAGCCCAGGAATGAACTCACACATATATGATCAACTAATATCTCATAAAGGAGGCAAGGATATAAAAGGATAGTCTCTTCAAAAAATTGGACATCCACATACTGAAGAATTAAAGTGGACTATTATGTGATACCACACATAAAAATAAACTCAAAATGAATTAAACACTTGAAAATAAGACCTGAGATCACAAAAATCATAAAAGGAAACAAATAATAAGCTTCTTGACATCAATCTTCAAAATGAATTTTTGTTATTGCATTTAACACCAACGTAAAAGGAAAAAAAATAAAAATAAACAAGTGGAAATACATCAACCTAATCTTCTGTACTGCAAAGGAAATCATTAACAAAATAAAAAGTAAAATTATGAAATGGAATAAATTATATGCAAATGAAATATCTGATAGGGATTTAATAGCTAAAATATAGAAAAAACTCATACAACATATAACCCAATACCAAAAAAAAAAAGAATCCTATTTAAATGAGCAGATTATCTAAATAAACATTTTCACAAATAAGATATACAGGTGGCTAACAGATACATGAAAAAATGCTCACCATCATTATTCATCAGGGAAATGCAAGGCAAAACCACAATTCATGTACTCCTCACATTTGTTGGAATAGTTACGGGGGCGTGGGGGGAGGAGAGGAAGGAGAGGGGAAGGGGGAGGGGGAGGGGCACAAAGAAAACTAGATAGAAGGTGACAGAGGACAATCTGACTTTGGGTGATGGGTATGCAACAGAATTGAATGACAAGATAACCTGGACATGTTTTCTTTGAACATATGTACCCTTATTTATTGATGTCACCCCATTAAAATTAATAAAAATTTATTAAAATGAGATTACAAATTTGGTGCAGCCACTATGGAAAACAGTATGAAGGTTCTTCAAGAATTAAAAATAGAAATATCACCATATGATACAGCAGTCCCACTATGGGTATATATCTAAAGAAAATAAAAACTGGAAATTTAAGAGTTACCTACACTCCCCTGTTCACTGAAGTATTATTCATAATAGCTTGGCTATAGAAAAAACCTAAATGTCTATCAATGGATGAATGGATTAAAAAATGTGATGTACAGGGGGTTCTTGGGTTACAACAATCTCGACATATAACATATAGAGTTTATGATTCTCACTTCCATAAATCTTTAGAAAATTGAGATGTGAGTGTTTCAGCTTACACAGTTATTGTCATACTTATGGACTCTGTGGGCAAACTAGTTTGGTTGTGCGTGGTGAAAGAATACACAGTAATAGGGCATATGAGTGAAGGAGATAGAAACCCCAGAACTCAAGAGATTCACTACCAAGGGTTTGGCAGAAGGTTTTTTTTTTGGTAGAGGATGAGTTGGCAAAATTTTAGGCTGAGGACCTCAGCGATGACAGATTCAATAAGGTCTACAGAGCTGTTAAGGGTATCTTGCAATGCTACACGCAGTCTTTAGAAGAGAAGTCATCAACCTTTCAGACTAGCCTGGAACAATTGTTTAAGAAGGTAGAGATGCCAGCAACAGATCCTGTACCCTCTATATCAGCTGCTTCTTGACACCTGTAGTAGAGGTAGAATCATCTCTATCGTCTACTGCATGTTCCTTAGGCAATCCTGATTCACCTGACCCAGCATCTCCAGCACCTTCTGCAGGTTCTGTCTCTCCAGCATCCTCCTCCCAATAGGTCACTCTCTCCCACCTTGCAATGCCCCCTCCAGGATACAAGCCAACCACAGGAATAAAGGTAAGAAATTTCTTTACATTCATTTTTTCTGTTACTACATACAGTACAGGGTGCAGTACAGTGTGTTTATATCCCTTTCTTTTTTCTGTGGTTTAGTTGCATTTTTATGTTTTAGATTATGGTTTTACAACTGTGTTCAGATAAGTAAGTGACCTAGGCTAGAGTGTGTTTCAACTTACAACAAAATTTGTGTTACATCATTGTCATAGGAATTGTATCATAACCTGAGGGCCCCCCCCATACATATATATTATACAATGATGAGAAATAAGAAAATCCAGCCATTTGAAGCATGATAAATGGATCCTGAAAAGATTACACTAAGTAAAATAAGCCAGACAGACAAAGACAATTACTTCATGGTTCCACTTACATGGAATAAAAAAGAGAAAGTCAAACTCATAGAAACAGAAATTAGGAAAGTAAGAGCCAGGGTTTGGGGTTTGGGAGAAATAGAGAGGGTGGTAAAAGGGTATATATAGTCTTTCAGCTGTAAGATGAATAATTCTGCACATCTAATTTAAGCGTGGTTATTGTAGTTGATAACACTGCATTATATAGTTGACAATTGCTTAAGGGATAGAACTTAAATGTTTTCATCCCATTCTCCCCCCCCCCACTAAAAGATATATGTAAGGTGACAAGTGTGTTAATGGGTAATAAATATTTTCACAATATTTAGGTAAATCAAATCGCCACATACATACTTCAACTAACATAATTATATATGTAAATTGTACCTTAAAATATGGCTGATAGGAATCCAAATTTATCAATAACTTTGATGAAACAGATTAATTCTTTGAAAATCCTATATTAGTTTGCTAAGGCTGCCATATCAAAATACTACAAATGGGAAGCTTTAACAACAGAAATTTATTTCCTCACAGTTCTAGGTGCTAGCAGTTCAAGATAAAGATGTTGATGAATTTGTTTCTTCTGAGGCCTTTGTCTTGAAGATGACATTTTTTTTCTGTGTCCTTTTATGGCCTTTCCTCTGTGTATGCACCCCTGCTGTGCCTCTGGGCATCCAAATTTCCTTTTTTTATAAGGATGCTGATCAGGTTGGGTTTGAGTCTACTCTACCAGCCTCATTTTACCTTAATTATCTCTTTAAAGGCTCTTTATTCAAATACAGCCACATTCTGAGCTATTGAGGGTCCAAACTTTAACACATGAATTTTTGTGTGTTGGGGCCGGTGGTGAGGGAATAACACAATCCAACCTATAATGGCCACATACTACAAAATTTCACTCAAGATGAAATTGATAACCTGAATAATCCTGTAACCATAAAATAAATGAAATTTGTAGCTGAAATTTCATTTTGTAATAATGAAATCTCCCAGTCTGGATAGTACCTGTGGTGAACTAAATTAAAGATCTGAAGAAATACCACTAATTCTGTAAAATCCCTTCTATTAAATAGAAAAGAAGATACTTCATATCTCAAACTATGAAGCCAGAATTGCCCTAATAAAACTAAAACCAGAAAATGTTATTTAAGAAAACGAATGAATGAATGAATGAAAAGATACTACAACCAACTCATCCTATTGAACACAGATGCAAAACCTTTAACAATAATATAAGCAGCCTGACCAGGTGGTGGCACAGTGGATAGAGCATCAAACTGGGACACGGAAGACCCAGGTTTGAAACCCCAAGGTTGCCATCTTGAGCACAGGCTCATCTGGTTTGAGCAAGGCTCACCAGCTTGAGCCCAAGGTCTATAGCTTGATCAAGGAATCACTCCATCTGCTGTAGACTCCCAGTAAAGGCACATATGAGAAAGCACTAAATGAACAACTAAGGTGCTGCAATGAGGAATTGATGTTCCTCAGCTCTCTCCTTTCCTGTCTGTCTGTCCCTATCTGTTCCTCTCTTTGTCTCTCTCTGTCTGTCACACACACACACACACACACCCACACACACACACATATATATATTAGCAAATCAAATCACAATATATATCCAAATAATAGTATTATGCTACCATAAATTATAGTTTATTTCAGCAATGCAAGAGTGGTTCAGTCAGTGCATTGAATTTCACTATATTAACAGTCTAAAGATGAAAATTCACAAGATCATATCACTTGATCAAAAAGAAAAAAGGAAGACATTTAACAATATTAAAAATCTATTTCTAGTTAAAAAAAATCTCAGCAAATGAGCCAAGTTAAAAAATTCTTCAAGTTGATAATGAGCATCTAAAAAACAAAGACTGCATCTAACACCATACTTCATAATAAATGAGACTGAATATATTGTCTCTACAATCTGACACAAGGCAATAATATCCATACTCTCTATTACTATTACACATCATAATGCAAATCCTAAAATGATATAGGTCAAGAAAAAGAAATAAAAGCCATACAGATTGCAAATGGAAAAAAAAAAACTTGCATTTTTTTTTTTGCGGACCAAAGGTTATTTATGTAGAAACTCCACACAATCTACAGCAAAGTTTCTTGAACTAAAAAATAATTTTAGATGTTGCAAAATATAATTAATCCACACACACAAAAAAATCATATTTCTATATACACCAATGAACCATTGAAAACTAAATTAAAGAGAAAAAATTCATATTTCCAAAAATAAATATTTAAGTATAAATTTAATAAAACATATACAAGAGCTATATGATAAAAATGATCAAATTGTGAAAATCACTTCACTTAAAATGGAGTTAGGTTGGCTAAAAGAGAGAGCTCTCATGCACCTGTCACTTAACACTGCAGACCCCAACAGGAAGAGCATATCTGATAGAAAGCAGCCACTGTGGAAAACAGTATGCAGTTTCCTCAAAAAATTAGAAATGGAACTGTCATTTGACCCAGTAATTCCACTTCTGGGAATATATGCAAGAAACTCAAAACACTAATTCAAAAGAATATATGCACCTCTATGTTCACTGCAATGTTACTTATAACAGCCAAGATCTGGAAACATCTCAAGTGTCCATCAGTAAATGAGTGGATAAAACAGCTGTGGTACATTTACACAATGGAATACTATTCACCATGAAAAAAATTTTAAAAAGGAAATCTTACCTTTTGCAACAGCATGGATGGACCTGAAGATTATTATGCTAAATGAAAGCCAGTCAGAGAAAGACAAATACAATGTGATCTTGCTTATTCATGGAATCTAGTGAACAAATAAAATGATGAACAAAATAGAAGCAGAGGCATGGACACATGCGTGGAGCAGATTGACAGCTGTCCAAAGGAAGGGAGTTGGGAGGCCAGGATGAAAGATGGTGAAGGTATTAAACAAAAAAACATGTATACCTAAAACCTAGACACAGAAAACAGAGTGGCAACAACCAGAGAGAAAAGGGGATGGAGTGAGTGGAGATATGCAATGAGGAGGAATATGAGAGATTTTAATTCACAGTGCAGTGAGCAAATGATGTTTTGCTGACTTGTACAGTTAAACTCTGTACCCCAATTAATTCAATAAATAATAAATCATAAAAGAAAGTGATACCACTCTTCTTAGTTGGCAGGAGGAAGAAAAGATTCTTTCTTGCCCATTAAAAGCCAATGGGAGACTGTCATAACTCATCCAATGAAAAGCTACATATATGTACTTTCAACTTTGTTTTCTTCAATGAACTTGTCCTCCAGGACAACTCCTCCCAAATCCATAAAAGAGATCTCTTCCTTCGTTTCTCTGGACTTCCACTTGGTTTGCCATTAGACTGCATTTCCCAAACTGCAGTTGTTGTTCCTGAATAAACTTATTTTGCTATTTGTTTAAGGTAAACATTATTTAGCAATAAAACACTGATCAAAGGAATGAACTAAGACCTAAATTATTGTAGATACATATTTCTGTCATGGATCAGAAGCCTCAAAATATTTAATACATCAATTCTCTTCTAATGTGATATATAGATTTAATTTAGTTCAAAAATCAAAATTCCAGCAGGGAATTTTTTTTAGGTATTTCCAGTTGATTCTAAAATTTATATGAAAGGCAAAAGAACTAGAATATATTAAATAATTTTAAAAAAAGATAAAGTTAAAGAAATTGCACTATTTGATTTTAAAATTTACTATTTTGCTGCAGTAATTGAGATAGTGTGTGTGGTATTAGCAAAAGACTATATACATAGATCAATGGAACATAATAGAAAGTCCTGAAATAGACTGGAACAACAGCCATTTTATTTTTGACAAAGTTAAAAAAGTCACTGACTGTAGAAAAGATAACTTTTTAAACAAATTGTTTTAATAAATGGACATTCTTATGCAAATATACCAGATCTTAAACATACATTAAATAATATTTTATTATATAATAATTAACTAAAATGAGTCACATCTCTAAATACAAACCATGAAACTATAAAACTTCTAGAAGAAATCTATGTTACCTGGGGTTAGGTAAAGAGTTGTGAAAGACAATCTCAACAGTACAATTTATAAAATAATAATTTTTAAAAAATGGACTATTGAAATTTAAAAGCTGTGCTCTGCTTAAAGATTCTACTAAGAGAATGAAAAGATATGCCACAGCATGGTATAATACTGGCAAGTTACATATAAGAACAAAAGACTTTTATCCTGAATGAAGAACTCTTAAAAGTCAACTGTAAGAAAACAAATTATCTAATTTAAAATGGGTACAGTGTTTGGAAATTTCACCAAATCAGATACAAGTATTGCAGATAAGCATATATAAAAGTTTAAATACCATTAGCTATTAAAGAAACAAAAACTGAAGCAATGAAGAGATATCACTACACACTCATTATGATAGCTAAAGTATAAAATACTCAGAACGCCAACTGCTGGCAAGATTGTGGAGCAGTTGGAAGTCTTTACACGTTGTTTGTGTAAATGCAAAATATTGCATCCACTCTGAAAAACAGTTTTACAGATTCTAATAAGTTACCCATATGTTGCCATGTGTCCCAGTAATCCTGCTCCCAGGTATTTACCCTAAAGAATCATAATCTTACATTCACACTTAAGCCTATACACAAGTATTTGTAGTAGCTCTATTCATAACACACACTGGAAACAATTCAAATGTCTTCACCAGGTCAATGGCTAAACAAGCTGTGTTCATCAATACACCAGAATACTACTGAGTAATAAAAATGAACAACTATTTAAACATACAACTTGAATAAATCTGATGGGTGCTGAGTGACAGAAGCCAGTCTCACAAGGTCACATGCCGTATGATTTCATTGATAATGTATTTTTGAAAAGACAAAACTATAGTGCCGGAGCACAGACAAGTGGTTGCTAGAGATATATATTAGGAAAATGTGTGAGTACAGGACAGTGGTATGAGAGAATTTAAGGGAGTGGCAGAACCCTTCTCTATAGTGGCGATGGTTACATAAATCTATATGAGTATTAAAATTCAGAGAGCTGAGTCACCAATTCCTTTTTATTGTAAGATCATTTAAAATGTTTTTTAAAGTGTAGTATAAACATGGGGAAAGCATGACTGAAAAGACTAAAATCCAAAACAGTAAAAGGTGCCTTTAATATAATGAAATTTCCCTGGTTGAAATGTTACATACCCAGGCATCCATAAAATTTAGAGAAATGTGGATTTGTTCAAAATAACTGGTGTCAATTAAAGAAGGTTTCAATAGTAGTAATAAATATAGAATGTTAAGCTTAATGTCAATGCCAATAACTTGAGAAGAAATATAGAAGAGCAAACTTATTGTCTGTGAATAATTTCAAAACAAAGTTGTTATAAGTGGATGCTTTTATCCAGTTTACAAATAAATGTCATACCAGATAGTGTCAATTTATTTTTTATAAGAATTCTAAGCTAATGAATCTGGGAAGTGTAACAGATGGAACATATCTATTTAGTTTTCATTAATAGAAGTGACCGTAGGAGAAATCCACAGTATTTTATCAAGCACAGGAATTCCTGGATTATTAGATTCCTGTCTTAATACCCTATTTGCAATACAACAAATAAAGCCAATGCACATTTAGAGTAATGGATTTCTAAAGCTAGTAATATCATTTTAAAAACCAATAGTAATAACAAATTTACAGGATTGTTGAAAAATTAATTCATCATTATATTTAAAGTGGGTAATGCAGTGTACACAGTATTATTTTGTAAAGGTTTAATAAATGTTAATGTATTTTATAGAACTATAGAGTTTTAAAACACTCTCAACACTGAGAAATGTTTAGTGATTTGCTTTAACATACGCTGTAAATTGCAGAGTTTAACCAAAGTCTGTTTCCAATATACTTTCAGTTAAATCTTCCCTATACATATACTGATTTAAACAAAGATGTATCTTTAAGCTAGAGCAGTAAAATATATTTCATTGTGAGGAAAGGGTGCATAAAAGTTTTCAGATATTTTGAAGCCTGAACCTGGAAAAAGATTTAGTTATTCAACTACTGATTTACTCAGAGAATGATTGCTAAGTACCTTCAGATAGCTAGATATTGTGGGAGACAACAGCAATTAGACAATGAATATAATAGCAGCCTATTCCAAAGGTGCAAAAATTTTAAAAAATAATACATTTTCTGAAAGTGTGGTGATTGATATACAGGATTACCTTTATAAAAATTAAGCCTGACCAGGTGGCGGTGCAGTTTACAGAGCATTGGATTAGAACTCGGAGGATCCAGGTTCAAAATCTCGAGGTTGCTAGCTTGAGCACAGGCTCATCTGGTATGAGCAAGGTTCACCAGCTTGAACTCAAGGTCACTGGCTTGAGCCTAAGGTCACTGGCTTAAGCAAGGGGTCACTCGGTCTGCTGTAGGCCCCCAGTCAAGGCACATATGAGAAAGCAATCATTGAACAACTAAAGTGCTGCCACAAAGAATTGATGCTTCTCTTCTTTCCCTTCCTGTCTCTCTCTCTATCTGTCTCTCTCTGTCTCTGTCACAAAATAAATAAATAAATTAATTAATTAATTAATTAAGAATACATAAAATAGATTTCTCTGTCTTTTAAAGATACTAAATTACTATATTAAAACAAATATTTAAAATAAAAAGTAAAACCATACACTTAGCTTGTTCCTTTTGAAAATAAAAAAATAACTTTGTTAATATTTTTATAATTAAATGAATGCCCTTTGGGATCTAGAGTGACTATATTAGTTGCACTAAAGCTAGAATAAAAATGTTTGTCTTCATATTTATTTATTATTTCTACAAATACTCCTAAGGAAACTACTATTTGCTAATCTTATGTTAACTACTACATAGATGTTCTCAAAAATATTTTTAATTTAGGTAAATAGCCTGACCAGGCAATGGCGCAGTAGATAGAACATCTGACTGGGAAGTGGAAGAACCCAGGTTCAAGACCCCAAGGTCGCCAGCTTGAGCACGGGTTCATCTGGTTTGAGCAAAAAGCTCACCAGCTTGGACTCAAGGTCGCTGGTTATTTGGTCCTTTGAAGGCCCGCAGTCAAGGCACATATGAGAAAGCAATCAGTGAACAACTAAGATGTTGCAACAAAAAACTGATAATTGATGCTTCTCATCTCTCTCCATTTCTGTTTGTCTGTTCCTCTCTGTCTCTGTTAAAAAAAAAAAAGGTAAATAAGTTACCTCATTTATACATCCTATTGTAATATGAAAAGTTTTTAATATATAGTATTGGCTACTACCATTATTACTTATTTTTAAAAATTGAAAATTAATAGTAACAATAATACCACCACAAGTATATTCTCAGGAGTTCTGCATTATATTTAAAATTTTAAAATATACTCAGGTAATCCAAGTATGATTATGAGTCAAAATTATTAAATAGTATCTTTACAACTTTGAATTCAAATAAGTTGTCAAAATCAGAAATTTGTAAAAAAGTTCATAAATCAAATTGACAATCAGTCAAATAGAGTCAAATTTTTACCTACCCTAGGCTTATATAAGAATAGGTAAGTTTAAAAGACAAATTGATGCCTGGCGCAGTGGATAAAGCATCAACTTGGAAATGCTGAGGTCGCCGGTTCAAAGCCCTGGGCTTGCCTGGTCAAGGCATATATGGGAGTTGATGCTTCCAGCTCCTCCCCCCCTTCTGTCTCTCCTCTCTCTCTGTCTCTCCCTCTCCTCTCTAAAATGAATAAATAAAAAATTTAAAAAAAGACAAATTGATATTTTATTCTCTCTTCAAATCAGGGGTCCCATGATATCCTGAGCTTATCATCAGTTCAACACAGTTCACTATTCATCAAACCAACCAATACTAAATATCATCTGCAATTAATGATAGTTTTATTTCTTCCTTTCTAGTTCAGATACCTTTTATCTTGTCTGATTGCTGTGGCCAGGAAGTCCAGTACAATGTTGAATAAGAATGGTGAAGGTGGATATCCCTATCTTGTTCCTGATCTTAAGAAAAGAGCTTGTAATTTTTGAGCATTGAGTCTGATGTTAGATGTGGATTTATCATATGTAGCCTTTATTAGGTTGAGATATGTTCCCTGTATTCCCACTTTGCTGAGAGTTTTTTATAAATGGGTACTACAGTTTACCAAATGCTTCTTCCTGCATCTCTTGTTATGATCACATGGTTTTTATCCTTCATTTCTTTATTACTGATTGGTTCTAGAGAGACAGAGAGGGAGAGGGGGGGGAGGAAGGAAGATAGAGTGACAGAGAGAGAGAGAGAAGTATTCATTTGTTGTTCCACTTAGTTGTGCATTCATTGATTAGTGCTCATATGTTCTCTGACCAGTAATCAAACATGCAATCTTGATGTTTCGGGAAGACACTTAACAACTGAGTAACTGACCAGGGTCTTAGCAATTTCTTTTTTTTAGTACTGTATCACATTTATTGATCTGCAGATATTGTACCAACCTTGCTTCCCTGAAATAATCCATGTTATCTTGGTGTATGGATTTTAGTATCTATGTTCATCAGGGCTATTGCCTATAATTTTCTTTTATTTTAGTGTCTTTATCTGTTTTGTTTTTTGTTTTTTGTTTTTTTAAGAAAAACTTCCCTAAAGAAATCCTATTGCCTAACCAGGCGGTGGCATAGTGGATAAAGCGTTGGACTGGGATGTGGAGGACCCAGGTTTGAGACTCTGAGGTCGCCAGCTTGAGCGCAGGCTCATCTGGTTTGAGCAAAGCTCACCAGCTTGGACCCAAGGTCGCTGGCTCGAGCAAGGGATCACTTGGTCTGCTGTAGCCCCCTGGTCAAGGCACATATGAGAAAGCAATCAATGAACAACTAAGGTGTCGCAACGAAAAACTAATGATTGATGCTTCTTATCTCTCTCCGTTCCTGTCTGTCTGACCCTGTCTATCCCTCTCTCTGACTCTCTCTCTCACTGTCTCTGAAAAAAAAAAAGAAATCCTATTGTCTTTTTAATTCATTTATTGCTTTGAGAGAGAGAAGCATGATCTCATTGTTTCACTTAGTTGTTCCATTTAGTTATGTACTCATTGACTGCTTCTCTTACGTGCCCTGACCAGGGATCTAACCCAGGATCTCAGTGCACCAGGATGACACTTTATCCATGGAGCTACCCAGTCAAGGCTTTATCTGGTTTTGGAATTAGAAAAATGCTGCCCTCATAAAATTGTCCCTCTTCTTGAATTTTTTGGAATAGTTTAAGAAGAATGATGTTGATTCTTTTTTGAATGTTTGGTAGAATTCCCCAGTGAGGCATCTGTTCCAGGACTTTTCTTTGTTGAGTGTTTTTTGAGTAGTGCTTCAATTTCACTAGCTATAATTTATCTATTCAGATCTCTGATTCTTTTTAATTCAGTTTTAGAAAACTGTATGTTTTTAGAAATTTATGCATTTCGTCCATATGTCCAATTTGTTGGCATATAGTTGTTTATAATATTTTCTTACAATTCTTTGTATTTCTTTGGTGTCAGATGTTATTCTCTCTTTATTTCTGTTTTTATTTATTTGGGTCCTCTTTTTTTTTTCTCTTGCTGAGTCAGGTTAAAGCTTTATCCATTTTATTTATCTTTTCAAAGAACCAGCTCTTGGTTTCATTGATATTTTGTATTTTTTTTCTTTAGACTTCATTTTATTTCTGCTATGATTTTTATTATTTCCTTTCTTCTACTCACTTTGAGGATTGTTTCTTGTCCTTTTTCTAGTCCCTGTAAATGTAAGGTCAAATTGTTCATTTGAGATTTTTATTGTGTTTTGAAACAAGACTATTATGCTATCAATTTCCCTTTTAGAACTGCTTTTGTTGTTTCCCATATATTTTGAGTTTTTGTGTTCTCATTTTCATTTGTTTCAAGGTATCTTTTGAATTCCTTTTTGATCTTATTGTTAATCCATTCATTGTTTAGTAACATGTTATTTAATCTCCATGTCTTTTTGTGGTTTTCAGGGTATTTTTCTTGTGTTTTTTAGTTTCATAACATTATGATCAGAGAATATTCTTGATATGATTTCACTCTTCTTAAATTTATTGAGACTTGTTTTATGTCCTAATATATCTATCCTAGAAAATGTTCTTCTATACTAGAAAATGTTCCATGTGCACTTGAACATATATATTTTCCTGCTTTGGGGTGAAATGCTCTGAAGATATCAATAAAATACAGTTAATTTAGTTTGTCATTTAAGATAGCCATCTCCTTGTTGGTTTTCTGACATCTGGTCGATGTCAATGGGTGTTAACATCCTCTACTATGACTGTATTGCTGTCAGTTTCTCTCCTTGTGTCCATAAAGATTTGCTTTAAATTTAAGTTCTTGTTTCTTCCAATGTGCTAAACTTCCTGAAAACTCTATTGAGAATGAAGAAATCTATTGTCTATGTCTACCTTATCAAAAGTGCAACAATTCAAATTCAGCTCTTAATTTTAGTTTTTAAATATTTATCTCAGTATTTGTCTATTTGACAGCAGAGGGGGATCAAAATACAATTTTCCACAATGTGCCACTTTGGTATGTGCTGTTTTGAGCTGGAGGCAATTAAGACTTGGCAGTCTCAGGAAATTTTTTTTTTATGTTCTATCTGACTAAAATAATTTAGATAGAGGACCTGTACCAGGAAAAGAGCAAATATCAAAGATAACTTTTATTACTAGAAAGACTTACCCTCATGGCATAAAACACTTTTTTTTTCCCAAACATCTGCTCTTCTCATCTTTCTGTGATCTGTCTTATTTCCCATCAAAGTCCCAGGGCTCTTCCTCACTTCTCCTTACTATAGAATGGCATATAAGTCTCAATTGCCTTATTGCCTTTGGAGCTCTTATTTATACAAAACTAAAGTTGCTTTTATTTTCTTGCATAACTAATGTCATAATTATTAGACTTGTCAAAAAACCTAGAAGGGGCCCTGGCCGGTTGGCTCAGTGGTAGAGCGTCGGCCTGGCGCATGGGGGACCCGGGTTCGATTCCCGGCCAGGGCACATAGGAGAAGTGCCCATTTGCTTCTCCACCCCCCCTCCTTCCTCTCTGTCTCTCTCTTCCCCTCCCAAAGCCAAGGCTCCATTGGAGCAAAGATGGCCTGGGCACTGGGGATGGCTCCTTGCCCTCTGCCCCAGGTGCTAGAGTGGCTCTGGTCACGGCAGAGCGATGCCCCAGAGGGGCAGAGCATTGCCCCCGGGTGGGCAGAGCGTCGCCCCTGGTGGGTGTGCTGGGTGGGTCCTGGTCAGGCGCATGCAGGAGGCGGTCTGACTGTCTCTCCCGGTTTCCAGCTTCAGAAAAATACAAAAAAAAAAAAAAACCTAGAAGGGAAGAAGGCAAAAGTTTTTGTCTCCTACCCTGTCAGGAGTCAAGAGTAAGGTCACTATTCTATACCTCAAAGCTAATTTTAAATAGATGGGATAAAATTTTAATAAGTGATGTTAGACATAGGGGTAGATAGATATTATACCAATAGAAGAAATAGTATTCATGAGGAATGAGGAATGAGGAAATAAAACTGGAACAATTTGACATTTATTTGTAGTGATCCAGCAGTCCAACTGGGCTGAAGTATAGATCATAAAAAAGGGGAGAAAATATAAAAATTCAAGATAAAGGATTAGACCAATTGGAAAGGATACTTAGATATATGAAAGTACATATATTTTTCCTCATTTAAATTCCCATTCATCCACTGCTGTTGTAAATGTATCTCTTTCCATTTCCCCTTTGTCTCAGAGTACTTATAATCAAGTACAGATGCCTGAATTATGGTCTTGACTAGTTTTGACTCTTCTCTTTTGCAGTGCTCTGCCCTCCTTCCTTTTCCAGTTTGACTTATAATTCCCAGTTCAGCCAAAATGATCTAGAGCAATACTTGTACATTATTGCTTGAACATCCAGAAGGCTCTCAGGGTAGAAGAGAAAGGTGATTAAAGTAATAGAGCCAAATTCATTTCCATTTTAGTTTTCTTTCTTGATTTGCTTATCTCATTCTCACTCAGAAGTGGGGTCTTAACTAAAGCATTTTTTTTTTTAGTGGCTAGTGGTATTTTATTTTCCCAGAAGTGTTTTTCTAGTTTAGATTGGAGAATCATATAAAGTATCAGTAGCATCTTCAGGAAATTGCCAATTGAAAATTATTACTTTCAATTTTCTTTTAGTAGATCATAAGTATCAATGGTAAAAACACTAGAATTAGCACACAAAGACATTGAGATTAATACTTTAATATATTAAGTCATTTAACCCTCATTACAACCTTATGAGGTCTAGATTCTATTATTTGCTCCTATTTTACAAATAAAGAAACTAAGGCATTGAGGGAAAGTCAAGTTGCTCTAGGTTTCAGAGCTGAAAATCATAATCAGGACTTGAACTCTTACAGGTTGACTTTAGAACTTCAACTCAGCTCATAAATGTAGCACAGAATTCAATTTCTTCCTGTTGAAACCACAGGAAGATTGCCTTCCCCAGTCTCCATTTTAGTTAAGTCAGGGTCAAATGATTGCTTCTAGAAAAAATCAAGAAAGTCATAAAATGGCATGCAGAATCTCTTTATCAGTGCTTTCTTAATTGATTAAATGAAGAGGGAGGACCCAGTGGAGTACTCTGGGGAACCTGCAAAAGATTGTGGCAAAATAAGATGCAAGAAACCATGACTCCCGAACTATGGGGAAGACTGTTGGCCAAACACCCAATTAAACTGTAAGGAGAGCACAAAATAAGCCTTTATGTGTTAAGCACTGATATATATACATACATATATGTATTGTGTATTAGTCTGGAATTAGTTGTCACTGCCCCCACGCCCTGCTAGTTGGAGGTAAGGTACCCACAGTACCTGGCCACTGAGTTTCAAAGTGTAAGGCCAGGAGCCGCCATCATGGCCATTCACATGCAGGTTCCCATTGGATTCAGGCAGACGGTAAAGAAATGGCAGACTCAGAGGATAGTGGGCCATTCTGTCACCAAGACAGGCAAGCCACAAGAGAAGATAAGGGAGAAGAAGAAAACCTGCTTTTCCCATGAAGGGCAAGGGATCAGGGAGGCCCCAGCAATGGTGATAGCAGGAACCAAGAGAGAGCAAGCTCTCGGTCTGCCCCACTTTATAGTATAGAAATCAAAACCTTTAATCCAATATACAAACAAAGAAGTCTCTGATACAAAGTGACTTATCTGAGGCATAATTGGATTCCTCATGAGAGTGCACCACCCCACATCATGCAACAGTCAAGGGTGTGGGGAAAAGCTTAGTCTTAAAACTAAGCCTTAGGCTATAACGACCTGGCCTGCTTACAGCCTGTCCACACACCCAATACAAACTATAAGTGAGCAAACATATATATCATATTTACATTCTTATTTGACAAACACAAAGTTAGCATCATTTTGTAAAGATAACCAGGCCTGCCACAGTGCCAGGCTCAGGGGATAGAGATGGAAAAAAAGCATGGTGCCCACCCTCATGGATTTTATGTCCTTGTCAGAGGAAGAAAAGTGTATAAAATAAGTAAAAAAGCAAGTAAAAACCTCAGTTGAGCTATCTGCTTCAAAATAAAATTGTTTTTAAGTGGAAGAATGTCAGAAAAAAATCAAACCAGACTTAAGTTCAGAGGGGGCTTAAAGGATCTACCTCTATGTTAATGAATTTGGGGGATATAACTATATAACACATGCCAGGTTAGTAAGTGGGATTATTTCTGTGCAACAGACAATATGAACAAAGACTATGTGGTAGAAAGGAAAATGAGAAAATTAAAGGAAACTTTTGGGGTTGAAGCTAGGAAGAGAGATCTGTGAAAAGAGAGGCTAGAGCAGAGTACAATTACCTCATACACAATTTTAAGAATACTGTTCTTTATTTAAAAACAATGAGAAGTAATCAAAAGGTGTTAAAGGTGAAGTGGATGGTGAATCATTTTATGACAGTTATTTCAAATGCCTTTTATTCACAAAGTAGGCAAGAGATGTTGATAGCTTATAATAGGAGACCATGCGTAACAGAAGTGAGCAGTTCCAAAACAATACCCTGTAAATATGTACATGTACTATTTGGGTAAGAAAATTCAATAATCACCAACGAAAGTAATGCTGGTTCTCAAAAAAAATCTGCTCCTACAAACGTATGAAAGCCCTTGAGCTAGAAAAGATATGGATATTTGCATAATGTGAAGGAGCGTGTTGATTTATTACATTTCTGGAGGACTCCTGGAGCCTTCCCAGAAGTCTTGATAATGATACCAATTGCTTTCCCTCTCCATCAAGGCACACTCCATAAACTTTGTGGATAATATGTCTGCCCAAGGTCTAAATATCTGAAGAGTTAAGTTTAAATTTTGCTATTATTCATATAGTTCTAAGGCTGCTTGAAGTTAACTATGATAAACTAGCCATTTTAGTGAATGATCTGAACAGTAGTCTCAGGAACACTGGGTGCAAATTCATTCAAATCGACACTAAGGAAGTCATAGATCTCTCATTTGAAACAGAGTATAGTATTTCTCTGTGTGCCAGGAAAGTTAAAGAAGATAAAGGTTTGTCTAGCAATCCAGCATGAATGCAAAAATCAACAGCACTGCAGCAATTTGAACTGTGCTTGGGGTGGCATCGGATGGGTATGTCTATAATTTCAGAAGTCCTCTTCCTTGTAGTGGATTTTAAGTAATGTGAGAGTCTATGGCTCATAAAAGGAAATAAACTGAAGATAAAATTTGGGGGACACAAAACATGAAAAGCACTAAAAATCAAATGGATGTAGGACAACCAACAGAAGTGACCTGAGAAGTGCTCTGTTATCAACATGTTGATTATTTCAAGTAATAATCACTGCAGTCCTCCTACTGGGCATTTCTACTCTTTCTATTATATAAATGAAGATACATAAGATGTAAAGTAATCTTCTACCCAAGTGACAGAATTGTCAGTTTATAGAATTTCACCTTTCTGAACTGGAAGTCATTGGACTACACCATCATGCCACTTCCTCAAGGGTTCATTGGAAAGTCACCTCCAGAAAGATCTCTGCAAAATAGAGAGCCTCCTTCTGAAATACAGAGATATTGATTTAATGAGATAATGATTTGCATTTCTATTTGGGTTTAAAAAGATAAGGTTAAACACTATAATCTCTTAAAGGAGCAGCATTTACATTTAATCAGCTTCCTTCTCTTTGTATTAATGCTATGCCTTCCAGTTGCAGGAAGAGCTGTGGCATCAGCAATAAACCAAGTAAAACAGCATTTCTTAGAAGGGGAGAACTCAGATAGACTGCTTCTGGTGGTCAGAAACTAGAATCTTAAAGCAAAATTTAATAATTCAAGTGTTTCAGAGAAACACAAAATAAAAAGATGCTACTGTACCATACCTTGGAAGAAGAGTGTGTTGGAAGCATTTGACATCAAATCCCAAAACAAAACAAACAAAAAAACACACTCAACCAAAAGACAACAAAATGAATCTGTCAGAGGGAAGCATTCAAATATCTGTTTAAAGTGCCAGAAATTAGAATTCCCAGACGGGGCAAATACAGCTCAAAAATCTGCAGTTTCACTTTCTCACCAAGTTGATTACAGAGAGTATATTATCCAATAGTGAAAAATCTTCATTATCTGCTTGTTGTTTTCTATTGAACTCTTGTTTCACAAGACTTTACTTTTGATGCATAAAGGGATAAGCTTATCGATTCATCATTTATCTGTTTTGTTGATTTAGTTATTTTCTTGATTCCTTTTTTATTTATTTTTCTCCAAGACCTACCTGCTAACCAAAAACATTCTTAGACTACCATATGTATTTATTCCATGACCTGTACTTGGAATGTTTTCCTTCATCCAACTGAATTTTCAACTCTTTCCTTTTCCATTCATCCTTAACTCTCTCTCACACTTTTCAATATACCTACAAACTGACCTTTTCAGAAATGTTTTTCTGGATTTATCTGAATGAATGAACTTTTAAAACTACTTTGTTAAAAATTATATTTAGAAGAAATAAATTAGACCAATAGATATAGTGCATTTTTTTCTTTTACTTTTAGTAGGCTGTAAAGCCAGGAGCCAGGGCCACCATCATAGCAGCCCAGCCCATGCAGGTTCGCATTGGATTCGGACAGTCGGTAAAGAAACAATGGAGCCAAAAACTGGTGGGCCATAGTCTTCAATTCAGCTTGCACCCAGCGGGCAAGTAAAAATACACACTGGGCTCCAAAACCCAGTCACATTCAGTGCTCACAAAGCTACTGATTTATCCGAGTTTCCTAGAATCAAAGGTTTCTAGCTCACCAGCCTTATTCTCCTCAGTTCCCCATCTCCTTCCTTATCCCAGATACAAACTCTGCACAAACTGGCATCTCACTCAGCACTCTGCCATCTTGGCTGCTTTTCCTGGCCTTCTCCACGTGGCCTCCTCCCGCTGCTGGCTCTATTCTCTCTGCTCTCTCATGCTAACCTCAGGAACCAAGAACCCAAGTTCCAGCTTCGTCCCCATTTTATAGTGTAGAAATCCAAACTCTTAATCCAATATACCAAATAGGGAAGTCTCTAATACAGTCACCCTCTGAGGCATGATTGGATTGTACCACCCCACATCAAAAAGGGTGGGAAAGGCTTAATCCCAAAACCAAGCCCCAGGCTACAACAATTCTCAACACACATTAATATCACCTGGGCAATGGCCTCACGTGGGCAGCGCCTAATTTTAACAAAGTGAGCATAATACATTTTATCTGCCCAACATAGGCCTTCAATTTGAGAAAATTTGCCTGAGTTCACATATTCAGACACACATTTACAGCAAGCTCACACACAAGAAACAAGCATAGGCAGAAACAAATACAAGTAAGCTAGAGAGTAGTTCACTACATAAATTTTTTAAGCAAGACCTAATGAACTGTTATGTGTGAAAACTGTGTTATTAATAATTTAACTTAAATAATAGTTACTGAGGTCCTGGGAAACCAGTAATAAGGCATACATGTAATATATTTTTCCAATAGCTGGTAATAACTAGTAGCAAAAGAACTGTTAATGTAACAAGTAAAATTAATCTTTGATGGAAGTTAAAATAATGATTACCTCTAGGGGTTGAAGGGTAAGTGTGAAAATTAATTGAATGTTATTATATATATCATATTTATGTATATGTTAACCTTGGTGGTTATGCAAATTCATCAATTTTTCTACTTTATCATGTGTATATTATCCTTTAGGAAATGTTTTAAAGGCTCTGGCCGGTTGGCTCAGTGGTAGAGTGTAGGCCTGGTGTGTGAATGTCCTGGGTTCGATTACCAGTCAGGGCACACAGAAGAAGCAACCATGTGCTTCTCCACCTTTTACTTCCTCCTTCTCTCCTCCACCTCCCTCACCCCTCACAGTTATAGCTCAGTTGATTGGAGCAAGTTGGCCCCAGGCACTGAAGATAGCTCCAGTGGCCTCTGCTTCAGACACTAAAAATATGATAGCTCGGTGCCAAGTAACAGATCATTGCCCCAGATGAGGTTGCCAGGTGGATCCCCATAGGGTCATAAATGGTAGTTTTTCTCTCTGCTTCCCTTGCTCTCACTTAATTAAAAAAAAATGTTTTAAAGTAAAACGAAAGATAGATATATGGAGTATATATACTATCAGGTATTAATTTCTAACAATATCTAGCTAAACTACACATTTCTCCTAAGCCTTTTGAATTTCTTGAAAATTATACCTTGTCCTCTTCTTTTTATAGAAAAGTCACTGCAACTCAGTAATTTTATAAAGATGACATAGAAAGAACTATTTATAATATATTAATATCTCAAAAATAAAACTAGCTCCAACAATAATTTTGCCATTAAGTCATACCACAGAAAAATGTTCATCAATTTATTTCTTTTCCATTCTATCCCCAAGCTGTACACAAAACTTGAGAGCAATATGTTCTCAAGCAAGTGTCAAAGGAGCTATTTTAATAAAGTAAATATATATAAATTTTAATTGAATATTTATTATAAGCAGAGACAGATACAAATTTTGGAACTAGCAGTTCATACAAATGCAAAGTGCGAGCTCTTTTAAAAATCAATAAATTTAGGCCCTGGCCAGTTGGCTCAGCAGTAGAGCATCGGCCTGGCACGCAGGAGTCCAGAGTTCGATTCCCGGCCAGGGCACACAGGAGAAGCGCTCATCTGCTTCTCCACCCCTCCCCCTCTCCTTCCTCTCTGTCTCTCTCTTCCCCTCCCGCAGCCAAGGCTCCATTGGAGCAAGGTTGGCCCGGGCACTGAGGATGGCTCTGTGGCCTCTGCCTCAGGCGCTAGAATAGCTCTGGTTGTGGCAGAACGACGCCCCAGATAGGCGGAGCATCGCCCCCTGGTGGACATGCCGGGTGGATCCCGGTCAGGCACATGCGGGAGTCTGTCTGACTGCCTCCCCATTTCCAGCTTCGGAAAAATTAAAAAAAAAAATCAATAAATTTAAAATTATTCCCAGTGAAAATTTATTTATAATGAGAATGTGTTCTATCAATTACAAATTTTTAAAACTTATTAATATCAAAATCACAAATGTGATAAAATATTTGAATTAACTGACAACTCTAAAAACATATTTCTGTACATTCTTGTCTGCATACTCTTTGACAAAATATTGTGATATCATCTTTTTTTAAGGAGAAAAGATAATTTGTCTCTACTATGGTATATTAAATGTGTCTTATAGCTTAGGAATTTTCCTTTCATCTTCACAACTTATTGACAGCGTCAGTGGCATTCCTTGGGACTATCTAATTTGAGAAATAGTGTTTTGTATGTAAGTTATAAGATTTTAAAGCATTTCAAGCTTTCTTTAGTATTTACTCTTCTTAAATATCTTTAAATTGATATTCATTAACCACTTTATTGACAATATACTCATTATACCGGCATATGTATTTGAATTTTATCAGACCATTTCGATGCCAATACATTTGACTTTTGAAAAACCCAGGGATTAGAACTTTTGACTCCCCCAAAAATTAACTATTAAGAGCCTGCTGCTACTGAAAGCCTTATTGGTAACCCAAAGAATAATATATACCTTGTGTATGTGTTATACACTGTATCATTACAATAAATTAAGGTACAGAAAAGAAAATGTTATTAAGAAAATCTTAAGATGGAAAGAGGTTGAGGGGCTAATGAAAAAGGTGAAGGGATTGGGAGTTACAAACTGGAAGTTACAAAATGGCCCCAGGAATACAGAGTACAGCATAGGGAATATAGTCAGGAATATTGTAATAACAATGTATGAAACCAGATGGGTAATCAAAACACTTTGTAAAGTGTATAATCATCTACCCACTATGCTGGACATCTGAAACTAATACAAAATAATACTGATGTAAACTGTAATTAAAAAATAAAATTAAAAAAATTAAAATTATAAGGAAGTAAAAACACATTTACAATACTTATTTTTAAAATTCCACATATATGTGGACCTAGAGTTTAAATCTGTGTTGTTCAAGAACCAAATGTATTTTGTTTCATATAATCAAGAGATTTTAAAAGTTTCCAAAGTTCCCATATAAGCCAATCCTCCTAATTAATTTGACTATCAAACAATAGAAGAGTTTATTCATCCATTCAAATTTTTTCTCTTCTTGAGTTACTCAAGTAATACATTATTTTGTTTAAAATTTATGTCTACATATCAAAATATTTCTATTGCCATTTTAGTTATCTTAATTGTTCTTTTAAAAATCTATCATTTTATCTAATTTTTTGTATTTACTTAGTATATTACCTAATTAAAATTTCTTACATTTCTTTCATATATCCAATTCAGGAATCAACAATTTTTCACTTCTTTTATTTAATTGCCCCAAAATATCTTACCAAATTGCTTAACACATAATACATATACATACTTCAATAAAGATAAAAAAATTTGGTATTTCTTTTCACTGAATATGACAATCAAATATATTTTTGAGGTGTAGATTATCATTTTTAATGGCTTCAATGAAAACGAGATCCACTGCTGACAATTTTATACATCTCATAACAGAAAGAATTTCATAGACTAACTTCCAGCTCTGTGCATTGCAAAATCTGTTTCTTGTCTACTACCTACACATTCCAAAGTTTGTTAGAATATCATATCTGGCTTTGTGTATCCCCATTTTGATGGTGACTAAATCAGCAGAGTAAGAAGTACTTGTATTCCTGGAAGCCATTTTAATACCAGGATAAAGAGGAATAACTTAATTATACAGGAAATTCTGAAGCAAATTAATACATTCTATAAAATTTAAACTCCACCTTCTAACTAGCATACCATCTCCAACAATTTGCCAATCTTGCATAATTTATTACTAAAATATATTTTAAATCTGTGTGTATCACCTATTCTATTTTTCTTTGGAGTATATGCCTTGACCATTGGCTTTTCTTTTGGTAATATAAACTCCTCACTTAAGCTTTGATTGCCAAGGCATCCACTTCAAAGACGGCTACCTAGAATAAACACACTGCCAGCCTCAGGAATAGATAATGAGCCAGACCTTCTTCACCTATTGAGCCTCCTTTGTTTTAGCACTCTTATTTGATTTTAATAATTGCCCTTTGGGCCACTTGTATTACTTTATTTTCTCTCTCTCCTTCTCTCTTCCAGCTCTTTACATTTCTACTCTTACATTTTTAAATCCAATAATAAAGAATGAGCCCATGAAACCCTAGGACGTCAACCTCAAACTCAACAAAAGCAACACTCCAGACCCTGAACACTTTTACTCTCTCATGTGCTTTCCCTTTTCTTCTCTTTCTCTTTCTCCCTTTCTCTACATGTGACCTTACTGCATGACCAGTGGTGTGCAGCTATGTAATTTCCAGGTCCTGTAACTTTAAACTTTTTGTTTTCAAGTTTTCTAATGGTTATTGCTGAAGGGCATCTTGCAGCCATAATAAAAACTACAAGGGCCAGTTCAACCACAATATTGACTATTGATAGGCTCAAACCAACACACATCATCATTACCGCCATTAAGTCTTATGATTATCATTTATTCTACCATGGTATTTTTCTAACTCATGCCTGCAAGTCTTTCCATTACTATTTTCTCTCTACTCAATTTTGTTTCACCTATGGTTATCAAATCAAGGAATTCCAATTCAGATTTCTGCCTTGTCTACATCCCTTTAATGCTCTTCATTGTTTACTAAATTAGGTAAAAATTCCTGAACCTATAATTTGGCTTTATCCTATCATGACAGGGGTCAACCAACAATAGGTAGTTCTATAACTATAAGTAGTTCATACTTCCTTGAGACCAGAGAGTGTTGTTTACTAATGAATCTCTAAATCCTAAGCATAATACCTTACATATATTTTTTGTTGTTATATTGAAGTAAAAGATAGCAATACACTGAATTGACGTAGGTACAATGAATTTTCAAATGGAAGCTCTTCCCAAAAGTCATATTTTACTTAAACTTAACATTTTCCACCTGGAATTAAGAAATGTGCTAATCCAAGTGCACAAGTAATCAAACCTTACCAGTTAGCACTTAGGAACATTGAAAGGCATTCAGAAATGTCCATATGTACTATATCTAACTATTCCTTATTCAGGGAACACCTATGAAAATAATTATTTCTCCATACACCAATCTTTTTGAGGAACATAGTAAATAATTATATCTTGTGGATTCTCTTTCTTTATGTTCTATTTGCTCTCATTTATCTCCATAACTACCACCCCTGTATTTCAAAGAATCATTACATAGTTTCTGGACAATGCAGAAACAGCTCATATCCCTTCCTCCAGATTCTTCCATGGCTAATATCTGTCCCTCGTTATTGTCAAGGTGCTCTTTCACAAAGACAGAATCCTTTATTGTCAGTGCTCAAAACCATTTAAAATCTGTTTATTGTCAATTGCTTCAAAAACTTGCCAGGCTCAACCTTAAGAAATTCTGATGCAGTTAGCATAAAGTAAAAACGGGATAGATATTTTAATGAGCTACTAAAGTGTTTCCCATGTTTTGACAAGTTGGAGTTTATTACAGCTTATATCAAATCCAAATAATGTCCAACATACCATGTGTGATGTATACCACATATGCTACTAATACCTCCCACACTAATAAAAGATATTTCAAACTAATCTGCCTTTCTCAGGTATAGCCCAAGTGAGCAACATTCTCCTTCAGTATACCACATCATGTATACTGAAGGAGAATACATTCTGATAGCCACCATATCACAACTGGCCCAGAATAGCTGGGGACACTAAGAAGCTTCCTTATCTCTAATTAAAATATCAGGACTACATCACTGAAAATAATAGTGTATTATTTTATATAATTACTAATCAATCAATTGATTTTTTATGCTATTTACAGCAATCAGTGCTGCAAAGTTGTTCTGCTCAAATGCCATACATTTATAGGATCAGCAAGTGGTTTTAGCATCCTGTTTCTTGACAATGTTTTGAGAAAATGACTTCTTTTCTTCATTAATCACCCCTTCCCAGTTCATTCTAGGAAGCATAGCTACTAAACCATTATAATTGACAATATGCATTATAGATAGTAGACCTTACACAAATGTTGGCAGAGCTGGAAAAGTACAGTTCTGAATGCAAGAGAATCAGAAAGAGTTACTAGCCAGTTCACCTGAAGCAGAGTTCAGGAAGAAAAGGTGACAACTATAGAAATATGAAAGGAGCCAAGCACATCATCCAGTGTTAAAATCGAAAGGGGTGCTTGTGGAACTACCTATAGTTAAGTTGTCCCTGTGTAGTTATACCACTGTGGATCTGAGACCACTCCTGGTCAGCATAGCCAGTTGTCCAGAATAGGAGCTGGTTGTGAAACAGCACAGGACTCTCAAAATTTAAGTCAAAATGATTCACATCTGAATTCCAAATGTGCGCTAGTTCCTCTTTGATTCAACTAACTATAAAACCATTCAGGAAAGAAGACTATGGGGATCATTATTTTCAGTCTTTTTTTTTTCTAATTTTTTTCATTGATTTGAAAGGGGGGAGAGGGAAAGAGAGTGAGAGGGAGAAAGAGGAGCATCAACTCATTGTTTCACTTAGTTGTCCCATTTAGTTGTTGTGTACTCATCGGTTACTTCTCTATGAGCCCCGACTAGAGTCGAACTCACAACCTCTGGCACACTGGTCTTGCTTTATACACTGAACCACCTGGCCATGGCCCATAATTATTAACCAAGTACAATATACTTCACTGTTGTTTTTAAAGAAATTCTTGTCTATTTGTAAACCCATGGCAATTTGTTAATTAGTAGTGTGCTGAAAAATGTTCCCCAGAAAAATAAATAACTAATTAAGTAAAAGTTGATTTAAAGCTTTTGCCAATTTCTATCTTGAAAACACTTCCATTATGGCCAATTTCTAATCCTACAGTGATGTCACTGAACACAGGGTTGGGAAGAAAAGCTAACAGTAAGATCTGCTGAATCAGTCTAAGCTAGCTCAAAACTCCACTGGTCCCCTCCCTCTCTTACTATTAATTGATATAATCAATGTAATGTTTTCTTGATTATGCTTGTAAATTCAATTTTTGAACTGGCAATAGGAATTCAGATCTTCTTCTTTGCCACCCACTATATCATCCTGATATTAACTTAATAACTTAAAAACCATAGATCCTTAATTTTACTTAATCTGTTTTTATAGCAAAATATTTTCCTTTATTCTACCCAATCCAGGATTATATACATTACACACACACACACACACACACACACACACACATTCTGTCTCTATCTGCATCTATTTTCATATCTTCTCCATACAGTGTATCATCTTCTTTGGGAAATTGTCTAGCATTATCTCATTATCCCTATAATAATAATCTGTGTGTGTGTGCATGCTTTTTCTTATCTCTATTCCTAAAACTCTTACATTTCTTCTATAAACAGATTTCATTAATTCTATCTTTCAAGGTAATCATTTCAGGTAGGTTTTGAAATTAATTTGAATTTAGTATTTTGAATTAATTTCATATTTATTTTCCCTAAGTAATATATCCTTGAAGTTATTTTCCTAAACTGAGTTTTATAAACTTATTTCAGGAAAATACATTATGTTCATTTGTTAAACAAAGTAATTTAACTAACCAGCATGAAATATTGATATACTAACTTCTATACACAGACGCTAATTGTTCTGAATGCAAGAGAATCAGAAAAGGAATCATTTGGTTCAAGACATATCAAGTTAATTGTGTTTCTTTTTAATTTCTGCCTTTTCTAACATGATTCAAATATTTATCTAACAGTTAACAAATGATGTCTAAAATATGCACTTAAAATCATTTTTTGTTTGAAAAGTTCATTTTCATTTTATTTTGAGTGTATTTTTCTTTAAAAACTATATCGCTGTTTCAATGATTTATGTTTTTTCAAGATTGTCATCTTTGAATCATAATGCCATAGAACCATGAAAATGCTCATTAGTTTTTCACTCATTCAGTTTATGTGTACTGCTTTGTCATTATTTTCCAGACTCTGAACTAAGTAAGCAGAAAAGAGAAATAAAAGACATGATTCTTACCCTTTAGAAGTTTTCAATTTGCAATGATATGAGGCAAGTTAGCGTCAATTTTAATACAGTGTCCTACGTGCTAAGACATCAGAGAAGGGGAATGACCCAGAATGTGAGAATGTAAAATGTAATTTTATATTTTAGAACCATGGCAACATAGAGCTGAGAATACTGTTTCCATAAATACATTTTGGGAATAATAATATACATACTGCCTACCTTTTACTATACCCACAATAGGTAGTTCTCTTACTATAAGGGAGTCATTCCTCCTTGGGACCACTGATTGTTGTTTACTTCATTCAACCCGTGTTTTCATGCTTTTATAGTAAAATACGTCTTCATCTCTTTTTTTCTCCTCATCTTTCAGTATTTATTAATTTTGGCCCAAAATTAAAAAAAAAAAAAGTTACTCCAGATTTTTGGTGTGAAAATCAGCAACATCTTACAATCTTAGGAGAAATATATATTACCTGGGAAACTGTATTATTTCTTTGGTAATCATCTCACATTCTATTTCTCCATTTTTTTTCTTTCTGGAATGACCAACCATGAAAATAAGAAGTAGGATATTCTTTTAATATTCTTCATGCTCTAAAAATATCTTTTTCTAGTAAGAAACTAAAATTGGAAAGTGCAATACAAATTTCAAATTCATGGTAATCAGTGAAAGGAAGTGTAAATAAAGGTTATTGAGTCTGTTATGTACACTCTACATGTGTAATGTGTTAAGTCATCTAATCCTGTTGTTGCATCAACAAAATTTTCTGAATATTAGTTAATTCTATCTGTTTTAATTATATACATTTGATATCAGAGGAAAACATGATGCTCAAAATCAGTTTTGTTGTCATTACATTTAACACTATGTTAGTAATTCCATTTAAATCACTGAGTTCATAATCAATTAATTTATTGTTTTCCCTCCTCCCTTAAACACACACACACATATACACACATGTGTGTAAGCACACATATCTACACACAGTACATACTTATTTCAGTTAGTTAAGGACTCACAAGTATGACCTATGTGCTGAGTACATTAGTTTGAGTCTACTTATCCTTAGACTTCCTCCAGCGATTGTCTAAACCCACAAATCCAAACAGGGCCAGCTACATAAATTTGCGTAATCCAGTGTAGAATGAAAACATAGGGCCTCTTAGTCAAAAATCATTAAAATGTCAAGACAAAGACAGAAAAATGTTAAACCAGACATAGGACTTCGTTCGACTGTACAGACTGTGTGTTTATGAAGCTGGTTAAGTATCCCTTTTCAGTTAATTTATGGTAACTTGTGTTGTACTTAACTTAGCAAGTATCAAATTTTAGGTGATCGCACATATATTAATCTGTTAACTCCTGTCTTAGTTAGCTATTGGGTGACTTAAGGAACAGAAATTTATTTTCTTACAATTCTGGAGGCCAAAAGTCTAAAATCAATCTTTCATGTCTTCTCAGTGTTCTCTCTTTGACTTGATGACTGTCTTCACCCTCTGCCTTCACATGTCTTCCCTCTGCAACTGACTGTGTCCAAATTTCCTCTTCTTAAAAGGGCACCTGTCATACTAGATTAGGATTCCTCATAATGACCTCACTTTTATTTATATAACTTTAAAGTCATCTCCAAATACAACAACATTATGAGATCCTGAGCTTTAGGGTTCCGATATGAATTTTACGATGACACAATTCAGCTCATAACTCCTGTTATGGATACAAGATCTTTTAAGCCAGTTATCTTAGTTTGTTTTTCACTATAGTAAATTCAGCATCTATCACATTCCATTAGACAGAGTACATCCTCAGTGAATATCTACTATTTAAACAAACCAAGAAGTGATTTAGTGCATGTGCATAAAGCAGAGAACAAAAATAGGTTGCAGTTGTGAATACACAAAACACAGAGTTTATTCTTGTACTATTATTTATTAACTATTGCGTTATTTTCCATACAAACAGCTGTAAACCTACCTTTGCCCCACCCTGTATATCAGACAATCTTATGGTCATTTGCCAAAAGCATTCCAATTTTTAGAACTGTGGTTTCTGAGATTGGGTGACTATCCTTTGAGTTCATAAAAAAAGGTGCTGAATTTCTAAATGTCAGTTTCATAAGATGATCAGGTCATTACCTAATTTTTTTTTCCTTGAAGTTTTGTCTATAACTAGATAATGTCAGGTAAAATAGAGTAGTCATTTGATAATTCCTCAAAACACAAATATCCAAATATTAGGAAAGATTTTAGAACTATTCATTTCAAAGAAAGACATGGTAAAATTGTGAAGATTTTGAAAAGCATGTTTAAGTGTAAATGCAGCATTTTACTTTAGGTTAATGAAAAATTTTAGTACTTTAAAAATGAAGGTGGATTTTATAACTTTATCCAAAGTTTAGTTCTAACATACTCCTTATCAAATACTGCTGAAATATCAAAAACTCACTAGTGAATGTGATAATCTGCATATAAAACACATTAAGTAACTAGTTTTAAGACACTATTATAAATGCGATCTACATAATTTTGAAAAATGGTGTGATATAAACTGAATAAAGTGGATATTCTTTGAAATAATAGATTTTTAACTTTTTTCTAGTCTGCTAATAAAGTAACAAAAGTCTATTAGGCAGATGTTATATTTGAAACTCAGTTAACTGGCAGATAGCTCCCAATTAGCATTGTCTTCTTTCTGGAATGAAGGACAAAAATAATGTTTTAAGAAATTTTGCCTCTACTAGACTCCCTTGAATTCTTTTGATATTATTGCGCTCAACTTTTTATTTTGAGCCAGAAAATACTATTCCATTGCATTGCCTTCTTATTTTTTCTGTTTAATTAGAACAATAACTGTGCCAAGATGCACAAGTCTGAAAAGGGTCGTAGGATGGGCTAAGCCTGAAAATTCCAGAAAGAAGTACTGCTAAGCCATTCTTCCTCTGGTTCTTAGCCAAGGAAAGAAAGGACTTGGAAGAAATGAAGAATATGTCCCTCTGGTCCAGCTCTAGGCCTAACTTTTCTTTCATTTGCTTGCTTCTCCCAAATAAAATACTGGGACTGTATTTGTATGGCCAGTAGCCACCGCCATCGCCGTGGCCAGGCAGATGCAGGTTCACATTAGATTCAGACAGACAGTATAGAAACAGCAGAGCCAGAGGATGGTGGGCCATTCCTTTGCCCTAGCCTCGCTCCCGGCCAGTGAGAAACACACAGAGGGAAAACACGTCCCTTTTCATTCAGAGCTCCCTAAGCCACTGAGACATCCAGGTTTTCCTAGAATCAAAGGCTCCCACCAGCTCAGTCACCTCTGATTCCCCATCAGCCAACATGGCTTCTTATTCTGCAAAACTGGCTTCTCTCTCCTTCCCCTCCATCTTTGCTTCTTCCTTCCTCCTTCTTCCTCACAAACTTTTCTTGGCACAGGAAGGTAATTAGCAGTTTCACAGATCACATACCTGGGCAGTGGTCATTTTTAACAATAAAAGCGAGCAAACATAAAAATCAAATTTTACAAACTTATTTGCCTAACAGTATTATTAGGGAGATTCTAAATATAAATTTTATAAAGAAAACATAACAAAAATAACATTTTGTAATTAGAATGTAATATAACTAAAGAACAAAGAAACAAGAGTCATAAATATCAGTGACAAATTTGTGAAGCATATCTTAAAAATATATAAAACTTCAAGGCATCATTTTTTACTTAAATCCTTCTTCCTTCCATTTTATTGTCACTTCTCATTGTTTAATTATTTTTTCATTTCAAATATATACTACATAATATATATTGACTGGGCTCTGATAAACTTTTATTTATTTTATTTATTTATTTTTAATTCACTGAGAGGAGGGGAGGCGGAGACACTCTTTCATGCGCTCCAATTGGGATCCATCCAGCAAGCCCACTAGGGGGTGATGCTCTGGCCCTCTGGGGCATTGCTACATTGCTCAGCAACCAAGCCTTTCTTAGTGCTTGAGGTGGAAGTCATGGAGCCATCTTCAGCACTGTAGGCCAACTCACTCCAGTCAAGCTATGGCTGCAGGAGGGGGAGAGAGAGACAGAGAAGCAAGAGGGCAGGGGTGTAGAAGCAGATAGTCACTTCTCCTGTGTGCCCTGATCAGAAATCAAACCTAAGACATCCACACGCCAGGCCAATGCTCTACCACTGAGCCACCCAGCCAGGGCCACATTTTAAATTCAAGTTTTGTGATTTAATATTTTTTTTGATGTTTTGATTTTATATAATTAAATAAAATGCAGTTATTTTATTATTCACAGTGTATAAAATAGAAGCCATATAAATGTTTTAAGTGAGAGGAGGGGATATAGTAAGACAGATTCCTACATGCCCTCTGACTGAGATCCATCCAGCAATCCCTGTCTGAGGCTGATGATTGAATTAACTGACCTATTTTAGTGCCTGGTGCTGATGTGCTCAGACTAACTGAGCTATCCTCAGCCCTGGGCCAATCAAGCCACTGGGGAGAGAGAAAGAAGGCAGAATGAGAGGGAAAGAGAAACAGATGGTCACTTCTCATGTGTGCACTGAGCTAACAGACCAGAGCAAAAATATTTTAGATATTATCACAAATTTAATTTTGTGATTTTTCTATGGTAATTTCAATAATAAGTATTTCAGGAAGAAATACAAATATAAGTAATTTTGAAGTGTATACTGTGCTCTTAATAAACAATGCAATTTAGATAAAGTAAGAGAGGTTTTTCTCTTATAATATTAACTGGGATAATCCCCTAAAACAGTGGTCCCCAATCTTTTTTGGGCCATAGACCAGTTTAATGTCAGAAAATATTTTCACAGACCAGCCTTTAGGGTGGGATGGATAAATGTATCACGTGACCGAGACAAGCATCAAGAGTGAGTCTTAGACAGATGTAACAGAGGGAATCTGGTCATTTTTTAAAAATAAAACATCGTTCAGACTTCAATATAAATAAAACAGAAATAATGTAAGTTATTTATTCTTTCTCTGCAACCGGTACCAAATGGCCCAAGGACTGGTACCAGTCCATGACCCGGGGGTTGGGGACTACTGCCCTAGAAGATTCCTTTTTAAATATGTTAAATTTATAAAGATTCATAAGATGTATGTGTTGTTCAATTTAACTCAGTATTACTATTATTATTATTATTTTAGATGGTACATCTATTATGCACATGATAAACATATGTGAATAAGACATTTAAGATCTTTCCAGCCTTTTACATTAACTTTTGAGGATGCAGATCTTAAACCATTACATAATTTACTAAGGGCAGATATTCCTTCCTAAAATTATAGATTTATATCACACTTGATTTCTGAGGGATCTTATTGTTATAATAGTGGATAATAATAGATTATAAATTTTGAAACTTTACTCTTCATAATAAACTCAATGATATATAATTTTGTACATTTTTAACAAAAAGTCTAATAAATTAATTTAGGTTTTGAAAATTAGATCTTAAGTATATAAGATAAAATTTGTATACTCTTGCTTAATTCTATTGGAAAGATCTTATAGTTCTAATTATTGCAAAACTGAAACATCTGGTAAATTATCATTTTGTTCATTAGGGAACACTGGGAAAAGTTCTTGTTATACTTGCTTTTGGCATGTTTTAAAACAGTTAAATTTCAAACTCACTTTTCATATTCATGGGACCATATGCTGTAATTATCAAAGTGAGGTCACCAAAAGGCGAAAAAAGTAAAATTCTACACCAAAATATTTCATGAGAATTTCTTGTACAATGGTTGAAGCATTGTTTTTCAGTGTAGGTAAAGTCCACATCTATAAGCAATGCTGACTGTATTAGTCGCTTGAACAATTCTTACCAATAAATAAAAAATTATGCTCTTGACTTTTTTACCCAGTATCAGAAAAAGGAGAAATATAAAAGGGCAAAGGGTAGATATCATGTACAAAGGATGTGAATAACCTCTAAGTCATCATATATTGCCGCTATTGACATTTCAGATTATAGGTGATTAAGGGATTATCACACAGGAACAAGAGGAAACAAAATCAACATTTCCCTAGCACAATATCTTTAAATAAATGCCTGTGGAGTTTTACAGATTTTATCTTAGAAATATGATGCAGAAACTAAATATTTTTCCTTTCCTTATCCCTGTTTTATCAGTTGATACTGAATATTAGAAATATTACATCTCTTGTGAAAATTTCTGGAGATAACTAAATGTGCTGGGGATTCCAATATATTTTAGAAGACTTGGGAAAGGCATCGGTGTATAATAGCATAGAATAGTGTTAAATAGTAATAAAATTTCTGCTGAAGTATCTTTTTCCCATAATTAAGTCATGTTGGGCAGATAAAATATATTATGCTCACTTTGTTAAAGATGGCGCTGCGCACATGGAGACCGTTGCCCAGGTGATATTAATGTACCTTGGAGGTAGGCTGTGGGCAGGCAGGATCCTTGTAGCCTGGGGCTTGGTTTTAGCACTAAGCCTTTCCCACCCTTTTTGATGTGTGGTGGTACAATCCCATTATGCCTCAGATAAGTGACTTTGTATTAGAGACTTCCCTATTTTGTATATTGGATTAAAGGTTTTGATTTCTGCACTATAAAGTGGGGCTGATCGGGAGCTTCCTCTCTTGGTTCCTGAGATTAGCATTAGAGAGGAGAGCAGAGAAAGGCATGTGGAGGAGGCCAAGAGAAGCAGCCAAGATGGTGGATGCTGAGTGAAGCCAGTTTGTGCAGAGTTTGTGCAGGGAGAAGGAAGGAGATGGGGAACAGAGGTGAATAAGTCTGGTGAGCTAGAAACCTTTGATTCTAGGAAACTCGGATATAGTCAGTAGCTTTGTGAGCACTGAATGAGTGGGTTTTGGAGCCCAGTGTGTATTTTTACTTGCCCACCAGGTGCAAGCTAGAATTAAAGATGATGGTCCACCAGTTCTTAACTCCATTGTTTCATTATCATCTGTTCGAATCTAATGCAAACCTGCATAGGCCAGGTGGCTGTGATGGTGGCTGTGGCTACTGGCTTTACACTAATTTGTTAATTTTTAAAATACTAATCTTGCAGTGAAATGTGACTTCCATATTAAAGGGGAAAAGTGTTTCCTTTTAGGCACTCAAATTTTATCTTGAGTTATTTTCTTTCTTTTTTTTATTTTCACACAACTGCCAATTGACTCATTGGGCTGGACCCAGGCAATCAAAGGCTCCTCTCCTCCTCCCCTGTCCATGGAATGTATGTTCTGTGGACTATTCAAACAGTGGGAGTGCTCTGAGGATGTAGCCTTAAGAGAGTAAAATATTATTGAGACTGTCTAGATAAAACATGTGACTGAACCCAGTTAAGGCCCTTATATAAATTTTAAGATTTTGATGGGCAGGTGGAAAGATCTGCTGGTTTTAGTAAATCCCTTGCTGATTAAAAAACTGCCTCCTACAAATCTGAAGAGGTCTGCTTTTTCTTCAGTCTCTTCTTGCTCTCTATGGTTTGGGCCAGTTTGCAAACTAATGGAGAGCCTGCATGTGACTAAAGAAATGCAATTTTGGAAAGAGGTATTCATGGGAAAAGTCAATAGTAGGCTATAGACCTCTATGTGGTGTGGGGTGACCCACATGTCAGATGCTTGTGGACTGCTGTTTGAGTTACAGGGACGGCCGCAACACCACTGTTTTACTGTGCCTGTCTGAGAAACTGCTTATAGCACACTGTGCCAAAGAAGAAAAACAAATGGCTGCCACAGTGGGCTGGCATCAAATGTGGGCAGTTAAGCTGGCTACAGATATCCAGAGGTTAAAGCTTAAGTAAGAAAGTTGGAAGATTTTAGGGAAGAGAAGGACATGGGGTTGGTTGTTCACCATTCTGTTAGTTTAGGAGCTAGCAGACAAGGTGGGGAGAACAGAATAACAGATGAGAAAATTCAGCATGCTGTTTTGCAAAGCTATAGGGTGGGATGGGGGTGGAATGGAGGTGGGTAGGTACAAGCAGCCACAGATTTAAATATGAGTACTTGTAAGGAGCCTGGTTAAGAGGCTAAGAGAGAGAATACTGTACCTAGGAAAGAGAGGAGAATGAAGGAGAAATGTAGTAATTAACAATGAAATGCACAGAGTGCCCCATGCTGCCCAATCTCCAATAGAAAGAAAAATTTTAAATCATAACTACCCTAGCAGTCTGTTAACAGAGAAATAGATCCCAAAGTCCCTGGAAGAGAAACTTGAATTCTTTGTAACTTGATGTTGCCTATCTTACCATGTCTTTGAAATGTAAACACCCCAGGAGATAACTAATTGCCTGAGACAGAAAGAAAAATGGGGAGGGGGGTAGAGGGTAAAAAAGTTTTTTTAAATACAGATTGCTATAGAAGTTCCGTTGCTCAAAATCTAGTCTACAGCCTACATGGGATTACTCATCAAGGACAAATACAAACCTTGAAAGTCTTTTCTACAAATATTAGTAAAAAACTTTAGCCATGTGACTGGACCATCTTAACCTATTCTGTCTGTCAGAAATAAAATCTGGATTCCATTGTTATTTATAAACTAATGATTTTTGTATTGTTGTACCTGTTTCATGGCTAAAGTTTTACAATAAAAGCTGAGGTCTCTGTTGCAGTCTGTGTGTTTATGAATGTCTGTATGCAACATTTTTTAAAACTCTGGAGGGTATTGCCAATACTAATTTGTAAAGGAGCTCTATTTAATTGACTTAAGTAAAAATAAATTTTAATATCAAATACATTTATGTAAAACTGAAAACTTAATTTTCTTTCATTTACCAAAAAAATAAAAAGGTTTTCTTAGGCCATTGGTATGTTTTTAATGAAATTAGAAAGGTTTTTCTTTATCGTTTAAGAAGTAATCTACCTAGAAAACAAAGATTCTGCGTTCTATCAAAATGTTTTCCTTTGCTTAATGATGTCTTTATAAAGTCTTTGACTAGTTAAAAAAAAACTGAGTATTCACTATTAAATAAGCTAAGATTTTTACAAACTATATGATTTTTAATATTGCCTTTGAAGTCTTTGCCACTGGTTAAATGGAAACTGTAAGGTATTTTTCCCCGCCGAGAAGGAAGGAAGAGGGCTCAGAGCCACAAAGTGTGGAGTAAGAAACAGCTTTATTGAGTACAGAGCGCACATCCCACCCGGCAAGGTTCCCTGGCCCCGAGGAAAGAAAGAGAAATGGAGGTGCAAGATGGAGGTCAGGGAAGTTGCACGGATTAAACCGCGTGGGAGATATTTAAAGGGTCCCTCTAGGGAAGTGGAGTTACTATGACGTGGTAAAATTTCACTGGCTGGCAGACGATCGATTCTTTCCAAATGGTTCCTGGGAAGCTTCCTTTGGCGGGCTTGATTGTGGGCGGTCCTAGCCAAAGTGGGCGGGTCTGAGTTCCTACGTGACCATCCCTCTATCCACTGACCTTACAGAAACCTATGTATTATTTCTCAATGATCTATAATACTATTTTAATCGTGTTTTAACACCTTTTTGTTATTTTTGACAAACTTCCCCAAAATCAAACTAAGTGAAGTCTTGCTGACCTTGAACTAATTATGAAATTTTCCCCAAGGGCCCCTTAGAACATCTCACAATAAGTATTTTTTCTCCTTATAAATTAAATGTATTTTATTAGTCTTATTTGATTATGTTAAATTACATGATAAGCATTGTCAAATGAGAAATTATGTCAAGCTTCCTTTAGGTTATATTTGTATGAAATGCCTGAAAACCTGATATGCTCTGATATAAGGTTATCAGTCATAATTTTACAATGTATGTCACAGAAATAACCAAATTTCCTTGTCAAGTACATTGTGATCGATTCACCATATCTTTATCATGACCATTTCTAAGTTTTGTTTAATTTTATTTTTTGCATTAAGCTGTTCAATTTTCTTTAAGACTACTTATTAAAGAGACTGTTTTCAGCCCATTGTATATTCTTTCTTCTTTTGTCATTGATTAAATGACTGTTTATTTCTAGGCTCTCTATTCTGTTCAACTGACCTGTGTCTGTTTTTAATGCCAGTACCATACTAGTTTGATTAATAAAGCTTTCTAGTATAGTTTGATATCAGGTACCATGATGCTTCCAGCTTTGTTCTTCTTTCTCAAAATTGCTGTGATTACTCAGGGTCTTTTGTGGTCCATATAAATTTTAGAATTATTTACTCAAGTTCTGTGAAAAATACCATTAGTATTTTGATAAGATTTCATTGACTCTTTATTTTCCTTTGGGTAGTGTACGGCCATCACAGCCAGGCACATGCACGTTCTCATTAGATTCGGACAGATGGTAATGAAACTGCATAGCCAAAAACTGGTGGGCCATTCCTTTATTCTATCCTCGCACCTGGCAGGCGAGTAAAAACACACTGGGCTCCAAAACCTGCTCATTCAGCGCTCACAAAGCTACAGACACATCCAGGTTTTCCTAGAATCAAAGGCCCCCCACCAGTCTAAGTCACCTCTGGTTCCCCATCTGCCAGCATGGCTTCTTACTCTCTGCACAAACTGGCTTTTCTCTCCTTCCCCTCCATCTTGGCTTCTTCTTTCTCACAAACTTTCTTGGCATGAAAACCCCTTCTCCAGCACACATTAGCATAACAATGACCCTTCCCAAGCAGGAAGGTAATTAGTAGTTTTACCTGGGAAGAGCCATTTCTGTGGGCAGCAGCCATTTTTAACAATAAAAGTGAGCAAACTTCAAAATCATATTTTACAAACATTTTTTCCCAACAGGTAGTATGCCATTTTAACAATGTCAATTTTTCCTATTCATGTGCACAGTATATGTTTTCATTTATTTGTATCTTCAGTTTCTTCCATCAATGGTCACTGTCTTATAATTTTTTAAGTACAGGCTTTTACCACTTTGGTTATATTTATTCCTAGTTATTTTCATTTTTATGCAATTATAAATGTGATTCTTTTTCTAATTTCTCTTTATGATAGTTCATTTTTTTTGGTGTATTAAAATGCAACCTATTTCTGAATATAAATTTGTACCCTGATACTTTATTGAATTTATATATCAGTTGTAGCAGTGTTGTTTATCTTTGGGGTTCTCTATATAGAGGATCTACAGATAATAACAGTTTTACTTCTTCCTTTCCAATTTGTATGGTTTTAATTTCTGCTTCCTGTCTGAATGCTGTGGCTAGGACTTCTGATACTATGTTGAGTAAAAGAGGTGAAAGTGGACACACTGTCTTGTTCCTGATTTTAAGGAAAACACTTTTTAACTTTTCCCCATTGAAAATGCTAGGTGTGTCTTTGATCATTAATTGGGGTATATTCCCTCTATTGCCACTGGGCTAAGAGTTTTTATTATAAATGCTGAAATTTCTTAAATGCTTTTTCTTAATCAACTGATGTGATCATACAATTTTCATCCTTTATTTAGTTTAGGTGGTGTGTCACATTTATTGATCTGTGGATATTGAAACAACCTTGCATCCCAGGTAGCCCTGTGTCCCATATTTGTAATGTCTTTGTCTAGTTTTGGAATCAGAGTAAAGCTGGCCTTGTAAAAGAAGCTTAGTATACTTCTCTCTTCTTGAAATTTTTGTAATAGTTTGAGAAAGATTGTTAATTCTTCTTTGAATGGTTGTTAAAATTCACTGGTAAAGCCATCCAGTTCAGGACTTTGAAGCTTTTTGATTATTCATTTTATTCTGTTGGTATTAATAGGTCTGTTCAGATTTTCTCTTTCTTCTTGATTTAGTCTTGAAAGATTGTATGTTTTTAAACATGTATCTGTTTTCTAGATTGTCCAATTTGTTGGCATATAATTATATGTAGTATCTTCTTATAATTCTATGTATTTCTAAGACATCTGTTATTACTTCTTCTCTTTCATATCTGATTTTATTTATTTGGGTCCTCTTTTTTCTTGATGAGTCTGGTTAAAGGTTTATCTACATGATTATCTTTTCAAAGTATCAGCTCTTGGTTTCATTGGAAAATCTACCAGGTAAAAATAAAATAGTAAAATGTTAACTCTGTAAACAGTGTTTTTCTCTTTGATGGTGCCATCATACACTTTTGTTACTTCTCCTTGGAAAAACTTTATTTGCCATTTTATTAATAAACATAGGTGGAGCTAGCAGAATTCACCAGACTAATGCAGGTTCAGATTTTATCATGTGGGGCGGTACAGTTAGATATTAATAAAGAAAGAGAGCAAATGAAATGAGACACTAAGCCTGATTAACTCAGAAGGGGCAGCTTCAAAGACACCACAGGGGACAGCCACATCTTCTTCCAAAGAGATGTTAATCCCCAAGAAGGCAGGAAAGTCAGCTTTCCAATAAACCCAGAAGACAACCAGCCTGTTTGCCTAGATTACTGGGTGGAGGTATATATAGCAAGGGGAAATTGCTTTAGTGGATGTTTGTGCAGCAGAAGCCATAATGGTGCAGGGAGAAGTTCTTCTGCTAAACTCTCACACAACAGAAACCAAATAACAAAGCAGAACTTTGAGGCATGTGGAATAGATGCCAAAAAGTTAACCATAAGGGGACAATCTGTGATTGTCTGTAAGCAAGAGTTTGTGTAGTGGCTCTTAAAAAGATGCCTGGATTTCCAGCAGCTTTCCATCCTACCTGGACAAATGGAATCCCCAGTGATTGTTCACAACCAGTTGTTTTGTGGGCTCCTCTTCTCACACATGTCCCAGGCTGGGGACCATGGCATGGAGCTAAACCCTTCACTCCTCAGTGCTGCAAGGACACTTCTCCAGGTTTTCAAGTGCCATATATGTTGAGGTAGCCCATTTTCATGTCTTTGCCCTCCTTACCATTTTCATAATGTTTTTCTTCTTTGTATCCTTACACTTACAGGACTTCTGTTCAGATCATCTTCAGGTGGTTATCCAGGTTGACTGTTCTATAATTTATTTGCAATTTTGGTGTGTTCATGAGAAGAGGTGAGTACAGCACCCCCTTACTCTGCCATCTTGAACTCCAAAGTGATCTTTAAATAAGGACAATGTTAGATGACTCATACTACATAATTTAAAGATTTTCTATACTACTAGAGTGGTACTGATGAAAGTTGATCTGATCAATGATATTGGAGTTAGAGATGATCTTTGTCACTTCCAAGGCCAGAATATTAACAACTTGTTGAAGATTCTCTGCCACAGTTTCCCTGAGACAAAAACCTGCAATATTAGCATTAATGACTGTTCCAGCCGACGTATAGGAATTATGTCAAAAAAAAGAGATTCTACTTGCATTCTATGGACTTGTATAAGGAATGAGAAATAAAATCTGTCTTGTTAAGTTACCGGAATTGACAGATGTTTGTACGTGGAAGTGGGGTGCTACTACAGTTAGAAACTGCTAACATATGATACTAATTTAGAAGCCAGGAAGTAAGGAAATTTTGGAGACTGAAGGAATGATAATCCATTCTGTGCAGTGGAAACACTTTATAAAATATGAAAATACATGAGAAACATTCAACCACACTAAATTAAAGCAAATCCACAATAAAATGGCAATGAAAGATTTATTTTCTCTACAAAATTTGAAAAGTTTCTAATTTTTTCCAAGCATCCATGCTTTATTTTTGAGTTCATATTAGAAAAACCTTCTGCAAAAATTTTGGCAATATAAATAGCTCAGCAATACAAACTCTTACATTTTGTTTGTTTAAATTATTTACGCAGTAAGTCTGCTTCAAGGGATATGAATAAAATAGCATCAGGAACATGCAAAACAACATTTATATAAAGTTAAATATTACTGTATATTTTGTAATCCCTCAAATTTAAACCAAATGTTCAGAATATTTCACCAAAAAAGAATAATAAAAAATACTGAAAATTAAATGTCCAGAGATATTTAATGCCATTTCAAAATATAAAGTAATAATGTTAAATGCAAAAACCCCCACAACCTTGCAATGTTAAGTGAAAAATTCACCAGATAAAAATAAACCAGTAAATACCTACTCTGTTAACAGTATTTTGTTTTATTTTTCTTTGATGTTACCATAATAACCTTTTGTCACATCTCCTTGGAACTACTCTGTTTTCCAATTTAAATAAATAAATATAGTTACTTTTCATAAAAACAAGTTAAATCTTTGGATTTTTAATTTTAGTCTGTTACATACATAATATACAATAAAATTTCTAAGCGTATATACAAATATTTATGGAAAAATCCTGTCTGACATGTAATATTATATAGAAAGCATCTTGTTTAAAAACTTGTCTAATTTGTCATGTCTCAATGATACTACATTCTGAGGTGACAGTAGTTCTGTATACAAACAATTCTCTCTTTTTGTCTCCTCGGCAATCACCTTTATGTGGCAGTAAAGGCCAGGAGGTCCCCCATGTAATAGGCAGTATAAATCTGCAGACTCCTGGAAGCTTGGCAAAATGCAAGATACTCAGACTGAGTTGTTATTTAGGGACCCTGAAATTATATTTTCTTCTTTTGAAAAACTTTTCAAAAAGGTAACAAATTACTTTGTAGAACAGAAAGTTTACACCATATATTTTCAATTTCTATGTATATATGTAGACCACAACTTTTACGAGTTAGGTTATTTGAAACAAAATCTTCCCTACATTAAAATAAGCTGTTACTAAAATGTTATGCTAGAATATCCAAAGGAAAACTTATATTTTTCTTTACAATTTGCTTTTTTTTTTTTTTTTTTTTTTTTTTTTTTACAGAGACGGAGAGAGAGTTAGAGAGAGGGATAGATAGGGACAGACAGACAGGAACGAAGAGATGAGAAGTATCAATCATTAGTTTTTCATTGCGTGTTGCAACACCTTAGTTGTTCATTGATTGCTTTCTCATATGTGCCTTGACCGCGGGCCTTCAGTAGACCGAGTAACCCCTTGCTCGAGCCAGTGGCATTGGGTTGAAGCTGGTGAGTTTTTGCTCAAACCAGATGAGCCTGTGCTCAAGCTGGTGACCTCAGGGTCTCGAACCTGGGTCCTCTGCATCCCAGTCCGATGCTCTACCCAGTGCGCCACTGCCAGGTCAGGCACAATTTGCAAAATTTTTACACAATAAAGTAAATAAAATTTGAGCATTAACTACATTTTAGAAATTCTCAGGCTATGTACTTCTGTTTCTTAATTTGAAACAAATTAGAAAGTATATGACAGTTTTATATATTTAACAAATATAAAACTGAATAATATTTAGTTTGAGAATAATAAAATAACTAAGATTTTTCTCTTATAATCTTGAGCAAATCAAGAGAATTATGAAAAAAAATGTACCTTCTGAATTCACAGACCCTAATAAATAAGCACACACTGAAATGCACACATGCCTTCTCATGGGTGTTCTGCAGGATGTGAATGCAAAGCCCAGTAGCTCATGTAAAAAGAGAAACGATCGGAAAAATTGTTGGGGTATTTCCTCAGAGTAATATCTATTGACTGAAAAACCTTTCTACACATTAGATTGGCAGTTTAGTATGTTTCAACATACAGGATAGGTTTATGGAAACAGACTTATAAGAAAGTACTATCTTTTTAATCAAATAATGTTCTAACCTTGATCAAGTTACTGAAGATATATGAACAACAGTGTTTTCATGTGGAATATTATTTAGCTTACATATTGGTGCTCCAAAATATTTAGCACCTCCCTGAGTTATCCGTCTTCTTTCATGACTCATTTGCTCATTCTTGACATTCTGCATTTACCTAATTTTATTTGGAAAATCTTTGTTATAATGCTCAAAAATGGAAATGACATCCTGGGATAGAACTACACATAGGAACCACACTCATCATCATAGTCTTCTGAACTCTTAAGTAAATCCTGTCCTTTTAGGTTCAGGATTTCATTCTCTGTTCTTTGCAGATTTCCCTCTCCTGGCTTTGTCCAGTTCCTTATCTTCTAAAGAGGTAGGGCTTAAAACCTATGCTTCCAATTTCTTGCTAATTAGGTATTATAATGGGATTAACTGAGAAACAATAAAAATTATGTCTATATGGATCTCTTTCTCAGGTTCCTGGCACAGATCTCTTAAAACTCTTATATTTCCTAAGAGATAAGAGCCTTAGGAGCATCTCTTTGTTGTGGTAGTTGGTCTTTGACTCCCCTCCACCACCCCACCACTCCCGCTGTTTCTGACAAAGATCTCCTAGATCTCTTGGAATTTCCTCAGTAATGTTCTTATGAAGAGATGCTTGGTGAGCTCCTTGATGAAGGGTGATCATCAGAAAGACTAAGCCATGATTAGAAGCTTGGGACTTTCATACCCACTTCCCATTCTCCAGGAAGCAGAGAGGTGCTGGAAGTAGAGTTAATAAATAATCAATTCTACATGATGAAACCTCCAGAAAAATCCTAAAAGTACAGGATTTGGTGAGCTTCTGAGCTGGTGAACACATCCAAGTGCTGGGAGGACAACATACTTCAATTTCATTAGGATAGAAGTTCCTGGACTTGGGAACCTTCCAGACACTATGCATCTCTTCCTCTGGCTGTTCATCTGCATCCTTTACGCCAGTGGTCCCCAACTTTTTTGGGCCACGGACCAGTTTAATGTCAGAAAATATTTTCACGGACTGGCCTTTAGGGTGGAACGGATAAATGTATCACATGACCAAGACAAGCGTCAAGAGTGAGTTTTAGACAGATGTAACAGAGGGAATCTGGTCATTTATTAAAAATAAAACATTGTTCAGACTTAAATATAAATAAAACGGAAATAATACAAGTTATTTATTCTTTCTCTGCAGACTGGTACCAAATGGTTCACAGACCGGTACCAGTCCGCGGCCCAGGGCTTGGGGATTACTGCTTTACCCTACAACAAACTAGCAAATGTAACTGAGTATTTCCTTGAGCTTTGTGAGTTGTTTTAGCAATTTAGTGAATTTAAGAACGGGGTCATGGGAACCTCAAATAATAGTTACTCTGTGAAAAGTACCAGGAACATCTGAAACTTGTGATTTGCACTTGAAGTGGGAGCTATCTTGCGGGACTGAGCCCTTAACTTGTGGGATATATCACTAACTCCAGGTAGTGTCAAAAGTAAATTGAACAGTAAGGCAGTCAAATTGGTGCCAGAAAATTGGTAAATGTGCGTATAAACCCATATATCAGATGTCAGAAGTGTTTTGAATAGAGAACTTTTTTCTCATTTTAAGTTAATCATATTGAACACAATTCATCATTTTCTATCTGGCTTGTAACTCAGCTAAACTATATTAAATGTATGCCTTATTTATGTTCTCTTCCTTCTGACTGGTTCGGTAACACCTGCCAGTTCTAACTTTTATCCTTACTGGAATGGAAATAATGAACCTATAACAGTGTCTTAGAATCCCCTATTGCCTCCTCTAAAATTGTTTCCTATATAGCAGCCAGCATTGAAAGAATCATAATAAACAATGCAAACTTTTTAAAACGTTTTTAAAAGGTAGCATTTAAAACACATTATATAGATACATATATATATAATGTAAGTAGAGGTGAACTTAGCTTTTACAAATACCATTTTGTTAGAATTTTTACAAGTAAAACTTTCTAAACCTCTTGTTAATCTATTACCTTTTAAAGATACGTTGGAATCCTCAAAGTGACTGAATATATACCAATTCTTAATATGCCTTTAAATCTTAAAAAAACAAGATATAAACAGCTTTTATTTTGTAAGACCAAAGGCACAAAATTACATGTGAAAGCTTTCTCAGAAAATCTAAGAAAATTTAAATAAAGTAAAATGACAGGTCTTTATTCTTTCTCAAATAAAGAGTACTTTATTCATAGATGGGGAAAAAAAGAACTATGTAATGTTTGAAGCCTAAGGACGTTCATATATTTACAAGAGACTTGAACTTAATAAGTGTAAATCTTTTCAACCAAAGTTTAGCCCCACACTACTCACCAGAAAGTAAATGCTTAAGGTAAAAAACACTTTTTTTTGGCATCTCTTTTCCTTACAGAAACTTAGGTTAGAAGTTTAGTAAGACTGTGATATCCAAAACTAAAGTACAAGCACTTGAGTATGCTGCTCACAGGACAATGGATTATCTTTGAGGAATTTACCATTCTCTTGTATTCATCACGTTCTGCAATTATTTTAGTTACAAAAAAATTAGACATGACATTTAGGTTTCTATGCCAAAGATGTCTTTCCTTTGTGTACAGTCTGGTATAAGTTTATGATCTTGACACTTGTGAATAATTTCTAGATTTTTATTTTGTCTTCTTTCACATAAATAAAAATTGGGAGTTTTTTCTTTCAACTAGCAAACAATGTCTATGTAGGTATTGTTCTGCTAAGAAGTTAACAGAAAAATAATCTCCTAGTTGAAACCTATCTATTTAATTATGCTATCAGTTAGGAAATCACATTGATCGAAAAGATCAATAAAATTTATTTTTGATGGTACAAATTCAGTATCTGTTCAAGCCCAAATAAAGACATCCTGCCAGTATCTTCTTTCCCCAATAGAAAATAATAATATTCACTTTAAAAAAGGAGAAAGAAAGTGGTTTTAATAAAGTGATCCCAAGAGAAATGGGTAAGTATATATTGTGTTTATTTGATATTCAGTCACACTCAGGTAATATTTCCACTCCCCAATCTTTTATTTAATTTCCTCCTGACCCTCACTTGCACTATACTATATATTTCATTTCAAGCTCAGTTAAATAAATAAGTCAAATTCTCTTAGCCCATGAATTTCATAGCTTATTCTTTGCTGCCAGTAAATCTTATCTTTTATTTTCACTTGTCAGATCAGGGCCATAAGTTGGAACTAGGAAACATGGTTCTGCTCCTTCTCAGGACCATCAGCAATATTTCACCCCACACTTATATATGAATTATTAAGATAGCTATCTGTTAAAAAAAGAAAACAATTTCAAATATAATACTGCAAAGAGTCAGAAGAATTAAATACTCCATATAACAAATACAGGATTGTTTTCTATCTCTCAAGTGAACTCCAATGAGAATAAGTATAACCACTAGATGCAAAATGGGAAGTTGTCAACATAATTTAGGGCCTAATAGCAAAAAAGTACAATATATACCTGGCATCATATGGATGAAGGCCAACTAGATCAATTGCCTTTGACTCAGTGTGCTGAGGAGGCATCATGAGTATTTATGGCAGCTGTATCTACAAAGTTTCCATACCCTCACAGGGTCAGAGAGATGCAGAACTCTCTGATAAATCATGTAGTCTACTGTGTAATGCTGTATTTCACATTGCAAACAGAATACAGTAACTTTTAATATGCACTCTCAAAAGAACTACTTTAGAATTAGCTCCTATTCATTTATCTTTTTTTCTGAATATTATAAACTCATAATTTAATGTTTGCCTGAGGATGGTTATCAGTTATTCCTTTTAACCATCATTCTTTCCTTCCTATTCTTTTCATTAAATATTGAATGTTAATTCAGTGCCATCATGCACTGAAGCCAGCTCCACATGAAGAACAAAATCCTCAAATTCTGTATTATTTATCCAAGTACACAAATATGAACATAATACACTATGCTACTTTAAATATTAATTATGTAAAAGATGCCAATATATACTTTCTTCAAATGTCATATAATACATACTTCAAAAGCAGGTGTGTTGAATTAATCACTACATAAAAAAAATAAAAAAGTGTGAGTCTTTTCTAGTTGAAGTAAACAGAGACTCAAAAGTCTCTTCTATCTCGGTTCTTAGAAATCAGATCATATACAGTTCAACTTGATGATAAATGATTGAAGAAATTCTAGTTTTTTATTAATGAATGCATAGCACAGAAAAAGAATATAAAATTATATATATATGTGTGTATGTGTGTGTGTGTGTGCATATATATATATATATATTTTTAGAGGCAACTTGATAGCTCCTCTTTAATTTCTATTTGACATTTACTGTTTTGCCTGTGATATGTAATTTAGTTAAAGGAAAAAAATAAATACTAATATTATCTGAGAATTATTTCATACTTATAGATGTTCTTCTAAAGAGCAGTATATGAATTAACTCATTCACATTTCCACACAAAATCCAGTAGTTATATATTATAATTATCTTTATTGAAGAAATAGAGAAAAATGAGGCCCAGGGAAGTTATGTAACTTATTCAGAGAGACACTGCAAATAGTGGGTGAGCAGCATTTGATATCAGGCTACCTGTTTTCAAAAACTCTTTTCTATTTAGATATGCTGTTTTACTCAAAAGATATAGAAACTATTTCCAAAAATCATTATTCATGATCCTTATATGTATGCTATGGGCTGAATAGTGTCAACTCCCCCAAATTTATATATTAAAGTTCTAACACTCAGTACTTCAGAATGTGACTATATTTGGAGATAGGTCCTTTAAAGCAGTGGTCCCCAACCCCCGGGCTGCGACCGATACCGGTCCGTGGGCCATTTGGAAATGGTCCACAGAGAAAGAATAAATAACTTACATTATTTCCGTTTTATTTATAGTTAAGTCTGAACGATGTTTTATTTTTAAAAAATGACCAGATTCCCTCTGTTACGTCCATCTAAGACTCACTCTTGACACTTGTCTTGTAAGTTCAAAAATTATATTTAAAAATACCACAGTTTTTACACCGGTCGCATAATTTTATTTTGTGCATTTATACGTCCCACCCTAAAGGCCGGTCCGTGAAAATATTTTCTGACATTAAACCAGTCCGTGGCCCAAAAAAGGTTGGGGATCACTGCTTTAAAGAAGTCATTAAAATAAAATGAGGTCACATGAGTTTGCCCTAATTCAGTATGACTGGTGTCCTTATAAGAATAAACGATTAAAACCGCAAGATGCAGGCATGCAGAGAAGAAACCATGCGAGGACACAGCAGGAAGGCAGCCATCTGTAAGTCAAGGAGAAAGACCTCAGCAGAAACTAAGCCTGCCAAACCTTGATCTTGGAATAATGGCCTCCAGAACTGTCAGAGAATAAAGTTCTGTTGTTTAAGCTACCCCAGGCTGTGGCATTTTGTTATGGTAGCTCTAGCAAATTAATAGATATGTCTGTTAATGTTTTCTCTACAGAAACATCTCAGAAACATGGGATAGTAATATCTGCTAACCCATAGATATTGGATAATTAAGTACATTGCATTTAAAGTCATCTATTACCAATAACATGCTATTAATAATAAAATCCTATTATTCTTTTGCTGCACTAAAAGAATACCATAAAGGAAAGGAGTTTGAGATTTCATTTTAGGTACTCTATTGGTATACACTAGAAATAAATAAATAACAATTAAATAATTAACAAGCCTTCTGTTAATGATTCACAATCTTAATATTCCTCCACTTACATTACCATATATTATTTAGATTTATCATAGTTCTGAAATCACAAAATGAGCTGCAAATTTAAGTAAATTAGAAAATGTTTACTTTATGGACTTATTAAAAAGGATAAAGACTATTTGAATGTATTGCTAATTAAGAAAATTAATCTTGATTCAGGAGATTAATCTTGACAATAATTTGAGGGGAAAATAGCTAATAGATAATGAGGGCTTAGTATATACCAACTAAAACTCTAATGTTTTATAAACATTTTCACATTTATTTCTTACCATGGCTATGTGGATTTGATATGATTATTACTTCCATTTTACATATTTTACCTATTTCTCAAACCAAGGCTAAAGAGATTAAGGATGTCAAAACCATAGAAGCAGTAAATAAAGAGTTAAGTGCTATTTAACCATTTGGGGTAAATATTGTATTAAATACCTGTTTCTTCTTTGGGGGCCACAAATAACATAAGGTTTGAGTACACTAATTTTTTGTTCTCTCTATAAATAGCCAATACTTTCAATGGTCTTAGAAGTGGTATAAAAGAAACTTCTGCCATAAATTTATTCAATCCTTAGATATAGGCAAATGAGAATATTGTGAGTTCCTTCATGGTAGGCTGGCCTTTACTTTATGTTTTCTAGTTTATTTTACAATTCTAATGAGGCAGAATTTACTATGAACATTTTTTTTAATAGAGATGCAACTAATTTCTATCCAATTAAACAACTCTTAAAATACAGTTTATGGCACTGTTGAACATTATCAGTTTTATATTTAAGCCAGCAATTTATTAGTAACTCTCTATATGATTTCTGTATTGATTAATAAGTTGAACTGAATATTTGAGAGATCCTATTTTATATTTGAATGTGAATCATTTTCATTTGCTTTTGAAAATTGTATTTTCAACATTTGTAACTTTCTAGTACTTTATTTGAGAAAAATTTTTATGAGATAATCATATTATAATTGTAGTCCTCATTTGGAATTTTACCTGGATATATATTATTTAAATTCATAAAACATTCAAAAGTAATTTGTTAATTCAGAGTATTAAAAATTAAAAAGCTGCCACATGATGTCAGTTATTATTAAAGAGAGGAGAGAGAGAGAGCAATGTACTCTACTGAAATACAAGAAGAGTCAACACTTTCATTATTATTCTTTCCTTTCTTGTGGGGAGGGAGCATTTTGAATTATCAGATTACCTTATTAAAGTATGTTTCAGAAACTTCTTACAAAATTCATGATTTTAATGAGTTGAAGCCTATAACATTATGGTATAACCAAAATATCAAAAACAGAAGATAAACCAGGGGGATAATTTTCTAAGTTATATAAATGTCTACTATGCTATAAAACTGAATCTAATATAGTATTGAATTCTAACTATAATTAAAATTGTTTAATTAAAAAATAAAAGACAAATTTATAAATAAAGTTATATATTTAAATTTTCTTAACATTAGCTCATAAGGAACTAACAATATCTGGACATAAAAGACACAGTGAGAATAATTATTCAAAATTAATTTTTGGTTGAAAGAGGGACTCTTAACTTACAAACTTTTGTAGTGCAATTGAATCATAACATTAAAACATTATTTACATATCCTTGTTTAGAAATCTTATTTTTCATTCAAAGAAGAAAATATTTAGAAAATTAGAGTAGAATCAAGTATTAAATGACAGTTCCCATTTCTTTGGAAGAAGAATCACGTATTCTCATGCTAAATTTTCAAACCTTAAAGAATTTAAGAACCCTGCCTATTTATAACCCCTTCTCATGGCTAGGGAATAGCTTCTAAGAATGGTTATGTCAATTGCCTGTATGTTTACAATAGACATTGAAAAAATAATAAGAACAGTCAATTTCATCAGTTTTAACATGGAACATCAATTTTTCCCCTTAGAGCTAAGAATAAATTGGATCTTAGAATGAATGTAGTAATGTTCTCCTCACCAAAACTTCCTCTCCCAGCCTTCTGCACCTTTCTGTTTAAAGAACTCCCTTTTTCCACTTGGGGATAGGGGTCAGGGGCAGGTAAGTGAAGGCAAAATATTAGTACTCATCTGGTTATGATATAATGAGCTATCAAATATAGTATTATAAATTTCAGCATTTTCATCAGGTAAAAACTGAGAGAAAGACTGGTCTATATATAATGAAGCACTCCATGATAAATGAAAAATAAGTTTGTTTTGACTTGGACTCTGATCTATGAAACCCTATGTAGTAAAAAATGGGCCTTTCCATATCCCAGAAAAACCACTAGTAACTAAAATTGAAATGAAAAAGTACACATAATTGAATAAACATTTATTTATTTTTATTTATTTTATTTAATGGGGTGACATCAGTAAATCAGGATACATATATTCAAAGATAACATGTCCAGTGTATCTTGTCATTCAATTATGTTGCATACCCATCACCCAAAGTCAGATTGTCCTGTCACCTTCTATCTAGTTCTCTTTGTGCCCCTCCCCCTCCCCCTTCCCTCTCCCTCTCCCCCCTCCCCCCGTAACCACCACACTCTTATCAATGTCTCTTGGTCTCACTTTTATGTTCCATCTACGTATAGAATAATGCAGTTCCTGTTTTTTTTCTGATTTACTTATTTCACTTCGTATAATGTTATCAAGATCCCACCATTTTGCTGTAAATGATCCAATGTCATCATTTCTTATGACATGGAATAAACATTTAAAACTGAAGAAAACAGAGGTAACTAACAAATGGTGTAGCTGGCACAGTGTGATGACTGCTGAATACCCGGTCAAGAGCTCACATATCATGACTGCGTGTACTTTCTGTGGTTTTCTACTTCACACTGCCTTTCAGAGGGTGCTTTAATCACCACAGGAGAGAACTTATGGCACTCTTCCTGTGCTTGGATCTGCCCTTAAGCAAAGTTTGAAATTAGTAAATGAGACTCCATCCCCTGACTTACATTATAAACTGAAATAAAAGACAAATGAATATTTTATTTTAAATATTGGAGTAAAATAAATTATTCCTTGTTAGAAACAAATTAAAATGCTATTAAATAAATAAATATGGGCAACTTGCTCTCGTTCTAAAATTATAGCAAATTCTTAAGTTTTCTACTCTTTTAAAGATATTGGAAATTATAACTGTGTTTATATAAATGTGTACATCCTTGGTGTATAATGGCTAAAAGTGTTGGAGTCTAAATTGGTCATTTTGCTCCTGGGATTTGCAAGTTGTATGGCTTAAGGTCTTCCAAAATATTTTGGAAATAATGAGTGAAGGGATATGTTTGCCTCACATTTTCTTTTTTCCATTTGTTTAACAGATGGTCTTGTTTTGAGGCAATTATAAACTAAAATATATTTGACCAATTAACAATATAGTTCAAACTACAATCTTTAAACTGTTGGCACAAAATTTACCTCCAGAAACTCATTTACAAATTCCATTTGATTGCAGTTGTTTTATTTACCAAATTCCGTAAGGAAAGGAGAGCAGGGCAGAGTGTGATAGAGTCAAATAAGTCTGGTTTTATATTCCAGTTCCAGAAATACCTGCCTGAACTGGTAGAGGTTTTAAAGATCTATAAAGCCAAACCACTACATTTTACATTTGGAGCTACCAAGATACAAAAACATCTGAATTGCAAAGCCCAAAGTTCTATAGTCACTAGAATACTATCAGCTTGTTCCTATACCTCCCACAACAAGCTATCTTTCTTAAGAGTCACTGAATCTTATATTCACTGAGCCCCACTGAAGAAAGATCACTGTGTATTAAACAAGTTTGATTTGAGGTAGCTACTTTAGCCTACACATTTGAGTGCTTTAATGTCAAGTTTTTTTAAGAGCTATAAAAATACATAAATAAGATGGAACTACCTATATCAGTAGTAGATACCATATATGATTGCTATTGTCATTCAGAAAATTTAAGGAAGAGAGCTTGAAAATCTTACTTATAAGTGAGAGATCTTTCAACATAATTCCATGAAACTCTTAAGATTTGCTCTGGTCTTGGTTAAGACCTGATTATCACTTCTACAAATATCCCTATAAAATTCTTATTCCATCCCTTCCCTCTGTGTTCACTGGTGCAATGTCTATGCATCAAAGCACAAGCCCTTCACTTATGACCTGTATCGCATTTCCTCTCAGAATCAATCATGCAAAGATTATTACCACTCATTTGCTTTCCCTCATTTCTGCATCAATTTTTCTATCAGTTGATTTCCATTAACATAAAAATATAACGTAATATTTCCTGTCATAAAAAGAAAACCTAAACCAAAGTACAATGTCCTCAGAAAAAAGCAAAATATTTCCAGCAACAAGCAAACTAGAACTCCAGAATAACCCTAACTTCTCCCAGAAGTGCAAATTGTGAAAGTGATATAGTTAAAACATGAAAAGCAACAAAAATTTTTTTAAAAAATGCATTTTTAAACTACAAGGAAGAAATTCATTGCAGCCCACAGAAAGCAAGAAAACAAGAAAATAAAAATCCTAAAAAATTATCTAGTCTTGAAACCAGTTTTTGTGTACCTGCCAATCCTTGTTGGCCCAGAGCCAACGTGAACTTGAGCAAACTACAAAGGTCTGAGATTTGGAGGGCCATGAAGAGAACTAACACTGAGATGCTAGAAATGAAATACCGTTGACTTATGATTGTTATTGTAATTAATAACAAAGTTTAACACTTTTGTAGGACAAAAGAACACTTCCAAATTTTAAATGAATTCTGTACTCTAATAACAATTAATAAATATAATCATGATCTATCCATATACATATATAATTTAAATATAAAATGAGTAGTACATAAATATATAACTTAAAAATAGCAAATATATAAAATATTGTAAAATGATTCTGAAATATAAAACATTAAGAATAAAAGAATACTGAGGTTTATAAAGTGGAAAAGAGTATTAAAAGTAGAAATTATATTTGTCTATATGTCAAAGGAATGTATAAAATTAAATACAATTTGCAACAAATTACTACTATGTTTTTATGAAGTGAGACAAACTTTATTTGAAAATTTATATAGAGTATCAAAGGGCTACAAAGCATCAACGTACTTCTGAGGAAGAACCATCAGGGAAAACTAATTGTAATATATATCAATGTATATTATAGAGTCATTTTAATTAAAAAATGCTATTGATATAGTGATAAAGAATAAAAAGTAGAAAAGATCTAGATTCCTGAAGTATAGTAGGAGTGAGCATGTGTGATATGTTTAACTATTTAAATATTTAAATTTAGGGGGCCATAGCCAATTAGTGAAGAAGGATGACTACTCCCAAGAAATCAGAGTGAGGGACTTTTTTTAAATTTTATAAGAAAATGAAAAAGGATCATGAGCTCAAACAAAACAGCAGTAGGAATTCCTAAATGAATAAATTCTTAAATATGTATGGCAAATTTTTTAAATGTTTAGAAAAGTTCTAGAAAATAAAAATATTTTTTTCATTTAGTGAGAGGAAAGGAGGCAGAAACAGACTCCCAAATACACCCCCATTGGGATCCACCCCACAAGCCCACTAGAGGGCGATGCTCTGCCCATCTTGGGCCCTTGCTCCATTGCAACCTGAGCCACTTTTTGTCACCTGAGGTGGAGGCCATGGATCCATCCCCAGTGCCCAAGGCCAACTCATTTCAATCAACCCATGGCTGCGGGGGGGGGGGGGGGGGGGGAAGAAGAGAAAGATAGCGAGAGAGAGATAAGTGAGAGGGGGAGGGTAGAGAAGCCAATGGGCAACTTTCCTGTGAGCCCTGGCTGGGATTTAAACAGGGACATCCACAGACCAGGCGGACACTCTACCAATGAGCCAACCAGCTAACGCAGAAAATAAGGGCTTCCTGGGTTGATCCCAGTTGGGCACATGCAGGAGGAATCTGTCTGCCTTCCCACTTCTCAAAGAAAAAAAAAAAATTCTTTAACAAGACAAAGGGAACAAATAATTCAGAAGAAAACAAATTTGAATACATCAAATTAAATTTGAATATATTAAATGTAAGAATATAGTTCATTAAAAACACAATACAAAGAGTAAAGGACAAAAGTGAAAGAAGGAGAAGATATTCACAGAAAAATAAGACAAATAAAAAATTATTATCTAGAATATATAAAGAAATACCACAGGTTGATAAGAATAAAAAATAACAAATTGATAATAACTGCAAAAGTAATAAAATGCCCAAAGTAAAATAAATAGGTATTTGCAGAAAAAGAAACACAATTGCTGAATATACAGATTAAATGATGATCAAACTATTAATAACCAAGAAATACAAAATAAAATTACAATGAGATGATATCACATCCAAACAATTGGTAAAAATAAAAAATCAGGCCCTAGCTGGTGGCCCAGTGTATAGAGCATCCTTGCAGAATATGGTCATCCCAGGTTGGATTCCCAATCAGGGTACACAGGAGAAGTGACCATCTGCTTCTCCCTCCCTCTCTCTACCCCTTCTCTCCCACTTCCCCTCCCGCAGCCAATGGCTCCATTGTTTCCAGCATCACCTCACCCAGGAGCTGAGGATAGCACCCTTTTAGGTGCTAAAAATAGAGTCCAGTACTGGAACATAGGCCCAGATGGGATTGCGAAGTGGATACTCGTTGGTCCACATGTGGACGTCTGCCTCACTATCTCCCCTTCTCTCACCTTAAGAAAAAAAAATCAAAATCAACATGCCTCCAAGGAGATGGAGCAGGTGAACATTCTATATGGCTGGTGGAAGAGAGTATAGGCACCATGATAAACAATTTGCCAATGCCAAATAAAGTTGTTTGCATGCCTGCCATGGAATTACTGATTCCAGTCCTAGATTAAAAAAAAACATTTATAAATGCACACATGCAGCAGAAGGTAAACCTAAGAATGTTTATTGTAGCATATTTTAGAATAGATCAAAAAGAAAACAGAGAGCCCTGGCTGATTGGTTCAGTGGTAGAGCATTGGCCTGGCATGTAGAAGTCCCGGGTTTGATTCCTGGCCAGGCCACACAGGAGAAGTGCCCATCTGCTTCTCCACCCTTCCCCCTCTCATTTCTCTATCTCTCTTTTCCCCTCCCGCAGCCAAGGATCCATTCGAGCAAAGTTATCCCAGGCACTGAGAATGTCTCCATGGCCTCTGCCTTAGACACTAGAATGGCTCTGGTTACAATGGAGCAATGCCCCTGATGAGCAGAGGATCGCCCCCTAGTGGGCATGCTGGGTGGATCCCATCCAGCACATGTGGGAAGCTGTATTGAACTGGTATATAGATGAAAAATGGGATTTCTTCTTTATTTTTGATTTTTGTTTGTTGTTGTTTCTTTATTCTTGCTAGTGCCTTTCATTATCATGAGGAAAATTGTATCTGTACCATTCTGAGAATTAAGTCTTTTGAAGATGTTAGTTAGTACAATAATCAGAACTAATAAAACAAGTGGTGATTCACTAACCATAAGCAGACACCCACAGAGCAAACTCGCAGTGATGGTTAATCACCATCTAAGCAGTGTCTCTTCCTAACTCCATATTTCTGTAGGAAGACCAAAATAATAATAATAATAATAATAGTAATGAATAAAATAAAGAAATATATATATATATATACTTTGTCAGATAAGGAATTTTAATTTTCTGATACTTTTTGAGGTTTTTAAATTCTAGATATTTTTACATAATTTATTAACTCTCTTTATGGTAGTGAGTGACACATATAAAGATAAAGAATTTTCTAATACACTTTGTTAACAGAAGCTGACACTTTACTTGGGAAAAATGAGCTCGCAGACTGAAATAACATGATATTTGGAAAGAATAATCACTTGTCACAGACAATCTTGCAATATACAAGAACAGACAGGAAAGCCAGACAAACATTTAGAAAACATCAATGGCACTGAAGAACTACTGAAGCAATGGGGACCCTCAGGATCTAGATCCCAATGAAATAGCTGACATTCTGCGATGGCTTTGCTCTGGGGGCATTTGCAGATCTGTAATATGGAGCAAGGATCCCCTTTACTTTTCCAGGCATTGAACAGGGGAAAGGATTCTGCTTGGTAAAGAGAAATCAGCACAGTTTTTGCAGTTGATGATCACAGATAAAATCAGATAAAACAGTTGATGGCCTTTAAATACATGATTTTCATTCAATCTGTAAAATTTTGAAGCTGCTTCAAGCAAGATATCAGAACAAAGCTGAAGAACTCTATGAAGTTGACTAAAGTTTTTATTTGTTTTAAAGAGCTAAAAAACAAAGGTCAGAGTTCAGGGCCTACAAAGGGAGAGTCCCTGGGGAAAATGCCAAAATCTCAGCTGAAAGCCCTGTAGGATTCTACCTTAGAAACATGGGTTAAGCCAGAGGTGGATCAAACCTTAACAAAACACCAAGGTTGTTTCAAATCAGCTCAGTCCATTGTTCAATTAAAGCCATTAGCCCTCACTCGTTTTTGAAAAATGTCTGCCATTTACTCAAAAAAGAATGAAAAGGTCTGAAAATACTATGTATTAGAGAATATATGGATGAACTCATACATTGGTAGTAGAATGAATTGGTAAACTCACCTTATAAAGCAGTTAGATTATTCCTGGGAATTGACCATTCACAAAAAGCAACTCCACTCCTAGGAATATGCTTAAAGGAAACTCATATACAGATAAATATTTACAATGTAATACTGAGTAAATAGCAAAATATTACATACAGCATATTGTCAAATAAATTTTTAAAATAAATGAAACATTAATTATCCATATCAGATATACAAAAAAAAAAAATGTAGCAAAATTATACTAAAAAAAAGAAGAAGGGAATTTTTCCATTCATGTAAAATCCAAATTTAGGTAAAAATAAAAGCATGTTTAGGGATACTTATAAAATAAATCTATAGGAAAAATGATTAAAATAAAACACATTGCCTATGTAATCTCTGAGCAGAAGTCATATGCAATTAGGAAAAGCTCACCTGCAGTGTCTCAAAACTGGTAACTCGTGTTCAACTTCTTTAGCTCGGCATTGCTACTTGACTGATTGATTAATGTTAATCTTTCTGGCTACTACTGTCAATAAATATTCAAATATATGATATAGTCTGTTTTGGCGGATATAGTTCACAATACAAAAAGAAACATAGAAAGTAAGTTTAAAAGCATTTGACAACTCTTTAGTTTCTTGCCTGCGCCTAAAACTGTCTTCTTCTAATAGTTTATGAAAAGTTCTTAGAAAAGTCTTTTCTACATGCTGACTCTATATATTCTCATCCCATTCTCTTAGAATCCATCTTACTTTGGCTTTAGATCCTACTATTTCATTATACAAATAATTATTGTTAAGGTCACAGCAACTTCCATATTAAATTATTGCATCAATGTTTCTCAGTTTTAATCTTTTTTTTTTTTTTTTTTCATTTTTCTGAAGCTGGAAACAAGGAGAGACAGTCAGACAGACTCCCGCATGCGCCCGACCGGGATCCACCCGGCACGCCCACCAGGGGCAACGCTCTGCCCACCAGGGGGCGATGCTCTGCCCATCCTGGGTGTCGCCATGTTGCGACCAGAGCCACTCTAGCGCCTGAGGCAGAGGCCACAGTGCCATCCCCAGCGCTCGGGCCATCTTTGCTCCAGTGGAGCCTTGGCTGCGGGAGGGGAAGAGAGAGACAGAGAGGAAAGCGCGGCGGAGGGGTGGAGAAGCAAATGGGCGCTTCTCCTGTGTGCCCTGGCCGGGAATCGAACCGGGGTCCTCCGCACGCTAGGCCGACGCTCTACCGCTGAGCCAACCGGCCAGGGCCTCAGTTTTAATCTTAATAAAACCATCCACATAATGGCAAGATGAATGGACAGGGACCAAGCACACTAAAAACTAGCAAGATAATTGAATAGGGAAAAAAACCTGTTCCTTCTTATCCCTAAAGAACCATTGTCTTAATCAGGACGAGGAAATGGTTTTTGAGACGGGAGTCCAGCATTTTCCCAGGTCGCAGCATCTGAAGAAACCTCTTTCCTTGTGCACCAGCACCTGACTAGCAATTTTGACTTTTGTTGCCGCAAGCAGCCAAACCTGCACCTGCATTGTTTGATCACAAAACCTCATCATCCTTCTCTATATATACTGGATTTCCCAAGGCTCTGGATTTGAACCTCTCATTCTGTCACATGGTTTGAAGGTTACCAAATTAATACCTGCATTCCTAAACAAATTTCTAAACTTTTGCATGCCAACTGGCTACTCACCATCCCTCTCTTCTTGTCTTATATTCATCTCAAAATTGCTTTATCAAAAATCAAAACACTGTTTTCCCTCTCAATAATCAAAACACACACACACATAACACATACACATACAGAAATCTAGCTTTTCACTCAGTCTCTCCCATCTTAAGAATCACAACTGTCATTTCAGCTGATGCTCAGGCCTAGAACTATGGGATTCCCCCTGACTTTTCTACTCCTTTCATAGACACATATACATATGTAGTGCATCAAGAAATTCTTTCTATGCCTTCAAATATTTCCAAAATCTGAGCCTTAGCCAATTGGCTCTGTGTATAGGGCATCAGCCCAGCATGTGGACATCCAGGATTCAATTCTTGGCAGGCCACACATGAGAAGAGATCATCTGCTTCTTTTTCCCTCCCTTTCTCCCTTTTTTCTCTCTTCCCCTCCTGCAGCCAGTGGCTTGGATGGTTGGAAAGTTGGCCTCAGGCACTAAGGATAGCTTGGTTGATTTGAGCATTGGCCCCAGATGGTGTCACCAGGTAGATCACGGTAGGGGCACATGTGGGAGTTTGCCTCACTCTCTCCCCTCCTCTCACTTAAAAAATAAAATAAAATAAAATAAAATAAAATATTTCCAAAATCCAACCATTTCTCTTCATGTCCCTACTCTATGCCAGCCAGTCACCATCATTTCTTACAGTATATTTCAATAGCCTTTTTATCTATTTTTGCTTCTACATTTAGCCCATTTTTTGATAAACGTACCAATGTTTCCCAAATATGGGCACATCTTAAACCGCAGAACTTGTGAACGTTAATAACTGACAAATTACTATAATTAGAATAGCAAATAAAATTGTTTGTGAAACATCTGACCTTAACAATTGGTAAGCTTCACATAAGTAGACACATTGTAATCACAAGGGCCCTTGAAAGCTCTTGAAAAAAGACAAAGGCAGAAAATAATAAAAAGAAGGAAAAGCTCTTAGCCCAGTGTGCTGACTCTAAAGATGGAGGAAAAGTGTCATGAGCCAAGAAAAGTGGACATGGACTCAGACCTGGAAAAGACAAGGAAACAGAACAGATCTCTCCTTAGAGTTTCTAGAAAGAAATGCACTCTGTTTACACCTTGACATTAGCTCAGTGAGACCAGGGTCCAACTTCCTACTTGGAGAATGGTAAAACACTAAATTTACTTCGTTTTAAACCCACAAGTTTATGGGAATCATTGTGACACCCATTGGAAACTAATAGAATATTCTATAATTTCCTCTCAACATTAGAGTCAAATGTTATTAAAAAATACACATGCTTCAACAGTGGAAAGGAAGGTCATTGAGCTAAAGCCTGCCAGGCTTACACACCTCTGCTGTGAGGAAACAGGGACACTGGAAGGTGGGCTTCCCCCTCGCTCCTCTAAGGGAGGGTTCAGTCTCTTCCAGCCCTGCTCCACCCACCTATGACCTAACCTTGCCCAGAAAGCTGGGGTTTGCCACTGAAGGCTGAAGGTGCCCAGGGCCGTCGGCCCCATCTACGACACTGTGGACAAGCCTAGGGTATTTCTTCCAAGAAGCAGGTAAACTGATCTCATTCGCACAAGGGCCACTTAACTATGTTTTGCCTGAATAGTCAGGTTTTTTATTCTTCCCTCAAAGATCTCTGTTGTGGGTGCTGATAGTCCTATTTTCTGCTGCTTTGCTTAATATATAGTGTTTCCTTTATCCCTCCTACCTCAATGCCCTACTCATATTTCAGGCTGGGACCTACTCCTAATTTAGAGCTCTCTTTCCTCCTTTTGCCAACTTGTATTATGAATTTACCTTTGCCACCCAGCTTAGTTTATCCCAAGGTTCTCTTTACCAGGCCACAGTCACAGAGCTCCAGGGAAAAGCAACCTGGTCTCAACTCTCCAGGCAGAGGAGAACAGAAGCTCCATATCCATGCATGCTGCAAATGGCTTTTTCCAGTCTACCTGATTCATTACCAGCTAGAAGCAGCAGTCATTGGGACTTGGACATGAGCTGCAAAGTATAGAATGGTGACAACAATTCCAGTGCCATACGGACTTTTCCTGTGGGGAACTTTCCTGGACTCCTGCTCCCTGTGACAGCTCCTAACAGACTGAACTGTGGTTGGGTTGCATTTTTCAGGGATTTGGCATGGTGAGGGGGCCAACTTGGACTTGGTGAACATGTTAAGGACACTACTCTTTTAGGGATTCTTGCTGTATTGGCCAAGAGTTTGCTTAAAGGCTTTTAATCACTGTAAAAAAAAAATAGAGGACTGGATGAAGAAGATGGGGCACATATACACCATGGTATACTATTCAGCTAGGAGAAATGATGACATCAGATCACTTGCAGCGGAATGGTGGAGTCTTGGTAGCATTGTGTGGGGTGAAATGGGCGAATCAGAAAAAAACAGGAACTGCAGGATTCCATACATTGGTGGGACATAGAAGCGAGACTAAGAGGCATGGTCGGGAGTGTGGTGGTTACGGGGGGGGGGGGGGAGGGAAGGAGGGAGAGGGGAAGGGGGAGGGGTACAGAGAGAACTGGATGGAGGGTGGCGGAGGACGATCTCTCTTCGGGTGATGGGTATGCAACAGAACTAAATGACAAGATAACCTGGAAATATTTTCTTTGAATGTATGTACCCTGATTGATTGATGTCACCCCATTAAAATAAAAATTTATAAAAATAAAAATAAAAAAAATACACATGCACAAAACACTGGTTATATAATGAAATATCTGTGCTATAAATCTTCCAATGACTTTATCATTTTGAAATTAAAAAGCAAAAGTCGTGGAGATGATCTGTAAGTCCTACACACTCTGGCCACACGACATCTTTCAGAACTCACTTCCTTCTTCTTGGTTTCATTTCTTTAACCCTGCCAGTAGGTCTCCTTTCAGGGCTTGCAGCAAATGACTAACCATAAAGGAATGTCTGACATCACAAGCTGAAAAGTCCTGGTAAACTTCCATAAGAGACCCTCCCTGGTCCAGCAGCCAATGGGCTAAATGCCCCACGGCCCTTCCTACACCCCTCCCCAAAAACCCTGAACACCAGGCCCAGGCTGTGCCTGGTGTGCGACTCCCCTTTCGAGTCAGCCCGGCAGGGTTCCTTTCTTCCTTTCTATAAAGCCTGTTATCCTGGTATTTTCGTACTCCCATGGATTCCAACACTTCTCTTTACTTCTCATTCATTTTGACCTCACTTGACCTCTTCCTTTTTCTAGAATACAAGAGGCAGGAGGCCATGTTGGAGTTTTGTAGCTGCTATCTTCCCTGTCACTCTTCTCTCAGAAGCCGTGCGTTCCCCTCTTCTGTTCTTCACATCTCTGCTCAGTTGACACTTCATCAGAGAGGTCCTCTCTGACGACTGATACAATAAATTCTGCCACTAATACTTCCTCTCCCTGCCCTATCCTAGCTTTATCTTTATCACAGCATTTTTTACCACCTGAAATAATATTTACATATTTTTAACTTCTTTATTTCCCACTCTCCTACCAACTGGAATGTAAGATCCATGGTAGAGACTGTCTATGTCACCAGTTTCTAAAAGATTCCTGGCGTAATTTATATTTATAATGAATATTTAAGAAATGAACAAATAAACAAATGAAAGGTAAATTCTGCCATGAGAAATACACAAAGTCTATTAAATTGGATACATGACCCAGCCCTCAACTATCTCATATAGCTTAATGAGAACAGTGGGTATAATGCTACACTTTACTATTGACATTTGAAGTCATTATACTCAGGCAAGAAGCCCAACCTAGGCTTTTCCAAACATGTAAAACACCAACAAAAACAAAACAAAAGTGATTTCTTGTGTTTTTTTTGTTTTTCTTTTTGTATTTTTCTGAAGCTGGAAACGGGGAGAGACAGACAGACTCCCGCATGCGCCCGACCGGGATCCACCCGGCATGCCCACCAGGGGTGACGCTCTGCCCACCAGGGGGCGATGCTCTGCCCCTCCGGGGCGTTACTCTGCTGTGACCAGAGCCACTCTAGCGCCTGGGGCAGAGGCCAAGGAGCCATCCCCAGCACCCAGGCCATCTTTGCTCCAATGGAGCCTTGGCTGCGGGAGGGGAAGAGAGAGACAGAGAGGAAGGAGGGCGGGGGGGGGGGGGTGGAGAAGCAAATGGGCGCTTCTCCTATGTGCCCTGGCCAGAAATCAAACCCAGGTCCCCCGCACGCCAGGCCGACGCTCTACCGCTGAGCCAACCGGCCAGGGCCAAGTGATTTCTTAATGTTAGGCATCTCTATTCTCTGGTTTCCAACTTCTTCTGACTTTTACCTGAAAATGTCAAGAAATTTTATCTTTGACCAGAAAAACCAGACAAAGGGTGAGGGAGTCCTACTGGATTTTGTCTTTTAGGTCACTGTTCTAAATTTCACACTGTTCAGTAGCCTTGGTAAGACATTATTACTACCTATTAACTGAGAAATATGAGAGTGGTCATATCTTGATAGTAAAGGTAATGTAAGAAAAAGACCGTGTTTGAGCCCAAGTTTGTGATAGTCATACACATTTGACATATCTGGAGACATAATATATAGTGAACCCGGTTACATGTAATCATGGAATAGTGAAGGGGAAATTAGTTCCTTCTGCACTGAAATTTAAAAAATAAAGTTTAGAGATATGTGAAGGTAACAGAACGCACATTAGTAATAACTGAAATTTTGAAAAACATTGGATAACATTAAAAAAAAAGATGGTTCCTAAATCCCTGAGCTAGAGAACAGTAAGAAAGGCGCATCTGCCTGCATGCCACTGAAATGCTTCACCTCATGCTGAAATATCCAGTAAAAAGAGAGACCGCTACTCAAACATTACCCATATCTGTCCTTGTTTAAGTATAAATGTGACAAGTAGGGAATTAAAAACATATTTGTACACCAGTTAAAACTATTTATCAGTGATTTCTCACAATATATTTAACTGATTTCAAAAGACTGTATTAGCCCCTTATGATATACTGGGCTAAATACTAGATGACAAATGAAGATTAGGAAGACTCAAAGTTCAACAATCAGAAAGGTCATGTTGGCCCTGGCTGGCAGGCTCAGTGGTAGAGAGCCCAGCATATGGATGTCCTGGTTTCAATTCCTGGTCAAGGCATGCACGAGAAGTGTCCATCTGCCTTCTCCCTCACTCTATCCATTCTCTCCCTCTTCCCCTCCCACAGCCAATGGCTCAAAGGTTGGAGCATGGGCCCTGGGGGCTGCGGTTAGCTCAGTTGGTCTAAGTGCCTCATCCTCAAGTACTAAAAATAGCTCAATTGCCAGCATCAGCTCAGACAGGGGTTGCTGGGTGGATCCCAGTCAGGGTGCATGCAGGAGTCTGTCTATTGCCCTTCTTGTCATTTAAAACAAACAAACAAAAAAAAAAGAAAAAGAAAAGAAAAAAATCAAAAAGCTCGTATTGAGAAAAAGAAATAAAACAATTACAAAATAAAACAAATATAAAATAAGTGCACTGATAAGTTTTATAACATACTAAGGAAATTTTTAAACATTTCTAATTTATTAGCAGGTCAGGAGACAGAAGTTATATAACCTCTCTTCCTGTCCAAAGCAAACGATAGCTCACTAATTTTGAGTCTTATCTAGGACTCTTTAATTACTAGTAATAATTCTTTACTCAATATTCCAATAATTACTCATGTGATATTACTACTCTGGCACAAATAAACAACCAAAGTCAGAAAAATACATTCAACTATGTACAAAGGAAAATGAATGGGTAGTACTTTAACATAGCCATAACCAATTGTAACTGTAACTCAGGATTGATAGACACTGAAGGTCGCCTGACCAAGTGGTGGCACAGTGGATAGAGCATCAGAACTGGGATGCGGAGGACCCAGGTTCGCGACCCCGAGGTCACCAGCTTGAGCTCAGGCTCATCTGGTTTGAGCAAAGCTCATCAGCTTAACCCAAGGTCGCTGGCTCGAGCAAAAGGTTACTCAGTATGCTGTAGCCCCACGGTCAAGGCACATATGAGAAAGCAATTAATGAACAACTAAGTTGTCGCAACAAAAAACTAATGATTGATGCTTCTCATCTCTCTCCATTCCTGTCTGTCTGTCCCTATCTTTCCCTCTCTCCGACTCTCTCTCTGTCTCTGTAAAAAAAAAAAAAGAAAGAAAGAAAGAAAGAAAGAAAGACACTTAAGGCCATGAGCATTCCACTCTAGTGCTCAACTCTTGCTATTGTTATTTTTGTTATTGTAGTTTTCAAATTAGTTTCCTGATACATTCAATACTAAGTTGCTATAAATTCTAATAAAAATATTATTTTCAGCATATGAATATATGTAGTCCCAAGAACTCTACCAAAGAATATCTGTTCTCAGAAAAAGTGGCATTTTGTTAAAATTCCTGATGAGCTTCAAGCAGGTAAAAGACTAGAGGCTTTGGAGCAAACACAATGGATTTGAAATACCTTTTAAGTTAAGCGTGTGTCTATGGGTAATTTAAACTCCCTGAGTCTGATTCTTTTACTTGCAAATGAGTATAATATCTTTTTCATATGTTGCTATAAATACCAAATTAAATGATTATTTTATATGCAATACATAAAAAGTACCAGGTAGATTTTCTATTTCATGCAGCAATTAAAATAATATTTGAAAGAAAATGACACTTTTTCTAGAGCATTGTTTCAGAGGTGAAAGTTAGATAGCTGAACTAAAGGTCACCTCAGAAGAATCAATTACCAGGCGCATTACTGGGAAAGACAACAGGGAGAAAATGGAAATAGACCGCAGGGTATCTAATCATATGTTAAACTTGTTAGATGGTAATTTTGAAAACTTGAGTTTAACTTATAGGGCCAGGGAACAAACATGTATCTATAAGATCTTCCTTGGTGCTTATTATTTCATTTATTTAATACTTTAGTAATAACTCCTGAAAACTTTCAATAATTGAACTTAACTATCATTCTTAAATTTGATTCATTTTGCCCGGAGTAAATTTGTGTATATACATGTAATAGTTACGCTATTTGTAATTTGGGCATCGTGTGAATAACTGTATCTGTATATGTATGGTTGTGTGTGTGTATGTGCATGTACACATGCTTGTGTATCTTATTAATTCATGAGATATTATGATATTTGATCACACCAGTATATTTTGAGAACCTTCAAATGTATCACGACTCACCTTTTCTGTTTTGCAGGCAGAACCATCTAAAAAAAATATCTAATCTTATATTCTCACTAAACACACACTATAAATTGTTCAGTGGTTTCCAAAATATTTAAGATGGTCCTGAAAGGCCCTTTATCATCTTTGCTTATGTCATTAGTACTATTAGTACCATTGTATCACTTTTCCTTTGTAAGACTTACTCACATGTTCTTTCTCAAAAAGCCAGAGAGTTGGTAATTTGAGACAATTTTTTTTCTTCTTTTCAAAGTGAGAGGAGGGGAGATAGAGAGATAGACAGATGCCTGCATGCACTGTGACCAGGATCCAGCCAACACAAGGGCCAATGCTTTGCCCACCTGGGGCCATGGTCACAACCAAGCTATTTTTAGCACCTGAGGCAGAGGCTACATGGAGCCATCCCTAGCACCCTGGGTGTTGCACTCAAACCAATCAAGACATGGCAATAAGAGGGGAGAAGAGAGAAAAATATATATATATATATATATATATATAGAGAGAGAGAGAGAGAGAGAGGGGAGATAAGAGGGAGAGGGAGGGGGAGAAGTAGAGAAGCAGATGGTCACTTCTCCTGTGTGCTTCTATATGCCAGGCTGATGCTCTACAATTGAGCCAACCAGCCAGGGCCTTGAGACAAATTTGAGAGGTAGGAAAGCATCAGGTCGACTATGTAGGACCATTCTACTTGATCTAGTTAATGTCTGTCTGTCTTCATCATTGTTATCATGCTATGCTTCAAACCTGATTCAAGTATTAGTTATTCAGAAATGTCCCTCTCTAGTCCCTCCTGGCCAGCTTATTTCATTAAATCTTTTATTCCTTTCCAGCTCTTCTCTCAGTTTTGAATTACACTTTCACTTGTGTTACTATTTATCTTACGTATCTATCATCTGTCTATCTATCTAACCATATCTATCTATCTATCAATCATCTATCTATCTATCTATCTATCTATCTATCTATCTATCTATCTATCTATCTATCTATATCTATCATCTTTCTATTCCCCAGTACACTATGCAGTATGCTCAATGAGAGAACGCTCATGTGCTTTTAACTTGATAAATCTACATGCCACCTTAAGTCCATGAAGTACTTTTTTCTTAATTCCTCTATCCTGTCTTTTTATCATTTTAATTTATCATGACACTGGAACATCATGATCTTTTATAATTTGAATCATCAACCACTGAAAATCTTTAGGTTCCTGCCAAGATGCATTAACCTGAATTGTGAATCAGCACAGTCAAGTTAAACAATAAAATATTTAAGATTAAGCTTTTCTCACTTCTTGCAGCTTATCTAAAGGCCTTAAAAAGGATTATCTGATTTAAGCTGTTGATGCTGTTAAAAGTATGTAGCACCACCATACTTCTCAGGGTTATCTCTGGCGTCCTCTCAGCTATCTGAAGTTGATATAGCTTCTGCGTGTGATAACTGTAGTATTTCAGAGGAAGAATTTTCAAGCAGATACAGGAACAAGAAAGTGTAATTCCATGCAGATTCAGACTTATTAAATGATCAGTGTTTCCTAGAACATTTGAGTATTCAAGGAACAGCTAATGTTTTCCCTAAAGGAGCTCTAGCGTGAAACAAAATAGAGCAGACATTTTACAGGATACCTCACACTTCTCACTTGTCTTTATTTTACTTTTGCTGAGGACATTTAGGATGAACCAACAAGATATGTTTACTCTAATATATCCCTGTGGAGTCTACAGATACTTTTCAGGAACCACTGGTTTGAGACAATAATAATGTAAAGTAGACATACTGGATATAATTCAGAAAGTACTATATTCCAACAATAACTCTATTCTCTTGCAATCATTGTTTTGCTAATTGAAAATAGTTCTCACAATGGCCTACCTAATGCAATCCAGTTCAAATAAAACATTCTCAATTTCCTTAACTATTTCCTGTATTATATGATTTTTGTATCTTTCACAATCTTAGATGAGTTTCTGGTGACATATATACATACCTGCTCATACATATAAGAGGAGGGTTTTTTGTACCATATACTCTGAGAGTGTGCTAGATATAGATATTAACTTCTATTTTTGGTAATAATCCAAAACACCTTGTGTAATGTTTGGGGTTTTTTTCAGAAATGATGCAAATAAATACTTTCATTTGAGTTAATACAACTTTACAGTACACTGAGAAGCATGGTACTCTCTCACAAATGAGACAATATTTCATATGTATTCTCCCTTTGTATCAGCTACACTATATACCTAAAATAACCTTTTCCTTCTCCATTCCCCTGGATTATATCCAATTCATATAAAACCAAGATTAAATTATCTTCATTGTGAGTCTTTCATCAACCTTCTTGGCTGAAAATGTTGCTATCTACTCAAGCGTCCACATTACTTTTCACATTTTACTTTCAATACTTGTCATATTTGGTAAATGGTTGTCTCCTTTGTTAGAGTCTATAATCAGAAACTTTTTAATATATAATTTTATACCTTTACTATCATGCTTAGTACATGACACACAGTAATGAATGAATGGATCAAATTACCAATCCAATGTGGAGAGACGTAACTCTGAATTTCTAACTGTGCATTTATGGGACAGAAAGTAGAAAGATGCATGGCAATATAATTGCAATATAATTATGACTAATGAAGTTTGTAAGCAGATATTCTTTTTTTTGTTAAACTTGATAAAAGGTAGCTATACCCCCTAGTGGGCCTGCCCGGTGGATCCTGGGTTGGGCACATGAGGAATCTGTCTCTCTGCCTCCCCACTTCTTATTTAAAAAAAAATACAAAAAAAAGATAGCTATAAGCAAAATAAAGAGAGACATCTAGAATTGTTTTTATCAGTTTTGACACACAAAAGTGGACTGTCTGGATTTGGACATAGAAATGGACTACATAGATAAAGTCAAAAAGGAAAACCAAGGATACAAAACTAAAGGCTACTAGCGTTGCCTTACGTTGTTACTATTCTTGAACATGATTTGAAAGAAGTTTGCTAGCTCAAATGCAATCCAGTTTTTCTTAGACTTCTCTTTGACTACATAATTTTTCAATATAAAATTAACACAGATAGGTGTTTTAGGTAGGCATTTTGAATTTAGTAAATCTAATCCATATTTTCAGCACTGAGATCCTTTTGTTCAAATTGAGTGTTAGATACATAGTATCTCTAGCAAACTACTGAGCATAGTATCTGTGCTCAAACTACTCTCCCTTTAGTGACACCTTTCATTTGAACACTTGGCTAAAAATACTGCATATTTCCAAAGGAAACTCATACTAAGAGAGCACTATTGAGAGAGATCGTGAAGTTGCTAATGAAGCAGCGGTGGAAAACTGCATGGTCATAAAAAGGGCAGGTGATTGGTACCAGTAACTCTGCTAACCACTATTATGTCAGGCTAAAAAAAAAAAATTCATGGTTAACCAAGGAATCAGCAACTGAAGCAAGGCTTCTTCCATACATTCCCCCTCTCAGGGTAAGTATACATCTTTTCAATGAAGCAAGAGGACAAAAGACAGCACAGAAAATTTGCAGGGAAGGATCATACCTGAATGTTGCACTTCATACTAAATAACTTACTTTACTACAACCACCACCTTTGTTGAAAGCCAAAAATCATCCCTGGGTGCCCCAGTAATTCATTATTATTATTCTTTCTAGGACATATTTAATGCTCCTTCATTAATCCTCTAAGCATTTTCTAAGAAGCAGTTTCTTACCAAAGAACTTAGACTTCATAGATGCTTTGAAAATGAGTGTTAATCCAGACTCCATTTCTACATGTCAGAAAGAATCAGTGAAATATTCTATGTCCTATGTAGTTCGTAATGGAAGATAGTTGTGGGTTCTGAACACTGTGGACAGTCCTGGAGACAAGGACCAGCAGTGAATGCAATGCCCATGTGTGCCATAATGTTTAAAACTATTAAATAAAATGATTTTATGATCATGTAAAAGCTAACTTCTTAATTTTTATTTAAGAGGTTGAAAATGTTTTCTTAAAGAATGTTTTAAACAACCACGTTAATAAAGCTAAAACTTGCTGTGAAAGGTATTTGATTTCTTCTGACTCCTCTTCACTTACTAAGTGAGAATAAAAAAACCCTGTTGATTAACCCTTACTAAGCATGTCTGAAATAGTTTGTTGGTATACTGTAGGTTTTCCATTTTTAATTGTAAAGTTCACTCTCCAATTTTCTATCTATCAACAATCCTACAATTAAGAAGTTAATATTTATTAAAAAGAATATAGAACATTAATTTTTTTAAATATGTTAAGAAGTTATGAAAATAAGGGAAAAATAACTCCACTGAATAAATAAGGAATGCCAATGAACAAAACATTTTACAAAAGGCAACAATTTCGAGTTGGTGGTAGAGTATATAGAATACCACATCAATGCTAATCTATATACTATAATTTTCACTTCGAAAATCATTCCTTTCTTTCTTTAAAGAAGAGTTCTGAAGTTTAGATTCCTTTTCTCATATGGCAAGACACAGTAAAGCTATACATTTAAAAATGAGTAAAAAATAACATTATGTTTTTATTAAAGATTAAATTATTATTTTTTAAGTGAGATGAGGGATGATAGTGAGACAGACTCCCGCATGTGCTCTGACCAGAATCCACCTGGCAACACCATCTAGGGCTGATGCTCAAATCAACCAAGCTATTTTTAGCACCTGAGGCTGACACACTCAGATTAATTGAGCCACTGGGTGTGGGAGGTGGAGGGGTAAAGAATGGGAAGAGAGTGGGGGAGAAGCAGATAGTTGCTTCTTTCGTGTGCCCTGACCAGGGATTAAATCTGGAACTTCCATACACCGGGTCAACCTCTGTCCACTGAACCACTGGCCAGGAAAAGACTAGATTTTGTTAATAATCAGACTCTATTGCTTCCAAATGTGGTATTTTTAAAACCACATTTATTTTAGAAAAAGATACTCTCTCAGCTTCTTTGTACATATTGAGATTTTTCTAGATGGTTTCTTGTATTCTAGGTCTTGGCTGCTCTTATAGGTGGTAACTAAATACCTGTGATAGACAAAGAGACATGTCACCTAGTTCTCCCTTCAAGAATGCCTACCTGAGGGAAGAGTGGTCAACACAGAGTCTCCAGCTGTCAGTGCCTTCCTGCTCTGCCTCAGCTGCAGAGAGCTATCTTAGGGGACATTGTTCTTCCTTTCCCAGTTCTGCCCAAATTCAGTGACTGAATGAAGTAGGGGCAAAATGGCTCAGGAATTCTTCTCCCTTTCCCAAAAAAATATTCAGAAGGGCTAACTCCAGAGACCTAAAATGTTACTTTGTTGATCCTGCATTATAGTGCCAACTCAACCCTGCCGATCCTGCCTCGTACACTTCCCTTTCACAGTGTCGATCACTGGTAAATATACATATATGGTACTCCAAACTTGTGACAGTATCTGCTTACAAACTCTGTCACAGCATGTGCTTCCGGAAAACCTAATCTGTGACAGATTTTACCAGAAACAGTTGAAAATGCAGGTGATAAGGTTTTATAGCTAAATGACTAGCCACCTGGCTTGCAATAAAGACTTCATCATTCTTGGTAGTTGGAGTACAGACAGTCCTTGGCAAAGGTGGCAGTTCTATTGCTAAAACCAGAGATAAATAATGATGGTGTATGGGTAGAATGGAATGCATTAACTGACTTGTCAGGCATTTAAGACATATGAAATGAATGGTAGATGTTAGGAAATAGTATTGTATAATCATTGCTAAGCATGATTAATGATTTGTACAGAGATAATGAGCATCTGAGGTAAAGAAACTGACACTTGAAAGCCAGGAATGAAAGCCTGAGGGTCACTTTAGTTACACATAAAGAATATCTAACCTCCTGCAAGGGAAGGGCAGAGAAAGCTGAAAACCAACATCAGAACTGTAGTTCAACTTCAAAGACAGCTAAGCACCTAACCAAAGTAAGTACACTATGCAAAGTTCAGAGCTCTGATTGGGGAAGAAGACACATAAAGCTATGAAGTTTCTGAGCCTGTAGACGTGATTGGCCCATCTGTTCTTGGTAAGAACTATCACTTTCTCTAAACTGAAACACAATGTGGAGAGATTTTATTTTACTTATTTATTTTTTTATTAAAAAAAAAATCTCTTGAGATTATTAGAATTTACCTGGACAAATGACTTAAATGAAAGTTTAAATTTGTAAGCTATATGCCTTAACTATTGAAAACAGAATTATACGGTATCATAGTACTGAGAAATCAATAATAATAGTAAATTTAATTCATTAACTTTTAAAATGAATATAGCCACTATTGATTTTTTCACAATAAATATAAAGTCATTTATTTTTAAATCTTCAATAAAACAATTGAGTTTACATTTAAAAAAATGCAAACAAACAAAAAAACCCTAGAGCATCTCCCTTAAAAAATTTCCCAACCCCCTACTTTGTCCACTTAGCTTATAAATAGTGCTAACTCACAGAATAACCCAAATGAGGACAAACTGGGCCTGAGAAGAAAGAAATGGATTGCTCCACAAAGGTAGTATAAGCCTCAGCTGTCCTTTACCTAGCAGGAATGATAGGAGGACACATAAAATTGCATTCTTAGATTGCTTGATTAAGGGAGTTGGACCATAATGTGTTGATTTGGGAACATACTCTTAAAATTTAGCATTTGATAACTGTTCAGAAAAACATGGAGTGGTATGACTGAGCATGGCTTATGGAGGTGAGGATAAAACAATGTCTTTAACAAGTAAGTTGTAATAAAGACGCTAGAGCAAAGGATTCAAAGGCTGAGGGAAGTGGGCATAGGACCATGACCAGAAGACCTGCTGGCTGATTCTGCTTCAGAGGAAAGCCTGGAAGATGCACATTTATCAAGCCTACAATGAATGCGTGGGTGAGGGGGGAACCAGCATCACAAATATTTAGTGTGGCTCTAAACTACTGGACAGGGCTGTCAACAGGAGAGACTGTTCCAAAACTCAGAACACTGATTGCAATGAAGATGAGAGGATCCCAAAATTATAGAGGCCAAGTCATGGTAATTAACTGCAGGAAGCCAAAGGAAAACAATTATAATAATGATGAGCAAGGTGTCAATGGCAGTCAAGGGAGAATGATTCATCAAGAGTTATGAAGGTAGTTCACAGACCACAATACTCTGGTAGTAAAATAGATAGGTATCTAACAGCAGTATTATCCAACTTGTTTAGCAGAAGAAATCAAGAATGTGGACTAGAAAGAAAGTAATGGATCATTCTCTCCTTTAAAAATGTCATTCAACATGCACCGTTATATGTCAATTATATCTCAATAAAGGGAAGAACAGGTATATAAAAAATGTCATGATCCTTTGATACATACCTGGACATGAGTCAGCTCAGCTTTTAAACCAAGTGCCCAGTAACTAAAGCAGTGAGTCCTCAGGAAGAAGAATTCATGGAAAGAACTCATGAGGACTTTAAGTTTCCAGTCTAATATATCAGCATTTTAGAACTTGCCACTCTACCCTAAGAAGTAAAAAGGCTGAATAAACTGAAATATTTCATTTAAAAAAAAAAATGTTTGACCATGGAATGCCAAATGATATACACAAAAATTGTCTTTTATGAGCCGGGTCCTGTCATAGGTAATATAAACCCAATAGAAATTCATTGCATGATGCAAATACTACAGTATATCCAGGATAAAAAATAGACAGGAGTGGAGGGCATAAGCAAGCTGCAGAAACATGTAGCACAGATCTCCACGAACCTCACCACAGTCACACAGCATCCATTTCTCAACTCACACTAATGGCAGCATGGAAGATCCTGTACCACCAATTGAAGAAAGAGGAAATAATCCAAGATTGGATTCAGTATGTAAATGAAAATTTATAATGGAGGCAAATTCAAAACAACTTCTTTTGCATAGAACTTCAAGAGTAGCCAGAAGTGAGAGACTTATGCCTTCACCATTACTAGATCTTTCTTAGGCAAGCTGATTCCCTTGGGCATGTACACAGCCTTTTATATACCCAAGAATATGTCAGATATTTTCAAAATCACCTATATTTGTAGTTGCCTAATTCATCAGAATTTCATTTTACGTTTTTTAGTCAGGCACTTGTTTGCCCCAAATGATTACAGGAAGCTGTGATATTGCTTACAGGTTGTATAGATTATGTTAATACTCTAGAGGTGAGGTTTTCTTGTTTGTGTTTTGTTTTGTTTTGATCCCACTATGTTGTACCCGAGTCAAATTAAATAACCACAAAACCCAGGATAGAGAGATTTTCCCCAGAACTTAAAAGTTGTAACCAAATATTAACTGTTTTAGGTCATGGTTCAATGACCTAAATATCAATACAGGTACTCTTCCTGGTAAGTTGCAAGGCTGTTCCCTCTCCAAGGCAACCACACCACTGAATTGCAGAAAGAGGTAGGACAGGAATATTCCTAATTTAAAATATTGTAGACCCTGCTTTCTTACCAGGATTACCAAAATTCAGTAGTCTCTTTTGGTAGATTATGTGGATTTTTCTGTGGCTTCAATTAATTAACAGTTCTTGAGATAGTTAACTTCAGTTCTTTTGTGCCAGCATTTTTGTTACTTTTTGTGGAAGAGTAAGCTCACCAAGATCCTTAGTCTAACATTACTAATGTCAGTTTCATCATCATTTTACTTTTAACCTGTTTGAGTCTTTATATATCAACTCATTTACTGCAGGAAGCATATACTTGGGTCCTTTTATTTTGTAAATTTGACAATCTCATCCTTTTAATTAGGATATTTAAATTATTTATAATTCATTTGCATGCTGATGTAGTTAGAATTAATTCTAGCTTCTTTATATTAGTATTTTATTTGTCCCATTTTAAATTCCTTTCTCTCCTATTTACTTAATAATTAGGATTAATGAGTACTTTATATGACTCTATTTATCTGATTGATTAGCTTATCTTTATTGGCTTATATTAACCATGGCTCTTTATTTTGCAATATTAAATGTTATTTAAAAATTCACAGTATACAACTTGTCAACCAAAGATCCTGGAGTCAGTTCAACACTATCAGGAATCCTCAATTTGGGATGTGATGAAGAAGGAAATTTTATTCAGTACAAATAGCCTAATTGTGATGTAGCTCAGCTGTGAAGACAACAGCATCAGGAGGTCCAGAGTCTCAGAGTCCCTAAGACCCCTCTCAGGATAGACAGCTGTGCTCCGCTCCTCACTGGTCTGTTCTGCCTTACTCTGGTCTGGTCTGCTCTGCTCTGCTCCACTCCTGTAAGACATCTTTGGTGTTTCAGCTCCAACCAGGGAAATGCAATACTTGTTAGAAAGAGAAAATGTGATCTCAGAAACATAGAAAGTTGACTTTTATAGGCCGAAATCCCCATCCTTGGTCCCTGATTGGTTGGTCCTCATGCAAATGTGCCCAAATCCTCGCAGTTTTATTGGTACAAAAGGCATGGTTCTGATTGGTCAGAATAGGGCTGCTCTGATTGGTCAGTGAAGAACCTGATGGAAATATAGCTGCACAGCTCTGGTTGAAATAAATTTCAGGAACTTCCTTATGAGAGCTGGCTAATATATCAGAAACAGTTCAGGCAGGCAGTTTAGTGAAGAGGCAGGTAGTTCAGTGCAAGCTTTGCTTTGAAGTGCAATTTGTATGAGAGTCCCCTGTGTGGAAGTGGCTGCTAGACTCCGTTTTGTTTGTTTTTCATTTGAGCCCAGATAGCCAGCTGGAACCCTTCTTAGTAGGCAGCTTCTTTCTCAGGGTCCACAAATTTTAATCATAATCTACCTTATTGTGATACTATGACACTTTACATATAGTACACATACCTTACAATAGTATATTTATTCAGCTTATACATATTTTTATCTAAATTGCACAACATTTTGTTGTTTTTTGTTTGCTTAGTCTGTCGTATTTTAAAGACATTTAAATAAGTAGAACATATCTATATATTTACAATGTAGTTCTTTCTGGTGTTCATCATTGCTTTGCGTAGAGCTCATGATTGCTTTGTGTAGAAGCAGCTATATCAGATATCATTTTTCTCCCCCACCTAAATAATTTCTTAAACATTTCATTCTCTGTAGGGCTGGAGCCAATGAATTCTTTCAGTTTTGGTTGTCTTTAAAATCTTTAGCATTCATCTTCGGAAGATATTTTCTGTGAATACAGAATTTAAAGTTGACAATTTTTTGAGTAGTTATAAATGCCATTGTGCTTTTAAATTTAATTTTCATATATAGAAATACAAATATTTTTTTGTGCTAAATTTATATCCTAAAAACTTGCTCAACACACTTATGTGTTCTAGTTTTTGTAGATTTCTTGGGATTTTCTACATAAAATTTCATTCCACTGCAAGGCTAAGAAGCATAATAAAATTGTGCTAACATCAAATAGACAAATAGTTGAAGAAAATCTTCTCGTCAAAAGTAAGATGGCATCCTGGCATTTCCTCAAAGTCCTTCCCTCAAAAGTATAATTTCCTTGCTTCTTTTTATTGTGCATCTGCCAAGGTGTTTTTATAAGGATTTCCACTTCTGATAAGCCAAAGGACAGCTGAGAGCCTGCTGGCTTGAGGGTTGATGCTGAGACATTTTCTCAGTGTGTCATCTATGCACCGCAGTGCTATAAATCTAAGCATTTCATGAGCCCTCCTCCTTGAATTCTCAATGAGCACAGAGGGTCAGCAGAAAGTATTCCTGATGGGATAATACATTTGAAGTTTCTCAGGAGAAGGTGCTCTAGGGAGGGGAAATGAAAGTTGCCAACACGTAATTATAGCCTCTGAACAGTAACATGTCCAAAACACAGGACTATCACTCTTCAAACGTGTTGTTGCAGTGATTGGGGGCCACGGTGCACTACATGGCTGGTGGCAGATTAGTCAACGGGCATTCATGAAAAACCAACAGTTTCACTGGAGCTCTAATTTCTTTAATATCTTATTTTTCACACATTTATTTCCTGAGTTCTGCAAGCTTACATGTCATCTCCTTGGTATTATCATCTTCTCATCGAAGCCTAAAATTGACTGCATTCTTTTATAGAAAATACTACTATTTTCTTTGAGTTTATAAAATTGTGTTTTAAAATGTTCTTCTGATCCCTTGTATAATTTATAAAGTATTATTTGAGAGGCTTGTGCTATAAATAATAGTTCCTAAACTATTTTCTTTTTTTAAAGATATTTACACAATGACTTTTTAAAATTATTTTTATTTATTTATTTATTTATTTTTTAGAGAAGAGAGATAGAGAGAGAGAGAGAGCAAGAGAGAGAGAGAAAGAGAGAGAGAGAGAGAAAGAGAAGGGAAAAGGGGCAGGGAGCATCAACTCCCATATGTGCCTTGACCGGGCAAGCCCAGGGTTTTGAACTGGAGACCTCAGCGTTCCAGGTTGACGCTTGATAAGCTACTTTCTTTATAATGTTACTCATTTTAAAATGGGGTCTTTCTTTTAATTATTCTTTTTTTTGTAATAAGTACTTGAAGGGAAGGGCAAAAAAATTAAATAGGGCGATCACGACAGAGCTCACATTTGTGATCAAGATATGTGGGATTAGCTTTTGTTATTTCAGAATTACACTCTTGTCAGACACTATTCTTTCTTAAGAGGACTACAGTGTAAGTTTTGAAAACTTAACAGATTGAAGAGGTTACTGATTTGCTAGTTTATAATAGCAATGCATGTTAGGCCATCTTGATCAGTGAAATGCAGAAGACACTGAAATAACAGAGTCAAGAATAATTACTTGAAATAAATATTCTGATATTTATAGTAACTATAAAACTTCTGAAGTGTCAATTACACTTATATTCATTTATTATGAACTTAAAAAAATTTATATAACTGCTTACCAAGCATAAGCAGGATATAGTTTTACTGTCATAAAAATGCAGGATCATTTGATTGTATAAAAAGGGAATGTTTTAAAAAGTTTTATATAAATCTCACCTGACCAGGCAGTGGCACAGTGGATAGAGTGTCAGACTGGGATGCCAAGGACCCAGGTTCGAGATCCCAAGGTCACCAGTTTGAGCGCGGGCTCATCTGGTTTGAGCAAAGCTCACCAGCTTGGACCCAAAGTCGCTGGCTTGAGCAAGGGGTTACTTGGTCTGCTGTAGCCCCACAGCCAAGGCACATATGAGAAAATCAATCAATGAACAACTAAAGTGCCACAACGAAAATAAACTGTCTCCCTTCCTGTCTGTCTGTCTTTCTCTCTGACTCTCTCTTTGCCTCTGTAAAAAAAAATAAATAAAAGAAAAGAAATGGCTAAAAAGTTTTATATAAATCTCGAGTGAATTATCTGAAAATATAAATATAATATGTTTTAGCTTTTAACATTTTCCTTTAAAAAAGTCAATTTACTTTAAAATTAGGTATTAAATTGTTTACATTGGAAAACTTTATTTGAGAGCACATATCAAATAATCTGTTTTGTACTTCAAGTCATTTCAAGAACATTAGAAATAATCACAGACACAAGAAAGTTAAAAAAGAATGCAACATTAAATAGAAAAGAAAGTGAAATTAAATAGATATTACCAAAATATAACAGAAACTCGCAAAAAGAACATTATACAATATTACTAATTTTCAAGAGGAAACAAAACCCAATTAGCACAAAAATACATCTCCAAATGAACACAAGATATAAAAGCTAAATGCTGAAAGTTTCATTAAAATAGAATTTCAGGTAGTTCCCTTATTTGGGGACCCAAAAGATCTATCAATATGTTTGATTCTCAAGAATAGAGTTTAAAAATTCTGCTGCAAACCTGATATAATAAATGGTGTCAGAGGGGCACAAAGAAAATAGATAGAAGGTGACAGAGGACAATCTGACTTTGGGTGATGGGTATGCAACATAAGTGAACGACAAGATAACCTGGAGTTGTTATCTTTGAATATATGTATCTTGATTTATTGATGTTGCCCCATTAAAAATAAAATTATTAATAAATAAATAAATGGTGTCAGAAAACGATTTGATTTGGGTGGTAAACACACCATTCAACATAAAAATGATATACCATAGAACTGTACCCTTAAAATCTATATAATTTAATTAACTAATGTCACCCCAAGGAATTTAATAAAACAAAATAAATATTTTTTTAAAAAGACAAAAAATAAGATTTAGGCAGCCAGGCACATGTTCCTTAAACTGAGTTTAGTAATTGGGATTATAATAAATTAATATCATATAAAAGCCCCAATTTGCTTATCATAGAGCTACCACAAAAATGAAAGCTTACACTTATGTTTGGGCCTTATAATAATGAAGCAATATATCCTGCATATGATGGGCAAGACTCACAAACATGAAAATGCCAATACTCTTCAAGCTGATTTGTCAATTTAATGGAATTCCAAGGAAATCATAGAAAGCTTTTTTGAGGACTATGATAATAAGCTAATTTTAAAGTTGATATGAGAGACAAAGGTCAAGAAATAGTCAGCTCTCTCCCAAAGAAGCAAAAAGTAGAGAATCTTCCCCTATTAGGTATCAAGAACTTTTTAAAAACTATAGCATAAAGACAAAGTATAAACATTAAAAATAGAACAAAACAGAGAAACTTAGAAAATTAATTTATAATAAAGCCATCATTCCGGATTCCTAAAGCCAAGAGAATATAAAATAAAGTTTTTAGGAAGACTAGTTATCAATATTGGAAAAAAGTTTACCTCTATATCATGCTATGCAAATAAATCAATTTCACCCCCAAAAAAGAGATAAATGTATAAAGCAAAAACTAAATTAGATTTTAAAAGTCCTCATCACAAGATAGAATGGTTATAATAAAAAATAAATAAAAAAATAAGTGTTACAAAAATATGAAGAAATTGAAATAGGCATATTTTGCTGGCACAGTAAACTGTAAAATGGTGCAAGTCATTTTGGAAAATAGTATGGAAATTCCTCAAGTGTTTAAACATAGACTTATTATATCATATATGGCCCAACATTTCTACTCCTTGGTATATATCTAAGTGAATTGAAAATGTGAGTCCACCTAAAAACTTATCCATGAATATTTATGGACGTATTAGTCATAATAGCCAAATAGTGAAAACAACACAATTGTCTATCAACTCATGAATGACCAAACAAAATTTGGTATATCCTTTCAATAGAATATTATTCAGTCATAAAACGAATGAAATACTGATCATGGTATAATATGGATGAACCTTGAAAACATGTTAAATGAAATAAGCCAGACACAAAGACCATATATTATATAATTCCATTTATATAAAATGTTTAGAATAGACAGTTCCACAAAGACAAAAAGTAGATTTGTGGTTGCCTAAATCTGTTAATGTGGAATGACTATATGATGATTCTTTTGTGGGTGAATAAAATGCTCTAGAACTAGAATGTGGTAATGGTTGTGGTTCAATATTATTTGCTGCCTTGACATCCAAAAGGAAGGGTAGGGTGAGGCTATAAATGCATAACTGTAACCCATCCTCCCCCATCTACTCCTGTGATTATGCCACTGGCCAAATAGTCCTCCTTATCACAGGAATCAAGCAAATGTTCTACTTATCCCTTAGGACAAGGGTCCCCAAACTTTTTACACAGGGGACCAGTTCACTGTCCCTCAGACCATTGGAGGGCCGGACTATAAAAAAATTATGAACAAATCCCTATGCACACTGCACATATCTTATTTTAAATTTAAAAAATAAAACGGGGACAAATATAATATTTAAAATAAAGAACAAGTAAATTTAAATCAACAAACTGACCAGTATTTCAATGGGAACTATGGGCCTGCTTTTGGCTAATGAGATGGTCACTGTCCGGTTCCATATTTGTCACTGCTAGTCATAACAAGTGATATGACGTGCTTCCGGAGCCGTGACGCGTGCGTCCTGTGTCACCAGAAGTAGTACTGTACGTGAGTGACTCAGCGCTTTGTGGCGCCGCCACATACAGTACTCCAGGAGCACAGGATGCAGATGCTCCTCTCACTGACCACCAATGAAAGAGGTGCCCCTTCTGGAAGTACGGCATGGCCTCAGGGGGCCGCATGCGGCCCACGGGCCGTAGTTTGGGGACCCCTGCCTTAGGAGTTGTTTTCAGTTACTTGCCAGTCAGTGGAATATTTCAAGCAAATCAATCACATCTTCTTTTAGGAACCAAGAATCCCTCCACCCTCCTGATGCTACAAAGCTGCCTCCCACAGTCCCTGCTTGTTCACTCTGCCCCTGGCTACAACTCTTCTGTGTCCATGCGTGACACTGCTCTATCCTCTCCCAGAGTTTGAGTATCTGTGATTAATAGACTGATTTCAATCTTATCTGCCTCGTGTCAGATGTCATGTGTTTGAAAAACCACATAACCCTAGAGTGGGACTCCCTCTCTGAACAATAGGGTACAGAACAGGCAATAACTATATGGTGACACCATTTTGTGAATATACTAAAAAAATCACTGAATTATACACTCTAAAAGAGAGATTTTTGTAGTACGCTAATTATAATGCAAGTAAAAATAAGAGAGAGATCTTCATAACGCACATTACTAACAATAAATTTATATCTAGAATAAGTAAAAGAAACTCTACAGATTAAAAAGTAAAATATCCATGAGAAAAATGTGCAAAAATATAGATAAATAAGAACTTCCACATAAGAGGAAACATATAAATAAAGGGTAATTGACTATAAAATACAGGTCATGAGTATAGCCTAATAGATGATCAAAAGAATGCAAATTAAGGCAAATGAGATAATATATGGACACTTAGTGTAAGGCCAGGAGCTGCCATCATGGCCATTCACATGTAGGTTCCCAGTGGATTCTGTTGGGCAAACAGTAAAGAAATGGTGGAGTTGGAGGATGGTGGGTCATTCTGTTTATTGGTGTCTCACCAAGACAGGCAAGCCATAAGAGAAGACAAGGGAACCATGAAGGGCAAGAGATCAGGGAGACCTCCAAAATGGTGATAGCAGGAACCAAGAGAGAGCAAGCTCCTGGTCTGCACCACTTTATAGTGTAGAAATCAAAACCTTTAATCCAATATACAAACAAGGAAGTCTGATACAAAGTCACTTATCTGAGACATAATGGGATTCCTCATGAGAGTGCACCACCCCACATCATGCAACAGTCAAGGGTATGGGGAAAAGCTTAGTCTTAAAACTAAGCCTTAGGCTATAACGACCCAGCCTGCTTACAGCCTGTCCCCCACACCCAATATAAACTAAAAGCAAACAAACATATATTATATTTACAAACTTATTTGACCAACACTTCACCCCTTTTGCTCACTTCACAATCTAAATCAGGGGTCTCAAACTCAACTCAGCATGTGGGCCGCAGAGCAAGATCACAGCCGTTCAGCAGGCCGCACTAGGTCTACAGAAGGCAACTGTTACGCAACACTTTTCTCACTGCAGTTGAAAACAAAAATAAAATCAGTACAACAAGCACAATCGTACATGCAGTGTACTCAGTGTCACAAAACGACCAGAAACTGTAGTTTGCATCACAACTGCTGTTAACTAAGCTAATATCTAGCTAGGATGCTAGAGAAATGAAAAATACAAGTAGGCCCCTAGGCTTACTTAATTTTATCCAAAATATTTTGAACTTTGTGGATTTTCTGCGGGCCGCACAAAATTGTTCGGCGGGCCGCATGCGGCCCACGGGCCGCGAGTTTGAGACCCCTGATCTAAATCACAGGTATCTTCCATGATGGTCACTGTGCAAGGAGTGAGATACATTGCACAAACAGAAACAGTACCAACTACAGCAATAAGATTAACAGATCAAAAGCTATGGGCAAAATGAGAGCTGTCAGCGCCACCAAGAGAGGCAAATATTTTCCCTCTAGCAGAATACAGGCCAGAGTTTTGTCTGCAGACAGCACCGTAGCTGGCACCAGAGGCCGCCCTGAGCAGGCATACCAAACATTATTGGCCAATATACCAGCATCTGCTGGTTCTATGTGTAGTAAAATAGGAGAACTTATTATTGGCCATAAAGAAATTACAAAGGTGCCCTTCAAAATGCTGTCCCCTTGAGCACTCAAGGGATACACTTCTACCTTAGGTGGCCAGGTACTGGTTGCTCAAGGAGTTAACTGGAGGTCCATCTCTAGCCCCTTTTCTCATGGTGCCAACAAGGCTACCCATATCAGATGGGGGGCCTGTACAGTCGAGGGCCAAGTCCATCAAAGCTGTTGGCCTTTAAGAAGGGCTGTTGGAGCAGGCAAGAGCATGTTGCCCAGCTGTCCAAAACCTGGCTTGAGTAAAATGTGCTTGGTGTGTATCTGCAACTGAATGGGGGCAGCTGCCCGATGCAGGAGGGCCTCTACTGGAGCTGGGCTCCCCATCGAGGTCTCTCATTCAAAATCCAGAGTACTGTCCATAAGCAGCGTGTCCATCCAGTAAGGGAGCCGGTGCCCACCTCCTGTCGCAGTCCCTGCTTTAAGAGTTCATTATACGCTCAATGATACCAGCAGCCTGGGGGTCTCAGGGAACATGGTACTTCCAGTCCATCCTCTCTCCACTGAGCCAGTTAAGCCCATTACTTCACCATTGAGCCCATTGCCTCACCGTTGAACCAGTGAAGTGGGTACCACTGTAATTTTCAAGAACCAGCAGTCACCCATATGCAGCACTCAGCCGGTCCAGAGCCTGTATGACTACCCTCTGGTCAGGGTTACAGGCGGGTTAATCAGCAGACAGACCGGTGACAGTATCTACACAAGTGACTGCATACTGATACCCTTCTGACTTTGGTAAGGGTTCAATGATGTCTATCTGCCATCATGTCAGTGGAACATGACCCCTCTGGATCTGTCCAGGTGACACCAGTGGTCTCCAAGGGTGCTCCTTGGAACATACCTCACATTGCTCACAGGCTGCAAGTACCTCTGCATAGGACACAGGCAAGTTCCACGCCTTAATTGTAGCCCACATAGTTTTCTGTCCCGCATGGAGTAGGTGCCAGTGGAGCCACTGTGCCACATCACCTGCAGGTGCAGTCTCCAACCATCACACCCTTGCCAACGTATCTGCCTCATCATTCCCAGGATGGGCTAGAGGTGCATGCCCTGTGACATGATACACTGCCACCTGCTTCTAGTGTCCTATTTCCCATAAGTCCTGCCACATGGCCTGACCCCATAGTGGACGGTGCATTACCATCCACTGGTTAATATGCCAAGTAGCAATCCAAAGGGTCAGTCCATGATAGACAGCCCAGCTGTCAGTACAGATCACCAGACGTGAAGGTTCATTATGGGCAACTAGCCAAACAGCTCTTAATTCTGCCCATTGGCTGCTTTGGCCTGTACCTGTATCCATCCAAATAGTATCAGTGGCCGGATGGAAGGCTATAGCCATCCATTTGGCAAGTTGGCCCCTGCTGGAACCATCAGTATACCAGGCATCCTCAGGGATGGGCACCCGCCCCTCCTGGTAGGAACTGACTTCGGGTTCTGCCTCCTGAGCCTCAACTGCACCTGACTCTAAGGTCGCATAGGTGACTGGACCCAAGACTTCCTGCAGGTCTTCCCTCAACAGGCTGGTGCTAAGAGCACAGTGTTGTTGCAGGTAGGCACCCCACTTGGCTGGAGTTTTGGGCCATACCACTACGTGGTTTGGTTGCCCAATCTCTCACCCATCCTGCAATAGGGTATATTGTCTTGACTGTAACTGGTGTTGTGGTCATAATACTCTCAGTGGCCAGGAGGGCAGCATACATAGCTGCCAGCTGCTTCTCCACTAATGAGTAACGAACTTTAGCACCTTTCCACAATTGGGACCAAAACCCAATAGGTTGCCATAAGCGCTCTGTCCATTGCCACAAGCCCCATCTAAATGCTCCAAGGTTACATGAACATCCAGCTCATAGGGCCTGGCAGGATCAAACCCATTCAAGGCCTGTGCCACCTTGACAACTCTCTTAGCAGCTGCACATTAACCTTGTGCCTGCTCAATCCAATCCCAACGAACCCCCTTTCGAATAAGGTTGTACAAGAGGCGTAGTAACTGAGCTAAATGGGGTATAAATGCTTGTCAATACCCTAACAAACCTAAGAATTCCTGTAACTGTTTTACTGTAGTGGGCACAGGGTATGCTTGGATTTTATCTATAACTATGTCAGGAATAACTTTTGTCTTACCCAACCAGACAACTCCCAGAATTTAACAGATAACCCAGGTCCTTGTAATTTGTTCTTGTTGACTGCCCAGCCACATGTTTTCAAATGGGATAGCAGGGTAGGGACTGCTTGCTCCAATTCTGGAAGAGGATCACTAGTTAGCATAATATCATCAATATAATGGTACATGCGAACTGCCTCTGGCTGTTTCCATTTAGCCAGGTCAGCAGCCACCAGCCCATGGCACAAGGTGGGGCTATGCAAATAGCCCTGGGGTAACACTGTGAAGGTCCATTGTCTCCCTTCCCAACTGAAGGCAAATTGGTCTTGACTCTCTACAGCTGTATCAATAGAGAAAAAAGCATTGGCCAAGTCTGCCACAAAGTGGTATGTCCCCAAATCATGGCTTAGCTGATCCATCATGTTAGCTATCGAGGGAACAGCAGCATGCAAAGGGGGAATAACTTTATTAAGTTCTCTGTAATCTACTGTCACTCTCCATGTTCCGTCTGATTTGCACACAGGCCATACTGGGGAGTTGTAAGGACTGTATACTGGCCGGATGATGCCCACCTTTTCTAATTCGAGGACTGTCCCTGTGACGTCTTCATAACCACCTGGCAGGTGGTACTGCTTGGTATTAGTCACACTCCGAGGGATGGGTACTTGCAAATGGGAATGTGATGTGTGTCCCTGCAATACGGCCTTCACAACCCTGATCCACAGCTGGAACTCCCTGGCTGTAGTTTCCAACCACAGTCCTTGCAAGACATCTACCCCCAAAATATATTCAGGAATAGGAGATACATACATCTTATATGCCTTAGGAGGTAGTCTTCCTATCCCCAATGGAACAGTTATTGGCTTCACTTGAACAGTTTGGCCCCCGTAACCATCAATGGCCACTTGGGGTCCCAGAAAACCACTCTGGGTTCCCACAGAGGAGGGAACATTCTGCACCTGTATCCACCAAGGCCAACACCCGTTGTACATTGGAAGGGGACCAGTGGACAGCCAGTTCCACGTGTGGCCTCCAGTCTCCCACCCATCCCCGTTAGATGGGCCTTTTGGCCCTTTTCCAATCAAACTGGTACAATGGATCTTGGGAGTTCTCCTCTCCCTCGGCCGTTTTTATCATATAATCTTGTAACAGAGCTGCCCGCACACCAAACCTTTTATTGGTAACTGCTGGGGCCTTTCGTCTCAGTGGCTGGAACTTCTGTTCTGGTTTAAGCTGACACCAAAGCTCCAAAAGAATTTTATTAGTCTGGCCATCCAATTTCCCTTTATCTGCTCCAGCCGCAATCAAATATACCCACATCTGTATTTGAGTAACCTTTATAGGCCGTTTCTCTTGTTAGTTGGGGTGGGAACATAGGCAGCAGCCCTCATGGCTTTATGATCCCTAGCGGCCTCCAGCTCTCCCAAATCTGCTACCATCTGTGTAACTGCATTGATGGGCTGCTCCACATAGGGTCCCAAGATAGCCACAAGTGACCCAAAAAGGGCTGATGGGGTGCTATCAAGGATAAATTCCCTCACTTTTGCTGTAAAAATGTCCTCATCTGGCCCACAGGACCCAGGGTTGAAAATAGCATTCTTCATACCTAGTTCCCAAGGGACCTTTACTAACTCACTGTAGCACTGCCACCGACTCACTGCCCCTGGCAATTCTCCAGCATTCTGCCAGACCATACGAATGGCAGCCATCGCCCATTCTAATAGGGTATGGTCTCCTGGGTTGCCATGGCAGTTCTGAAGACACTGCCTCAACGAGGAGTGTGTGGTAATGGCGGCCAATTTCTCCATCTCTGTTCTGGAGAGCATGATGCCATCCACCCCTATGTCCCATAATCATAGTGACTTGGCTACAGGGATTCAGTAGGTTTCTGCCTAAATTGTGCACCCAACTCCATCAGCTCTGCCTGGGTATAGGGCCGGACCACAGAGTGTTCTATTACCTAGGCAGGAGGTTCTGGCTGCCCCTGAGGGACTCTTTGTTGCTAGGTTTTTACCTTCTTGGTGACTACTTGTCGGGCTCTCAGTGTGCATATGGCAGCTTCAGCCTGAGCCTTCTCATCTTTTTTTTTTTTTTTTTTTTACAGAGACAGACAGAGAGTCAGAGAGAGGGATAGATAGGGACAGACAGACAGGAACAGAGAGATGAGAAGCATCAATCATTAGTTTTTCCTTGTACGTTGCTACTTCTCAGTTGTTCATTGATTGCTTTCTCATATGTCCCTTGACCGCGGGCCTTCAGCAGACTGAGTAACCCCTTGCTTGAGCCAGACACCTTGGGTTCAAGCGGGTGAGCTCTGCTCAAACCAGATGAGCCCACACTCAAGTTGGTGACCTCAGGGTCTCGAACCTGGGTTTTCTGCATCCCAGTGATGCTCTATCCACTGCACCACCACCCGGTCAGGCAAGCCTGAGCCTTCTCATCCTCAGAAGAGGAGTTGCAAGCGCCTGCTCCTGCTGACTCAAAATCATTCCACCAGCACAGAAGTTGCTGCTCCTTTGGCGACCATTTAGGCTCCTGTGGCTGCTGGCTTTTGGCCAGAAGCTGAGACTTGAGCTCTTGAATCTGCAGTTCTTTCTCCAACAACTGCTGGTGCAAACGTTCAGCTTCCAGGGCAAACTGCAACTCGTGAACCTGTAATTCCTTTTCCAGTGCTTGCTCCAATTTCAGCTTTTTCTGCCGTTTGATTTGCAATTCATACTGAAGCTTTTGACCTTGGGCAGCTTCTTGCACAAAAATCCTGGTTTCCTCTTGAGTAAAAAATACATAGCCCACAGCCCCTAAAAGGACAGCCATGGGGAGCCAGAGCAGCAACCAGTCCTCTACCCCACCCCTCAACGGTGGCGGCCCCATACCAATCTCTGAATCCTGCCACAAACTACGCCAGTTGTAAGGCCAGGAGCCATCATCATGGCCATTCTCATGGAGGTTCCCATTGGATTCGGGCAGACGGTAAAGAAATAGCGGAGTCGGAGGATGGTGGGCCATTCTGTTTATTGGTGTCTCACCAAGACAGGCAAGCCACAAGAAAAGCCAAGGGAAAAGCAGAAAAGCTACTTTTCCTACAAAGGGCAAGGGATCAGGGAGGCCCCTGCAATGGTGATAGCAAGAACCAAGAGAGAGCAAGCTCCTGGTCTGCACCACTTTATAGTATAGAAATTAAAACCTCTAATCCAATATACAAACAAGGAAGTCTGATACAAAGTCACTTATCTGAGACATAATGGGATTCCTCATGAGAGTGCACCACCCCACATCATGCAACAGTCAAGGGTGTGGGGAAAACCTTAGTCTTAAAACTAAGCCTTAGGCTATAACGACCCAGCCTGCTTACAGCCTGTCCCTCTCACCCAATACAAACTATAAGTGAGCAAACATATATATTATATTTACAAACTTATTTGACCAACACTTAGCTAATTTGAAATTTTTTAAAAATCAGATAAAAATAAAATATTCACAAAACTGATGCAACAAGACAATTATGCATAGACAAGTTAAAATGCATATATCTTGTTGATAGAGAGAACTCGAGAGGTAGAAATTTAAGTTTAGTAATAGCAGCTTTTAGTTATAATCAGTAGGATTAATGATTAATGAGAGTAAAAAACTTTATTCCAGGAGCTGGATACATGAATAGCCCTACATATGGCTTTATGAAGCTGCAAGTAAATCCACGTTTATGCTCCAGGCCTAGGAGATCCACAAACACACTGGTATCTAAACCCTCATGTGCCGAGGATGGAACATCCCCTGACAAGGATGCAGATAAAAAGTACTGGTTAGCAGATGAAGAAACGTTAGAATAACCTCTGGATTGCAACTGTTATCTAATTAACTTCTCCCTAGATTTCAAACCCCTTACCTATCCTGTAGGGAATCACCCACCTACCCTTGAACCCCCATGACTTGAATCAGGCAATTTTAGTTAAAAGCCCTGAGTGAATGTCTCTTGGATGCAAACACCAAGAAGCTGTGTGAGTAACCTTTGTGCAGACAGAAAGGAATGCCTGCGAAAGGGCTTTAGAAAGTTAGCCTAGAGGTTCTAGATTGCCCCTTCTTTTGTGCTTGATAACTAGCAAAAGAAAAGAAGTACTGATGCAAATTAACCCTTTCTCCATGTCAACAAATTGCTATTAGTCATTCTTTCCCTTTATCACCTGGTCTCCCTCCCTTGTGATCCTGTTACCTCTGCTTTTGCTTCTAATCAATAAAAGCAAAGGGAGAAGGAAATTCAGGAGGTCTTCTTTGCCTCCCTTGGTGAGCCTCCCCCTCTCCCTCTTGAAATAAGTTTGTGTCTTCAGTAGGTTTCTTCAACATGACACTGGTAGTTCTCAGCGGGCTGGAGTACTATACTATCCCTTTCTTCTCCTTATAAAAGTGGTTGGCTGAGATGAGGTATTGAAATTTTGGGGGGAGGTACAGAACCCCAATCCTCTCAGATATTTGGCCATCTGAATAGAGCACACATAAAGATTTGATCTTTCTCTCCACTTACTTGGCTGAGTGGTGACAGGCAACATGATCACAGATATTTTTACGGTTTCATTATGTCCTGGCAATTACACCTCTACGTATCCTAAGAACAATTATGCTCATGTTAATGAAATGACATATATATAAGAATGATCATTGCAGATTTTTTTTTTTTTACAGAGACAGAGAGAGAGTCAGAGAGAGGGATAGATAGGGACAGACAGACAGGAACGGAGAGAGATGAAAAGCATCAATCATTAGTTTTTCATTGCGACACCTTAGTTTTTCATTGATTGCTTTCTCATCTGTTCCTTGACTGTGGGCCTTCAGCCGACCGAGTAACCCCTTGCTCGAACCAGTGACCTTAGGTCCAAGCTGGTGAGCTTTGTTCAAACCAGATGAGCCTGTGCTCAAGCTAGCGACCTTGGGGGTCTCGAACCTGGATCCTCTGCATCCCAGTTCGACGCTCTATCCACTGCGCCACCGCCTGGTCAGGCACAGATTGTTTTTAATAGCAATAAATATATACAAGAAAACCAAAAATAAAGACAATCAATAGGATACTGAATAGACAAGAATCCAATGACAACATATAGCACTATGCAACAGGTAAAAATTAATGAAGCAATGCTTCACATAGCAACAGAAAGCATATGGTAGAATCAATTACATTAATAAAAATATGACAGGTAGAGTGCTAAGTCTACAGGTGTTGTTTTGTTTTACAACCCACATATGTTAAAATATTTTCTTTAGTCTATATCAAATGGCTGGTTGGCTCAGCAATAGAGTGTGGGCCTGATGTGTGGAAGTCCTGAATTTGATTCCCAGTCAGGGCACATAGGAGAAGTAGCCATCTCTTCTTATCCCTTCCCCTTCTCTCTCCCTCTCTCTCTCCCTCTCTCTCTCTCCCCCCCTCTCTCTCTGCTCCTCCCACAGCCATGGCTCAAAGGCTTTGAGCAAATTTGCTTTGGGCACTAAGGATGGCTCCATGGCCTCGCCTCAGGTGCTAAAATAGTTCATTTGCCGAGCAATGGAGCAATGGTCCCAGATGGGCAGAGCATCGCCCTGTGGAAAGGTTTGCTGGGGGTGTATCCTGGTAATCGTGCATGTGGGAGTCTATCTTTCTGCCTCCCTGCCTTTCAATTAATAAAAAAAATGGTTCTTTTTAAAAAAGAGAAAAAATATAAGGTGCAGGCATTGAATAAAAATCACTAGAGAAATTTTACTGAAAAAGGAAGCAGGGAAATGTATATTTCTTGGAAGAGAATAAGAATTAAGGCCTGACCTGTGGTGGCGCAGTGGATAAAGTGTCAACCTGGAAATGCTGAGGTCGCCGGTTCGAAACCCTGGGCTTGCCTGGTCAAGGCACATATGGGAGTTGATGCTTCCAGCTCCTCCCCCCTTCCCTCTCTCTGTCTCTCCTCTCTCTGTCTCTCCCTCTCCTCTCTAAAATGAATAAAAAAAATTAAAATATCTAAATTTTTGAAGTATTAGTATCTTTTAAAATATCAAAACTGAGAAACAAAAATAAAGAAAGATTACATACTAACTTACATAACATCTATGTTAAAGTAATTATTTTATCAAAATAAATATGAGAAAATTAGCAATAATTTTTCATTTTTGCAAAACTATTTGATTTTTGGTTTATTATAAGAGAGTTGACTTTTATATCAACTTGTACATTCAAGCAATTCAGTTATGCTATTTTAGTTTAACTATATGAAGAAAATATAGCCATACAGATATACTAGAAAAAAAGGAATACTTTAATAAACTTTTCAGGCTATGATGGATATTTTTCTTTGATATTACACACAATTCAGCAACTGTTTAAATAGTGTTTCTCTTAAAAGTTATTTAAAATGTGGGTTCTGAAACATTATCAATTCTTTTAACACTCCTGTCAAATTCATAATAATAAAAATAAATTTCCTAAAAAAATTTTTTAAATAATTTTTCAAAATTCTAATTTTCTCTCAAGAGCTTGAATTTTCATCATTGACCATTATTACTGTCAGTTGTTTTTCTTGAAAGAACAATTTCATTTCATGTCTTTTCAAAAACATTTCAGCTAAATACCAAAGTATGAGTAAGTACACTTTATCTGTCAGCCTATTTTTAAAAGTAAAAATAATGTTACATGAAAACAAAATAGCAAATTCAGCTCACAGCTCCAAGTAATCAGACAAGGGCTTTATTTGGACATGACATTGTACTTTGGTTTACAGCTCAAGGGCTTTCTTTCAGGGCATGTCTCATTTTTCACACAAAATGTTAAGAAGAAGTATGCTCAAGATTTAATATTTGATATAATTAATACATTGTTTTCTGCTTTATCAAGGACATTCTTCATCAAAAGTATATTGTGCTTATTTATTTTCATGTAGTTATTTATTGTTTATTAAATGATTGTTTCTGAGAGTAAGTGGAGGTAAGGGATACAATGAAAATATAGCTTAATTCCACTTTCTTGATTCATGCTAGTTTTACCATCATTGCTTTTGAACCATCAATGCAGTAGCCAGCACATGTAAAATGTAAATAATGTCTTAGTATCATAATAAAAATTGTGGTTGTTGCAACCCCCTAGAATTTTCTCTGAGGTCCCTGAGAGATCTGTGGACCATTCGTTGAAAACCACTGATCTAATACTATACCATACTATATCATTATAGTGTAACCATACTAAATTACTTTTATCTGCACTTTGACTAAATGATGAGAAGAAACTTACACTACTTACAGAAAGGAGACTGCATACTAGACCAGATATTGATAGTCAGATAAACCTAAATTTGAATTCTCATCCTGTGACTTAGTAGATCTACAACTGTAGGTAAATTATTAAATCCTGTTTGTTGCTTTTCCCTTATCTCTGAAACTAATTTGGGGGGGATAGTGTATGACTAAAATAAGACCACATACACACAATACCTGGCATATGGAAAATGCCTGATAAATAAGAGTTTCTATTATTTTTGTTGTTTCCAACAAGGCATATGATTAATGGCATCACATAATTTTTTTATCCTTCTACCTCAGATTTACTAAAATCAATTATAGATGAATGTAGCTTTCAGTAAAAGAGCCAATTTTAACATATGGGCCATGACAGGTGATTCATTCTAAAGATAATAGCACTGGAGAATTAATGCAGTTAGGATTATGGTAGTCAACTGTTTTGAAAATAAGAATATGATTGTATTCCATCATTGCCCTTTTTTGTGTGTGTGCATCATTTCAATAATTGTCTTTCATGTATGAGTCATTTTGATCCAAGTCAGAGTACAATGCCACAGGAGTTAGTAGAGCTAATTAGCATGTCTGACACCTCAAAAGAATAATAAAAGAAATGGGCACTTGTTTCTCATTTTAGGAAAGTTTTTCACATATAAAAATGATTCAACTGTTGAAAGAATTCAAGGAAAATTGAATTTTTATCTTTGTCCTATATAAGATTCTAAAGTGTGAAAATGAAAACAGTACCCATATATCAAGATTGGGCTTCCATTCTGTTTAGACTTATTTCAGTTGTTATTAGCATTAAAATAAGATTGCAGGAAGAGATAAAGAATGTTTGAAGCTACAGTGTAAAGGCGATTAACTTTGGAGCCAGGCTGGATTCCTGTTCTAGTTCTGCTCCTTGATCTAAGTGTAACTCTGGATAGTTCTTTAACTCCCCTGAATCCTGATTTCCTCAACTGTAGGAGAATCGTAATATAATCACCTTATGGTGGTTCCGAGGAATTAGATGAGATAAACTATTTAAAGTGAATAACATCTTCATGTGAAAAAAGTGTTCAGTGAACAGTAATTTCTTTTCTGCTTTTTATTGAGGCTGCAACACCATTTCAATAAGACTGGTTGATTTGGTCAACTCAACAAACAGGTATCTCAAATAAAGATCTTGCCTGACCAGGTGGTGGCACAGTGGATAGAGCGTCAGACTGGGATGCTGAGGACCCAGGTTCGAGACCCCGAGGTTGCCAGCTTGAGCGCGGGCTCATCTGGTTTGAGTAAAAAGTTCACTAGCTCAGACCCAAGGTCTCTGGCTTAAGCAAGGGGTTACTTGGTCTGCTGAAGGCCTGTGGTCAAGGCACATATGAGAAAACAATCAATGAACAACTAAGATGTCGCAATGTGCAACAAAAAACTAATGATTGATGCTTCTCATCTCTCTGTTCCTGTCTGTCTGCCCCTGTGTATCCCTCACTCTGACTCTCTCTCTGTCTCTGTAAAAAAAAAAAAAAAATATATATATATATATATATATATATATAAAGATCTTAACAAAACACAATAAAAATAGCTGTTTTCTCTATAGACTTACAGAAATATAGAACTGAATGATTAAGATTTTTCATTTAAAATAATTTACATTAGCCATGCCTTTGAACATTATTAGGGGCAATCAAAGCAGCATGATAATATCACCAAATTTAACATTATAACCTGCTCCATTCCCAAAGCTTGCTCCTGCCTTGCTCTGCATTCCCATATGTCCATTTTCATTACTATTTTTATGTATCATCCTACTTATTAAAATGTTTATTGTTTATTCTTTCCTGCTAGAATGTAACTTCCTCAAGGAAAGAGGTCTTGGTTATTATGTTAAGAAGTGTCTTAGTATTTTGACTGAAATATGTAGAACAGGATTATTGCTTTAAGCCAGGTTAGGCTGTTATATAACAAAGTAACATAAACTTAGTAGTTTATTTTTTGAAAAAGCTTACTTCTTATGGTTCTGGAGGCTGGATGTTACATATGTGGTAGTGGGAGCCGACATGACCAGGCTCTGTTCCCAGATTGCAAATGGCTGGGGTTTTTTGTTTGTTTGTTTTATCTTCAATGGCTAATAATAGAACTCCTTCAGATCTCTTTTATAAGGGCACTGATTACGTTTATGAGGGCTCTACCTTCATGACCAAATCACTTCCCAAAAGTCCCATCCATCTCCTACTAGCATCACAGTGTGCATTAGGATTTCAACAAATGAATTTGGGAGAGGGGGCAAAATCATTCAGTCAAAAACAATGTCTATTTCATTGTAAATTAACAAAAATATTCATTCACTATTATAAGAAAAAATACTATAAAATATTATTCCAAAGATAATAATAAATAAAACATTTTCCAACAATGATAATAAAAGCTGTAATTTATTGCATCTTAATAAATTTATACTGAGAATCAACAGTTCTGAATACATAGTCTGTGTGAGGCACTATGCTTAACAGATATTGACTCATCTGATATAGAGTACTGTATAACAAGAAGGTAACAGAGTAAATCTATAACATAAAATCTTGTAAAAATTTTATGAGCTTCTATTTGGGAAGAGCATCCAAGTGAGGCATATTGAAGTTAAATTAATCTGGTAAATTTATATCACTATAGGTATAAATTCAGATTATAATTGGGACTTAATCCACTGTTGTCTGCTAGACTCTATCTCTATCCACCCTCAGGGTGACATTATATGCCTTGAGGCACATTGCCTGTACTGGAGAAGGTCTCATTTTAACAATGTGCAGAAGAGTTTTTGGCCTCATTTCATTCATTCGTTCATTAATTCTGCAAATAATTATTAAACATTTATTGAATGAGTATACTCTCTGAATGAAGGCAACAATAACAATATTCTTAACTTTTAAGAACTTGAATCTTAATGGGTAGAAAAACCATAAAACAATAAAATTGATGTAAGATAATTTTTTATATACAAGGGCAGAAACTTCAAACTCTATCAGAGGATGTTGGTCAAATAAGTTTGAAAATATGATGTATATGTTTGCTCACTTATAGTTTGCATTGGGTGTGGGGGACAGGCTGTAAGCAGGCAGGGTCCTTATAGCTTAAAGCAGGGGTCCCCAAATTTTTTCACAGGGGGCCAGTTCACTGTCCCTCAGACTGTTGGAGGGCCAGACTATAAAAAAACTATGAACAAATCCCTATGGCACACTGCACATATCTTATTTTAAAGTAAAAAAACAAAACGGGAACAAATACAATATTTAAAATAAAGAACAAGTAAATTTAAATCAACAAACTGACCAGTATTTCAATGGGAACTATGCTCCTCTCACTGACCACCAATGAAAGAGGTGCCCCTTCCGGAAGTGCGGCAGGGGCCAGATAAATGGCCTCAGGGGGCCGCATGCAACCCGCGGGCCATAGTTTGGGGACCCCTGGCTTAAAGCTTAGTTTTAAGACTAAGCCATTCTCACCCTTTTAAGGAATCCCATTATGCCTCAGATAGGTGACTTTGTATCGGAGACTTCCTCATTTGTATATTGGATTAAAGGTTTTGAAAACTACACTATAAAATGGGGCAGAGGAGCCCATGCTGGAGGAGAGCAGAGAAGGGCCATGTGGAAGAGAGGAGAAGCAGCCAAGATGACAGAGTGCTGAAGGAGAAGCCAATTTATGCAGAGTTTCTGCAGAGAGAAGGAGATGGGGAACAGAGGTGAATAAGGCTGGTGAGATAGATAGCTTTGATCCTAGGAAAACTCGGAAAAGTCAGTGTCTTTGGGAGCCCTGAATGGAAAGGGAAATGTTTTCCCACTGTGTGCATTTCTTGCCCGCCGTGTGCAAGCTAGAATTAAAGCTAATGGCCCACCAGTTCTTGGTTCTGTTGTTTCATTACCGTCTGTCCAAATCAAATGTGAACCTGCATGGCCAGGTGGCTGTGATGGTGGCCGTGGCTACTGGCTTTACAGGGGAGTAAGTTATATTTTCAGATGTCCATTTAGAAAAGAGATTCAAGTGACAATACTTAATTTCCAAATGCTAGTGAGAAGGGAGCATTTCACAAAGAGGAGACAGTATATAGTTAGGTATGCCAATATATACACATGACACTCTGACAGCCCGTAGGTAGTTCCATTTTGTTCTGTGGGGAAAGTGGGAGATCAACCTGGACAGTGATGCAAGGGTCAGATTATGAAAGACATGACGTGCCATGTAACAGAAAATCAGATTAGAAGGCTTTCAACAGACTGCCTTGCTTCTTGGATAATTCCTAAATACAAGAAAACCTGACAAGAGTATATAATTAAAGTCACTCATTTATAATAATAATTTTTAAAAGTGTTGTGTAAGAATTCAGTCATTTTTAAGCCAAGTTTAGACTGAATCAATTTACTTTAGAAAAAGAAGCTCCGCTAATTAGGTTTAGCCCTGAGGCCTATGGCAAGTTGTCAGTATGGATTTTGGTGTGAAAGGCAAGGCACTCCTTACTGTACTAGCCTATGGGAAATCTTGCCTTTGCTGACTTGCAGAAAAGTTACCAAAAGCTTCTAGAGCCTTTGGTGAACAATTAACAAGAGCAGAGATGTGATAAAAGAAGCCAATTTTATAACATGCTAACAATTTACAACTCCAGGTGTTTTTCTATGAACAGAAGTCTTAAAATATTTTTAAACCACAGAGAATACATTTGGGTAAAATCATCAGTGTACTAGGCTTCAAAACACGATCCTAAAATTTTGAAAATATTGTATAACTAAGAAGTGGATTTATTCCAAAACTTATTTATTTTAAAGATAAAAATGAGACAGTCTGCTAAAACACAGATACTCACTTTACACTTTTCATCCTTGATACTATTTCATAACATTCTGAAATGGATACTTGTCCACAAAACTGTGCAGGTGTCAGGAAGAACTTTCCCTCTCTGTCCTTGTGCTCTGTCAACCAGGTGTTCTTAATTATCCCCAGCTATAAACTTCAATCAAGTTACTCCTAGATATTGACCATTTGCTTTCCAAAGAAGCAAATGATCTATGAAAATCCTTGGCCTTAGTTATGGATGTTTTATTCTTATTGATGATGCCTTCAACATATTTCCACAATTCTTGAAGATGACTTGATTCCAGAGTATTTATATTATATTTTAACCAATTTATTAGGTTTCTTCTAGGATTGGATCTACCAGGCTTTGGCTCAATATTTGAGTTTAAATTTGTTAATATTTTACTTTGAGTAGCTCTTATTCTTCTAACCAGATTTATTTGTAATTGTTGCCTTATTTTTTTTTTCCAACTGTGGGAGTGCTACCTGAGTTCAAGGAATTTCCAGGTGACCTTATCTTACTATTCACTGCAAGGTTAGAATAAAAGGTTTCTTTTTTTATTATTTTATTTATTCATTTTAGAGAGGAGAGAGAGATAGAGAGAGAGAAGGGGGGAGGAGCTGGAAGCATCAATTCCTATATGTGTCTTGACCAGGCAAGCCCAGGGTTTCGAACCAGCAACCTCAGCATTTCCAGGTTGATGCTTTATCCACTGCGCCACCAAAGGTCAGGCCAAAACTTTTTTTATTTATTCATTTTAGAAAAGGTTTCTTTATGTCTGTTTGTTTCCACTTAAGTGCAGTTCTGAAGACAGGTAAGTTTTATTTTGTATTTAAAATAATTTAATCAAAAATGACTAAATAAGTCATTTGAAACACTTAAGAAAATTGTTTCTGAGTTAGGATTTGAGGAGAATTTCTCTGTGCAGTTGTATTTTATTCAGGTAGAGGCAACCAGAACTGAAGCACATACTTCCAGTGGGCTACCTCACTCACATTTTAAATCTCTATCACTAGAGATTCAAAACAGCTATCACTAGACCTCTTTTTTCCCTCTCATCACAGACAGTGTCTTCATTATTTAGGGCCTCTTTGAGCAGCTTGGCTTCTCACAGCGTAGAGGTATAAGGGTGGTCCATCTTCATACATGATAGCTAGCTTCCCCAGAAGGAGTATCCAAGAGATGTAGACATAGGATGAAAGGTTTCTTGTAAACTGTCTTTGAAAATTTCAAAATGTCTCTTCTAGTTCTTTCTATTGATCACCAAGTCCAGCCAGATTTAATAGAAAGAAGAAATAGATTTCATCTTTACTGCAGGAATGACATACTCATACTCAGAGGGGAATGGATGGATGTGTGATATGTGGTCTAAAAGCCTTAAAATAAATACACTGGTTAAAAGAAAAGCCATAAAACTGCTTTGTCAAGAACCTTTACTATTATAGAATAAGAAAAATAATAATAAAAGAAGTTGGATTCAGAGAGGTGTTCTCTTGTTATCTCCTTATCCATGTCATACATATAAGAACTTCTGGACACTTTGATTCTGGTTCCACATGTAAGGTGATTAGTACTAATTACTCTGTCCTAACAATAATCAAAAAGCTTTCAAACAGAGTGAAAAAACAACAATTCTTCTTGGCTCCTTAAGAGAAGTGAGAGCTCAGGAAAACCAGTGGTCTCCGAGAATGGAGGCACAGACAGATGAATACAAGGAATCACAGCTTACCAAAGTAGAGACTCACCAGCATAAACTGCCATAGGAGCCAGTACCCAGACAGAAAAACCTAAACTGTAATTGATGGAATACTGGGAGGTTAGAGTGGACAGTCCTCAGAGTTAAAAACTCCAAGGGTCCCCAGTCATAAGGGACCACAACATAATTGTGACATTACATCTAGGTATTCTACCAAGTTCCAAGAGTAAAGATCAGAGAACTATCCCCTCATGTTTCTGGCACAGAGAGGAAAAAGGAACCATTTTGAAACACACCAAATCAATCTGTTCTTAAAAACGTCTGCCCTCAGGAGAAACTAGTTAACCAGAGCATACCTATACCCGCATTATCAGAGTTAGTCCCCTTAGGGAAGGGTAATACCCAACTCCAAACTACTCTAGAAATCCCATTCCATCTAAGGTGAGAAAACATGAGAAATATGTGACGTTCAAAGTCGGGAGTTATAAACTCACTAAAAAACTGATACTAAATCATAGGCTGTTAAAATGCTTAGCCTCCCTCATTTCACACCATAATACTACAGTCCTATTTACAGCAGTTTCCTTTACCCAGTGTATTATGTCCAGCTATCAAAATAATAAAGTAAAATCTCAACTCATACAAAATAAAAAAAGGAATATTGGAATTATCAGACTAGAGATTTAAAACAGCTATCACTAATAACATTTCCCATTAGGACTCTAATGGATAAAGTAGACAGCATACAAGAATAGATGGGCACTTTAAGCAGAGAGCTGAAAATTCTAAGAGAAAAACAAAAAGAAATAATAGAAAGAAAACTGTTATATCCCAATTCAGTGACAAAGAAACAGAATCTGCCACACTGAGATTGTCGAATTAGTCTTTATTACAGAAGCCAGTGACCATAAGTGGACTAGTGTCCCAAAGAACTTGTAGCCCTGAGCACAGTCAGGGGTAAGTTTTTAAAGACAAAATCTACATCCTGGTTAGGGGAGGGAGTGGAGGGGGCACCTAGTGAAGCATGTTACAAAAGCAGAAAAACAAACTCATTAATTTTGCTGAACTTTTGCAAAGTTCATCTATAGAAGCAATTTGGGGAGGACCATCCTGAGGATTAAGGACTCTGGACACATCTGCAATCTTGCAAAACCAGCTCTGGGGTTAAGGGTAAGGGTTCTTAAAAAAACAAGTTCTGGGGTTATTTCGAGTTCAAGATGGCAGTCAGATGCTAAAATGGAGTTATTTATGCTAAGAGCCTTGCTTCAAAATCAGTAATAGAAATAAAGAATGCTTTTGAGAGACTTACTAATAGACTGGAGTTGGCTGAGGAAAGACTCTCTCTGAGAATATACTATCAATTTTAAAAACTGAAAAGTAAATACTGAAACACTATACTGAGGCATATCATTTTCAAACTATAGAAAAGCAAAGATAAAGATCCTGAAATAAGCTGGGGTGGGGGGAAAGTCTACCCGCTAGAGGAACAAAGCTAGTACTCTATTACTCCTAAGAAATCACGACAGTAAGAAAAAAATAGCATGAAATATTTATAGTGTTGAGAGAAAGAAAACTTTCAACTCCAAATTATTTTCTTTGTAAAATTTTCCTTCGAAAGTGAGTAGAAAATAAATAAAAGCTTTCTTTGACAATTAAAAATGAGAGACTCCTTTGCCAGTAGATCTGCTTTGCAAGAAATGAATTTAAGACATTCTTTAGAAAGAAGGAAAATGACATGTCAGAAATTGAGATTTACATAAAGAAAAGATGAGCATCAAAGAAGAAATAACTGAAAGCAAACCGAAAACATTTACTTTCTTATTCTTAATTGATTTGATAACCATTTGCTCAAAATAATAGCAACAATGTATTTGATTATGCATGCTTATGTATTAAAATTCCATAAGTTCTTAAATCAAGGTAGCAGCTGTATTGTTAAGAAATGAAAAAGCAAATTAAAGTTAGAGTAACATATGAATCAATATAATGAGTATAAAATAATTCATGTTAATAAAATTTTTAAAAATATAAGATTCAGAAAAGCCAACATAATATTGAAGAACAAATTGGAATAGTTAATTAACCTACTTTAAGACTTACTATAAAGGTACAGTAATTAAGATGGCATGGTATTGAAAGAATAGACAGATCAGTGGAACAGAATAGAGTGATCAGAAATAGAGCAATACAAATAAAATCAATTGTTCTTTGAAAAAAGAGCAAAATCAGTTTAATGAAGAAAGTGGATAGTTTTTTTTTCAACAAATGGTGCTAGAACTAGGCGGACACATGCAAAACAATATATCTATACAGGCACATTATATTTTTCACAAAAATATTAACTCAAAATGAATAATAGGCCTAAAGTTAAAACTCAAAACTAGAACACTCCTAGAAAAACCACAGAAGAAAATCTAGGTGACCTTGGGCTTGGTGATGACATTTTAGATATTACATCAAAAGCACAAAACATGAAAAAACTGGGTAATTTGGAGTTACATAACTAATATTTTAAAATTGTGCTCTGTGACAGACAATGTTAAAAGAATAAAAGCATAAGCTAAAGATCTGAGGAAAATCTTATGGAAAACCCATAGAATGTACAACACAAACACTTAACTCAAGGGTTAATTATGGACTTACATTAATAATAATGTGTCAGTACTTCTCTTTAATTGTAAAGATGTAGTACACTAATGCAAGGCATTAATAATAGGGAAATTGTATTATGGTAGGTAAGGGGTTATATGGGAACTCTGTACTTTCCACAACATTTTACTATAAACCTCTAAGTGCTCTAAAAAGTAGAATCAATTATTTATTGAGAAGACATCACTAACAAACAAGTAATTAGAATATTAATGAACTTTTTATTAAGTTATGCATATATTTCTAAATAACCCATTGATGAAAAAAATAGAGTAGGCTTGAAAACTAAAAATATTTTGAAATAAAATTAAAGTTCACATGTCATAATTTTAGCAATGAGGCTCAGTGTGTACAGAAAAATATATAATCATATATTAATATACCTGTATTGAAAAGAATAAAAACCTAAAAGTCAATTACCTAAGCTTCCATATGTAGAATCCTGTAAAAATTCAGAATTAAAGAGTGAAATGATAAACATAGGCATAGAAAACAAGCAAAATAGAATTTATATCCATATTAAATTATTTCTTAAAATATGTTTATTGTTTTAACATTTAAAAAATTATGAGTCTGCACAAAGTTTGTACCTGTATCAATTTGATAAACATCTTTTGCCCCTACCTGGTACCTCACAAAGAACCTTCCTCATGCAATTCCAGTAACACCAGAGGCTCTTTCAGTGACTGAGCCTAACAGGCAGCTGGCAGGAAGAGGCGAATCTCTGGATGCCTTGGGTCTTTTGCAGACCTGACCCTGGGCACAGTGCTGGTGGAAGCCAGCCTGGATGCACAGCTTGGTCCTTCCCACACACACCTAAGCTCAGCAGAGGGAGCCACCAACTGTGGCTCACTTTGTAACTTCAAACAGGCTGCCCAGGGCTAATCACAGGCAGCATCTGACATGGGCCGGCACCAGAGTCCCTCCCAAGAAGCATCAAAATTAACATGTACAGTGGCTAGCTTTAAAAAAACATGAGAACAGGATCCAATTAACTATACATGCAGCATATCCAAAGGGAGATCTTGGCAGGCACCAAACCCTGATGAGGTGAATTCTGCTACAAGTTGACAAAACCTGCACAGGAACTTGTATACCATGGTCATGGGAGAAACTCACAGTAAGCCAGCCTGAGGGTCGACCTCATGCACAAATGGGCCAATAGCAATCAAAACTCAATTTCTACAGAAGGACTCATAACTGACACAGGGACATTCCTGGAGCACAAAGCTCAGGTTATCAAAGAGACTGTCACTGGGTCCTGTGGGACACATATTACTACATAAGGCCACCCAACCCAAGACTCGGAGGCATAGGAGAACTACTTAAAATACAGAAACAACACAATGAGGCAGCCAAAAGGGAAAGACAAAGAAACATGCCACAAAAGACAGAACAGGACAAATCCCCAGAAAGAGAGCTAAATGAAATTGAGGAAAGCAATCTACCAGATAAAAAGTTTGATAAAATGGTTATAAAAATGATCAAGGAACTTAATGAAAACTTCAACAGCATGAAAAAGGATACAGAAGCTATAAGAAATAAGTCAGAATTGAAGAATACAATGTCTGAAATGAACGAAACACTAAAAGGAATAAATAGGTTAAATGAAGGAGAGAATAGAATGTGTAATTTGGAAGACAAAGTAGCATAAAACATCCAATTAGAGAAACAACAACAAAAAATAATTTTTAAAAATGAGGATAGTTTAAGGGACCTTTAAAGAATCATGAAGCATAACAACATCCATACCATAGGTGTATCAGAAGAAGAAGAAGAGAGAGAGCAAGGGATTGAGAACCTATTTGAAAAAATAGTAACTTAAAACTCCCCTAAGCTGGTGAAGGAAAAAGACAAACATGTCCAGGAAACATAAAGAGTTCCAAACGAGATGAATCTAAAGAGATCCACACCAAGACACATCACAATTAAAATGGCAAAGGTTAAAGAGAGGATCAGAAAAGAATCAAGAGAAAGACAGTTACCTACAAGAAAGCTCCGATGAGACTATCAGCTGATATCTCAACAGAAACATTTCAGGCCAGAACTAACTGGCATGGAATATTCAAAGTGATGAAAAGCAAGTACTTATAACCAAGATTACTGTGCCCTGAAAGGCTATTATTTAAAATTGAAGGAAAGATAAATGGATTCCCAGACAAGACAAAGCTAAAGGAGTTCATTACCACCAAAACAGTATTATAAAAAATTGTAAAAGGAGTTTCTTTAAAAAAAAGGGGGGGGGGAAGCATAGTTATGAAGAATAATGGCAATAAATTTGTACCTATCTATAATCACTTTAAATGTAATTGACTTAAATGTTTCAAGCTATCATCAATATATCAACAAACAGCATTGGCAAGGATGTGGAGATAAGGGATGCATCATGTACTTTTGTTGAGAAAGCAGGCTGGTTCAGCTACTATGGGAAACAGTTTGGAAGTTACTAAAAAAAAATTAATAATGGAACTGCTTTATAACCCAGTGATTCCACTCCTGGATATGTATCCAGAGAAACTGAAAACAGTAACTCAAAAGAATATATGTACCCCTATGTTCATTGCAGGGTTATTTACAATAGCCAAGTGCTGATCAAATAAGTTTGTAAAATATGATTTTATATAACATTTTCTCACTTATAGCTTGCATTGGGGGCTGGGCAGCACCAGGTATATGTGATCTGTGAAATTGCAAATTACCTTCCTGCTTGGGAAGGGCCATTGTTTTGCTAATATTTTGCTGGAGGAGAGATTTTCACGCCAGAAAGTTTTGAAAAGACTGAGAGAAGAGGCAGAAAGAAGCCATGTTTGCAGAGTGCTGAAGAAAGAAGCCATGTTGGCTGAGAAGTGAGAAGGTGTGCAGTTGGGGAGCCAGAGTTGAGGGGCTCAGTGAGCTCCACTGATACTGATGGGGCCTTTGATTCTAGGAGAAACCAGAGAAGGTTCTCCTGGTTGTGGAACCAAAGAATGTGTCAATGGCTTTGGGAGCCCTGTGTGTTTGCTCATCAGCTGGTGCAAGACTTTAATAAAGGAATGGCCCACCAATTTTTGACTCCATTGTTTCTTTATCATTTTCCCAAATTCAAAGGGAACCTGTGTGTGAATGGCCATGCGGTGGCTCTTGGCCTTATACCAAGCTATGAATTAAACCCAAGTTTCCATCAGTAGACAGCTGGATAAAACATTCATATATATCTGGCACATATATACAATGGAATATTACTTGGCCATAAAGAAGAACAAAGTCTTACTACTGTGACAGCATGGATGGACCTAGAAGGAATGATGCTAAGTGAAATCAGAGAAAGACAAATACCATATGATTTCACTTATATGTGGAATCTAAAGAACAATATAAATGAACTAACTAAAGAGAAACTCATAGGTACAAAGAGCAGATTAATGTTTACCAGAGGGGAAGGTGGTTGGGAGACTGGGTGAAAAAGGTGAAGGATTAGGAAGGACTGGGAAGACTGTTGGTTACAAAACAGTCATGGGGATATAAAGTAGAGCATAAAAAATATAGTCAATAGTATTGTCTAACCACTATGCTATACACATGAAACTAATACAAAATAATATTGAATATAAATATTGACAAATATTTTAAAAATAAATAAAAGGCAGTATATAAAACATAAAAAATGAGTTTATAAAAAATAATCAAGATAAAAAAGAAGAGGCGTCCTTGGCTGGTGGCTTAGTGGATAGAGCATCAGCCCACAGTATGGACATCCCAGGTTCAACCCCCAGTCAGGGCACACATGAGAAGCGACCATCTGCATCTCTCCCTTTCCTCTCCCCCCTTCTCTCCCTCTTCCCATCCTGCAGCCAATGGCTCAGTTGGTTCAAGTGTCAGCTTTGGCGCTGAGGATAGCTTGGCTGATTCAAACATCGGCCTCAGACAGGAGTTGCTGCATGGATCCTGGTCTGTCTCACTATCTCCCTTCCTTTCACTTAAAGAAAAAAAAAAAAGAAGAGGCAAAATACAGGAAGAAAATAATTTGATAAAATAGAAATCTTATTTATTATAAAATTTGTGGCAAATAAAGATTAAGACATTTATTTAATCTGAATAGCAATAGTACTTACAAAGTATCTACAGCTAATGTACATATATTTATTTAAAGATTCTACCTCAACATTTGATGAGCTATGTCCTTAAACAGCAGTTCTCCTTATTGTATTAAATAACATAGCCAGTGCTATAAGACAAGCAAAAAGAAGAGAAAAAAAAACATACTGCTTAAAAATAAAAGACCAGTATTTGCTGAAGATATGACTATGTAATTCTTAACTTCAAAGAAATCTACAGAAAATTTTCAAACTGAACAAATAATTTAAAAAGACATTTGCTTATAGCCAAGATAGAGTTGCAGAAGTCAAATTTACCCTGCCATGTGAAAGAAACAAAATTAAAAAAGAAAACATTTAAAATACAATACTAATAATGTGGTAATGAAAAATATTATAATTGGGCTCTGGTTGTTTGGCTCAGTGGTAGAGCATTAGCCTGGTGTGCAGCTGGTCCAGGTTCACTTTCCTGGTCAGGGCACACAGGAGAAGCGACCATCTACGTTTCTACTTCTACCCCTTCCCTTCCCCTCTCACTCTCTTTTTCCCTTTTGCTGCAATGGCTTGATTGGTTCGAGTGCATTGACCTGGGTGCTGAGCATGGCTCCATGGAGCCTCCATTTCAGGCACTAAAAATAACTTGGTTATGAGCATGGCCTTAGATGGGCAGAGCATTGGCCCTAAATGGAGTTCGCTGTGTGGATCCTGGTGAGGGCGCTTGTGGGAATCTGTCTATCTCCCCTTCTCTCACTTGGAAAAATAATAATAATAATTTATAAGCTGGTTGTCATTCAAATTAAAATCTTCTGCTCTGTGAAAAATAAGAATTTTGAAAACACTGGGTATCAGATAATAAAAGGTGATTTCTTAGCGATGGAAAACAAACTAGGTAAGTTCTAGTTTAATGATTGTTTCAGTTTACTTCACTGAGGGAATTTTCAGTCCTTTGAAGGGAGGGTTCAAGTGGAGCCTAAATATCTCTATGAGTTGATTAATTGCTGAGAGATGAGATCAGGGATGCTAGAATTTGTAGAACTGAATTAGAGGGGAGCAAGATCTCCCTGACTATCCATCAGCACACTGATGATCATATGCCTGAAAGAAAACTACTCAACGCTAGGAAAATAATCACCCCAAAAGTTAAAAGAAACAGGACCCACCTTTTCTACAGGGCTAAGAATGGTACTGGTTCCCACTGAACAGCCAGGAAAACCTGAGGATTCACAGGTCATTAGGTAGAGTCTTTTTTGGTCCCTCAATAATAGGGAACAATTAGAAACTGACTGCTAACTTCTCTAATTCTAACACATTTTAACAACAAGATGTGAAAGAATCAATGTTTCCAAGTGATTTATCTGTATCACAGAAAAGTGCTCAGAATATTTTACAGGAATAGAAAATTATCCAGCATCAAACAAGGTAAACATAATGATATTTGAAGTCTGTATGATTTATTGACTATATCAGCAAAGTCCAGTGTTCTCTGTGACTAGTAATGAGTGCCCTGTAATAAATGGAGACTCCACACCTGTGGGACACAAGAACTAGGGAGAACATATAGAAAGAGATCCAGAAAAAATCCCCAGAGAAGCCATTAGCTCACCGGTGCTTTAGTGAGAAAGCTCTGGCTACTAATACCAGAATCAAACTTCCTAGTCTTCAAATTATATTGTATATAAATATGTATAATAAAAGGAATATAGTATTTATTTCAGTGAGTAGAATGTAGTCATTCTCAACACATCCTTTTGACATTTTCACAATTATCAAAATAAAATAATTCCTTATGCCTTAATGTATTTAGATAATATTTTTGTTTTAAATCCTGCTGTGCATTAGGCCCACTGAAAAGTCAGGAAATAATGTGGAGAATAAGAAAAACAGGGTACCTGGTTCTCATGAAACCTACACTCTATTGGAGAAGACTGATATTAACATAGATCACAGATATTTAACTGAATATTATATAAAAATATAAAACCTTTCATTACATCAGCATAGAGACTTAAGACATTGATGAGATACAGATACAGTGATTGGCAGAACTTTGTTATCTTTATAACCAAGCTCATAGAAATACAGTAGGCAGCAGCAGGGCAGCCCTGCGGAGAAAGTCATCTTAATGCACATGTACTTATCTGTATATATCACAGGCAACAAATTCAGTTACAATAATGTAAACCAGCAATGGGTTAGCTTTAAAAAATAATAAAATAAATAAAGCTAAACAGCTGTCAGTCATTATTATCCTTAGAGAGAACTATCTAACAACACCAAAAAAAAAAAAAAGTTATATTGGGGCATGGCTATTACATGTAATTCTACTTTTTTATATGCTGAAACACCTGCTTGAAAAGAAGTAGTTTCTGAGCTGATACTTTTTCCACCAAGGATATAAACAACAGTTTGTTAATTCCTTTCTATAGAAACAAGAAAGGCACAGCAAGAAGAATGTTACCATCATTTAATTCTGTTACAATGTTAGTGAAATAAAACCTCTGCCACTATAACTGAGTAGTGGTTAGAGGTTATTTTCTAAAAATTCTTTTAAAGGCAAGTAACATGTGATGAGAACTTGAACATTTTACTATGCCTATTATGTTTAGAAAGGAAACTAAATGCTTCAAGGTTGTTATATTTTTCCATTCTTTAAGCAGACTAAATTAGTGCATCCCATTCCCCCTGAGAGTGTGGAGGTTACATTGCACTCTATGATTGCTTCCAAGAGGCACTTCCCCTTCTTGATTTGGATTTTTATTTCTTGTCATTATGTGGTTTGAAAGCTTGTTGCCATAGGCATGAAATCTTTACTAGTTCTTAGCTTTCTTTTCCAACACTCTCATAACAGACTGGTAAATTACACCAACATTTTGACACATTTTGCTCCATTTCCCTGATAAAAATCTTTATGTTGCATTATCTCTTATACCAGTACTGGAGACCCTGTCCAAGTCTTACTACAAATGTATCACAGTGTGATAAAGCCTTGCCACAATTTTGACCAAACAAAGCAACTTCGAAGACTACCAATTTGGTCTACTACTTTAAGGAGAATGAGATAGATTTAGTGAATAGAAGCTGTAGTAAAGAAGGTAAAAATCTAGGTAATAATAAAAACTGATTTACAGCAGATATAAATAAAAATAACAAAAATTACTTAATTTCACTTAAAATTGCACTTATAAAGACTCAATAGGACATGTAGAACCTTATGATCTAAAATGTATGACTGGGAGTGACTAACATACAGATAAAAGATAATTTATTATATTAACTTTCGGAAATCATGCTGGTACTAAAAAATAAGAAGTTGAATCTCTCCTTTGTCTGTTGTAATTTGACAAGGATGACATTATTTAAGCTTGTTTGGGATGTTAAGGCAAAAAGTAAATTTAATTCCCCAAATCCCTCTTCTGAAAATACCCAAATCAGCAGCTTTTGTCACTCTTTGAGGGGATACAACCTGAAAAATATTAAAGAACCTATAGATTAAAAAAAAATCAGTGGAAACAGAGATAGTGAATATAGTCAAATCAGAATCAATGAGTAAACTTGGAGGACATTATGTTAAGTAAAATAATCCAGATGCAGAAAACTAAATACTGCATGATCTCACTTGTATGTGGAATCAGTAATAGTCAAACTCTTAGGAGCAGAGAATAGAATAGTGGTTGCCAGGGGTTGCTGGGATGAGGAAATAAGATGTTGGTTAAGGGTACAAAGATTCAGTAACCCAAGGTAAGTAAGTTCTGAAGAGCCAATGCAGAGCAGTGTGACTATAGTTAACAATACTGAATTGTATACTTGAAATTTGCAAGGATAAATCTTAAGCATTCTTAGCACATCTACACACACACACAGAAAAAACAGTAACAACATAAGGTGATGTACAGTGTGTCCATAAAGTCATGGTGCACTTTTGACCGGTCACAGGAAAGAAACAAAAGACGATAGAAATGTGAAATCTGCACCAAATAAAAGGAATACTCTCCCAGTTTCATACCTATTCAGTGCAGTTTGATGTGGGCTCCCGCTCACATTTTTTAGGGCTCCTTAGGTAGCTATCCCGTATAGCCTCTACAGACTCATCACTGACTGATAGCCTACCAAAACGGGGTTTCTCCACCAAACTGCTGGTTTCCTTCAACTGCTTATCCCACCGAGTAATGTTATTCCAATGTGGTAGCACTTCGTTATAAACGTGCTAATATTCACGTTGCAGTTTGGTCATGGATTCGAATTTAGTGAGCCACAGAACACACTGAACTTTCCTCTGTACCGTCCACATCTCAACTTGCATGGCCGTGGGCTGCTCCACTGTATACACGGTGTTATGTCATCTGCGCATGTGCATACACTGCCACATCATCCTACAGAAACCTGGTAGGGTTTTCCTTTCATTTGGTGCAGATTTCATATTTCTATCATCTTTTGTTGCTTTCCTGTGACCAGTCAAAAGTGCACCATGAATTTATGGACACACTGTATATGTTAGCTTGTGGTGATCATTTCACCATGTATAAACATATCAAAACATCAAGTTATACACCTTAAATATACACAGATTTTCTTTGTCAGTTATACCTCAGTATCATGTGAAGAAATGAAAAAGTACTATTAGAGTAGCCACCTAAGAGAAGCTACTGAATTAGTTGGAATTGGTGACGTCTATTCCAGATTGTTTCCCTATTGTCATGGGAGCATGTATTTTTATACTACAGAGGTTTCAGGTTAATTAATGCAAATTTAATACCTATTCTGCATTGATATTAGGAAAAGTTTACTTGATAAATGGCCAGTGGCATTGTACTGGGGAATGAGTAAGTAAAGAGAAAGCATAAAATGTTTAAAAAAAAAAAAGTATCAATCATTATTGCATAGTGCAGGGAAAAAAAATCAATCTTTATAAACAAAGAGACTGAGAATTACAGAGTGAAGGGTTCCTAGTTGTGCTTAACAGTATCAGAATATGAATCAGCAGGGCCACATTCACAAAATTGTATGTTTTGTTAACCCATGAGATTGTCAAATCTCCAGATTCTATGACAGTTTTGTTTGTTTAATTCAAAAAGCAGTCAAACTCTCTCAAGTTGATGCTATATCTAAGGAGATGTTTATATAATAGCAAATGGAAAAAACTGGTTTATTTTTCCAGTATTAAAGTTCTGAATTGAGTCTTCTCTGAAAAGTTTGCTCATTCATTAAAATCTCAACATGAATTGAGACTGACAGTAAGAAAGATGTTAGTGTTTTGCCTCCCTAACAAATCGTTTTCAGTGAATAAGATAGTTAAAGTAACTTATTCTGGAAACACTGAATGGATTAGAAAAGTCAGTTATTTGAACATCGTGCTTCTCCAGAGTCCGCTGAAGCAGGCCCACATGCAATGCTCAAATGCACGTCTCAGATACTAGGGATTCTGTAGTCTGTATAACCCTGGAACATAGGAATGTTTATGACCATTTTTAGATTTGCAAAATGGGGCACTAAAAGCCAGTGCTTCCTCCAAAGTTACACAGCTAGTAAATGGCACTCTCTCTGACAAAAACAGAAGTTTAAAATGGAAGCTGGAGTCCAGATACTGCAATTACTGCTACCTGTACATATGGCTTCAAATAAATCATTAAAATCTGTGAACCTCAGTTTAACTATATAAAGCAAGATTATTGCAACAAATGTATTTCAAATACAAGATACTATAAAATGTGTTCACATGAAATTTATTGTACACTCTATTAATATATAATGCTTTATACTTGGATAAATACCATTACCCTCTACTTCTATCCAAAAAATTTATTTAAATAATGAGCATGTCTTGCTAGTTTAAATATTCCATCTTAAATATATTGTCAAGTTAAATCGTATTGTAAACTTCACTACACACACACACACACACACACACACACACACACATGTTGCTTTTAATTGAAAAATAATTTACAATCTTTACTTGATGTTTCTTTATTTAGATAACACTTATATACAACTTAACAAGGTCCAAGCATTATTGTAATAATTCACAAATAGTAATTTAATTCTTAGAACAAGCCTATGAGATAATGTTATTTTCTCCATTATGGAAATGGTGACATGAGGTATAGAGAGTTAAATAACTTGCTCAGGTTCCCATGGTCAGAGAGTGGCAGAGCCAGTATTCCGATCCTGTAAATCTCATTCCAAATTCTCACTGTTGACAACTTTGTTAGGAAACTTCTAAAATCACACTTTTCCAGTAGAAGTAACAACATTTTATCAGACTTGTAGCACAATTTACCTGCATACACTTTACTGCATCCGGTACAAAATGACAGAGTACAAAACAGGTAAATTCGTGGCAACTATGAATTCAGCTTTTTACCATGTACTCTTTGAAGGGGAAATTCCTGATGCAAACATTTCTTCTCTTCTCCTATTTGCTGTGTACAAATTATTATACAGTACCATTGTTTTATCAGTACTTGAGGACTACCAATGGTTTGATGAGCTTCTTTATGGAAGCTGCTTCTCATGTGGTTATGCCCTTTACTTTCTATTCTTGCCAAACTATTAAACAACACAACTTTTTTATATTTCCATAGTGTTCCACCAACCATCTACTATTCTCCTTACCAAAATGTGGAAATATAAATACTTTCTTTTTTTCGCTTTTGCATCTAATTTGATTCTTTTATTTTAAATCTATAAGAAATAATATGAATCTCATGTCAACTGCCTAATATTCAGAGAGCTTTTGAAATTGGTTGACATTGAGCAATAGTAGTTACATCTTTGAATCCTCATTCTGCTTCAGTTAAAAAAAAAACAACAAAAAGTAATCATGCTAAATTGCTATAATTCACCAAATCTTCCTTTCAATGTTAATATGTAAAGAGAAGAAGATACCTTTAGGAAAGTTGGTTATGACAACTGAAGTAAAGGGAAGAAGAATTTTAGAGAATAAAACAAATACAATGAAATCTATAGTTTTGGGGGGTGAAATAATCAGATCTCAATGGCAAGATGTGATTATTGATGTAACATAGGCAATACTGTCATATATAATTTGTTGATATGTTGATAAATCAATGTCATTTATGCCTCTCGGAAAGATTCGTAATGGCTTCACTGTTTCATAGGCTAAAAATTTAGACCAAACAGACTTTAAATCTAATATCTGGAGAAAGATGATTATGATCTGACAATTGCTTTCAAAACTATAGCCACTTTTAAAAGAAAGTTTAACAAAGCTCAAAAACAGACATTTTCCTTTAGTTTTATTGCTGGTGCTAGAGGAACAATTACCCCATCATATAAATTATATGATCTGTCTTCCATGATTTCTGCATTCAGAGGTTGATGCTCAAGAGAGAATTCATATAACAATTAACTCACATGAAGAATAGGCACTTTTAAATTTTATTGTGAATTTATCCCATGATAGTATGCCAGTAATCATGCAATTTAAAATTAATTCTGGCTTTTATACTCATGTTTTATTTAGCTTAACACTAAATTCTCAGAGATGATAGTAAACAATTAGGCTTTAACTTTGATAAGGCATTATTAAGAATGTTTTGCCAAGAAGTAACAACTTATTATCAAGAAAATATTTAGAGAGCCTGACCAGGTGGTGGCATAATGGATAGAGAGTGTCCACCTAGGACACAGAAGACTCAGGTTTGAAACTCTGAGGTTGTGGTCTTGAAGCTCAAGATCGCTAGTCAAGCTGGAGTCCCCATGTCAAGTCACATATAAGAAATCAATCAATGAACAACTTAAGTACGGCAAAAACAAGATGATGCTTTTCATCTCTCCTTTCCTGTCTGTCTGTCCCTCTCTCTCTGTCTCCCTCTCTCTGTCTCACGGAAAAAAAAATACAGAGTTACCTATGTGTATGTTCTTCTATTTATATTTTGAATTATTTTAAAGAAGTCAGTCATTAGATATTAATGCTAATTATGCCTTAGAGAAATGTCAAAAACAATTAAATGATTTCCAGTTGGATTATAAGTAAATATGGTATGCAAGTATTTAAAAAAATTGTAACTGACAGCCTGACCTGTGGTGGCGCAGTGGGATAAAGCATCAACTTGGAACACTGAGGTCGCCTGTTTGATAACCTGGGCTTGCCTGGTCAAGGCACATATGGAAGTTGATGCTTCCTGCTCCTCCCCTTTCTTTCTCTCTCTCTCTCTCTCTCTCTCTCTCTCTCTCTCTCTCTCTCTCCTTTCTGAAAATTGAATAAATAAAATCTTAAAAAAACAAACAAACAGTGGTAGAGCATCGGCCTGGTGTGCAGGAGTCCGGGTTCGATTCCTGGCCAGGGTACACAGGAGAAGCATCCATCTGCTTCTCCACCCCTCCCCCTCTCCTTCCTCTCTGTCTCTCTCTTCCCCTCCTGCAGCCGAGGCTCCATTGGAGCCAAGTTGGCCCAGGTGCTGAGGATGGCTCCTTGGCCTCTGCCCCAGGCGCTGGAGTGGCTCTGGTCGCAACAGAGCTACGTCCCAGATGGGCAGAGCATCGCCCCCTGGTGGGCAGGCCAGGTGGATCCTGGTCAGGTGCATGCGGGAGTCTGTCTGACTGCCTCCCGGTTTCCAACTTCAAAAAAATACAAAAAAAAAAGAGAGAAGAAGAAGCATGCACAGCAATGTTTTTAAAAAAATTATAACTGACAGATTATAATAGCAGACATGCATTATCTATTTATGTACAGTCAGAGTATGATATATCAAATGATGTCCATCCCAAGAAGTACAGGACAAAGGTACATATTCTTGGAGCATATATTGAATTCTCAGAGTTTAATTAAATATCTAGGGGTAGGGTAAGGTATATTATTACTAGAGTAAGGTGAAAAATGTGTTTTGTTTTGTTTTCTTTTGTTGTCAAATCTTAACTTTGAGACAAAGTTTAATAAAAGTTTGTATATGGGGAGAACTTAGTTTATGACTATTGTGACTCTACTGTTATTCGGTGATTTAATAAGACCTACTTGAATCTTGCCTTTGTCACATATCTGAGTGGCTGGTCAAATTTCTTAATTCTATGTAACTCAATCACATCATCAGATCCCAGTGATTAATAGGTTAGTAAATATTAAAAGAAGATGTATGTGAAAGTAGCTGACATATGCACTCATTAAAATTATAGTTTTGCTGAATCAACATAGCTGAGGTCAGAAATGTTTCTCTGTCTTTTTCTCTTATTCTATGATCTAGTAGTATAAAGTCTGGGTTTTTGAGAACAAACGAACAAATGACAACAAAATAAACCTCGTGCTTATTTGATACAATGACATAATAAAGTAGGGAAAGAAGAAAAGAAGCTTAATCCTCATTTACTAAAAATTTTAAGTAGTTTTATCTCTAAAACTAACTCACAACTATTTTTGCAGAAAAAAGTTAAGTATAAAGAGCATTATAATAGGGGCATAAACAAATTTAATGTGCTCTAAAAAAATCAAGGAATCTAGTTTATACTAGTAGAAGTTTGAAAGCTTCATGATGGAGATCACATTTGTATCAGGCTATAAAATAAAATTAGGCTTTTTACTATCAAAGAAAGGAATAGGCCCTGGCCGGTTGGCTCAGTGGTAGAGCTTTGGCCTGGTGTGCAGTAGTCCGGGGTTCGATTCCTGGCCAGGGCACACAGGAGAAGCACCCATCTGCTTCTCCACCCCTCCCCCTCTCCTTCCTCTCTGTCTCTCTCTTCCCCTCCTGCAGCCGAGACTCCATTGGAGCAAAAAGATGGCCCAGGTGCTGGGGATGGCTCCTTGACCTCTGCCCCAGGCGCTAGAGTGGCTCTGATCGGGACAGAGCGACGCCCCAGGTGGCCAGAGCATCGCCCCCTGGTGGGCGTGCCGGGTGGATCCTTGTCGGGTGCATGCGGGAGTCTGTCTGACTGCCTCCCCGTTTCCAGCTTCAGAAAAAAAGAAAAAAAAAAGGTATAAGAGTTCTACAAAGAGAGAGCAGTATGAGCAAAATTATGAGAGTACATGAATGGGCATGCCACATTCAAAAAGGAAATATAGAGAATACTTAGGTTTGATGGGAAAGACTGACAGGCAACAAAAACACCCAAGTAACTAAGATGCCAGCATTTGCACACATCGATATGTTATATATGTACAAAAATATTCAGAAGAACATACAAGCGTTAATTCAATGAGTCACTGTTTCATAACTAATTAAATTAGAATTGCTCCAATATTCATCTTTATACTTGCTAATTAATGCATTCAAAGGGTTAATATCTATCAATTTAAATATATGAGAGTAAACAAAAATTGGCATATGAAAAATGATAGTCATTATTTTAAATAATTGATGTTTAAAACATCTGGTGTAGGATTCCAGTCTGACTTGTTACTTAGTGTATTTGAGTAAATGATTTACAAACTTAACAACTTTATGTCAATACAGATACCAAAATATATCCCATTTGAAGTCAGATAGTGATTAGTAAAAACTTTTAAAAATGTATTAGTTGATGTCAGGTTTTGATATTAGATTAATCAAAAGCACTGAGTCAAAGAGAATGTAAAAATAAGACTGTGCACTTCAGATTCAAAACTCAGATAAAGTTCAAAATATCTTTATGCTGATATTTCTCAATGGAAATTATATTTCTAAAAATTCAAAAAGGAGGGAACATCAAATTAAAACAAACTAGTTCCAAGGCAAATCAAACTTATTTTTAATGGCATGTATTATAAAATAAATATAGGTTCATTTAAGTGGAGCAGTTGTTGAGGAGACAGCTTGCTTGCTTGTACTTTGCCTGGTTTAGTGTGTGAGCTCCTGGCAGCGCCACATGGGTATGGTCTATGTAAGGTCTATGCTTGTTCTAGGGAAGACTACAGGTTGCCTACCTGCCACAGTGAGGGGCCATTTTGACGTTTGTTTTCTTGCGAAGCAGTTTTCCCTTGCCTGCTTGCTCATCCACCATTGCAAAACTCTGTTAAATGGGAATGTTCCAATGCTTTCTGGCTTCACAGTTCCTCTACCATCTGCCCAAATCCAATGTGGACTTGCCTTGCCTCAGCCATCGGCATTAGAGTTTATACTGGTTTGCCCACAGGTAGTACCTTATATGTCCATAATTGTATACTATTGAGCTGCCCAGGTTTTCGTCTCACTTATTATTAGTCTAAACTGTCACCCACACCTTTCCCTAATCTGACAAATCTAGTTCACCTGGAATCTCTTAAAATTTCTTGAGACAATACATTCCTTATACCATAGAAACAGCTGGCCTGCCAAGACAAAATATGACAGGGAGTAGAAAACTAAAGCAAAATGTTCTCTTTTATTTATTTCTTGTTTGCTAGTTTGTTCTCCATTTAAATTTCTGCTTTCCTTAGAGCTTACTAATATATAAATATACCTTAGGGCTCTGAAGATAAGTGCAAAAATATTTTATTTTAAGTAAATGTATGCAAATATGGTTTGAAATAGATACTAAAACACTTTTGAATGAGTAGAATCATCTATTAATGCTTATTTTATTGCTACAGTTTTCTGTTCAAAATTTCATGGTTTTGATATCCTATTTTATTTTATTATGTTTGGATGAATACTCACAGTAAGGTATACTTATATGCATACACATATATGTGAGTTCATATATAAAAATATATATTTACATATGTAAATTTGTATCACAGAAACCTATCTCTCCATCAAAAACACACATACTTCTCAGAATATATAAGCCTATGTGGGGCAGCTGTGTTTGGCTTGCTCACTGGTGTACCAGCTGCAAGCACTTTGCTTGAATAGTGTGTAAGCACCTGGCAGAGGCACGTGTGCATAGCCTATATAAAGGCTATGGGTGCTTGTGGGGGATTGTGAATGGTGGGTGGCAGGCTGCCTGTCCACCACTGTGAGGGGCCATTCTTGCTGTTTGTGTACTGAAGAAGAGATTTTCCCCTGCCTGTGTGCTCATCGCCATTGTGAGACTTTATTAAATGGTAATGGCTCAACACTTTGCGGCTCCGCAGTTTCTCTACCATCTGCTCAAACCCAATGTGAACCTGCCTGACCTCAGCCACCGGCATTACAGCCTAATAACCTATTACTGAAAAATATACACACATAGCTCCAGCAAATATTCCTCCAAATAGCCACAGCCCTTGAATATACACAAGTTCAATACACACAGAACTCTCCACAAGCCCCAAGTGTACCTTAAATTACCCAACACACTGCAAATATGCAAACATATCATCCTATATCCTATATCTCAAATACACATACAATGCCACATGACCTGCACAGACATAATCCTACACTCCCAAATTCTCACATAGAATTAACTCTTCCATCTCATAGAATACACAATCACATACCACATGCAAACACCAGATGACACCAGCACATACAACCTCCATCAGTGTGGGGCAGCTGTGTTAGGCTTGCTTGCGGGGTTATCGGCTACAAGCACTTTGCCTGATTGGTACGTGAGGGTGTGGCAGCACCATGTGTGCACCATATAAGGCTATGGGTGCTTGCACTCAACAGAGATGGGGGATTGTGGATGGCAAGTGGCCTGCCCGCCACTGTGAGGGGCCGTTCTTGCTTTTGTGTGCCAGAGAAGCGGTTTTCCCCTGCCTGTGTGCTTGTCCATCATTGTGAGGTTTTATTAAATGGGATGGCCCAAAGATTTTAGCCCTACAGTTTCATTATCATCTGCCCGAATCCAGTGTAGACTTACCTGGCCTTGGCTACCGGCATTACAACCAGTTCTGCAAAATGGTCACAGACCTTCCCTCTACATACTAAATATGCTTAGACAGCTCCTGAAAATCACAAAAAGAAATACACATAACCATACAACAGACCCTGAATGCACAATGATCCTTCTACATTTCCAAAACACAAAACAAAAAGACCCAAGCTAATGAACACAAACTTTTTGTATATGCAGATAATCCTTCCAAGTCAGCCATTAGAGAAATCCCCAAATATGCCCCCAACACAAAATTACAAACACCTAACCACCAAGTCCTTGAGTGTACATACACTGAATCTCAACTCCAAGTATAATACACAATCCTACAGAACCTCACAAAAACACAAGCATGACCTCCCCTTAATCACAAATATCCACAGACAAAACCAACCCATGTATTTAAATACACACAGCAGATTCTCATCAACCAATTAAATACTCAGAAACCTCATCTATGATTACAATCCCCTGTTTTGACAACAGACTTCACTACCATTCGAGTCAGCAAATCACTCACCTCATCGACAAGAGTGAAGTTTGAATGTAATTGTTGGCTGAGATTTTCATGTTAATAAGGAAGACAAAATATAACTGTCAAGACTCATTTCTCCTCATGACTTAAGCTACATCTTCCTGATCAGAAAAAAGATTTTCTAATTCGGAAGAAGGGAACAGCCCCTGAGCTCATGCATTATTCAGAATGCAGGAGCCCCAGGAATGACCGTCGAAGTTCAATAGCTCACATGCATTATAAGACCCCACTGCAGGCCCAGCAATCACTGAACTACCTCCTGTAGCCAGTTGCCAGTGGTAGCAACTACCTGGTGTAAACACCACCAGAAGTGAGCTGTTGGCAAGGGGTGGGTGGGGGGAGTGTTGAACACAAGACTGGTAGTGCAAACAGCCCACACGTGAATGACAGTGAAGAAAGATAATACCTGAGGGGTGGAGAGTCTGTGCATCCGGTGCCTCCTTGTTTGCATAACCCACTTTGGAGGCCTGGAGGAGAGGTTCTGTGCCAGCCAGAACGGTTGTCGGGACCCCTAGCTCCCTGCTAGCACATGCGTGCCCACCAGGTCCACCGCACAATAGCCTTTTGGAGCAGTTGCAGGACAGAACACAATCCTCGGTGCGCTTGCACAACTCACTTGCCTCCTGGTGCGAGGTAGTGGGGGCGAAGGGGGGGGCAGGCCTTCCCTACAGGAGAGGAAGGAAATGGAAGCTCAGGACTTAGTACAAAACTTCTCTAGCAAGGCCTCCTTGTCAGGAACCTCCCTGTGGTCCCTGGTTCAGACCAGGGCATGTCAAATGAGAACTTAACGATTTTAAAATTGCAACTGTGCAACCCATGTATTAGATACAGCCTCCCTCATAAGAGCATTTTGGAGAGGTCTACCTAAAGCAGGTACTCAAATTGGGGCAAGTGCATTCCTGCCCTTTTGATTACCTTTCTGTGGTTTCTAAAAATAATAGGTCCTTTCTCTTAGCAAGTCAACATGTGTGTGTGTGTGTGTGTGTGTGTGTGTGTGTGTGTGTGACAGAGACAGAGAGAGGGACAGACAGACAGAAAGAGAGAGAGATGAGAAACATCAATTCTTCATTGCAGCACCTAAGTTGTTCATTGATTGCTTTCTCATATGTGCTTTGACAGGGGTGGGGCGGGGGGAGAGCTACAGCAGACTGAGTGACCCCTTGCTCAAGCCAATGACCTTGGGCTCAAGTTGGTAAGCCTTGCTCAAACCAGATGAACCCATGCTCAAGCTGGCAACCTTGGGGTTTCAAACCTGGGTCCTTAGCATCCCAATCCAACACTCTATCCACTGCGCCACTGCCTGGTCAGGCGCAAGTCAACTTTTCATTCAACAATTCTAGCAAAGAAATTTAGACCTCGGAAACATTGAGATACTTTGCCCAGAGACCATTTCTAGAGTTTTTCCAAGTGTATTAACTGTACAAGAATATTTTCTTAGTGGATTTATTTAGTATATGGAGGTTTTTCAATAAATATTGATTCACAGATGTTTCCATTGCAAAGTTTTTGCTATAACATTGATCAAGGCTTGATGTCTGGGCCAGTTTCTGTTCATACAGCAGGTAGTATGGGAACAATTTCACCCTCTTCTCCTTCCTTTTTTGTACTATATTGCTGATTTTGTATTATATTGGAGTCTTTTTCAGGGATTGTTCGGAGTGTGGAGCAGCCCGTCACCCTACCTACCATCAATAGAAATTCTGCTACAACAGCCGGGAGTGAAGCTTGTTTCCCAAGTTACTGTTTTACAGTCTTCCAAAGTTGTCACCCCTCATTTCCCTTGACTAATTTCCTAACAGTTATTTCACAGCACAAAACACAAATGCTCATTTCTATCATTTTGACAGTGCTAAAATGACATTATGTGCAATATAAAAATAAGAATCAAATAAGTTTTTAAGGGGTGTCACCATAATTCAAATGCAGATAGACTCACATGCAATGATGACCCTAGATTTCAAAGAGCAAGGATGCATGTACAATATAATGCAGACAGGAAATGAGGAAGCCAATGAGCAAGGGTTCCCGGCTCAGACTGCCAAACTAGGGCTTAGGTGGATGCAGGTGTCTGAGAATGGATGTTGGACATAGTCGATAGATTAATGGCTTTATCTCAAAGTGCACATCCATCTCACATGTAGTGGAATTTTGACAGCTAGGAAAGTCAGGACCTTAGGATGTTAAGCCCTATTAACATATAGAAGCAGGAAGATGATCCTTTGTATCATTAGTAAATGTCCTAAGACACCTGTCCTTAGTAGTTAGGGGCATGTGGTGTGTAACTTGTCATCCTGGACTAAGGTTCCTTTGAACCTTAGTGTTCTGCATGAGTTCCTTTGAACAGGGATGTGTTCCAGACAACATTGTCCCACTGACACCAGGCTCACACCTGGTACTTACTGCACCTTTACTTTCTATTGCTGAGAGCTAACTGTAAGGGGGAGGACCACAGATAGTTGGCAATTCCAGGATCAAACTCACATGACAGCAGCTATGAAGTTTTCTGGGAACTTCCACTGATAGCCCCACAGTTCTCCATTCCTCTGCCCTTTCCTAATTCTCTGCAGCCATCGCTGGCTGTGAAATAACAGACTCTAATGGATACAATGCCTCTCCACAGACCCCTCTCTTGGGAACAGAGCTCCTGAGAATGGCCATAACTCTGAGTGCTGGGCCTGGAGTGGTACAACTTGGCCCATGCTAAGTTGTTAGTTCTGATACACATGTGCATGTTGGGCTGTATGTGAAGGGGTTATATTGGGATTTCTAGTAACTTCTGTGGGGAGATACTACTCAATTATTTTTTGTTTGTTTGTTTTTTGTTTCTGTGAGAGTAGGGCAGATACAGAGACAGACTCCTGCATGGCCCCCAACCAAGAACCACCCGACAGGCCCCATCTAGAGCCAGTGTTCTGGAGCTGCTGGCAACCGAGCTGTTTTTAGCACGTGAGGCAGAGGCTCGATGGAGCCTTCCTCAGTGCCTGGGGCCAACATGCTCGAAGAAATTGAGCCTTGGCTGTGGAAGGGGAAGAAAGAGAAAGAGAGAAAGAGAAGGGGGAGAGAGAGGAGGGAGAAGCAGATAGTCACCTCTCGTGTGTGTCCTGACTGGGAATCAAACCTGGGATATCCACGCCTGGTAGATGCTGTACCACTGAGTCAACCGCCCAAGGCCTCAAGTGTTTTGTTGTTGTTGTACAAGATCAGAAGAGAAAGAGAGTGACTTATATTGATGAAAAAGAAACCAGTCTGTCACAGGGAGTTGGAGAAAACAACACTGCAACCAGTATGGAACAGTGGGCTTTCCCCACCCACAGTCAGCCCCCTGGGGGACACAGGCTATCTGTGACCTGGTTGTCCCCCAGCAGAGCCAAGGGCTCCTTCTCATCCCAGGGCTGGTCCTGGCTGTTCTGAAGACATGGAGACAGGGGGTGAGGGCAGGATATTAGGACGGGGGTGGAACAGCACCTTTGAAGCATTGTGTGTCAATTATAAATAAATATGGCTTTACTTGAAGCTGCTCTGGGGACCACTGTCTCCATATTTGGGCATTCATTGCTCCTTGGAGAGGGGACCTGAGAGGAAAGAGGGATGCAGAAGGTTACAGGTGCTGTGGATCCACAGGTGACCCTTCACTCCCTCCTTCCAGATTCATGGGGACTCTTTCTGACTGCTTTTGGGAGCACACAGCTCTCTAATCCCCAAGGATCCCTCAAACCATTTCTACTCCCAAGGCTATACTGGGGTAAAGGGTCCCCCAAAAGCAGCCAAATAACTAAGCTGAGTGATTCTCAATTCTTCCAGGGTTTTCTGTGTGGGTGGACTGACTAGAGAGGCAAAGGCTGGCCTCAGAGACAGGCTGTCTGCCTCTGTGCCTCACTGCAGGAGAAGCATCCTTCAGTGTCAGTGGGATGACTCAATGTGGAGGGCAGTGGAGGTAGTGAGGCTGGAACAAGGGGAGTCAAGGCAGTAATGGGACTCCTGTTAAGGATGTGTACACGGGAACTAGTGGGCGGGGAGGATATCAAATCCCTTGTGGGATTTCTTTGTGGGAGTATTTTGTCCAACTGAGAGAGGAGGTCCCATCTGCTGTGGCTGGGGGACTAGATTCAGGGACAATGGGTCTTTAAGGACACCCACAACTATTGTCTCTTCCTTCCCAATCTTGGCTGGACTCTCTTATGTGAACAGATGCTGATACAGACTTATATTTGAGTGGAAAACAGTTCCTACTAACAAACTGTGACCCAGTTTCATAAGCACAGCACAATTAGCACAGGTGGTGGGGGGCAAGGTGTTGTGGCCGCAGGGCTGGCAGACACTAGAAATTAAAACTGAGGGGGGAGGTCCTCAATCACCCTGCTATGGGTGCAGTGGAACAGACACCACAGTCGAAGCATGGATTTGTGTCCCAGATATAAGAGTGAGATAAGCAAACAGTAAGGGACAGGAGCTGAGCAGAGGAGAGACCTCCAGTCTCCAGAACTGCCTGTCAGATGCTCTGATCTCACGTGGTCATGTCCTGGTTCTCACTTCTGTCCCTCCTGGCTAATGACTCTCCCCTATGTTTAAGTTCTAATTTCTTCCTGGAGCCCCAGTTGTTTCTGGATACCTGAGCATTCCCTGAGCATGGCCCCAGCTCTAGCCAGCATACAAAGCTGTGGCCCAGGGTCATAGTCCAGCAGCAGTGATGGGATGGGGCTAAAGCCATCCAGTTCCAGCGGTGGCCTACTGTTGGACCCCACAAAGAGCTTGGGAGAAAATGGACTCGTGTCAGGGCCCTTCCCCACCTCCTGTTGAATTGCAGATCAGCTCTGCTCCCCTGCCTTCACACCTCCCACGAGGCAGGCAACACCCATGTCTCCCAGCCCTCCTGGGCACTTTGTGAAGGAGACTTCTCATCTTGGTCAGGCTTCCCCAGCTGCTGCTCCCACCTTATCAAGCTGGGCCTTAACATTAGATATTTATTGCTCCTCCTCCCCCAAACCTGGACAACCACCTTCGGATATTTTGTTTTTATGACTTGGAGGATAGATACCTTTAAGGCCAGGAGCCACCATTGTGGCCATTCACATGCAGGTTCCCATTGGATTCGGGCAGATGGTAAAGAAATGGCAGAGTTGGAGGATGGTGGGCCATTCTGTTTATTGGTGTCTCACCAAGACAGGAAAACCACAAGAGAAGACAAGGGAAAAACAAAAAACCAGCTTTTACCGTGAAGGGCAAGGGATCAGGGAGGCCCCTGCAATGGTGATAGCAGAAACCAAGAGAGCAAGCACCTGGTCTGCCCCACTTTATAGTGTAGAAATCAAAACCTTTAATCCAATATACAAACAAGGAAGTCTCTGATACAAAGTCACTTATCTGAGTCATAATTGGATTCCTCATGAGAGTGCACCACCCACATTATGCAATCAGTCAAGGGTGTGGAGAAAAGCTTAAAACTAAGCCTTAGGCTATAATGACCCTGCCTGCTTACAGCCTGTCCCTCACACCCAATGCAAACTATAAGGAAGCAAACATATATATTATATTTACAAACTTATTTGACCAACAATACTTCAAATGAGCAGAATCACACAGTATTTGTCCTTTTGTGACTTGCTTATTTCACTCAACACAATGTCTTAGAGTTTCATCCACGTTGTAGCATGTGACACAGTTTCCTCCTTTTCAAGGCTTATAATATTCCACTGTATGTACTGACCACATTTTACTTATCTGTTCATCTGCCGATGGACATTTGGGTTTCTCTTGGTTATTGTGAAAAATACAGCAATGAATGTGGGTGTGTGTTGGAGACTTCAAGCTGATAGTGTCCTTGCATTTTAGATTTTGGGGGGACAGAGGTGTGGGGGACTGACAGTAAGCTGAGAGGGTCCTTGCTACCCATCCTCCCAGCTCACTTGCCTGATTAATTTGCTGAAGGCTAAGTTCTTCCCCACAATCTCTGACTGATAAAGGTAATTTATCAGTCGTAATAATTGTAAAGGTAATTTACATACATGCCCTTCCCCACACCTTCATGTTAGCTGTGAAGCAGGATTGTTTCTACTCTTCTTGTCCCCCATGTCCCTCGGAAAGACTGGTGGCAGTTTTCTTTTTACCCTTTGTTTTGTGAAGAAGTTTACATGTTTTGTAGAGTGGAGTTGGGTTGCTTTGGATATGTGACTTTGTATGAGAAATCTCTTTGATCTGCAAATAACTTTGCTTTACACTATAAAAATAAAGCTTTTGGGCGTGCAAGCGCTTTTTGGTAGGCCATCAGCCACCATAAGACCTCCGGATCCCATCCTTTTTCTTTCCGTGTTAATTTTCTTTTTTTTTTTTTTTTTTTTTTTTTTTTGTATTTTTCTTAAGTTGGAAATGGGGAGGCAGACAGACTCCCGCATGCACCCGACCGGGATCTACCCAGCATGCCCACTAGGGGGCGATGCTCTGCCGCAAGAAGAGCCATTCTAGCGCCCGAGGCAGAAGCCACAGAGCCATCCTCAGCGCCTGGGTCAACATTGCTCCAATGGAGCATTGGCTGCGGGATAGGAAGAGAGAGACAGAGAGGAAGGAGAGGGGGAAGGGTGGAGAAGCAGATGGCGCTTCTCCTTTGTGCCCTGGCTGGGAATCGAACCCAGGACTCCCACATGCCAGGCCGACGCTCTACCTCTCCGTGTTTATTTTCTAATCCTCCACCATTTCTACCTGAGACCGGCAAAATTACGAGTTGCACTGGTTTGCGACAGGTGTGCAAATATCTCTTTGAGATTTTGTTTTAAATTTTTTTGGCTACATATCGAGAGGGGTTGTAGCATCGAATGGTAGTTATAGTTTTAATTTTCTGAGAAAATTCCAACTTGGTGTATATCCATCTTATGAAAGTATTTATGATTTCATTATAGCCTTTTGTATTTAAATTTTTATATAGTAATAATTTTGGGCGTTATATAGAGTATCATATTTCTTTAGTCTTTTTTCAACATTCTGGTTACAGAGTAATAAAACTAATATATTTATATATTATTTAATTTTTGAGTTATTTATAATTTTGCATTTGTGTATTTGTGTTAAAAATAAAATATAAGTATCTTGTTTTTGAACTTTTATAAATTATACCATACAGGGTAATTAGTCCTAGATGCAAAGATTTTCCTTTCTTAGGCTTTGAAAAATTATTTCATCTAAAATGCTTTTTGTAATAAATTGCTATAAAAAATTATGCTATCTCTTTCTTTGTAGGTGATTATCTTCCTTTGGTAATTAATTTTAAGATTGTCTTTTGTCTTTTCAGTTCTACTCAAGAGGTGTGGTTAGTTTATTGTTAAAAAGTCTCTATCTTCCATGCGATCACTTTTTCTTCATTAACTGAAAATACACATTGTTCATCAATCCTAGAACATAATATTATATTTTCAATGTTGCTTCTCCTTCCTTTCTTGTCTCTACTTCTATAGCCCCAATATATGTACATTATACCATCTTCATATGATCATTGATGATAACAATAATGATGATGGTAAATAAACACAATAACAAAGATAATATAAACTTTATAAAATATTTATAAAACATTTAAAAATGGCAAGAGCCAAAAAGTTTCTTTTGAAAATATCAGTTTGTATTCTCACTGAGAATATGTTCTGTTGTGAAACAACAGGCAATACTAAAAAAAAAATTGTGCCCCTAACCACTCTTTAGTCATTTTTCCAAAGAGAATGCAGATTCTTATTTTTAAGGTTGATACTGATTGCTAAAGCTGTAATATGTAGTTTGTCTAGTTAAAACCTTACATTTCAGTTCACGCCAGACACCAATTCTAAAAGTGCTTTTTATATATCAAATACAGTCTGGCTTCCCTATACCTGCATCACATCCAATTAAATAATTCAGAAGTCATTATTTTTATTGAATTAGGCACCTGCTTTTTCAGAAGGTCTAGGTATAAAGTTGTACCTGCCTGAGAGAATAAGCAAAAGGAAATCTAAATGCTGTGTGAAATTTTTTCACTAACTCAGATTAAGTATTTTTAGATACTTTCTAGCTTCAGTGAATAAACTCATTTAAAAATTTTCATTTCTTTTTTTTATCCCTTATATTATACTAATTTCTCTTCAGATACATACCTTCTAAATTTTCTTTCTCTTCATTTATTTCCTTGAAGAATTTCTTACTTGATCAGTAATCCAGAAATTATAAATCTCAACTCTTTATCAGTACAATGCAAGTTTTCTGACACCTACAATCTGAATTAATATGAGGCTATTGGATTTAATACTGATAGATTTACCTTTAAGTTCAGTCCTGAGATAAATAGTAGAATTCTCGATCAGCTATTTGGAATGTAAGGCCCCTGGATTTCATGCCTGGTGAGATTTGTGCCTGGTGAATGTTAATAACTGTCTTCTCAATTGTTAGATTGCCTAGAAATGTGAAAAGTTAAGGAAATATTTAGATTAAGATTTACAGACCCCAAAGATAATTTTCCTGAGGTCTCTATATCTTTAGCTCAGCACTTTCCAATAAAAATATAATCCTTGCCAGGTACATAATTTAAAATTTTCTGGTAAGCACATTTACATATTAAAATTAAAGGGGTTAAATTAAATTTTAAGATATATTTTATTTCAATATAACAAATTTTGTCATTCCAATAATTTCAAAAACATTTATCATCTTTTTTAAACTATATACTTTAATATTTAAAACATAGTATGTTTTTACACTTCATATCACATCTCAATTCATACAATAAATTTTCAATGATTAAAAAATGAAATATAATTCTACCAAAACAATAAAGTTGTATTTATCAGGAAAAAGAATTTACACTTACTTGCTTTATAAATTTAACATTTAATTGAATTAAATGTTGGAATTCTCATTTGCACCAGCCTCACTTTATTTCAAATGCCCAGTGGTTTGGTGCTCAAGTGGCTAGCAGCTTTCAGGTTGCATAATATCACATAAATGCTTCCCATTGCATTCCTGAGGTCAGCGAGAAATGCCCTGGATGGGATCTGCTTCATGAATATGCAATACCACAAGAGTTCTGCCTCTAGGACTCTCTTAGATTAGGCTCAGCTCTCACTGTCTTAAAATTCATAATCAGAAGGTGCCCTAAATTATTTTGCTGTCAATTCTGAAAAATAGATACCTGGTCTTTCCTCCAGCATGAGTCTAATTCCTTGCACTTCATCCAGCAATTAAATCTAACAGTCTACCACATAAATATGGCATCTAATTTTTATGTGAGAACTACTTCAACAAGGACTCCGTTAAGCTTTTAAGCAAATAGAACCGAGAAGCATAAATTGCAAAGAGATCAAACTATAAAAATGCTATTTTTTTAAAGAGTAGTTTAACATGTAAAGAACTAATAATTCTTTGAGAAGTAATTCTAAATTTAGGAAAAAAGAAATCTCAAAGAAATTTAGTACAGTAAGAGCCCAACACCATTCTCTCTTGCTCTTGCACTCATTTTCTCACTCTCCCCCAAATTGCAAAGAGATTAGACTATAAAAATGCTGGGGGTTTTTAAAGTGTAGTTCAACATGTAAAGAAATAATAATTACTTTGAGAAGTAATTCTAAATTTAGGAAAAAAGAAATCTCAAAGAAATTTAGTACAATAAGAGCCCAACACCATTCTCTCTTGCTCTTGCACTCATTTTCTCACTCTCCTCCACTTCCTCCCCCCCTCTCTTTCTCCTCTCCACTCCTTCATCTCTATTTTCCTCTTCCTCTTCGTCCAAGTGACTTCTTTTAAATCAGCAATAACTATTAGGAAGTTATTCTATTTTTTGTCTTCTTAAATTACTTTTCTTTCTCTTTCTATGGTTACTTGAATAATATTCTGAAACTTTATTGCATTCTGATAAAATTTTCTTGCTAAGTTTTATGATTATTGAGAGCTTTTCCAATCTTTTCCCAGTTAATTTATCATTTGGCACTTACAAAATTCTATTGATGGAGCTTAAATAGTCCCTAGGGCAATTGAAAAGGATTTTTACTTTTCCATTTTGACACATCTATCAAGGTTATTAATTCATGTGTTTATGTAAGGATTTTCCCCTTGTGGGCTTTTACCTTATGGCATCTCCAGTAGTAAAAATTTCTCTTAAAAATTTTATATGTATGAATGTATATATATTCATTAAAAACTTCATTCATTAAAAACTTTATGAGGTTTAATACAAAATTAGCAGAGGAATTTTAAAAAATTATCTCTTAATTGTCATTTGTTTGTTTACACAATAACAAGTAAAACTCAAGAAATATGAAGTTAAGGGAGCTTAAAAACCTTAACGTGCCAAGATATTTATTAAAATCTACCACTTAGCCTGACTAGGCAGTGGCACAGTAGATAGAGTGTCAGACTGGGATGCGGAGGACCCAGGTTTGAGATCCCGAGGTTGCCAGCTTGAGCGCGGGCTCATCTAGTTTGAGTAAAGCTCACCAGCTTGGACCCAAGGTCCCTGGCTTGAGCAAGGGGTTACTTGGTCTGCTGAAGGCCCACAGTCAAGGCACATATGAGAAAGCAATCAATGAACAACTAAGGTGTCGCAAGAAAAAAACTGATGATTGATGCTTCTCATCTCTCTCCGTTCCTGTCTGTCTGTCCTTATCTATCCCTCTTTCTGTCTCCCTCTCTGTCTCTGTTAAAAAAAATAAAAATAAAATCTACCATTTAAATAAATTAATTAAATGATCTAATCATCACATAATCCTTCCCGTTTCTACTATCCATTAATAACTTAAGTAATTATGAATTTGATTTGTTAGAAATTGTATATTTTGCTAATGTGAAGAAGTTATAGTTTGTTCTGCAAACATAAGCATGTATATTAGGACATAGCAGGTAATGATATAATGTAGACCTCATAGATAAAAATTATAAATCATTGATTGAACTGTTTTTATTTATAAATATTCATAGATAGTGAAAGAGAGAACTGAAAAGAAAAAAAAAAGAAAATATAATAATAAAAAATATTATTTATGCGATGGCTGTGGTAGAACATTGGCCCAGCATGTGTATGTCCTCAGTTCAACTCCTCTTCAGAGCACATAGGAGAAGCAACCATCTGTTTCTTCACCCCTTCCCCTTCGTTTTCTCTCCCCCTCCTGCAGCCATGGCTCAAGTTAGTTAACCTTGGAGATGAAGATGACTCCTAGGCCTCAGCCTCAGGTGCTAAAAATAGCTCAGTTACCGCCCTGGCCGGTTGGCTCAGCGGTAGAGCGTCGGCCTAGCGTGCGGAGGACCCGGGTTCGATTCCGGCCAGGGCACACAGGAGAAGCGCCCATTTGCTTCTCCACCCCTCCGCTGCGCTTTCTTCTCTGTCTCTCTCTTCCCCTCCCACAGCCAAGGCTCCATTGGAGCAAAGATGGCCCGGGCGCTGGGGATGGCTCCTTGGCCTCTGCCCCAGGCGCTAGAGTGGCTCTGGTCGCAATATGGAGACGCCCAGGATGGGCAGACCATCACCCCCTGGTGGGCAGAGCGTCGCCCCTGGTGGGCGTGCCGGGTGGATCCCGGTCGGACGCATGCGGGAGTCTGTCTGACTGTCTCTCCCTGTTTCCAGCTTCAGAAAAATGAAAAAAAAAAAATAGCTCAGTTACCAAGGATGGAATAACACACCAGATGAGCAGGTCATCACCCCATAGGGGATTGCCGGTAGCATCCTTGTCCAGGAGTCAGTCTCTCTGTCTTCTTTGCTCTCAATTTTATAAAAATGTGATTTAAACATTTTAAGGTACCATAAATTATTTAAAATCTGTTTACATTATTTATTTTTCTTCAGAAAAATGCTCTGATATATGAACAATAATTCTAATTTTATAATTATTAGCTTTAGTAATGTCAAAATTAAGTAATTTACTCAAATTTACACAAGCAATAAATGGCAGGAATGATACATTTAAAGAAAAAATGTTTATATAATTAATCATTACTGCTTTAGAAAACTTAGAGGTTAAATTGTTTCAGAATTCTGAATTTTCAGTTTTTTAAAAGTAATGTACATATGCCATATAGTTATATAATAGCAGTAGAATATAAGGTAATATCTTATAATTAAATAGATTATTAGTTCTTATAGCAAAATACGAGTATTACCATTCAGTTAAAAAATAATGTAAATCTTATTTTTTTCATATTAGATTTTGTCATCAAATGAATTTTTTAAACAAACAGAAGTTTTATTTTTTCTTTTTTTTTCTTTCTTTTGCATTTTTACAATATTAATCCATGATTGTGGACCTGTACCAACTGTGCTATAACAAGATGTAAAGTTTAGTGGTAAGGCAACTTCAATTATGAAAGTGAATTAGGATAGATGATACATACACATGCCAAAAATATATGCTCTTTACTCAGTAGCATATTTTATAATTACAAAGAAATTGTATGGCAACACTTCTATCTTATCAGTAGACATGGAATGATATAGAATGATTATATTAAATTAAATTAGGGTTTGGTATTAACAACAAATAAACCAATTAAATGGATATTTAAAGGGACTTAATTTTTTTTATTGGGGTTTGAGGCATAAAGGAAGACTGAGCAAACCAATTAAGATTACTTGTATAATATGCTAACAGCAGGAGCTAATGAAAAAATCACTGGAGTCAGAGCGGTTCGGTGGATTCTCACAGCCTCAATCCAGGGATGAGAGAACATGAGCAATGGAAGCTGGCAGTAGGAACAGCCCTGAGAGTAAGAAGGGCCAATATTCTGTGAAGACTTATCATATAAATGGAATTTTGGGTGTCTCTGCAAATAGAGTGAGTCAAGTGTTTACTTAGAGATGGTGTATTTATATGTGTTTGTTCCTTCCTTTTTTGATAATGATTTCCTATAACATCATGAATTATGCTTAAAATAAAATGAGATGTCTAAAGATTTAAAAATATACTTAATTACATAATAAGGTATTTTTACAGTACAATAAGTTTTATTAGTTATACAAAGAAACATATGTATAAAAATTTATGTTCACCAACATTCTTAGAATAAAGAATAATATAAAATCATATAAATCCATAAAAATAGGATATTGGTAAATAAGTGATATAACCACACCATTAAATATTAGAATATCACCAAAATTTTTTAAAAATATAGATGGCATGGATAATTTTTATAATGAAATTAGAAAGACTATATAGATGTATATATATTTTATATGCATATATACATAGATATAAAACCTCCATGCATGAATCATGCTGGTGAATCATCAAGGTGAAAAAAAAAATGAATTTGAATCCCTTACCTTCAGCCATATCAAATTGAATTTGTACAATTATTATTATTCTTATTTTGTATTTTTCTGAAGCTGGAAACTGGGAGGCAGTCAGACAGACTCCTGCATTTGCCCGACCGGGATCCATCACCAGGGGGTGATGCTCTGCCCATCTGGGGTGTTGCTCTGTTGCAACCAAAGCCATTCTAGCACCTGAGGCAGAGGCCATAGAGCCATCCTCAGCACCAGGGCCAACTTTTGCTCCAATGGAGCCTTGGCTGAGGGAGAGAAAGAGAGAGACAGAGAGGAAGGAGAGGGGGAGGGTTGGAGAAGCAGATGGGCACCTCTCCTGTGTGCCCTAGCTGGGAATCGAACCTGGAACTCCTGCATGCCAGGTAAATTTGTACAATTCTTATGAAAAATTACAAGGTAGGAAAGTAAATGGGCCCTACCAGATATCTAAACATACATATTTTCTAATATGGATAGCTAAAACAAAGTTGTAACAAGAAAATTCTAATTCATGTTCAACCATGCATATTAGAAAAATTGATACATGACAAAGCTGGCATTACAGATTACTTGGAAATCTGTCCATGAGTTACATGAGAAATAGTGTTGGTATAATGAATTATCAAAATGAAGAAGATAAATTTGAATGTTTTACCTTAAGCCATTCATAAGAATCAGTTAGTCACATGAAATCTTTAGGTTGAAACACAATAGATTAAAATCTTTGAAAACATTTTGACACTTGTCCAAATGTAGTAGTTTATAACAGACTAACTTGTTCACAGAAAAATGGTAACATTCGGGTAAAATACATGTAATAGAAATCATAAAACATGAAGACATTGAAGAAAAGCAAAGGCATGCAAGACTTGAAAGCTTCAGTCCGTGACAGCAGACAATGAACCAAAGGAGCTGCACTTTCACATTCACTTTCTCCCTGACAGTACCTTTTACTCATCTCAGAAGAAAAATAAAGGTGATCGAAGTGGAAAGCAGCAATATACTGGGCTGAGAAAATAAGGATAAGAATTTGGGGACTTTAAAATTACTGGAATTAAGAAAGAAAGTCCTGGAGAAGAGCTAAATGCAAACAAGTTCCAAAATGCTGTGCAGAGCCCCCACCCCATAAGCGGTAAAATCATATACAGAGTGAGAGTCTCCATAAAGCAGATGGGGGGAACAGCTAGGAAATTAAAAGAGTTGAGTAATAATTTCAGCATTTTGAAGGAGACAAATATGGAACCTTTGATGAAAAGGCAGTACTGGATAGTTCACTTGACTTGCATTTGACACACCAGAAAGGACGGTCCCTAGAAATAAAAACCACATTGTAGAACTAAGAATAAAACAAAGACTAAATCCAAATTATGAACTTCCTTGGAAAAAGATAATTCTCCTGTCTTTCTTTTTCTCTCTCCTTTTCCCTACAATATTCAAGATCAAAGGAAGAATTATGATAACTAATAATAAAAATAAAAAAGACTGAATGGCGTTACAACAAAACATTAAAAATGGAGGAGATGGCCCTGGCCGGTTGGCTCAGCGGTAGAGCATCAGCCTGGCGTGTGGGGGACCCTGGTTCGATTCCTGGCCAGGGCACATAGGAGAAGCGCCCATTTGCTTCTCCACCCCTCCCCTTCTCCTTCCTCTCTGTCTCTCTTCCCCTCCCGCAGCCGAGGCTCCATTGGAGCAAAGATGGCCCGGGCGCTGGGGATGGCTCCTTGGCCTCTGCCCCAGGCGCTGGAGTGGCTCTTGTCGGGGCAGAGCAACGCCCCGGAGGGGCAGAGCATCGCCCCCTGGTGAGCAGAGCGTCCCCCTGGTGGGCGTGTCGGGTGGATCCCGGTTGGGTGCATGTGGGAGTCTGTCTGACTGTCTCTCCCCATTTCCACCTTCAGAAAAATACAAAAAAAAAAAAAAGAAAAGAAAAGAAAAAAAAATGGAGGAGATTATGACCCTGCAATTCTACTTCTGGGACTATATTCAAATTAACCTGAAATAGTAATTTAAAATAACATATGCACCCCTGTGTTCATTGCAGTATTATTTACAATAGCCAAGATTTGGAAGCAGCCAAAGTGCCCATCAGTAGATGAGCAGATAAAAAAGTGGCGGTGCGTTTATACAACTGAATACTATGCAGCGCCCCCCACCACCACCGCAAAGAAGGAAATCTTACCTTTTGCGCCAGCATGAAAAGACCTGGAGAGCATTATACTAAATGTAATAAGCCAATGAGAGAAAGATAAGAACCATATGACTTCACTTATATGTAGAATCTAATGACCAAAAATAAACTAACACACAAAATAGAAACAGACTTATAGATATGGAGAACAGCTGACAGCTGTCAGAGGGGTTAGGGGTTGGGGAGCAGGGTGAAAAAGGTGAAGGGATTAAGCAAAGAAAAAACCTATAGACAAGACAACAGTGTGGGGATTGCAGGAGGGAAAGGGGTAGAAGTGCAGGAGGGTAGAGGGGTATTGATGGTGATGGAGGGTGACTTGACTTGGGGTGGTAAACACACAACACAATATACAGATGATGTATTGGAGAATTGTATACCTGAAACCTGTATAATTTTATTAACCAATGTCACCCCTGATAAATTCAGTAAAAATTTTTTAAAAGACTAAAAACCTAAGCATAAGAATTAAAATATAGACAATAGATAGAACATTTCTGTAGGTGATTTAATTATTGACATTTTATAGAGACATTTAATAACTATAATCAATTAGAAGTATAAGGGGAGAGTTTCGCTTTTCTGTCAATAACTGACAAAAATAAGAGACAAAAACAAAATCATATGTACATACAAAATTTGAACAATAAGATTATTCATATTTTCTTAACTTATATAGATAATATAGCTCATGTGTATTATCAGAGCATTTGGAACACTTTAATAAAATGGTGATATATGGTGTCATAATTAGCTACAAATTTCAAAGAATTAAATAATGCAGTGTATGTTCTCTTACTCCAAAGATTTTATTTTATTCTTTTATTTTTTATTTTGTGACAGAGACAGGGACAGATAAGGACAGACAGACAGGAAGGGAGAGAGATGAGAAGCATCACTCATTAGTTTTTTGTTGCGGTTCCTTAGTTTTTCATTGATTGCTTTCTCATATATGCCTTGACCGGGGGGCTACAGCAGACCAAGTAACCCCTTGCTCAAGCCAGCAACCTTGGGCTCAAGCTGGTGAGCCTTGCTTGAACCAGAGAAACCCGTGCTCAACTGGCAACCTCAGGATTTTGAATCTGAATTCTCCATGTCCCAGTTGGATGCTCTATCCACTGAGCCACCCCCTGGTCAGGCACTCCAAAGATTTTAAATAAGAAAATAGCTAATGAATTACTAATAAAAATATTCCCAAATGTCTGGAACTTAAGTCACATAGTTCTAAATAAACCATCACACCATAAATTAGCATATATTTTAAATTAAATTATAATGCTAAATATGACATCAGAACTTACAGAATATTCCTAATAAAGTACTTAAGAGGACATTATAGTTTCTAATGGATATATTATAATAAAAAATGTAGAAGGAAAGAAAAAGAGAAATAAAATAAAAAAATATTTTATTTAATAAAAACCAGAAGAATTTTAAAGTAGCCAAAGTTGGTTTTTTGAAAAAACAAAACAAAACCATAAAACTTCATGTACACACACACCTTGCTCAAGCCAGCAATCTTTGAGCTTAAGCCAGTAACCATGGAGTCATGTCTATGATCCCACACTAAAACCAGCAATCCTATGCTCAAACTGGTGAGCCTCACTCAAGCTGGCAACTTTGGGGTTTTGAACCTGGATTTTGTGCATCATAGGCCAATGCTCTATTCACTATGCCACTGCTTGACCAGACTTTAATCTTAAATAAGGCAAATAAGAGAATCAAACCAGGGTCATAAATTTAAAAAATCAAAATAAGGCAGTAGGAACTGTTCACAATATCTTAGTAATACCCCTCCAAAAAAAATGAAAGCAAATTGCCAAACTTATTGTGAAAAAGACAGAGATTGAAAAATTTGATTTAAAAGTCAGCTATGTTCTAGCTGATCTGCTAAGACACAATGAAGTAAAAATATTACTAATGAAAATACATCAATAAGTATAAAGATTTAGCAAATTATTTTAGTTTCTGCCTTAGAGTGACATCAGAGAAATAGCGACATGAGAGATACCCTCGATCACTCCCCTTGAAATTTCAACAAATTCTACAACTATACACAGAGAAAAAAACCCAGATGAACTGGAAATATGCACACACCATGATAAAGGTATGATTGCACAAGAAGGCAGGCAAAACATAGAATCTGCTCATAGAAGGAATAAAACATGCCAGAGGACTGAGTCTTCCTCTTTCCTCACAGTCCTGAGGGAGGGTGGCACTATTGGTGTTTGTTTTGTCTCATAGCTGTAGCCAGGAGAGGAGAGTCTGACAGGATGGAGCTGAGATAGGGGCGACAACCAAGAACAGGGAAGGCCTTTCCACAGCCCTGTTTCACTGCATCTGCGGCACCTATGATTGCAGATGCTGGGTTATTACAAATGCTGGGCACACACAGAACCCATGGTGTGTTTTCAAGTACTGCATGTGAATAGTTTGTAGAGATTGCCCCACAGGGCACTGGGGCACACAAGATCTGATGACAGAGTATACTCTTCTGATGTCAGACATGCTTGATCTGGAATCCATACTCCACCTGTTCTGAAGCTCAGGCACTGCCTGACAGAGTTTAGAATGTGTGTGTGGGTAGGACACCCCTGATCTGCAATCTCTGCTGCAACTGCTCCTGAAGCTCAGACACGGGCTTGTGGCACCCAGCCCCTGCCTTTCCCAGGGCTGCACTTTAAGTGCTTAGAGTGGTAATGGAGGAGGGAGAACTGTGTCACCCTAGCCTCCCAGTCCCTCTTGCTCCCTTTGCTGTGTAAACAGTGGTGATGGCAGTTCCACCTCAACTGGGTCTCCAGGCTGCTCTCTCTTGTAAGAGGTGGGGGTGCCAGGTGCTTGATCCCCTGCACTGTTGAGACCTGGGAGAGGGCCATGCAGGACCCCTGGTAGGTCATTGCTAAAGACATAAAATTCAAAGCCCTAACAACAAGCCCCTCCTACCAATGTGATGGCCCTGCTTGCATCATTACAACAATGAGAGCTACATCTCAGCAGAACTCCACCTAAGAATCTGGTAGGGGCAAATCTTTTAGTATAGCACCCCCTACCAGAAAAAGAAATAATTATCTCTTGTTGGGGTTATTAACAATACCACTCTCAAATGCCACTAACGAAAAATAAATTAAATATGGATATACAAGACAAAGACATAGGTCAGATAGATGATGAAAGATCTCCAGAAAAAAATCTCGATTACATGGAAACCTTTGAGCTTAATGACAGAGAATTCAAAATTGAAGCTTTAAAAATACTCAATAAGACAAAAGAAAACACCGAAAGGCAATTTAGTGAGCTCAAAAAACAACTTAATGAACAAAAAGGGTACTTCACCAAGGAAATAGAAACTATAAAAAAATAACCAAACAGACATGAAAAACTCAATACATGAACTGAAAAATGAGGTAACAAGCTTAGTCAATAGAATAGGCCAGATAGAGGAGAGAATCAGTAACATTGAAGACAGGCAATTAGAGGTACTACAGGGAGAAGAAGAGAGACTCACGAATTTAAAAAACTGAGAAATCCCTACAAGAATTATCTGATTCCATCAAGAAGAGCAATATAATATAAGAATAATGGGTATATTAGAAGAGTAAGAGAGGGAAAAGTAATGGAGCTCATACTGAAACAAATAACGGAGAACCTCCCAAGCATGTGGAAAAGTTTAGATCCTTGAATTCTAAAAGCAAACAGAACACTTTATTACATCAGTGCAAACAGACCTACTCCAAAGCACATCATAATGAAGTTATCACAAATCAGTAACAAAGAAAGAATACTCAAGGCAGCTAGGGAGAAGAAAAATATAACATATAAAGGAAGGCCCATTAGGTTATCATCAGATTTCTGGTCAAAATCTCTACAACGCAGAAGAGAGTGGATCCCAACATTTAAAGTACTGAAAGAGAAGAACTACCAGCCAAGAATACTATACCTATTAAAGCTATCCTCCAAATATGAAACAGAAGTAAAAATATTTATAGAAATATAGAAGCTGAGGGAATTTATCACCAGAAAGCCCTGACTACAGGAAATACTATAGGGGGTTATCCGACCAGATACAAAGAACACAACAAGACAAAACAACAAGTAAAAATTTTAAGAAAACCACAATAAAAACAAGGATAATCTGTGACAACAATAACATAAAAGGGGAGAGGATAAAAATTAGTATTAGCAAAGAAGGATGGAGTGCAGAATCACTCATGAGATAATGGACCTTAATATATATATAATTTTTCTTTTAATAACCTTTTGGTAACCACCCCTGAAAATGCCACTACTGAAACAGATAGCTTAAAAAAAAGAAAAAATACGATAGAAGTATGGAATACCACCAAACATAAACAAATAACAGAAAAACAAAAAAGAAAAACCAAACAAGACAAAGCCAACAGAAAGCAGTATATAAAGTGGCAATAAGAAATCCTCAAGTGTCAATAATTACACTAAATGTAAATGGATTAAACTCACCAATAAAGAGGCACAGAGTAGCAGATTGGATCAAGAAGCAAAACCTAACAGTATGCTGCTTTTAAGAGACACATTTAAGCTACAAGGATAAAAACAGATTCAAAGTGAAAGGTTGGAAAACAATTCTTCAAGCAAGTAATATCCAAAGAAAAGCATGTGTAGCCATACTCATATCTGACAGTACTGACTACAAAACAAGAAAGGTAACCAGAGACAAAGGTTGACATTTCATAATGATAAAGAAGACATTATATCAAGAAGACATAACACTTTTTAATATATATGCACCAAACCAGGGAGCACCAAAATATATAAGACATCTACTAACTGATCTAAAAGTACAAATCAAAAAAATATAATTATACTTGGAGACCTCAATACATCATTGATGGCTTTAGATCGTTCATCCAAAAAGGAAATCAATACAGAAATATTGGCCTTAAATGAAACACTAGAACAAATGGATATAATAGACATCTACAGGACATTTTATTCCAAAATGTCAGAGTATACATTTTTCTCCAGTGTACATGGATCATTATCAACAGTAGATCAGCCCTGGCTGGTTGGCTAAGTGGTAGAGCATCGGCCTGGCGTGCAGTGGTCCCAGGTTTGATTCCCGGCCAGGGCACACAGGAGAAGTGCCCATCTGCTTCTCCACCCCTCCCCCTCTCCTTCTTCTCTGTCTCTCTCTTCCCCTCCTGCAGCGAGGCTCCATTGGAGCAAAGATGGCCCGGGCGCTGGGGATGGCTCCTTGGCCTCTGCCCCAGGTGCTAGAGTGGCTCTGGTCACGACAGAATGATGCCCCGGAGGGGCAGATCATTGCCCCCTGGTGGGCAGAGCGTCGCCCCTGGTGGGCGTGCCAGGTGGATCCCGGTCGGGCGCACAAGGGAGTCTGTCTGACTGTCTCTCCCCGTTTCCAGCTTCGGAAAAATACAAAAAAAAAAAAAAAAAAAAAAGAGTAGATCATATGCTGGGCCACAAAACTAACATCAACAAAATCAGAAAGATTGAAATTATACCAAGCATATTCTCAGACCATAGGCTTAAAACTAGAATTTAACTGCAAAAAACAAGTAAACTCACCCACAAAGATTTGGAAATTAAACAACATACTTCTAAAAAATGAATCGATCAAAGAAAAAATAAAAGAAGAAATCAAAAGATATATACAGAAAAATGAAAATGACAACAAGACATATCAGAATCTCTGGGATGCAGTAAAAGCAGTAATAAGAGAGAAGTTCATATCATTACAGGCTTATATGAAAAAACAAGAGAGAGCCCAAGTAAACAAGCTAACATCACATCTTAAGGAACTAGGAAAAGAAGATCAAATGCAACCCAAAACCAAGAGAAGAAAGGAAATAATAAAAATTAGAGCAGAAATAAATGAAATAGAGAACAGAAAAACTATAAGAAAAATTAATACAACAGAGAGCTGGTTCTTTGAAAAAACAATAAAATTGACAAGGCCCTGGCAAGACTCACTAAGGAAAAAAGAGAAAGGACTGATATAAACAAAATCCAAAATGAAAGAGGAGACATTACCACCGATATCATAGATACACAAAGGATTATTGCAGAATACTATGAAAAATTATATGTCACCAAATTCAACAATCTAGAAGAAACAGATAAACTCCTAGAACAATACAATCTTCCTAGACTGAATCACAAAGAAGTAGAAAGCCTAAATAGACTGATAAGCAGGGAGGAAACCGAAACAACTATTAAAAATCTCCCCAAAAATAAAAGTCCAGTTCCAGATGGCTATACTAGCGAATTCTACCAAATATTCAAAAAATATTTGGTTTCTATCGTTCTCAAAGTCTTCCAACAATTGAAGAAGAAGCAATACTTCCAAACACGTTTTTTATGAGGTGAACATAACCCTCATACCAAAACCTGGTTAAGGACAACACACAAAAAAAGAAAACTACAGACCAATATCTCTAATGAATACAGATGCAAAAATCCTAAACAAAATACTAGCAAATCGAGGACAACAATACATCAAAAAAATAATTCAACATGATCAATTGGGATTCATCCCAGAAACACAAGGATGGTTCAACATAGGTAAAATGACTAACGTAATACACCATATCAACAAAACAAAGAACAAAAATCATATGATCCTATCAATAAATGCAGAAAATGCATCCAATAAAATACAACATCCTTTTATGTTTAAAACACTCAACAAAATGGGCATTGAAGAAAAATATCTCAAGATAATAAAGGCCATCTATGACAAACCATCAGCTAATATCATACTAAATGGTAAAAAACTGAAGACTTTACCTCTAAAATCAGAAACAAGACAGAGCTGCCCACTCTCTCCACTCCTATTATACGTAGTGCTGGAAGTTCTAGCCAGAGCAATCAGACAAGAGAAAGAAATAAAAGGCATTCATATTGAGAAGAAAGAAGTAAAGGTTTCATGTTTTGCAGATGATATGATCCTGTATATAAAAAACTCCAAAGACTCCACAGAAAGGCTATTTTAAACAATAAACCAATACAGTAAGTTTGGAGGATACAAAATTAATATACAGAAGTCTATTGCTTTCTTATATTTCAACAATGAAATCTCAGAAAAAGAACTCAACAAAATAATTTCTTTTACAGTTGCAACAAAAAATTTAAAATATCTAACAATAAATATAACAAAGAATGTAAAGGACCTAAATACTGAAAACTACAAAACATTATTAAAGGAAATTGAAAAAGACACAATGAAATGGAAAAAAATTTCTTGTTTGTGAATAGAAAGAATAAGTATAGTTAAGCCCTGGCCGGTGGCTCAGCGATAGAGCATGGGCCCGACATGTGGAAGTCCCTGGTTCATTTCTCAGTTATGACACACAGGAGAAGTGCCCATCTGCTTCTTCACCCTTCATCCTCTCCTTCCTCTCTATCTCACTTCTCCTCCCACAGCCAAGGCTCCATTGGAGCAAAGTTGACCTGGGTGCTGAGGGTGGCTCTATGGCCTCTGCCTCAGGTGCTAGAATGGCTCCGGGCTGCAGTGGAGCAATGCCCCAGATGAGCAGAGCATCACCCCCTGGTGGACATGCCAGGTGGATCCTGGTTGAGCGCATGCAGGAGTCTGTCTGACTGCCTCCCCGCTTCTAACTTCAGAAACACACATACACACACACAAAATAAATATAGTTAAAATGGCCATATTACCCAAAGCAATATATAAATTTAATGCAATTCCCATCAAAATTCCAATGTCATTTTTTAAAGAAATGAAACAAGAAATCATGAGGTTTATATGTAACCATAAAAACCTTGAATAACCAAAGTAATCCTAAGAAAAAATAACAAAGCTGGAGGCATTACAATACCTGACTTCAAATTATACAACAGAGCCACAATAATTAAAACAGCATCGTACTGACAAAAAAATAAACAGACCAATGGAGCAGAATAGAGAACCCAGAAATAGAACATATATATATGGTCAAATCATCTTTGATACAGGAGCCAAAAACACACAATCGTGAAAAGAAATCCTCTTCCATAAATGGTGCTGGGAAAATTGGAAAGCCACATGCAAAAACATGAAACTTGATGACTGTTTATCTCCTAGCACAAAAGTTAATTCAAAATGGATCAAAGACCTAAATATAAGATCTGAAACAATAAATTATATAGAAGAAAACATAGGTACTAAACTCATGGACCTTGGCAATAGAGAACATTTTATGAATTTGACCCCAAAGGCAAGGGAAGTGAAGGCAAAGATAAATGAATTGGACTACATCAAACTAAGAAGCTTCCGCACAGCAAAAGAAACTGTCAGCAAAACAAAGAGACGACCAACTAAATGGGAGCTGATATTTTCTAACAACAGCACAGATAAGGGGCTAATATCCAAAATATATAAAGAACTCACAAAACTCAGCAACAAACAAGTAAACAATCCAATAAAAAAATGGGAAGAGGGAATGAACAGACACTTCTCCCAAGAGGAAATACAAATGGCCAACAGATATATGAAAAAATGCTCATCTTCACTAGCTATTAGAGAAATGCAAATCAAAACTACAATGACATACCACCTCACACCTGTTAGATTAGCTATTATCAACAAGCCAGGTAATAACAAGTGCTGGAGAGGCTGTGGGGACAAAGGAACCCTCATTCATTGTTGATGGGAAAGTAAATTAGTACAAACATTATGGAAGAAAGTATGATGGTTCCTCAAAAAATTAAGAATAGAACTACCATATGACCCAGCAATCTCTATACACCCAAAACTTGAAAATATGGGTATATAAAAACACATGCACTGTGGGAGACAGGCTGTAAGCTGACAAAGTCCTTATAGCCTAGAACTTAGTTTAAGACTAAGGTCTTCCACACAGTTTTAATACTAATATCTTCCCACGCCTTTATAAGACATATCTTCCACACACCCTTTTAAGACTAAGATCTTCTCAACACCCTTCTAAGACTAAGATCTTCTCAAACACCACTTTTTAAGACTAAGCTTTTCCCCGCACTCTTGACTGTTGCATGGTGGGGGGTGCACTCTTATGAGGATTCCCTTTTATGCCTCAGATGAATGACTTTGTATCAGAGACTTCCTTATTTGCATATGGCTTAAAGGCTTTAATTCTCTACACTATATAATAAAGCAGACTGGGGGCTCAGGCTTTGGCTTGCCATCAGAGGCCTCCCAATCCCATCCTTTTTTCTCTTTGAGTCTATTTCTTCATTCTGCACCATTCTCACTCATCACTTGGACAATTACTAGCTGTGCTGGCTCGCGGCAATGCACTCCCATGTTCATCATAGCATTGCTCACGGTGGCCAACACATGGAAACAGTCAAAATGCCTTTCAATAGAGGATTGGCTAAAGAAGATGTGATACCTATATACAATGGAATACTACACAGCCATAAGAAATGATGACATAGGATCGTTTATGACAACATGGATAGACCTTGATAACATTTTACTGAGTGAAATAAGTAAATCAGAAAAAGCTAAAAACTGTATGATTCCATACATAAGTGGGACACAAAATTGAGACTCATGGACATAGATAAAAGTGCAGTGGTTACCAGGGGGGTGGGAAGAGAGGAGAGGGAGGGAGGTGGGAGGAAGGAGAAGGGCTTAAAGAGAAACAAAATATAGGATGACAGAAGGTAATTTGACTTTGGGTGATGGGTATACAGCATAATAGACTGTCCAAATTATGTGGAGATGTTTTCTCTAAATCTATGTACTCTGATTGACCAGTGTCACCCTGTTAAATTGAATTGTCTAAATAAAATTAAAATGAAAAAAAATCTGCCTCAAAGTTTTATTGAAATCATTGAAATATTAAAATGTACATAATATGTATATAAAATAAAATTTCTTATATAATTTCTTAATTTCAACTCATTTTATTCAAAGTGCCAATTCTAATTATCATGAATTTTTTTGCTATTGAAGTAGCACTATCAACAAAATTAATTGTTAAAATATGGCTGATGCATAATGAATTCATTTGATATGATATGAATATGAATATGTAGTTTCTTTGCACAGAACTGTAATTTAGCATCTGCAAAGCATTGTTTAAATATAAACCAAAATAGAATATTACTCATGTTAAGAAATACGAATCTGGACCTGGCTGGCTGGCTCAGTGGATAGAGCATCAGCCAGTGTGTGAACATCCAAGGTTTGATTCCCAGTTAGGGCCCACAAGAGAAGCGACCATCTGCTTATTTTTCTTTCCCTCTTCCCCCTTCTCTGTCTCTTCTCCAGTGGCTCAATTGTTTTGACCATCGGCTTGAGCACTAAGAATAGCTTGGTTGATTCCAGCATTGGCCCCAGATGGGGGCTTCAGGGTGGATTCTGGTCAAGGTGCAAGCAGGAGTCTGTCTCTCTATCTCCCCTCTTCTCACTAAAAAAAAAAAAAAAGAAAAAGAAATATGAATCTGGAATAATTTCAAATGGTAACAAGTTATCTAAAGTACAACATAGAGTTAAGTGAACAGTCCCCTGTTAAATAACACTGTGTATTTTCTTTGGGAAGAAAATATAATACTCAGATTCGAAGTTTATAGTCCAGTCCCAGGCTTTATATTTATATAACAATTTTAATATGTTTATATCTACAATTAGCTACATAATGCTTTAGAAATTGATGGTAATAATTCATTTCAAAATATATCAACTGCAGTTGAGTTATTTAATATCTTGAAATATTTTAACTAACTTTTTTTTTGCATTTAATATATGTACATACATTAACATCAATGAGGGAAATTAGAAAAGTTAAAAGTGCTAAGTATGAAATAATCATCAATAATCTTCCCAAAACTGACCCTGGCTGGTCGGCTCAATGGTAGAGTGTCAGCCCAGTGTGTGGAAGTCCTAGGTTTGATTCCCAGTCAGGACACACAGGAGAAGTGACCATTTGCTTCTCCACCCCTTCCCCTCCCCTTTCCTCACTCTTTCTCTCTCTCTCTCTCTCTCTCTCTCTCTCTCTCTCCTTCTCTTTCTCTTCCCCTTCCACAGCCACGGCCTAGGAGCTGAGGATGGCTCCATGGAGCCTCTGCCTCGGGCACTAAAGATAGCCTGGTTGCAAGCATGGTGGCCCCAGATGAGCAGAGCATCAGCCCCAGAGGGGTTGCCAAGTGGATTCTGGTCAGGGCACATGTGGGAATCTGTCTCTCTGTCTCCCCTCCTCTCACTAGGAAAATAAAAAAAAATTAAAAAGAACTAGAAAATACTCTCCCAAAATGCCATGACTTTGATAGTACCAAAGAACTCATATAGCTAGCCCTTACTGATCTTTAGCTTTCTCAGAAACTTAATATTCATAGTAGATTTGAACAATGATTCTAAATCTTTAAAATGCATGCACATCACATAAGAATATTATCAAACAAAAGCTTTGGATTCAGTGCATATGTTTGGGGAATGAATTGCTGCACTTATAACAAACTTCCAGGTAATATCAATGCTATTGGTACTTGGGCAAAATAGCAGTAAAGGGAGAAAAGCATGGTAGTCTATTTTCTTAAAGTAATTCATCCTTTATATTTACTATGAACTTTAGAAATGACCTCTAAGATAATGACATATTGTGAGATTTAAATTATAATTAGTGATTATATAAATGGTGACAGAAACACAACAGATAGAATGGGGAAATGAAAGTACATGGTGAAATGGTGAGTGAATATACATATGAAGTTGTATAATAATAAATATAATAATACTTGAAGGTAGATCATAATAATTTAACAACATATTCAATCATGTATCACTTAACAGTGATATTTTCTGAGACACATGTTTGGCAGTTTTGTTGTTGTGCAAACATCATATAGTGCACTTACACAAACCTGGGTGGTATAACCTACTCTATACCTACTGCTCCTAGGCTGTAAGCCTTTATAACATGTTGCTGTACTGGGTACTATAGGCAGTTGTTGTAACATAATGGTATTTATGAATCTATTATATTAAACATAGAAGGTACAGTAAAATATAGTATAAAATATAAAAAAAAAGGTGCACAAGTATAGGGCACTTACCATGAAGGGAGCTTGCCGGCCTAGAAGTTGATCTGGGTGAGTCAGTGAGTGAGTGGTGAGTGAATAAGAAGTTCGAAGGTCTAGGACATTACTGTACTCTACTGTAGACTTCATAAACTCTTCCACACGCCCTCCCAAGCTCCCTCTGACAGTGTCAGAAATAGAACATTGAAGTTGTCAGTGCTGCTCTATGAACAGGGATTTAGTCCTAATTGACTGGTAATATTGAAGAGAAACTGTCTGGATAAAGGATAGATCACCATAACAGCGACTGCTAGAAGAAAGTGAAAGGTGGGCTGAGGATTAGTAGGAATAAGACACCCAGGCGGAGAGTAAAGGAACACAGGGAATTGCTGTGGTAGTGCATTTTTAGTAATAGCATGTGGAATCAGTGGTCAGGTTCCAAAAAACTGTGTGGTATTCATTTAAAAAGAAGAGGTCTAACATGAAGATGAGATAGAACTGAGGACTGTGTAATCGCTTTTAGGAGACTGGCATAGTATGAAGAAGACTAGGGCAGGTTGCCCATCTGCCACAAGAGCAAAAGATGACTGCTACTTGACCTTATTGGCAAGAGAAAACAGGTGCAGCAATGCAACAGAGCTGCGGGGACAGTTTCTTTCTGCCACTAGATGACAGATATGCACCCAGGCCATACATAAACAGCTCCATTGTGTTGGACTGCATGTCCAGTGACCAACGGTATGTATTTTGTTATCTGCTCAACCCTGTAGAACCTGTAGAAGGTGGACTGATGAGCATTATCATTGGACCTGAGATGAGTGGTCAACTGTCCTATTCTCTGTTGAGTCATTGTTCAGACTGCAGTCTAACCGTCATCATGTCCTAATCTGGTGTGAACAAGGAATATGGGAGAACCCACATTTCATGCAAGAAAAGAACTCCTTTGGGGGTGGTGGGATCATGGTGTGGGCTGACATCAGCACTGGTGGTCGTACTGACCTCCATGTCATCAGAAACAGATTGCTGACTGCTGTCAGATATAGAGATGAGATCCTGCACCCTATAGTGGTACCATATGCTGGAGCATTTGGAAACAACTTCCTTTTCATGGATGCTAATGCAAGGCCCCACCATGAGCATCTCATCAACAACATGCTTCAGGAGGCAGAAATCGAATGCATAGACTTGCCTTCACGTTCTCCAGACCTGAATCCCATTGAACATGCTTGGGATGCACTGGAAAGACATCTGACAATCCATCCTATTCCTCCCACAACACTTCTTGATCTGGAAATTGCCCTGGAGCAAGAGTGGCAGAGGATCCCACAAGAAGTACTGGGCAATCTGATCCTGTCCATGCCTCATCATTGTCAGTGTGTTGTGGTAGTCTTGGGTGACCACAAACCTTACTGCACAATGTGTGGCACTCTCGTCCAGTTTGACATGGTTCTCTTCACCCCCACCAATATGTCACTTGCTGCTCAATCACGATAATTGAGTTTGCATCTCATTTGCATAATGAACAACTTTCTTTGACTTGTTTGCTTTTCTGATGTTGCTCAAGCTGGCAACTCCAAGCTCAAGTTGATGAGCCTATGCTCAAGTCGAATGAGCAGGCGCTCAAGCCTTTGACTTCGGGGTTTCAAACTTGGATCCTCAGTGTCCCAGGCCAACACTTCATTCACTGCATCATGGCCTGGTCATGACGCCTGAATTTTTATAGTCAAATACTAGAAACAACTCATGTTCATTAATAAGAAAGTAAATTTAAAAACAGTGGTATATTCATACAGTAAAATACTACTCAGCAATCAAAAGCAAGGAACTTGAATTACACAATAACATTAATGAATCCTTAAAACATTTGGCTGAGACAAAGAAGCCAGAACAAAAAAGGAATATGCTGTATGATTTTATTTATGTAAAATTCTAGAACGGGCAAGGATCCACGGTAACAGAATACATTTTAAGATCAATTGTTGCCTGATGTTATAGTAGGGGTGGTTGTATGAGACTAGATGAAAAGAAATACAATAAAACATTTTGTTGAGTAAAGATACTGCATACTTTTATTGAGATGATGGTCATATGGGTGTATGTTTATCAATACTCATTGACCTGTTCTTTTACACTGTGTGAACTCTGTATCAGTAAAGTTGATGAACAATAAATTTGAATTACTCATTAGAAGTTTATACTTTTCATTCAATGTTTGAACATCAAGAACCAAGGACCACATTTAAAGATTAAATTAAAAGTGTGAAACATCATTAAAACTCTGTATATTTTTTAACATGTATTCTTAACTTTTGAAATTTCTGTAGATAATAGCTTTTCATAATATATAGAGATATTTTTATTAATTCTATATTTTTTGAGATTTAGAAAGCCTATTGAATGTTTTTTAAATTTGTGTATTCCTTTGCTTTTTGTATTCATAAAACACAAATGTAACCCTGTTGATGAATTAAGACAGTCACAATGTTTACTCTTTATTTTAATTTTTAAAAGATTTTATTTATTCATTATAGAGAGGAGAAAGACAGCAAGGGGGGAGCAGGAAGCATCAACTCTCATATGAGCCTTGTCCAGGCAAGCCCATGGCTTTGAACCAGTGACTTCAGCATTCCAGGTTGATGCTTTATCTACCGCACCGCCACAGGTCAGGCCACAATGTCTACTCTTTAAATATGCCATTATATCATCAAGGAAAGTGAAAAATCAAGCATGTTATTCAGCTTAATAAAAGGCACTAAATTTTATACAATATTGCATTGAACCAATCAATATTAAACAATATTTTCTACACTGATTTAAAAATCAGTGGACAAATTGCAAAGAATTCTTCATCAATATTTTGCAGAAAAAAAAAGTCATGAAAGTCAATGTTCTTGCCTGTGGCAGAAAAAAAAAGGCAAAAATCCAGCATATGCCAAAATTTTATTGGTTTTATTTAAACAAATTTAAACAGGACTATCAGTTATTATAAGGAAAAATCATCCTTGTTAGTCACTTCCACAGTCAACGATTTTAGGAGATCAAATTAATGGCTAGAGTATATTGCCCTGACACATCTCTCTAAATGTCTTTGCTCTGGCAGTTAACTTCAGAGATTATGCTGGAGTGAGTTTCTTAAATTACAACCAGTTGTCAGAAGAGTTTTATTATGTGATGTTAGGAAAACAATTTAATGTATATCTCTTTATTGCTAGCATATCTTTTCTAATATTGCATATGTTAGAAACATCTGGGAATGTCTTGAAAATTTTTAGGGTATCCACATTTATTTTCTTATTGCTGATCATAATGAGTATGTCAGCAGTGTGCTAGAGTCTTAAAGAATGTACAAGCCATGTGTAGTGTTATAATGTTGAAAAGTTTAGAAATATATAAAGAGACAAATTTACAGATTTTTAAAGACTGTAAGTCACAACCTACAGCAATCAAAATGTCAACACTATCAGAGTAAATAAGACAATTTCTTCTTTTTTTTCTTCTTATTTATTTTTTTAGGTGAGAGGATAGTGAGGCAGACTCCTGCATGTGCCCTGACAAGCAACCCCATCTGGGGCCAATTCTCAAGTACCGAGCTATTTTTATCACTTGAGGCTAATGTTCTCCAATGAGCCATCCTCAGTGCCCAGGGCCACACTCGAACCAATTGAGCCACTGGCTGCAGGAGTGGAAGAGGGAAAGAAGGGGGAGGCCAAAGCATGGTTGCTCTCCTGTGTCCCCTGACTAGAAATTAAACACGGGACATCCAACCACAGTGTTGAGGCTCTATCCACTGAGCCACCATCCAGGGTCAACAATTTATTGAATTTGAATTCAAAGCTTAAATAAATTTTATGAAATGAGAAGGACTGTAACTGTCATGAGTATTTTTTTAGTTGTCTGTGTGTGTGTATTAAGTGTATATATAGTTTCCATTTGTAAATAAGTATATCTTTGTTTTCATTCCTCTTATTCCGTTCATAAAGTGTATTGAAATTATATTATAGCATTTAAGTTTTATTAATTTTATATCATAGTATTTAAGATATGAGGTGCCAAGAGGAGTAAACATCACTCAGGACTTAACTTCCTCTTCTGAGAAAGGGTTAGTTCATTTTCAGTTGTACACAGGACAGTTGTATAATGTTAGGTTTAGTTATGACCTTGTCATTGTCTTTATTTGGATATTAAGTGTAGTTTGGGAAATACATATGGGTATCTAGTTGACAAGGGGTAGATTTGTGATGGTTAATTTTGTGTATCAACTTGACTAGGGAATTAAGTACACGGTTAAACATGATTTCTGAGTGGGTCTCTGAGGGTATTTCCAGAAAAGATTAGCATTTGAATTGTAGAAGCTGATTATCCTCCCAATGTGTGTGGGTATCATCAAGTCTATTGAGAGCCTGAATAAAACAAAAAGGCATAGGAAGGTCACAATTGTTCTGTGCCTGACCATTGAGCTGGAATATTAATATTCTTCAGCCTTAGGCACTTATTTTTCTCAGGCCTTCAGACTCAGACTGGAATCAATACCATCACTTCATGGGCTCTCAGAGCCTCAAACTACACTGCCTGTTTCTGGGTTTCCAGTTTGCAGACAGCAGATTATAAAACTTCTCAGCCTCAATAGTCACATTATTCAATGCTTTACAATAAATCTTTTTATACAAATGTATGTATGTGTGTATGTGTGTATATTTATGTATGTATAATTGCATGTAAGCATATTCTGTTTTTCTTGATATGCCTAATACAGCTCTGAGGATCAATACCTCTAGGGAAAGGGAAAGAAGCAGGATTTAGGAAGGAAAGAAATCATGATTGGGAAAAGAGAGAAATTTGGGTGCATATTCTGTGGAGTGCTGTTTGAGTTCTTACAATTGAAGTTGTTACAACATGGGATAAGAGGGTGGACCTTTATAACCCTGCACTTACAAGCCTTGAATTTAAGTTTTCCAAGAAAAGAAGTCCAATCTTTCCAAAAATAGCTGTCTTTTCAGCCAAGGGCAAATCTCCAGGAGCATTGGCTGTCATCTGATAAACTTCCTAGAATTGAGGGAATAAATCTTAGTCTTGAAGGGGAATCTGGCAGGTAAGCCAGAGTATCAGTGATACATACCTAAATCTGAACCTTAAACTCCACCTGGCTACTTCATGTTTCTTAGGCCAGTGTGCCAGAAGAGAAAAAAAAGATATTATCTTTTGGCAAAGAAAATCACTTGGGATTGTCAGGGGCAGCTAGGATTGCCAGTGCACAATGGACACATATGTGAACTTGAGTTGTTTGATATGACACTTTTGTTGCTTCCACTCCTAGTGAAAATAGTGAATGAGTAATTGCTAAAAACATAGAGTAATAAGGGCAAAAAAAAAGCAAGAATTCAGATCACACAGGAATAAAGGTTTATATCACATAAATAGAGAAACCAGTTTTTCTAGCTGCAGCTCTTGTTGAGTGATGGAAAACTAGAAGAGATAGTTGAGAAGGAAGATGATGACTATCAAGGACAATTGCAGCAGTGGGATCTACAGAATGACTCTCTAATTCTTGTAAATAAAATTCTTTTGTAGAGATTGTAACCTTTCAAGTCATTGGCACAAGAATATTTATATATACAACATGAGCAGATCAGCCTGGTTCAAGTGCTGGAGTGCTTCAGGCACATTCGACACTGATAATTGCATTCTCTCATCCCAGCTCTGACTTCAGCCACTTTGAGATAGACTGTCCCTTTGGATGCTTGAATTTACTTTAGCATGATAGGATCTTATCCCTTCTGTGTGTCTTTCATCTCTGCCTCCAGACCTCGGGTACTATAGATACTACAGATAGTGGCAGAATTTGCACATACAACTTGTAGAGCTGTTAGCATCAAGTGTCAAGACTCTTTGATGGGAGATGAAGGGTGCTGCATAAATGCATCCACCGCCCGTTATTTAGTCGGACATTTCTTAGAGGTAGTCTTTATATATTCAGAAGTTTTCAGAGGAACTGAACCTCACTATCCACAGACAAGTATGAATAGTGGCTTTTGATATCATGGCCTATATTATAAATCTCATGGCAAAAATGCCTGTGAATTTGTTAATCCCAATGACAGTATGAAAGCTGTGTTTTCATGAGTTCCAAGACTCAATCTAACTGTACTGCCTTGCCACGTTGGAGAATTCTGAGATTTCTGCTGCTTCAATGTAAAACACTTTTTTTTCTCTATTTCTAATGTGAGAATTTCATTTGCTCAATTATTTCCTTGGTCTTTTCTTCAATATTCTGCCCCTTGGTGTTAAGTCTGTTATTGAAGCACTTTGAAGATGAACTTCTTTTGAAGGCAAAATACTTCTAGCCTTCACTCAACATACTGAACTCTCACCACCTATGTACTACCTATATCATTGTGTTGCAGAGAACACTCATTGAGTTCAAAGAAAACTCTACCACATGGATGGAGAAAAGTAGAATGCTCCATGAAATAAGAATCAAGTAGGTATACATGCTAATCCCATTATCTTATTATTTCTCTTCCTTTAATTCCAGTGGAAGCTATTTCACCCAGTGAACAGCACACATTCAAGACAGAGCAGCCTTAAATAAATTAAGAAAATTCGCTGAAAATTTTAAATTTATTTAAAAAATCATTTAAGATCAGTTTATTTGATTAGAAACAAAAACTACATATTCATTTATTGATACCTTTCAGATTAGACATCTTTAGTAATGAAAATATTACTAATAAAACTTGAAAGGCAGTTTTAAGTAAAGAATGTGGATATTTCTACAGTAAATGTTTTATTACTGTAATTATTTTAAACTCCAAAATTACTGTTTAATTTTATCCCATTATATAAATTCAGGGCACTTGTATAATTTACATAATTTTATTTGAAATAGTCTTTTTCAGTTTCAATGTTGTCTTTCACAATGTCTCCTTCCTTTTCTCTTAGAAAATATAGAAACAGTGAAAAAATTGAGCTCTGTAAACAAAGTAAAGAGGCCTTAGAAGCAAAAAAACCTGCTAACATCTTGATTTTGAACTTATAGCCTCCAGAACTGTGAGCAAATAAATTTCTGTTGTTTAAGATACGCAGTCTGTAGTATTTTGTAATAGTAGCACTGGAAAACCAATATACCTGGCGTAAGGTGTTTATTGATACTTATCTAGTGACGGCAACTTAAACCAACACCCTATCAAAGTGCAAGAATTCATAAGTCTGAGAGTACTAGGCTTGGAGTCAAAGTTGATGAATTTGTGCTCTTACACATTATTGATAAAAGTATAAATTTGAGGAATATTTGGAAAATTCAAAGATACTAAGTAAAAGGGTAATCATTCTTTTCTACTCAGAAATTTCACTTTCAGACATCAATTCTGTGGAATTACTTACGAGTGAGCACAAGGAATCATACACAAGGATATTTTATTACAGCAGAGATGTTTTCAATTGCAAAATGTAAAAATGGCAGAAGAGTTTCTTATACAGAGTGCTATAATCAAAGAAATTGAATAAAGTAGAGGTATTCATATTAACATAGACAAATCTCTAACTTAATTACAAGAGGGAAAAAGATATAGTAAAATCAGATATAACAAATGATGCCATTTCTATATATTTTAGACACTCAAAAAATGATAGTTGATATTGTTTGTAAATAAAACAATTTATTGCAAAAATGCCAAAAAAAAAAGCATAAATATGCTACCCATAAACTTCAGGTTAATGGTTGCTACCTATGTATAAGGGGGATAAAATATATGACAGTTTAAGACATTCTTTTAAGAAAAAAAAAGAGAACTTCTTATATAAGTATGTCAAAATATATCTACATGTATTTTAAGATTATGGAACATACATAGCTGTCCTCCATATAATTCTTCCTGATTATCATTCCATCATTTTAAAATGAACAGCAATACATGTTTGAGTTTCAAGACATTTGACCATACACTTTTCCTTCTGTTCACTAGGAACTATAAAACTCCCACTTGAAAATTATATATGAGATGAGATAGTAGTGTTGAATTGAGCATTCTTATTATAGCTTGAAGAATAGCAATGTTACAGAATAGGTAAGCCAAGATGAAAACCACTTGATGGATAAAAGACAAAATTCTTGAGTCCTGGAGTAAGACAATACTAACCCTATTACATCATATCTGGATATAATGACAAATTACTTTGGTCTGCTTCTGACTGGAGAACTAATAATTTAATTTGATGTTGCATTATTTTCATACGTTTTTGTCTTTTCTTTAAACAGCTTTATTAAGGTAGAGCTGACATACAAAGAATGCACATATATAAAGTGTACAGCTGATGAGTTTGGACATTCACAAACACCAATGGTAATACCAACACTGTCGGGATGATGAAGATACACACACACACACACACATTTCTTTGTGATTCTGGGTTTTCTTTCAGTTTGTATGATTTTATTTTTTGTGCTAAGAGCACTTAACATGAGATCTACTCTCTTAACTAATTTTGAGGTTTACAATTCTATATATATTGTTAACAATAGGCACTATGTTGTATATTATTTGGTCCAGACTCCACTTCTAGATATATAAAAAAAAGAAAATGAAATCATGATCTCTAAGAGATATGTGTATTGTCATGTTCATTATAGCATTATTCATAAAAGCCAAGATACAGAAACAACCCAATTGTCCATTGGCATATGAATAGATAAAGAAAATAGGATATATATATATATATATATATATATATATATATATACAATGAAATATTATTCAGCCTTAAAAAAAGAAATACTTCCATTTGTGACAACATAAATAAACCTGGGGACATTGTGCTAAATGAAATAAACCAGTCACAGAAGGATAAATAATGAATGAATAATTCTATATATCTAAGGTATCTAAAATAGTAAAATTCACAGAAACAAAAAATACAATATTGGTTGCCAGGGGCTGGAGGTGGGGGAAGTGGATTTGTTGTTCAATGGGCATAAAGTTTCATTTATGCCAGAAGAATAAATTCTAAAGACTTATTTTACATTTAAAATAGTTGAACTATCTTGAGAGTACAAACAGACAAGGCACACAAGGAGGACAATATAGTAGAATTAGAATGTCTTCCAAGTCTTTGGCTGGGTGTGGCTCTTTGATTCTAATTTAGAGACACCTAAGTAAAGCTAAGCCTACTGGATTGCCCTTTATAGGAATTAAACATCAAATGGAGATATGCAGAGACTCAGAACCCTTGCATCACTGATGTTTTCTAAAGTCACTGATTCAATAACTTGTTTACTATCACAGTTAAAATATAAGTTTATGAGGACAATATTTTTTTCTCTAATTTTAAACTACTGAAACAGGTAGAGTAAAATGTTCCCAAGAATTGCTCCATTGTGTCAAGCCCCACTAGAATTATGGCCATTATCAACAAGTAGGTATAAAACAGAGGTCTAGGAACTAAGCGGGCTTCTTTTAAGTTTGCTTTTCACATAGAAAGCCAAACCACAAGCCCCAGAGACAAACTCAATATCTGGTTGGGAAAGGTCCTCACTGCATCCCATAATAAGTCTTGAACACTCCCAGTTGCCTTGCTTTATTGACACATACCCAGACTTCAGTGGGAGCTCATCGTTCTTACAAAGGAAAAAGCCAGCCAACCTACTCCCTGATTGTCTAAACCCAGCAAGTTTCATGCTCTCAAGGAATAAAAAATCCTAACCCTCACATTCAGGGTACAGAACCTGGGACCCTATTTCAGTGTTCTTCCCCTCTGTAGGGCCTCAGTAAATCTGCCTTTTCTTTTTATGCGTTGTGGACAAGTCCTGGCGAGGATGAAGACAACGGAGACGCAAAGACCTAACTCCAGGGACCAGGTTCAGTGACGCAGATCCACTTTATTCAGGAAGTAAACTAGCTTATATACACAGGTTCAGCCTATAGGGTGTTACAGCGTGTTCCTAAAAGCCAATGGCTGAAAAGATCAGGGAGCTGCGTGGTTGGCACTAATTCACTTCCTTATAGTGGGCGAGCTCCCTTCCTGGGTATGCCCAGGAGGGTTCTGGGAGCTGGAGTATTCTCACAGCATTGCATCAGCCACAGCTGCTAGGAATGCGCTCTGTGCTCCACCCACAATTGGTATCCTTGGTCTAAATTCTTTTATATCAAGAGACAAGAATTCAGAATCGTTGGTAGTATAGACTGTTATCCTACTGCACTTAAAACAGTACCTGGAACATAGCAGGCTTTTAAGAAATTTGTGTTGAATGAAAGAATAAACAATTTGGGTAGATTTACCTGCTTCCTGTAAAAGGATTTTGTAGAAAGTTAAGAGTTATACAGTCTCCTTTCTAATGATTATATGATTCAAAATAAATTTTACCCAAGCCATTTTGGTTTCAAAAGTATATTTCAGATAAAAATTAAATGCCTAAAACATAAACATTTGACAAAAGGACATAAGACTCTCTAAGTATTTTTCCACACAATGATACCTGTTCATAGGTTCAACTCAATTTTATGGTCTTATGAATTTAATAACATCTGTCAAAATAAGTATTCTGTAACCTAAGACAGAAAAGCAAAACCTCAATACTTAAATTATACTCACGTAGACAATCACACTCACAAGAATAATATATTTACTTAAAATTACTTCATATAAAATGTTTCTTGTTTAAAGCAAAGAACTTATTACATAGTTAAATCAATGTTAAAAAGTGTTTGTAAAGCCATAGATTAATGTAATACAGTTAACAAAATTCTATAGCATGAACATTCCCTCCTTGTTGCAATACATTATTTAACGTCTGTGGAAACTGTTTTAATGCACATAGTGCTGTTGATGATCATTATAGGTTTCTGACAGCTTAAAAACAGGTTGTGTTTACATCATGCAGATATGAAGATAAACAAACACCAAAAGTCTCTTCTGAAATACAAGCTTTCATTTTACAGGTGTTTATTACGAACAGCAAGCTATTTACAAGCGATTAGATTCAGGCTGAAACAGTATTGAATGACTTTTGCTTGAGTTTACAAGGCTGTTAAAATTGTTGAAAGCTTTTTCTTTTTTTTTCCACTAAAAGTACAATGGCATTCAAGGAGATGCATTGTCTTTTTTTATATCCATAAATTCTGTTGCTAACTGTTTAAGTGTAAGAGCAAGGAAAATTTGAAAAATGTTACACCTCACTCCAAACTTGTACTCCAGGTGCCCTTAATCTCCAATCTCAGTACAAGCACAAGCTATTGTGCTTTTTCACCCTCTCAGTCCTATTCATTTCAGCAGTTATTGATTGAAGATTTATCATGTCCAAGACAGAATGCTAGGCACTGAACATCAAAAACTAATCAACTCATGGTCCCTGTTCTTAAGTTTCTACCTGATCATTGAATATACACATATATTCAAAGATAGAGTCTTTGTAAAAAGGTGAGTGGAAATTTGAGGTATGCATAAAGCACACCTCAATGTGAAAATATTGTTCCTTCAAAAAGTGAAACTGATTTTTAAGGCAAAATATGGATAACCAGTTATGAATTAATGTTTTACCCTTTTTAACAACATGCAATATAGAGCATTAAATATTTAAGTTCTTTACATAAGCAGTAAAAAAATCTAAGGAATTTCACATGGAAATTAAGGAATTTCATGCAAAGATGATATAACACTTTTAATACAGGATACAGAGAGAAGTTCTCATGTCTATCACATTCCATCATATAGGCCACTTGCTATGAGTTTGGAGTGCATGATTATTTTATGTAAAGATTTGAATTTAACTTAATATTGAAAAATATTTTACATCAGACATAAGAAAACATGTATCAGATATAATGAGCTAGAGGGGGCATGGTCCAACATTGGGATATCATGGTATTACAAAGAGATATTATACAACTTAAGGGGGCTAATGTTTAACTTGTACAACAATATGATTTAAATATGTAGGAGTGCAAAATAATCTACTAAATAATACGATACTAAAGGTTTATAAATGGGTTCAGTAAAGATTGAAATTATTTTCTGAAAATATCTTCATAGTCCTCCTGAGATACATAATAACATACACATAAATAGGATGTTGCTGCTGATTATTACATTTTAGCTGCATGGTTATAATCTATAAAGACTGACATTGCTAACCTATAACTACTGCAATATATTGCAGATAATCTTAGGTATACAGAGACTTTTGAAAGATTCTCATTTTAGGAAAATGCCAGTGTGATCCAACACACATGAAAATAGTAATAAAAATGAAGTATCTATAGAAAGTTTGTTTGTCTTCAGTGAGGTTTTTCATTAGAGACTTTGATTAAAATCAAAGCAAGCTATGGATATAATTATCTCATTTACATCTTACCATAATACATTGCCATTGATATAATCCTCCTTGTCTCATGTGAGGAACTGAGGCTGAAGAAATTCAAGTTATTAAACCCAGGATCCTAACCTAGCAAGCAGCAGTACCCAAAATCAAAAGGTTTACAGGTTCTGTAGTATATATAAAAAAGTAAAACAATGCAAATAAAAAAAACCCCTTGATTTTAAAAAATCCTAGGAAGATATCAAGACATTTACAAATTTTAGATCTGTGGAGTTAGATAGAAACCCTTTTGATTATAACTTCTTATTTTACTACATATATAATTCTAACCATATCATTTAACTTCTTTGAACAGAGTACCTATTTAAAAAAATATACATTATGAAACTGTTTTAGGTAAGTTGAAATTAATGCAACATATACTAACTGTCTTTTAAAAGCCATTGAAAAATGACAAAATTGACTCTTGAATAAGGTGGGATTTGACCTGCGCCATTCCATGTCCTGCTGATTTTTTCCTCCCAGAAATAACAGCCAGTACCTTTTGCAATGGCAGAGTCAATCAACTGGGTGTCAAAAACAGCACTTCTGCATTCCCAACTACAGAATACCAACCAGGGATGGCAAATATTCTTTTTGATCCATTATTAGTTGAATCAACAGATGATGGAGGGCTGACTGAGGAGTCAAAATCATAGCAGATTTTTCATTGCACTGAAGTGCTGGGGGTTAGCAAGCATAACACTCAAGTTTTTCATGGGGCAACTAGTTTCTTTTCCTTCCCTCAGTTTCAAGAAACATATAGACTAATAAAGAATATATTAGTTGTAGTCATGTAACAAATATTTAGAACAGAATGTGCATTAGGCTATAAGAAAAATTTTAAAATGTTCTGAAACCTGGCTTTTCTTTAGGATTACCTGGTTCAAATTTTAAAATGTTCTGTAACCTGGCTTTTCTTTAGGATTACCTGGTTCCTACAACTATACAGCATTTGTGTGTGTGTGCACGCACACACATGCACACGCATGCACATGCACGCACACGCATGGTTAGTTATTTATTACTTAGTCTGTGTGTTTTAATATTCACAGTTTATTTTGCCTGCTTTACATAGTGAATAATTTCTAAGATTTCACTCTATAGAACTTAGATCTAGCCCAGATATTTTTAAGATTTTTCATCTCATGGTGCACATAAATTACTAAAATTCTGAAGCACACCAAAAACTATTCTATTTTTTGCCAATCTGACAAAAAAAACTTATAATTTTGATTCATTCACACTGGATGGCTATTGTTTTAGCTGTTTTTATTTTTTAATTTGACAATCTAAGGGGAAAGTGTTCAGGCACAATTCTGAATAGTCAGGTACTGCCTGTTTATAAATTCTTGCAGTGCACTAGTTAAAAATTGCTGGTCTAGCCAATGTCTTTCTTAAATTTCCCAACTACTGAGGTATATAATTATATAAAATTACTTCTTTTTGTCTTAAATTCTTCATACATAAAACTGAATTGAGTTTTCTGCCAAACTACACTCATAGAAATTTTGAGGAAATAAGTAAATTGGTGTATATAGGTTGATGAAATTATATTCATAACTTATATTTCTTGTTAATAAAGGAATTCTTTGCTGAACTTTCAGCACCACTCATCTTTATTATTTGTTAGGTTGTCAAGACAGTTGAGTATAACTAAAATATTACATAGCCTTGCAATGTCATGAAATTCAAGAAAAATATTATGTTCAATAGCAAAGTACTTAGACCTATTTTGTATAAAAATCTCAGAACCTCAAATAGTCAAATCACTTTACATTTAAATGCAGGAAGATTTCACCACAGGAAGGCAAACCTGTCCTTTTCACAGAGAAAGCAGCAATATTTCAGTGAAGTGTACTGATATCCACAAGTTACTTTGTGATACAGCAAAAAGTGAAATAAATTGATGAGAGAGGGATAACTAAATAGATACATCTCAGGAAAGCAGTTGTAGTAAAAGACTAAAGGGTAAGATCTTGAAGACGGACAAATGAGTATTCATTCTAATTAAAAAAAAATTTGCACATGTTAAAAAATTTTCAGTTAACTTTCAGAAAAAAAGCATAGAAGAAAAACCAGATATTAGTTATTCCACATTAGTTATCCCAGCCATTAGTTATTTCAGTATTTACTTCTCTCAACATTAGGTATCGCCCAGGAATATTAGCTCCACTACCACACCCACATCCCTTTACTCCTCACTGTGTAAATTTTGTTTTGTTCTGTTTGTTTTTGGTGTTATCTCCATCCAGCACTTTCAGTTGCTTAATTTGTCTGGTGATACTGATTTTGTGCTGCCAGACGTTTTGTATCAAAATTTCACCTTCCTCTCAACTTGCTCCAGCACAAATAACCATGACAATTGGATCAGAATGTCAATTCATACATCCCCATTAAAGAACCTATGAGACAAAGAAAATATTAACAAAGTAGTGTCAGTATTTGTCATTCCATAAGGAATTGATTTCAAATCAAAATACAGTGTATATTTTAGAAAATTGTAAGGGTACATTGAAACAAAGTGTTTTAATAACTATTTACTAAGCACTGTCATTCATGAATTGTAATATTGTCACACCCATGCACAGCAATTTCTCCTTCTGGGCTCCCAATAATTTTAATTATAGGATAGATAAATCAGTCAGTGGTTGATTGTTCTAATTATTGTTATTTGTTGCTCTTATTGTTGCAGTCTTATTGTAATTAAACATTTATTGAGAATCTGCCATATGTTAGGTACCTACTCCAAATAATCAAATGATTTTATGCATAAGTGACAGATTCTAATATCCTTCTATTTTTAAGGGTTTTTGTTTCCTCTTTTTATAATTTAAATAAAATCTTATATTTCACACACTTAGTTCTCTGGTGATCTCTAAAATTACAATCAGTGATGTGTGATGAAATGAGCTTTGTAGCAGGAAGAAGTGAGATGGCAGAATTTCCAGGAAATAATTAGCCATATACTTCCATAGTATTTTTTTTCTCTTGAGCTATACAAATAATTTAACTATGTCTTCATTTCTTTTCCCACTTACAAATTGAGGAGGCTAACCTGGACGATCCCTAATGTTAATTCAAGTTTTATCATTTTGCCTATTTTATGACTAAAATTTTTCATTGTATGATGCAAGCATTAAAAGTTTAGAAAAAAAACAATCTATTTACACAATTTGCTTAATTTTTTCATTTTGATCATCGTTTAGTTTGTTTTTTAGTATATTTTGGCTATTGCTTAGTTTAGTTAGTGTTACAGCTATAATAAAGTGTTTTTTGGGGGGAATCATTATATTCTAAGACTGACTTTGGCTTCTATAAATATTCATTTATGGTAAGTATAAATTTTATTTTAACAGTGTACTGGAGCAGGATAATCACCAAGAGGAGTCATATAAATCATTCCTTATTCTGAAGTCTAATTGAAAGACTCCACCCTACCCCTTCCCTTATTGCAAAGAAATGCAGAACACAATATGACCCAGTTGACAGAGTACAGTTGATATTCAGAGGCAAGTTAAGATAGTTGGATGCTGTGCCCCTTTAGGAGATTATATATCTGAACTCCATCACGATAATAACCTTGACCTATCAGAATGGCTTAAGTATTAAAAATAACATATTTGAAAAATATCATATTTGACATAATGTTGTTCCATAAAAGAAAACATTAAAATCAACTCAGAATGTGGGGTGTAACTCAAAATTAGGTAATAATGGCCAATGGCAAGAAAATATTAATCAATTGGAGTAAAAATTGAGGATAAAACTGCTTGATTGGATAAAGATGATATATCCAATCATCTTTATCCAATCATCTATTGAAGGACACCTTGGTCATTTCCACGTCTTGGCCACCATGAATAATACTGTAATGAACATAAGAGCCTATATATCTTTGCAAATAAATGCTACTCATCCACACACAAAAAAATGAAATACTGCTATTTGTGAGAACATGAATGGACCTTGAGAATATCATGCTAAGCGAAATATGTCAGTCAATAAAAGCTAAGAACCACATGATTTCACTCATATGTAAGATATAAAACTGAAATCCATAGACACAGACAATATGGTGGTTATCAGAGAGAAGGGGGGTAGAAAGTAGTAAAGAGTAAAGGTGGCCTAATATATGGTAAAAGAAGATGATGATTTGACTTCGGGTGGAGGGCACACAATGCATTTTAAAGATCATATATCATAGAAATGCACACTTGAAACTTATATAATGTGTTGGGTTGTTTTGGTTTGTTTGTTTGTTTGCATTTTTCTGAAGCTAGAAACGGGGAGGCAGTCAGACAGACTCCTGCATGTGCCCGACCGGGATCCACCCGTCATGCCCACCAGGGGGCGATGCTCTGCCCATCTGGGGAATAGCTCTGTTGCATCCAGAGCCATTCTAGCACCTGAGGCAGAGGCCACAGAGCCATCCTCAGCACCCAGGCCATCTTTGCTCCAATGGAGCCTTGGCTGTGGGAGGGGAAGAGAGAGACAGAGAGGAAGGAGAGGGAGAGGGGTGGAGAAGCAGATGGGTGCTTCTCCTGTATGCCCTGGCCGGGAATCAAACCCGGGACTCCTGCACACCAGGCCGACGCTCTACCACTGAGCCAACCGGCCAAGGCATATAATGTTATTAATCAATGTCACCCCAATAAAGTTACTTAAAAAATAAATAACAAAAAAATAAATAAGACAATGTCAGAGGCCTTTAGTCAGGCTGAAACAAAGCTAATGAGTAAGTTGAAAAGTCATGCTATCTGGAATCATTTTTTTCCTTTAAAATAGTATTTAAACTTACTCTAAATAGGTACATAACCTCAAATACCTTTATTTTATTGAGTATAAATTCTTGTAAACAATGTGATCTCTGAAAAGGTTTTACTTAATATACTAAATAAACCTGAGAATTGTTTATACATCAGATACTCATTTCTTTCTCATGCCTTAGACTGCTATATTTGAAGTTTCTTGAATGTTTCTCCTGAGTATATTATATTATCATGCATTTGATGATACAACGTCAATCCTCACCCAATTCCAGATTATAAGACGTTCACTGTTATGCCTGTCTCCAACAGTTCTCTCTTATCTATTTACCATGGCACATTACTTTGTAGTGCATTTGTTTTTTTAGGTCTCTGTTGCCCCCTTATCCTCTTACTTTAAGTTCATTAAACTGCATATCATATCTTTTTGTATAACTCTGGAATAATTTATTTTAATGGTATACAACAAGCATTTGATATAGGCTCTTTCACTAGCATTGTGATTAAGATAACAAAGTTTAGCATTTATATTATTTTACTAATCACAATTGCAACATATTACTACTAGTGATAAGAAAAAAATTTTTAGTAGAATATAAACTAATATGTTGACAGAAAAAAGTTAGAACCTCTATAGCTTTCTCTCTGTTCATGTATATACCCTAATCTCTTCTTCTTATAAAGACAACAGTCATATTGGATTAGGGCCCACCCTTGTGACCTTAATTTAATTTGGCTCTTTGAAGACACTCTCTCCAAACACAGTCACATTCTGAGATATTGGAGGGCTAGGGTTTCAACACATGGATTTTAGGTGAATGCAATTCAGCCTGTAACACCTAGCTAGTTAGCAGTTTGTTTCTATTGGAATAAAATTCAATTTTCTTAATTATATAACATTATTTATATATTCATTAAAGTTTTTAAACCTAGTTTTGTAAAAAGAATTCCAGAAAAACAAAATAATATAGAAGTAAGGCATTATGGACAATAAGGATGACCTTGAATGTCAAGTTTGGAGGATACATGGAGCACAGCTCTGTAAGGGTATCAGCACAGGCAAGAAAATGTTGAAATCAAAATAATAAGGATAGCTAAATTTTCAGATGTTAAAATACAATATAAATAAATTATAAATAAAACAGTTTGGCATTATCACAGAAATAAAATAAAATGATTGATGGAACAGAGTAAATAAGCCCAAAATAATAGAAACCTAATGATATATATATATATATATAAAATATTATCTTTTACCCATGAAAAAAAGTATGGGTACTTCAAAAATTTTTGGGACTGATGATATGTATTTAGAAAAATAAGTAAATGTCAGATTCCCTTCTTCACAACCTAAATAAAATTAAATATATTTTATTTGCTTTAAATAAAAAAAAATCAATACCCACAAAGAGAAATTACAAAGTTAAGATATAACTTGTACAAAAGGCCTCCAAGGCTATGGACTTATGACATATAAAAGGGATATAGAAGACCACTAGAGTTTTTGTCATAATCGTATTGACATGTGTTATGTGTTTGCCAAGAATTATAGATTCTCAAATGGTTGTGCAGACAAATCTTCAATCTTTCCACTTAAACGACTATTAAGCATATGAAAGGAAGTGCTTACTTTTGTTATATATACAAAAAATTGATTACAAAGTTTATTATATTTATGTAATACCTCATAATTAATCTGTCAATTTATTTTTCAAATATCAATTAAAAAGACATGATTTAAACATTTGCCCAATATTATTGTGTGTCAATAAATCTCAGGGTTTGAATGAAGCTGGATATTTCAGGGTTAACTGTTTGGCTACAAAGATGAATTTTCTTGAAGAAAAAAAAATGCACAGTTTCTGTGGTTGGATAGAAAACGAAGACTATTGCATTTTCGCTGGACAAGTACCAACCTCATGTCAATGTGAAAGGGTTAGAGTGTGCCTGGTGTTCCAAGTGGCTGTTTGCCAATTTATAAGGTTTCTAAAAAAGAAAAGGGGCTATTGTACATTCTTTTTCTTTTAATCACAGAAAATTGTATGGTTTTTGGAGCAGGCCTTATAGCAAAAGAAAAGGAACTTTGCTGACCACCCACATAAATTGTCTCCTTGACTTAGATACCAGTAAGGTATCTTTTTTCTTTTTCCTCTTTTGTGTTTTTAACCTTTTGTCTTCTCTCTGTGTTATAATACTGTTTGTGAAAGGAAAATAATTCTGGCTAGAAAATTAGCTCCCACTTAGAATCACCCACAATGTGGCCCAAAAGGCACTTCCTCAGCATTCCCATCGCATTTGCAGTTAGGTAATGAAAACAGCAGAAAGTGTTTGGGTCAGAGTATAGAAGTAGAGAAAGCAGTCAAGATGAAGACCAAGTGAAAAATGTAAAAACATAAAGATAAATTCCATTTCTGGGTAAAAAAACAGTATATGACAATGCTCACAGAGCTCAGACTTGGATGTTAAACAGATGGAAGTTAAAACCCCATTAGCCTGCCATTACCTGCTCTGTGACCTTGAGCAATGTATTCAATCTCGGTAACTTCTATTTTTCCTTTGGTAAATGGAATGAGTCATGTCACTGTGTTTTGAAATGGTTGATAGCATAAGAGATATGTATTTCTGAGTCCAATATATGGATATATTAGACTTTAAAACACCTACCAGTTGCTATTTACTGTGCACTATTATTATAATAACTATTATTACTGTTAGAAACAAACTCATAGGGATGAATACCATTAGTTATTATTTATAACTGTCACCCTGGCTGGGTAGTTCAATTGGTTAAAGCATCCCTATATATCAATGTTGTGGGTTCGACCCCCACTCAAGGCATATATAATGTAAGAATCAATAATGCAGCCTGACCTGTGGTGGTGCAGTGGATAAAGCATTGACCTGGAGCACTGAGGTTGCTGGTTCAAGACCCTGGGTTTTCCTGGTCAAGGCACAGACAAGAAGCGACTATGCTTCTTGCTCCTTTCCCCTCACCTTTCTCTCTTTCTCGAAAATCAATAAATAAAATGTTTTATTTTTGTAAAAAAAGAATGAATCAATGAATACATAAATAAGTGGAACAATAAATCGATGTTTGTCTCTCTCTCTTTGCCTTCCTTTATTTCTCTAAAATCAATAAGTAAAAATATAAAACATATAAAATAAAATTGTGACTACACTTTTATGACCTTTTTACCAGCTGATGTTTATACACACTGATGAAGAACTTCCATATAATCAAACATCTAGTGGTATCTAAGGATAGATTAAACATAAAGTGTCATTCACCTGAGTTAACAAATAATAAACACTAAAAGATATATTATTCTGACAAGTTATGTCCTTTCATATAAAAATATTGCAAGATTTTAGATGCCTTGTGGTCATTAAAATGACAAGTTCTCATTCCACTATAGTATTAAAGTGCTTGTTATAATGATTAATTTTTATAATGCTACAAATTAAAGTTTGCTTTCCTTAAGTATATACAGTATTTTTTATTTAGAAAATATAATAGAAGCAAATATTTGCACACAAGAATACCTGAGAAAAGACAACAAAAAATTTCTTTATAGAAAAAATTGTTAGAAAATTCTATTTACAATAACAGTCAGTGGGCTAGATTTGGCCCGTGGATCACAATTTGCCAATTCCTGATGTGCTAATTTCAGAATGCTGAAATTGTTGACCTGAACCAAATCTGGAAGTGCTTTCAGATTTCTTGATATATGAAGGAGGAAAAATTCTACTTTTTAAAATTCTTGCTATGTAAATTCTAGGCCTTAGACCAATAGAATGAGCATCATCTGGGAATTTGTAAGAAATGCAGAATCTCTGGCCCCACCTCAGATCTCCTAAATAGAATGTGCATTTTCACATTCTATGGAAAGTATAAATATATTACAGCTTGAGCAACACTGACTGAGGCCCCTGTGGATTGAATGTTCTAGTACTCACACCTGAGAGCATTCTTAACTTATACTGACAGGTAGGGACCATGTCACCAACAATCCTATATGCTTTGTCTTAGTCCCAAAGGACATTAAAGTATTTTTAGCTAGGAGGGAAATGATGAAGTCTTTCTTTTTTTTGGGGGGGAGGGCGGCATATATCTTATTGCTGTTGTGAAACACTAAACTCCTAAAAATCAAAGTATATTCTAAGAAATATCTCCTGTTATTCATTCTCCTCTACCAGATCGGCCAGGCAGAGCCTCCACCACTGCCCATAGCATCAGATGGAATTCAAAAGCAGTCTCTTCTGTCAGACTTCCTCTTCTGCCCATAACCTCCTGCTCCAGGCCCCAGGAGGATTCCTTACTCTGGCATATTCTTGGGGCTTGAAAGTGGCTGTTGGGTTGCAAAAAATTTTTAAAAATAATATATTTTTGTAATATTATAAAGAAATTGCACACACTCACCACACGCACTGGTATGTAAGCTATGATTATTAGCATTCCTTTATGCATTCTCATTTGCTTAAGTCAAAGACGAATTAAAAAAAAATAACTAAGCAAGAGAGGTTAATTATTCTTTTCCCAGAAATCACTGAAAGCATGCATCTGTAAAAATCCAACTCTACTACTCTGATATATCAGTCCTCCATAATTAATAATTGAGATTTTTTTTTGATACTGACATATTTGGGTTATAAATGCTAATTACGTTGAATTAATTTCAGCACCTAATAGTTTACGTACTGAAAATATAAAATGTCATGATATATACATTCTACACATATTCCTGTATCTCCAACAAAATTTATAGCGCCCTGTTGTAACATGTCACCATTGCATTACTTTTGGTTTGCCCTTTTTTGTGGCCTGGGTCCTTGCACTAGTTTTGATAACTGGATATTTGCCTGCTGTCTACTAATTGAAAATCTCATTTGATGTGTTTACTTTTTCCCATTGTGGAAAACGTTTAAATCAATAAAATTTACTGGTATCCAGAATAATGTTAAAGTAGAATCTTCTTCTGCTTAATAGTAAGTTACCTAGTTACCTACCTATATAGATGCTTAGCTTTAGTTAGCTCCTGAATTCCACAGTCCTAACTTTGATGCTTATAGAAGGAAGGGGGGAGGGAGCTAAGGGAGGCGGGCAAAGAGGGCTATAGAAAGGGACACAGGGGTGGGGGTGAGGGTGTTACATTCAGTAGGACACTTGAATCCATGTAAACAATAAAATAAAATTAATAAACATTTAAAAAATGAAAAAATATATAGGAAAACACTCAGAAAAAGCAAACAAACATGAAGGGACAACATCAAAAGCAGGAATCATCAAAGCAGGTTTCCTGCAGACATACGCTTGTGCCAACAGATCACATAATTCAAATAAATAGACTATATTTCTTGGTTAAAAAAAAAAAGAAATCAATTCTGTTATCTGCTCCCAATATACCCTTATCTTTACTAACTGTCTGCCTGGCTGACTTTTCACGTTTCTATTTTCAGTTCTGTGAGCACATTTCACTTAACACTAGGCTTGTGAATTTCTATCTTACTGTTCTATATATCATTACACGTTCAAGTTACGCTCATTGTATAAAATCCTTTCCTGACTCTGTTTTCCCGTCTAACAACTGTCTATTCTCTTTCCTCTCCACATCATCCAGCCATTCAGCAAAGTAGACTACACTTTCTTATCTCTACAGTAACTAAATGTCCTGGGTTGAATAAATTCTGATTATATCTGCTTACCTCCTGCCATTGTTGCAGGCTCTCATTGTCACTTTTAGAGTGCTCTGATAACGTGCTAAATAGTATTCTTGCCCCACTCACTCAATGCACTCCATAAACCATGACAGTTAGGGTCCTGCTCTCACTACCATATGTAAGTTTGATCACTAAAGTCACCAAAGATTTATATTTGATCAACACCACTCAGTCTTCATCTTACAGGATTCCTCTTCATCTGGCACCTTTTAACCATTCCCTCATTGGTAAACCTCCGATTTCCTGGAGTCCATGACTCCGTGTTATCCTTACTCCTCTACCCCTCCGTACACTTGTTCTAGTTTCCCCTTGATCACACTACTTCTTCTCCCTGTCCCAAAAATAGTAATATTGCTCAAGATTCTTTTTACCACCCCGCTGCTCTTGTGTGTATTTTCCTAAAATGACTCCAACACATCCTTTGTTCCACTCACCACCTATATGCAGATGATTCCTGAGTTAGTATCCCCACATGATTTCCTGCACCTTCACTTTTCCTCCGACAAGTGCTATGGGGCTACTTAATGTATCTGCTCATGTCCCTGGAATGATAATATCGTGCTGGGGTATTAATAGAGTTTCATTACTAGTCTTCCTTTTTTTTTTTCAGATTTCACACATTAAAAATTATCTTCTAACTAAAATGAAAGCATATCATTCCTCCTTAAAATGTTTCAGTATTTTTAAACTTATTTCTGAAATCCAAATTCTCATAATGGCACATAAGATTCTTTATTATAAGACCCTTGCCTATTTCTTCAGACTCCTCATATCGCCCCACATGCTTTTTACCTTAAATTGTGTCTGCTAACACAGGAAACTGCTTATATCTCACCATACACTCTGGATTTTTTCTTATCTCTATTATTTTATTCCTGCTTTTTTCCTTCCTAGATAGCCACTCTAGTAGCCAGCACTTATTTACCTTTTAATAATAAGCCCAAACCTCACATATTCAAAAGCCATCCTGAGCTCTTCAGGGTGAATTAGATACTTTTCTAACTCACCTTCCATCCAATACCACCCTTAAGGTGTAATTACCTCCATGACTGTGCCCCAAATGTATTGTATGTGCATGTTTATTAGCAGGCACATTATACTGTTTGTGTCTATTTCTTCAATAGGTATATGAGAGTTCTTCTAAGGCAATACCATATCTCCTCTGTTTTCTTTATTCATTTTCTTTTCTTTCACCATAGGACCTACCTTTTAATTAAGAATAGAGATCAATTTTGTGCTAACTTATGTAACAATGACTCCAGCTGCAGCAGAAGCAGCATAACAATAAAGTATGTATATATTTTTAAAATATTATGAGAAATTTTTAAATATTATTATAACATTGAAAAATTACACCAAATAAAATATTGTATTTGTTTCAGACACTTCTAATTATATTTCACGTTGCTTATTTCACTTAAACTAGGAACAATATGCTATTTTCATACATGAAGATGTTACCCAATATTCTATCAAGTATGAGATTAGAATTTTATAAAGTCATAATAGATTTGCATTAATGTAAGCCAATTAAAAGGGCAACTTCTCTTGATCTAGTGTAGGTCACACTTTAAGTTTTGGTCATATCTACAACAAAACTTTTGGTGGAAAAGACTATATTTACTTTTTATAGTAAAAATTTCTACAAAACATTTTATTATGCTAAAAAATTTTCTGTACTTGAAAGGACAAATATTAGAATACCTTAAAAATATTACTCTAGGGGAGGAATTTGGAGTCTGGATAAGCGAAATAAAATAACACATTAAAATGATTACGTCAACTTCTACTCCCGAGAGAGAAAATGCCCTCAATTTATCAGATACACTTATTATTGATTGTAATTAGACATTTACTTTACAATGTTTGAAAGAAGTTTTCCTCATCATGTTTTTTTAAGTTTGAATCTTGTAATAAATCTACCATCATTTTAGACCTCATTTAATGTTAGTATTTATATAAAACTATAAGAAGTACATGAACTCAATCTCTATCAGGTACTTTTCTGAATTGTTTGAATTTATTTAGAAATTTTATATGTTCTCAGTGGCAAATTCATCACTCTTCCTTTTTGAAAAAGAAAGTGAATTGGATCTATGTTATTGTTCACAGCTGTGTTCTATTTATAGACTATTCAGAATACAAATATTAAGGCACTGGTATATGTACATATTTTCTCACATTACTTTGATTACTTATTAAAATATTTGCTACACTCATATCTCATTGTTTTAGTAAACTATAAAATGCATATTAATTCTGTAAATAAATTCAAGTTACTTGGACAGACTGAAGCAGCAGAGGGTAATTCAGAATACAATTATACCTTCATGAAAATTGATAACACCTTTGAGCAATTTGATTTTCTTCACACTGTACCAGTTTTATTTGGCACTCTGTATATGGCTAGGTAACATTAGATAAGTTCTGAGTATTTTGACTCCTGACACAAACTAAAGATTCTGAGTATTAAGTAAACAGTAAAAGGGAGGCTAACTGAACACTAGAACCCTCTGTAACCCCTTTAACTACTTTAACCCCAATGCTGATAATATTTTCTTTTTTTATTATTAATTTTAATGAGATAACATTGATAAATCAGGGTACATATGTTCAGAGAAAACATCTCCAGGTTATTTTGACATTTGATTATGTTGCATACCCATCACCCAAAGCCAAATTGTCTTCTGTCACCTTCCATCTGGTTTTTTATTCGTGCCCCTCACCTTCTCTCTCTCTTCCTTTCCCCCGTAACCACCACCCTCTTGTCCATGTCTCTGAGTCTCATTTTTATGTCCCACCTATGTATGGAATCATATAGTTCTTAGTTTTTTCTGATTTACTTATTTCGCTCAGTATAATGTTATCAAGGTCCATCCATGTTGTTGTAAATGATCTGATGTCATCATTTCTTATGGCTGAGTAGTATTCCATAGTATATATGTACCAAAGCTTTTTAATCCACTCGTCCACTGACAGTCACTTGGGCTGTTTCCTGATCTTCGCTATTGTGAACAATGTTGCCATAAACAAGGGGGTGCATTTCTCCTATGGTGTTCTTGAGGTATATTCCTAAAAGTGGAATAGCTGAGTCAAAAGGCAGTTTGATTTTTAATTTTTTGAGGAATTTTTATACTGTTTTCCATAGTGGCTACACCAGTCTGCATTCCCACCAGCAGTGCAGGAGGGTTCCCTTTTTTCCACATCCTGGCCAGCACTTATTCTGTGTTGTTTTGTTAATGAGTGCCATTCTGACTGGTGTGAGGTGGTATCTCATTGTGGTTTTAATTTGCATTTCTCTAATGATTAGTGATGTTGAGCATTTTTTCATATGCCTATTGGTCATCTGTATGTCCTCATTTTCTTTTTTCTTTTTTTTCATTTTTCTGAAGCTGGAAACAGGGAGAGACAGTCAGACAGACTCCCGCATGCGCCCGACCAGGATCCACCCGGCACGCCCACCATGGGGCGAAGCTTTGCCCACCAGGGGGCGATGCTCTGCCCATCCTGGGCGTTGCCATGTTGCGACCAGAGCCACTCTAGCACCTGAGGCAGAGGCCACAGAGCCATCCCCAGCGCCCGGGCCATCTTTGCTCCAATGGAGCCTTGGCTGTGGGAGGGGAAGAGAGAGACAGAGAGGAAGGCGTGGCGGAGGGGTGGAGAAGCAAATGGGCGCTTCTCCTGTGTGCCCTGGCTGGGAATCGAACCCGGGTCCTCCGCACGCTAGGCCGACGCTCTACCACTGAGCCAATGTATGTCCTCTTTGGAGAAGTGTCTATTCATTTCTTTTGCCCATTTTTTGGTTGGATTGTTTGTCTTCCTGCTGTTGTGTTTCACAAGTTTTTTATAAATTTTGGTTATTAACCCCTTATCAGATATATTGTTGAATATATTCTCCCATTGTGTAGTTTGTCTTTTTATTCTGTCCTTATTGTCTTTAGCTCTGCAAAAGCTTTTTAGTTTGATATAATCCCGTTTGTATATCCTGTCTTTAAATTCACTTGCCCATAGAGATAAATCGGCAAATATATTGCTGCGAGAGATGTCGAGGACCTTACTGCCTATATTTTTTTCTAAGATGCTTATAGTTTCACAGCTTACATTTAAGTCTTTTATCCATTTTGAGTTTATTTTTGTGAATGGTGTAAGTTGGTGGTCTAGTTTCATTTTATTTGCAGGTAGATGTCCAATTTTCCCAACACATTTGTTAAAGAGGCTATCTTTACTCCATTGCATGATCTTACTTCCTTTGTCAAATATCAGTTGTCCATAAAGCTGTGGGTTTATTTCTGGGTTCTCTGTTCTGTTCCATTGATCTATATGCCTGTTCTTATGCCAGTACCAGGCTGTTTTGAGTACAATGGCCTTGTAGGATAACTTGATATCCAGAAGTGTGATACCTCCCACTTTATTCTTTTCAAGATTGTGGAGGCTATTTGTGTTCTTTTTTGGTTCCATATAAATTTTTGAAATATGTGTTTTGTATCTTTCAAGTATGTCACTGGTATTGCATTGAATTTATAAATTGTTTTGGGTAATTCAGACATCTTAATGATGTTTATTCATCCTAACCATGAGCACGGTATATGCTTCCACTTGTTTGTATCTTCCTTGATTTCTTTTATCAATGTTTTACCATTTTCCGAGTACAAGTCTTTAATCTCCTTGGTTAAATGTACTCCTAGGTACTTTATTTCTTTGCAATAGTGAAAGGGATTGTTTCCTTAAATTCTCTTTCTGACAGTTCATTGTTGGTGTATAAAAATGCCTCTGATTTCTGAGTATTAATTTTATACCCTGCCACCTTGCTGAATTCATTTATCAGGTCCAGTAGTTTTTTGACTGAGACTTTAGAGTTTTCTATATATAATATCATATCATCTGCAAATAATGATAGTTTTACTTCTTCTTTCCCAATTTGGATGCCTTTTATATCTTCTTCTTGTCTGATTGCTGTGGCTAGGACTTCCAGAACTATATTGAATAAGAGTGGTAAAAAGGGGCACCTCTGCCTTGTTCCTGATCTTAAGGGGATTGCTTTTAATTTTTGCCCATTGAGTAAGATGTTGGCTGTTGGTTTGTCATAGATGGCCTTTATCATGTTGAGATATGTTCCCTGTATTCCCACTTTGCTGAGAGTTTTGATCATGAATGGGTACTGGATTTTATCAAATGCTTTTCCTGCATCTATTGAAATTATCATATGGTTTTTCTCCTTCCTTTGTTTATGTGATGAATCACATTGATTGATTTGTGAATATTGTACCAGCATTACCTCCCCAGAATAAATCCCACTTGATTGTGGTGTATGATTTTTTTCATATATTACTGGATTCAGTTTGCTAATATTTTGTTGAGGATTTTAGCATCTAAATTCATCAGGGATATTGGCCTATAATTTTCTTTCTTTGTGTTGTCTTTGCTTGGTTTTGGAATCAGAATTATGCTCACCTCATAAAAGGAGCTTGGAAGTCATCCTTACTTTTGAATTATTTGAAATAGCTTGAGAGGAACAAAAGTTATTTCTTCTTTGAATATTTGGTAGAATTCACTTGTGAAGCTATCAGGCCCAGGACATTTCTTTATTGGGAGTTTTTTGATAACTGTTTTTATCTCATTTTTTGTAATCAGTCTGTTTAGGTTTTCTGATTTCCAGATTAATTTTTGGACGATTATATGTTTCAAGGAATTTGTCCATTTCATCTAGGTTGTCTAATTTTTTGGCATACAGTTCTTCATAGTATTTTTTTTTACAATATTTTGTATTTCTGTTGTATCAGTTGTTATTTCAACACTCTCATTTCTAATTTTATTTATTTGAGTCCTCTCTCTTTTTTTCTTGGTGAGTATGGTTAAAGGTTCATCGATCTTGTTTACCTTTTTAAAGAACCAGCTCCTGGTTTCATTGATCCTCTGTATTGTTTCTTTAGCCTCTCTGTCATTTATTTCTGCTTTGATCTATATTATTTCCTTCCTTCTACTACCTCTGGGCTTTACTTGCTGTTATTTTTCTAGTTCTTTTAGCTACAGGGTCAAGTCTTTTATTTGAGCTTTATTTAGCTTCTTAAGGTATACTTGTAATGCTATGAACTTACCTCTCAGACTGCTTTTGCTGTGTCCCACAAATTTTGTATTGATGTATGCTCATTATCATTTGTTTCTAGGATTTTTTTTTATTTCTTCTGGATCTCATTGTTAACCCATTTGTTATTTAATAACATGCTATTAAGTTTCCAAGTGTTTGAGTATTTTTGAGTTTTTCTGTTGTGGTTGATTTCTAGTTTCATGCCATTGTGATCAGAGAAAATGCTTGATATGATTTAAATCTTTTTGAATTTGTTGAGACCACTTTTGTGCCTAACATGTGGTCTATCCTAGAGAATGTACCATGAGTACTTGAAAATAATGCATATTCTGCTGCTTTAGGGTGAAAGGTTCTGAAGATATCTATTAAATCCAGTTGATCTAGTATGTCCTCTAAGTCTGCTGTTTCTTTGTTAATTTTCTTCCTTGAGAATCTATCTAGTGATGTTAGTGGGGCATTGAAATCCCCTACTATTGTAGTATTGCTGTTGATCTCACCCTTTATATCCATCAAAGTCTGCTTTATATATTATATTTAGGTGCGCTTATATTAGGTGCATAGATATTTATAATGGTCATATCTTCCTGTTGGATTAAAGAAAGCTTTTAAACTCTCCTAGCAAAGAAAGTAACCAAGTTTCCACCTCCCAGAATCAAAATGGATTACAACTTAATTTTAAGAACTAGCATCTGGAAAAACCAACTTTGGACTAAACTAAGATGATTCTTTAACCAAGGAACACTGAAGAAGCTACACTGAGACTGGTAGGAAAAGCAGAAACGTGGAGAGGGCTGCTCAGCTTCTGGGAGTGTACGGAAGCCTGGAGAGCTTTTGTGGTGAGAAATGAGTTTAGCGGAGAGGGGAGGGTCCTGAGCTCCAAGAACAAAGCCCCAGCCTGCAGCCCCAAAGTCTAGAAGAGGTGTATGGACAATATTTAGCTGTGAAACAAGCTAGGATACTGTTTGTGAGAAAGAGACAGATTTCTCAGACCCAGGATTTTCTTAAAGGGACTGTGCAGAAAACCTCTCTCACAACCACCCACCTGGGGCTCTGGGGGACAGGAGAGAGGAGAGTACTGAAGCAGCAGGAAGAGAGTGTAATCTAGAAGGCACAGGGAGAAACACATTGAGGGACAGCTACCCTAATGCCTGAGTTGAGTCATTCCCCAAATATGAAGCTAATATTTCCCCTGGAAACAGCAATACCAGTAAAGGGAAGCAGGACACCAGCCAAACAAACTCTCCCGTGGCACTCAGAGCATGGTCGCTTAGAATGAGGGAGCTTTTGCAATTACAGTATGGACTGTTAGGGTCTGAGCCACAGCGCCCCACCCACATGGCTGAGGGCTCACCAGATGGCAGGCAGCTGCAGGGGCGCAGAAGCGTGATTCCATCAGCAAGGGCAGAAGCCAGCTGACCACGATTGAGGCCTGGCTGTGAGCTCAGTCTTCCCTGGCAGTGGCAGAAGGGATGCATGCCCAAAAGTGGTCAGGCCCAGCTGTGGCCTGCCTGCAATCCCAGAGACCTGCCACTGAGAAAGGGCACGCAGGCATACAGCCTCACCCAGCCCAGGGAGTCAAGGCTTGCAGCCCAACCTGCGAGCTGGCTTCTCCTGTGAGGGTGGGGTGAAAGCCCAGAACAGGTGGAGTCCCATGATTGAGCTGGGTGTGCAGCCCTGCCCAGCCTGCAGAGCCAAGGCTTGCAGCCAACCCCCAAGCGAGCTCATCCTGTGGGGTGGGGCAAAAGCCCAGAAACAGGCCAAAATCACAGCTGAGCAAAAGTGCTCATACTTGCTTGTGCTGCAGCAGCTTGCAGCCGGGCATGGCATATAATCCCACCTATGGGGGCGGGAAAAAGGCCAAGGCTACTGAGGCTTGTAGACCCAGGCATGTGATCATAGCCCTTCCCATGGAGGATAGGTGGAGACCACAGTGAAAGCCCCAGCATACTAGAAACAAATGCCCTAGGCAGCAGCGACAGAGGGGGTGGAGGGCCTGCAGACAGACCACACCTAGGGAACACAGAGGCTACACTCATTGGACTCCAGTGGCCAAAACCTTCTTATACTCAGACAAAATGGGAAGGCAGAGAAATGCAACACAAATAAATCAAGAAAAATCCCCAGAAAAGGACCCGAATGAGTCAAATATAACCAAATTACAAGATGTAGAGTTTAAAATAATGATTGTTAAGATGCTCAAGATCTTAGAACAACAATAGATGGTCATTACAAACACCTAAATAAAGAGATAACAAATATAAAAAAGGTCATTGAAATAATAAAAAAGAATCAGTCAGAAATGACAAATACAATATCAGAAATGAAGACCACAATGGACGGAATTAAAAGCAGGATGGATGAAGCTGAGGATTGAGTCAGCGAGTTAGAGGACAAGAGAAATGAAGGCATGGAAGCAGAGCAGAAAAAGAAAAGAGACTCAAAAAGTCTGAGGAAACTCTAAGAGAGCTCTGTGAAAACATGAAGAGAAATAACATCTGCATCATAGGGGTTCCTGAAAAGGAAAAGAAAGAACAAGGGATAGAAACTTTGTTCAATCATATCAAGCTGAAAACTTCCCTAAATTAAGGCAGGAAAAAGTCTCCCAAGTTCAAGAAGCTCAGAGAACTCCATTAAAGAGAAAGCCAAAGAAATTTACACCAATACACATCATAATTAAACTACCAAAGCTAAGTGATAAAGAAAAAATATTAAAAACTACTAGAGAAAAAAAAGCTATTGCCTACAAAGGAGCACCCATAAGAATGACATCCGACTTCTCAACAGAAACACTTGAGGCCAGAAGGGAATGCCAAGAAATATTCAAAGCAATGCAGAACAAGAGCCTACAACCAAGACTACTTTATCCAGCAAGGATATCATTTAAAATTGAAGGAGAAATAAAAAGCTTCCCAGACAAAAAAATACTCAAGGAATTCACTACAACCAAACCAATGCTGCAAGAAATGCTAAGGGGCCTGTTGTAAACAGATCAAAGGGGAAAAAGAATATAGCAAAAGAGGAATACAGCTTTAAAGAATAAAAAGGCAATAAACAACTACATATCAATAATGACCTTAAATGTAAATGGATTAAATGATCCAATCAAATGAAATAGGGTAGCTGTGTGGATAAGAAAACAGAACCCGTACATATGCTGTCTATAGGAGACACACCTTAAAACAAAAGATACACATAGACTGAAGGTAAAAGAATGAAAAAAAATATTTCATGCAAATGGAAATGATAAAAAGCCTGTGGTAGCAATACTTATATCAGACAAAATGGACTTTAAAATAAAACCTATAGTGAGAGATAAAGAAGGTCACTAAATAACATACCAGCTTTTGATCCACTTATAAACTGAGGGACACTTGGGTTGTTTTCAGATCTTAGTTATTGTAAATAATGCTGCAATAAACATGGGGATGCATATCTTCTTTTGAATCAGTGATTTAGTATTCTTAGGATATATCCCTAATAGTGGTATAGCTGCGTTAAGAGGTAGTTATATTTTTAATTTTTTAAAAAACACCATGCTGTTTTTCACAGTGGCTGCACTAGTCTTCATTCCCACCAGCAGTGCAGGAGGGTTCCCTTTTCTCCACACTCTCACCAGCATTTATTGTGTATTGATTTGTTAATGAGCACCATTCTGACAGGTGTGAGGTGGTATCTCATTGTGGTTTTAGTTAGCATTTCTCTGATGATTAGTGATGTTGAACATTTTTTTACCATTAATGTGACTTCTGGTGCTGCATGGTTTTGCTGATGGCTTTGTAGTCTGGTTGATATGTGGTGAGATTAAGCTTCAGGCAGGCATTGGACTTCCATCCATTAAACATGATTGTAGGTTGGTCTTAACATTTTTTAGATGTGAGAAAGACTGCTCACATGCATAAATAGAGCCAAACATTGTCAGTACAGCAATACTCACATGCTTCAGTGTGTGGTATGTGACGAGAAGCACGTTACAAGTTTTGACAATCAGCTGGTCCACAGGTTGCAGTTTTTTTTATTTCTCCCCACTTGTGTTTGCTCACCAAATCTGTTTGATGTTGTGCAAGTCTTTCCAAATCTTCATTTAGTTACTTGAACTTATTCACCCACATGTCTGAGGCCTTCAGGTCAGCAGCTTGTAGCTCAAAATTTCTGACAGAGACATCAAGGATGTAACTCAGGTTGGCGCTGTCCACTGCACACTCGTGTGCATGGGTGATGAACTTAAAAAGATGTGTGCACTCACGAAATTCTCCAAAGCACACTTTGAATGACTGCAGAAGATTAGATGTGAAGCCCACTAGCTGCTGGAGATCAAGATGTTGATCAGGATCACTTGCTGTGCATGCATCTTTAAACTCTCCCAGTTTTTCAAAGTGTAGTAAATGACCTGTTTCAATGTTGGCGATGAAGAGTTCCAGCTTGTTTTCAAATGCAAACACTGCTTGTTGAAGGGATAAGACTGTGTTTTCAATGCCTTGCATTTTCACATTGAGCTGGTTCAGATGTTCATTAGTGTCCACGAGATAGTAGACTTCAGGAGCCAATCAGTGTTAGCTAACTCAGGATGCTCAATGATTTTCATTTCAAGAAAGTATGGATTTCACACAGACACGCCACAAAATGGCTGAATACCTTCCCTCTTGAGCACCAATGCACATTGCTGTGCAGAATTAGACCAGGGTAATTATTTCCAACTTCATATAGCAGTGTTTTAAACTGGTGGTCATTTAAAGTTCAGGTAACAAAAAAGTTGACCACCCGAATGACCAGCGACATCACCTCACCTAGCTGCATGTCACACATCTGAGCACAAAGCGCCTCCTGATATACGATGCAGTGAAAACTTAGGATGAGTCCCTTTTCATGTTCATGAAGAAGCGCTATGAATCCTCTGTTTTTCCCCACCATGCACAGACCACCATCAGTACACACTGAAATAAGTTTATCCATCAGTAGATTTTTTTCCTTAGTGAACTCAGTGAAGGAATTAAATAAACTCTACCTTCTTCTTCTCTCTTTCATAGGCAAAACAGCAAGACTTTCCTCAGTGTGTCATCAACAGCATACCTAGCTATCATGCTGAATTGTGATAAATGGCTTATATCTGTTGACTCAACCAAAGTGAGAGAAAAGAATGGTGCTGGATCTATGTCCGTTACTTGTGTTGCCTCAATTTGATTTGGATCATGATGTTATGATCATGAACAGTTCTTGCCAAAAGAGGCATGTCTTTTATTTGTTTGATTATTTTTTTTAATAATTTTATTTTTTAATGGGGAGACATCAATAAATCAGGATACATATATTCAAAGATAACATGACCAGGTTATCTTGTCATTCAATTATGTTGCATACCCATCACCCAAAGTCAGATTGTCCTCTGTCACCTTCTCTCTAGTTTTCTTTGTGCTCCTCCCCCTCCCCCTTCCCCTCTCCCTCTCCCTCCTCCCCCCGTAACCACCACACTCTCATCAATGTCTTAGTCTCACTTTTAAGTCCCACCTATGTATGGAATAATGCAGTTCCTGGTTTTTTCTGACTTACTTATTTCACTTCCTATCATGTTATCAAGATCCCACCATTTTGCTGTAAATGATCCGATGTCATCATTTCTTATGGCTGAGTAGTATTCCATAGTGTATATGTGCCACATCTTCTTTATCCAGTCATCTATTGATGGGCTTTTTGGTTGTTTCCATGTCCTGGCCACTGTGAAAAATGCTGCAATGAACATGGTGTTGCATGTGTCTTTACATATCAATGTTTCTGAGTTTTGGGGGTATATACCCAGTAGAGCAGGGGTCTCAAACTCGTGGCCCATGGGCTGCATTCTGCGGGCAGCACAAAATTGTTCAGCGGGCCACATGCGGCCTGCAGGCCACGAGTTTGAGACCCCTGCAGAAGAGGGATTGCTGGGTCATAAGGTAGTTCTATTTTCAGTTTTTTGAGGAACCACCATACTTTCTTCCATAATGGTTGTACTACTTTACATTCCCACCAATAGTGGATGAGGGTTCCTTTTTCTCCACAGCTTCTCCAACATTTGCTATTACCTGTCTTGTTAATAACAGCTAATCGAACAGGTGTGAGGTGGTATCTCATTGCAGTTTTGATTTGCATTTCTCTAATAACTAAAGAAGATGAGCATCTTTTCATATATCTGTTGGCCATTTCTATTTCTTCCTGAAAGAAGTGTCTGTTCATGTCCTCTTCTCATTTTTTTATTGAATTGTTTGTTTGTTTGTTTGTTGTTGAGTTTTATGAGTTCTTTGTATATTTTGGATATTAGGCCCTATTTTGAGCTGTTTTTTGAAATTATCACTTCCCATTTAGTTGTCTGTCTATTTTGCTATCAGTTTCTCTTGCTGAGCAAAAACTTCTTAGTCTGATGCAGTCCCATTCATTAATTTTTGCCTTCACTTCTCTTGTCTGTGGAGTCAAATTCATAAAATGCTCTTTAAAACCCAGGTCCATGAGTTTAGTATCTATGTCTTCTTCTATGTACTTAATAGTTTCAGGTCTTATGTTTAGATCTTTGATCCATTTTGAGATAATTTTAGTACAGGGGGACAAACTGTAGTCAAGTTTTATTCTTCTGCATGTGGCTTTCCAGTTTTCCCAGCACCATTTATTGAAAAAGGCGAAAGATTTATGCGATCTGAAGAGAAACGAGAGCATAGCACCATTTATTGAAGAGGCTTTCTTTTCTCCATTGTGTGTTGTTGGGCCCTTGATCAAAAATTGTTTGACTATATATATGTGGTTTTATTTCTGGACTTTCTATTCTGTTCCATTGGTCTGAGTGTCTATTTTTCTGCCAATACCATGCCGTTTTGATTGTCATGGCCCTATAATATAGTTTGAAGTCAGGTATTATAATGCCCCACCTTCATTCTTTTTCTTTAGGATTGCTTTGGCTATTCGGGGTTTTTTATAGTTCCATATAAATCTGATGAGTTTTTACTCCATTTCTTTAAAAACTGTCATTGGAATTTTGATGGGAATTGCATTAAATTAGTATATTGGTAGGGTAATATGGTCATCTTGATTATATTTATTCTTCCTAACCAAGAACAAGGAATATTCTTCCATCTCATTATATCTTTTTTGATTTCCCTTAACAATGGTTTATAGTTTTCATTATATAAGTCCTTTACATTCTTTGTTATGTTTATTCCTAAGTATTTTATTTATTTTTTGTTGCAATCGTGAAGGGGATTATTCTTTTGAGTTCGTTCTCAATTGTTTCATTGTTGGCATATAGAAAGGCTATTGACTTCTGTATGTTAATTTTGTATCCTGCAACCTTACTGTATTGGCTTATTGTTTCTAGTATTCTTTTTGTGGATTCTTTGGGGTTTTCGATGTATAAATTCATATCATCTGCAAAAAGTGATACCTTTACTTCTTTTTTTCTGATATGGATGCCTTTTATTTCTTTGTCTTGTGTGATTGCTCTGGCTAGAACCTCTAGTACCACATTAAATAAGAGTGGAGAGAGTGGACAACCCTGTCTTGTTCCTGATTTAAGGGGGAAAGCCTTCAGTTTTGTGCCATTTAATATGATGTTAGCTGATGTTTTATCATATATGGCCTTTATCATGTTGAGATATTTTCCTTCTATACCCATTTTTTTGAGAGTCTTAAACATAAAATTGTGTTGTATTTTATCGAAAGTCTTTTCTGCGTCTATTGATAAGATCATGTGGTTTTTTTTCTTTTTTTTTGTTGATATGGTGTATTACATTAAACGTTTAACATATGTTGAACCATCCTTGAGATTCTGGGATGAATTCCACTTGATCGTGATGTATTATTTTTTTAATATGTTGTTGTATTCGATTTGCTAGTATTTTGTTTAGTATTTTAGCATCTGTATTCATTAGAGATATTGGTCTGTAGTTTTGTTTTTTTTGTGCCATCCTTGCCTGGTTTTGGTATGAGGGTTATGTTGGCCTCATAAAATGTGTTTGGAAGTATTGCTTCTTCAATTTTTTGGAAGACTTTGAGTAGAATAGGAACCAAGTCTTCTTTGAATGTTTGATAATATTCGCAGGTATAGCCATCTGAGCCTGGACTTTTATTTTTGGGGAGGTTTTTAATGGTTTTTTCTATTTCTTCTCTACTAATAGGTCTGTTTAGGCTTTCTACTTCTTCTTGACTCAGTCTAGGAAGGTTGTATTGTTCTAGGAATTTATCCATTTCTTCTAGGTTGTTGAATTTAGTGGCATAAAGTTTTTCGTAGTATTCTACAATAATTCTTTGTATATCTATGGTGTCCATGGTGATTTCTCCTCTTTCATTTTGGATTTTGTTTATATGAGTTCTTTCTCTTTTTTCCTTTGTGAGTCTTGCCAAGGGTTTGTCAATTTTGTTGATCTTTTCAAAGAACCAGTTCCTTGTTCTATTAATTTTTTCTATAGTTTTTCTGTTCTCTATTTCATTTATTTCTGCTCTGATTTTTATTATCTCCTTTCTTTGGCTGGTTTTGGGTTGTTTTTGTTCTTCTTTTTCTAGTTCCTTAAGGTGTGAAGTTAAGTGGTTCACTTGGGCTCTCTCTTGTTTGTTCATATATGCCTGAAGTGATATGAACTTCCCTCTTATCACTGCTTTTGCTGAATCCCATAGATTCTGATATGTTGTATTGTCATTTTCATTTGTCTGTCTATATCTTTTGATCTCTGCACTTATTTCTCCTTTGACCCATTCATTTTTTAAAAGTATGTTGTTTAGTTTCCACATTTTTGTGGGATTTTTTTCCTCTTTTTTGCAGTTGAATTCTAGTTTCAAGGCTTTATGATCAGAAAATATGCTTGGTACAACTTCAATTTTTCTGAATTTGCTAATGTTGTTTTTGTGGCCAAACATATGGTCAATTCTTAAGAATGATCCATGTACACTGGAGAAAAATGTATACTCAGTCACTTTGGAATGAAATATCCTGTAGATGTCTATCATATCCAGGTGCTCTAGTGTTTTGTTTAAGGCCACTATATCTTTGTTGATTTTCTGTTTGGATGTCTGATCTAGAGCCGTCAGTGGTGTATTGAGGTCTCCAAGTATGATTGTGTTTTTGTCAGTTTTTGTTTTAAGGTCAATAAGTAGCTGTCTTATATATTTTGGTGCTCCTTGGTTTGGTGCATATATATTAAGAATTGTTATGTCTTCTTGATTCAGTGTCCCCTTAGCCATTATGAAATGGCCATTTTTGTCTCTGAGTACTTTTGTTGTCTTGTAGTCAGCATTATCAGATATGAGTATTGCTACGCCTGCTTTTTTTTGGATGTTATTTGCTTGGAGTATTGTTTTCCAGCCTTTCACTTTGAACTTGTTTTTATCATTGTTACTTAGATGAGTTTCTTGTAGGCAGCATACAGTTGGATTTTCTTTTTTAATCCATTCTGCTACTCTGTGCCTTTTTATTGGTGAGTTTAATCTGTTTAAATTTTTTTAATGTATTTTTTTACTTTGCTCACTTTTTCTTTTAGATTTTTTTTAAATTATTCATTTTTATTAGAGAGAGAGGGGGAGAGAGAGAGGGAGAGATAGAGAGAGAACAGGAAGCACCAACACCCATATGTACCTTGACCAGGCAAGCCCAGGGTTTTAAACCGGCGACATCAGCATTCCAGATCGACGCTTTATCCACTGCGCCACCACAGGTCAGGCTAATCTGTTTACATTTAGTGTAATTATTGACACTTGTGAGTTCCCTATTGCCATTTTATAGATTGCTTTCTGTTAGCTTTGTGTCTTGTTTGATCCTTCTCTTTCGTTTTTCTATCTTTTGTTTTTATTTGGTTGTATTCCATACATCTTTCCTCTGTTGCTATCTTTTTTATCTCATGTGCTTCTGTGGTGGTTTTTTCAATGGTGGTTACCTTTAAGTAATGAAAAGGGTTCCTACCCTGTTCATTGCAGTGCACTATTTTGTTAGTACTTTTGCACTCCATCGTCCTTTGCTACTATTAATCTCCATCCTCTCCCCCCCTTTCTTTGTGTTGCTGTCACAGTTTAAATTTGGTTTTATTGTGTTCTTCTTGGAGCTTTTACTTGTGGCTTTTTTTTTTTTTGTTCTTTGTATCTGATTGGAGAACCCCCTTTAGTAATTCCTGGAGTGGGGGTTTTCTGATGATAAATTCCCTCATCTTTTCTGTATCTGTGAATGTTTTTATTTCTCCTTCATATTTGAAGGATAGCTTTGATGGGTATAGTATTCATGGTTGAAAGTTCCTCTCTTTCAGGACTTTAAATATTGGGGTCCACTCTCTTCTAGCTTGTAGAGTTTCTGCTGAAAAATCTGATGATAATCTAATGGGCCTTCCTTTATATGTTGTATTCTTCTTTTCCCTGGCTGCTTTGAGAATTTTTTCTTTGCTGTTGGTTTGTGCCAATTTCATTATGATGTGCCTTGGAGTAGGTTTGTTGGGGTTAAGAAAACTCGGAGTTCTGTTTGCTTCTTGAATTTGAGGCTTTAGTTCTTTCCACAGGCTTGGGAAGTTGTCATCTATTATTTGTTTGAGTATGTTCTCCATTTCATTTTCTCTCTCTTCTCCCTCTGATATACCTACTATTCTTATGTTATTCTTTTTGATGGAGTCAGATAATTCCCTTAGGGCTATCTCATTTTTTTTAATTTTTGCGTCTCTTTCGTCTTCTCTCTGTTGTGCCTCAAGTTGCTTCTCTTCTATTTCACTAATCCTACATTCTATATGGCCTGTTCTATTAGCTAAGCTTGTTACCTCGTTTTTCAGCTCGTGAATTGAGTTTTTCATTTCTGTTTGATTTGTTTTTATGGTTTCAATTTCCTTGGAAATATATTCTTTGTGTTCATTGAGTTGTTTTCTGATCTCCCTAAATTGCCTTTCTGTGTTTTCTTGTATATCTCGGAGGATTTTTAGGATTTTTATTTTAAATTCTCTGTTGTTTAACTCCAAGGTTTCCAATATATTAAGTTTTTTCTCCATAGATTTTTCCTCATCTATTTGTGTTACCTCTCTTTCTTTTGTATCCATGATATTCGATTTTCTCTTCCTTAATGGCATCTGAGGGTGGTTTTGTTGATAGTATTAATGAAATTTAATAAAGAATAAAAAGTTAAAAAAATAAAAAAGTTATTTTTTAAAAAAAAATTAATAATTAAATAAAGAAAAATAAAATTAAAAGAAAAATTTTTAAAAAAGGAAATTATTCTCCCTCCTTTTTTCATCTCCTCTCCTCTCCCCTCTTTCTTGAGAAAATCTTGTCTTGAACTGTGAATTATATTGTACTAAATAGAACAAACAATGCCTGTAATGGAGGGCCTGAATTGGGGAAAAGTAATAAAGGGGCAAAAAAAAAGAAAGAAAAGAAAAAGGGGGTATGGACCCACAAAAAGAAAATAAGGAAAAAATTTGGGTCATGAATAAAATGAGGCCCTGGCCGGTTGGCTCAGTGGTAGAGCGTCGGCCTGGTGTGCAGAAGTCCCAGGTTCGATTCCTGGCCAGGGCACACAAGAGAGGCGCCCATCTGCTTCTCCACCCCTCCCCCTCTTTTTCCTCTCTGTCTCTCTCTTCCCCTCCCACAGACAAGGCTCCATTGGAGCAAAAGATGGCCCAGGTTCTGGGGATAGCTCCTTGGCCTCTGCCCCAGGTGCTAGAGTGGCTCTGGTCATGACAGAGCGACGCCCCAGATGGGCAGAGCATCGTCCCCTAGTGGACATGCCGAGTCGATTCCGGTCAGGCACATGCGGGAGTCTGTCTGACTGCCTCCTCATTTCCAACTTCAGAAAAATAAGAAAAAAAAAAGAATAAAATTATTTGCTTTTAGGTGTTGGTTGACTAAGAGTTATGATGAGAGGAATAAGAGTGAAACAGGAAAATGTGGGGACAAATTAAAAAATTACTATTGTATTTAGTGGAAAAAGAACTCGAAAAAATGGAGAGCCAGGGATGGGAGCACTGCTAGTGAGTTAAAAAGGTGAAGTGAAAAACCCCCAAAATGCCACAAACATAAGTTTGAATCTCAGATAAGATAATTTGTTCATTATTGAGTTTTAAATGAGAGCATACATAAAGGAGAAAGGAAGAAACTAATATAGAGAGAGAGAAAAGAAAGAGAGAGAGAGAGAGAAAAAAAGAGGAAACCACTAAAAGAAGAAAAAAGAAAAAAGAGAGAGAGAGTTAAGGGTTTTGGAGTGCAACCCTCATAGAGAGAAAGGAAGAGGAAAGAAAAGATAATGGGAGATTTAACACTTATGGGTAGTGTAGTTCAAGGAGAGGAGAGAGTAAGACCAGCAGAGAGTTAAACGACCAAGTAGGAAGAGGGAAAAAAAATAATCAAGAATGAAGATAAGAGAAACAAACAAACAAATATAATAAAATGGGATAGGTTATAAAGTCTGCGGATTATTCTTGATTTTGAGAGGTTATTTTCTTGCTTTTTCTTTTCTCTCCCTCTTCCTGGTCGGTGACTCTGTACCCCGGGTTCTGCCCCTTTGTCATGCTCAGGTAGAAGTTTGCAGTTGATAAGTCTCTATGGCGATGTCATGTATTGTGCTTCAGTCTCGTTGGCAGTTGAGGCTCATTAGCATTTATAGGCTCCAACAGTGAGAGAGTCCGTGTTCCTGGAGCCTCTCTCCTAGTCTTTCCTTCCTTGATTAGTAGCCTGATAATCCAGCTATGGGGTTGCTGCTGCTTCTGCCTGGATAGTAAGAGGCTCAAAGAGCTGGCAACTCCCCACTGTATTTCCACTCAGCACAGGACTCTGGTAAGGCTTAGTCAGTCAGAGCTGCTAGCATAATCAGGCAGGGCTTCCGCCCACTCAAAGACCTCTGGCTCTGCCACTCTGTCTGGTAACACGGGCGGGCGCCCACTCCTGGTGCGCTTGGAAGAAACTCTCGCTCACTATCTGTGCACAGACCAGGATATCAGGCTGGCAGTCTCACCCTCTGAGTGAAACCCCCACCCGCACGGAAAAGTTCCAGCGTTGGAATTGGCTCTCACTCCCTCCCCGTGTGCGGCTTTTTCAGGGTGCTGGGGCAGCCCGGAGATTTTGCTTTCGGCCCACACAAAGGCCCCTGACTCTGCCTCTCTGTGGGGTAACACAAGCGCTCACTGCTGAGGCACTCGGAGGAATCTCTCGCCCACTATTTGTGCACGCTGACCAGGAGATCAGGGAAAATGGCTGCCCCACTTGTTTTTCTTTGTCTGGGTTTGGTGAAAGTGTTAGCTTGTATTGCCTGGGTTGCCACAGGCACAGTTTTTCCTCGTCTTGGATCTCCATGCCACAGCCTGGTTCAGCCATTTGTGCCGTGGCCTGGATCTATTCACCCCCTTTGCCCGCCTTAGTTTCTATATTCTCAGTTCCCAGTGAAAGCCACCTTATTTAGGTTAGTGAGGAAGGTGGAGCATTTATTACTCCTTATTTCCTTTGGGGATTGATTATATATTTAGCCAATTTTTCGCTCAACCATACCTTCGGGTGTATTGCGAAACATCTGGAGGCTCCAAGGATAGGTTTTTCTGTTTCTGGTTGAAGATCTTGTTGAGTTTTGGGGGAGGTTTATCGGTATCTTTTCCTACCGCACCATTACTCTGATGTCATCTCCAATTATCTTGTCTTTATCCAAAAAGCCTTCAGAAAGTTCATTGGCAACATCAAGCATGAATGTTTTGGCATAGTCTCCATCTGTGAATGACTTCTGTTTCTCACAATTGCTAAAGCACCAGCAAAGCTAGCCAAATTCCAGTCACCTTGTTGGGTCCAAACACGAAGTTGCTGCTGACTAGCTTGCACTCTGCATAGTAGCTCTTGACATGCTTTGTTCCTGCTCTCTCCTTCTTGATATTTCAATGCAAATGTAGTATGGTGTGTGTTAAAGTGCCGCTTTATATTTGATCGTTTCATTGATGCAATTTTATCATTGCATATTAGACACACTGCAGAACCTGCTATTTCCACAAAGGCAAATTCCTCTGTCCATTCCTGCTGAAAAGTACAATACTCCTCATCTTTTTTTTTTTTAGCCATTTTCTTGTCAAAAGGGTTTTTGCAATTAGCTAGCTGATTACTTGATTAAAAGGAGGAAAGTTTACTTCCTGACCTCACAACAACCCGTGTATTACACATTACCCAATAAAAATTTGGTGTTGTCCCTGAGGACAGCTGTGATTGGCTCCAGCCACCCGCAACCATGAACATGAACAGTAGGAAATGAATGGATAGTAATACATGACAATATTTTATATTTTAAATGTTATTATTTTTTTATTAAAGATTTGTCCATGAGCCACATGCAGCCACCAAAAGAGCCACATCTGGCTCTTGAGCCACAGGTTCTCGACCCCTGCCTTATCAGATGTATTGGTGAATATACTCTCCCAATTTGTGGGTTGTCTTTTCATATTATTGATGGTATCTTTTGCTGTAAAAATGCTTTTTAATTAGATATTGTCCCTTTTATTTATTTTGTCCTTTATTTCACTTGCGTGTGGAAATATATCAGCAAAAATATTGCTACAAGAGATATCGGAAAATTTACTGCCTAAGTTTACTTCCAAGAAATTTATGGTTTCGCAACTCACATTTAAGTCTTTTATCCATTTTGAGATTTTTTGTGTGTCAATTGTGTAAGTTAGTTGTCTAGTTTCATTTTTTTGCATGTATGTGTCTTATTTTCCCAACACCATTTATTAAAGACACTGTCTTTACTCCATTGTATGTTCTTACATCCTTTGTCAAATATGAATTGACCATAAAGATGTGGGTTTATTTCTGGATTCTCTGTTCTGGTCCATTGACATGTATGCCTGTTCTTTTTTTTAAAATTAATTTTAATGGGGTGACATTGATAAATCAGGGTACATATGTTTGGAGAAAATATCTCTAGGTTATTTTGACATTTGATTATGCTGCATTCCCATCACCCAAAGTCCAATTGTCTTCCGTCGTCTTCTAACTGGTTTTCTTTGTGCCCCTCCCCTCCCCAACCTCCTCCCTCTCCTTCCCCCCATCCCGTAACCCCCACACTCTTGTCCATGTCTCTGAGTCTCATTTTTATGTCCCACCTATGTATGGAATCATATAGTTCTTAGTTTTTTCTGATTTACTTATTTCGCTCAGTATAATGTTATCAAGGTCCATCCATGTTGTTGTAAGTGATCCAATGTTATCATTTCTTATGGCTGAGTAGTATTCCATAGTATATATGTACCAAAGCTTTTTAATCCACTCGTCCACTGATGGACACTTGGGCTGTTTCCAGATCTTCACTATTGTGAACAATGCTGCCATAAACATGGGGGTGTATTTCTTCTTTTCAAACAGTGCTATGGTGTTCTTGGGGTATATTCCTAAAAGTGGTATAGCTGCATCAAAAGGCAGTTTGATTTTTAATTTCTTGAGGAATCTCCATGCTGTTTTCCACAGTGGCTGCACCAGTCTGCATTCCCACCAGCAGTGCAGGAGGGTTCCCTTTTCTCCACATCCTCGCCAGCACTTATTCTGTGTTGTTTTATTGACGAGCGCCATTCTGACTGGTGTGAGGTTGTATGCCTGTTCTTATGCCAGTATCATGCTGTTTTGATTATGATGGTCTTTATATCAGGAAGTGTGATAGTTCCCACTCTATTCTTCATTTTCAAGATTGCTGAGGCTATTCATTTTCTTTTTTGTTGCATACAATTTTTTGGAATATTTTTTTTATATTTTTGAATTATGCCATTGATATTTTGGTAGGAATTCCATTGAATTTATAGGTTGCGTTGGGTAATATAGATATTTTAACGATTTTTGTTCTTCCTATCCATGAACACAGTATATGCTTCCACTTGTTTGTATCTTCCTTGATTTCTTTTACCAATATTTTATAACTTTCTGAGTACAAGTTTTTTACCTCTTTAATTAAATTTACTCCTAGGTGCTTTTTGTTGTTGTTGTTGCAATAGTAAAGGGGATTGTTTCCTTAATTTTTCTTTTAGACAGTATATTGTTGGTGTGTAAAAATGTCACTAATTTCTGAATATTTATTTTATATCTTGCCACGTTGCCAAATTCATTTATCAGGTCTAGTAGTTCTTTTTTGTTGTTGTTGTTTTTTCAAAAATCTCTATAAATCTAAGACAAGGGGAGAAAGCTGACAATAAGAAAAGGATTAGGCAAAGAGATGAAAATGTATGGTGAACGTTATAGAACACCACTGTTTGCACAAGTAAGCAATATTTGATCACATAGAAAGTGTTTTCACAGTCTGAATTCTCTATGAAGTATAGAAGAAAAAATAGCATTATTTTGTGAATATATTACATTTTTTCCTCAAAGGCAAAAGTTATTAGAGAAAAAAAATACTTTCTAAGGCAAGTTATAGATTCTAAGCCAGTGGTTCTCAAAATTTTTGAAGTTGGGGTGCATTTCAAATTCTACAAATAATATTAGGTGTACTATATACAAATTCCTGAGAAATATGTTATAATAGTTATAGGTCTAGTAGTTTTTTGACTGAGACTTCAGGGTTTTTTATGTACAGTATCATGACATCAGCAAATAATAATAGTTTTACTTCTTCTTTTCCAATTTGGATGCCTTTTATATCTTCTTCTTGTCTGATTGCTGTGGCTAGGACTTCCAGAACTATGTTGAATAAGAATGGTGAAAGGAGGCATCCCTGCCTTATTCCTGATCTTAAGGGGATTGCTTTTAATTTTTGCTCATTGAGTATGATATTGGCTGTCAGTTTGTCATAGATGGCCTTTATCATGTTGAGATATGTTCTTTGTATTCCCACTTTACTGAGAGTTTTGATTATACATGGGTGCTAAATTTTATCAAATGCTTTTTCTGCATCTATTGAAATAATTGTGTGATTTTTATCCTTCCTTTTGTTTATGTGATGAATCACATTGATTGATTTGCAAATATTGTACCAGCCTTGCCTCCCCAGAATAAATCCCACTTCATCATTATATATGATTTTTTTCATGTCTTTCTGGATTCAGTTTGCTGATATTTTTATTTGAATTATAGCATCTAAGTTCATCAGACATATTGGCTTATAGTTTTCTTTCTTTGTAGTGTCTGCCTGGTTTTGGAATGAGGATAATGCTTGCCTCATAAAATGAGATTGGAAGTCTTCCCTGCTCTTGAATTTTTTTAAATAGCTTGAAAAGGATAGGTGTAAGTTTTTCTTTGAATGTCTGGTATAATTTGTCTGTGAAGTCATCCGGTCCAGAACTTTTGTTTTCTGGGAGTTATTTGATAACTGTTTCATTTCATTTGTTGTAATTGGTCTGTTTAGGTTTTCTGATTCTTCCAGATTGAGTTTTGGAAGATTGTATGTTTCCAGGAATTTATTCATTTCACCTAGGTTGTCCAATTTTTTGGCATATAGATCTTCATAGTATTTTCTTACAAACCTTTGTATTTCTGTGGTGTCAGTTGTTACTTCTCCACTTTCATTTCAAATTTTATTTATTTGAATTTTCTCTTTTTTGTTGTTGAGTCTGGTTAAAAGTTTGTCAATCTTGTTTACCTTTTTAAAAAATCACCTGTTGGTTTTATTGATCTTTGTATTGTTTTTTTTTTTAGCCTCTATGTCATTTATTTCTACAGTTTTCTTTATTATTTTCTTCCTTCTACTTTTTCTGAGCTTTTTTTCTTCTTCTTCTTACGGTATGCCTATAATGCTATGAACTTCCCTCTCAGGACTAATTTTGCTTTGTCCCAGAAATTTTGAGTTGTTGTACGTTCATTTTCATTTGTTTCAAGGAAATTTTTTATTTCTTCCTTGATCTCATTGTTAACCCATTTTTTATTTAATAACATGCATTTTAGCCTCCACATGTTTAAATTCTTTTCAATTTTTTTTACTATAGTTGATTTCTAGTTTCATGCCCTTGTGATCAGAGATGCTTGATACGATTTCAATCTTCTTAAATTTATTGAGACTTGTTTTGTGTCCTAACACGTGGTCTATTCTAGAGAATGTACCATGAGCACTTGAAAAGAATGTATATTCTGCTGCTTTGTGGTGAAAGGTTTTGAAGATGTCAATTAAATCCAGCTGATTTAGTGCAGAGGTCAAGAACCCTTTTGGCTGAGAGAGCCATGAATGCCACATATTTTAAAATGTAATTCCGTGAAAGCCATACAATGAACCATGTACATTATCCAATAAAAATTTGGTGTTGTCCCAGAGAACAGGTGTGATTGGCTCCAGCCACCTGCAACCATGAACATGAGCAGTAGGAAATAAATGGATTGTAATACATGAGAATGTTTTATTAAAGATTTGTCTGCATACTTCTCCCAGGAAGAAATACAAATGGCCAACAGATATATGAAAAAATGCTCATCTTCATTAGTTATTAGAAAAATGCAAATCAAAACTGCAATGAGATACCACCTCACACCTGTTAGATTAGCTATTATCAACAAGACAGGTAATAGCAAATGTTAGAGAGGCTGTGGAGAAAAAGGAACCCTCATTTACTGTTGGTGGGAATGTAAAGTAGTACAACTAGTATGAAAGAAAGTATAGTGGTTCCTCAAACCTGAAAATAGAACTACCTTAATTCCCAGCAATCCCTCTACTGGGTATATACCCCCAAAACTCAGAAACATTGATATGTAAAGATACATGTAGTCCCATGTTCATTGCAGCATTGTTCACAGTGGCCAGGACATGGAAACAACCAAAAAGCCCTTAAATAAATGACTGGATAAAAAAATGTGGTACATATACACTATGGAATACTACTCAGCCATAAGAAATGATGACATCGGATCATTTACAACAAAATTGTTGGATCTTGATAACATTATATGGAGTGAAATAGATGAATCAGAAAAAACTGGGAACTGCATGATTCCATACACAGGTGGGACATAAGAGCAAGACTAAGAGACATGGACATGAATGTGGTGGTTACCAGAGGGGGGGGAGGGAGGGAGAGGGGAAGGGGAAGGGGAAGGAACATAAAGAAAACTAGATAGAAGGTGACAGAGGACAGTCTGACTTTGGATGATGGGTATGCAACATAATTGAATGACAAGATAACCTGGACATGTTTTCTTTGAACATATGTACCCTGATTTATTGATGTCACCCATTAAAATTAACAAATATTTTTTAAAAAAAAGATTTGTCTGGCCCTGGCCAGTTGGCTCAGTGGTAGAGCGTTGGCCTGGCGTGCGTGGGATCCGGGTTCGATTCCCGGCCAGGGCACATAGGAGAAGCGCCCATTTGCTTCTCCACCCCCCCTCCTTCCTCTCTGTCTCTCTCCTCCCCTCCCACAGCCAAGGCTCCATTGGACCAAAGATGGCCTGGGTGCTGGGGATGGCTCCTTGGCCTCTGCCCCAGGTGCTAGAGTGGCTCTGGTCATGGCAGAGCGACGCCCTGGAGGGGCAGAGCATTGCCCCCTGGTGGGCAGAGCGTCGCCCCTGGTGGGCGTGCCAGGTGGATCTCGGTCGGGCGCATGCGAGAGTCTGTCTGACTGTCTCTCCCCGTTTCCAGCTTCAGAAAAATACAAAAAAAAAAAAAAAAAAAGGATTTGTCTGCGAGCCAGATGCAGCCATCAAAAGAGCCACATCTGGCTCGTGAGCCATAGGTTCCCAACCCCTGATCTAGTGTGTCATTTAAGGCTTCTATTTTTTTGTTAATTTTCTATCTAGAGAATCTATCCATTGATGTTAGTGAGGTATTAAAATCTGCTAGTATAGTATTGCTGTTGTTTATCAAAGTCTGTTTTATATATCTAGGTTCTCCTATATTAGGCACATAAATATTTACAATGTTTATATCCTTCAGTTGGATTGTTCCTTTTATCATTATGTAGTGACCTTTCTTATCCTATACTATAGCTTTTGTTTTAAATGCTATTCTGTCACATATAAGTATTACTAACCCAGCTTTTTTTAATTCCCTTTTGCATAAAAAAAAAACTCTTTTGCATCCCTTCACTTTCAGTCTGTATCTTTTTTTCTGAGGTGGGTCTCTTGTATATAGTATATGTATGGGTCACATTCTTCTATCCATGCAGCTACCTTATGTCTTTTTATTGGAGCATTTAATTCTTTTACATTTAAGGTTATTACTGACATGTACTTGTTTATTGACATTTTATTCTTTAAATCTTCATTTCTCATTTTCAAGATTTTTTTTTTTCCTTTGCTCTTTTTACAGTAAGCATCTTAAGATTTTTTGCTGCACTGGTTTGGTTGTAAGAAATTCCTTGAGTCATTTTTTGTCCGGGAAACTTTTTATTTCTACTTCAATTTTGAGTGGTATCCTTGCTTAAGAAAGTAGTCTTGGTTGTAGGTTCTTGTTTAGCACCACTTTGAATATTTCTTGCCAATCCCTTCTGGCCTGTGTTTCTGTTGAGAAGTTGGATGTCATCTTTATGGGGGCTCCTCTGTAGGTAATTAACTGCTTTTTTTGGTAGCTTTTATTATTCTTTTTGTATTCTTTCTTTATCTCTTAACTTTGGCATTTTAATTATAATGTGTCTTGGTGTTGGTCTCCTTGGGCTCCTATTTAATGGGACTCTCTGTGCTTCTTGAAGTTGTGTGACTTTTTTCTTCATCAATTTAGGGAAATTTTCAGCTATGATTTCTTCAAACAGGTTCTCTATCCCTTGTTCATTCTCTTCTCCTTCAGGAACCCCTATTATGTAGGTGTTGTTTCTCTTCATGTTGTTACAGAGGTCTCTTAGAGTTTCCTCAGTTTTTTTGAGCCTCTTTTCATTTTGCTGCTCTACTCTGTGTTTCTCTTTATCTTGTTGTCTAAATTGCTGATTCAGTCTTCTGCTTCATCTAGCCTGATATTGATTCCTTCTAGTGCAGTCTTCATTTCTGATATTGTATTTGTCATTTCTGACTGGTTATTTTTTATGATTTTAATGTATTTTCTGATGCTTTCTATCTCTTCATTTAGGTTTTCATTATGACTATCCATTGTTTCTCTAAGATCCTTTAGCATACTAAAAATCATCATTTTAAACTCTGCATCTGGTAGTTTGGTTACTTTTATTTCATTTAGCTCTTATTCTGGGGATTTCTCTTGTTGATTCATTTGGGTTGCATTTTTTTGTCTACCCATTTTGTCTGTGTATAGACTCCTCCTTTGGGCATGCTGCTATTCTAGCTAGTTGAGTCTAGGATTGGTGTTGTCTGCCACCAGCTACTGGTTGAATAAGTTCTAGATCTTCTTGGTTTGGTGTCAGCTGTTGTTTGTAACATGCTGTGGACTACTTGTCTGCAACTATTGTTCTTTTTGCTCTTTGTGTCGCATTTTCTGTTTCTGGATATTGTGAGAGAGGCCAACCTGTGTATAAAGATCAGGTTTCTCCTGCTTAGAGCTGAAAGCAGTTCCATAAAAACCCCAAGCTCCATAAGATTTGCCTCCACTTTTTAGCTGCTCCACCTCCTCTCGTAGCTCTTCCCAGAGTCTTCTGTAGAAAGATGTAGTGTGGGTCCAGATTTGCTTTATCCAACTAATCTCTCTAGAGGTTGCAAGCTTATTGGGTTAGGGCAGCTGAGGTAGGGACCCCTTACTTCAGGGGTCTCTTGGGCTGTAGCTCAGTACAGGGATTGTGGACCCTACTCTATGGCCTAATCTCTCAGTCACGGCTGGATACTCAAATTTTATTTCTCTCTAACAAGGTGAAAATCAGGTTCAGATCAAGTGGGGCTGACAGACCCCTCTGTAAAAGTTTTTACAGCTGATGAGACCCTAATCTTAAAAAGGAAGACAGAAAGAGTCCTCTCCTGGGACTGACTGTGCCCCCAGAAATAACTAAGCCCCTCAACCAGATCCAACAATAGGCTCACAAGGACACACACTTTGAATGTCCATGCTCCAGGCCTCTCTCCTTTCCCCCTTTGGAGTCTATCCCAGAAGGGTTGGATATCCAGCACCCAAACTGGCTGACTATGAAGCTCTACCCTATCCAATGCACATGAGCCCCTGTGCAGGTGCTGATCACAGAAAGCAGAACTCAACTCAGCTGGGTCATGTATGAGGAACCCTGCCTTAGGATACTACTCAAGAATGGTTTTTAGGTCCTGAACCAATGCTTTCTGCAGGTAGCCACTGGATGTGCCAGCCCTGGGCTTCCCTGGCAGAAATCCAGCACAGACCAGTGGGAGACATTGCCTGTAACTGGCCCTCAGCAACCTTTTTGGGGCTACAAGCAATCCAGACTGTGTGGCTGCCTCTGCTGGGCCCAGGTGCACATGGAAATACCAGCTGCACAGCTAGGCTGGCTTTGACACACACTGAGCCTGGGGAAAATTCCACTTAAAAGGGCAAGGTTCCCTGAGTTCATCCTTCCACAGCCTGTGTCTGCTGACTGCTTGTTGGTCTTGGCCACTGAATAAATCTCTGCTAGAGCCTCGAGCAGTGGTAGTCAACATGGTCCCTACCGCCCACTACTGGGCATTCCAGCTTTCATGTTGGGCAGTAGCAGAGCAACCAAAGTATAAATAAAATGATAGATTTAACTATAGTAAGTTGTTTTATAAAGATTTATTCTGCCAAAAATCTAACATAAAGTACTTGGTAAGTAATTATTATATGCTTTAATTTGCTGTAACTCTGCTTTATAAATTTTATAAAGTAAAGTTACTTCCCTACTTTATAAATCACCATTACTGTGGAACAGGTGGGTGGTTAGAAAATTTTACTACTAATAGAGATACAAAAGTGGGCGGTAGGTATAAAAAGGTTGACTACCCCTGGTCTGGAGCCTGCAGCAATTCAGGGATTAAAATGGGTGGTGGTTGTGGCTCTGGCCCTAAGGCCCAGGTGTCAGTCTGTCTAGAGTATTTTTACAGACCTAGTAGGGTGTGGCCTCAGGAGGCCAGTGGGTGTGGGAGTCTCCAGTCTTGGGGTGGCTCCTTCTGTGATCCTTGGTTAAAGAGTCCTCTTCATTTAGCCCAAAGTTGATTTTTCAAGATGATTGTTCTTAAGCTGTCATCCAATTTGGTACAGGGAGGTGGCAGTTGAAATATCTACCTCCTCAGTAGCAATCTTGGAATCTTGGGTGGTAATACTTTTGAAACACAGTTCAGATGATGACACTTCTGTGCTTCAAAGTTATTCATTTTACTCTGGGTCAAATAGTGACATACAAATTCTTCATAATGCCTTACAAGTTTTATTACTTGTATTAGTTTTCTACTGCTGCATAATATTTAGTAGGCTTAAAACCACACATAATTTCCTTGGGCTAGGTATCTGGACACAAGCTTATCTGAGTTCTTTGTTCCAGTTCTCAATAGGCTGCAATCCTGCAGCTGACTAGGACTGTGCTCTCTGATCTGCCTCCAGAGTCCTTCAGGAAGTTGGCAGAATTCAGTTCTGATTATTTGGTTGTTGTGGACTGAGATTTTTGTTTTCTTTCTGGTTGTCAGAGTGGGTCATTCTGGGTTCCTAGAGGTCACCTGCTATTCCTTGCCTTATCCCTATGCATAGCCCTCTCAGAACATGACAGTATATTCTAAGCAAACAATGGATAAGAATATTTAGTGTGTTTGTAACTTACTATAAATATATAACCACACTTTAACCATTAGAGTGACATCCTATTATCTTTGCCATTTCTATAGTGAGAGGCAAGTGACAGGTCCTGCCAACACTCAAGGAGAAATAGTTTATACAGAATATAAATACAGAGGCATCATATTGTCTGCCCACAACAAGGCCCTACATGGTATTCTTAGTCATTTTTTGTCTGACGTCATCTCCTACCCTCTCACACTTGCCCACTATGCTTTCAATCAGGGGTAGTCAACCTTTTTATACCTACTGCCCACTTTTGTATCCCTGTTAATAGTAAAATTTTCTAACTGCCCACTGGTTCCACAGTAATGGTGATTTATAAAGTAGGGAAGTAACTTTACTTTATAAAATTTATAAAGCAGAGTTACAGCAAGTTAAAGCATATAATAATAATTACTTACCAAGTACTTTATGTTAGATTTTTGCTAAGTTTGGCAGAATAAATATTTATAAAACAACTTACTATAGTTAAATCTATCTTTTTATTTATAATTTGGTTGCTCTGCTACAGCCCACCATGAAAGCTGGAATGCCCACTAGTGGGTGGTAGGGACCAGGATGAGTACCACTGCTCTAGATAGTTTGGCCTTCTTGCTGTGCCTTAACTCACCAAGCAAGCGACTGCTTTAGAGCCTTCATGCTCATGCTCTGCTATGGAAAAGCTCTATCTGAGGAATGAAATCCATATGATAAGTACCAGCACTGCCTTTATGTGTGTCTTCAAATGTGAGCTTATCTGAAAAGACATCCATGGTCACTCTATAAAATGCAGTATCCGGCCCTGGCCGGTTGGCTCAGTGGTAGTGTCAGCCTGGCATGCAGGAGTCCCAGGTTCGATTCCCGGCCAGGGCACACAGGATAAGCGCCCATCTGCTTCTCCACCCCTCCCCTTCTCCTTCCTCTCTGTCTCTCTTCCCTTCAGAGCAAAGTTGGCCCGGGCGCTGAGGATGGCTCCATGGCCTCTGCCTCAGGCACTAGAACTGCTCTGGTTGCAGCAGAGTGATGCCCCAGATGGGCAGAGCATCGCACCCTGGTGGGCATGCCGGATGGATCCCGGTTGGGCGCATGCGGGAGTCTGTCTGATTGCCTCCCCATTTCCAACTTCAGAAAAATACAAAAATTAAAAAAAAATAAAATGCAGCCCCCATTATCTTCATGCTTATCTCTACAATATGTTTCTCCATGAACTATGTCACCACTTGATATTTTAGTTACTTTTAATTTTTTGCTCTCTATCTTCCTCCACATTATCATGAGAGCACAAAATTTTTGATTACCGTTCAATTGCTAGAACCAGGAACAGAGCCTGTTGTGAATTTATTGAGGAAGATTTCAATAAATAAATATACAAGGATTAATGGGTTATTTTTCTGCTTTGTAAGTAGGGACTGAATTGGATCAAAATAAAGATGTCAGTTCTGACAGAGACTAGTGTTTCAACAAATAGTCTATTTCATAGAAAAAAATATTACTTGATATTTGCTTGCACTGTCTGTGATTTTGATGGATACATTTCAATTTTAGTTTCTGTAAATAGACTTACTCACTGTGTGTATAATCTGGTAGTACAAGCCTTGCTGGAAGGAAGGCAGGAGAACTTGATGGAGATCTACTCACAAAACTTTGCAGGGGTACTTCTGCAAAATAAAGATTTAATAAACTTTCATTGAAATAAATAGGGCCTAAGCTAAACTTTTATTTCCAGCTTTGCTGTCTACAATCTTCAGTCAGCTAAATAGGATACTCACTGATCATGTGGAGCTGTGGACTATTATTACTTTTCATCACATTGATTATTAAACAACAGTTTTAAATATAGACCACTGCTTTGCTAATGCTGTTACTTTATTAAAAGTGTTGCTATAGTTTGTCCACTAACTTGAATTCAATTCAAGTGGTTTGTCAGTCTTACAGACTTAGATTTATAGCTGTGTTTCATTTTCATGAATCCTGCAGTTCCTGAGAAAACACTATATCAAGTATACATATGCGAGTATGCACATCCTAACAAAATAAGACAATATTGCAAAGGGAAGGACTATTATGTTAATGAGGCCAACAAAATTCAATGTGTACTTTGGCAATAAGAAGGATTCCTGAAAGAAATAATTGGGATCAAGGTTATGAATACAGAGAAGATTAAAGCAAACTATAAATGCAAGATGAGTCAAGATATTAGAATATGCTGCCAAAATATATTTCCTGGAGAAAATGAAGATCTGTAACCATATTAAATTTACCCGTACAAAAGAATATAATAATACTAAAAAGGAGACATGATTATGAATTTGATTTAATTATAGGTTATATTAGAGACAACTTGCCATATGAAGAAAGGGAATGAGTGCTACATTTTTCTTAAGATCATCAAGAAAGGGAGAAAAGCAATTAGCATTACACTAATTATAGCACAATCTTCTGATAACATGGTTACTATAAGTAATCAACAAGACCCCTGATGTTCTGTTTAATTTAATGTATGTCTCAAAATTAGCTTTTATGGAATAAAACCCAATATACTATATAAATTTGTTCTGTGTGATGAAAAACCATCTAAACTTAATATTTAAAAGTCTTCAATTCACTTTGGGAAAAGGCTCTGTTATATGCTGTAGAGGTTTTTAAATTAATTCAATATTTTGAAGAAAGATTTGGCACTACCTATCCAAATCTTTTATTTACATATCCTTATCCCAACAATTGCACCATTAATATTTTCCACAAACTCAAAAAGTAATGAAAAATATTATATATTGTATATTATATATTGTTTATAGTATTAATAGAAAATATACTAAAATAAATCTAAACGACCATCAGTTTTGATAAGGTAAAAAAATGTGATACATATAACTTATGAAATATTATACAATATTTCTAGAAATAAAATAAAACTCAATGTGCAGATATGAAAATATATTTATTATGGGGTAAAAACAAAGCATGATGTAATACAATTATGTACAATATAATCATAATTCTATATAGTGTATTTAAATGCATGTGCTTATATATTTTAAGAAATCAAATTTACAAAGACAGAAAGCTAGAAGGGACATTATGTGGGCTGTGAAATATTGACTTCTTTGATTCAAATACAACTTTTGTGACTTTAGAAAAGTTTCTTAATCTTTTTTGTGTCACAGATCTTTATCATAATATAAAATACACAAATTTAATATAATATAAAATTATAATAATATTTTCCTCAGGGGTTATTTTGAAGATTAAATAAATTAGTGCAAAAAATTAGTGCATGTAAACCTTTAATTCATTGCTTATAAGATTAAAAAACAGTAATGAGAATTAGTCATGATTATCATCACCGTCATCCTCTTTATTACCATTTTGGCAAAAGTATATGTGTATGTGTGCTATTACTAATTTAACATTTAAATTTTAAATAGTAAATATGTTTTAAAACAGAATATCAACCAGGCAAATTAAATTACTCTTAAAATGCACTTCGTATATGTATTAGTTTGGTAGGGCTGCCTTAACCAGTACAGACAAAAGCCTTAAAAACACAAATTCATTTTCTCATTCTGTAGACTAAAAGTCTAAAATCAAAGTGTTGATGTGGCTGGTTTCCTCTAAGAGCCTCAAGGGAAGGGTATGTTTCAGATTTCTCTCCTGTGCTGGGAGACGGATGTTTTTTCCGTGTCTTTACATCGTTTTCCTGTTGTGTGTGTCTATGTACACATCTCCTCTTCTTATGAGGAAATTGGCCAAGTTTGATAAAGGCCCAACCTAATAACTTGATTTTAGTTTAATTACCTCTGCAAAACCCTATCTCCAAAATGATCACATTCTGAAGTTGGGTTAGGACTTTAATACATAAATTTTGATTAGGGAAAGGGAAAGGGGACACAATTAAGCCCATATCAGTATGCTGATCTCTCTCCTGGTCACTTTTTAAAATTTTTATAATTTAGCTATTTTAGAAATAGTGATCGCAAAATGAAGGAAGAGGTACTTTTATTTTCTTTTTGGGTTTTTTTTTTTTAATAGGACATAGTACTATACTGAAAATCTAACTTTCTGTCTTTCGGAAAGGCATCAGATTTTCTTTATTGTAGAAGGGTGAACATTTGTAGGCTATGTATGATGTTCCTTTATTCTTACTAAAGAATGATGAATAGATCTTTTGTGTTTCTAAGACTTGAATTCTCCTTATTTCTGAGCCCTGCATGGTGTGTGTGCATGTATGTGTTTCTAAAATATAAATGCTCCATTAGGTGAGGTGGTCATATGCTCTGTTTTATAGATAGCAAAATGAAATTACACCTGTTGGCTTAGAATTGATCAATATGACACCTTTTCACTCTCAAAAGTGTCCTGATTAAGACAATCATTATACTTCTGCCCTAATTCATAGACATCCAAACCCAATTGTCTTAGAAATTGAACTGAATATTACACGTCAAGAGGTGAGAAAGAAGGTAGCAAAATTCTGTGTTCTAAGACACTGAAGAACTGTAATTATCTCTGCCTTACAAATTCTATCACAGCCCATGAACCAAATACTTCTGTGAGAATTTGGATTTATCTGGATTTGATATGGCCTTTAGCAGTTTAATGTAATTGAGTTTACTCATGAGGTTTAATAAATTCTCAGTGTTGCAGTTTCCTCATTAGTAAAATGGTATGATTATACTATCTAAGTTATTGATTTTATAACATTTTGTTTCTTTGAGATAAATTTAAAATGCAACCATGTCCCCATATCTTAGATGAGTTTTGATGAGTATATAAATGATGTAATCTCATCTAAGTCAATAAATAGAATAGTTCCATCAACCCAGATTAGTCTCTTATGCAATCTATCAATTTCCTTCCTTCACAAGTAAACAGTACTCTATTTCTATCAATATGAATTGTTTGCCTGTTCTCTACTTTAAATACAACTTCATATGGATCATATGGTAGCAACTATTATGCATGGCTTCTTTGATTTAATACATTGCTATTGAGATAGTTCATGGTGCTAGTTCCTTTTATTGCTGAGTAGTTTCCCATTGTATGACTATGAAAATGTTTATACCATTCTCTTCTTCAAAAATTTGTGGGTTATTTTCAATTTGGGTTTTTAAGAAAAAAAATTCTGGCATCAGAACATACTCTCTGGAATGACTAAAATTGAAAAGCCTAGTAAGTAACAATGGAGAGCAAATTTAATGGTGATTAAGAACAATGTATCCTTTTCAGTGTGGAGTCTGTTAAAGTGGATCGGCCTTTGTGGTGTTTAATTTTAGATGTCAACTTGATGAGGTCTCTCAAAGCTGAGATATCGGGTTAAATATTATGGCTGGGTGTGTGTATGAGGATGTTTCTGGAAGAAATTCGCTTTTGAATTTTTCAGCTGAGTAAAGCAGATGAGCCTGCCAATGTGGGTGGGTATCAATTAATCCACTGAGGACCTGAATTGAACAAAAAGATAGAGAAAGACTGAATTCCCTCTCTGCCTGATTGCTGAGTTGAGAGACTGGTCTCTTGTTCTTGGCACTCAGTTCTCAGGCCTTCAAACGCAGACTGGATTCTACACCATTGGCCATGTGGCTTTCAGGATTCAAATTATACCACAAACTTCCCTGTATCCCCAGGCTGCTAACCTCTTGGCACCTATAATCGCATTAGCTAATATCAAATACTAAATCGCTTTTTCTCTCTATCTCTCTTTGTCTTTCTATATCATCTCTCTCTCATTCAATGTGTGTGTGTGTGTGTGTGTGTGTGTGTGTGTGTGTATCTTATTGATGTTGTTTATTTGGAAAACCCCAATACAACCTTTTATATAAATTTTTCCTTTTATAATTCAGATGGAAAAGTTGTTTATATATTCTTGATACAAGTTCTAGGTTAAAAATATATTTCAAAAATGTTTGCTCACTGTGTGGTTTGTGATTTTATTTTCTAAATGGTGACTTTTGATTACTTTATCATTTTGATGTAGTATAGTATATAAATTTTTAAATTTTATCCTTAGACTTATATGCTTCTTCTATGATAACTTTACTTGCCCCAAAGCAGTGTAGATATATTTATTGTTCTTTACTTTAAAAGTTTTATATTTAAAAACAATTATTATAAGTACTATAATAGGAATTTATATATATATATATATATATATATATATATATATATATATATATATTGTACTGACATCTAGTTGAAATTTTTTGTTAAAAAGTTTCTCTTTAACGGTTAAGTTACATCACTTTTTAATATATTTTCTGTTTTATTGATAGTATTGTCTCTGCTAATGTTTGTACTCTTGATTGCCGACACTCTAAGTCAGGAAAACCTTGCAATTCTAACTTTTATAATAACTCAATTTCTATCAAAATAATTTTTCAGATTTTATACTGCATTATATAAAATATGTATATCAATGTAAAAAGCATTAGCTTCTTAACTACCCATGCAGATGGAATATTTCACCATTTATTTAGTCTTTGGGTTAGAGGTCTTGCATACATTTTGGTGAATCTATTCCTTTGCATTTTATTTCTTTTTGCTACTAAAAATATCTCTCTTTTTTTGTTCATTTTATAGTAGTTTGATTGAAAGACTGAGAAATAGCCCTGGCCAGAGTGATACCAGCATGTGGATATTCCAGGTTTGATTACTGGTCAGGGCACACAGAAGATGCAACCATCTGCTTCTCTACCCTCATCCCTCTTCTCTCTCTCTCTCTCTCTCTCTCTCTCTCTCTTCCCTTCTTGCAGCCATGGCTCAAGTGGTTCAAGTGTATCAGACTGGGCGCTAAGATGGCTCTGTGGAGCTTCTACTTCAAGTGCTAAAAACAGCTTCATTGCAAGCATGCCCCAGATGAGCAGAACATCATCCCCAAATGGGGTTGCTGGGGCAGGGATCCTGGTTGGGGCACATGTGGGAGTTTGTCTCTCTGTCTCCCCTCCTCTCACTTGGAAAAGAAGAAAGACAGGGGAAAAAAGACAGAAATAGATTAAAATTTTATATATTAGGAGTGACGTCAGACAAATGGTGGCATGAGAGATACTTTTAATGTCTCCTCTTGAAATTTCAAAAATTTGTATAGCTATTACTCAGCAAAGAAACCCCAGATGGTCTCATAGGCTTGCCTGAAAATCAGAGCATTGAAACAACTAAAATGAGAACCAGGGATGAAAGATAAAGATGCAAACCCTGTTGTCAAGCACTCACCGTGGGACTGTGGAGAGGAGAGAAATCCAGACTGTCTGGGTCTTCTTCTTCCAAAGGAGTGGAGAGACTGGGTGGTGGCACTCTGAGGAGCACTCAACCAAAGCAGTGGCTGAGTGTGGGAACAGAGCAGAAGACAAAAGTATAGGACACTGTCAGTGCTCCCATGTTCTGTCCACAGCCTTTACTTGGAACAAAGACAAGAGAAATACAAAATGTGGCCCCTTGCCTTCCAGATCCTACTTCCTTACCTTTATGGGGTACAGAGAGTAACAGTGGCATACCCTAGAATTATGTCTTCAGGACAACTGTTTCCCTGGAAGAATAGGGATACTCTTAGTCTTGTTCCTTGTATGTCAGGACATAGGGAAGGATTTGCAGAGGCCTGAAATCAACATTTCTGGGAGGAAGAACAAAAGAAAGTGTAAAAACCCTCAGAGTCTGCCCCACCTCTATAATTGTGTCTGCAGCCCCACCCTCATCTTCCCAGCTGCAGTATCAGTTGCAGCATTACAGCGGGGGTCAGCCTGGGGATTTTACAGAACTAAAAGTTCTAATACAGTGCCACCTACTAGAAAATAATAGAAAAACTTCTTGCAAGTGAAATATTATGTAGACAGAGAAAAGCTCCTTCTAGTACCATAAATAACCAAGAAAGATACAGTACAGAAAGAAAATGGAAAATCTCTAGAAAGCAATCTCAATCACATTGAAACCTAAGAGTTAAATGACAGATAATTCAAATTTGAGGGTTTGAAAATATTCAACAAGATGTGAGAAAACACACATAGGCAATTCATTCAACTTAGAAAATGAGTTAAAGTATAAAACAAGTACTTCACAAAATATATCAAAACTTTAAAAAAGAACCAAACAAAAATTCTGGAGAGAAAGAACTCAACAAGTGAATTGAAAAATGAACTAATTAACAAGTTTAGTTAACAGAACTGGCCGGATGGAGGATAAACTCTGACATTGAAGACAGGCAACTAAAGATGATGCAGAGGGAAGAAAAGAGAATCAAGAATTAAATAAAAGAAAAATAAATGAAAGAGCTCTACTAGAATTATCTGATTCCCTCAGAGCAATATAAGAGTTATAGGTATACCAGTAGAAGAGGAGAGAGAGAAGGGAATGGAGAGCTTATTCAAACAAATAATTGATGAGAACTTTCCAAGCTGATGGAAAGATTTAGATTTTTAAATCCAAGAACAAACAGAATACCTAGTTATCTCAACCCCAAAAGGCCTTCTTTAAGGCACAATGTATTAAAACTGTCAAAAATCAATGACAAAGAAAGAATCCTCAAGGCATCTAAGGAAAAGAAGAAATAATGTATAAAGAAAGACCCATCAGGTTATCATTGGACTTCTCAGCAGAAATACCACAAATGAGAAGAGAGTGGACCTAAACATTCAAAGTACTGAAAGAGAAGATTTATCAGCCAAAAATACTATATCCATCAAAGTTATCTTTTAAATATATAGGATAAATATAAAACTTTTCCAGATATACAAGAGCTGAGGAAATTTATTGACAGAAAATCTCCACTGCAGGAAATATTCACGGAGGTTATTCTGCCTGATACAAAGAACAAAACAATATAAAAGTACAAATAAAAGTTACAACAAGCTTACAACATAAACAAGGATAATCTATGAATAAAAGTCATAAAAGGAGAAGGGATAAAGGTGTGAATTAGCAAAGGAAAATGAAGGGCAGAAGCATTCATAAGCCAAAGAACTATGGTATATGTGAAACTTTTTTTTCAATAACATAATGGTAACCATTCATGGAAAAATCAAAACTGAAATACATAGCTTAAAAAAAGAAAAAACAAAGAAAAGAAGTATGGAAAATGAGCAACTATAACAACTGTCAGAAACACAAAGGAAAGAATCAAAAGAGACAGAGGTATTGGGGGGGGAAGATAAAATGGACATAGGAAATCCTTATGCATCAATAATTAGGCTAAATATAAATAGTCTGAACTCACCAATAAAAAGGCACAGAGTAGTAAATTGGATGAAAAACCAAAACCCAACCTGATGCTGACTTCAGCAGACATATCTAAACTGGAAAGACAAAAGTAGACTCAAAGTCAAGGATGGAAATTAATTCTCCAAGCAAAAAGTATTAAAAAAAAAAAAGCAGGTAAGCTATACTGCCATACTTATATCTAACAATACCGACTTCAAGACAACAAAGTAACAAGAGACAAAAATGGACATTTCATAATGATAAAGGGAAAATTATATTAAGAAAACATAACAGTTTTTTTTTAAGTGAGAAAAAGAGAGATAGTGAAACAGACTGTCACATGCACCCCAATGAGGATTCACCCAGCAACCCCTGTCTGGGGTCAATGCTCAAATCAACTGAGCTATTTTTAGTGCCTGAGACTTATGTGTTTGGAAAAACTGAGCCATCCTACAGGTAGGGAAGAGGGAGAGAAGGGGGAGAAGGAGGTGGAGAGAAAAAAATTGTCACTTATTTTGTGTGTCCCAACTGACCAACCATCAAACGTGGAATGTCCATATGCTGGGCCAAGTTTCAATCCACTGAGCCAACTGACCAGGGAAACACTTCTTAATATGTATATATAGACTGAGTCAGGGAGCACCAAAATATATAAGACATCTACTAACAGATTTAAAAATAGAAACACACAAAAACACAATTATAGTTGGATTCTAAACACATCACTGACAACTTTAGATAGATCATCCAAACAGAAAATCAATAAAGAGATAGCCACCTTAAACAATACACTAAACCAAATAACTTAATTGGCATTTATAAAACATTTTGCACCAGAAAATCAGATTATACATTATTTTCTAGTGCACACAAAGGATAGACCATATGTTGAGCCACAAAACTAGCCTAAACAAATTCAAGAAGATTGACATTATACCAAGCATATTCTCTGACCATAATGATATAAGATTAGAATTCAACTCATAAAGGAAGTAGAGAAACCCACAAAAATGTGGAAATTAAACAACATACTTCTCAAAAATGTCAAAGAAAAAATAAAAGCAGAGATCAAAAGATAAATACAGACAAATAAGAATGACAACACAACATATCAAAACCACTGGAGTGTAGTGAAAGCAGTAATAAAAGGGAAGTTTATATCATTGCAAGCCCATCTTATGAAACAACAGAGAATTTTAAATTTTGGCTATTTTTTATTTATTTTTTTTTATTTTTTTTAGAGAGGAGAGAGAGAGACAGAGAGAGAGAGAGAGAGGAGAGACAAAGAGAGAGAAGGGGGGAAGAGCTGGAAGTATCAACTTCCATATGTGCCTTGACCAGGCACGCCCAGGGTTTCGAACCGGCAACCTCAGCATTTCCAGGTTGACACTTTATCCACTGTGTCACCACAGATCAGGCAAATTTTGGCTATTTTAATAGGTGTATTGTTTTAATTGCAATTTTCAAATGACATATGATAGTGAACATTCTTTTATATCACTACTTGTCATCTGTATATATCCCTTGATGGACTGTCTTTTCAATTCTTTGCCAAAATTTTAAATCAGATAGTATTTCTTTTTATTTAGAAAATCAATTTTAACAGTGATGTTGATCAATAAGTGTATTCAGATTTCAGGCAAACATCACTTCATCATTTGAATAGTCAATTATGTTGTATATTCATCACCTAAAGTCAAATCATTTTCCATCACTTTGTATTTGTCCCTCTTTATACCCTTGCTCCAATTCCCCTCCCCTCCATATTCCTCCCCCTAGTAACCACTGCACTCATCTATGTCCATGAGTCTCAGCTTTGTATCCCACCTATGTGTGAAATTATACAGTTCTTAGCTTTTTCTGATTTACTTATTTCACTCAGTATAATGTTCTCAAGGTCCATTCATGTTATTTTAATTGATCCTATGTAGTCATTTCTTATGGCTAGTATTCCATTGTGTGTGTATTTATATATATCACATTTTCTTTATCCAATCCTCTATCAAGGGGCACTTTGGTTATTTCCATGTCTTGGCCACTGTGAATAATGCTGTGACAAACATGGGGGTGCATGTATTTTTACATACCAATGTTTTTGAGTTTTGGGGATAGGTAATGAGTAGAGGGATTTCCGGGTCATAAGGTAGTTCTATTCTTAATATTCAATACTTTCTTTCATAATGGTATTACTAGTTTACATTCCCACCAGCAGCAAATGAGGGTTGATTTTTCTCCACAGCCTCTCCAGCACTTGTTATTACCTGTCTTGTTGATAATAGCCAATCTAACAGGTGTGAGGTGGTTTCTCATTGCAGTTTTAATTTGCATTTCTCAAATAGCTAGTAAAGAGGAGTATTTTTTCATATATCTGTAGGCCATTTGTATATCTTCTTGGAAGAGGTGTTTGTTCATGTCCTATCCCCATTATAAATTGGGTCAATTGCTTGTTCGTTGCTGAGTTTTGTGAGTCCTTTGAATATTTTGGATATTAACCCCTTATTGGAGCTGATGTTTGCAAATATCATCTCCCATTTTGTTGGCTGTTTATGTGTTTTGTTATCACTTTTTTTTTCTGTGCAGAAGCTTTTTAGTTTTCTATAGTCTTTTTATTTATTTATTTATTTAATTTCCTTGCCTTTGAGGTCTATATAAATTATTGTCTATATCCAAGGTCCATGATTTTAGTGCCTGTGCTTTCTTCTATGTAATTTACTGTTTCTGATCTTATGTTTAGGTCCTTGATCCATTTTTAATTCATTTTTGTTCAGGGGAAATAACTGTAGTTAAATTTTATTCTTTTGCATGTGGCTTTCCAAAAGAGGCTCTCTTTTCTCAATTGTGTGTTTTTGGCTCCTTTGTCAGAGATGATTTGACCATATATATGTGGTTTTATTTTTGGTCTCTCAATTCTGTGCCGTTGGTCTGTGTGTCTATTTTTCTGCCAATTCCATGCTGTTTTGATTATTGTAGCTCTGTAGTATAATTTGAAGTCAGGTATTGTAATACCTCTCAGCTTTGTTTTTTTATTTTTTCAGGAGGTTTTTGGCTATTTGAGGTTTTATATGGTTCCATACAAAACTGGTAATTTTTTGTTCCATTTCTTTAAAAAATGATATTTGAATTTTTATGGAAATTGCATTAAATATTTATATTGCTTTGGTTAATATGTTAACCAAAACTATGTTAACCAAACATAGTTAACCATTTAACTATGTTAATTCTTCGAATCCATGAACATGGAATATTTTTCCATTTCATTGTGTCTTTTTCAATTTCCTTTAATAATGCTTTGTAGTTTCCAGTATATAGATCCTTTACATTCTTTGTTAAGTTTATCCTCGGGTATTTTTTTGTTGTTGTTACAACTGTAAAAGGGATTTTTTTTTAGTTTATTTTGCTAAGTGTCATTGTTTGCATAAATGAAAGCAATAGACTTCTGTATATTGATTTTGTATCCTGTGACCTTACTGTATTGGTTTATTGTTCCCATTAGTCTTTTTCTGGAGTCTTTAGAGTTTTCTATATACACGATCATGTCATCTGCAAAATGTAAAAGTTTACTACTTCTTTTCTGATCTGAATGCCTTTTATTTTTCTCTTGTCTGATTGCTCTAGCTAAAACTTCCATCACTATGTTAAATAGGAATAGAGAGAGTGGGCAGCCTTGCCTTGTTTCTGGTTTTAGAGTAAAAACTTTCAGTTTTTACCATTAAGTATGATATTAGCTGATGATTTGTCATATATGGCCTTTATTATGTTACGGTATTTTTCTTCTATACTCCATTTTCTTGAGTTTTTTAAACATAAAGGGATATTGTATTTTATCGAATGCCTTCTCTGTGTCTATTGATAGGATAATATGATTTTTGTTCTTTGTTTTGTTGATATTGTGTATAACATCAATCAATTTACATATATTGAGCCATCCTTGTGCTCCTGGAATGAATCCCACTGGATCGTGATGTATTATTTTTTTAATGTGTTGTATTCAATTTGCTAGTATTTTGTTTAGGAATTTCACATCTGTATTCATTAGAGATATTGGTCTGTGTTTTCTTTTTTTGTAATGTTCTTGCCAGATTTTGGAATGAGGATTATGTTGGCCTCATAAAATGTGCTGGGGAGTATTGCTACTTATTCTATTTTTTGGAAGACTTTGAGAAGACTAGGAACCAACTCTCCTATGAATGTTTGGTAGAACTCACTAGTGTAGCTGTCTGACTCCAGACTTTTATTTTGGGGGAGGTTTTAATAGTTGTTTCTATTTTCTCCCTGCTTATGGGTCTACTTAGGCTTTCTACTTCTTGATAACTCAGTCTAGGAAGATTGTATAGTTCTAAGAATTTATCCATTTCTTCTAGATTGTCGAATTTAGTGCCATATAAATTTTCATAGTATTCTACAATGATCCTTTGTATATCTATAATATATATGATAATTTCTTCTATTTCATTTCAAATTTTGTTTATATGAGTCCTCTTTTTTCCTTAGAGAGTCTAGCCAGAGATTTATCAATTTTGTTGATCTTTTCAAAGAACCAGCTCTTTGTTGTATTAATTTTTTCTATAGTTTTCCTGTTGTCTCATTTATTTCTGCTCTAATTTTTACTATGTCCTTTCTTCTGCTGATTTTTAATTGCCTTTATTCTTCTTTTTCTAGTTCCTTAAGATGTGATATTAAGCTGTTTATATAAAATCTTCCTTGTTTCTTGATATAATCCTGTAATGATATGATATGATTCCTTCTTATTACTGCTTTTGCTGCATCTTAGAAATTTTAATATGTTATATTGTCATTTTTGTTAGTCTGTATATATCTTTTCATCTCTGCTTTAATTTCTTCTTTGACCCAGTCATTTTTTAGAAGTATGTTGCTTAATTTCCACATTTTTATGGCTATTTTATTTCATTTATTTTTTTTTTTTGTATTTTTTTTTTCTCAAGCTGGAAACGGGGAGAGACAGTCAGACAGACTCCTGCATGTGCCCAACCGGGATCCACCCGGCACGCCCACCAGGGGCGACCGCTCTGCCCACCAGGGGGTGATGCTCTGCCCCTCTGGGGCGTTGCTCTGCTGTGACCAGAGCCACTCTAGCGCCTGGAGCAAAGGCCAAGGAGCCATCCCCAGCGCCCGGGCCATCTTTGCTCCAATGGAGCCTTGGCTGCGGGAGGGGAAGAGAGAGACAGAGAGGAAGGAGGGGGGTGGAGAAGCAAATGGGCGCTTCTCCTATGTGCCCTGGCCAGGAATCGAACCCGGGTCCCCCGCACGCCAGGCCGACGCTCTACCGCTGAGCCAACCGGCCAGGGCCTGTTTCATTTATTGCAGTGAGTTCTAATGTTAAAGCTTTATGGTCAGCCTGACAAGGTGGTGGTGCGGTGGACAGAGCACTGGACTGGGACACAGAGGACCTAGGTTTAAAACCCTAAGGTCTCTGGTTTGAGTGCAGGCTTATCAGCTTGAGCGTGGGGTTGCTGGCTTGAGTGTGGGATCCTAGACATGATCCCATGGTTGCTGGCTTGAGCCCAAAGTCACTGGCTTGAAGCCCAAGGTTGCTGGCTTGAGCCCACAGTCACTGGCTTGAGCAAAGGGTCACTTGCTCTGCTGTAGCCCCTTCTCCCATCAAGGCACATATGAGAAAGTAGTCAATGAATAACTAAGGTGTTTCAACAAAGAATTGATGCTTTTCATCTCTTTCCCTTTCTGCCTGTCTGTTCCTATCTGTCCCTCTCTCTGCCTCTCTTTTTGTCTCTAAAAAAAAGAAAAGAAAAGAAAAAGCCTTATGGTCAGAGAATATGCTCAGTATAATCTCAATTTTCTGAATTTGTTGATGTTAGTTTTGTTACCCAACATATGGTCTATTCTTGAGAATGTTCCATGTACACTGGGGAATAATGTGTAGTCTGAAGTCTTGGGATGAAATGCCCTGTAAATGTCCATTATGTTCATTTGGCCTTGTGTGTTGATTAAAGCCAATAATTCTTTGTTGATTTTCTGTTTGGATGATTGATCTAGAGCCATTAATGGTGTATTGAGATCTCCAAGTATCAATATGTTTTTGTCTGTTTCTATTTTTCGATAAGTTAGTAGATGTCTTATATATTCTGGTGCTCCATGATTCAGTGTGTATATATTAAGAAGTGTTATGTCTTCTTGATACAATGTCCCCTTTATCATTATGAAATGACCATCTTTGTATCTGGTTACTTTTATTGTCTTGAAGTCAGCATTGTCAGATATGAGTATAGCTACACCTGCTTTTCTTTGCGTATTATTTTCTTAGAGAATCATTTTCCAACCTTTCACTTTGAGATTACTTTTGTCCTTGGAGCTTAGATGTATCTCTTGAAGGCAGCATATGGTTGGGTTTTGCCTTTTGATCCAACCTGCTACTCTATGTCTCTTTATTGGTAAGTTCATTCCATTTACATTTTGGGTAATTATTGACACTTGAGGGTTTCTTATAGCCATTTTATATATTGTTTTCTGATAGGTCTGTGTCTCATTTGGTTCTCCTCTTTTGTTTTTCCATCAGTTGTTTTTGCTTGGTGGTATTCCATACATTTTTCCTGTTTCTTCTTTTTTTAAGCTACATGTTTCAGTAGTGGCATTTTTGTGGGTGGTTACCTTTAGGTTATTAAAAAACCTGTCATATTTACAAGAGTCCATTGTCATATGAGTGCTTCACACTCTGTCCTCCTTTGCTACTGCTAGTCTTTATCTTCTCCCTTTTATGTTCTTGTTGTCACAGATTATCCTTGTTTTTATTGTGATCTTGTGGGAGCTTTTACTTGTAGTTTTGTTTTGTTTTCTTTGTATTGGTCCAATAACCCCCCTTTAATATTTCCTGCACTGGGGATTTTCTGGTGATAATTATTTTATCTTGTTTGTCTGTAAAAGATTTTATTTCTCCTTCATATTTGAAGAATTGCTTTGATGGATATAGTATTATTGGCCAGTAATTTCACTCTTTTAGTGCTTTGAATGTTTGGACTCACTGTCTTCTAGCTTGTAGAGTTTCTTTTGAGAAGTCGAATGATAACCTAAAGGGCTTTTCCTTATATGTTTTCCCTAGCTGCCTTGAGGAATCTTACTTTGTCATTGATTTGTGACAATTTCATTATTATGTGTCTTGGAGTAGGTCTCTTTGGGTTGAGGTAACTTGGTGTTCTGTTTGCTTCTTGGATTCAAGGCTCTAACTCTTTCCACAGACTTGAGGAGTTCTCATCAATTATTCGTTTAAATAGGTTTTTCATTCCATTTTTCCTCTCTTTTTCTTCTGATTATTATTATTACATTGCTCTTTCTGATGTAGTCAGACAGTTCTTGTAAAGCTCTCTCATTTTTTAAACTCATGAGTCTCTCTATTCTCTCTGCAGTATCTCTAGTTGCCTGCCTTCAATGTCATTGATTCTCTCCTCTATCTGGCCTGTTCTATTAGCTAAACTTGTTACCTCATTTCTCAGTTTATGTATTGAGTTCTTCATCTCTGTTATTCTTCATCTTTTTTAATGTTTCAATTTCCTTGTGAAGTACTCTTTCTGTTCATTAATTTGTTTTTTAAGCTCATTAAATTGCCTATCAGTGCTTTCTTGCAACTCACTGATTTTTTTTAAAAAACTTTAATTTTGAATTCTCTTTCATATAACTCTGAGGTTTCCATGTGATTGAGAAATTTTTTTTTTTGGAGATTTTTTCATTATCTAGCTGAACTATGTTTTTATGATGTATGATTTATTGTTCCTTGGTGGCTTATGAGAGTGGTATTGTTAAGAACCCTAACAAGAAGCAATTATTTTTTCTGTAGCTGTTGCTATAATACAAGTTTTGGCAGTGTGAAATTCTTGGGAACACCTCCACTGTTATAGTGATGTAGGCAGGGCTGCAGTCATGTTGGTGAGTGGGGTGTATTGTGGGGGCTGTTTTGTGGCTGGCATTAGGGCCTTAGCAGTAACAGTTTCTGGTTTCCTTTTATTCTTTCCACATTTCAGCAGACCAGGTGGATCACATGCAGAGCTCTTCCACCTCTCAGGGGAGAGAGTAGCCCCAGAGAGTCAGCAGTGAGGGTCCACCACTGCCCCTCTTTGTACACTTGAGGAGGGAGGTGGGATCTAGGAGGCTGGGGGTGGGCACTTCTGTTTGCCTGACACTGCACAGAGTATGGGCAGCTGGTAGAGCACCGGTGCTGGCTGTGGCAAGCGTACAGCACCATGTAGGCTGATCTTCATGGGTTAAGTACCCACAGATGGAACTTGTGCCTTGCCATGTGAGAGCTGGTCACTTTGGACTCAGTGCTTGCCAATGAAGATTGCACCTGGCTGCAAGAGCCGGGCACTGCCCAGTATCCACAGATAAAGCTGGCACCCCACCTTTAAAGCCAGGCACTTTGGGCTCAGCACACACTGATGGAGTTAGTGCTGCAAGCTGAGCATGGGCCTGCACAGGCTGATTGCAAGCCAAGCAATATAGGCAGTTCTCTGTAACCTTGTGTCTGATTGTGCCCACCTTAGTTCATATCTTTCCATCCTGCCCCTCAGTTTCACTGCCTCTCCTGGCTCAAAATAAAACTCTCTTCCTGAGTCCAGCAAGCAGAAACAAATATTCAGTAGTCTGCTTTTTCTCCTCTCCAGAGCCAACTGCAGATGTGTTTTATTACTTGCCCGCTATTCACACTATCCTACTTTTAGTCCATTCATTTCATGATCTTTCAGATGTGCTTGCAATCTCAATGAGGTTCCTTCACTGTGTTATAGTTGTTTAATTTGTTGAAATTATAAAGGGAGAGATCAGAAGTATCTCTCATGCCACTGTTTCTCTAATGTCACTGCCAGATAGTATTTTTTTATTGTTGAATTTTCAGAATCTTTTTCTTTTTGAAATTGACTTGGGAGAGAGAGAGCAATACAGGAACATCAATCTGTTCCTGTATGTGCCCTGACTGGAATTGAACTGGTCACCTGTGTACTTGAGGATGACACTTGAACCAATCAAGCTATCTGGCCAGGGCTCAAATTTTTTTAATATATTTTGGATAAAAGAATTTTTATCAGATATGTCTTTTGCAAATATTTTCTCTCTGTGACTTATCTTCTATTTTATCACATTGTCTTTCACACAGTTTTTAAACTTAATTTAGAGCAGCTTATCAATATTTCTTTCTTGAATCATAAATTGTGTATCGTATCTAAAAAATCAGTGTCATATCCAAGGTCATCAGGGTTTTTCTGAGTTGTTTTCCAGGAGTTTTATAGTTTCATGTTTTAAATTTAGGCCTATGATTCATTTAAATATTTTTCTTTTGTGTGTGTATGTGTGTAAATGTTGTAAGGCTTACATCTAGATTCATTTTTTGAATGTGAATACTTAGTTGTTCTAGCACCATTTGTTGTAGACTACTTTTTCTCCATTGCATTGCATTTGGCCTTTATCAAACATCAGTTGTTTACATTTACATGGGTCTATTTCTGGCCTTTCTACTTTGTTTTAGTGATCAATTGGACTACTCTTCCACTAATATCAAATGATCTTGATTACTGTAGCTTTATAGTAGTAATTATTGAATTAGGGTAGTGACAGTCCTCCATTTTGTTTTAATATTGAATTGGTTATTCTTGGATTTTTTTTTCTTCATATAAACTTTAGAATCACTGTCACTATTAACACAATAACTGGCTTGGATTTTTATTGAGATTGCATTGAACCTATAAATCCAGTTGTGAAGAAGAGATAACTTTACAATATTAAGTCTTTCTAATTATGAATATAGAATATCATTATTTACTTAGATTTTTTTATAACTTTTATCAGAAATTTGTAGTTTTTTCTTACATAAATTTATACATATTTTATTACATTATACTAAGTTTCTATTGAGTGCCAAAGTAAATGGTATTGTGTTTTTAATTTCAAATTTCACTTTTTATTGCTGGTATAAGGGAAAAAAATTTACTTTTTTTTTATTAAACATGTACTATGTAATGCTGTAATGATTTAATAGTTCCTGAGGTGTTTATTTTTCAACTCTTATGAATTCATACATGAATGATTATATTTTTTCTCCCTTTTCATTCTATATGCATTTTATTTCCTTTGTCTTATTGCTTTAGTTAGAATGCAATACAATCCAGTATAATGTTAAAAGGCAGCAATGAGAGGAGGCATTGTTCTTGATATTTGTGGAAAAGTTTTGAGTTTCTCACCCTTAAGTATAATATTAGCTTTATGGATTTTGTAGATGGCATTTATCAAAATGAAAAAGTTTCCTTCTATCCCTACTGTGATTAACATTTTTATCATGATTGGATATTTGATTTTGACAATTCTATTTCATTAGTTGTTGATAAGCTTATGTGATTTTTCTTGTTTATCCTGTTGATGTAACATGTCTTTTATGATGCAGAATGTAATCTACCTTGGAAAATGTTCCATGAGAACTTGAGAAAAATGTTTATTCTACTGTTACTGAGTGAAGTAGTCTATAAATGTTAATGCTATCCACTTGGTATTGTTGATGATGTGGTTGAGGTAAAATGTATTCTAATTTCCTGCTTGCTGGATCTGTCCATGTCTGATAGAGGGGAGTTAAACTCTCCAAAAATAGTTGATTTATCTATATCTTCTTGTAGTTCTGTCAATATTTTTTCTCCATGTTTTGACACTATTGTTATGTGCAGACATGTTGAAGATTGTTATGTCTTCCTTGAGAATAAATCTTTTTATCATTATGTCATACACTGTTTATTCCTAACAATTCTCTTTGCATTAAAGTTCGTACTGTCTCAAGTTAGTATAGCTACTCCCACTTTCTTCTGATTACTGTCAGCTTGCTATATTTTTCTTCAACCTTTTACCTTTAGTCTACACGTATCTTTAGATTTAATGTGGGTTATCCTTGACAATATCCATATATTTGGGTCTTGTTTTTTTGATCCACTCTGGTAAATCTCTTTTGCTTAGTATATTTAAACCATTGATGTTTAAAGTGAATATTCATCTAATTGGAATAAAATCAACCATATTTGTTACTGTTTTCTATTTATCATCCTTGTTCTTTGTTCTTATTTTAGTGTGTCTGTCTTTTGTGATTTTAATTGAAGATTTTATATGATTGAAATTTTTCTCCTTTCTTAGTATATCAATTTTACATCTTATTCTATTCTTTTTCTGGTTGCCTTAGACCTCAAAATATACACATACAGGCAATCCATGTGTAAAACTGATTTAGGATACATTTTTACTTTTAAAATTTATTTTCTTTAACTGCCTTAAAAAGGGTTTAATGACTATAATTTACCTCTATAACATAAACATAAATTTGACTCTAAATAATCTTTACAGCCCGGGCCAGATAGCTTGGTTAGTTAGAGCATCAACCTGAAGCACAGAGGTTGCTGGTTTGATTTTCTGGTTGGGGTATATACGGAAACAGATTCATGTTTCTGTCTCTCTTTCTCTCCCCCTCCCTTTCTTTCTCAATGAAATAAAACAAATTTAAAAAGCTTTCCAGGGAGCTCCAAGATGGCAGCGGAGTAGGCGGACGCACAGACGCCCAGCTCTCAACACCAAACTGGAATACAAATCAATTTAGGAAAAATCAGCATGAAAAACCAACACTGAACTGCAAGAACAGCTCTCAAAAACCAAGGAGCAAAGAGGAAGCCACAATAATCCTGGTAAGGAGTGCCTGAATCTCCTCTGCTTACAGGAATGGAAGGGGGGGGGATGAGGCTGAGAGCCCAGAGAGGATTTCACAGAGGAAAAAGAGCAGAAACTACTGCTCACAGCCACTTACCTGGCAACCAGGGAGCAAGGTGGGTTGAAAAGACCAACTTATCTCCCAAGTGGAAAGGACAGGGAGAGGGACAGACAGTGAGGGGCTAAGGTGTGCAAGAAATGAAATAAAAAAGCTGACTCATTCATGCTGGAGGCGGCCATAGCTGGGGGAGGGACTGAACCTTTCACAAAACAGAGCTGAAGTGCTTCCAGATCAGAGATCTCCGGACATCTATCCAGCTCCAATCAGCGCAACAAGACACAGCTGAAAACAAGAAGTGGGGAAGAGGGGCAGTAACTCAGGTCTCCATGGAGATCTGAGACACACCTCCCCCTACTGAAGCTGAGAAAAAACCCTGCCCCCAGTGAGATTAGTTGGTGGAAGAGACCTTCAGCTTCTCAGGTTACACCCACAGCATTCCTGGGTACAGTTTCAAGGAAGCCCCCTGCTGAGATCAGTTAACAAGACTATCACCTGTTAAGAAAACAAACAAATCAAGACTTCAAAGCTGCCCAAATCCGAAAGTGGACTACAAATAATAGCTGATACCAACCCAAGAAGACCTAGAAATAACACAACGGAAAACTGGAGGCAGACAACACCAAGCCTAGACTCAACCAACTCTACAAATAAAACAAACAAACAAAAAAAGAAGATGAGAAGACAAAGGAGTGCAATCCAAATGAAACCACAAGAGACACCTTCGAGAGATGAACTGAGTGATATGGAAATAATCAAACTTCCAGATGCGGAGTTCAAAATAATGATTGTAAGGATGCTTAGGGATCTTAGAACAACAATGGAGGGGCAGTTTGAAAACCTAAATAAAGAAATAGCAAGTATAAAAAAGAATCAGTTGGAGACGACAAATACAATATCAGAAATAAAGACCACAATGGAAGGAATTAAAAACAGGATAGATAGAGCAGAGAATCGAATCAATGAGTTAGAGGACAACTGGAATGAAGGCATGAAAGCAGAGAAGAAAAGAGAAAAAAGACTCAAAAAGTCAGAGGAAACTCTTAGAGAGCTCTGTGACAACATGAAGAGAAATAACATCCGCATCATAGGGGTTCCTGAAGAAGAAGAAAAGGAACAAGGAATAGAGATGTTGTTCAATCATATCATAGCTGAAAACTTCCCTAAATTAATGCAAGAGAAACTCTCACAAATCCAAGAAGCACAGAGGACTCCATTAAAGAGAAACCCAAAGAAACCTACACCAAGACACATCATAATTAAAATACCAAAGCTAAGCGATAAAGAGAAAATATTAAAAGCTGCAAGAGAAAAAAAAGTTATCACCTACAAAGGAGCCCCCATAAGGATGACATCTGACTTCTCAACAGAACCACTTGAGGCCAGAAGGGAATGGCAAGAAATATTCAAAATAATGCAGAACAAGAACCTACAACCAAGACTACTTTATCCAGCAAGGCTATCGTTTAAAATTGAAGGAGAAATAAAAAGCTTCCCAGACAAAAAACAACTCAAGGAATTCATTACAACCAAACCAATGCTGCAGGAAATATTAAGGGGCCTGGTGTAAACAGATCAAAGTGGGAAAAGAATACAGGAAAAAAAAAAAAAGGAATACACCTTTAAAGAAGAAAATGGCAATAAACGACTACATATCAATAATAACCTTAAATGTAAATGGATTAAACGATCCAATCAAAAGACATAGGGTAGCTGCATGGATAAGAAAACAGGACCCATACATATATTGTCTATAAGAGACACACCTTAGAACAAAAGACACACATAGATTGAAGGTAAAAGGATGGAAAAAAACGTATCATGCAAACGGAAATGAAAAAAAAGCTGGGGTAGCAATACTTATTTCAGACAAATTGGACTTTAAAACAAAGGATATAGTAAGAGATAAAGAAGGCCACTACATAATGATAAAGGGAGTAATCCAACAGGAAGATATAACTATTATAAATATCTATGCACCTAATATAGAAGCACCCAAATATATAAAACAGACTTTGATGGATTTAAGGGGCGAGATCAACAGCAATTCTATAATAGTAGGGGATTTCAATACCCACTAACATCACTAGATAGATCCTCAAGAAAGAAAATTAACAAAGAAACAGCAGACTTATTGGACACACTAGATCAACTCGATTTAAGAGATATCTTCAGAACCTTTCACCCTAAAGCAGCAGAATATACATTCTTTTCAAGTGCTCATGGTACATTCTCTAGGATAGACCACATGTTAGGGCACAAAAGTGCTCTCAACAAATTTAAGAAGACTGAAATCATATCAAGCACTTTCTCCGATCACAACGGCATGAAACTAGAAATGAATCACAGCAGAAAAGCTCAAAAATTATCAAACACATGGAAACTAAATAGCAGGGTGTTAAATAATGAATGGATTAAGAATGAGATCAAAGAAGAAATAAAAAAATTCCTAGAAACGAATGACAATGAGCATACAACAACTCAAAATTTATGGGACACAGCGAAAGCAGTGCTGAGACGGAAGTTCATAGCACTTACAGGCACACTTTCAGAAGCTAGAAAAAGCTCAAATAAACAACTTAACCCTGCATCTAAAAGAATTAGAAAAAGAACAGCAAGTAAAGCCCAAATGTAGTAGAAGGAAGAAAATAATAAAGATCAGAGCAGAAATAAATGACATAGAGGCTAAAGAAACAATACAGAGGATCAATGAAACTAGGAGCTGGTTCTTTGAAAAGGTAAACAAGATTGATGAACCTTTAAGTAGACTCACCAAGAAAAAGAGAGGACTCAAATAAATAAAATTAGAAATGAGAGAGGAGAAATAACAACTGACACAACAGAAATACAAAATATTGTAAGAAAATACTATGAAGAACTATATGCCAAAAAACTAGACAACCTAGATGAAACGGACAAATTCCTTGAAATATAAAATCTTCCAAAAATCAATCTGGAAGAATCAGAAAACCTAAACAGACCGATTATAACAAAGGAGATCGAAACAGTTATCAAAAAACTCCCTACAAAGAAAAGTCCGGGGCCCGATGGCTTCACAACGGAATTCTACCAAATATTCAAAGAAGAACTAACTCCTATCCTTCTCAAACTATTTCAAAAAATTCAAGATGAAGGAAGACTTCCAAGCTCCTTTTATGAGGCAAGCATAATTCTGATTCCAAAACCAGGCAAAGACAACACAAAGAAAGAAAATTATAGGCCAATATCTCTGATGAATATAGATGCTAAAATCCTCAACAAAATATTAGCAAACCGGATCCAACAATATATGGAAAAAAATCATACACCATGATCAAGTGGGATTTATTCTGGGGAGGCAAGGCTGGTACAATATTCGTAAATCAATCAATGTGATTCATCACATAAACAAAAAGAAGGAGGAAAACCATATGATAATTTCAATAGATGCAGAAAAAGCATTTGATAAAATCCAGCACCCATTCATGATCAAAACTCTCAGCAAAGTGGGAATACAGGGAACATACCGCAATATGATAACGGCCATCTATGAGAAACCCACAGCCAACATCATACTCAATGGGAAAAAATTAAAAGCAATACCCTTAAAATCAGGAACAAGGCAGGGGTGCCCCCTTTCACCACTCTTATTTAACATAGTCCTGGAAGTCCTAGCCACAGCAATCAGACAAGAATAAGAAATAAAAGGCATTCAAGTTGGAAAAGAAGAAGTAAAACTATCATTATTTGCAGATGATATGATATTGTATATAGAAAACCCTAAAGTCTCAGTCAAAAAACTACTGGACCTGATAAATAAATTCAGCAAAGTGGCAGGATATAAAATCAATACTCAGAAATCAGAAGCATTCTTATACACCAACAATGAACAGTCAGAAAGAGAAATTAAGGAAACAATCCCCTTCACAATTACAACCAAAAAAATAAAGTACCTAGGAGTAAACTTAACCAAGGAGACTAAAGACTTGTACTCGGAAAATTACAAAACATTGATAAAAGAAATCAAGGAAGATACAAACAAGTGGAAGCATATACCGTGCTCATGGTTAGGAAGAATAAACATCATTAAAATGTCTATATTACCCAAAGCAATCTATAAATTCAATGCAATACCAATTAAAATACCAATGACATACTTCAAAGATATAGAACACATATTCCAAAAATTTATATGGAACCAAAAGAGGACACGAATAGCCTCAGCAATCTTAAAAAAGAAGAATAAAGTGGGAGGTATCACACTTCCTGATATCAAGTTATACTACAAGGCCGTTGTACTCAAAACAGCCTGGTACTGGCATAAGAACAGGCATATAGATCAATGGAACAGAACAGAGAACCCAGAAATAAACCCACAGTTCTATGGACAACTGATATTTGACAAAGGAGGTAAGGAAATACAATGGAGTAAAGACAGCCTCTTTAACAAATGGTGTTAGGAAAATTGGACAGCTACCTGCAAAAAAATGAAACTAGATCACCAGCTTACACCACTCACAAAAATAAACTCAAAATGGATAAAAGACTTAAATGTAGGCCGTGAAACCATAAGCATCTTAGAAGAAAACATAGGCAGTAAGCTCTCGGACATTTCTCGGAGCAATATATTTGCTGATTTATCTCCAAAGGGAAGTGAAATAAAAGACAGGATAAACAAATGGGACTATATCAAACTAAAAAGCTTTTGCACAGCTAAAGACAACAAGAACAGAATAAAACGACAAACTACACAATGGGAGAACATATTTGACAATACGTCTGATAAGGGGTTAATAACCAAAATTTATAAAGAACTTGTAAAACTCAACACCAGGAAGACAAACAACCCAATCCAAAAATGGGCAAAAGAGATGAATAGACACTTCTCCAAAGAGGACATACAGATGGCCAATAGGCATATGAAAAAATGTTCAACATCACTAATCATTAGAGAAATGCAAATTAAAACCACAATGAGATATCACCTCACACCAGTCAGAATGGCGCTTATCAACAAAACAACACAGAATAAGTGCTGGCCAGGATGTGGAGAAAAGGGAACTCTCCTGCACTGCTGGTGGGAATGCAGACTGGTGCAGCCACTGTGGAAAACAGTATGGAGATTCCTCAAAAAACTGAAAATCGAACTGCCTTTTGACCCAGCTATCCCACTTTTAGGAATATACCCCAAGAACACCATAGCACTGTTTGAAAAGAAGAAATACACCCCCATGTTTGTGGCAGCATTGTTCACAATAGCAAAGATCTGGAAACAGCCCAAGTGTCCGTCAGAGGACGAGTGGATTAAAAAGCTTTGGTACATATATACTATGGAATACTACTCAGCCATAAGAAATGATGACATCGGATCATTTACAATAACATGGATGGACCTTGACAACATTATACGGAGTGAAATAAGTAAATCAGAAAAAAAACTAAGATGAATCCATACATAGAAGGGACATAAAAATGAGACTCAGAGACATGAACAAGAATGTGATGGCAACAGGGGCGGGGGGTTGGGGGAGGGGGGATGACATGAGAGGCAAGGATTTAGCAAGGAATACCTGTGAAAAACCTGACTACACTCATAATTCAAAAAAAATGATGGAATGGTTCATAAAGGATGAATAAAAGATATAATAAAATGTTGTATAACTTATATATCACTTGTCTTACAATCTTAAAGAAGTACAGCAAAACAAAAATATGAACATATGGGGTTTTAAAAATGTGAGGAAGTTGGTTTATTCAGTCACTTGCCAAATGAATATTGAGAGCCTAATAGTATGAGTACTTCCCTTACAGTAGGTATGATTTAGGATTTAAAGGCTTCTATAAAATCATTTCTCTAAATATGTTCACTTCCTCCGTAAAAGGAGAGAGAGACAGAGAGAGAGAGAATGAAAGAAAGGGCTGAGAGACAGAGCTGTGTTGGGGGAAGGGAAAGGCATTGTTCAAAATTACAAAACAAGTCACAGAAGAATGAGAAGTAGAGGCCCTGGCTGGCGACTCAGTGGATAGAGCATCAGCCCAGTGTATGGACCGCCTGGGTTTAATTCCCAGTCAGAGCACACAGCAGAAGTGACCATCTGCTTTTCCTCCCTTTTCTTTTCCCCCTTCTCTCCCTCTTCTCCACCTGCAGCCAGTGGCTCAATTGGTTCAAGTGTGGACCTGGGCCAGTGCTGAGGATAGCTTGGTTAGTCCGAGTGCATCAGCCTCAGGCAATAAAGATAGCTCAGTACTCGAGCATAGGCCCCAGAAGTGGTTGCCAGGTGGATTGCAGTCCAGGCAGATGTGGAAGTCTGTCTCACTATCTCCCCTTCTCACCCCTAATAAAAAGAATGAGGAGTAGAGTGGAGAAATTCCAGGGTTAGGGTCCAGCAGTCTGTGTTTTAGTTGGTCCCCCATTTGATTTTGATGTATGCAATAGCTTTAGAGCAGGGGTCCCCAAACTTTTTACACAGGGGGCCAGTTCACTGTCCCTCAGACCATTGGAGGGCCGGACTATAAAAAAACCAATGACTAAATCGCTATGCACACTGCACATATCTTATTTTAAAGTAAAAAAACAAAAAGGAACAAATACAATATTTAAAATAAAGAACAAGTAAATTTAAATCAACAAACTGACCAGTATTTCAATGGAAACTATGGGCCTGCTTTTGGCTAATGAGATGGTCAATGTGCTCCTCTCACTGACCACCAATGAAAGAGGTGCCCCTTCCGGAAGTGCGGCAGGGGCCAGATAAATGGCCTCAGGGGGCCGCATGCGGCCCGCAGGCCATAGTTTGGGGATCCCTGCTTTAGAGTAACTGATATTAAAGAGAAAACCAAATAAGCATATTGCCATGTAATGCAGGAGATCGAAGCCATAGAGGTTTAGATTAGATTCGGGCAGACTACTAAAAAACCTCAGAGCTGAAAGAAGTTGGGCCATTACCATTTATTGGATTCTCCCTGCAGCAGACAAGTGAACAGGCAGGGGAAAACCTCTTCTTGCAGCGGCTGGGGAGTGAACAGGGGAATATCGCCCATAGGGAAAGTAACTGTAGCCTTATATAGGCTATGCACACAAACAAGACTTTCTGCCAAGTGCTTACATCACTAATTATGCAAAGTGATTGCAGCTGGAAAACAAGAGCGCAAGCCTTTTCTCCTACGCGGCACATTTAGATGATTTCCACAATTGTGACAATAAATAAATACTGATTGTCATGGAAAAAGGCAATTGGAATAAGATAGAAATTACATACTTCAGGTCACTTTGTATCAAAAATCACTGTTTTTTAAAGATAAAAGAATAAGACAATATTTAAATATATATTAATCAAAAACATAATAATAATAAATAATATAAAAAAGGTAGAGGAATGGAGACATATTTATTAATTAAATGTTATGTACCAGAATTTTACTTACATTATCCCTTCAATCTTCACAACTCTTTAATGAATGAAGACAGTGATACCTGCTCACTCAACCTTACGGTACCTCTGTATACAATTTTATGGTGACTCCATATAAGTACATAAAATTTTATACCATCACCTGAATCTCAAATATATTCATGATTATCCAATAGTTTACCTCTGTAAATAAAATATTACAGAATGCCTTTCCAGGTTTTGTGACCTAAGTAGAGGATGGTGTTGGGAAATCAATTGCGTTAGTCTTGCTCGTTTGCATTTTGAAAGATTAGTGTGTGAGCACGTGGCAGAGCCATATGTGCATAGCCTATGTAAGGTTAGGGGTGGTTTGACACAGGGCGAATAGCAGTTTGCAGATTGCCTGCCTGCCAGCCACTGTGAGCGGTCATTTTGCTGTTCACTCACCTCCTGCCATGACAAGCGGCTCTCCCCTGCCTGTTTGCTCACCCGCCATTGTGAGACTCTATTAAACAGGAATAGCCCAAAGCTTTGCTCTCTGGCTCCACAGTTCCTCTGCTGTCTGCCCAAATCCAATGTGAACCTGCCGGGCCTCAGCCACCAGCATTATAGATGGTAATTATTAATATTACAGTAAAAAACCCATATAGCATTATTTGAAATAGCCCAAATTTGGATATTAGTGTTTAGTCATTAATTCTAGTCTATAGCAGGCTGACACAGATAATTTCATTAATTGCATTATAATACAACTCCCACATTTGTCACACTTGATAGTTTTAGACTCCATTTATAGTATTTTTGTGTGATTTGCTGTATTTAAAATTTCCTCGGAAACAAGTCATAAAAAGTAAATGTAAATTAATTGAAGTGACAGGATAACTTACTGAAAAACCATGAACAAACAGAGTAGTCAGATACATGGAAAAGCTGTATCTTAAGTCCTCCTAGAGGCAGATCCTGAGCCAATGATTTGGGTGCAAGTAATTTATGGAAAAACACTTCCATGAGAAACTATTTAGAAGTGGCAAAAGGATGATGGGAGCAGTTCATCAAAAGTATGATTTCAGGTGAGGCCCAGAGTTATACTGGTCCTTCAGGGAGCTGTGAAGTGTAAACTCTACCTCAAAGTTTGTTTCTCATCTACGAAAAGAACTGAGCTTTCCTATCCTCATGTTGCACAGGCATTGATTACACCAGGTGTCATATACTTTATCTGTGTTTTTCAAGCTTTCCAAATGGTCAGGACTCTACAGAGGCCAAAGACAATTCTCTGAAGGAGGTTGCAAGTGTGATCAATTAGCAAAGCACAACAAGTTGAGGGATGAGCCCTCAGAATTCATTTTAAAAAATCTGAATGGAAACAAATACTGTCTGCTAAGGAGACCACTGCAGCTGAGCCTTAGAAACTGAGACTTGCTGATTGAAAGTTTTGAGTGTGTCTCCCAATTCCACTCTGTGTGTCAGCTTCCTGATTCTCTGTTTATAGTGTACCTTTTCTTTTACAGTATGGAAAACACTACTATTGTGTTTTATATATTGCAGATTCAGTTGACGGAAAGACATAAACTCTATTAATCTCCAGACCAGAATTCTCAGAGGAGGATATATTGAACTTATTTTTCAAGTGCCCGTCTTTGACTCAGCTTGTTCAAATAAAGGACAGGGGTCGGGTGACGTGTGAGAATATGCCAGCTCCCTCCAGGGTGATAGAGTACATATGAGCAGAGAGGTAGTTCCCAGAAGAAAGGGTTGATGCTGAGTAGTTGGTGCTAAACTCCACTACCAAGTGTAAACTACACAGACTTGATAGGCTGAATGGGACCTCCTCCTACATAGCTCTGTTTTGATAAATAGCTTGAGAGAGAAATCCCAATTAAAAGTAACAGTAAAGACAATTTCAGAATTAATAGCATTGTAAATTCAAACAAGGGGAAAAGAAGGTTACATCTGAACATATATACTGCTATAGGGCATGGATGATAATTACTATTTTTATTATTTTAAAATAATACTCATGTGTAAATACATGCCCTGTAGATATTAATATTTTCAAAAATTTCTCTTCATTAGTTTTGAAATAGTCTACATTCTGGCATGTAAAATAGCTTGTTAAATAATTATGCATGCCTGTTTGCATGCTTACTTATCAAGACAGATTTTTAGAAGGCTCATTTTTGGTTCTCTCGGTGGAAAGCAATGTTTCAAATTGCTTTTACTATGAGAAAGTAATGAAATATAATTTTCACTCCAGGTAAAATAACCAATGTCTTTCAAAGGCATTTTTTGTAACTTAAAAGAATACTGTCACACTTTTCTGTGATGGCTTAAATTCCTCTTGTAAAGTTTTAATATTTATAAAATTTGAAAGCGAGAACTCTTCTTTGAAACTAAACTTGTTAATTCTGTACTATTATAAGCAAAATCCACCACTAAAACATGCCAGACAGTGACTGACAAGGAAAATTTCCTTTCATAACTTAATCGAATGCAAAATAAGAGTAAAATGAAAAGAAAATATTTTGCAAAATGAAGAATGTTTTCATTATACTGTTCTTTCCTATGGCACTTCAAAAAAGAAAATCAAGCATTTCGGCATTTTAATATGAAGCATTATAAATAATAAATGACATGCAATAGCTAGCAGACTCTATCTCATATGCATATTATACAATGAATTAATTAATAATATATCACCTATATTCTGCCATGAATTAAACAGAAGGAAGTAACTCTCTATGAATAAAAGTTTGTCTAAGTGCATGGTTTTATGTCTTTCAGATGTTTGGTCACGTGGACAAATCTGTTTATGGTTATGATTATTATAATTTGATTTATGTACCAAGTTTCCTCTTAAGACACTGTTATGCTTCAGTGTTTACAAGATATAATTTTAAATATTTCTTACTAGAAATAGCCTCATAACCACAAACATGTCTACTTCAATATAACTAAAGTTCAGGAAAACCAATAACTTGAATCTTTGAATTTCAGTGAAAAGATCCAATGAACAATCAATAGTTTTTTTTTAAATGAATTCTATTTTTGAGAACAATTTTAGATATACAAAAACTTGGAGAGAGTTTCCATATATCCTGTGCCGTGGATTGCCTATTGTTATAATTATTACTGAACATTTTCCAAGTAATACTCTTTCCTCAGATATAGAACTAACTTTCAATACTGTGAGTTATTATAGGTCTAGTTTTTCTTCAAGGATTCTCCTGGTTTTTTCCTCACATACCCATAACTTATCAGTATCTCAGGGCTTGTCTGTTGTTTTTTTAAGTCAACACTTCAAGGACTCATGCCCAACATTTATTGAGGTCCAATATACTTTATATTAACAATTAATAATCAAAAATTCCATTTGACAAATCTGTGACCTAAAGCTCAGGAGAAACTTTAGGTAAGTAGAAATGGAAGAATTTCTTTTTGTTTTTAATTTCAAATTTATGTTCTTTCCACTATAGCATGATGCTTCTGGCATTTTTATGTATTCTATACTGTGACTCTTTCTTCTTCTTCTTTTTTTTTTTTTTTTTGTATTTTTCTGAAGCTGGAAACGGGGAGGCAGTCAGACAGACTCCCACATGCACCCGACCAGAATCCACCCGGCACACCCACCAGGGGGTGATGCTCTGCCCATCTGGGGCATCGCTCTGTCACGACCAGAGCCACTCTATCGCCTGGGGCAGAGGCCAAGGAGTCATCCCCAGCGCCCGGGCCATCTTTTGCTCCAATGGAGCCTCGGCTGCGGGAGGGGAAGAGAGAGACAGAGAGGAAGGAGAGGGGGAGGGGTGGAGAAGCAAATGGCCAATTCTCCTGTGTGCCCTGTCCGGGAATCGAACCCAGGACTTCCGCACGCCAGGCCGACGCTCTACCACTGAGCCAACCGGCCAGGGCCACTGTGACTCTTCTTATACAATAGAATGTAGCTATTGCCAGAACAAAAAAATGTAGACATTATAAATGGAAATAAATGTTCACTTTAGAGATACTGCATGTAAGCTAGTACCAATCCTTGCACTAACTCACTTAGTAATATTAGGCTAGTTATTTAACCTCTCTTATTGTAATATCTAATTTTTCTCTTACCTTAACACCTGATTCTTTAAGTAGGAGTTGGAAAATATTTTTATAAATCCAGATAACAAGTATTGTATGCTTTCAGGGGGAGATGATCTTTTTTATAACCCCAAACTCTGCTATTTAAGCAGAAAAGCAGCCACAGAAAAACATGTAAACAGACAGATGAAGTTTTGTGCCAATTAAACCTTATTTACTGAAATAGATTACAGTAGGGAACAAAATTTTTGTTGCATCCACAAAAACACTAGTTCTTACCTAATTTGAGTGTGCTAATCTCAAATCTGACATTAGTTTTTCTCTGTAAGATATAGTTTTTTTGCAATTCAAGATTTTAGGTTTTCATCTTGTAAAATTTTCAACATTTTGTTTAACATAATGAAGTAGAATGTCTTCTTGGGCATCATCTTTGTGAAAATATAATAATTTATATAATGAAGTAAATATACTAATACACTAAAAGATAAGATTGTATTAGAATATGTCTAATATGAAATAGAACATATTAAAACACTTATTTTAATCATAAAATTTGTGCAAAATTTATTTAAATTCTATTCAGGCAAAAATTTGCTTTTGTAGCTTTTGCGTTTGTGTACTTGTTGAGGACAATCTCGTTTCAAGCTCTATCAGTGGTCTGCTCATCACTAACAACTCCAAGACTTTTGGGAAACTTATTAAGTGACTGTTCAGGAAATGAATCTTAATGCTCATGTTACATCCAATGTCGCAGGAAGCCAACAACATCCTTTGAACCAGAAGTTCATAGTTTTCTGCTTTTTTGTTGCCAAGGAAGTTCTTTGTAACTGCCACAAAAGACTGCCATGCTGCTTTCTCCTCCTTATTCATCTTCCTGGCAAATTCTTCATCATGTATGCGGGTTCAAAATTGAGGTCCATCAAATACACCTGCTTTTATCTTCTCGAAAGACAAGGCAGAAATAATATGTTGAAAGCATTCACTTTCTCTATTCAAAGCCTGAACAAACTGTTTCATTAAGCCAGGTTTGATGTGAAGTTGGAGAAAAATGATCCTGTCTCGATTAACTACAGGTTCATTCACAATATTTTGCATCCCTACTTCCAGAGCTTTATGTTTTGGCCATGCCTTCTGTGTCCAGTGTTTCTCTCGAGCTCGGTCATCCCAAAAAAAACAAAAAGCAAGGGTACTTCATGAAACCTCTCTGCTGTCCTAGCAGGAAATTTACCATTTTAAGATTTACACAAATGGTCCAGTTATGCTCCTCATACTTCAGAAAGTTGAGGACAATTTTTATGTCAGTATAATCTCACAGATGAGTTGAATAACCAATTGGAACCACTGCATAAACATTACTGTTGTGTAGGAGAACACATTTCAGACTCCATTTAGAGCTGTCAAGATATAGCCACCATTCTGTTGGACTATAAGTGGTAACACCTAGCTGGCTGAGAAGACTACTGATATCATGACAGTAAACAAAGTGTTTATCTTCAGAAAAAAAGTCCACAAAAAATTTGTTTATGCTTCCTGAAATGACATACTTTAGCTGACCAGTGAAGAACATCCTTTTCTTGAACCCTGAAGGCTAATAATTCAGCTGCTTTCTTTGATAGGCCCAAATCTCTTACTAAGTCATTCAATTTGGGTTGGCTAAACTGCTGAGGGGTTAATGACTGCTTGGCATCAGAAGAAGACCCTTCAGATTCTACAACCATTTCCTCATGCATCTTATCAAAATACTCTTGATCACCATGTTTACTTTCTTCATCCTTAGAAGAAATAAAATCATTGAAAACTGGAACCAGGAGTGTCTCAGAGTGTGGGATAGGTTGTATTGCTGAAGGAATATTAAAATATGCGATCATATGCTATTTTTTCTTGCCAATGCCCTTTGTATGGATCAGACAGAAATAACTGTCACTGCTGTGGTCCTTAGGTTCACCCCAAACCAAGGGGATACCAAAAGTCATTCCTTTGCGTTTTCCTTTTGTCCAGTCATGAAACATTTTCTCACAATTATGACACACAATCTGAGGAGCCCAATTCTTGTCTTGATCGCCAAGGGGTACTTGAAAATAGGCAATATATGCACGTGTCACAAATGATGAAATATTGCGCCTTTGACGTTGAAGTGTGTAACAGCTACATATGTAACAAAAGGTATCAGGACTATTCTTACATTTACGCCTACTTGAAGAAGCCATGATTCAATCTTAATATAAAATAAGAGGGTGTTTTTATCAGATAATAATTTTTTACATTTAAAAACAACTACAATTATATAAAAGTGATGTTTCTAAAACATTAGTTGCCTGTGGTTATGTTCACTCCAAGAGTCGTTGCCCTTTAACTCCAATTTAAAAACCAAGGCATGCCTTTAACTCTAACAAAAGGAAATTAAAATTGCATAAAAACTTGAACATGCACCAAAAAACAAATTTCAGATTTGGAATCAATAATGCAGAGATATATATAAACAGTTCTAAAACTTAATGCAACAGAAAATGAAAAAAAATTTGTTCCCCAGTGTTATGGACCAGATATGCTGCTCCATTGCCCATAGTTTGCCTATCTCTGCTTTAAACAATGGTGTTGGGATAAATAAATTTTAAAATCCCATTTTATAGGCTATTTTTTATTTGAAAGAAATATGAATAATAAACATGATTTTAAATAAATCAATCTGACACCTTACAGCCAAGAGAGGAAATATACACTATAGTAATACTATCTAAAATTTTGCTCCACAGAAGAGTAGTTTAGAGTGAGTTCTCTGGATCTAGGTATAAATGTTAGATCCTCTATTTATGAGTCATGTAATCATTAGAAACTACTTTAACTTTTGGTTTTCTCAAAACTCAGTAAGGAATTGTGGCAGTTTTAAAACAAGTCTGTAAATTCTTTGACACTTCCTCCATTGAAAAGTGTGGACTATGTCTCTTACTCTTTGAACTGCTCTTCAGGATGCACTTGTATCCAATAAAGTATAGCAAATGTGACCCTTTGTCTGCCAAGGCTGGGTCAATAAAGGTCAGGCAGTTTCTACCTGGTTTTCTCTGCGTGACCTGGGGGAAGCCAGCCCACAAATCTGGTCAACAACAGCCCCTGCTAATCAACCAGCCAACAGCTAGCATGAATTACCAGCCATTTTGGAAGTCCAGTCAGTCTAGGCATCATGTGACTACAGCCCCAACTGTTAGGTGACTATGAATGAAACTGTCTAAGCAAGAATTACCCAATGGTGGGATCCAGCTGGTTTGCACAGATTTGGTAGAACTGATACCTCATTTTTCGTTGAGTTTGGCAAACCAGTTATTAAAATGGCACTTGTGACCAGGGTTCTCTCTAAGGTGGGCATGTGGGTAGCTGCCCAATATGGAAATCACAAATTTACATCCTTTACTCTTTTTTAACGTTCATCTGCCCTGGTGAGTTGGCTCAGAGGTAGAGCATTGGCCCAGTGTGTGGAAGTCCTGGGTTCGATTCCCTGTCAGGGCATATAGGAGAAGTGACCATCAGCTTCTCCACACCATCCCCCTCTTCATTTCTGGCAGCCATGGCTAAAACGGTTCAACCAAAATTGGCCCTAGGATGCTGATGATGGCGCCATGACTCACCTCAGGTGCTAAAATTAACTTGGTTGCTGAGTAACAGAGTAAGGCCCCAGGTGGGTAGAGCATCACCCACTACTGGGCTTGCTAGGTGGATCCCAATATGGGCACATGCAGGAGTTTGTCTCTACCTCCAACTGTCACTTATTAATTTTTTAAAAATTAACATTCATCTACACAACAGTGTATTAAGCACCTGTAGTAATGTTTATTCCATCCATTGGTGAAAAAATTTTGATGAAACAATGCTTGTAATATTTATTCATTTCATAAAACTCACTATGACTTTGATGAAATAATACATTTTAATTCCCTCATGTTTATTACTTCAATAAAAAAATATATAACATAAAGAGAAAAAGTGCCAAACAACTAAGGGATGACAAGCTGTCACTTGTTTCAGCTTTGTGTTACGCCCAAAATTCCCCTGAGATATTCTGAGTGTGCTTGTTTTCCCCAAGCAGTGAAACCAATAGGAAGCTAGGACACAGTAAACCAATAGAAATACAGATTTCATTGGTTACCTTATTGCCCATTTCAGAAGCCATGGAAGAATGCTCACAACTTTCCTGTGACAAACAGGTTTGTCATACACATTATTCGGTTATATTTAATCTGCATAGCCTATGCCATTTATTAATTTAACCTAGAAATTTTCATTTAGTATCTATAAAATGAAGAAAATGTATGTTCTGACTGATATTTATCAATAATATAAGCACTCTTACAATAACAAAGATGGTTAAGGATAAATCACATGGCTGATGATGCTTGGATAAAAGTGAAGAAAATTGCAAGTGAGGACACCAATCAAGAAGCAATATGGTAATATCTTAAATAACAGTTTTATTGTTTTTTTGTCAAGTATTATTTAATATTTTTTCACTAATATTTTAAAACTCATAACATAATCTAGTTTTGTATAGCTCTTTTATTGTTCTTATTTAAGTATTAAATGCATAAAATAATAAACTACTTTTTGGTATATCATTTTTTTATATTCAAAATAGTCATTAGGGCAGAGACCTGGTTGTTAAATTATTTGAATTCCAGCACTTGAACTACCCAAGTGAGCTGTTAGCAAATTCCTAATCCACAAAATTGTGAACAAAATAATTGTTTTTTACAAGTTTAGGCTTCTGAGAAACTTTTTATGAAAGAGTTAAAAGCAAAATAGATGTGATATAGGTAATACTTTCTCTTATGTTTGTTATGAAAACTCAACAAGCTAATATATGTAAAAGTACTTAGAACAATGCCTGAGTAAGTATCGAATAAAGTAAGCTCTTGTGCAAAAAATGCTAGCTATTATTAATATACTGGCTAATTTCAGCTTCCTAATAGAATGGGAAACTGAATTTTGAGCATAAAATTTAAAACAATAAAAGTCATTAAATAATGAGTAATATATAATGGAGAGACTTATCCATCAGGCACCGTGCCTAGGGCTCATGATACTTTTAGGGACACACAAAATATTTCTTTTAATAACAGAAAGTAAAATATCTAATAGTAGTTAATGCATCAGTATCAATGCAGTCTGGATTATACTATTCCTTCTACCAATGTAGTCATGACATTTAAATTTTTTTTGAGAGAGATAAAATGACAGAGAGACAGGGATACACAGACAGGAAAGGAGAGAGATGAGAAGCATCAACTCACAGTTGTATCACTTTAGTTGTTTATTGATTACTTCTCATACATGCCTTAACTAGGGTGCTCCAGCCAAGCAAGTGACCCCTTGCTCAAGCCAGCAACCTTAGGCTCAAGCCCATGACCATGGGATCATATTGATGATCCCACACTCAAGCCAGTGACCTCATGCTCAAGCTGGCAAGCCTGCACTCAAGCCATATGAGCACATGCTCTAGCCAGTGACCTGAGGGTTTTCAACCTGAGAACTCATCATCTCAGATTGACGCTCTCCACTGCACCACCACCAGTTAGGCTAAACTATTTTTTTATTATAAAGAAAGGAGCCTACAAAGGCAGGAGTCCCTAGAGTTCTCAAAAGTCATAATGTGTCTCTGAGTGTGCATAGATTAATCTATGTTTATAATGCACTTTTAGAGTTAGTCTAGCCCTGATGTTACTCTGAACATTTTTCTGAATAAAGTATAATTTAAAAAACACACTTCTGCCTATTTGGGTTCTTCCTTAGTTCCTCATTAAGATAACTCTTTGTTAGAGTATTCACATTTTCAAGATAAACTGGAATTCTTATTGATTAAAAAACAAATCCTGATAAGTGAGAAAAGAAAAGAATGGACCTCAAGAGAAGAATTTAGGGTTAATAATATATGATTTTCAAAAGATGCCAGACTTCTTTGTATTATATTCTCAATCTACTCTTAATTTTGTGCTTAGGGTCAGTTTCACCTCTAAAACTACAAAATAAGATTATCTCTAGGAACTATTAAATTTTATGTATTCATTGGTTCACATATATTTAGATCTGCAGAGATTTCAAATTTTGAAAATATCTTTTAATTTACTCTGTAAAAGACAATGCCAAAAGATAAGAAGATAAGCCACAGACTTATCTTACAGAACAGTATTTTCAAAAGACATATCTAATAAATGATTATTCAAAATATAAAAAAAAACCTGTTAAAATTCAACAATAAGAAAATAGAGAACCAAATAAAAAAGTGGGCTAAAGACTTTAACAGATACTTCATTTAAGAAAATATATAGGCCCTGGCCGGTTGGCTCAGTGGCAGAGCATCGGCCTGGCGTGCAGAAGTCCTGGGTTCGATTCCCAGCCTGGGCACACAGGAGAGGCGCCCATCTGCTTTTCCACCCCTCCCCCTCTCCTTCCTCTCTGCCTCTCTTTTCCCCTCCCGCAGCCGAGGCTCCATTGGAGCAAAGATGGCCCGGGCGCTGGGGATGGCTCCTTGGCCTCTGCCTCAGGCGCTAGAGTGGCTCTGGTCACGACAGAGCGACACCCCGGAGGGGCAGAGCATCGCCCCCTGGTGGGCATGCCGGGTGGATCCCGGTCGGGCGCATGCGGGAGTCTGTCTCTCCCCGTTTCCAGCTTCAGAAAAAACAAACAAAAAAAAAACAAACAAGAAAATATATAGATGGCAAATAAACACATGAAAAGCCACCAATGAAATGCAAATGGAAACAACAGTGAGAAAATACTACACACTTATTAGAAAATCTGGAACACTGATACCACTAAATGCTGATAAAGATGCAGAACAAAAGGAACTCTCATTCATTACTGGTGAGGTTGCAAAATAGTGCAACCTCATCAGAAAACAGTTCGGCAATTTCTTACAAAACAACATTTTATCGTATGATCTAGCAATTATGATACTAGGCATTTATTCAAAGTAGTGGAAAACTCATGTCTATAGAAAAACCTACACATGGATGTTTATAGCCATTTTCATGATTGTTCTTTAGTAAGTGAATGGATAAACTGTGGTACATCCAGATAATGGGATATTAATGAGCATTAAAAAGAAGAGAGAAATACAGCCATGAAAAGACTTGGAGGTAATATAAATGCATGTTATTAAGTGAAAAAAGCTAACCTGAAAAGGCTACATATTATATGGTTCTAACTATATGACATTCTGGAAAGGCAAAACTCTAGAGACAGGAAAAAGATATGTATTGTAGATGCTAAAACAGAGTAGGGGGAAATTACTAGGTACAGAGGACAATTTACGGCATTCAAAATACTGTACATGATACCAAAATGATGGACATATGTCATTATACATTTGGCCAAAACTACAGAGTGTACAACACTAAAAATGAACCAAAATGTAAAGTGTAGCTTTTGGATGATTTTGAAGTGTCAAAGTAGGTTCATTAATTGTAACAAATTTTCCACTCTGATGGGGGATGTTGATAATGAGTGAGACTATGCATGTTTGTGGGTAGGGGTTACAGGGGATAATCTCTGTATCTTTTCCTTAATTTTGCTGCAAACCTTAAACCCCTCTAAAAACAAAGTCTTAATTAAAAAGATTAAAATGGCCAACTATATTTACTCCATTTTTGGTATACTTAGTCTGCAAGTTTTATAAAAGTATATTCCTTTCTCATTTTGTTGACATTGTATATTGTATTAGTTTTTAGACAACACCTTTAGATTGTGAATTCTATGATTCTTTCAGTAGAATGAAGTATTGCCAATCATTTGTCTGTTATTCTGAGTTGATTTTAAATTAAGTCAAAAGAGAAGGTAATTAGGATCCATGAAAGCACTCAGTACATTCATGCATTAAGGATAGGTAATGATAAAAAAATAACCAAAAACTTTATTTCTAAACCAGACCATTTCAGATAATTGATGTAACATTGATCAAAGAAACATTTATCTGCAGAATCTGGAGGAGAATACTGATTTAGAACTTTCTGAAAATAAACTGCAATGTGCTTTAACCTTCCTTGATTATTATTGTTAAAGTACTTTCATGGCACTTACACCACTGCTGTGAGAAAACATTCAAAGCAGTCTTTGCCAATGTCCTTATAAACTAGTTTGTAAAGAAAGAACCTACATGTGTTATGGTGACATGCACATCAAAGTTCACTACTCTGACAAAAGAATCAGGTTCTGATTCCAGTTCTATAAGGTAATAATTGAAGAACTGTTACCAAATATTTAATCTTCCTAAGCTTCACTTTTATTACTAAATTAAAATCACTAAGCCTGCCCCATCTGCTGCAACATTTGTTTATGTGGGGAAAGAAAGGGATAAAACACATGAAACATTTAAATGGTAATGCAACAGAGCAGGTTTGGTAATTGTACTAATAATAGCAGTAGTGTTAGTAGCAAGAAATTAGGCATATGTATCTGACTGACAGCATATTACAGAAAATTTATAACATGAACAAAACTTTTGCAGGTATGTCTTTACATTCAAATGTAACATTAATTAAGCATGCACTGTAAACAGAAAACATATTGGCCTCATATATGCCAAAATAAATAGGAAATGATGCATATTTAAAGAGCTTTTACTCTAGAAAAATATACATCTGTAAATAAATGTAAGTTCCTATAACAACTTCAATATAGAACACAAATTTATGTATTATTAGATTTCATGACTTAATAATCTAAAATTAGGGGAGTGGCTCATGGTATTTAATCTTATTTTTTAAGGATACCTAAAATTTTGTTACCATTTCATACAAGAAAAAAAATTTAATAATTCCAAGGGAGGAACACCATTACCTCAAAACAAAGAATGATCTTTGCCATAATAAGCTATTTCTGTTTTTAATTTAGCAACATATACTCAATTATTGATTTTATTCATTTTTATTTTACCACAGAATTTTCAAAACTTATGCACAGGAAAACAAAGCTTATACACTAAAGTCTGGAAAATAAAAAGGTGCTTAAAATACAGCCAAATTACCTGACCAGGTAGTGGCGCAGTGGATAGAGCGTCGGGCAGGGAGGACCAAGGTTCGAAATCCCAAGGTTGCCGGTTTGAGCGCGGGCTCATCTGGTTTGAGCAAAGCTCACTCATTTGAACCCAAGGTCACTGGCTTGAGCAAGGGGCCATTTGGTCTGCTGTAGCCCCCCAGTCAAGGCATATATGAAAGAAGTCAATGAGCAACTAAGGTGCCTTAATAAAGAATTGATGCTTCTCATCTCTCTCTCTTCCTGTCTGTCTGTCCCTAACCATCCCTCTCTCCATCTCTCTCTGTCTCTGTCACAAAAAAATAAAATAAAATAAAACACAATACAGTAAAATTATAAAAATAAACATGGCCAACTTATTCAATAAAGTTAGCACATGCATATTTTAAGAAGGCTTCACAGAAAGGTTACTCACAAGCTGAATCCTGGAATATGAAAGATAATAGATGATGAATTAAATGTACAGAAGTATTAACTATATAGCATAGTCACTAAGAGTTTGGTTTATGGGTCAGAAATTACATTAAATACTGACTCTGCTCTTTTTTTTTTTCTTTTTTCATTTTTCTGAAGCTGGAAACAGGAAGAGACAGTCAGACTCCCGCATGTGCCTGACCGGGATCCACCCGGCTCGCCCACCATGGGGCAATGCTCTGCCCACCAGGGGGCGATGCTCTGCCCATCCTGGGTGTCGCCATGTTGCGACCAGAGCCACTTTAGCGCCTGAGGCAGAGGCCACAGAGCCATCCTCAGCGCCCGGGCCATCTTTGCTCCAATGGAGCCTTGACTGCGGGAGGGGAAGAGAGAGGCAGAGAGGAAAGCGTGGTGGAGGGGTGGAGAAGCAAATGGGCGCTTCTCCTGTGTGCCCTGGCCGGGAATCGAACCCGGGTCCTCCGCACGCTAGGCCGACGCTCCACCGCTGAGCCAACCGGCCAGGGCCCTGACTCTCCTCTTTAACTTTGGGCTTCTTAAACATAAATTTTTTTAATCTATAAAATTAAATTTTAAAATATGAATTTCTCAGATTATGAAGATTGTTGTGATTACATAAGGAAATTCATGCAAAAAGCTTAGCATATCTAACACATACAAAATGCCAAAAATATTATTAATGGTTCTTTTTTTATCATTATTTTTATTACTATTATTATTATAATTTTATGTAATTAGAATGAAATGTGAAACAAGATGTGTGAAAGGCTGAATTTCTTATAGGTATGTTCCAGGACATGGATAATATTTCTATGTCATATTAAAGTCCCAGACGTATGGGACAGCCAATCTGCATTTTTGAGTTATAGACATTGTTTATATATTCTGGCTATTAACCCTTTCATCAGATATATAAATTGCAAATATTTTCCTCCACTGACAATAGATTTTTTAAGAAACATGAAATCTGTACTTTTTATCACTTATCTTCAGTGGCTGTCACACCTTACATCATTTATGCATACGCTTTCAATGATAAATGCTTTAATTTATAAGAAAAAAATTTGAAAAATATATCCAAAATTAATTGATTATTTGTTATTGGAGAAAATAATTAATCTATAGTTTTTTTTGTATTTTCTACATTTTGTATATTATAATATACATTTTTACATCAGAGAAGGTTAAGCCTTCTCACAATATATTCAGATTAGAGAAAAAAACTAATTACATAAAGAAGTTAAATAGAATTTGAAGTTACTATGAGACCTCACTTATAAGTGCCAGACACAATGCTTAGTCTTTTGCATAAGTTTATACTTATTTTCACAACAGCCTGTGGTAGGAAGTGCTATTATTATGGCACTATATTATGGGAGGAGGAACTAAGTCTTAAAGAGATTAAGAAGAAAACAAATAATAATTGCAGCAAGGAACAAATGTAGAAATTTTTATTAGCGGCCTGCCTCCTATTACTATACTAAACTTTTCTGTCTTAAAATAAAATATGTTATATTATGTTATCCGTGCTGATAATACTTTTTAAAAAAATTCAATAACAGCATCTCTGCATCAACTCTAAGATTAAACACTCATTAAAAAAACAAGCAAGTTAATCAGTAGAACAAAATGATTGTATCTTTCAAAAAACACAAGAATTAAGCAAAATTTCAAAGACATGTTAACTGCTATGCTTAAATAAAAGCTTTCAATTGATTACCACTTATTATGAAATACAATTATTTTCTTTTAACTATAGAAATGTTATTTATAACATTGAAATAAATATTATATATAAGTAAAAATAAGTCATTATTTTATTTCATCAAATACTTGCCAGGAAAGCAAATAAATACAAATTACTAACATTTTGGTTACAGTTTTCTGTGCACAAAAGCAGAAAAGAAAATATAGAAGTATATATTGCTATCATTGTCCAGACAACAAAACATATCAACTGTCTCTGGAAGAATATTCTTTGCCCTGACACCGATTCTACCATGTACTGATCATACAGATTTTAATGTAAGGCTCATTAAGTAACATAATTAGCAACTGGTTCCATTTGGGCTTTGCAGAAGATAGAGGACTCTTCTGATGAACAGCTTGTTTCCCCTCTGAAAAACTGGGAGTGTTTATAATTAAACCTATACTGCTCACAGAAATTAGAATATATATATATATATATATATATATATATATATAGAGAGAGAGAGAGAGAGAGAGAGAGAGAGAGAGAGAATATTTACAGAGTGCCCTTAAACACTATACTCTAGAAAAATCCAGATAATGTGACACTAAAAAAACTTAAAGTAACTTGGAAGAATGTTTAACAAAACTTTCAGTAAATCTCAATCCATCATCAGAACTACAGTAGGAATGTTCTAAAAAGTTAGCTTCCCGTACTTAGCCCTTTTTCCATCAAATAAAAGTTTCATGATTTCAACAAAATCAGAACTCTTCTTACTCCACCAGGGAACTAAGATTACAGCCCAGTGAACTAATTCTGAATCTATGAGAAGACAGTTGCCATCAGTATACTTTTCCTACCTGGAAACATACTGCTGGACACCAGTAAGAATTCAGCTAATTTTTTTTAATTTTATTTATTTTTATTTTTATTTTTGTGACAAGGACAAAGACAGACAGACAGGAAGGGAGAGAGATGAGAAGCATCAACTCTTTGTTGTGGCACCTTAGTTGTTCACTGATTGCTTTCTCACATGTGCCTTGACCTGGGGGCTATAGCAGATGGAGTGATCCCTTGCTCAAGCCAGCAACTTTGGGCTCAAACTGGTGAGCCTTGTTCAAACCAGATGAGCCCATGCTCAAGCAGGTGACCTTGGGGTTTCAAACCTGGGTCCTCCACATCCCAGTCTGACACTCTATTCACTGCGCCACCACCTGATCTGGCTGAATTCAGCTAAACTTTTTAATACATTTAAGTGGAGTATGAAACCTTGGGCAGGAGGATGCGGACACAAGGAGAATTTACAACCACTTACAGGTAAATTCACAGTCTTCAAATGCTCAACAAAAATATTGACCAAAGTATTGAGAAAAGATCCCTTGTGGTATGTAGGCCTAAAGGTGACCAGCAGCAGCCACTGAAGGAATCATCTCCACTATCTCTACTATAGAATAAAAGGTTAACTTACTGCAGGAGGGGCACAACAACAAACAGTAAAACAAAACAAAAACAGCTCTACTCTTAGGAGAGGGGCAGCAGTTCATGCTGGGTCCAGGCATGCAGTTGGGGTACTAGAGGATCACAGGATCATTGAGAGGGTCTCCCAACTCCACATAGATATCCACTTCCCCACACCTGGCCTGTTTGTACCTAGGGCTTGTGCCAGCCTCAGACTCGGGCTTATTCAGAGGAGAGAAAGTCCATTCCAACTGTCACCCTTCCCCACCACTAAACCAATAAGCACTGAGTAACAGGTGACAGCTCGTTCTACTGGGAGAAGGACAAGAACGTGGAAAAGACACTCTATGAAGAATAGCACCACGGAAAGACTTAAAGCTGAGAGTGGGGTAGACACTGAGGAAGTATGGGGAAATAGCACACTCCTAACAAACCTCCCTAAGCATAGAGTAACACTAGAGATTTTTGAAACCTGTGGTACACTGACACACACAAGCTCAACTTTGTGACAAGGTTGACTTAACGCCTCCCTTGACCACACACACAGACTTAGCTGGAGACAGCTAAGGTTAGCAGGAGATAAAAATCTTTGGGTAATTAGAAATTATACAGAAATAAAGCCTTTTATATTTGAGAAACTTTTAGTTGAAAAATGAAAAAACTGCTATGATTTTGACAAGCAACAAAGCAGGTAATATATTTTTCTTGATGAATATTTAATTTTCATGTGAAATTCTCATGAACAAGAAGCAGGGATTGTTAACATTGGTGCCATTTTTCTTCTGCAAATATATAACAGCTCCTTAATAAACTTAAAGTGATTATCACATTAAATAATGAATGTCAGGCCCTGGCCAAATGGCTCAGTGGATAAAATATCCACACAGTGTGCCAGAGGCCACAGATTTAACCCCTAGTCAGGGCACATATAAAGAGAAAAAAAAGCAATCAACGAGTACACAACAAAGTGAAACAATTATTTGATGCCTCTCTCATTTTCTCTCTCTCAAATCAACAGAAAAAAAATAAAGAGTGTCACTCTGTTGAGTATTTTAAAAGTGATATATAAAATTAAAAATGAATCCCAGTGACACAGGGAAGATATATATGAGGATCAGGATTCACTTTTTTGGATAATGGTAATTCTTGTACAGATCATATATTTGTGTTGGCTACACTGATGTTTCATATAGACATAGACAATCTTCTCAGGGTTTGTTGAAATTGATTATTTTTTGTTGTTGTTCTCTTCTTATATATACTATCTGAGAGACATAATAAGAATATACCTCACTTATATGTGGAATCTAGTGAATACAATAAACTGAAAAAATAGAAACAGAGGCAGAGTCACAGGAAAAAGATGAACAGCTGTCAGAAGGAATCAGTGGGGGGACTGGGTAAAAGAAGATGAAGGATTTAGTCAAATTTATATATATATAATTTATATATATATACATATATTTTTATATATATATATATATAGACTACAAAGTAGCAATAGCCAGAGGGAACCCAGGGCAGTTGGAGGTAGGGGGAGGGGGGTAAAGTGGGAGAAATGGAGGTGGGAAGAGGCTCTGTATGGGGCAAGCAGGACACAATGCAGTGTGTAGATGGTATTATACTGAGTGGGACACTTGAAACTATGTCAACACAACAAATTTAAAAAAAAAAAGAATATATAGCAGCCTGCTAACATGCTGAAGAAGTGAGTATAATATTATAAATGTAAAACAAAAACAAAAAAATATTCGTACCTAGTTTAGACCAGTTATCAGTGACTATTTTAATCTTTTCTATTTTATCATAAAATTAATACTTATTGTCTGTCTTAGTGACCTATTTCCTACATTGAGTCAGTCATAGAGTGGGAAAACACACACACACACACACAGATACACACTCATTGTATTCATCATGTTATCATGCTCTTCATACCATATGGAAAGCACCAAGGAGAAATGCTCCAGGTTTTTGAAATAATAAAAATTAAGACAGCTTATACAGCCCCGAGTTGAGGGTAAAATAAGAGAGAGTAAATTGTTTGAGAAACTTCCTGTTCAGGATTTAGTTAAGCTGTGAATTAAGCTCTGAAAAGTACATACTCAAGACAAAAAGAAAAAGAGAATGCACTCAATTTTCACTTTACTCAAGCATATCCAACAGAAAGGGAGAGGAAGACGTAAAGTCACATGCGGTTTCTTACGTGCCGTTCATAAGAACAGAAAAATAATGCACTTGCTCCTCACTTTGATTCACAACCTTAGATTTTAGACTAAGGGACACTGAAATGTATTTGGGCATTAAATACAATTAAAATTAAACAAAATATGTAAAGGGTTAAATTACAATAATTTTTTATATGGATTCAGTCACAGTATCCTATAAGGATTAACACACTGTGGATAACTAGAAGCTTAGTTCATAAATCTTAATTTTTACTTTCTTCCTAAAGAACACAGAGAGTCTCTTTTGTGGATGGTTTCCAGAGGCACAGATGGTTTTAGAAGCACCTGATCCTCTGGCTATTCCAGAACATCATCAAGGACACCAGATAGACCTGTGCCAGTGTCACAAGGACATTCCTTGAGGCATTCCTGCAAACCAGACTCCCATCTCCCACATACTGCTGTGACTAACTGCATGCTCTAACCCAGTGGTCCCCAACCTTTTTTGGACCATGGACAGGTTTAATGTCAGAAAATATTTTCACAGACCGGCCTTTAGGGTGGGACGGATAAATGTATCACGTGACCGAGACAAGCATCAAGAGTGAGTCTTAGACGGATGTAACAGAGGGAATCTGGTCATTTTTTAAAAATAAAACATCATTCAGACTTACATATTAATAAAACGGAAATAATGTAAGTTATATTTATTCTTTCTCTGCTGATCGGTACCAAATGGCCCACGGATTGGTACTGGTCCGCGGCCCGGGGGTTGGGGACCACTGCTCTATAATGAATTACTAACTTCCCAAGGTATATCATTGAGCCAGTCAGCTGAGGCAGTTCATTTGGACCGGAGTCTCCTGACTTCTCAGGTTGCTTATAATTTGATTCAAGACGCTCATGCCATTTGCATCTCATCCCTGTGATTGGCTCTGCAGCAAAAGGCAAATTGAACCCTGGTTTGTTCTAGTTCCAAATACATTGTTTCACTCAGGAAAACTATATTGTGTGAAAACTTTTGCTTCAGTGTGTGCATGTATGCACATGCATGTACATGCTCTGCATCCAGATATAAATGTATTTCTTACTAGAGTTTCATTTTAAAGAATTAAAAACCCATAGTCCCAACATACCTTTGCTTCAGGCTTCAGGCATTCAAACAAATCATTTGGGGGGGGGGGTTTCCAAGTAGAGGCTATATTTTGAATCAGATGTTTTCCACTTGGTAGAAAAGTAAAATCAGAGATGAGAGGAATTTGGCACTAGCTAACTTTATGGTCTCCTTTGCTCTGAGGTTATATATAAGCTTTACAAAATCAAAAAGAACTTCCCCAGATTCCAAAGTAGCTTATTAGAAATTATCAACTAATAACAAAGCAATCTGTCTGGCTACTTCTCAAGTGAGAGAGTAGCTGAAAGAAGAATATCTGGTGTTACTGTATCAGCTCTCTGTATATCTTCATAACATAATAACTGAATGGGTCAAACTGAGGCCATAAAGGAAGAAATGTCTTTTCTTCTTTTTATAATTTTTTTCCATTGAGTTGAAGGGGGAGACCTAAGGAAAAAAGGAGAGAGAAGCATCAACCTGTTGTTTACTTAGTTGTGTACTTAATGTTTGTTTTTCATAGGTGCCCCCTTAACCAGGCTGAACCCACAACCTCTGGCATGCTAGGGTCAATGCTTTATCTACTGAGCAACCTTGCCAGGGCTAAGGAAGCAATGTTTTCATTCTCTGGTTAAAAGAATTCTTAAAACTTTTCCCATAGACATTCAGGGAGTGCAGGGGCATCTCCATCATTGACCAAATGGCACAGAGAGAGGTTCTTACACTGTGGTGCCAAAAGCTAGAAACCTGAATGGAAAGGGCCTGAGAGCATGCCAAAAGCCAGGAAGATAATTGGATAGGAAAGACCTTCCTCTCCCTATCCCTATGAGAACTGTGGGCTTGAGCAGGAAGAAGAGATGGTCTTTTGAGATGGGAGTCCACCATTTTCCCAGGTTACTGCACCTAAATACACCTCTTTTCTTGTGCACCAGCACCTGTTGTGATTTTGACATTTGTTGTGGCAGGCAGCCGAACTTGATTGGTATTATTTGGTTACAAAACTTTTCCTTTATATAGGATTATGTTCACAGTTATATATACATGCATTTCTTCCTCCCAAATAAAATGTTATTTAATATTTCTGGCAAAAATTTTTTAAAAAGGATAAATCAACTCATTGTCTCTACAAAGAAATCAAAAAAGAAGTTTGTTAATAGTTACTGTTGATTGAACAGAATACATATGCTATTTGCATTCTCACCATTAACTTGCAATAATGGGATTATTAGTCCTGTTTGAAAGGTGAAGATACTTAGGCTTAGAATTTAAGTAAACAGTCCTGAGTAGAGCACTTACTGTCATTAAACAGATTCTCATTTAGTTTTAACTGATTCCGAACTCATGATGGCCTGTTGTCTACCTACTGATATTCCTTTTTTAAAGCTAATTATTTATGTAAGATAATTATGTCTGTTATTAGTATTGGTGCTATTAATAAATAAAGGTATTTATGATATCATAAATAATTATATTTCCACAGGTTTTGTTTTTATATTAAGGGAGAACAATGAAGTCTACTGTACTCTATGCCTGTATTTAATTAGGAAAATAAAAGTCCTTTGATGCATTAAGCTTAGCTTACTCTCTCAGAAACGCTACATAATTACTTGCCCCCAAATACCACAATGTAGTCCTCTACAGCCAGGCTTGTGAGCTAGTTCCAAGTTCAGGCCAGATCTCCATGCCCGCTGCTCTGGACCCGGCCCCATTGCAGATCCCACAGTTCTTACCTCTTGGATTAGGATCAGATGAATGCTTTCTCACTGTTCTACTTTCCAAAACTCAATTAACAATGAAAGTACTTTTCCGATAATACAATTTAACCACCCTCTCTACTCATAATCCTTTTTTTTTTTTGCTTAATATTTACTGAAGCAGGATGCATGACAAGAAGAGGAAAAACACATCCTGTTGGCCTCTCTGGTAGATCTCCCAGACACCCTTATTTATAATGCCTCAGGTAATACAGGAGAGATTCCCTACCTTCTCCTTTATCAGCACAAGTCAATTTCACTCAGAAGGAAAACTATTTATTCTGTTTTTGTAACTAAGCTCTTGCTCTAGCTACCTGACTGAAGCTGACAGCAATTACTTCTGAAACGGATGAAAACTGCTTTTGGATAATTTCAAATATTTTCTACCTACCTTTTAAGCAATTATGCATGACTCTGCATTTTCTCACATATACCTAAAATTATACTTGAATATTTTGTATTCACCTGTGTATGTAAACAGGCATGGCACTACTCTGAAAACACTGGTGTCATTGGAAATCAATTTTAAGACTTAAAACAGGAAGAAAGTTACAGTGGGTAGGCACTAAGATTAATGTCTGGATACTTGTGTTTTCACTGTCTTTCAATTAAGCTAGCTCCATCATTTTGGATTCTTTTCTTCAAAATGAATTACTGTGTAGCTAGAAGTGAAAAATGACTGTTAATAAAATATTATATTTGCTTCAGTTTCTTTTTCCATATATGTATTCTCAGTCACTAACAAAAATGGCATAATTAAGATCAGTGAGAAAATCATCTCTATGTTATTTCATTTCACTTCCTGTTGGGAGTGGAAGTAAAGATAAAAGTTCAAAAGCCTTTGCCACCTCTTTTGTAAAGCTGAATGGTTAGACCCATAGTAAATGAGTATATCTTCACTAGAGTATATTAATTAATCATTAGATATGCAAACAGAGGTTGTGAGCCAAGAAGAAAATAGATGTTTAATTTTTCTTTATAAGAAAAAATGTGGATTTGAGTTTCCAAAGGTGTTGAAAGGGAAGAAGAGTGATAAAGACAAAAGTGAACAGGATGGGGAATATTTTAAGTTTCTGCCATATAATATTGTTTTATAACTATTGTATTCAAAGTTTTCAGTAAGTTAGCCAAATACAAGCTTGTATTTCTTCTTCAGAATTATTGCAGGGCAGAGAAAAGGAACCAAACATAAGATGTGGGCTATAATAAAATTTAACATGTGTTCATAATTTGAGAGAGCAGGCAGTAACTAGAAAACATAAAAGCTTTCTGAGATTTCTGGGAGATATGGAAGTTGTGAGGCTCTGGGGTTTCTCACATGTCGTATGTGAATTTAAGTAATTTTTGCTTAAATAAAATTGAATGCATAAATTCTGTGGAACTGTGCGTGGATCACCAGACCACTGTTGGTTATGTGGATTTAACAATTCCCACCCCAGTACCCAAGACAGAGTTTGTCATGCAGCTCAAATAATATATTAGTCATGAATCCAGACAGGTCATACACAAAAATATTTATAAAGCTATTTAAGTAGTATAAAGGCTTATGACATAGTGAATGCAAAAAACAATTAGCAAACATATTTTATTATGAAACATTCTAATAAATTACATTTATATTTTAGTTTCTTTTCTTATTTTATATGTTAATATTTTCTAATTAACTTAGAAAAATTGTCATATATAGCAAGAGTGAAAGTATATAGGAAATATTACAAAGAGCTAGCTAGCATGAGTTCAAGGGAACTTTAATAACCATTGTTTTATCTTTAAAATCCAAAATAACATTAAAAAATTATTAGAATCACAGTGATTTCTAAACTAAAATAAATTAATTTCTGGAGACTTAATGTAAGATATCAATCTTTTGCAGTTGCTATATTGATTGAATGTATGTTGAATTGTATAGAGAGGTCATGTACCGTGACTTGAAATACAATGCTCTACCAGTGGTAGTCAACCTGGTCCCTACCACCCACTAGTAGGCATTTCAGCTTTCATGGTGGGCAGTAGCAGAGCAACCAAGGTATAAATAAAAAGATAGATTTAACTATAGTAAGTTGTTTTATAAAGATTCATTCTGCCAAACTTAGCAAAAATCTAACATAAAGTACTTGGTTAGTAATTATTATTATATGCTTTAACTTGTTGTAACTCTGCTGTATAAATTTTATAAAGTAAAGTTACTTTCCTACTTTATAAATCACCATTACTGTGGAACCGGTGGACGGTTAGAAAGTTTTACTACTAACAGAGATACAAAAGTGGGCGGTAGGTATAAAAAGGTTGACTATCCCTGCTCTAGACAGATCAATACTCTTTAAAAATTAATATCAATAGTTTTCCAATGAACCAAAAAATTTCAAACATGACTTTGTTATGCAAACTTACAGACTAAGTTATATATCATAATAAAAGTGTTATTCACAAATTATAATAAACTTTCAGAGGATAAAATTTAATATAAAAATTAGTCAAAAGGAGATAAAGTTTTATTTTATTTATTTTTAGTAATGTATTTTTTAAAATATTTTTTTATCTATTCATTTTAGAAAGGAGAGAGGGAGAGGGAGAGGGAGAGGGAGAGGGAGAGGGAGAGGGAGAGGGAGAGGGAGAGGGAGAGGGAGAGGGAGAGGGAGAGGGAGAGGGAGAGGGAGGGAAGTGGGAAGAAGCAGGAAGCATCAACTTCCATATGTGCCTCGACTAGGCAAGCCCAGGGTACCCAACTGGCGACTTCAGTGTTCAAGGTCGATGCTTTAACCACTGCGCCACCACAGGTCAGTCACGAGATAAATTTTTAATTAATATTATGAATTCTCAGTGTTTGAACTTGAAAACAAAGTAGAAGTAAATTTTATATAAAAATATCTACCTAATAAGCACAATTAAACAGATAAAGATTATGTATTTATTAGTGCTAAGAATAGTAATTACAGAACTGAAGAGGTTCAAATTGCTCTAAAACTGATATAAATTATTTCAAAATGATCTTAAACTGAACATTAAAGTTGTAGAACTATGCAGTGAAGAGGAAATTAAATTTACATTTACACACTTGACCATTTTATGTTCAACGGACTTTCTTGGCATGTTATGAATCACACAACAGTTTTCTGGTTTATTCTGTGAAATTGCAATGAATCTTATCCATTATATATACATATAGAAAGATTCATACATAGATATATAAATACTCAGAACATAAAAATGAATATTTTTAACCTCCTCATCTTGTTCCCTCAGACTAATGAGTGATAATAACGATAATATAGCTACAGCATTATTGGCAAGTATGACAAGAAAAAGCTTTCTCTGGTGCTCAAAATGTTTTAAAATTTTTCTTTTTCCACCTTAAAGCATGTTTTACATGTTTGACAATGATGTGAAGGATAAATTATTCCTTATTAACGGTATATCTCACAAGTATAAATAAGGTTAAATATTAAACTTTTCTGCTGATCTCTCTAATAAGAAGACTTATTTACTAAGATTAAAGGATATGGAGAAAAGAATCACAGTGGTTAAAGCAACACAGCCCTATGTAAAAGAAACCAATAAGAAGCTCCTCTCCATGTAGTATCTATTTTTCCATAAAGATGCTTCTGATCCAATTCAAATAGCACTTCTTTTCCCAGCTCCTGCTGTACTTTTTATATCTACGAGAGGCTGACGAATGCAATGGCTAAGAATGTGGCCTCTGGCACCAGCTATCCTGGCTTTGAGTCCTCATTCTAGCTCAGTGAATTAAACAAATAAAGCATTTTTCTGTGCCTGAGATATGTCTCAAATTACATACATACTTACTTAACTTTTAGTGACCATATATTTAGAACTAGACTTTGAGATTAGGGGATATGCATGTTTTATTCGTTTTTATATCTTCTGCATTTAGCACAATGCATAAGCTATTTTTATTGATGGACAAAAAGAAGAGAACAGAAAGACAGAATAAGGCAGAGTGGTAGAGAACAGCCACGCTAAGTCTATTTTAATTATAAAAATCTCCACTCTGGGTGCTGAAGAGATGCCATGAGAAATTGAATCAGGACATGATTCTGAGTAGATTAAAAGTAACATAACTTAATGAATATTAGGAAACTTAGAGTCTATATCTCAATTTAGAACTTGCATACTAACCTCCAGAGCTAATAAACAGATGAAAGAGGGTTTTTAGCTGAGATTAAGACACACACTATGATTCAGCCTCCTGTTAGAAAACAAAGAAACAAAAAACAACTTCACAGAATTAGTTTTAGAGGTAAACTGATTTCAAAGTTCAATTTTGCCAAGAAAAGAGTATATAGGAAATTCAAGATCTTCCATAAAAAATAAAATAAAATTCAGTCACATAGTTCTTGAAAAGAGGGCAAATGTAGTCCAGTTTGATTTTCTTTAATTCAAAAAAATCATTTCAAAGATCTTATGGGAATTATGGGAAAGAGAAACATTCCAGAGCCCTCTGGAAATGTGACAGAATAAACTATCTCAAAAATAATTTCAGGATGAAAAATTGTCGAGTGCAATCCAAAGGGACATATCTTTTATAAAGAGAATGTGTGATTTATTTAAATTGTATAGTGCTTTTTGAAAAAGTTTGAGCAATTTAAAATTCACATGGAAGGTTATGGATCCTTTGAATATCAATAAGGACATGTTTATCATCTTCCTTCTTTCCTTCCTCCCTTCCTCCCTTCCTTCCTTCCTTCCTTCCTTCCTTCCTTCCTTCCTTCCTTCCTTCCTTCCCTCCTTTTCTTCCTTCTTTTATTCATTTATTCTTCAGATAACATGAATTAAGGGTTTATTATTACATGGTACAATTCCAGGTTAAGGAGAAATAAAGATTAGAAAGTATAAAGAGGTCTTCAAAGAACACCATTTAGACAAGCAGGAAAAAGAATTACAATGGCCTGACCAGGCAGTGGTGCAGTGGATAGAGCGTAGAACTGGGATGCGGAGAACCCAGGTTCGAGACCCCGAGGTCGCCAGCTTGAGCGTGGGCTCATCTGGCTTAAACTAAAAACTCACCAGCTTGGACCCAAGGTTGCTGGCTCGAGCAAGGGGTTACTCAGTCTGCTGAAGGCCCAAGGTCAATTCACATATGAGAAAGCAATCAATGAACAGCTAAGATGTTGCTACGAAAAACTGATGATTGATGTTTTTCATCTCTCTCCGTTCCTGTCTGTCCCTATCTATCCCTCGCTCTGACTCTCTCTCTGTCCCTGTAAAAAAAAAAAAGAATTACAATGAATAGTTATATGAACCTAAAATATTATTAATGTAAAGGATGAATCAACACATTCAAAGGTAAAGAAAGGAATTAGTCAGTAAAGACCATATATCAATGTTCTTAAACTTATGTGAATGAAAAAAAATTCACAGTTAGAAAAACAAATAAAATCATTTTAGCCATAGGAGATAGTATATTCTTTAAAAAAGAAGTATGAAACAACACAGTGAATCTTAATGCTTATTCATTAATTTTCTAAAATCTTTAAGTTAAATAAATTTATCTGTTTTCTAAAGAAAGATATGCTTTATCCTGACAATCTTCTGATTGAGTAGCTGTCAATCAACTTCAAGCAGCCTGGCTGTTTTTCAGATGGCCCTATTCAGTCTCCCCCTTTCTCCTAAGGGGCACTGTAGCACTTATTCAAAGAGGGAAAATTATTTTAGGGGATTTCACTTCCTTGAAGTTTGTGTCCTTTGGGTTTTGGACTAAAGGCCCACATTGTAACACTTTATCCACACTGATGTGAACGTACAACTTTGCTTTTTAGAAATCTGTAGATTCTGAAATATCTCTTCAGTATTTTTTCTCCCCTTGTATTCTAGTGGGTAATTTAAAGTTGTATACTGTATTTCGTATATACAGCTCAGGACTCAAAAAAAAATCTGAGTGATATTTGTATATAGATTTCAGTGCTCATTCTCTATAGTTCCTTCCTCTGTTGGCTTGTTTCTTAAATCATTGTTGTTTGATGAAACTAAATTGCTATCTCTCCCAGCAGCTGTTAATTAAAACTTACTTTTTACATGCATTCTCCTGCCTCACACCCTGATTTGGAAGTATCATCAAGGTGAATATGAAAATTACAACATATGTTTGTGTTTATCAAGTACTATAGCCTCTCAAGTCCCATGTGCACTGATTGATCACTTACTTATTTCTTCAAAATGTGGTTTTAGGTAAGTTAATGAAGTTTTTCTGCAGAAAAAACTAGTCTGTTAGCGTGATGATAGGAGCTGGAAAATGATGGGATGTTCTTTGATCTGATTAAGCTCACTCTTAGGTGAGCAATGTGAACCTTGGTTAGAAGGTGTGGACACCACAAATATTTCTGACCTCCTTCAGTCGTGGCTGAGCCTACTATGAATACTTGCCCTTCCTCCTTTTTATTTTGTATTTTCTTCTCCTAGCAGCAAGGGATTTCCACCACTGTCCTTACATGTCAGTGTCAATCCATCCTGGGAAAATGAAGGCTTCTGTTATTTAAGAGAGATGAGCTTAAGTGGAGCTTAGGTGTTAGGTTCCAATTGCCACTCCACTTACGGTGGGACTTGGCCAGTACCTACAGGATACAGGATTTAATGTCTTTCGCTCAGGAGTCTTTTTGTTTTGTATTCGAGAGAAAAAAAAAGTGAGTTAAAGCAAATTTCAGCAATGGTTGCCGTTCCCCTCCCTCAGTCACCAAAAGAAAATAAGGAATTTCACAACTAGAAAAACAAATGGAATAATTTTAGCCATAGGAAATAGTAAATCTTTAAGAAGGATCCACTTTGTAAGATTCCATTTGGGGTTCCTGGAGGTAGACTGTCTATAAGATGTTGAGAACCCAATATTTTGGTCACCTCCAGAGTCTTCAGACTCTCACACTAGCTCATATTATTCTTCAGTAGTTCATTAAATTTTCCAGCTATATCATCCCACTGTTAGTTTGACTTTAGCTAGTGCCTGTCTCGGGTAATTAAAAGCTCAGGTCATTTTCCTCCTTGAAGGTATCCTTCTCTTTCTAAAATTTTGTTGTTTTCCTTGAAACTTTAGGTCTCTGATGATTTCAAGAAAAAAGTGTTAGTTTGTAGTTTTCCCGTATTTTTAGTTGTTGTGAGGTTCTTTTCAGTTTCCTACTTTTCTGAGGTGCAAACAAGAACCAGAATATATTGTTCTTTTAAGTTCGTCCTAAACTGAGATGAAAGTAGAACATTACTTTCTTCCCTCTCAAAATATACTAATAAAATATATTTAAAATAAAAAAATAAGATTTTAAAATCTTTACTTGTTAGAAAAATGTATTTACTTATACAATTGCGATATTTGAAACTACCTTTAACATTTCTTTTAAAATTATTATTATTAAGTAAGAGGCAGGGAGGCAGAGACAGACTCTTGTAAATGTACAGCCCAGAATCCACCTGGCAAGCCCCCTATGGCATGATGCTCTGCCCATCTGGGGCCATTTTTCAGCTTTTCCGTTCTTTGGCAACCAAGCCATTTAGTGCCTGAGGAGAGGCCATGGAGCTGTCCTCAGCATGGGGTCAACTTGCTCAAACCCTTTGAGCCATGGCTGCAGGAGGGGAAGAGAGAGAGAGAGAGAGAGAGAGAGAGAGAGAGAGAGAGAGGAGAGAGAGAAAGAGAAGAGGGAGGGATGGAGAAGCAGATATTCGCTTCTCCTGTGTGCCCTGACCAGGAATCGATCGCAGGACTTCCACACACTAGGCCAAATCTCTACCACTGAGACAATTGGCCAGGGACTACTTTTAACTTTTAATCTATTTTTTAAGCCTGACCAGGTGGTGGTACAGTGGATAGAGCGTTGGACTGGGATGCAGAAGACCCAGGTTTGAAACCCCAAGGTTGCCAGCTTGAGCGCAGGCTCATCTGGTTTGCGTAAAGCTCACCAGCTTGAGCCCAAGGTCACTGGCTTGAGCAAGGTGTCACTTGCTCTGCTGTAGATCCTGGTCAAGGCACATATGAGAAAGCAGTCAATGAACAACTAACGTGCCACAACAAAGAGTTGATGCTTCTTATCTCTCTCCTTTCCTGTCTGTCTCTGTCTCAAAAAAAAAAATCTATTTTTTAACATTCATTTTTCCCAAAACAATGTTTATTTGACTAACTTCAATCTGAAACACTCTATCAACCCAGACTCCAGTTTATTTGAAAAATTGGGTTTAAAACTAAATAACTCCATGCCATGGTTATAGCGATATGGAATATTAAGGATTATAGGTATTTTAGAGATGAATATTCCTAACCAGGACATAAATTAGTTGAAAAATCATGTCTCTAGATATTTCTGAAATATTACAAGACTAGCTTACTCTATTTTATTAAATTTACAAAGGTACTTTTATCCTAGTATTATTAAAATCCATTTATGAAGCTCAATATGACATGCGATATATATTTATTCCATATTATATATTCATGTGTGTGTATATGTATGTATATGTATGTATTTCATATTCTTAGAGAAATATATTCTTCTGATCATCATTTTAATTACTATACCTATCTTTTAGAACTCAGATACTATATATTTTACAAATAATCCAAAGAAAATAATAATTAGGGACAGGGTAATCTGTACCTGAATTGTGTATTAATACCCAAATCCTCAGAATCTTCCCTAGAAGAAAAGACTTTACCTCACATGCTCCATCCTCCTGACTATGACTTTGCTTTGCTCTTTTAATGGGTTTTCAATACCAGCACATTAAATCAGTACCATTAACAATACTGATAAACTTATTAGTTACATGAGAGTAATACCTTCCCTCAAAGCAACGTTATTTAATTTAGAGTATCTAGTACTTATTCACCTTATTTTATTCATTTGATAAATACCTGTATTATGATAAAGCTCTGTAGTGCTCCTCAAGTGGCTATTTTAAGAGGACTTTTCTTTATTAAAGAAAAGCATTCAATAATATTAAATATTAGTAAATACTTGAAACATTTCTTAGAAAATATTGTTAGCTAGATGGTTTCTTATAAGAACCAGGAAATATGAATTAAATGTATTAAGATAGTAACAATATATTGAAAAGTACAAATAGAAATAAGTGCTAAAATGAGGCTATACATTTAAAACATTTCAAAAATATTTAGTATGTATAATTTTCAAAGAACTTAGTTATAATTAACTATAAGTAACTCACATGACCAATATAAAATGTAACTCTCAAGGAGTCTCAGCTACCTATACTCATCTAGAATGAGTTTATTATTGAAATTACTTTGCCCTCATTTGGTCGTTTCTATACATATATTAAACTGACCTTTCATATTGAGTTATGTAACTATTTTATCCCTAGTACCAAACTCAGTGCATGGCATTAAATTGGTTCTTAACCTATATTTGGTAAATAGTTGGATGAATGACATCATACTAATATGGATATATTATCATTTGTACTGCAATGTGCCTTCTGAATTAGACTAAATAAATTATATTTACTTATGCCTCTGTAATCTGGCAGGCTTCTCTGTGCTGCTAAAACAAATTTCTTTTCTTTCTTTCTTTTATTAGGTTTTATTTTAGGGAAAAGCTCGGTTAATTTAATATAAGATATCAATGGTTGATTTTAATATGCCAATTTTTTAAGAGGGCAAAACCATAATGTATCTAATATATAGATCCTTATATGCCTAAAGAAATATGTCTAAAATTAGGAAATGGGGTGGGTATAGAAGGTTGACTTTCTAGTTCTGTAGATTATAATATATTGAATTATTGGTTGCATTCTAATTTACAAAGTTGTCTGTATATAGTTCCACTTTTGTCAAAGTTACGATTGTTTGATTTCATGAACATATTTATAAAATTAAGTAATGTTTGTTTTATCAAAATTGCTTACTTTTAAATGTTTGCTTTAATTTTAAAACACTTTTAAAGTTTCTTTTAAATTAGAAGTCCATTCTAACATGAGATTTTTTTGTATTATTTATTTCACAATTAAAATATTTTTAATTGACTTGATTTGTGTAGCAATAATGTATTCTCTATAGTAATCCAATATTCTTGAGTTTCTTCAATTCATAATCTTTTTTGTAGTTAATTTTTTACAAAGTGCCAAATAATTTTCTATAATTAAGCACTTAAGAATTGTGTAATGGCTTTCAATTTGATATTTTTAATTCTTTTTAATCAAAGATTATAATATGTTTACTTAAGCACTCTAGAAAAAAATTTGAATACTGATAAAAACTCTTCAGGAAAAAATAATGTTAAATATATCTAAATGATTTTAAATGTTCATAGCTATTTAACTTATCAAACTTTACAATTTCTGAGAGGAACTCTTATTCTACAATTGAAATATTTTAAAACAAAGGTAATAATTATTTGAGAGCTATGATAGCACTTTAAGAAGCAAACTATACAATTAAATATAAGTGACAGATGATCTTCTGATAAATTATAATCTCCTTAAAGGTGTCTTCTACTTTTTCTTAAACTTCAAATAGTGGCACAGAACAGGTTATTAATAAATCATTATGTGGCAATTAAAGGTGATTATCCTAACTACTCATGCTTATAAACATTAAAAGTGAGATAAATCAAATAGAAGAAAGGTTGAAGACACAAAATATATTTATCAACACAGCACTATAAAAGTTCTCTCATTGCTCCCTTGCCAAAATAATAAACTATCAAATTAAAATAAATTCTTCAAAGACTGGCAGTTAAGAGCCCACTCTTTCTGTTACCTGAACCCAATTGTCAGTTTCTGAGAAAATTGGTATATACGTTTCTAAAAGGAAATTATAAGACACACATAAACACACTCCAGTAATAGCTTATAAAGATGTTCTAGACTTTTTTTATGTATTCTATATGTATCTTTAGATTTAATTCACAGTATATACTTATAATTCAATATATTCATATATTTCCATTTTTCATATGAAGAAACCAAGACAGAAGAGGGTAATTTAATCTAGCCCACACAATTAAAAAAAGATGATAATAGTTTAAAAAAACATTCAAATTCACCATCTAGCTCTAAATTTGAGTTCTAAAATTACTTTTAATTCTCTCCTGGATACCAACGTAAACTCTGTAGGGTATCTCTTGTGTCCCCTGCTCTCTACCAAAACTCCTTCACATTACACAAGAAACAATATGAACTAGTTGTGAACAAGAATTTTACTAATTAAATTAATAACTTTATCAAATAAAACTCTTTTACATGAATAAGAAGTTCATTTAATGCCTAAATGAAGATGCTGGTAAATTAGGTTTTTATGGCAATCACAGACTTTTTACTTTCTTATTTTTTTTCAATTTATTTCTTTGTTGCATGGTGGACTTAAGAAACTTTTAATTATGTCTTTAAGGGAAGATTAACAAACACTTCCAGGTAAAACTGTTAAATTTACTCAAAGTTTCAAAAAAAAACCTTTAAAAATATGTTTTTATTTGTACTGATGCATGATATTGTTATTGGTTTATTCCTAAAAAAGACATTCACACTCCTTTCTACAGCTTACCTCCTGCGATATAAAATTTAAAGTAGAATAGTAATAGTAATAAAAAGCAACAATTATAGTAATTTGGCAACACTACAGTTGATAAGATGTTAATAAATATAGCAGATGATGGTGATGTCTAATAAATCTCTTTATATTAATCACTTACAAGCACAAAACACCAAATTTTTTCACTAGGACATATATTTCTTTGCCTGAAGTCTTTCTCTAGCCACTGAAATATACTTTCCCTTCTACACCCCAGACCAGAGTGTTGGGGACTCGATGCCACCTGAGAGCAATTCTCACCTAGATGAGAAGTTGTACAAATCACAATTCTCTCAATTTGGAGGCTGGATAGATCTCAAGTGTGTGTTCTACGCAAGGACTTCTATCTCACACAGTAATAATTAGCTCAATATTGTCCTCATATATTGAATGAACTCCTTGTTCTACTCTCTTTTGTTTGTCCTACTTCTCACTCCTTATCCTCTATCTTCCACGTTCCAAATTAATTGCTTACACTCAAATACCTGTCTCAAGGATTGCTTCTGAAAGAACTTCTATTATCAACTTTAGGTTAGTCTAAAAAACTTCACAAATAGTCAGTTTAAGACTTGGATTATTAAAGTTACATGGAACAGTAGGTCCCATCTGTTTCCCACAGCTTGGGCAGATCTATAAAAGTGTAACTATGTAGTATATTTTATGTACTAAATACCTAATTTCAAAGCTTTATTCTGATATTGCAAGAATGACAATTTACAAAACTTGTTAAAATCATTTCTCTTTCTTCCTTTTATGAAAGAATTTTAGAAATACTTATCATCTTCAGTTTTAAATGAGCCATATTGCTTATACTCCTGTTTCAAAGCTTTTTGTGAGGAACACAGCAATGTTTGTGTATGTACGTATCTAGTGATATTTCATTCAAATCTTTGGTTTGTTGTTTTTTGATTTATGTTATTTTAGTTACTAATTATAAATGGCAAAAATATGCCTTACTGGTAATTTCAGACAACCACTGTATCCAATATTCTCACTCTTAATGCATTGCAATAACAATATGCCAGTAGAAAACACAGACTTTTCTATTTTGAGGGTGAAATTGCCCCCAAAATTTAGCAAAACAGAATGCAATTACTGCTTTGTTATAGATATACAATTGCTCAAGTAATCAAAACTTGTCCAGGATAGTGGCATTAATGATATATATTTAAACTCCTTAAACTGTGCTTATTTCAGTCCAGATAAAAAAATATGGTAAGCATTCAGCAGAAATATATAATACATATTTATATATAGACACATACACATATGTGATATTGATTCATGAATCAATTTTGATACATTATTACTAACTAAAATGCATAGTTTATGTTAATGTTTACTGTTTGTGTTATACATTTCTGTGGGTTTTGACAAGTACATAATGTCATGTATCCACCATTACAGTAGCAAACAGAATAGTTTTACTGCCCTCACTATGCCCTGGTTCTATCTATTCATTCATTTTTTTAATAAAAGAATTCTAATTCTAGCTTTCTAGGTCCAAGGAATTTTGTAAGTGATAATAAATTGTAAAAGCAAGTCAAGTGATCTGACAATAATAAAGCAAAAATTTATTGTTGTAGGGTCCTGTAGCATTAAATTAACCGAGGATTTTTCTTAAAGGACAGAAGATGAAACTGTATGGCAATTTGCTCTATTTTGTGGGACCAATGTTGATAAAATATTTGAAATAATTTCTTACAATATTCTTGAGGAAATAACTTCCTAAAAAAGGTATATAATTGCTGTATGCAAAACTTTTCAAAATATACAAAAACTCAGCCACAGATAGGAGAGAAAAATCCTTAGTGAAATTATACCTGAATGAAGCATTTCAAAGTATGTCTACAAAATGAGATCTACAGCCAAATGCTCAAATACATGCTACTCTGAAAAAGGTTAAACAGGTTTATTTATTACAGGCCTTTCACAAGCTTTAAAAAACAATTTTCACCATCAATGCTGAATAAATGAGTATAATATGCAACAATTCCCAATCAAGTTTTTCCTACTGTTTTTTTCTATTCAACCATTTTTCTTGGTATTAGTATTGACACATTTTCAAAATACTACATTAGGAAACTGTTAACTCTGATATGCATTTCTATGACCTCTGCTCTTCTCATATAACACAAAAATTGCCATAAGACAAACAGCTATCCTGTGACAGGCTAGATGGATTATATACATAACCTATTGGATCCTATATAGTCTTACAAAATAAGAATTTCCTTCTATTTTATAGTACAGGATGTTGAGGCTAAAACCATGTTTAAAACTTGTCCAAAACACACACACACACACACACACACACACAAAGTGTGTTTATTGTAGTAAAAATCAATAAACATAAAATTACCATTTTAACCATTTTTAAGTTTATAATTCAATTATATTAGTGCATTTGTAATATTGTGTAATATCACTCCTATCTCCTTCCAGAAATTTCCTTCATCCCAAAGAAACTCTGCACCTATTTAACAATACCATATTTCTCCTTCCTCTAATCCCTGATAATCTCTAGTATAATTTCTGTCTCTATGAATTGCACATTCTAGTTATACAATTGGAATTACAAGATATTTATCTATTTTCTCCAGCTTATGCACTTAGCATAAAGTTTTCAAGATTCATTCATGTTGTAGCATGTATAAAAATTCCTTTTCTATTTATGTCTGAAAAATGTTTCAGTGTATGTATGTACATATAACACTTAGTGTGAAAGGTCTCAGGTGATTTGTCTAATTTATTGATGTCTGATTAGGTAGTGTGTGTCAGAAAGTGACAGACTATATAAACACTAAGGAAGAAGGAGAAAGCAAAATCATATCTATATTATATCCCAAAAATAAAAGCACATGTTCTAAAATACGTGGATTTTTATAGCTAAGTATTGATCTAATTTATCTCACTAAAATTATTAAATTACCTGGCAATTATAAAATCTTTATATTTTTCTTTTTAAATTATTTTGACTTTCATATTAAAAATTAAAATTCATAAATAGTACAAAGGATTAGTTGAAATCTAAACCACAAAATCTGTAAGATAATGCTAAATGTCTGCCTGATGCACCAGAGCATCTCTAATCACAGCAAAACTAGACACTAAAAAGTATTTTGAATGATAAATGAATGACTTTCATTCTAAATATTTTTGTGACTTTAATATAATTATAAATGTACAGAAAAGTTATAAGAATAGTATAACCAAGTCCTAAATGCACTTTTTTAAAAAAATTAATCTACATCTTTTTTATTAAATTTATTGGGGTACTGGTTTCAAGTGTGCAGTTCAATAAATATAATTTACAAATTGCATTGTGTAACCATCACCTCAAGCAAAACCTCTTTTCATCCCCATTTCCCCCCTTTTCCTTCCTGCTACTCCAAACCCCCTTTTCCTGTGGCTACCACCACAGTTGTCTGTGTCTGTGTGTTATATAATATACATGGATATTTTTGTTTATGCATTTTAAACTACATTAGCAATTAATATGTTTCCCAATTTGTTTTATCTTTTTTTTTTTTTGCAATCTTGCTGTTTCTCATTTTCTCTCCATTTTCTTCCTGCACCATTTGAGCATTAAGTATAGACAACATTGTGCCCTTTTATTTTATATATTTCAATGCATATTTTTAACAAGGAGGTTCTGTTTCATAACAGCAGTACAATGAACAAAATCGGAGATTTAGAACTGATACAATACTATTATCTAATCTTTTTCTACAATTAAATTTCATAATTTCCTCAATAATGTCTATGACAACTACATTTTCTCAGCCCACATTTCAATCTAGATTATATTGCACTTAGATGTCATGTCTCTTTAGTGTTCTTTAATCTGGCATATTTCTCATTTTATCTTTGTCTTTTATGTCATTTAAATTTTAAAGAGTAAGACCACTTATGTTGTCAAATATCTTCCAAATATCATCAGTTTCATTTTTACTCATTACATTCAGAATATACAGTTTTGGCAAGGATGTTACAATTTTAATATAATTAAACCATAGTCCCTTATTACCATTGCTGCCTTATTATCACACTGAAGCTCCTTTATCCTTATCTCTTCTAATTTATCTCCTGGCAAAACCACAATCTTAATTAGAATGGCCTTTCTGTCTACCCTAGGCCTTTATGTAGCTGGGAATAAAAAAATATGTATGTCACACATTATGCTAACAAGAATAATTTAATCTAGGCTTCATATATATATCACTATGTTTCATTATGCTATACTAGACTTACATATTAAGACAAACAAAATAATTTTCTAGATTTGCACTAACTGGTAGATTAATCATTAGCTTTCTGTTATTACTGATCATCTGAAATGTGGCTGGAACGACTGAGAGACTGAATTTTAAATTTTACTTAATTTTAATTATGTTTAAATAAAAAAACCTGATTCTCAATTGAGTCAATTAAAAACTTTTAGGCATGCTTGTAACAACTCAATTATAAAAAAATTAACATTTTTCAACCATAAATTTTATTAAATACAAATAAAAATTAAGTTTTCTCATGAAAATTTAGTATTTGAATTGAGGTATATAGTGAGTATAAAATATACACCAGATTTGCAAAGATGCAGTACAAAAGATAAAGATCATGTACAATATCCCATTAATTCTTTAGTGTATAGATTGCACTTAGAAATTACAATATTTTGTATAGGTCAAGATAAAGAAAACATCATAAACTTAATTTCTCCTGTTTTTTTTTTCTTTACAGAGACAGAGAGAGAGTCAGAGAGAGGGATAGATAAGGACAGACAGACAGGAACAGAGAGAGATGAGAATCACTAATCATCAGTTTTTCGTTGCGACACCTTAGTTGTTCATTGATTGCTTTCTCATATGTGCCTTGACCGTGGGGCCATAGCAGACCGAGTAACCCCTTGCTCAAGCCAGCAACTTTGGGTCCAAGCTGGTGAGCTTTGCTCAAACCAGTTGAGTTTGCGCTCAAGCTGGCGACCTCGGGGTCTCGAACCTGGGTCCTCGGCATCCCAGTCCGTCGCTCTGTCGACTGCGCCACCACCTGATCAGGCTTTCCTATTTATTTATTCACACTTAATTTATATTGGATAACACTGTTCTAGATCTTTGAACTATGCTCTCTGTGAATATAAAATATTAGAACTGTGATGGAAATATACATTGAAGGCTGAGGGTGTGCACAAGAGATAATTATGTCAGATTAATAGTAGAAAGTTTCTACAACTGACAGTGACCTGAGAGTACAGTTAGGAAAAACTAAAGAGAAAAGGAGTATACCACGTCCTATTCATTCATTTGGCAACTATTTTTGAGAAGTTTGTATTAATACTAGATACATAATGATAAAAAATTGGCAAGATATGCTTTTAAAATGCATTTGGAAAACCTCAAGCAAAAGAATAAAACTAGAGTAGTTTGTCCCCATATATAAGCAACTCAAAATAGATCAAAGACCTGAATATAAGATCTGAAACAGATCCTGGCCGATGGTTCAGTGTATAGAGTGGATAGTGGTACTCTAGCACTGGACCCAGATGGGGTTGCGGGTAGATCCTGGTGGGGAAGCATGGGGAGTCTGTCTCTCTATATCCCTGCTCTCATTTAAAAAAAAAATCTGAAACAATAAACTATATAGAAGAAAACATAAATATTAACTTAAGGACCTTGGTCTTAGAGAAGATTTTATGAATTTGAGAATTCCCCCCAAAATAAGGGAAGTAAAGGTCAAAAGAAACGCATGGAACTATAGTATATCAAATTAAAAAACTTCTGCACAACAAAATAAACAGCCAACAAAACATAAAAGGACAACAAACACTTGAATAGGAGAAGATATTTGCAAATGACAGCTCTGACAAGGGTTGATATTTAAAATATATAAAGAACTCATTCAACTCAATACCTACAATCAAACAATCCATTTAAAAGATGGACAGAGTACCTGAACAGACCTTTCTCCCAAGAAGACACATAAATGGCCAATAGATACATGAAAAGATGCTCAACTACACTAGCTATCAGAGAAATACAAATTAAAACTACAATGAGATACCACTTCACACTTGCTAGAATGACTATTTATCAACAAGGCAAGTAATAACTGTTGAAATGGTCATGTAGAAAAAACAACTCTTATTCCCTGCTGGTGGGAATGTGAACTAGTACAGCCACTATGAAAAACAGTATGGCGTTTCCTCAAAAAATTAAGACTAGAGTTACCATATGACCCAGTAATCCTTTATTTGGGAATGTACCCAAAAAACTCAAAAACATTTCTTTGTAAATATATATGCAATCCTATGTTCATTGCAGCATTATTCCTGGTGGCCAAGAACTGGAAACATCAGTGTCCTTCAATAGGGGATTGGATAAAGAAGATGTGGTACATATATACAATGGAATACTATTCAGGCATAAGAAATGATTAAGTACTGCCATGTGTGACAACATGGATAGAGCTTGAGACTATCATGCTAAGCAAAATTAATCAGTCAGAAAAATTAAAATATAAAGATTGGGATATAAAACTGAAATTCACAGGAACAGACAACAGTATGGTGGTTACCAGATGGATAGGGGATGGGGTCAGTAAAGAGTATAGGAGGCCAAGTATATGATGATGGAAGATGATTGACTGTGGGCAGTGGGCACAGAATGCAATATACAGATCATGTATCATAAAAGTGTACACTTGAAACCTATGTAATCTTATTAACCAAAGTCACCCTAATAAATTTAATTAAAAAATGCACTCAATATTTATCTTTTCCTCTTCCACTGTGAAAAATATAGACCCCAGTTACCACCACCTGTTTTCTAGTGGATTATGGTGATTGGGTTTTAACTTATATCCATGCTTCATCCATATAATATTTCTTACCACCACCACTAACAACACACACACACACACACACACACACACAATTTTCAACACTGAATCCAGAATGATCCTTTTAAAACATAATGCAAATCATCTCCCCATGCATCTCAAAACCCTGTAGTGGCTTCTTGTATCCTTCAGAATAAAAGCCAGGTTCCTTATAATGGCCTATATGAGTGGTCCCCAACGTTTTTTGGGCCACGGACTGGTTTAATGTCAGAAAATATTTTCACGGACCAGCCTTTAGAGTGGGATGGATAAATGTATCACGTGACCGAGACAAGTGTCAAGAGTGAGTCTTAGACGGATGTAACAGAGGGAATCTATCTGGTCATTTTTTAAAAATAAAACATCGTTCAGACTTAAATATAAATAAAATGGAAATAATGTAAGTTATTTATATAACTTAAATATATAACTTAAATATAAATAAAATGGAAATAATGTAAGTCTTTCTCTGTGGACCGGTACCAAATGGCCCAGGGACCGGTACCAGTTCGCGGCCCAGGGGTTGGGGACCACTGGCCTATATTATCAAAGATCTGGGAATCTGGCTACTTTAGTATAAGAACCCAGATACTAGAGCTCTCTCTCTCAGCTTCACTCCCAACCAGAACGCTAGTCCTTGTTTTTCCTTTTATCTGGATTGCTCTTCTCAAAGACAGTCTGTATTCCTCAGTCCTCACTTTCTTCTGGTCTCTGCCAAAATATCCCCCTTATGAAAAGTCTTGCAGGATTCCTTATTTCAAATAGCAACTCTTTCTTATCCCATTCCTTAGAATCCCCTGCTGTACTTGATCAATATTTTAAATTTCCCAATACATAAGACACACTTTTTCAAAAAATTTGGGGTCTAAAACTTGGGTGTGTCTTACACAGTGGTTGTAGACTTTTTTTACTTGCATTTCCCGCTTTTTCCCGCTTGTTGTCTTTGTACTCATTGTTACACACTTATTACCAGTATATTATAGTAGGTTACGTTTTGCCACGTTCTGCCCAGAAATGGCTTCAGATTTTCGTACAGTGCTGAATTCAAGTTAAAAGTGATCCAGTTTGCAAAGTGAATGGAAATTGTGCGTTGAACATATGCTTGGTTCTGCTCCAACTGAGAAATCAGTCTGAGACTGGCTATAGGAAGAAGAAACCCTACTGAAAATGCCACGGCAGAAGAAGGCCATGAGAGATAAGTCAGCAGAATGGCCTGACTTAGAGAGGGAAATGAAGATATGGATTGAAGAGCAAAGGGCAATTGGAATTCCTGTGTCCACATAGATGGTTCAGCAAGAGGCGAGCAAAATTGTTAATAAAAAAGACATTACTGATTTCAAAGGAAGACACAACTGGTGCTTCAGGTCATTGAAATGAAATGGACTAAGAATGAGTACACACACCAGACTTGCCCAAAAGATGCCTGGAAGCTATGAGCAGAAGGTCTTTGAATTTCATCATTTTGTCACTCAATGTCGGAAGACCCATCATTTTGAGTTGGGACAGATTGCAAATATGGACAAAGACCCCTTCAATTTGATGTCCCAAGTAACAGAACTGTTGATAAAACGGGGGTAAAAGCTGTAACTGTGAAGACAAGTGGACATGAAAAGAGCCATTATACAGTTGTTTTAGCTTGTTGTGCCGATGGAACCAAGCTGCCTCTTCTGCTGATTTTCAAATGCAAAACAATGCCAAAAAAAGATATTCCATAGGAGTTATTGTCCATGTTCATGACAAGAGTTGGATGGATCAGGATGGGATGATGATCTGGTTTGAGAAAGTTTAGAGAAGACCAGGTGGGCTTTTATACAAACCTCCCATATTGGTGCTTGATCAGTTCAGGGCATACATAACAAAAACATAAAGAAGATTGCTGCAGAGCAAAAAACAAAATTTTCCATCATACCTGGAGGCTTGACATCCCAGCTCCAACCACTTGATGTCAGCTTCAACAAATCTTTCAGTGCTGCCATGAAAGACGAATAGAACCAATAAATGAAAACTTCTGGGGATAATTTGACACCAGCAAGAAGAGTGAAAAAACAAACTATAGGAGAAGTTTGTACCTGAGTGTAAAGATCCTGGGATAAAATAATGATTGAAATAGTTTGTCAAGTCATTTAAGAAGTATGGCATTTCAAATGCCATACAGGGAACTGAGGACGAGGCAACATATTAAGACAGTGATTCGTCATCAGACACAGATGAAGACAAGGTAATGGATGGGAATTTTGACAGTGATGAGAAGTTGTATGAATTTTCTGATGAATAAAAGTTAAGTTCAATAACTTTATGTAATACAATTTTTTTCAAATTGGACCCCAAAATTAAGGTGCGTCTTATACATGGGGAAATATGGGCACTGTGCATTTACTTCATATTTTATTGTATTCCTTGCCATATCATAGTTCACTTTTCATGGTCTCACTGTATCGCGGATTTTAAAATTGTATATGATATAATTTTGTATCACAGATTTTTCACTATATCGCAGGATTTTGCAGCATATAGGTATTTTTACATATTTATTATTTTAATTATTTCTGCAGTTAAATAAGTATTTTGTAGCCTAAAAAATTGAAAACAATATAAAAATATAAAAATATTAATTTAAAAATATTTTAAAAATATTAAATTGAAATAAAATACAAAGCATAGAATTTTATATGTTGTTAAAATTACATAGGTTTAAGACTGTAGAAAATGTTTAAGAGCATAGAAGTGTTCATAATAGTGTGGGAAAGGTTAATAACAGTGTGGGAAAGGTTTATAAGAGTGTGGGGGGGAGATATAAAGCCTTAAAATATATTTATATATAAATAATAAAATAAATATAAGGTCGCTACTTCACGGATTGTTGCCTGGAAGCTAACTCCTGTGATAGACGAGGGGTCACTATATAGCTCTCCACTCTCACTATTCAGCAAGGTCTTTGAAGAAAGAATACTTTGTCTTTTGAATTCACTGTGTATCACCACTGGCTAGAAGAGGGCTTATTATATAATAGGTATGAAGTAAATATTGTAAAATATAATAAAAAATTGTAGGAAAATCAGATATCATGGTAAAAGTGCTTACTTATAGCAGTCAGGAAGCTAAATGGTAATGTCAGCATTTCATCAAGATAGTAAATACGAATGAATATTCTTTCATCTGCAATATATTATCAAAATAAAACTTTCATTAACATTTATAAACTTGTAAATACAGAAAACCTGAACATCAAAGGATCTTTAAAAAACGCATTTATAGTACTTTCCTTGTATAATAAGATGAAAGACTTAAAGATCAGAAAGTGAATAAAAATAAATAAAAGGGACTATAAGGTAAAAATGTTATGCTCTGTTTAGTACATTAAACATCATTGCTCAGACATAATTTTTCTATTTTCGCATACCAAATATAAATATAAAAGCTGTCTAAATTTAAAAACATTTCAAATATTTTAAACCTTTCATGTTTGCAAAGTCTACTCTTACCTTTATAAACAGAAGGCATGATATTTTCAAGATACAGAGGTGAAGCTGAGGCTGAATTTTCTGCATCACTTGAATAAAGAGACAAGGAAATGGTAAAGGTGGACTATGAGGCAATGGTAATGGTAGGAAAAGTAAACCCAGAAAAAAGAAGCCCAGTTAAAGTAAAACTAAATTTAGGAATTCATAGCATGGTTCAACTTTAAAATTTTATTATTTTATAGACAAACACACGCACACTTAAAATGTGTTCTGTTTAAAAAATACTTACACACCGAACATATTCATAAAACCACCACTCAATAAAAAAGGAGCTGTGAACAATGATTCCATACATTGGTGGGACATAGAAATGGGACAAAGAGACATGGACAAGAGTGTGGTGGTGATGAGGGGGGGAGGGAAGGAGGGAGAGGGGGAGCAGGAAGGGGAGGGACACAAAGAAAACTAGATAGAAGGTGACGGAGGACAATCTGACTTTGGGTGACGAGTATGCAACATAATGGAATGACAAGATAACCTGGACATGTTTTCTTTGAATATATGTACCCTGATTTATTGCTGTCACCCCATTAAAATTAATAAAAATTTATTTATATATATTAAAAAAGGAGCTGGTAGCACCCCAGAATCTTCCTTTTAAAATGCTCTATAATCATTTTCCCCACCTCTGAGGTAATTATTACTTTGTAACATCAGAGATTCATTTTTCCTATTTTTATATTTCATAAGAATAAGATTAGAACATAACTTTGAAAGTCTGGCTGCTTTCATTCTGCATTTTATGTTTGAGAATCAACCTAATTTAGCTGGATAGCATTACCTCCACAACTTATTCATCCATTCAACCACTGATAGATGTTTGGGTAGTTTCCAGTATGGGGCTATTGCAAGTAGAGGTGCCATAAATATTCTAGCACATATTTATGATTGTGTGTGCAGCATATGTATGTACACATCATATATATAAATATATTTGGCATAATATTAGAATTGCATATTTGTATATTTTTTATTTGTATATTTGAAGATAATTGTTGGGGCAGTAGCATCTTCAATTAATGGAAACCATTTAGAAGACTGCTTGGAAAATGTTTAATAAATATTAGCTATTATTAGTAGCAACATTATGTTAAATTACCAGAATAAATGATATTTAACAATACAGCAAAGAAGTTAAATATTTAAATTATAGAAATAAATAGGCCTGAATCAAAATCTTTACTGAATCACTTCCAAGCTTATATATTATGTAACCATCTTCCTGATTGTAAAATATACAAACCATAGGCTGTTGTGACTGCTTAAGAAGAAAGGCAATGTGAAGACTTCGCACAATGCCAAGTATGTAATAGATGTTGAATAAATGTTGGCAGTTATTAGCATATTATGTAATTAATAGAAATACTAATATTATCATACTTTACTAACACTATGTCTGTAAAGCACTGTATGCATTTAAACAGCAGCAATGTTTGTTATCATAGCACTTTCTCCAGATAAAGAGATGTGTTTTCCGAGAAACCTCCTATCTCTTAGTAACTTCATGTTCTAATTCTTTTTTTTTTTTTTTTTTTTTGTATTTTTCTGAAGCTGGAAACGGGGAGAGACAGTCAGACAGACTCCCGCATGCGCCCGACCGGGATCCACCCGGCACACCCACCAGGGGCCACGCTCTGCCCACCAGGAGGCGATGCTCTGCCCCTCTGGGGCGTCCCTCTGCCCCGACCAGAGCCACTCTAGCGCCTGGGGCAGACGCCAAGAAGCCATCCCCAGTGCCTGGGCCATCTTTGGTCCAATGGAGCCTTGGCTGCGGGAGGGGAAGAGAGAGACAGAGAGGAAGGAGGGGGGGTGGAGAAGCAAATGGGCGCTTCTCCTATGTGCCCGGGCTGGGAATCGAACCAGGCCCACGCTCTACCGCTGAGCCAACCAGCCAGGGCCATTTTTTTTAATTGAAACTTATTCAGATGTGATGCTTAATCTTTCTGACTTCTGCATCACATCATAAAACTAAGGTAACAGAGAGTTAATATATAATAACTAGATTCAACTATGATATTATGTCTTTGACTTTTAAATACATGAAATACAATGTTGCTTATCAGACTAAAGTTAATACAGAGTGTGTCTGAAAGTAGAGACTCAGAATACTCAGCATTACTGAGATGTACATTCTAGGGCATATAAGATAATTAAAATTTTGCCTAAACTTATATTTCAAATTACTATATTTAAACTATATTTATTTGAAAGGAAGACATATAATTCATTGTTGAACTAAAGCTGACTGATGCATTTTCTCAAAGAAAAATCCATAATGTGGTATCCTTTAAAACAAATCCCTGAGTTTTATTATAGTAGTAAAAATACCAATATATGTGACAGTGAATTTTCTGAGAGAAAAGAAATTTTTTCTATGCACTAATAAAAAAATAAGGCGTACATATTTCTTGAAAGGGTTTCTGTGGGAATAAAAAAATTCACAGCTCCTAGTGTATATCTTATTTATACAGCTGCCAAATCTCTCCACTAGCATTCAGTCTGACAGAAACGCAGCTACGCCTGGATAAGGTTGGTTTTTAATTAAACATTCTGCATCTTTTGGCAAGTGAAACATGAGTTAATAGCAATACATTTGTGTGGAAACATCACAGTTTTATTTCTAAAATCTGTTACTGATGATAGGTTACTTGTGCTAATCATGTCCACAAAGGATAAGAAACAGATATTTACAATTTATTTGAGCATATATATCATATATACTAATCACGGTTTTCAAAAGCACACAGGACATTTACAAATGATATGTTCAAGTTGGCAGTTCACGCATAGATTTCCAAGTCCCTTCCTGTTAGTTTTACTTTAATTGATTTAACCCTGCTAAAAGACTTAAACACAGAATGAAGAAATGCTTCCATGTTTTAGGAGATATAAAGTATATATGTCATGATCTTTTCTTAATAAATCCCTAGAGTATAGATATATTTTTAAGTGTGCTACCTGTCTATTAATCATATTTTTTCCAATGTTAGTAAAAGGATCTATAGAGCACATTTCTCTCTTGCAATAACTCGCAATGACAATAATATTACTTTATTAACTATAACCTAAAAGATTTTAAAAATTCAACTCATTACTACAAAAATCATCACATAATAAAGTATTTCTATTTTATTAAAAATGAGATTGCTTATCACTAACTTTAATAAACAAATTTGGGAGTTTAATACATATATAAAAATACCTTGGTGATTAAGTGGGGTTCTTCTCTTTACTATGTGACTTTCCCCTCATTCTCTTCTGGCCTATTTACTATTTACAGGATTTTTTAAAAGTGATAATATCTAAGACCAAAATTTTCTGCTTCTATAGCTCAGAGCTTCTTTTAGAAAAATACAAGTTATTACCTTTCCATTCCAATTCATAAAATTTAAGGATGTCTTGAAGGGTATGTCAAAATATACTTAATTCCTTTTGCAGTCTGCATGAGGGAAAGCACTACCAAACAGATATTATACTGACTAATTAGTATAAGCCAAATGAAAAACATACACACTGGACAAAGGCCCTGGCTATTTTATTCACCAGTGAGTTGGGCAGTTGCTTTGCAGGCAATCCTTGAGAGAGGCATACAATTAATAGCAATTTTACACCTCTTTTCATGGAGCAGTGCCATAGTTTATTCAGTATTATTGTTATTAGAATATACATTACCAATTTAAAAGTCCAAATAATTTGTTTCCCATTCTCCTCTAGGATTATGGGCAAATCTTTCTTTCTGAATTCTGCTTCTTGAGCTACAACATTATTTAAAGTTATCTGTCAATCTTCCTAAAGGATGCTAATCTCAACGCCCATGTCTCAGAGGGAGTTATTTTCAGAAACTCAGAACTCATTTAACCTTCTATGGAAATTTCTACCATGTATACCATGTTATTCCAATGGAATCTACTTACCAATGTATAATATAATGATTACAAAGTGACCTCTGGCATCTGTCTTTCAAGGAATAATTAAAGATTCAACACATTCTCACCCTCATCTTCATGAGCCAACTACTTTTTATTTACTTATTTTACTTTTTTTAAAATTATTTTTCAACTTTATATTCAAAATTATTTTTATTAGATTCAGGTACAACACAGGGGTTAAACCATCATATACTTTACAAAGTGATCCACTTGATATCTCCAGTACTCAGCTGGCACCATCCATAGTTATTAGAATATTATTGACTATATTCCCTATGCTGTACTTTATATCCCCAAGACTATTTGTTACTACCAATTACTCTTTTAATATAAAATTTTGGCATATGCATTTTGATTAAGCACGTTATAATAATTTCTGTACATTTGGACAAACATTTCTGTAATGGGAAAAGTGTGCTTTGTACTAATCAAAGATCTCAGAACTCGTTGATAGTTTTATGTTAATAACATCATATATTTTAATATTTTTTAAATATTGAGACAAAGAACATATGGTTGACATGCATATACCTGCATATGTTTGGCTTTCTATATATGCATTATAAAACAGCTCAACAAAAATAAAAATAGTAACTAGCAGAACTTTGCATACGAACACTTCAAGTGGAAAAGATAATACAAAGCATTCAATATAGGGCAATGCCATTTGAAAAAGCAGATTTTATATTTTTATATAATTTCTACTGGGAAAATAAAAATTTATAGTGTTTTCATATGACAAAATATTAAAAGTAAAACACCATAAAATCAACTTGACATGTGAGGAGAAAAATATAAAATGATTTATGATGCTGTAGGTGGAGGGAATGTTTTCTTACCAAACTTAGGTGTTCATTATTGTCTCATTTAAAAAAAATTTAAGTGAGATAAGAAGAAATAGTGGGACAAACTCCCACATGTGCCCTGACCGGAATCCATCTGTCAATCTCTGTCTCTGTCTGGGGCCAATGCTGTCAATCTGGGGCTGATGCTCAAATCAACTGAGCTATTCCCAGGGCCTGGGCTGACATTTAAGCCAACTGAGCTGCTGGCTGCGGGAGGGGAAGAGAAAGAGAAGGGAAAGAGGAAGGTGAAGAGAAGTAGATGATCACTTCTCATGTGTACCCTGATCAGGGATTAAACCTGGGGCATCCCACACTAGGCTGATGCTCAATCCACTGAGCCAACAAACCAGGGCCTGAAAGTTCTTTAGTTGAAAGCCAGCTGTCTTAAATGTTCTTGCCTTGCCCCACTACCACAGTAATGTGATTGCAGTTTCCCTTCATTGTACTCTGTATTTTGGTATTGTTGTCTTCAGGCATTTAGGATTCATAGGTTCCTAAGAATTGTTTCTTGATATTTGACTTTCTTACAAAATGTTTCCCCCTTTTCCCCTTACTGTTTTTCCTGTTGTCTCTAAGCTTCCTTATGAGCAGGAAATCAGAGACGTCATTGAATCTATACTGGAAAATATCTATCTATAACTTAAAACATTGCAAAAGTAAAGTGAGTTTCTGGAGGCTTATGGAATTTTCTATATTAGAATTATTCAGATCAATATCGACTTGTCTAATAACCATACACTTAAAAACTTAAGAAAAATTAACTTCCAAATACTATGTCTACTTAACTAACAATAAAATAAAACTAGAACTTCTAATTATACTAGGCACAAGAAAATAAAAACAATTCTTCACAGATGATAGCTAAATCCACAAAATATAAGAGGAAAGTTTAATAATATTAAGTATATAGAAGAAAAACATAAAATAAAATGTTTTTAAAAATTACATTAAATTGTTTCAGTCCTATAAATGAAAGACACAGAAAAATATTAAAAAATAGTTCAAAGACTGAACATAATAATTATTTGTAATGTTTCTTTTTTTAATATTTTATTTATTTATTTTAGACAGAAGAGCAAGAGAAAGAGAAGGGGGAGGAATAGGAAGCATCAACTCCCATATGTGTCTTGACCAGGCAAGCCCAGGGTTCTGAACCAGTGACTTTAGCATTCCAGGTCAACGCTTTATCCACTGAGCCACCACAGGCCAGGCTGTAATACTTCTTTGAACAGAAAGACTTTCAGTGTGCTAGTCAACAACTAAACATAAAGTATGTTAACTGTGCCTGTAGATAACTTATCAATGTGTCTGAATAAGTTTTGATAAAATTAAAGAAATGTGCATTCACAATTCTCCCTAATTCTTTACTTTTTTAAAAAAGTATTCATGTTTAGGATAAAAGGAACAATCTGCCTCAGACTGATTATTTTAAAATTAAATATAAATTTAAAGGATAGGGGGTCAGATATTAGAGTTCATATTATACTTCACAAAATTAAAATTATGATCCACCTGTCCTGTGACTGTAGAGAAAGAATTTTAGAGATGATTGTAGAATTCATCTGTTACAAATATAGAAATAGTAGTAAAATAAAATAGTTACCAATATGATAATAACAATATGTTAATGTGTTTTACCTTAAACAAGTGTTAAATACATACATCATTCTCAGTAGTAAGAAAGCTATGACAAAAGTCACTACTAAAACCTGAGTATCCTGATTCCTTACTGAGTTCCTGTTCAAATGTTATCACATAATAGGTGTTATTTAAAAAAAAAATCACTTTTGAAAAGTGAACATCTTTCTTGAACATTAGAACATCTAATTTGCAGAAGAGTCATGAGCATTTATTTGGTAAGGTTAGCATGAGTAAAGGATATACTATTTTTTAAATTTTATAATGATGTCCATGCTCTATTAATCATTTTGGTCTATATCATTCCTTTCACTAAATTTAAAAAGAAGATTGTTTTCTTAGGATTTTTTATGACCCAGCAATACCTCTACTGGGAATACCTCCAAAACGAGAAAACATTGGTACTCAAAGATACATGCACCATCATGTTCATCACAGCATTATTCACAATGGCCAAGACATGGAAACAACCAAAGCGTCCCTCAATAATAAAGATGTAGTACATATATACGATGAATACGATTCAGACATAAGAAACAACATATTGCCATTTTCAACAACATAGACGGACCCTGAAAACATTATACTAAGTGAAATAAGTAAATCAAAAAAAGCTAAGAACTATATGATTTTACACATAAGTGAAATATAAAAATGATATTCATGGACATAGATAATAGTGAAATGTTTACCAGCGAATGGGGGATGAGAGGGGGGAGTAAAGAAGGACAAATATTTGGTGATAGAAAATGATTTGACTTTGGGTGATGGGCACACAACACAATCAACAGTTCAAATGCTATAGAAGTGTTTATCTGGAACCTATGTTCTCTTATTGATCAATGTCACTCCATTAAATTTAATATTATAAATAAAAATATTTTTAAAAGTTAATTTTCCTGAAATTATAACATATCTCAAAATTTAAGCTGAAGGGAGAAAAAAATACTATTTTCCAAATTTCCATTCTAATAGTTCTAAACTGAAAACTGCACCATCATCAGCAGTTAAATAATTTAGCAAACTTGTCAACCAGCAGGAAGGACTCTTCTCTTTGAAACAAGATGACTGAAGACCGAGATGGAGACGGAGAACAAACGTACAAGAAAAGGACTGTGCGAAGAAGCAGATTTAAGAATTCTGAATTGCCTTTCGATCTCAAAACATTTAAAAGATTTATTGAGGTTCAGCCAACACCTAGGTCAGAGGTGACGAGGCCTCATTTTAATGACCTTGCTGAAAAAATGAGAGAGAAAAAACTGAAAAATCTAGAGAGGTCTCTGGATTAATTGAACCATCAGAAGACTAGGATGCTACTCAGGAAGAACATTCAGAAATTGTTGCATATCATGAGTAAATTCATCATTATAAAAGAATGGAAAATATAAGGAAAGAGTGAAGCATTCAACCTATATTTCCTATATAAGTTATACTAATGAATAATAAAATAATAGATTGGGAGAAGTTTTTTAAAAGAAATATTACACTCTTGGTTTTGTGCTTTGTTCTCGTGGTTCTGCTCTCTGTTTTTCTTAAATATATATATATATATTAATGATTGATTTAAGAGAGAGAGAATTAAAGAGAGAAACATCTACTTGTTGGTGCACCAATTGATGCATTCATTGGTCGATCCTTGTATGTGCCCTGACTGAGGATCAAATCCACATTGAACCATAACCTTTGCAGATCGAGATGAAACTCTAAACAACTGAGCTGTCTGGCCGGGACTGCAACATACTTTTTTTCATGAAAGATAACAAATTAAATGTTGACATCTCATTTTTTTGCCAATAAAATATTAGGGTTGCAATAGATTCTTCACTTTGTACCCACTGTCCACTTCAGTCTAAGATAAAAGAACTTTCAATATAACTCTAAATATTCTGGGTTGTCTTCTAACTCTTTTCAGGCTTTAGTTTATCTGACCATTGGTAAAACCACATATCTTTTCGAGATTAACCCCTTTTCAGCCTTGGCCAGTGGGTCAATGAATAAATCGTTGGCCTGGTGTATGGATGTCACGGGTTTGATTCCCAGTCAGAGTACAAAGGAGAAGCTACTATCCTCTTCTTCTCCCCTATCTCCCCTCTTGCTCTCTCATAGCCAGTGGCTCAATTGGTTTGAGCATGGCCCAGGTGCTGAGGGTAGCTCTGTTGGTCTGAGCTGGTCAGCCTCAAATGCTATATAAAAATAGCTTGGTTGATTCTAATATTGGCCCCAGACAGGGTTGTTGGGTGGATCCTGGTGAGGGCACATGTGGGAGTCTGCCTATTCTCCTATTCTCTCACCTGAAATCAAACAAAGAAACAAACAAAAAATACTTACCTTTTTCTACCTTGAGCTATTGCTGAGACTTCTGGGACACAATATCCCTAAGCTTCCTGAAAGCACTATTATTTTATTGAGATGATCTTTGAAGTATACTCTTAAAACTTTTTACCTGTTGATGTATGTGAGAGAGAGGAAAGCATCAATTACCCGTTCCACGTAGTTGTGTACTCATGGATTTTTTTCTCATATGTGCCATGACCAAACTCGTGACCTCTGTGCTCAGTGACGATGCTTTATCCACTGAGCCACTGGCCAGGGCCTGAAGTATACTCTTAATTTCTTTAGAAGAGCATTTGTTGTATGGGAAGGTACTCTGAGACACTAATCTTTTGTAGGACTTAAAGAATTTATTATCACTCCCCCAGCTTCTTTTTTAGACTCTATTTTTCTTTCAGTACCTTAAATTTAATCTTTGTTTCAGAATAATTTCTTAATTTTAGCATCATTTACCTTCTGAGTGGCTGAGAAATTTCAAAATCATGAAGTTCCCACTTCTTATTGTGTAACAGTTTTCCCTTTGTAATTTCTAAACAGTTTTTCTCTATACTTTTACATTTTACTCTTAGTAGTCAAAAAAAGAAAAAGTGATACTTCTCTGGATGGATACCTTATCTAGATCACCTAGTTCACTTGCTACATATTCTACTTCTCATATAATTTCAGGCAACACTGTACATAAATTTATTGCTCCTACATAACAAAGATCTCCTTTTCTCCAGTTTCCAATATTATCTTCACTTTCTGGAGAGTTCTCACTCACAGAATCTTCAAAGTCCAAACTTCTACAAACGGGGTATTTAAGGTACTCTCAGCCAGTGGTCTCCAACCATTTTGGGGCCACAGATCGGTTTAATGTCAGAAAATATTTTCACGGACTGGGCTTTAGGGTGGGACGAATAAATGTATCACGTGACCGAGACAAGCCTCGAGAGTGAGTCTTAGATGGATGTAACAGAAGGAATCTGGTAATTTTTTTAAAAATAAAACATCGTTCAGACTTAAATATAAATAAAACAGAAATTATGTAAGTTATTTACTCTTTCTCTGCGGACCGGTACGAAATGGCCCACAGACCAGTACTGGTCCGCGGCCCAGAGGTTAGGGACCACTGCTCTAAGCTTTTACTAAACTCTTCTCAAAGCCCACCCTTCAGTTCCAAGGCCAATCTCACTTTTTAGATTATAGTTAATGCAATACACACTTCCAGATGCTAAAATTTTTTTTAAATCAATTCCAAAGTTTTTCAGATTAAAACAACAAACATTTATTAACTCATTTTCTGAGGGTCAAGATTCTTGCTGTAGCTTAGTCGGGTGGTTCTGGTTCATTGTGTTTTATGAGGTTAGAGTCAAATCGGCAGTCCAGACAGCAGAACTTTTACATGAAGCATGGTGGAACTGCCTCCAGGTTTATTTATGTGGTCAGAGATTTCATTCTCTCAGTACATACCAAGTAAGGATTCTCAACAGTACTAAAGATACGGATGTTTCATACTGCGAGACGATGTTAGAAAAAGAGATGTGAAGCCAGAGTGTTTTACAACTTAATTTCAAGTGCCATATCTTCACTTCTACTATGTTTTATTCACTACAAGTGAGTCATTTAAATGGTATACATGCTCAAGGAAAGGGAAATTAAGCTCCAACTCTTTAAATGAGGAAGGGGAGGGATGGAGAAGCAGATGGTTGCTTCTCCTCTATGCCCTGACCAGAAATTGAACCCAGGTCATCCACACGCTGGCTGACACTCTACCACTGAGCCAACTGGCCACAGTTGTAAGGTCTAATTATTACAAAAGTTTCTTTTATAGTAAAATATCATATTAGAAATTCTACTTTCCAGATAAAGTCCAACATGATAGAGAAAGTCAGGACTTCAATCTAATTACTGAAAAATACATCAAGATAGTTTCTGGACATATAAATGCTGTGCAGTTGTTATAAATAAAAAATGCTATTAATCTTCCAGACATAGAGGTGCAAATGTGGGCCCTTTTTCCTACGGTGTTACAAGATGGTTGTGAGTCATTTGCATTCCCTTGTCCTTTCTGTTTCAAGAGCAACAATTTGAAAAAAAAAATGACTTGGAGTAAATAATTTAGTCACCTACCATTTAAAAGAAAATTTCATGTCTTTTCAATTGCCTTCCTAATGGAATCTGAGGATACACCTGAAAGCCTCATCAATAACTTCCACATGTGTATATTTATCCTCACCCAAACTGACCACTTTCATTTTTTCAGAAATGAAAAATGTTTAGTAAACCACATTGGCCTTATACATGTTTTTCTCTCTGTCTAAAATTACTCTGAGTGGACTTTTCATGGTTGATATTCTCTAATAATCAAGAATAATATTGACCTGGCTGGTAGCTCCATTGGTTAGAGTTATGATTTCAATCCCCAGTCAGGGCACAGACAGGAATCAACAAATGAATGCAGAAATAAGTGGGGCATCAAAATTGATGTTTCTCTCCTTGTCTTCCTCTCTTTGTAAAATCAATCAATGTAAAATTTAAAAAGAATAAAATAATGAAGCCTTATTATCTGTTATTTTTCTCTTCCTTCTTTCCTCATATATGTATCACATAGTATTTATTGCTTGTATTTTACTTCTCTTTCTTCCTTATTATATTGATTAATAAATGAATGAATAAATGGAATAATTTATGTGGTATCAACTATAAAGCTGAAATATTAGTTAAGCATAAGAACTTGGCTACTTAGACATTGTAACTTGTATAGTCAGAGACCATGGTCTCCATTCACTGCCTTCCTAAAAGGAAGTGAAATTATAAGCAGCACTCTACCTTTTAGCAACTGAACCTTGTATGGATTCTCCATAATGTTTAGAATGTTGCAGGCATTCAGTCACTCAGTAAATATAAAAAACAAAAATTGTTTGGCATCCACAACAATGAGAAGGAACATATCTAGACAATAAACTTATCCTATAGAACTGAAAATGAAACTAAGAAAAGTAAAATGTTTAGTACATGAAATGTAACAATTTTCTTTATTATCTGAAATGTGTTGAGAAGGCTATTGATGTTTTGGTTTTGATAAAATAGAAAGGCAGAGAAACACATTAAAGCAAAGGAGAAATGAAGAAATGTGTTTGCTGCAAATACTTAATAATGATTATGTGCAATTCTCTTCGTAATGCCAGACATTTTGTGATTTACAGTGTGCTGCTGAGAACAGTCTGTGAGTAAACACATAATATGGATTCTTCCCTCACAGAGCCACACAATTGAGAAGTCAGAGCCATAACTCAATGTGCACTTTTGGTGCATTAAATGGTTTTATTTTCCCAGACCTATACCATCACCAACACAATCACAAATAGAAACAGATGCAGGCTAATGAAGCAGTTGTAATGGAGGATTCAGAGAAACTTGAGCCCAATTTTCCATACCCATTTATTTGCTACAGAAGTTACGAGTATAACAACTAAGAAAGTAATGACATTTAGTATAAAGGATAGTATAAATAAGAGTTTTTCTTATTTTACTTAACTCTATGTTTATACTGGCAATTTTATAATGATGCTAAAATGGCATTTACAAATATATAGAAATGATAATATTTTGAGGATACTAGAAAGTTCCCAAGTATTTTATCCTATGCTCACTGATTGACAAATTGACTGCATAGATGACCATTCTTGGCCTCTGTTTCCTATTAAAAAATAAACATATATATAATGTTATTATTTACCTCATGAAGTTATTATGAGGACTAAAAACATAAAATAGGCCATGGCCAGTTGGCTCAGTAGTAGAGTGTCAGCCCTTCATGTGGAAGTCCCAGGTTCGATTCCCAGCCAGGACACACAGGAGAAGCGCCTATCTGCTTTTCCGCCCCTTCCCCTCTTTTTTCTCTCTCTTCCTCTCCTGTAGCCAAGGCTTCATTGGAGCAAAGTTGTCCTGGGCACTGAGGATGGCACCATGGGCTCTGCCTCAGGTGCTAGAATGGCACTGGTTGCAAATGAGTGGTGCTCCAAATGGGCACAGCATCGCCCCCTACTGGGCATACTGGGTGGATCTCAGTCAGGCGCATGCGAGAGTCTGTCTCTCTGCCTCCCTGCTTCTCACTTCAGAAAAATAAATAAATAAACAAATAAAACCTAAAGTATACGAAGTGCCAGGCAACTCCAGATAATAATACACTTTAGAAACTATGTCCTTTATTGCATTAGATTATGCCAAAAATTTTTAATAAGTTTGGAGTCAAAGGGTGTGAAAATTGAGGAACTTTCAAAGTTTGGAAAAGGGGTTGGGTACATGCATAAAGAGTCACATTAAAACTTGAATAGAAGAAGCCTAGCACCAGAGACAAAGTTTGAAAACATCAAGATTGTCTTGGAACTGCTGGGACCACAGATGATTTTAGTTCATACATATTGTTCTATTCGAGTTTATTAAGCCTTTAGAAATCTCAATTTTACAATCTATACAATGGGATAATAATATACATTTCATTGAACTGATATGGCCAATCCCAAAGCCCCCGTCATAAACCACATCTCAATGACTTTCTTTCATATTGAAGGTACAATTTTTATTAAAGAATCAGGGTCACCACTCCAAGTCAAGTCATTTTCCATCACTGTTTTTCCTCATATAGCCCCTTTTACTTTCCTACCTCCTTTCCCTCTGATATCAGCATACTGTTGCCTTTGTCAAGTATTTTTCCCCACAACTCCTTTCCTCTCTCACAACTGTCTGTTCTCCATTAGTGCAGTTTCTTGTTTTTTTTTTTGTTAGTTGATTTTTTGCATTAGATTCCACATCTGAATGAAATCATATGGTACTTGCCTTTCTCTGACTGGATTATTTCACTTAGCATAATGCTCTCCAGGTCCATCTATGTTGTAGCAAAGGGTAAGACATCCTTCTTTTTCACAGCCAAATAGTAAGTATTCCATTGTGTAAATGTACCACAGCCTTTTTTTATCCACACAGATGATGTATTATAAAATTTTATACCTGAAAGCAATATAATTTTATTAATCAATGCCACCACAATAAATTCCATTAAAAAAGAATCATCATCATAACTATAGAAAAAAATGAACAGATAAACTGCAATTCAATTAGGTTTTAGCATCATGCTTTCAAGATGAAGAAACTTGTTCAGAAAGTTGATATGCTGTCAGCATATTTTAAGGCAGAAAGAATGCTTGCAAAATTCTTTATATCCCTATTTTCTTTCTTTCTTTCTTTCTTTCTTTCTTTCTTTCTTTCTTTCTTTCTTTCTTTTTTTTTTTTTTTTTTTTTTTGTATTTTTCTTAAGTTAGAAACTGGGAGGCAGTCAGACAGACTCCCGCATGCGCCCGACCGGGATCCACCCGGCATGCCCACCAGGGGGCGATGCTCTGCCCATCTGGGGCGTTGCTCTATTGCAACCAGAGCCATTTCAGCGCCTGAGGCAGAGGCCACAGAGCCACTCCCAGCGCCCGGGCCGGCCAACTTTGCTCCAATGGAGCCCTGGCTGCGGGAGGGGAAGAGAGAGATAGAGAAGAAGGATAGGGGGAGGGGTGGAGAAGCAGATGGGTGCCTCTCCTGTGTGCCCTGACCGGGAATTGAACCTGGAACTCCTGCATGCCAGGCCGACACTCTACCACTGAGCCAAACGGCCAGGGCTATCTCCCTATTTTCTAGCACAATGAGTGGTATATGGATGGGAGCCTGTAAGTGCTGAATGATTTTATAATAAATAAATGCTTTACACATAGACAAATGAAAATTGAGCTGCTAGGCAAGTACTCATATTCATGACTCTGTGGCATCAGTCTACCCTTCCTGGGTTTTTAATTCTTCCTACCCTGCCAACTCCCCTGTACCTTTTTCCTTTTCCTTCCACTGCCTCAACTTCTCTCATACTCCAACTCCCTGTCTCTCTCTTATGATGACATAAGAGTGGAAAACAAAGCCAGAAATTTAAGAAGAAAAAATATCATTAGCTGAAAAGTCCCAACAAAGCAGAGTGAGTGGAGGACTGTTGACATCCTGGGGGTGGTGCAGAATATGGGTCCCAGGGAAAAGGCAAGGAGGCAGCCAGTTAGCCAATATTTATCTAACTAACTTTAAGTCTGGTCTTGAACAAAAAGTGGAATTATAACAGAAAATAATGTTTAAATATAAGACCAGTAACTTTAAAGTAGAAAAAAAAGCTAAGCTACATGTTTTCAGTAAAGATTTAATATAATAGAATAACAACAAATTCAGAAATTCTATTTATCAAAAATATCATGTTTTAGTGATATTCCATATTCATTTGTGACCCAGATCCCCTTTATTCAACTAAGAAGTAGTTTCAACAAACTTCTATATTGCTTCCTAGACTTTCAAAAACCAATTTTTAAAAATTTAACATTTTCCAGGAAATACCCATGTTGTTTTTAGGAGTTGGAACATTTGTCTTTAGAGACTGGGGAAACTAACTGTGAATCACCCACAACTTTTATGGATCTATGCCTGTATTCTGAACAGAATCTCAAGAATTCCTACCTAGAAAGTGAAAATCTGAAAAGCTGACACAGTTCTTTTTTTTTTTTTTTTTATTATAATTTTATTTTTTTAATGGGGTGACATCAATAAATCAGGATACATATATTCAAAGATAACAAGTCCAGGTTATCTTGTCGTTCAATTATGTTGCATACCCACCACCCAAAGTCAGATTGTCCTCTGTCACCTTCTATCTTGTTTTCTTTGTGCCCCTCCCACCCCCTATCCCTCTCCCATTCCCCCCTCCCCCCCGTAACCACCACACTCTTATCAATGTCTCTTAGTTTCATTATTATGTCCCACCTACGTATGGAATAATACAGTTCCTGTTTTTTTCTGATTTACTTATTTCGCTTCGTATCATGTTATCAAGATCCCACCATTTTGCTGTAAATGTTCCGATGTCATCATTTCTTATGGCTGAGTAGTATTCCATAGTGTATATGTGCCACATCTTCTTTATCCAGTCATCTATTGATGGGCTTTTTGGTTGTTTCCATGTCCTGGCCACTGTGAACAATGCTGCAATAAACATGGGGCTGCATGTGTCTTTACGTATCAATGTTTCTGAGTTTTGGGGATATATACCCAGTAGAGGGATTGCTGGGTCATAAGGTAGTTCTATTTTCAGTTTTTTGAGGAACCACCATACTTTCTTCCATAATGGTTGTACTACTTTACATTCCCACCAACAGTGTATGAGGGTTCCTTTTTCTCCACAGCCTCTCCAACATTTGCTATTACCTGACTTGCTAATAACAGCTAATCGAACAGGTGTGAGGTGGTATCTCATTGCCGTTTTGATTTGCATTTCTCTAATAGCTAAAGAAGATGAGCATCTTTTCATATATCTGTTGGCCATTTGTATTTCTTCCTGTGAGAAGTGTCTATTCATATCCTCTTCCCATTTTTTTATTGGATTGTTTGTTTGTTTGTTGTTGAGTTTTATGAGTTCTTTGTATATTTTGGATATTAGGCCCTTATCTGAGCTGTTGTTTGAAAATATCATTTCCCATTTAGTTGGCTTTCTGTTTATTTTGTTATCAGTTTCCCTTGCTGAGCAAAAACTTCTTAGTCTGATGTAGTCCCATTCATTAATTTTTGCCTTCACTTCTCTTGCCATTGGAGTCAAATTCATAAAATGCTCTTTAAAACCCAGGTCCATGAGTTGAGTACCTATGTCTTCTTCTATGTACTTAATTGTTTCAGGTCTTATGTTTAGATCTTTGATCCATTTTGAGTTAATTTTTGTACAGGGGGAGAGACTGTAGTCCAGTTTCATTCTTTTGCATGTGGCTTTCCAGTTTTCCCAGCACCATTTATTGAAGAGGCTTTCTTTTCTCCATTGTGTGTTGTTGGCCCCTTTATCAAAAATTATTTGACTATATATATGTGGTTTTATTTCTGGACTTTCTATTCTGTTCCATTGGTCTGAGTGTCTATTTTTCTGCCAATACCATGCTGTTTTGATTGTCGTGGCCCTATAATAGAGTTTGAAGTCAGGTATTGTTATGCCCCCAGCTTCATTCTTTTTCTTTAGGATTGCTTTGGCTATTCGGGGTTTTTTATAGTTCCATATAAATCTGATGATTTTTTGCTCTATTTCGTTAAAAAATGTCATTGGAATTTTGATGGGAATTGCATTAAATTTGTATATTGCTTTGGGTAATATAGCCATCTTGATTATATTTATTCTTCCTAGCCAAGAACAAGGTATATTCTTCCATCTCATTATATCTTTTTCGATTTCCCTTAACAATGGTTTATAGTTTTCATTATATAAGTCCTTTACATTCTTTGTTATGTTTATTCCTAAGTATTTTATTTTTTTTGTTGCAATCGTGAAGGGGATTATTCTTTTGAGTTCCTTCTCAGTTGTTTCATTGTTGGCATATAGAAAGGCTATTGACTTCTGTATGTTAATTTTGTATCCTGCGACCTTACTGTATTGGCTTATTGTTTCTAGTAGTCTTTTTGTGGATTCTTTGGGGTTTTCGATGTATAGGATCATATCATCTGCAAAAAGTGATACCTTTACTTCTTCTTTTCCGATATGGATGCCTTTTATTTCTTTGTCTTGTCTGATTGCTCTGGCTAGAACCTCTAGTACCACATTAAATAAGAGTGGAGAGAGTGGACATCCCTGTCTTGTTCCTGATTTAAGGGGGAAAGCCTTCAGTTTAGTGCCATTTAATATGATGTTAGCTGATGGTTTATCATATATGGCCTTTATCATGTTGAGATATTTTCCTTCTATACCCATTTTGTTGAGAGTCTTAAACATAAAATTGTGTTGTATTTTATCGAAAGCCTTTTCTGCGTCTATTGATAAGATCATGTGGTTTTTGTTCTTTGTTTTGTTGATATGGTGTATTACATTAACCGTTTTACGTATGTTGAACCATCCTTGAGATTCTGGGATGAATCCCACTTGATCATGATGTATTATTTTCTTAATATGTTGTTGTATTCGATTTGCTAGTATTTTGTTTAGTATTTTAGCATCTGTATTCATTAGAGATATTGGTCTGTAGTTTTCTTTTTTTGTGCCATCCTTGCCTGGTTTTGGTATGAGGGTTATGTTGGCCTCATAAAATGTGTTTGGAAGTATTGCTTCTTCTTTAATTTTTTGGAAGACTTTGAGTAGAATAGGAACCAAGTCTTCTTTGAATGTTTGATAAAATTCGCTGGTATAGCCGTCAGGGCCTGGACTTTTATTTTTGGGGAGGTTTTTAATGGTTTTTTCTATTTCTTCTCTACTGATAGGTCTGTTTAGGCTTTCTGTTTCTTCTTGACTCAGTCTAGGAAGGTTGTATTGTTCTAGGAATTTATCCATTTCTTCTAGGTTGTTGAATTTAGTGGCATAAAGTTTTTCATAGTATTCTACAATAATTCTTTGTATCTCTACGGTGTCCGTGGTGATTTCTCCTCTTTCATTTTGTATTTTGTTTATATGAGTTCTTTCTCTTTTTTCCTTGGTAAGTCTTGCCAAGGGTTTGTCAATTTTGTTGATCTTTTCAAAGAACCAGCTCCTTGTTCTATTAATTTTTTCTATAGTTTTTCTGTTCTCTAATTCATTTATTTCTGCTCTGATTTTTATTATCTCCTTTCTTCGGCTGGTTTTGGGTTGTCTTTGTTCTTCTTTTTCTAGTTCCTTAAGGTGTGAAGTTAAGTGGTTCACTTGGGCTCTCTCTTGTTTGTTCATATATGCCTGAAGCGATATGAACTTCCCTCTTATCACTGCTTTTGCTGCATCCCATAGATTCTGATATGTCGTATTGTCATTTTCATTAGTCTGTATATATCTTTTGATCTCTGCACTTATTTCTTCTTTGACCCATTCATTTTTTAAAAGTATGTTGTTTAGTTTCCACATTTTTGTGGGATTTTTTTCCTCTTTTTTGCAGTTGAATTCTAGTTTCAAGGCTTTATGATCAGAAAATATGCTTGGTACAACTTCAATTTTTCTGAATTTGCTGATATTGTTTTTGTGGCCCAACATATGGTCAATTCTTGAGAATGATCCATGTACACTGGAGAAAAATGTATACTCAGTCACTTTGGGATGAAATGTCCTGTAGATGTCTATCATATCCAGGTGCTCTAGTGTTTTGTTTAAGGCCATTATGTCTTTGTTGATTCTCTGTTTGGATGACCGATCTAGAGCCGTCAGTGGTGTATTGAGGTCTCCAAGTATGATTGTATTTTTGTCAGTTTTTGTTTTAAGATCAATAAGTAGCTGTCTTATATATTTTGGTGCTCCTTGGTTTGGTGCATATATATTAAGAATTGTTATGTCTTCTTGATTCAGTGTCCCCTTAGCCATTATGAAATGGCCATTTTTGTCTCTAAGTACTTTTCCTGTCTTGTAGTCAGCATTATCCGATATGAGTATTGCTACACCTGCTTTTTTTTGGATGTTATTTGCTTGGAGTATTGTTTTCCAGCCTTTCACTTTGAATTTGTTTTTATCCTTGTTACTTAGATGAGTTTCCTGTAGGCAGCATACAGTTGGATTTTCTTTTTTAATCCATTCTGCTACTCTGTGCCTTTTTATTGGTGAGTTTAATCCATTTACATTTAGTGTAATTATTGATACTTGTGAGTTCCCTATTGCCATTTTATATCTTGCTTTCTGTTAGTTTTGTGTCTTGTTTGATCCTTCTCTTTCGTTTTTCTATCTTTTGTTTTTATTTGGTTGTATTCCATACATCTTTCCTCTGTTGCTATCTTTTTTATCTCATGTGCTTCTGTGGTGGTTTTTTCAATGGTGGTTACCTTTGAGTAATGAAAAGGGTCCCTACCCTGTTCATTGTAGCGAACTATTTTGTGAGTACTTTTGCACTCCATCGTCCTTTGCTACTGTTAATCTCCGTCTTCTCCCCCTCTTTCTTTTTGTTGTTGTCACAGTTTAAATTTGGTTTTATTGTGTTCTTCTTGGAGCTTTTACTTGTGGCTCTGTTTTTTTTTGTTCTTTGTATCTGATTGGAGAACCACCTTTAGTAATTCCTGGAGTGGGGGTTTTCTGATGATAAATTCCCTCATCTTTTCTGTATCTGTGAATGTTTTTATTTCTCCTTCGTATTTGAAGGATAGCTTTGATGGGTATAGTATTCGTGGCTGAAAGTTCCTCTCTTTCAGGACTTTAAATATTGGGGTCCACTCTCTTCTAGCTTGTAGAGTTTCTGCTGAGAAATCTGATGATAATCTAATGGGCCTTCCTTTATATGTTGTATTCTTCTTTTCCCTGGCTGCCTTGAGAATTTTTTCTTTGCTGTTGGTTGTGCCAATTTCATTATGATATGCCTTGGAGGAGGTTTGTTGGGGTTAAGAAAACTTGGAGTTCTGTTTGCTTCTTGAACTTGAGGCTTTAGTTCTTTCCACAGGCTTGGGAAGTTCTCATCAATTATTTGTTTAAGTATGTTCTCCATTCCATTTTCTCTCTCTTCTCCCTCTGATATACCTATTATTCTTATGTTATTCTTTTTGATGGAGTCAGATAATTCCCTTAGGGCTATCTCATTTTTTTTAATTTTTGAGTCTCTTTCTTCTTCTCTCTGTTGTGCTTCAAGTTGCTTGTCTTCTATTTCACTAATCCTCTCTTCTATCTGACCTGTTCTATTAGCTAAGCTTGTTACTTCGTTTTTCAGCTCGTGAATTGAGTTTTTCATCTCTGTTTGATTTGTTTTTATAGTTTCAATTTCCTTGGACATATATTCTTTGTGTTCATGGAGTTGTTTTCTGATTTCCCTATATTGCCTTTCTGTGTTTTCTTGTATATCTCGGAGGATTTTTAGGATTTCTATCTTGAATTCTCTGTCATTTAGCTCCAAGGTTTCCAATATATTAAATTTTTTCTCCATAGATTTTTCCTCATCTAGCTGTGTTACCTCTCTTTCTTTTGTATCCATGATATTCGATTTTCTCTTCCTTAATGGCATCTGAGGGTGGTTTTGTTGATAGTATTAATGAGATTTAATAAAGAATAAAAAGTTAAAAAAAATAAAAAAATAACAAATCGAAAAGAGTTGTTTTTTTTTTAAAAAAAAATTAATAATGAAATAGAGAAAAATAAAATGAAATAAAAATTTTTTAAAAAAGGAAATTATTCCCCCTCTCTTTTTTTCCTCTCCTCTCCTCTCCCCTCTTTCTTGGAAAATCTTGTGGTGGACTGTGAGTTATAACAAACAATGCCTGTGATGGAGGGCCTGAATTGGGGAAAAGTAATAAAGGGGCAAAAAAGAGAGAAAGAAAAAAAAAAGGAAAAAAAATAAAAGAAAAAAGAAAAAAAAAAGAGCGTATGGACTCACAAAAAGCAAATAAGGAAAAAATTTGGGTCAAGAATAAAATGATTTGCTTTTAGGTGTTGGTTTTCTAAGAGTTATGATGAGAGGAATAAGAGGAAAATGGAAAAATGGGGGGACAAATTAAAAACTTACTATTGTATTTAGTGGAACAAGAACTAGATAATATGGAGAGCCAGGGATGGGAGCACTGCTAGTGAGTTAAAAAGGTGAAGTAAAAACCCCCCAAAATGCCACAAACATAGGTTTGAGTCCCAGATACGATAATTTGTTTGTTATTGAGGTTTGAATGAGAGGAGATGTAAAGGAGAAAGGAAGAAACTAATATAGAGGGAGAAAAGAAAGAGAGAGAGAGAAAAAAAAGAGGGAACCACTAAAAGAAGAAAAAAGAAAGGAGAGAGAGAGAGAGAGTTAAGGGTTTTGGAGTGCAACCCTCATAGAGAGAAAGGAAGAGAAGAGAAATGATAATGGGAGATGTAACACTTATGGGTAGTGTAGTTCAAGGAGAGGAGAGAGTAAGACCGGTAGAGAGTTAATCGGCCAAATTGGAGGAGGAAAAAAAAGTCTCAAGAATGAAGATAAGAGAAACAAACGAACAAATATAATAAAATGGGATAGGTTATAAGGTCTGCAGATTATTCTTGATTTTGAGAGGTTATCTTCTTGCTTTTTCTTTTCTCTCCCTCTTCCTGGTCGGTGACTCTGTACCCCGGGTTCTGCCCCTTTGGCACGCTCAGGTAGAGGTTTGCAGTTGATAAGTCTCTATGGCAATGTCATGTATTGTGCTTTATTCTCGTTGGGAGTCGAGGCTCATTAGCATTTATAGGCTCTGACAGTGAGAGAGTCCGTGTTCCTGGAGCCTTTCTCCTAGTCTTTCCTTCCTCAATTAGTAGCCTGATAGTCCAGGTATGGGGTTGCTGCTGCCTCTGCCTGGATAGTAAGAGGCTCAAATTGCTGGCAACTCCCCACTCTATTTCCACTCAGCACAGGGCTCTGGGTAAGGCTCAGTCAGTCAGAGCTGCTAGCATAATCAGGCGGGCTTTCCGCCCACTCGAAGACCTCTGGCTCTGCCACTCTATCCGGTAACACAAGCGGGCGCCCACTTCCGGGGCGCTTGGAGGAAACTCTCACTCACTGTCTGCAACCAGGATATCCGGCCAGCAGTCTCACGCTCTGAGTGAAACCCCCAACCGCAGGGAAAAGTTGCAGCGTTGGAATTGAGTCTCGCTCCGTCCCCGTGTGCGGCTTTTGCAAGGCGCTGGGGCGGCCCGAGATTCCGCTTTGGCCCACACAAAGGCCCCTGACTCTGCCCCTCTCTGCGATAACACGGGCACGCACTGCCGAGGCACTCGGAGGAATCGCTCACTCCTTATCTGCGCGCGCAAACCAGGATATGAGGCCGGCCGTGGTTCCCTCTGAGTGAAACAGCCTCCAGCACGGAAAATCTCCACCGTTGGGATTAGTTCTCACTCCCTCCCGTGCGTGGCTTTCCCAGGGCGCTGGGGCTGCCCAGAGACTCTGCCCTCAGCCCACAGAAAGGCCTCTGACCCTGCCTCTCCGTGGGGCAACACGGGCACCCACTTCCGCGGCTTAGGAAGAAATCTCTCTTCCACTAACTGCGCACCGACCAGGAGACCGGGTAAAATGGCCGCTCCGCTTGTCTTTCTTTGTTTGGGTTTGGCGCGAGTGTTAGCTTGTATTGCCCGGGTTGCCACAGGATCAGATTTTCCTCGGCTTGGATCTCTGAGCCACAGCCTGGTTCGGCCGTTTTTGCTGCGGGGGCCTGGATCTATTCACCCCCTTTGCCCGCCTCAGTTTCTATATTCACAGTTACCAGAGAAAGCCGCCCTGTTTAGGTTAGTGAGGAAGGCGGAGCATTTCTTACTCCCTATTTCCTTCGGGGTTTGGTTATATATTTAGCCAATTTTTCACTCAATCATACCTTTGGGTGTATTGCGAAGAATCTGGAAGCTCCAAGTATAGGTTTTTCTGTTTCTGGTTGAAGATCTTGTTGAGTTTTGGGGGAGATTTATCGGTATCGCTTCCTACTCCGCCATTACTCTGATCGTCGTATTCGCTGACACAGTTCTAAAGTAAACCTGGAAATAAATGTATACATGTTTTACTATGCTTTGGTTTTTTGTGTGTTTGTGTGGCAGAGACCAAGAGAGACAGAGAGAGGGACAGATAGGGACAGACAATCAGGAAGGGAGAGAGATGAGAAACATCAATTTTTCATTGCGGTTTCTTAGTTGTTCATTGATTGCTTTCTCATATGTGCCTTGAGGGGGGGTGGCTACAGCAGACCGAGTGACCCCTTGCTCATGCCAGCGACCTTGGGCTCAAGCTGATGAGCCTTGCTCAAACCAGATGAGCCCACGCTCAAGTTGATGACCTTAGGGTTTCAAACCTGGGTCCTCTGCATCCCAATCCAACACCCTATCCACTGCGCAACCGCCTGGTCAGGCTTACTATGCTTTCTTTATGAGGAAACAGTAATTCTGCTTTGCCTCTAAGTTTGAGATGTCTTTTATAGCACAGACTTTTGGACAGATGACTTTTAGGTGCCCAGAATATAATCAGTCCATCAACAGACCAATGCATGATTTTAATGGTGCTATCCATTTTACTTCACATTTCTAGACTTTGTATTATCGTTACAGGAAAATATAAACAACATAGTTTTTTCTAGGTCTTCCCTTAATTTCCTGAATTCATTATCTTTCCCTTCTTGAGTTTAGTACTTGTTTTGCTAGAATACATGGTCAAAGAAAATCCTAAAAATATTTTGTCAGCAATAATCCCTGAATCCTTAAGAATGTGAAAATCGTTTTATGTTGCCCTCATAGTTTTGACAATTAAACTGAATATAAATTATAAATAGGAAAGTTTGTTTCCCCAGAATTTGAAGACCTTGCTCTGTTGTATTATTAGGTATGTCTTAGTTTTTCTGTTAATTATTAAAATCTCTTTAGCATTTGTATGTTTATTTGAAAATTTTGACTTTATCTTCAAACCCTACTGGTGTACTTTCTTGCTCACTGTTTGAGCCCCACCATGTAAAACAGTCTCTGGTGTAAGTAGCCACTCAATTAATATTGATCCCTTACTAACTGGAATTTATGCTTTTTAAATATATCCTCATTATTATAATATTCTATTCAGAAAACAAGATTTATTTCAATTAGAGAAAGGCAGTCTCCTGATATAATTACTGACTTACATATACTTTCTTCCATTTTTCTTATTTTCTTAATCAATTATGACATTTATTTGGAAGCTATTCTCCTTAGAACAATATCCTGTTTGACCACACCACTCTGAGAAGATTCTCTTAAGAGTTTTAGATAATTTAATTCCTCATTTTTAGAAATTATTGTGATTACTCAGATCAATACCTAACAACACAGGAGTGCAGTCAAAGGCTATATTGCACAGAACGTAGAAGTCAGTATAATAAAGTGGTTCTTCTTAAATTTTCTTTATTATATCATTAGGTGAAATACGTGTTTTAAAATAAAGTTGAAAAGTCTAAATTCTACATGTTTAATCTCAACAAATAGATATAAGTAATATATTTATTCATTCACTCAAGAAATAGGAGTGCACAATCAAAATAAGATATAGGCTCTGGGAGGTACAAAGGTGACTATGAAAGAACTATTAGTTATATTGTATTATTACATGTAGTCATACTACATTACATATGGAATATAACATAAGTTTATATAAACTACATTGATAAACATGTTATTACCTATAAATTTAAGTATCATGAAAGTATTTCATTTCAACATGGCCACTGGAATTTTCCTAAAGGAGGAAACTTCATTGAACTCTAGAGCCTATACCAAAACTAAAAGTTTGGTGGTTTAGAATGGCAGAAGCATAAAAGTTAAAATAGTGTATCATATTATTTCTATAGCCAATTTAAAATATTATACCCATTATAATCCATCATCCAAGGTGGTGAAAGTGTTCAGAGAGCCAGCCATTTAAATTTCATTACTGCACATAAGACTTGGAATTGCAGATTCAGCCTTATGTCTTTTATGGTTATAATTTATAATCAAATAAAATTTGAACAAAAGAACAATCCTCTTGTATATAACTATATTGTCATTTAAATAGATGTTACATACAAAGTGGTTCTCCATAAATAGCCAAGTAATTATTAAACTGAAAAGTTAGATACAAAAAAAAATTGAGTTCCACAGAAATAAATGCCTGGGGAATTAAAAGTAATCAATATACATAAAAATACACATTAAGTATTTGTAATTCAAATTCATATTTTCAGCAGCAAATAAAATCTCTTATCACTGACAAGAAATGCCTTACTCTCTGTGTGGTTATGCATAATACTGAAATAGTTTTTTTTAGATAATTGCCTATGATTAAAAATAATGTTTATTTGTAATTAGGGCATTTCCTAGAACAGTAAATTTTTTAGTGGGAATAATAAAAATCTACTCACATCCAATAATCAGGTGAATGAGAGTTTAAGGAAGAAAACATCTCAGCTTAAGAACTTATTTTCTAGTGTGTCATTTATTGTACAGCTCTCACAATATATTGAATTATTAAATATTAATTTTATTTTCAGTCAATGTATAAGAAAATATTATTTTATAATCGTAATAATGACTACTTTTTTAGAGTATTTTCTTCCTTTTTATTGAATTTATTGAATGACACTGGTTAATGAAATTATACAGGTTTCAGGTGCACAATTTGATTACACATCATCTGTACAATATACAGTTTATTCACTACCACAATTCAAGTCTCTGTCCATCACCATTTACATTTCTCTACCTCCATCCACCCATTCCTCTCTCCGGCAATCACTTCACCCTTTGAAATGTATGGATAAAGTTGTATCATCCATTTTTTCCCCTGAAAATCAAGATAAAAAATAAAATAAAATACTTATAATTATGATAGTATGATTACAGTTCTGAATGTAGAATAATAACTCTCCCACCAAAAACAAGTTAAAAGCTAAAAATTTCAGTTAAAAAATCTAGTGGAAGCAGTAGAAAAAGTTGAAGCAACCAAAGCAGAGACAACATCCCAGATAAAGGAGAAACAACTCAAAAAGATGAGGTAAAATTTACAGCCACTTTTTCCTTGAGGGCTTTTGTCAATTCTGGACAAAGGACAAGAAGTCGAGGTTTTGGGAAAGGGCCCAGCCATGAGCCGCTATTAAGAGGCAGATAAATCAACAGAAAGAAGACAGCTAAAGACAAGATATTGCTAGGATTTCAGTGAAAAGTGCAGCTGAGAAATTTTCACTACCCCTTTTGTTTTCATATAAAGACATTCACTTAATTCTGAAGTGCCCCAGTGTTGGAAGCTGAAAAACAATAGAAAGCTTCATTAATAGAATGTATTTGTATTGCAGCTTTAGAGAAATAAGGGTAAAGAGTAATAAAAGATCATAAGTAATGTGAGAAAAATATTAAAAAAGCAAACTAATTTTTTTTAATTTTAATTTATTGTGTTGACATGGTTTCAACTGTCCCGTTCTCAATACAATACCCTCTCTCCACCTCATCCTGCTCCCCATGTCCCATGCAAAGTGTCCTTCTATTCTCATTTCATCCTCTTTGCCCCCTTCCACCTATGTCCATTCCCTCTTTCCCTCTTGGAATTGCTGCCCTGTTGTCTGTATCTATGACACACACACACACACACACACACACACACACACTTTGGGCAAATTCCTTCACTTTCTTTGATCCTGTCCCCTCTTTCCCCTTCCCCTTGACAGTTGTCCATCTGTTCCTTGTGATTCTGCTTCTGTTTCTGTTTTGTTCCTCAGTTTATTGTGTTTATTAGATTTCACACATAAATGAGATTATATGATATTTTTTATTTTCTGACTGGCTTATTTCACTTAGCATAATGATCTCCAACATATTTTTAACTGGAGTCCAGAAGAAGAGAAGAGAATAAGGCAAAAGAAACATTTGAAGAAATATTGTCTGAGAATTTTCTAAAACCAAAAACTAACACCAAGTCACAGGTGCAATAAATTCTGCAGGATGAATGCAAAGAAATCTACATCTTGGCACATCATAGCAAAACAAGTGAAAACCAAAGACAGAGAGAAAATTTCAACAGCAGTTATAAAAGTGACACATCATTGCAGAAGCAGAAATATCACTGATGGTTGAATGTTCATAGAAATACAGAAACCAGAAAACAATAAAAAATATTACCAAATGCAGAGAATACCAATTTCCGACAGTTCTATATTCAGCTAAAGCATCACCATAAATGGAGAAAAAATAAAGAATATTTCATACAAGAAAAACTAAGAACTATATTATTATATCCATAGTTAAACAGTAAAGAGTGTTATTCAGGCATAAAGAAAATCATTCTATATGGAAGTACAGGAGACAGGAAGAAAAGATTGCCTCAAAGAATAAATGTAAGTATAAGTAAATTGGATACCACCTATACAAAATAATAATTAAAATTAAACACATGTAGAATTAAATGCACTAAAAAGTGGGAAGATTTTGTATCATTGAGCACTGCTTAAAGTATTAATTTATGTCAGATAAAATAAGTCATATCCATATTTATTTTTGATTGCAACCACATAATAAAATAATGTACATGTAATGAGGCTATCAAATAATTTTAAAACTAATTCAATGAAAGACAAAAAATAGAGTATATACCAAAAGAAATAGTAAGATGGTAGATAGAAACATTATATATATATAGTGAGAAGTTGACATAAGTGAAGTCATTTTAAAATATAGCCAGTGAAGCCATTTCAGAGGAAATGCCTTGCAAGTTTTATTCCTGAAAACTTTGGAATGTTGAACTGGAAAAACATGACTACTGGACAGGGCCAAACAACAAAAATATTTCAAATAACTCTTTGCAAAGCTAACAGGAAAGCAGACATCCTGACAACTAGACTGAATATTAAAGTCATTTTTTTTAATTAGCACCACCATGTACAGCTAAAGAATAACTATCTTTTGGAATCTATAGAAATTCCTTCCTTGACCTAATAACACAAATAGATGTTACTTCCTTCTATTAATATAAATATAATTTATTCTTTCCTTTGTCATAAAAACCCTTTACCTTTACCCCCTGACTGAAACATTATTTAGGTTTCTGCTTGACTAAGTTATCCCCAAATAGATATTATTTTTATCTCAAATAAATGCTTATTGCCTCTCACTTTCGTATTTTATTTTTAGATTAACAACATACATACAGGGATGGGCAAAAGTAGGTTTACAGTTGTAAGTACACAACATGGAGTTTATTCTTGTATTTTTACTCATTATTGTATTATCTGTATGTATTATAACTGTAAATCTACTTTTGTGTATATGTAAGTATGATATAATATATATATATATATATATATATATACTGGGGTGGTAAACACACAATACATTTATAGAATGTATTTAACACACAAAAATTTATAGATGATGTATTATAGAATTGAACACCTAAAATCTATATAATTTTATTAACCAATATTACCTCAATAAATTTAATAAAATGTTTAATTAATTTGTTTTTTAACTTATTTATGCATTTATTGATTGATTCTTTGGAAATATTTTATTGAATTTATTGAGATGATATTGGTTAACAAAATTACACAGGGTTCAGGTGTACAATCTCTAGTCTCAAACTAAGTCACCAGTGATGTTTTGCAGATCTTTAAGAGAAGAGAACACTGACTTTTTTAAATAAATCTAATATATAAAAAAAATGAAAATATTTCTGAACTAATTTTATGAGGGCAGCATAACTTTATCATCAAACATAACAAAATACAAAAAAGAAAATTTATAGACAAATGTTTCTTTCTTAATAGATCCAAAAATTCTAAGCAAAATATCACTAAGTAGAATACAGTAATAATATATTAAAAGGACAATGCCTCATAATAAGGAGAGTTAACACTGGAATGAAAGTTTGGTATAAAGGTTACAGGTGAGGCAATATAACTGACCAATCAGTAGGGAAAATATTTTTAAAAAAGAGGAGAAAAATCATATGATGATTTCAATACATGTCAGTGTTGACAAAATTCAGCACCCATTTAAGTTAAAACTGCTAAGCAAACTGGTAATGGCCAAAACACACAATGGAGAAAAAGCCTCTTCATAAACGATGCTGGGAAAATTTGAAAGCCTCATGCAAAAGAATCAAACTTGACTATACCTTGTCCCCTGCACAAAAATTAATTCAAAATGGATCAAAGAACCAAATATAAGATCTGAAACAATAAATTACATAGAAGAAAACATAGGTACTAAGTTCATGGACCTTGACCGTAGAGAACAATTTATGAATTTGACCCCAAAGGAAAGGGAAATGAGGCAAAAACAAATCAATATGACTAATTCAAACTATAAAGCTCCTGCACAGCAAAAGAACCTGACAACAAAACAAATAGGCAACCAACTAAATGGGAGATGATAATTTGCAAACAACTACTCAGATAAAGGGTTAATATCCAAAATACATATATGAAGAACTCACAAAGCTCAGTAAAAAACTAGCAAACAATCCAAATAAAAAATGAGGAGAGCTTGACCAGGCAGTGGTACAGTGGAAAGAGTGTCAGACTGGGATGCAGAGGACCAAGGTTCAAACCCCTGAGGTCCCTGGCTTGAGACCAACTGTTGCTGGCTTGAAGGCCAAGATTGCTGGCTTGAGCAAGAGATCACTCTCTCTACTGTAGCCCCCTGGTCAAGGCATATATGAGAAAGCAGTCAATGAATAAATTAAGTGCCACAAGAAAAAATTGATGCTTCTCATCTCTCTCCTTTCTTCTTTGTCCCTATCTGTCCCTCTCTCTGTCTCTGTCTCTCTCTCTCTCTGTCTCTGTCTCTGTCTCTGTCACACACACACACACACACACACAAATGGGGAGACGATCTAAACAGACACTTTTCCCAAGAGGACATACAAATGTCCAACAGATAAATGCAAAGTTGCTCATCTTCACTAGCTATTCAAGAAATGCAAATCAAAACTACAATGAGATATCACTTCACAACTGTTGGATTGGCTATCATCAATAAGATAGGTAATAACAAGTGTTGGGAAGGCTGTGAAGAAAAATGAAATCCTCATTCACTGCTGGTGGAAATGCAAATTAGTATAATCATTATAGAAACAAGTATGGTGGTTCTTCAAAAAATTAAGAAAAGAATTACCATATGACCCAGAAATCTCTCTACTGGGTATCTACTCCAAAAACTTGAAAACATTGGTACGTAAAGTCACATGCACCCCTATGTTCATTAAAGCATTATTCACAGTGGCCAAGACATGGGAACAACCAAAGTGCCCCTCAATAGAGGACTGGATAAAGAAGATGTGGTACATGTATACAATGGAATACTACTCAGCCATAAGAAATGATAATATAGTGACATTTACAACAACATGGCTGGGTCTTGAGAACATTATACTGAGTGAAATAAGTAAATCAGAAAAAGGTAAGAACTGTATGATTTCACACACAGGTGGTACATAAAAATAAGACTCATGGACACAGATAAAAGTGAAGTGGTCACCAGAGGACTGGGGATGTAGTGGAGGGGGAAGGGCACATATGGGATTAGGGAGGGTTGGGTGGGGTGAAGGTTGTAAAGATGGACAAATATAAGGTGACAGAAAATGACTTGACTTTGGGTGATAGGTATACAACATAACCTATAGTTCAAATGCTACAGAAATGTTTACCTGAAACCTAAGTACTCTTATTGATGAATGTCACTGTGTTAAAGTTAATTCTATAAATAAATCTAAAAATTAAAAAAATATACCACCTAGAGTATAAATTAGTGAGAAATCTTTCTGAACCAATGACTAACCCAAATAAAACAAACAAACTGGTAATGGAAATAACTTCTTGATTTGACAAAAAGATTTGTGTTAGTTCGCTTCTAAAATAGCACAATGATCTCTGCATACTGGCATTCATGGCCTCATGTAAACTTTCCCTTTGTGGGAGCCTGAACTAGTAATTTCTAAGAATCAGAATATGGTAAATTCGAGGGAATGTTATTTCCAAGATTAAGTTTCAATGTACTGAGATATCCATGTCTCTCACTCTCAATCTATCTTGCTTTGATGAATCCAGTTAGTTACCACTGTGTGCCTTATAAAGAGCTCCAGGCAGCAAAGCGTGTGAGCCCTCCGTCCAACACCAGTGATGAGCTGAGGTCCCCAGTCCAACAACCCATGAAGATCTAAATTCTGCCAACAAACTGAGTGAGCTTGGAAGTGGGGCCTCTCTAGGCTGACATTTTCATTGCAGACTAGCAAAAGACCTGAGCCAAAGGACACCCAGCTAAAGCACATCCTGACACCAGAATCTGAGAAAAAATAATTTTTAAAAAATCATTAAGTTATGAATATAATTCTTAAAGTGAGAATAGAATACTAATTCAAGTATCTGAAAAATGTCTATAGAAACTTCAGTAACTATTGGCAAAAATTTTATTCTTAAGATATTGAACAAAATAAGAATATTTGTTATGCCTACTTTTTTTAGAGATCACTTTTATTGGAGATTCTAGGTAGATAATAAACTATTTTAAAAAGTAATATTTATACTAGTTTCAAAAACATTGAGATCTTAATAATGAACATATCAATAGGTGTTAAAAACCTCTACTGTGAAAATTACAAAACATTGTTGAAATGAATATGCTAAAGAAGTGATGGGCTAGACTTTATTCATATGTTTTAAAAATCAATCTTTCAAGAAGAACAATTCTCCTTAACCTGATCTATAAATTCATTGAAACACCAATCAAAAGTCCTGGTGGATTATTGAGACACTGACTTGCTGAATGTTCTTGTCCTCTTACAAAAGCCCCTCATCTCACTGCTCGGTTATTATTTTTTTGTCTCTTCTTCAGAAAAGTCTGCTGCAGAGGCCTGTGCTGCTCATACATTTCTTAAGATCACCCACAGTGATTAGTGCTTCATCTGGCACTTGATCATAAGTGCTCTGAAGCTTTCCTACTGTGTGAAAGAAACCATGCTGCTACAAACCAACCAGGCCTGACTCTCCTCTGAGGTATAAGGGTCCAGGGGGTATCCATGCTCCTGTCATTTTAATAGATACCCAGTGCTGAATTCTGCATCAGTATTCAGAAACTTGCTATTTAGATTTATGGGTAATAATTAAAATGTGCATGGAGAGAAGCTTCAATATTTAAAAAACAACAAAAACACAAAACAAATAACAAAAGAACCCTCATTCACTATTGGTGGGAATGTAAATTAGTACAATCATTATGGAAGAAAGTATGGTGGTTCCTCCAAAAATTAATAGAACTACCATATGACCCAGCAATCCCTCTACTGGGTATATACCACCAAAACTCAAAAACATTGGTACATAAAGATACATGCACCCCCATGTTCATCACAGCCTTTTCATGGTGGCTAAGACATGGAAACCATCAAAGTGTTCTTCAATAGAGGATTGGATAAAGAAGATGTGGTACATGTATACAATGGAATACTACTCAGCCATATGAAATGATGACACATGGATGGACCTTGATAACATTATACTGAATAAAATAAGTAAATCAGAAAAAGCTAAGAACTGTATGATTTCATACATAGGTGAGACACAAAATTGAGACTCATGGACATAGATAAGAGTGCAGTGGCTACCAGGGGGAGGGAAAATGAGGGCGGAGGGTTGGGGCATAAAGAGAAACAAATACAAGGTGACGGAGGATGATATGACTTTGAGTGATAGGTATACAACATAATTGTCCAAATGATGTGGAGATGTTTTCTCTAAATCCATGTACTGTAGTTGACCAATGTCACTCTGTTAAATTTAATTGTCTAAAAAAAAATAAATTAAGAAAAAACTCTAGCATAAACAGTTGTCCCTTAGTATTTGTGGGGGATTGGTTCTAAGACCCCAAGGATACAAAAATACAGAAATGTATATATCCTTCCATATACCTTAAATCATCTCTAGATTACTTATAATAACTAATATAATATAAATGCTATGTAAAGAGTTGCTGTACTATATGCTTTACAGAATAAGACAAGAAAAGAAAGTCTGTACATACTTAGTATAGATGCTGCTATGGTAGGCCTAACAACATTGTACATATCAGCCACAACGTAAGTTTAAGAAATATTTTGATTATTGGAATCCCACATCCTCGTATCGGAACCCAAGGATATGAAGGGCTGATGTATAATCAACTCAGTGGGTGCATGTAACGTATTTTACCCATAATATGAATTGAAATAAAATGATATTTTCAAGTGTTTCAGTACAGTGCTCTGAAATAGGGCCACAACTGAAAATCCGTACATGTGAATTCTATATGCAAACATTTATAAAAAACTTTTCAATGCTCATTTGCTCTAGTGTTTCCTTATTTTTTCATTACTACTCTATTTCATATTATACTACCCTCAAAAGTTGAAACTAAAAAGAAAGAATAATAACGTAGCAAAAACAATGAGATAAACTCTAACATTTGAGATAAAAATATAAAATCAGTGAATATTTAAAAATTTTCCTTCTGATACAACTGAAATAGAGTCAATTCTGAAAAATGCTATGTATGTAAAGGAAACTCCTTATTATTTTAATTATCATATTTAATAATTTTTAAATTAAAAGATTAAAATAATTATAATATAAAATTTAAAGAGTAAAAGTAAATCATAATAATAATGTTAGTTTAATGATGAGTGAACTAATTTTTGTTAGACATGCTTTATTAAAAATAAAACTGAGTATATGAAAATATGTCTGACCAGAGACAGTTAACCTAGGGTAGTTATGGCAAAGAAGAATTTCACAAAACTGGCTATCCCAAGAAACTATTCCAGAATATCTCACTTGTGAAATTTTCTGAAAATATTGACTGACTGATAAAACTCTTTCAGACAAAAAGGTACAAATTTACAAGTTATCATGTTTTTCTAAAAGGCTGAATAATTCAAAGGTCAGTATAATTGTATCTTTTTAAAATAAATAGCCAAAGAGTGCTAGGGTTGGAACAAGATAAAGCTATCAAGAAAGCGTAGCTTGTACCATGCTACAAAACTGTATAGAAGGAATCATTGTAATTAAAACTTTTTGAGAATATTTCATTGGTAGTAAAAACTCTCATTATTTATATAACCAGTAAATCCAGCCATTCCAGTAAACTCAACAGCCAGGTCTTCATAGCTAGGAGACTGTAAGGACCACCAAGAAGGGTGTGCTGGATGTTGCCTCAATGAGGGTGACTCAGGAGGACAGTGAATTTGGGCTGACATCAGCTTTCACACATATCACACACCTAAGCTGTCAGGGGTAGACATGCTTCCACAGGAAAGTGGAATTAGCTTAAAGGTACTGGCTAGGGCTAACTGTGGGGGATCGTGTGTGTGTGTGTGTGTGTGTGTGTGTGTGTGTGTGTGTGTGTGTGTGTTATGAATGCTTAGGGATGACTTTAATAAACTGCAAGGTCATTTTCAAATATCTACCATTTAAAAAAGAAGTAAAAAAAATCTTAGCTTTTAATAAATTTAGAAAAGTGCCTTGATGATTTTCACTTCTGAAAGATAGAGCAGGGACTATTTCATCAAATGATAATTTACAGAGTTATATATTTCACTTAACTTCCCACACCTGCTTGTGAAACATCCAAAGGTTACAAATGACATGAGCTTAATTAAAACATTCCTTATTGTCCAACAAATTGCTAACTTCACCTCTGCTTCCTGTTTTCCAGGTGAACAGATAGAAATTTTATTCAATGTTGTCTATCAGAAGCAATCTGCTCTATGTCATATTTACAGGGGTAAAAGCAATTCACTCTTGATAACTGCATCCCATTTTTATGTCCTGAAAAGTTGCTCAGAAGCCTTTCCCATTCTAAGGCTTCATGCATGTCCTGATCTTCTATCTACACTGTTTATACTGACACGCTTACTGTCCACACCACCATGACTTCTGAAGGATAGCAGTGAGGGCTACAGCTGTCTGGCAATTTAGATCTTTGCCAACTGAAAGGTTCCTTTTCCATACACTCATTCTAGTCTGAGGCCCTACCAATTGCTTAACCTCCAAAGTAGTGGGACACAGCAAATTTTGCAGCCAAATGATTTCCCATAACATCATTCCAGACCAGGAAATGTAGTTCTTCCCCAAGTACATTAGCTGCTGTCTTTGTGGCCCGGAATGCTCATTCTCCCCCTTTCCCTTATGAGAAAAAGTTGTGCTTAATCTTCCCAAAGAAGAGTTGAGAAAACAAACACTAAAAAGGAAACTTCATCCTCAGAAATATTTATTTTTTTAAATGATGCAAATGTGTACCAAATCAAAGTAAAGGAAATAATTTGGTATCTCCTCACAATAAGGTAGGAGCCAAATAAACTGAAAACACAAAAGAATATTTTAAATTATCTAAATTATCTTGACATCTCTTACAGTACATTTTACTGCAAAGACAATTTCCCATTTTGAAATTCTTTTGTTGTTCTTTGCTCTTTTTAAATTTTATTTATTTATTTATTTACTTATTTATTATTTTTAGAGAAGGAAATAAGGTAGATTTCTTGGGCCAGTGCTAATTAACAATTTTACACAGTTTCTAAGCACTTCAGTGTTGTTTTCGTGATTTTATTGTGTAAAAGCCTCCAATAGTAGGCAGTGGTCTTTGACCTTTTATCCAGTGCTTCGAATCAATTCCTTAGAGTCACAGACCTCTTCTCAGTTTTTGAGCCTACAAGTTGGAGAAGGACTGTGTGTTATTTAAAATTGAGGATCTTTTCCCAATCCTTCCCTGGAGACAAACATATTGTTAAAATGCAGAGCAAGGAAGTCCTGCCATAATCCTGATTGGGAGTGCCCAACAATAGCATTCACTATTCAGTGAGTGATTCAGTCATTTTTCTCTCCCTTCTGATGACTGATATTGATGAATTTGAAATTCCACAATAGTGATGGCACCTTGATACTTCTTTTGTTGTATGAAAAGCTGTCTCTTATTGTAGACTTATTATAATACAGGTTCAACATATAATTAGTGAATAATGAATGAATGTTTGGATGGATGGACAGATGATCCAGCATAAAAAAATATACTGGTAAGTTATTACAAAGAGACTAAGCAAGAATCCTCATCTAAATAAATGTACCACAAAGTGTACAAATATTCTCTGGAGAAAATAACTCAAATCAAATATACTTCAAGTAAAAACTTTGATTAGTTATGTATCAAGTATATATTAAGCACAACTAGAATATGACTTGCTGCTGAAGAATCAAACATTATGCAACTCCAAAATATACCACTTTATTATATTGATTATTTTGAGCTGTAAAATAACACATTAATAGAGAGAGAGGATTTCTCTCTAAACACCACTTATCTGCCTGAAGACATATCCTCCAAAAGGAATTCAAGTATCATAAATCCCCTCCTAGGTATTTCATCAACCAGAAAAATTTATGAGAACAGTAGAGGCTGACACCACCCCCAGACAAACTGTCAAGAACTATCATACTTCCCATCTAGTCTTATAAGAGTTTACCCATCTTTCCTAAAATTAATTTACTCTTCCCTAAGATACCTACTTTCACCCTTCCCATTCTCTATTAAGATGATATTGAATCCTGAATTCTAACTTTAATTTATTTATAATTTTCCCTGAGTATATATATTTTTAAGTATACATGTTGATAAACTTGGGTTTGTTTTACTCTTGGTAATCTGTTATACAGAGGTCTTGGCTAAGAACTTAAATAGGTATAAAATTCTTTCCCCTCCCCTATTGTGGTTTAAATCTATGCAGAGGAAATTGTCTGTTCAACACCAATTGAGTATTTACCTTTATTTGTTGGAAATTTCTTCTTTTTTATTTTTATTTTTGTATTTTTCTGAAGTGAGAAGCAGGAGGGCAGAGAGACAGACTCCCGCATGTGCCCAACCAGGATCCACCTCACACTGGCATGCCCACTAGGTGGCAATGCTCTGCCCATCTAGAGCACAGCTCATTTGCAACCAGAGCCATTCTAGCACCTGAGGCAGTGGCCATGGAACCATTCTCAGTGCCCAGGACAACTTTGCTTCAATGGAGCCTTGGCTGTGGGAGGGGAAGAGAGAGATAAATAGAAAGGAGAGGGGGAGGGGTGTAGAAGCAGATGGATGCTTTCCTCTGTGCCCTGGCCAGGAATCGAACCCAGGACTTCCACCCGCCAGGCCGACACTCTACCACTGAGCCAATCGGCCAGGGCTTGTTGGAAATTTCTTTAGATACCCAAATGACTCAAGTTGAAAGATGTACAGTAAAGATTATTGCATGAAGTGATCGCTTCCAGAACTTCATCCTAGATCCAGATAGATCCAAGGCAGAATAGAGACTGCTTCACAAAAATCCCCTCAGAGACTCTCTTACTGAATCCTCATCTATGCCCCATAGCATGCTGATCTCTGCTGGTTTCCGGAACAGGTCTTTGTCTTACCCCTGGAAAGCAAAATAGGCATTTTCTCCTTATCTGGGGCTGATGATGCCCCAGTCCCATCCATTCTGCCCTGTCTTAAATAGCATTGTGCCCTAAGGCACAGACAATATTCAAGGTATCTGGCAGCTGCCTGGGACATGCCCCTTATGTAAGTTACATGAGTAAACTCTTAATGTAATGATAGACTTGCCAGACTCTTCCTCTGTTCTCTCAGCTCTGGGAAATTTTGTGCAATACAAGGTGAAAATTTTCCTAAGAGTATTCAACAGGATGTGTTAGGTGATACCATGGTACAAACAAGTCTCAGTGGCTCAGCACAATATAGTCCATGTGTTGTTCTGCACATCCAAAGCTGATCAGTCAGAGGTTCTGCTACGTGCAATCAGTAAAGGTCTCAGTCTGACAGAGATGCTACCATTCATTCTATTGCTGCAAACCTGTGGCAAGTTCTCACACCACAGTGGGGGATTGTTTGTCCACATTTAGATGCACATCATTTCTTCTCACAGGTCATTGGCCAGAGCTAGTCACAGGGCCCCAACAAATCCTAAAAACAAGGGAAGTAATTTTTCCTTTGTTCCCAGAAGAACAGAACTTGTCATAAGTGAGCTCCATACGTGAAGCAGATCATTATAACACCCTGTGTTATATGCAATAATAGAATAAAGCTTACAGACCTGAATGCATACTTCCACATTAAGTCTTCCATACACACATGAGTTGTACAAGTTACTCTATCTCCCTGACTCAGCTTCCCCATCTAAAAGTGGAAGTAATAAATTCATATGGTCATTGGGATGATTTATATGAAATGGAATATATAAAGACTTGACACATAGAAACTTTTCAACAATGGCAGCAGTAGTTTCTTATAATACATAGCAAAACAGAGGCAACCACTGTCCAGAATAGTCATCAACCTTAGCTATATTTTAGGTTTACTTGGAAAGCTTAAAAAACAATAACGCCATCATATAAATGTCTAATCACAATGCTCTACACCTTAAACTAATAAAATTTTGAAATATAAATTTAAGAACTAATTTAAAGACGATTAAAAAATATTATAATAATGAGGCCAGAACCCTACCCTAGGATTCTTAAAGGGGTAAGGCCAAAGTATTGGTCTTTTAAATGGCTACCAGTTTATTTTCATGTAAAAGATGGGTTAATGCTTTTGAAAAAGATAAAAAATAAAATAGACATGTGTGGTCTGAGCAGGCAGTGGTGTGGTGGATAAAGCATAGAGCATCAGACTGGAAAGCAGAGGATCCAGGTTCAAAACCCCAAGGTCACCGTCTTGAGAGAGGGCTCATGCAGCTTGAGCATGGACTCACCAGCTTGAACCCAAGGTTACTGGCTTGAGCAAGGTGTTCATCACTCTGCTGTAGACCCCCTGGTCAAGGAACATATGAGAAAGCAATCAATTAACAACTAAGATGCTACAACAAAGAATTGATGCTTCTCATCTCTCTCCCTTCCTGTCTGTCCCTCTCTCTCTCTCTGTCACACACATACACACACACAAATAGATATATGTGGTTGATATCAATTAGTTGTCTTTCTAAGAGTTTTTCTTTAACTTTTTAAAAAGATATAATTAGCCCTGGCCAGTTGGCTTAGTGCTAGAGCATCAGCCTAGCATGTAGAAACCCAGGTATGCTTCCAGTCAGGGCATACAGGAGAAGTGACCATCAGTTTCTCCACCCCTCCATCTCTTTCTCATTCTAACCCTCCTGCAGCCATAGCTCTAATGGTTAGAGCAAAGTTGGCGCCAGGTGCTAAGGATGGCTCCATGGCCTCACCAGGTGATAAAATAGCTCAGTTGCCAAGCAACAGAGCAGAGGCCTTGAGGGGCAGAGCATCACCTGGTAGGGGACTTGCCCTGTAAATCCTGGCTGGGGTGCGTTCAAGAGTCTGTCTCTGTTTCCTTGCCTCTCACTTAATAAATAAATAAATAAATAAATAGATAAAGAAATAAATAAAATAAAATATATAACTCAACATTCCACTACATTGTTTGATATTTTAACAATCATATTCATTCTTACAGCAAACAAGACAGTAGATGCTATATAAATAATTATTTTCTCATGGTGGAGTGAGAACAAAAAAGTCCACAGAAATATAAAATCCAGATATATAGTAGCTAAATAAAGCAGTGGAATCACATTGAAGTGCTATGTCTATTCCAAACTAAAACATAAGGTCTAGGTTATTTTTTATACATACCCTTAAAAAAAAGACTCAGAACACTTTATTGATTGATATAGTCTAAGGAATAAAAGCTACAACTTGAATATTCATTCACAAACCAAAAATGTGTACTAAGTATTTTGTTAAAAAGGAAGAAACAAAGTATTGCTGGTAAAAATACAAGTTATAATTTAATATAACAATTTGGAAAGCCACATAAAATAATTATATATAATTCTAGACATTGTAACATGATTGACACTTAAAACCTTTAGTTCCTAGTTTTATACTATTAAGAATTGTAAGCAAATACATGCTATAGAATAGATGACATTTATGTACACCATTCCCATCATATCTGTGCTACATTTTCATGGTACTTCTTGTTACATTAAGAAATTGTAAATGAGTAAGCTATTCAGAGTAAGAAAGTATTTTCCATGGAGTACTTATATGAGTACTTATAATCTCTTGGCCTTAGGTAAAAGATGACAAAATGTACACTATGAATTTTTCTTGACTTTCATTAGTTAATTGATTTGGAATTTAAGTCAACAAATGAAATGAATATTTACCATATCCAAAGCACTGTTTACTATTTTATTGTCCTTAAATATTTATTTTGAAAACTTCTTATTGGGTTATTACATATATTTTTAAAGTATGCATATATGTTTATATTTATAAATGTTTATATTTAATATATTATATCTATATTTAAGGTATATATAAATAAAAACATTTAACCATTAAGCACTAAGTTTTTATTGAATATATGATATTTTCAAAGCACTCTCTTATTTATCTGAGATTGTGTTTTGTGCTATCTTTGGCACTTTGTGTTTGTGTTGTTGTTTATTTCTTCAATTTTACTTAAATTTTTGGAGAAGTAAAACAACAGGAAGATACTAACTTAATTATGGCAATGTAATTTTAATTTAAGTATACATAAAACATTGTATGATAATAATACTGCTTGGATATATAAAAAAGGACAAAGGTAAAGAGTTCAGAATCTTTAAACTTGTGAATCAATATACAAAATAACAGTAAGTTGTTATAATTTATATAAAATTCTATACTCATGGGTAAAAGAAAGAAAGCAAAAATATAAAATAAAGTAGTAAACATGTATATGATAACTAATAAGATTTAAGCATAGTGAGAAAAAGATAGAAAAAATTTATGGATAAAAACAATAAATACCAGCATTACAAATGATATATTATGGTGTGATAGGTTAATTTTTATTTGTGTATGTGGGAAGCAATAGGGTGCCACGGTTAAGAGAAAAGTTTTCAAAACCATTCAGACATAACATATAATTCAGTTGCTACCACTTGGAGCTCTATAGCTTTGGGCACATTATTTTAAGTCCTTGTGATTTAGGGGTTCTTAATCACACAATGGAGATCAAATTGCATCTGATCGATGTTGGCCCTAGCCAGTTGTCTCAGTGGTAGAGCATCCGCCGGGCATGTGGGTATCTTGGGTTTGATTTCCAGTAAGGGTACACAGGAGAAGCATCCATCTGCTTCTCCACCCCTCCTTCACTCCTTCCCCTCTTGCTTCTCTCTCTCTCTCTCTCTCTCTCTCTCTTTCTCTCTTTCTTTCTCTCTCTCTCTTTCTTCCCTTTCTGCAGCCAGGGCTCCATTGCAGTGAGTTGGCACCAGGCAGTGAGGATAAATCCACAGCCTCCTCCTCAGGTGGGAAGAAAAACTTGGCTGCTGAGCAATGGAGCAGTGCTCCAGATGGGCAGAGCATTGCCCACTAATGGGTTTACCAGGTGGATCCCAGTCTGAGCACATGCAGGAGTCTGTCTCTGCATCCCCTCTTCTCAATGAATTAAAAAAAAGGCACTATCTATAACTTTGTGAGGATTAAAAGATGCAACTGTGGCTCTGGCCAGTTGGCTCAGAGGTATTGCGTCGGCCCCTCATCAGCCTTGCATGTGGAAGTCTCGGGTTCAATTCTTGGCCAGGGCACACAGGAGAAGCACCCATTTGCTTCTCCACCCTTCTCCCTCTCCTGCATCCAAGCCTCCATGGGAACAAGGTTGGCCAGTGACTGAGGATGGTTCCATGGCCTCCACTTCAGGTGCTAAAATGGCTCTGGTTGCCGTGGAGCAAAGGCCCAGATGGGTAGAGCATCGTCCCTGGCGGGCATGCCTGGTGGATTCCGGTCGGGTGATTGCGGGAATCTGTCTCTCTGCCTCCCCACTTTTCACTTCAGAAAAAAAAAGATGCAATTGTTTGGATTATAGTATTATGCCCATTAAATAACCATGTATAATAACACAATAAAATAATAATAATGGAACACAGTAAATTTCAAGTTTATAAGTAGGAAGAAAAACAATGTAGGCACTTAGGTATTTATAATTTGAAGCACTAAAAGTAAATTTTATTGCCCTGTGGCTAATAAATAGCAGACTCAAAGTTTTATATGTTCAGTTGAAGAAGAGCAATAATCATCACTATAAAACAGTTGGATAGAGGTAGTATTATTAAAATCCCTATAGCTAATAGAATAGTCATAAGTTGACCAATATTAATGCATTTACACTGTTTCTACATATCTCAAGATTAATTGAGATTTTAGAAACCTTTTCATGACTATCTTTTTATTCTCTTCCAATTCAAATATGCTATTTTTACAAGAAAACACTGCTAATGAAAACTAAAAATTAAAAAACATGATTTTGGTAAAATGGTATATGTCGATATGTTTTTCTATCTCTACCCTTGACAATAATTAATGCCTGTGTCTGGAATAGAAAAAAGTTATTTTCAGTCAAACCATTATTGATTTTCCTAGAGGAGTCAGAATGTTATTTTCAAGGGTTCTCTTGTCTTTTTTCCAAAAATTATATATAGGTATAGTTTAAATTTATGCTCCTTAGCTGTCTGTTTCTCTTTTGCTGTTTAGTTCCTGATTGATAACTTAGACTGGGCTTTGTTTCAGTGAGAAAACTGTTCTTCAGATTTACATTGCCGGTACTTCTATAATGTGTGACTACAGACTAGTATCAAAGGTAAGTTAACACATTAATTACTCTTAAAAATGTTTAATATAGTACAAAAATATTGCTATACTGTAATAATACTTTGCATTTGCATTTTAATTTTTAAAGAATATTCAGTATAATTATGGTCAATATGTTAGACTGAGTTGGTTTCTTTCATATCTGCCTTTAAACACAAATGAACTGAAAAAATACAGTAAAAAATTTAAAATAAGAATCAAGAGAAAATATCACACAAAAAAATCTTAGATTCCAACCAAGAAGAGGAACATCTTTGTTGCCACCAAACTATTGATATATAAGATTTTACATCAAACAGTATATAAGAAACAAGTCAGGTTGTGAAATAGATGAATAGCTCTCCTGCAATATATTTGTAATTGAATCCCTCAAAATAGAAAACAGAAAAAGTCTGTACCACTGTAAAAGAGAAATTAAAAGCATATGGCACATTGGCTCAGGGATATGAAGCAGACATAGGCCACTGATCTACAGTAATAAGTGAGTAACACTTGTAGCAGAGAGTAACCTAATCCCCATCCCCATGAGATGCAAAATATCCCAGTAAATAAATTATCACAAAACTGATCTAAAACATACACAATAATAAAACTTGAACAATTATATATTTGCTACTTCACCTTGCATTCTTCACTGATGGATATACATTTCTTTATGTTAAAGAACAACAATTACAGAACAACTTGATATTACTTTGGAAGTCTGCACACTCATAGCTGGAGACATGTATGAGAATGCTTAAGATAATATTTTTTATTAATGGGAAAACTAGAAAAAATTCAAAAGTAATCAAAAGTATAATAGATACATAAATTATGATCTATTCATATAAAGATTACTTATAGAAACAAAATTATAAGCAAAAACTTCATGTAAAACATAGATTAATTTAAAAAATATAATATTCGGCCCTGGCAGGTTGGCTCAGCGGTAGAGCGTCGGCCTGGCATGTGGAGGACCCGGGTTCGATTCCCGGCCAGGGCACATAGGAGAAGCGCCCATTTGCTTCTCCTCCCCCACCCCCTCCTTCCTTTCTGTCTCTCTCTTCCCCTCCAGCAGCCAAGGCTCCATTGGAGCAAAGATGGCCCGGGCGCTGGGGATGGCTCCTTGGCCTCTGCCCCAGGCGCTAGAGTGGCTCTGGGTGGCAGAGCAACCCCCCCCAGGGGCAGAGCATCGCCCCCTGGTGGGCAGAGCGTCGCCCCTGGTGGGCGTGCCGGGTGGATCCCGGTCGGGCGCATGCGGGAGTCTCCCCATTTCCAACTTCAGAAAAATACAAAAAATAAAAATAAAAAAAAAAAATAAAAAAATAAAAATAAAAAATATAATATTCATGAAATAAGTTCATAATATTGAAGAAATAATGCATACCACATGAATCTAATTTTAGAATTTTTTTTTTTTTTAATTCAGTGAGAGGAGGCAGAGACAGACTTCTGCATGCGCCCTGATCAGGATCCATCTGGCAAGCCCACCAGGGGGCTTTGCTCCACTGCTTAGCAACCTGAGGCAGAGGCGATGGAGCCATCCTCAGTGCCTGGGACAAACTAACTCCAATTGAGCCATGGCTACAGGAGAGGAAGAGACAGGCAGAGAGGGAGAGAGAAGTATAAGGTGGAGTGATGAAGCAGCAGATGGGCACTTGTCCTGTGTGCCCTACTGGGAATCAAACCCAGGACATCCACACCACTACAGATGCTCTACCACTGAGCCAACCAGCCAGGGCCTAGAATATTTTTTAATGGCAAAGTTAAACAATTGAGTTTAGAAATACAAAGTGATAAGGCAAATTTTAAACAAAATAAAGAAGATTGTTATCATACAGGTGAGCTTGTGGTAACTCAAAGGAAACCAATGCTGTAATTGAGTTGTAATAAAAAAAATATATGGCTGACCAGGAGGTGGCGCAGTGGTTAGAGCATTGGACTGGGACGCGGAAGACCCAGGTTCGAGACCCCGACTTTGCCAGTTTGAGCGAGGGCTCATCTGCTTTGAGCAAAAGCTCACCAGCTTGAGCCCAAGGTTGCTGGCTCAAGCAAGGAGTTACTCGGTCTGCTGAAGGCCCGTGGTCAAGGCACATATGAGAAGGCAATCAATGAACAATTAAGGTGTTGTAATGTGCAACAAAAAGCTAATGATTGATGCTTCTCAACTCTTCGTTCCTGTCTGTCTGTCCCTGTCTATCCCTCTCTCTGACTCTCTCTCCGTCTCTGTAAAAAAAAAAAAAGAGTTTTGCCTGACCAGGAGGTGGCGCAGCGGATACAGCGTTGGACTGGGATGCTGAAGGACCCAAGTTCGAGACCTCGAGGTTGCCAGCTTGAGCGCGGGCTCATCTGATTTGAGCAAAAAATGCTCACCAGCTTGGACCCAAGGTCACTGGCTTGAGCAAGGGGTTACTTGGTCTGCTGAAGGCCCGTGGTCAAGGCACATATGAGAAAGCAATCAATGAACAACTAAGGTGTCGCAAAGAAAAACTGATGATTGATGCTTCTTATCTCTCTCCGTTCCTGTCTGTCTGTCCCTATCTATCCCTCTCTCTGACTCTCTTTGTCCCTGAAAAAAAAAAATATATATATATATATATTTAAGTGATAGTAAGCTAGAGCTTTTAAAAAACAGTGATGAAGCCTCTCACTTCTGAGAGAATGAAATAGGCATAGTTTTTTCTATTTATCTTGCTAAGTACCATTAAAAGCCCTGAACACTATATATACCACAAATATAAGTAGATTCTTGAAAGGCAGAAAATAGAAAGCATATTTGTTAGGGACAGGGGCACAGTAGAAAAAAATATTAATATCTTAAATTTTCTTTTTGCTTCATATATCCCAGACTTGCATTTAAGGAGCTTGCAACCTGAAAAAGCCAATAGGCACAGACAAAAATGTTGCCCAACAAGAAGTGCTTTCTCTACCCAAAGAAGCAAGATAGAACAAACCTAGCAAGACAGACACTTTTAGATAATAACGACTTTACTCCAGTCAAATATTATAGGAAAAATTCTGGGCCCATTCCCACTTGATCTGGCAAAGGCCAAGTGAAGAGCCTAGACTTCTGCCCTTGAAAATCACCTCAAACTCTGTAATGATGATATCAGAAGAGGTCAAATAAATGGCTTTGAATTTCATTTCTGCTGGCTCAAAGCAAGGCATACTAATCTACAGTGTCAGTAAAAACCATGCAGAGAACCTAGACTCTTATTCCCAGTAGTCATGAGAAGAGTTCTAATTTAGTATCAATAGAAGGTGAATGGAGAACTTGATCTTCTGTTTCTATCTGGTGGTTCCTCCTAGTCTCTCAACAGAGCATTATTAGAGAAAGCCAGCATAACAAACAAGCAAACAACAACAACAAAAAAACTAAATAAGTTAAAAAAAACTCATAAATTTCAAATGAAAGTTATTTATCATATCAAGAACCAGAAAGACCTAAAATTTAATGAGAAAGAACAATAAATAAATGTCAACATTGTGATGACAGAATTCTTAGAATTATAAAGATTTTAAAGTAGCAATAATTATATACCTTAAATCAGTTATTATATAAATGCTTAAAAGAAATGAAAAAAAATAAAGACACAGCAAATAAAAAGAAGATATCAGCTAAAAAGTAGAAGATATAAAGAATTGAATAACAGTTTTAACTGAAAAGTAGAGAAACCAGAATATACAGTTTGGGGTCGTTCAGCATTAGAATAGAAGTATCTGAAGAGAGGGTTAGTAATCTGGAAAACAAAACAATAGAAAATACCCAATTTTGACAACCAAGAGAAAACAGACTTAAAAAAAATGAACAGAACTTCAGGACCTATGGCACTATAACAAATTACCTAATATTTGTAACATTAGATGTCCAAAGTTGAAGAGAGAGTGTCAAGGCAAAAAGTACTGAAGAAATGATTACTAAGAACATCCCAAATTTGTTAAAGGACATAAACCCATAGAAACAAAAAGCTGACATAACCCCAATCTGAATAAACCTTATAAAATCCACAGCAAGACAAATCATTATCAAACTTCTATGTGTGTTTTTGTAACAAGGAGAATATTTTAAAAAGAACAGGAAGGGACTAAGATTTATGAGACCTCATCTGTAGGGAAAAGTTAGTGTGAATGACAGATTTCTTATCAGAAACTATGAAAATCAGAAGTGGCACAATATCTTTCAAGAGTTGAAAAAAAAATTGTCAACCACAACTTAAATCCCACAAAAATATATTTCAATAATGAAGGAGAAATGAAGACATTCTCAGGTAAAAAAGAACAAAGGTAGTATTCTTCAAATAAACCTGATGCTAAAAGAATAGCTAAAGACGTTCTCTAAACAGGAAAAAATAAGGGAAGGAACCTTGGAATACCAGGAAGAAAAAAAAGCACAGTAAGAAAAAATATGGGTAAGCACAATAGGCTTTCTTTCTTTTAATTTTGTAATTTGTGTTTCATATTTGATGCAAAAATTGGAGCATTATGTGATCTGATTGATGTGGTTTTATATCGAGAGGAAATATTTGGTAATTATATTATAAATGGGTATGATAAAGGAATATAGAAAGAGGTAAGGGTTTTATATTCTACTGAGATTGGTAGAACAATGATGTTAGTAGACTGTGATAAGTTTTGTATATATAATGACATACTCAGAACAGCCACCAAAATTATATATAAAAAGATACAATAAAATATAAAGTAAATTAAAATTAAATTTTAAAACATGTTTAAGTAGGAAAAAGAAAAAAATCAAAAAACAAAAATCAGAAAAAAATAAAATTAACAATTTTAATATAAAATTACATTAAATATAAAATTTACATTTAATATAAAATTACATTTAATATAAAATTACACTAAATTGTACAGGTATACAAGATAACAAACAGGAATTAAATAATATTTGTTAAATGACAAACTATATAGTCTATAAAACACTAAGTTTAATTATAAAATATAGGCAATTTATATTTTATAACATACAATAATAGAAAAATATATGTACAAATGTTAACCAAACAAAATAAGGTGTGGTTACATTAATACCAGAAAAAGTAGACTTTAGAGAAAAGAAAATTATTGGAAAAAGAGAAGGGCATTGTATGATGTTAAAATAGTCAGTGTAATAAGAAGACATGGTATCCTAAAAATGTATGAACCAAACAGCACAGCTGCAAAATGTGTAATGTAAATGCTGATAGAACTAAAATGAAAAATAGACAAATTCACAATTGTAGATATCAAGATTCTTCTCTCAACAACTGATAAACAAATTGATAGAAAATTAGCAAGGATATCATATAACTTAGCAAAAATCAAACACTCCACCCAATAAATAGGAGAATACACATTTTTTAAGTGCTAAATAGATAGAACAAAAGATCATATATTGGGCCATAAAACAAATCTCAAATTTAAAAGAACTGAAATCATACAATGTACTCCAACCATAATTGGAGTCAAACAAGAAATCAATAAAACTAACAGGAAAATCTCCTAAAACTTGGATACTAAATAGCAAATTTCTAAATAATATATGGGTCAGAGAGGGAAGACCCAAAGAAAATTAGAAAATACATGGGGCTAAATGAAAATAAAATACAATATATAATAATATATAAATCATAGCTATAGCACTGTTGACAGGAACATACCATATATATATATGGTAATCCCAAAGCAAGCAGAAGGAAAGGAGGTAAATAATAAAGAGCAGAATCAATTAAAAAGAAAAACAATAGAGAAAAATCAGTAAAACAAAGAGCTTGTTCCTTGAATCAATAACGTTGATAAATCTCTAGTAAGACTAACAAGTTAGGAACGATAACAGATACAACTTATTAATAGTGGAAACAAAACAAAGGAAATCATTACAGTCATTTTAATAATCAAAAAGTAAATTTGGCCCTCACCATTTGGCTCAGGGGTAGAGTGTCAGCAGAGCTTGCGGAAGTCTCGGGTTCGATTTCCTATCAGGGAACATAGGAGTGCCAACCATCTGCTTCTTCACACCTTCCCTTCTCCCTACTCTCTCTATCTTCCTGTCCCATAGCCATGGTTCGATTGGTTTGAGCACATCACCCAGGCGCTGAGCATGGCTCTGTGGAACCTCTACCTCAGGTGCTAAAAATAGCTCAGTTGCTAGCATGGCCCAAGCTGGATGGAGCATTGGCACCAGATGGGGATTGCCAGGTGGAACTCTGTCAGGGTGCATGTGGGAGTCTGTCTCTCTATCTCCCCTCCTCTCATTTGGAAAAGGAGAGAATAAATATAAATTCATAATTACAAATTTTTCAAAAAAGAAATTTTCAGTTCCAGATGGTTTAAATGGAAAATTTAACCAACTGTTGAAAAAGAAATTATTAAATTCTACATAATCAATTAAGAAATAGAAGAAGAAAGGGTACTTTCTAATTTATTTCTTTCAAGTTAATATTAGCATTATATACTAGAACCAAAGTAGAAAGGAAGAAAGGAAGGAAGAAAGAAAAAAAGGAAGAAAGGGAGGGAGGGAGGGAGGGAGGGAAGGAGAAAGAAAGAAAGAAAGAAAGAAAGAAAGAAAGAAAGAAAGAAAGAAAGAAAGAAAGAAAGAGAAAAGAAAAAGAAGGAAGAAAAGAAGAAAGAAAGAAAGAAAATTAAAGGTCAACATCACTCAGAATAGGGGTACAAACTCCTTATAAAATATTACCATATAAAAGAGCTATTTTCAACTTTATTAATCTCATGGCACACATAAACTCTGAAGCATACTGAAAATATATTTTTTTGTCTAACTGAAAAAAGTAGGTATAATTTTTATTCATTCACACTGGATGTCTATTATGTTGGCTCTTGTCATATACTGTATTTATATTTTTCACAATCAAAGGGAAATGAGGTCAGTGTCCCTGACTAAACAGGTATTACATCTTTAAAATTCTTGTGGCATACCAGTTGAAAATTACTGATATAGACTTTAGTAATATATAAGAAATAATATTGAAATGACCAAGTAAGGTTTATTCTGGAAATGCAAATCTGGCTTAATATAATATTTTAAAAATCAGTATCGTCCATATTAACAGGCTAAAGAGGGAAAATCACATGATCGTATTGATCAATGAAGTTAACTCATTCAGTAAATTCAGAGTTTACTCATGATAACAATTGATAGAAAAATAGAATAAAGAAAAACCAGTTGATAAAGAACATTTACATAAAACCTACAGTTAATGTTATACTTAATGGTCAAGACTGAATTATTCTTTGCACGGTTTTGGTCTTGATTAAATTATCCATGAGCATATTTGTTCCATACCAAATAGTCCTTGATATTTGGTCTTGTCTAAAATGTCCATGCTTAGAAAATATCACTGGGTTCAGTTAGCCCATAATGTTTATTTCTACATTTGATTTACAGTATTAACACATAAATAACATTATTTCTTTCAGTCTAATAATTGTGTTGTGGCTCCTTTTTTCCAATATTAACCCTATTTGCCCTGGTAGCTAACCAGGTACATGTAATGGCACATGGGGTGACATAAATGTGTTGGCATGGACCAAATGTTTCCATAGACGTCTCAGGATCAAACATCAGGGAAGATTTGTATATAATCAAATATCAAGGAACTTTTGGTATGGACCAAATTTCTGCATGGATGTTTTGAACAATACTAAATAACCATGTGAACAAATTATTTTCCCTAACTAAGATCAGGAAGAAGGAAAGGATTTCTACTACTTTTTTGTGTGTGTGTGTGTGACAGATACAGAGAGAGAGACAGAGAGAGGGACAGATAGGGACTGACAGACAGGAAGGGAGAGAGATGAGAAGCATTAATTCTTTGTTGTGGCACCTTAGTCATTCATTGACTGCTTTCTCATGTGTGCCTTGACCAGGGGGCTAAAGCAGGGTGAGTTATTCCTTGTTCAAGCCAGTAACCTTTGGGCTCAGGCCAGTGACCTTGGACTTCAAGTCAGCGACCTTTGGGCTCAAGCCAGTGACCATGGGGTCATGTCTATGATCCCACACTCAAGCCCACACCCCCATGCTCAAGCTGGTGAGCACATGCTCCAATGGGATGAGCCCATGCTCAAGTTGGGGACCTCGGGGTTTTGAACCTGGGTCCTCTGCATCCCAGTATGATGCTCTATCCACTGTGCCACCACTTGGTCAGGCATGGATTTCTACTCTTAACACAGTTATTCAATATAGTACTTGAAGTTTCAATTAATGCAATCAGGCAAGAAGAGGAAATAAAAGGCATACAATTTGGAAAGGAAGAAATAAAATAATTCTCTTTTCAGATGACTTGATTGTCTATAGAAAAATACCTAAGTAATGTAACAAAGAAAAAGAAAACAAAACAGAAATTCTTTGGACTCAGAACTTTCTTGTGAGTACAGCAACTTAACAAGATACAAGATAAATATACAAAAATTCATCATATTCTAAACATTAGCAATGAAAAGATGGCCCCTTTAATTAAAAAATACAATAGAATTTATAATTGTTGTACCAGAAGAAGAGTTCAAAAATATAATTAAAAAATTGATATTCAAAACATTAATTCAAAAGAATATATGAACACATCTGTATTCATTGCAGCATTATTTACAATAGGGAAGATCTGAAAGCAGTCCAAATATCTACCAGTAGATGAGTGCATAAAAAGCTGTGTTTTCTTTATATAGTACCATGGAATACTACTAGGCCATAAAAGAGAAGAAAACCTTACCCTTTGCAAAGCATTTGTGGACCTAAAGAGCATTATGCTAAGTAAAATAGGCTTGTCAGAGAAAGACAAGCACTATATGATTTCACTCATATGTGGAATCTAATGAATAAAATGACTAACAAGAAAATAGAGACCAACTCATAGAGAGCAGGCTGACACTGTCGGGAGTTTGGTGGGTGAGTGGTGGGGCTGAAATTGAGAAAAAAAAGAAATAAAAACTGTTATTTAGAAACAAATAAGTATGATGATTGCCAGGGTGGGGCAGTTAGAGGATGGTACAGGGGGATAAATGAATGATGGATGGAGACTTCTTCACTTTGGGGGTGCTGAACACACAATATGGTGTACAGAAGATGTGTTGTAGAATTGTACACTTGAACCTTGTATAATTTTGTTAACCAGTGTCACCTGAATAAAATCAATTTAAAAGTTGATGTTTAAGAGCAATGCAAATACAAAGGTAACCAGGAAAAAAAACTGTATGTGAATGCTTTGTGGAGAAAAATTTGAAACTTTTCTATAATCAAAAACACCATAAAGAGTTTTGTGGAAATTGATAAGATTACTATAAAGTGTATAAGAAGTGCAGAGAGTATGTGTAAAATAAGAAACTAAGAAGTATAAATGAAGAATAAGCAAGACTGCTGATAAAGAAAATTAACATGTAAAGATCTATCAAGTATACAATCTTAAAAGCATTAATATAATTAAGGTAATGTGGTATTGGCTCAAGGAATTACAAATTGATCAGCAGAACAGAGAGCCCAGAAATAGTCATAGGTATGCATACTTGGTATCTGTGAGAATTGGTATTGTTTACTAAGCAATGGGAAATTAGGGACTTCTCAAAAAAATTAAAGTGGTAAAATTAATTCTCTATGTGAAACAAAATTCTGGGTGAAATACAGACCTAAGTGGAAAAAAAACAGAAGAAAACAATAACCCTGAAACAAAAATATCTCATAATGTTTTATAAGAAAACATTAAATACGTTTTTACATTTCAGTATAAGGATCCTTTACCAATGAATAAATGGTAAAATGTTACCATTAACAGAAAATCATGAAAAAGACAAATACTTTAAATTTAAGGAACTTGGTTTATCAAATAACACTACAGAAAGAAAAGTGGGAAGGGGGACCACATTTTCTAAGTGAAGGTATTTGCAATGTATATATAAATTGATAAATAATCTGGGTATAAAAAATATAAGGACTGTCTATAAATGGCAAGTCTAAAAACAGACAAACAGGAATTGGCTTCTTCTACAATGATATTTCATACCTGGTAGATTGATAAAAACAAAGAAGTATGACTCTGCCAAATTCAGTAATATGGAACATGAAATCACTTATATCACAGCCATCCCAAGAGGCACCCATTAGATCAATGTGGGCGGAGGTAGAGTGCTTCTCTGAATGCAAAAAAGTAAGACCAGTGGAGAGAAGGGGCGGCCAAATCACGTATGGCTTTGAATTACACTGAATTGTACCTATAGGCAATGAGGGGAGGGGCATTTTAAGAAGAAAAGTGCCATATCACTGTTATAAAGAAAACAGGAGGTAGCTTAAGAATAAATTAGAGAAGGGAAAGCAAGAAGACAGTGGTGAACATTATAGGAATAGCCATTAAAAATGAATAAAATAAGAATTGTTAATATAAAAGCAGCACTATTTTCCTAAACTTTAAGTTTTGACACACAGTATCTAATTACTAATTATAAAATTACATTATTATGTAATAGGAAAAAGAAAAATCCCTGAAGCAGTTTTCAAGCTTGTTTCCCAAAAATAAATTATTTGATTAGAGCTCTGTTACTCTTTTAAGAATTTTTAACTGATGACTTATGGCCCAAAGGATATTTTACTCAGCTACATAATAAACCAATTGTGTAATTAGTAATAATTTAATAATACAAGTAATAATTATCTATATTATTACATTTTAAAAGTTCCTAGAATAAGTCCATTATATTTAAAATAATTTTAAAAATTTATTTTATAAATTTGTAATAAAAATTATATAATTAGAGCCATCTGCTCTTAATTATAAAGCTTTATAACATGAATCCTCATTATGATGGACTCTATTGATATAGAAAACAATAAATAATTGATTTTTTATTAATGATAAAATCCAGTAATTTTTTTAATATTTATGTCCTTTTATATTTTGTATAAATCCCATAATTAAATTTCATATAATTATAATATCTTGGAAATATAGTAGAGACTGTATGAAAACATAATTGAATAAAGCAAAAAAAGAAAATTATTAGGAATTCTATCTCTATATCACTATTTCTCCATTTCACCATGTGAAGGCATTTCAATCCACTTAAGCATTCTGGTTTTGTCCTTTTGCTTATTGTTTGATAGGCGCAAGATGAGCATTATAGATAGAGAAATCACGTTTTCATTGACTGCATCCAAAGTTTGGGTGAGGGTAAGGAGGCACAAAAGGGCATTCTCCTCATGTCAGACTTGCCGTGTCAAGGAGGAAAATCTTTTCAAACCTCTGTAGCAGACTTTATTGTTACATCATTGCCCATCTCTGAACAATCTCTAGCACAGGAATAGGGTCATCATGACTGCTTCAGGCAAATCATGACATTACATCTCAAACAAAACTGGTGGTGTGAAAGAATAAAGAATAACGTTATCTGCCGTAGAAATGTGGGAGGGAGCATAGCTAACAGTTCTTGATGGTCTATCTGTATGCACTTAACATGCCGTACACTTTCTGCCATGGAGGCGGGGAAAAATGGAAAACTTGGTATTTAAAAAACAATCTTACTGCTATATATTTGGCTTCTTCTATTACCTGTAAATGTGAACACCTTTAACAGCTTTAATATGTTTAAATGTTGAAATGTTAATTCATTTAAAATCGAAATTCAATAAACATAACATTTGTAAAAAGGCTGTTGAAAGAGCAGAAGGTACATGCAACATTTTAAAAGCCTTCTGATTTTAAAATAACGTAAGCATTGCTTTAGTTTGCAGGGTACAGATACAGGTATAAGTGAAAAGTTTCAAGAAAACATGCATAAGAGAGAAAAATATACATCTATTGAGGAAATGGTTTCAAAACCTAAATTTTAGTACAAACAAAAATAATAATAAAAATATATAAAAACACTAGACTGAACTTAGATAAAACAAACACTGATTAAAGCATTTTTTGGTATTGTTTATTGTTTCTTTTCTGATCTTGGAGTGTGGAGAGAGTTCATATTCCTTTTGACTCCTCAGCTCATAGCAAGTGTATGCTTATGTCTGTTCAAAGCTATTCTTTTTGTATTTTATCTTACTTTGTTTTATATAATTTGATAAGATTTTATTTTATTTGCCCTTTTCATCTGGTGTGTTACCCTGAAGCCTTCCATTCCATATACATGTACTTCTGTTATTTAATATGTTCTGAAATACACATGAAACCTTATCAAATACAAAGTGTTGTTGAGTGCATATGTTTTAATTTACAGACATATTTACTCATAAAATATATTTTACCCCTCTTTCATTATCAAAACTAATATTTTGAGATATTTCCATGGTACTTTGTGTTTCGATGTTGTTGCTTCTTATTGATCAAATAAGATATCCAGTCACCATATTTTACTTATCATTTTACATGTAAAGCTCAGTTTTGAAGCCTGTGACTATCCACTGTTATAAAGAATGGTGACCCTGGCAGGTTGGTTCAGCGGTAGAGCGTCGGCCTGGCATGCCCCGGGTTCGATTCCCGGCCAGGGCACATAGGAGAAGCACCCATTTGCTTCTCCACCCCCCCTCCTTCCTCTCTGTCTCTCTCTTCCCCTCCTGCAGCCAAGGCTCCATTGGAGCAAAGATGGCCCGGGCGCTGGGGATGGCTCCTTGGCCTCTGCCCCAGGCGTTAGAGTGGCTCTGGTCGCTGCAGAGCGACGCCCTGGAGGGGCGGAGCATCTCCCCCTGGTGGGCAAAGCATTGCCCCCTGGTGGGCGTGCCAAGTGGATCCTGGTCAGGCGCATGCAGGAGTCTGTCTCTCCCGGTTTCCAGCTTCAGAAAAAATACAAAAAAAAAAAAAAAAAAAGAATGGTGATGGCGCACTGGGCTAAAGCGTCGACCTGGAACACTGAGGTCGCCGGTTCGAAACCCTGGGCTTGCCTGGTCAAGGCACATATGGGAGTTGATACTTCCTGCTCCTCCCCCTTCTCTCTCTCTCTCTCTCTAAAAATCAATAAATAAAATATTAAAAAAAAGAAAAGAATGGTGATGTAATGTGCCCTTTCACAAGTGTGAGGGTTTTTTTGAGGGGATAATTTACTCACAAATGAGATTAGCTTGTATATCAGTCAGTATAGGGTGAGAGACTACTCCATGAATTTAGCGGATGGTATTTGATACAGAGAATTAGGTTAACAAAACTCTTAGAAGGTCTTGCTACATAATATCATGAAGGACTGCTGTTCGCACTCATTTGCCCTCCAAGCTTCCCTGGCATCAGGAATGGAAGAGGCTGAAAGAAACTGTCCCCAGTGTTCATGGGTAGGCGACTCATAGGAAGACATTTCGAGCTAGAAAATCTTCACATCTGCTGAGTTCCATACCATCACTGCAGAGACAACAGCCCCTTCTACCTTTCAAATCACACGTGACTGCTTCTTGATGGAGAAACCTAAACAAGAGCTAAGATAAAATAAATTTTGGAAAATGAATTTCCATATTCCACTTTCTGTGATATAGAGAATATAGAAGAGATTGAAGATTACAGTTTATTTCCAAAAAACAATATGAGCATATCAGGCTTAATCACACATTATTTAATAAATATTGTTTTATTGAAGTCTACAGATGGCTGGTCATTTTAGGCTGGTAAAGCCTAAAATTCATTTCCCCATGTCCTTGTCATTTATTGGAAATGATACATATTTTTGCTGTTCAAGGTAAAATGTAGAATCTTACAATTGTATTTTATCTCCATTTCTCTATTTTTTTTTTTTTGTAAATTTACCAGTGATTTTCAACTTTTTTCATTTCATGGCACACAGAAGCTAATTACTAAAAAACTGTGGCATGTCAAAAATATATTTTTTGCCAATCTGACAGAAAATAATGGTATACTTTTTTCACACCAGACAACTATTACCATGTTGGCTGTTGTTATTTATTTATTTGACAAATAGAGGGTAAACAGGTCAATGTCCCTGACTAAATAGTCAGGTATTACATATTCTAAAATTCTTGCAGCATAGTGGTTGAAAATTGCTGAGTTACAGTATCAATTCATATGCTTGTTAAACATTAAAGCTTATATTTCTAACTGATCATTACTATGTATTGATTATGTTCTGTTGGTTCTCCTAATTATTTTAAATTTAATTTAGATGTTCTTAGAACGTTTTAGATATTCATCACTTGGCTAATTTAGATGTCATTAATATCTTCCCTTAGTCACATTTTTCTCATAACATCAATTTACATCTATCGAGTGGAAATCATATTAATTTTAAGGTTTGTGACTTTTGTGTCCTTTCAAAAAATTACTTTCTAGCCTTTGATATACAGTCTCCAACATTTTCTTCCATTAGCTTGTGATGTTTACTTTTAAAAACCTTCCATAATGTGTTGTTGATATTATAAATGTGTAAAACTACAAAATGAAATTGGCTCCTTACTCTGCCCAGAAATAATATGACTATTTTACACAACTCAATTTGTAAGCACTATTGACAGCATTTGCTTCCATAGTTGTACTGTATTCCAAAGTTGTACTGTATTTTCTGAAAAAGTGATCTTTGCTTATAAACTTATTTAAAGTTTGTTTAATGCTGATGATATCTTCTTATTAACCTGGAAATGGATCTACTGGGCTTCAGATTGACCTGGTGGACTATCCTGCTCTCAAAACGGGGGGTCCTTTCTCTGTATTCTATATGTTCTTCTCTTTGTTTATCCATAAAAGAGGAAAATATCCATTCAACTTCCTTTTGGCTGGAGAACAGTAACTTTATAATAGAGGTATGAGATAAAAATAAACTTTCCCCAAGTGGACATAAATAGAGAAGCCATGTCATGTCTTGGTTGCACCATTCCATGAGTACAGAATCTTGGAGTTGGGCGAGAAAACTCAGTTACTGTATTCTCAGTTACACGTTGGTCAATCTTTCAGAAGAACTATGAATCCAGAATAAAGTAAAAATATTATTATAAAAAGAGTCAAAACCACAACCATCTATTATATTTCATGGATAGAAGTTAAAATGACATCTTTTATTTTACATTTTGGAATATATATTATGCTTTTGTAAGAAGAACAAAAATTATATTTATTCACAGCTTTTCTGCCTAACTACCTCATTCACTACAGATTCTGTCTTGCCTGCTCAGCACTTGGGCATTTGTTGTCCCCACTTTTAGTAATGAGAGTGGAAGTTGAACTGGCAGAAAATGAAGGTCAACAGTGAGACATATTGTTATGGCAGAATTACAGAAAAAAGAGTAATTAAGAAAATCATGGGAAGGTGAAAAACGGTGTTATCAGACTAAAAGGAACAGAAACGTGAATCTGAGACTGGGAGTATTTGGGAAACAACAGTTATTGAGGGTCCCTGTTAGGTGAGGGCAATACTGACAAAGGACTTGTGGAAAGGTAATGGGAGAAAACTGGTAAAAGAAGAAATCAAAAACATCTGTCTTAAGAAAAGATGTTCTCCTTAATATTTTACAGATGCTTAAACAATACACTAATTTTTAATTTTCTAATCAAGTCTGGTGATTATTTCATTATAACTATGCTCAGACCTGGTTGACAGTACCTCAAATTTATATGGGCTCATTTTATCCTTAAAATAAAAAAATTTCTGAAAAGTAAATGTCATTAGGTTATATTCCTTTAACTTGTTAAGATTGTATGTGTGCCTGTGTGGGAGTAATTTAAGAAGACTGAATTTTAATGATAATTTCCATACTGATGATATGGAATTCTGTATTATATTGCTGAAGCATATAATTGATAAGTCATGTAACAAGACCTTTTAGAAAATGCTAGCTCAAAAAGATTATCATTAGAGTCTAAATTCCTACAACCTGGGTAGTTACATGTTTTCTATATAATGATTTTACGTTAGCTATTTAGATGAATATAAGTGAAGAACAAAATCTAGATGGTAAATATATGGAGATAGTAATACATTTTTTAATCTTATCAGTGCAAATAGTTACATAATTCTTATTTACATAACTAACACATTACTCCAAACTAGTGGTTTCTAAAAGGTGTTCCTAGCACCCTGGGATCCCGAAGATCCTTTTCACAAGGTATGTGAAATCAAACTGTATTCTTAAAATGCTAAAATGGTATTTGCTTTTTTTTTTTTTTTTTTTTACTTTCCTTCTCTCATGAGTTTTCCAGCAGCTGCTTCCCACGTGATATTGTGATGGATTAAGTATAGAAGCAGACATAAGAATTTATCTTCTATTAACAAAGATATTTATAAAATTTTGAGAAACATAAAGTGATCTTAATCTTTTCAGTATTTTTGTTTTAAGAGTATAGTAATTTTTTCATAAAATAACTTAATTGTGCTAGCATATAAAGTTCATTATTTCAAGTTTTAAATGAATCATAACTGTTTTCAAGTTTTTCACTTTTAATTTCTTGTAGTGTGAATATTAATAGATATAATCAGCAATAACCAAAACTCTTCTGAACCTTATGTATTTTAAGAGTGCCAATGCTAACTAGTCTTGAGACCATAAAGTTTGAGCGTCATCTCAGGAATAAACAATGTTAGAATAAATACATTTTTCAGAATAGAGAAGCTACTGTTTTTCTTTGAGGTTGTATATATGTTTGGTTAAGAATTAAAAAATGGGAGATGATGAAGGAAGAGTCAAGAAAGATGAATAAATATGAGAAGAGAAAAAAGAACACATTGATACAGAACTGAAGTACGTGACTTACAATACCTCACTTTACATGTAAAAAATAGAGCATTGTCTCTTTCATAGAAATAAGCCACAAGAAAGATAAAAGTTTACTGCCTCTACCCTCAAAACTACATTCATGCCAAACCCATTGGAGAATATAAAATATAAAAAGTAACATAATGGACCTTTAAGATAAAAAAGTGACAAATATTACTAAATGTTCTTCTACTCCATTTTTGCAGTCTTTAGGGCGCAGCACTTTTATTTCATAATAGTTTCAGGAACTTTATTAATAAAAAAGTTAACTGCAAGAAAGAATTAATTAAAAATTTTAAAAGTTGTTGAGTAATTTTAAGAGTATGACAAAGAGGCTCGCACCTATGGTAGAGTAAGCAGGTTTTTAATCTTTTGACAATTTATGAAGCTAAGTGGTGCTGTGAAACCAAGTTTCCCCAGTGTATACATAAGCCATGAAAAATATTAATAAGCTCATCACTGTGCCAATCTGATACCAAATCAGTAAGTCTATTTAGTGCTTATAATGTAGTGTTACATAGATTTAATGATGCTATTAGTGATATTTGCAGCAATTGGACTGGCATAAACAATTAGTACTTAGTATACTGTTTCTCGGTAGAAAAAACACCTAATTCCACTAATTGCTTCTAGTTCTGTTTCTATTAACTGTACACTTTGTACATGCTAATAATCTTATTATCAGCTGTTGCTGAGTTAATTAAAATTCATGTCTACAAGCATGAACCAAAATAAATATATGTATTCCACTTAGCTTTCTATATAGTAGATAAAAATTTTGGAAGGCCAAATTTAAACACTCATCTCTAGAAAATGCAAGGGAATGAAAAAGAGGTACATGTCAAATTAACTGATAACAAACTCAAAATAAATTTTAAAAATAATTTTGCATTTTCATTATAATAGTGAATAATGATTCCAGTCCATTCCTTGGTATGGAAAATACTTGCTACAGTTTCAGAAAAATATTTTTCATTCTTTGAGTAAAAAATTGTGTCCCAAGAGATAGTTTTGATTTGACTTCTTTTTCCCCTAAAAGTAGCTAAGATATAATTTGTTCTTCAGGTTCCAAAGTCAACCTGAAATATATTTTCTTTTTTGTTGGTATTTTACTATTTCAGATTATAATACATTATTTCTAAATGAATAGTATATATTGTGTAAAGAATTCTTCTGCTTCTTTTTTTTCTTGTTTTAGAGGAAAATTCTATATGATACTCTATTTTATCCAGCAACAGTGATTTGAGCTTTAAGATTGTATAATTTATAACTCATCATTCCTGACAATGGGTGTATATGGAACAGCATTTTACAATTAAGAATGTCACAGCATATTTTAGTTGCATTCACTAGTGTTATTAATAAAGATATAGAGAAGTTAGGTATAACTAATCTTAACTAGGTTTTATTCAAGGAGAATCACTCTAATTGGGACTGTTTTAGATGAGTAAGTTTTCCTAAGCCTAGTCTTTTAATGGTGCATTGGCAAATGTTTAATATAAAATGGTACATATGCTGCTGTAAGGCTTTATTATGTTTTTGTTTTAATAATAAGTGATTCTCAAAATGTAAGAGTAAAATGGTAAGAATATATACACAAAATGTCTACACCTGTTTTATATATGGATTAGTCTCCAGAAATTGAACTCCTAGGATCTAATCTTCTTTCTAACAACAGCAGCAGCAATAACTAACAAGAACGATAAGATGATATATGTTAGAAAAAAATCTCTTTAGAAAAAATATCCTCAAATCTATTAGTACTACTGACACAAAGTTAAATTCAGCCAAGTCAAATTAAATGAAGTGAAATTTTTTCAATCTTTTTCCAATGTTCTACTTCATTAAAGCAAATATATATTAAAATTTTGATGACCTTTTGATGTCATATATAGCTTTTGAAGGAACTTTTCATAACTGCAACACACCTGTGTATACTCCAAAAGACAAATAAAAACTCAGTTTTGCATTCTGATCTTCTTTCTGTTCTTTGAATGACAAGTTTCCATGTGTCATTTTTCTTAAAATTCTCTCCAGCTTTGGCTTCTTTGACACCTTTTTACATGATTTTGCTCCTACACACACAATATTACCTTCTCTGTGTCTACTATATGACCTTTAAATATAGGTAGTCAATATTATTCAATACAACTTCCTTTAGTATTGCACAATTAAAGTTTGTCACTATCTTCAAAATTAAACTCATATGTTACCTAAAAATATCCTTTAAATACTGCATTTCAGCTTAATCCATAAATTTTGAGCAAATAGAGTACCCTTTTGTTCTGTTCAGCATATGGGTATGGCATAATGTCCTGTTTACTTGTTTTTATCTGACAATAAAATCTAAAATCTGGGATGGTGAACTTCATCTTTTTTTTTTAGTTTATTCATCATGGTATATCTCATTCTGCTGTTCTAGAAGAAGTTAATGCAGAATGAATCTTCTCTGTCACCTGCCTGCATGCCCAATTAGTTCACAAGACCTCTGTTTTCTCATGCTAAAGTGTCTGGAATTCACCTCCCTACCACAGTCTTAGTTTCTTCTTTTATGATTTATGACTACAAATATTATAATCCCCTAACTGATTTATCTGCTTCGTGCCTATTCAATCTTCCTGATTGAAACTTTGCAATAATTCTAGTTTCTTAAGATGATAGATGTCCTTTTTCAAGTGAGAGGGGGGTGATAGTGAGATAGACTCTCGTTTGTGCCCCCAACCCGATCCACCTAGCAACCTCATCTGGGGCTGATGCTCGAATCAACAGAGCTGTCCTCAGTACCTAAGGCTGACACACTTAGACCAACCAAGCTATCCTCAACACACAGGGTCATGCTCGGACCAACTGAGAACTGGCTGCAGGAGAAGTAGAGGGAGAGAAGGTGGAGAGGGAGGAGGAGAGAAGCAGATCATCACTTCTCTTCTGTGTCTTGATAAGGAATCTAACCCAGATATCTATATGCCAGGTCAATGTTCTATCCACTGAGCCAACTGCCAGGCCATAAGTCTTTCCTTAATTGAGCAGCTAACTGCTCCAATATTACATTCTCTTACTTGTCTAACTGCAGCATCTACCCATATTCATTACTTTTAAATTTCTGAAAACTACATTTCCTGAACTTTCCTGAATATGTGACAGTATACTCTGCTATCATAGGGATGGATAGATTTATATATATCCATCCCCAAACCATCATAAATTATGAAAAAGACATGTTTTTAATTAAGAAACACACATGTATACTTTACCAATGCATAATAAAATATATGAAATAAAAGAAAAAAGTGTTATCTAGTACTGTATTCTTACCTTGGAGACAGATGAGTGCGGCTAATGGGGGTGAATGGCAGAGGAGGAGAGAGGAAGGGAGGGATGCAGGCACTGTAGACATGTAAACTAAAACTGCACTTTTTTAACACTAAATGTAAACTAAAACTGCATTTTCTTTAAACAAAACTTATATATATATATATATATATATGCATAGTTGTAGATATGTGGATATGAACATGATGTAGATATAGACACCGAGCCACTTAAATATATGTCATTGGTGAAGAGCCCCCTTAAGTGCAAAGAGAGTTGTTCTCCCCCATTTGTCTACACAGTCCTGAGAATATCTCAAATAAAAGTAGAGATGGTATACCATGGTTTATGATGTAATGTCACATAATTGGTAGTAAAAGCAATTATTAAAGAAATGTGTAATATGTAAAAATGATAATATATATTACCATATTAATCTACTGTGTCAAGAGACAGTAATCTTTTAACTATTGCACAAATCTACAGTATTTCAGAATTCTTTCCTTAAATATAAGGCCAATAAACAATAATTTAGATAAGAAAAAAAATCCCCAGTTAGAAAATAAAAGGAGTAAAGATACTTATGCTATTTTTAATTGGTTAACTAATATTACAGTAGTACCATGAAATACGAGTTTAATTCATTCCATAACCGAGCTCGTCAGTTAGTCAACTCGTATATCAAACAAATTTCTCCCATTTAAAATAACTGAAATAGATTTAATCCGTTCTAGCCCTGTGAAACATCCCCAAACCATCATAAATTATGAAAAAGACATGTTTTTAATTAAGAAACAAACATGTATACTTTACCAATGCATAACAAAATATATGAAATAAAAGAAAAAAGTGTTATTTAGTACTGTATTCTTACCTTGGAGACAGATGAGTGTGGCTAATGGAGGTGAATGGCGGAGGAGGAGGGAGGAAGGAAGGGATGCAGGCACTGTAGACACGTAAACTAAAACTGCACTTTCTTAACACTAAGTGTAAACTAAAACTGCATTTTCTTTAAATTTTTAAAATCTTTAAAACTAAAATTGCACTTTCTTTACTTAAAATGAAACCACAAAAACTTAATTGTAAAAAATGCACTTTCTTTTAATATAATTTTAATTATAATTTTAATTATAATTTTATTTTTTTAATGGGGCGACATCAATAAATCAAGTTACATATATTCAAAGATCAACAAGTCCAGGTTATCTTGTCTTTCAATTATGTTGCATACCCATCACCCAAAGTCAGATTGTCCTCTGTCACCTTCTATCTAGTTTTCTTTGTGCCCCTCCCCCTCCCCCTTTCCCTCTCCCTTTCCCCCCTCCCCCGGTAACCACCACACTCTTATCAATGTCTCTTAGTTTCACTTTTTTTTTTTTTTAATAAATTTTTATTAATGGTAATGGGATGACATTAATAAATCAGGGTACATATATTCAAAGAAAACATGTCTAGGTTATTTTGTCATCAAATTATGTTGCAAACCCCTCACCCAAAGTCAGATTGTCCTCCGTCACCCTCTACCTAGTTCTCTGTGCCCCTCCCCCTCCCCCTAACTCTCTCCCTCCCTCCCTCCCATGTCCTCCCTCCCCCCCCACCCTTGGTAACCACCACACTCTTGTCCATGTCTCTTAGTCTCATTTTTATGTTCCACCAATGTATGGAATCATGTAGTTCTTGTTTTTTTCTGATTTACTTATTTCACTTCGTATAATGTTATCAAGATCCCACCATTTTGCTGTAAATGATCCAGTGTCATCATTTCTTATGGCTGAGTAGTATTCCATAGTGTATATGTGCCACATCTTCTTTATCCAGTCGTCTATTGATGGGCTTTTTGGTTGTTTCCATGTCCTGGCCACTGTGAACAATGCTGCAATGAACATGGGGCTGCATGTGTCTTTACATATCAATGTTTCTGAGTTTTGGGGGTATATACCCAGTAGAGGGATTGCTGGGTCATAAGGTAGTTCTATTTTCAGTTTTTTGAGGAACCACCATACTTTCTTCCATAATGGTTGTACTACTTTACATTCCCACCAACAGTGGATGAGGGTTCCTTTTTCTCCACAGCCTCTCCAACATTTGCTATTACCTGTCTTGTTAATAATAGCTAATCGAACAGGTGTGAGGTGGTATCTCATTGCCGTTTTGATTTGCATTTCTCTAATAACTAAAGAAGATGAGCATCTTTTCATATATCTGTTGGCCATTTGTACTTCCTCCTGGGAGAAGTGTCTGTTCATGTCCTCTTCCCATTTTTTTATTGGATTGTTTGTTTGTTTGTTGTTGAGTTTTATGAGTTCTTTGTATATTTTGGATATTAGGCCCTTATCTGAGCTGTTGTTTGAAAATATCATTTCCCATTTAGTTGGCTTTCTGTTTATTTTGTTATCAGTTTCTCTTGCTGAGCAAAAACTTCTTAGTCTGATGTAGTCCCATTCATTAATTTTTGCCTTCACTTCTCTTGCCTGTGGAGTCAAATTCATAAAATGCTCTTTAAAACCCAGGTCCATGAGTTGAGTACCTATGTCTTCTTCTATGTACTTAATTGTTTCAGGTCTTATGTTTAGATCTTTGATCCATTTTGAGTTAATTTTTGTACAGGGGGACAAACTGTAGTCCAGTTTCATTCTTTTGCATGTGGCTTTCCAGTTTTCCCAGCACCATTTATTGAAGAGGCTTTCTTTTCTCCATTGTGTGTTCTTGGCCCCTTTATCAAAAATTATTTGACTATATATATGTGGTTTTATTTCTGGACTTTCTATTCTGTTCCATTGGTCTGAGTGTCTATTTTTCTGCCAATACCATGCTGTTTTGATTGTCGTGGCCCTATAATAGAGTTTGAAGTCAGGTATTGTAATGCCCCCAGCTTCATTCTTTTTTTTTAGGATTGCTTTGGCTATTCGGGGTTTTTTATAGTTCCATATAAATCTGATGATTTTTTGCTCTATTTCTTTAAAAAATGTCATTGGAATTTTGATGGGAATTGCATTAAATTTGTATATTGCTTTGGGTAATATAGCCATCTTGATTATATTTATTCTTCCTAACCAAGAACAAGGAATATTCTTCCATCTCATTATATCTTTCTCAATTTCTCTTAACAATGGTTTAAAGTTTTCATTATATAAGTCCTTTACATTATTTGTTATGTTTATTCCTAAGTATTTTATTTTTTTTGTTGCAATTGTGAAGGGGATTATTCTTTTGAGTTGTTTCTCAATTGTTTCATTGTTGGCATATAGAAAGGCTATTGACTTCTGTATGTTAATTTTGTATCCTGTGACCTTACTGTATTGGCTTATTGTTTCTAGTAGTCTTTTTGTGGATTCTTTGGGGTTTTCGATGTATAGGATCATATCATCTGCAAAAAGTGATACCTTTACTTCTTTTCCGATATAGATGCCTTTTATTTCTTTGTCTTGTCTGATTGCTCTGGCTAGAACCTCTAGTACCACATTAAATAAGAGTGGAGAGAGTGGACAACCCTGTCTTGTTCCTGATTTAAGGGGGAAAGCCTTCAGTTTTGTGCCATTTAATATGATGTTAGCTGATGGTTTATTATATATGGCCTTTATCATGTTGAGATATTTTCCTTCTATACCCATTTTGTTGAGAGTCTAAACATAAAATTGTGTTGTATTTTGTCAAAAGCCTTTTCTGCGTCTATTGATAAGATCATGTGGTTTTTGTTCTTTGTTTTGTTGATATGGTGTATTATGTTAACCGTTTTACGTATGTTGAACCATCCTTGAGATTCTGGGATGAATCCCACTTGATCATGATGTATTATTTTTTTAATATGTTGTTGTATTCGATTTGCTAGTATTTTGTTCAGTATTTTAGCATCTGTATTCATTAGAGATATTGGTCTGTAGTTTTCTTTTTTTGTGCCATCCTTGCCTGGTTTTGGTATGAGGGTTATGTTGGCCTCATAAAATGTGTTTGGAAGTATTGCTTCTTCTTCAATTTTTTGGAAGACTTTCAGTAGAATAGGAACCATGTCTTCTTTGAATGTTTGATAAAATTCGCTGGTATAGCCATCTGAGCCTGGACTTTTATTTTTGGGGAGGTTTTTAATGGTTTTTTCTATTTCTTCTCTACTAATAGGTATGTTTAGGCTTTCTGCTTCTTCTTGACTCAGTCTAGGAAGGTTGTATTGTTCTAGGAATTTATCCATTTCTTCTAGATTGTTGAATTTAGTGGCATAAAGTTTTTCATAGTATTCTAGAATAATTCTTTGTATATCTATGGTGTCCGTGGTGATTTCTCCTCTTTCATTTTGGATTTTGTTTATATGAATTCTTTCTCTTTTTTCCTTGGTAAGTCTTGCCAAGGGTTTGTCAATTTTATTGATCTTTTCAAAGAACCAGCTCTTTGTTCTATTAATTTTTTCTATACTTTTACTGTTCTCTATTTCATTTATTTCTGCTCTGATTTTTATTATCTCCTTTCTTCGGCTAGTTTTGGGTTGTTTTTGTTCTTCTTTTTCTAGATCCTTAAGGTGTGAAGTTAAGTGGTTCACTTGGGCTGTCTCTTGTTTGTTCATATATGCCTGAAGTGATATGAACTTCCCTCTTATCACTGCTTTTGCTGCATCCCATAGATTCTGATATGTCGTATTGTCATTTTCATTAGTCTGTATATATCTTTTGATCTCTGCACTTATTTCTTCTTTGACCCATTCATTTTTTAAAAGTATGTTGTTTAGTTTCCACATTTTTGTGCGATTTTTTTCCTCCTTTTTGCAGTTGAATTCTAGTTTCAAGGCTTTATGATAAGAAAATATGCTTGGTACAACTTCGATTTTTCTGAATTTGCTGATGTTGTTTTTGTGGCCCAACATATGGTCAATTCTTGAGAATGATCCATGTACACTGGAGAAAAATGTATACTCAGTCACTTTGGAATGAAATATCCTGTAGATGTCTATCATATCCAGGTGCTCTAGTGTTTTGTTTAAGGCCACTGTATCTTTGTTGATTCTCTGTTTGGATGACCGATCTAGAGCCGTCAGCGGTGTATTGAGGTCTCCAAGTATGATTGTATTTTTGTCAGTTTTTGTTTTAAGGTCAATAAGTAGCTGTCTTATATATTTTGGTGCTCCTTGGTTTGGTGCATATATATTAAGAATTGTTATGTCTTCTTGATTCAGTGTCCCCTTAGCCATTGTGAAATGGCCATTTTTGTCTCTGAGTACTTTTGTTGTCTTGTAGTCAGCATTATCAGATATGAGTATTGCTACGCCTGCTTTTTTTTGGATGTTATTTGCTTGGAGTATTGTTTTCCAGCCTTTCACTTTGAGTTTGTTTTTATCCTTGTTACTTAGATGCGTTTCCTGTAGGCAGCATACAGTTGGATTTTCTTTTTTAATCCATTCTGCTACTCTGTGTCTTCTTATTGGAGAGTTTAATCCGTTTACATTTAGTGTAATTATTGACACTTGTGAGTTCCCTATTGCCATTTTATAGATTGCTTTCTGTTAGTTTTGTGTCTTGTTTGATCCTTCTCTTTCATTTTTTTTATCTTTTGTTTTTATTTGGTTGTATTCCATACATCTTTCCACTGTTGCTATCTTTTTTATCTCATGTGCTTCTGTGGTGGTTTTTTCAATGGTGGTTACCTTTAGGTAATGAAAAGGGTTCCTACCCTGTTCATTGTAGCACACTATTTTGTGAGTACTTTTGCACTCCATCGTCCTTTGCTACTGTTAATCTCCATCCTCTCCCCCCTTTCTTTTTGTTGTTGTCACAGTTTAAATTTGGTTTTATTGTGTTCTTCTTGGAGCTTTTACTTGTGGCTTTATTTTTTTTGTTCTTTATATCTAATTGGAGAACCCCCTTTAGTAATTCCTGGAGTGGGAGTTTTCTGATGATAAATTCCCTCATCTTTTCTGTATCTTTGAATGTTTTTATTTCTCCTTCATATTTGAAGGATAGCTTTGATGGGTATAGTATTCGTGGCTGAAAGTTCCTCTCTTTCAGGACTTTAAATATTGGGGTCCACTCTCTTCTAGCTTGTAGGGTTTCTGCTGAGAAATCTGATGATAGTCTAATGGGCCTTCCTTTATATGTTGTATTCTTCTTTTCCCTGGCTGCCTTGAGAATTTTTTCTTTGCTGTTGGTTTGTGCCAATTTCATTATGATGTGCCTTGGAGTAGGTTTGTTGGGGTTAAGAAAACTCGGAGTTCTGTTTGCTTCATGAATTTGAGGCTTTAGTTCTTTCCACAGGCTTGGGAAGTTCTCATCTATTTGTTTGAGTATGTTCTCCATTCCATTTTCTCTCTCTTCTCCCTCTGATATACCTATTATTCTTATGTTATTCTTTCTGATGGAGTCAGATAATTCTTGTAGGGCTATCTCATTTTTTTAAATTTTTGAGTCTCTTTCTTCCTCTCTCTGTTGTGCCTCAAGTTGCTTGTCTTCTATTTCACTAATCCTCTCTTCTATCTGGCCTGTTCTATTAGTCAAGCTTGTTACCTCGTTTTTCAGCTTGTGAATTGAGTTTTTCATCTCTGTTTGATTTGTTTTTATAGTTTCAATTTCCTTGGACATATATTTTTTGTGTTCATTGAGTTGTTTTCTGAGCTCCCTAAATTGCCTTTCTGTGTTTTCTTGTATATCTCTGAGTATTTTTAGGATTTCTATCTTGAATTCTCTGTCATTTATCTCCAAGGTTTCCAATATATTACATTTTTTCTCCATAGATTTTTCCTCTTCTATCTGTGTTACCTCTCTTTCTTTTGTATCCATGATATTCGATTTTCTCTTCCTTAATGGCATCTGAGGGTGGTTTTGTTGATAGTATTAATGAGATTTAATAAAAAATAAAAAGTTAAAAAAATAAAAAATTGAAAAAAGTTGTTTTTTTTTAAAAAATTAATAATGAAATAAAGAAAAATAAAATAAAATAAAAATTTTAAAAAAGGAAATTATTCCCCCCCTCCTTTTTTTCTCTCTTCTCCTCTCCCCTCTTTCTTGAGAAAATCTTGTGGTGAACTGTGAATTATATTGTATTTAATGGAACAAACAATGCCTGTAATGGAGGGCCTGAATTGGGGAAAAGTAATAAAGGGGCAAGAAAAATAAATAAATAAAAAAAGGGGTGGTGGTATGGTCCCACTAAAAGCAAATAATGAAAAAATTTGGATCAAGAATAAAATGATTTGTGTTTATGTGTTGGTTGACTAAGAGTTATAATGATTGGAGTAAGAGGGAAACAGGAAAATGGGGGGACAAATTAAAAAATTACTATTGTATTTAGTGGAACAAGAGCTTGATAAAATGGAGAGCCAGGGATGGGAGCACTGCTAGTGAGTTAAAAAGGTGAAATAAAAAACCCCCAAAATGCCACAAACATAAGTTTGAGTCCCAGATAAAATAATTTGTTTGTTATTGAGGTTTGAATGAGAGGAGATGTAAAGGAAAAAGGAAGAAACTAATATAGAGGGAGAAAAGAAGAGAGAGAGAGAAAAAAAGAGGGAACCACTAAAAGAAGAAAAAAGAAAAAATAGGAGAGAGAGAGAGAAAGAGAGAGAGAGAGTTAAGGGTTTTGGAGTGCAACCCTCATAGAGAGAAAGGAAGAGGAAAGAAAAGATAATGGGAGATGTAACACTTATGGGTAGTGTAGTTCAAGGAGAGGAGAGAGTAAGACCGGTAGGGAGTTAAACGACCAAATTGGAGGAGGAAAAAAAAAGAAAAAAGAAGAAAAAAAAATCAAGGATGAAGATAAGAGAAACAAACGAACAAATATAATAAAATGGGATAGGTTATAAAGTCTGCAGATTATTCTGATTTTGAGAGGTTATCTTCTTGCTTTTTCTTTTCTCTCCCTCTTCCTGGTCAGCGACTCTGTACCCCGGGTTCTGCCCCTTTAGCACGCTCAGGTAGAGGTTTGCAGTTGATAAGTCTCTATGGCGATGTCATGTATTGTGCTTCAGTCTCGTTGGCAGTCAAGGCTCATTAGCGTTTATAGGCTCCAACAGTGAGAGAGTCTGTGTTCCAGGAGCCTCTCTCCTAGTCTTTCCTTCCTCAACCAGCAGCCTGAGAATCCAACTATGGGGTTGCTGCTGCCTCTGCCTGGATAGTAAGAGGCTCAAAGAGCGGTCAACTCCCCACTCTTATTTCCACTCAGCACAGGGCTCTGGGTAAGGCTCAGTCAGTCAGAGCTGCTAGCATAATCAGCCGGGCTTTCGCCTACTCAAAGACCTCTGGCTCTGTCACTCTGTCCGGTAACACGGGCGGGTCTGCGCGTGCAGACCAGGATGTTAGACCGGAAGTCTTGCCCTCTGAGTGAAACCCCCCGCCCGCACTGAAAAGTTCCAATGTTGGAATTGGCTCTCGCTCCTCCCCATGTGCCGCTCTTTCAGGCGCTGGGGCAGCCCGGGACTCCACCCTCGGCCCACACAAAGGCCCCCGACTCTGCCCCTCCGTGGGACAACACGGGCTCCCACTCCGGAGGTGCTGGGAGGAGTCTCCTTCCCACTCTCCGTGCACGCAGACCAGGATGTGAGGTCGGAGTCTCGCCCTCTGAGTGAAACCCCCCGCCCGCACTGAAAAGTTCCAGTGTTGGAATTAGCTCTCGCTTCCTCCCCGTGTGCGGCTCTCCCTGGGTGCTGGTGCAGCCTGGAGGCTTTCGGCCCACACAAAGGCCTCTGACTCTGTCTCTCTGTGGAGAAACACGGGTGCACCCTCCGGGGGCTTTGGAAGGAATCTCTCACCCACTATGCGGCTACCAGGGGATCAGGTAAAATGGCTGCCCCACTTGTCTTTCTTTGTCTGGGTTTGGCGCGAGTGTTAGCTGTATTGCCCAGGTTGTCACAGGAACAGTTTTTCCTTGGCTTGGATCTCTGTGCCACAGCCTGGTTCGACTGTTTGTGCCGCGGCCTGGATCTATTCACCCCCTTTGCCCGCCTCAGTTTCTATATTCACAGTTATCAGAGAAAGCCGCCCTGTTTAGGTTAGTGAGGAAGGCGGAGCATTTCTTACTCCCTATTTCCTTCGGGGTTTAGTTATATATTTAGCCAATTTTTCGCTTGATCATACCTTTAGGTGTATTGTGAAACATCCGGAGGCTCCAAGGATAGGTTTTTCTGTTTCTGGTTGAAGATCTTGTTGAGGTTTGGGGGAGATTTATCGGTATCGCTTCCTACTCCGCCATTACTCTCAAAAATGCACTTTCTTAACTTTAAACTTAACCTAAGCTTAACATTAGTATTTTTAATTTAATCATCACCTGTTTTTGCCTTTATGGCTGCACTTTTGGCATTTTCACTTGCAGGACTTTTGAATAAAAATCTATCCTAAGAGGTTTGTTTTTGCCTGCCTTTTAAAATGTTATGGAAATTGACAAATAAGTGTCATTAAAAAGTGCTGAAGCATGACCAGTTAAAACTTTTTCTGGGTGTTTCTTTTCAGTGAAACTTGAAAGCTTCTCTCACATTACCAGCATGTCTTTAATTTCACTTGGAGAAATCACTTCCTCCAACTCTACCTCCTCACTACTAATCTCTTACAGAAGCTCCATATGTTGCATCATCTGTAGCTCCTTCAACTCAGTTGAGAGTTCCTCCTTGTGTTCCTCGATGAGCTCATTTACATCACCCTCATCTACCTCCAGACCCATCGACTTTCTGAGGGTCACAATCTCCTCCATCACTTCTACTTCAGTCTTGGTTTCTGGTTTGAATCCTTCGAAGTCCCTGTCTGCAACAACATCAGGCCATAACATTTTCCATGCCGAGTTCAAGGTTCAATAATGCATAAACATATCAGGATGTTGCAGTGATCTTTTCCAAAACTCTCAAAGGGTTAGAATTGTATTCTCAGTCACCTCAAAGCAGTGATGGAACAAGTGCTCTGTGTAAAGCTTTTTAAATTTGGAAATGACCTGCTTATCCATAGGTTGCAAGACTGAAATCATTTGGGTGGAAGGTAGAGGACTTTCACGAATTTGAACTCATCAAGAATGTCATCTTCAAGATCAGGTGGGTGGGCTGGAGCATTATCAAAGATTAGTAATGCTTTTATCAGGAGTTTATTTTCTTGAAGATATTTCTTCACTGCAGGACCAAAGATGAGTTTTACCCATTCAATAAAAAACTGCCGCGTAATCCATGCCCTAGCATTGGCACGCCACATAACCTACATTTTTAAAGAATCTTGTGAGTCTTAAAGGCTCGAAGATTTTCAGAATGATACACTAGCAGTGGCTTTACTTTATAGTCACACTAGCATTTGCACACAATGCAAGGGTCAGACGGTCCTTCATGGCTTTACCCCCTGGCAACTTCTCTGTGGTGATGAAAGTCCTCCAGGGCATTTTTTTCCAAAACAATCCTGTTTTGTCACAGTTGAACACTTGTTGGGGGATGGAGCCTTCCTTTACGATAGATAAGCGCAGTAAAACATGTGCTGTATTCCTCAGCTGCCTTAACATCAGCACTCACAGCTTCACCATGCCTCACCACCAAGTAGATGCCAGATCTGTTCTTGAAATTTTCAAACCAGCCATGACTTGCCTTAAATGTGTCTTCTGCTGACTTTTTTGAGGTTGATAGTTCTTTCTTCTTCAAGTCGCTGTTAATAATACATGCCTTTTCACATATTCTCCGTCACTGTATCTCCTGCCAGCTCTTTCTCTTTCACCCACACCAGCAGACGCTTCTCCATTTCTTCATGGATATTTGTCCTTAACTGGGACAGAATTGTAGTTCCTTTCGCTGGATTTGTGCTTTTGATGGCATCCTTTTGTTTCAGGATGGTACAAATTGTAGATGTATTGCAGTCATACAGCCTTGCCAGTTCGATCACTTGTACACTACGCTCATGTTTTTCTATTATTTCTTGCTTTACTTCTATCGACATCATTCTCTTATTCTCACCACTGTACTTTACACTCACTTTCTTCGGCCCCATGATAGCACACAAAAAACGTTAGTAAAAAAATGCAAAAATGATGCAAGAACGAGTACAGCGCACGAGATTCGACATGATTCTGCGGGTAACAGGTGAGAAAGAATGAGAAGGTGGTGTTGTGCTGCCGATACTGGACCCGTGAGCCAATGTGCTAACCAGTGGCAGCTTCCCAAATCACAACTTGTGTCTTGGAATTTCACTCGGATCTTGAACAAAAATGCGGACTGAGTCACAGTTCATATCCTAAAAATTTGTATGTTGGTTTGCTCGTATCTCAAGGTACCACTGTATATATTTAAAAGGCTTTACAAGCAAGAATTAGATTCTTGTTAAAATCCAAATTGCTCAGAGATTTCAACAACAAACTGTTTTCAGTTTGCTTATACTTCTGATTAAGAATTGAAGATACTTACCTGGAACTTATTTTCACAGGAAATAATAATATCACTAGTCTTTGATAGAAGCAAAGAATGTACCCTAAAATTTAATTATGTAGAAAAAGACAAGCTTAATGTACTTGGCTATTTCTACTATATTTAGCTCTCCCCTCAGTAAGAAAGACAGTGACCCTGCTAGGAATACCAGTCCAACTGAGATATCAGAAAGAATGCCTTCTTACTATGTATGCCATGTTAGCTTTTTTCAACATTAAAAACATTTCCTGTGGCCTGACCTGTGGTGGTGCAGTGGGTAAAGCATTGACCTGGAACACTGAGGTTGCCAGTTCAAAACCCTGGGCTTGCCAGGTCAAGGCACATATGGGAGTTGGTGCTTCCTACTCCTCTCAATTTCTCTCTCTTTATCTCTCTCTCTCTCTGGTTCTCTCTAAAAAATGGAATAAATAAATTCTTAAAAAAACAAACAAAAATAACATTTCCTGTGCTTTAATTAAAAACAAAAACCAAACAAAAGACACAAAAAAACTGCACAATCTTCAGTCAAGAGGTAATGAAAAATGAAGCACAAATATGTTTCACTCAATACCAAAAATAAATCAGTCAACAATTTAAAATTTAAAATGAAAAATAATTATTTCCCTTTTCTTCATAGAGAGCATATCTTCATTTTGAAGTAACACAACTGAGAACAAATCAGAATAAAATTGTGTTTATATTTGTCAAAGAGTATCAGAGAAGTTTGAACTCTAATTCAGTTCATATGGAAACGGAGGTAAAGAAAATGAAAGAAATGGGGAAATACATCATACTGTTTTGGCCGTGGAAGTGTGGAGAAGGCAGGATAGCTGTAATTCGCTCAACTTAAATCTATATGCAAGAGCAAATGCATGGGATAACCAATAGGCAAAGGTGACTTGGGAAACAGAGATGGTTACCTAGAGTAAAGAGTGATTCTTAAGCCTGACCAGGCAGTGGCACAGTGGATAAAGCATTGGACTAGTACACAGAGCACCCAGGTTCAAAACCCTGAGGTCACTGGCTTGAGCATGGGTCACTGGCTTGAGTGTGGGATCACAGGCAGAACCCCAAGGTTGCTGGCTTGAGCCCAAGGTAACTGGCTTGGGCAAGTGATCACTGGCTCTGCTGTACCCTTCCCTCCACCTTGGTCAAGGTACATATGAGAAAGCAATCAATGAACAACTAAGGAGCCACAACAAAGAATTGATGGTTCTCATCTTTCTCCCTTCCAGTATCTCTGTCCCTATCTGTCCCTCTCTGTCTCTGTCACACACACAGAAAAAGAGTAATTTTTAATCCCTTAATCTTTCTCACCCAGACCCTCACACCTCCTCCCCTGTGTCAGTTGTCAGTCTGTTCTCCATATCTGTTTTTAGTTTATTTTTTCATTAGTTTCCACATATAAGTGAAACCACATGGTACTTACTTTTCTCTGACTGGCTTACTTCACTTAGCATAATAATCTTCAAGAAAATAACTTATAGACACAGACAGCAGTGTGGGGATTGGGGAAAGGTGAAGTAGGGTAGAAAAAAAAAACAGATGATGATGGAGGGAGACTTGGCTTGAGGTGGTGAACATACAATACAGTATACAGAAGATGTGTTATAGAATTGCACACCTGCCTGACCTGTGGTGGTGCAGTGGGAAAAAGCATCGATCTGGAATACTGTGGTCGCCGGTTCAAAACCCTGGGCTTGCCTGGTCAAGGCACATATGGGAGTTGATGCTTTCTGCTCCTCCCCCTTCTCTCTCTCTTTCTCTTTCCCTCTCTCTCTCTCCTCTCTGAAAATTGAATAAATAAAGTTAAAAAAAAAAGAATTGCACACCTGAAACCTGTATTATTTTATTAACCAAGTTCACCCTGATAAATTCCATAAAATTTTTTAAAATGTAATTTTTAGTCAGTAAACTGAAAATTTCCCCATTGTTCATCTAATATTGAAAAAGCTCTAATTTAATAAGTTTGCTATTAAAGTTTTCAAATTCCTAGTCAGACATTGTTTTCATTAACACTAATAGCTCATTACACTTTTTTTTTTTAATTTTAAAATTGATTTAGAAATTTAACTTTAACACAGTGACATAGATCAATTCGAGTACATAGGTTTCAGGTAAACATTTCTATAGCATTTGAACTGCTAATTATGTTGTCTACCCATCACCCAAATTCAAAACATTTTCCATTCCTTATATCTGTCCCTCTTTACACCCTTCCACACAACCTTGCCCCACCCCTCTCCCCCACATCCCCTGCCCTCTGGCAACCACTTCACTTTTATCTATGTCCATGAATCTTAATTTTATATAATACTAACTCTATGTGAAATCAGTTCTTAGCTTTTTCTGATTTACTTATTTCACTCAGTATAACATTCTCAAGGTCCATCTTTGTTGTCATAAATGTTACTCTGTCATCATTTCTTATGGCTGAGTAGTATTCCATTGTATATATCTACCACATCTTCTTTATTCAGTCCTCTACTGAGAGACACTTTGGTTGTTTCCATGTCTTGGCCACTGTGAATAAAGCTAATCATCACAGTAAAAAAAACCATACCCTCGCAGGCGTCCCCAAACTACAGCCCGCGGGCCGCAATTTGGCCCCCTAAGGCCATTTATCCAGCTCCTGCCGCACTTCCAGAAGGGGCAACTCTCTCATTGGTGGTCAATGAGAGGAGCACTGTATGTGGGAGCCCTCCAATGGTCTGAGGGACAGTGAACTGGCCCCCTGTGTAAAAAGTTTGGGGACCCTTGCCTTGCCACTGTTGGTGTATTGTCCTGAAGGCTCACTATGAGTACAGAATACCTATCGCTGTCATTTTTCAGTATTGTCACTTTTCTTTCTTATCTCATATTGTTTTACAGTGACTTTTAATATTATTTCTTCTCCTGCTGGGTTACTATCAGTATCTGCTACCTCATTATCAACAATCGTTTAGCACAAGGCGGAGCCAATATGAGCCACCTGGGTCAGTATTTTGTCTTCCATTGGGATTGTCCAACACAGACATCTTTTTTCTCCTACAACAAGACTGTAACCCACTGTGAGCTAATAATTAATAGTCATATAATATTTGATAGTAAAGTTGCATTATATTGTAGTTTGGCACCTGAAGTAATTCATTTTCTTCTCATTAGGAACACCTCTTCACTAACTGCACTGAAAGCATGCTCACAGTGTATGATTCCACTTTTCTTTTACAGTTTGCATATGCACACAAATGATTTGGCACAAGAAATAATGAGAGTGTATGAAAACAGTGTCGTGTAGCTGTATTATACTGATTAATTTTTGTTGCCATATTAAATGTGCTTGGGATCCTTACAAGAAAGGTGCTATTTAAGCATAAGATATTAGTGTTATATGTGTGCTTGTATAGCTTACAAATGAGATCTTAAAATTTCACAGACACAAAGTAAGTTTTTACCATTGTTAGCAAGCAAAGCCAAGATAGCTATTCCAGAGGAGTGGCCTCCTCTATTATCAAAACAATTGCCAGTGGAGTCCTGATCCCTTCCTTGTTACTGGTTACCATGAGCAATGGTTGTGTTGGGTCAGATAGAAAGAACACAGCCTTATTTCCATGTGCCAGGTTGAACCTGACATGGTGACAGGACAATGGTTTATTTTTTTAATTTACAAAGAAAGCAAATCAGATGTAAATAGTGTTGATGACAAATAAGTTTGAAACATCAAAGTGTAATCTCTTCTAAAAAAACCCTGTAATTATTGTTAAACTATGTATTTTCCTCCCAAATTGTGGGCTATATTTGCCAATTAACATGTTGAATTGGGTTATTATTTGGGCAAAATACTACAATGAGAGAATATATAGTATTCATTTTTAAATTATTTGAAAGAAGTTTTGCTAAAAGTTACATTTAAATTTGTTTAACTCTGTACAAAGCTTAGAGTAATAAGTTCCTAATAAATGTTACATGAAAGAATCATGTCCCTGAGAATATACAAAAATGCATAAACTGCCAACTAATAGTTTTAATATGGCATTTTCTCTTGTTATGAACTTGTGCTAAAATTATTTTCCACTTATTGGATTCTCTATACACAAGGTATGTTCTCTGTATGTGGTCACAACTTGTTTTGTGATTTGATTAATCCATTGTAATCAAATAGTGATTAGTTTAGTGAATGGTTAAGAACACTGAGTGGAGGCGAACTATTTGAGTCAGAGTTTCAACTAGACCATTAGGATAAAATGGAACAGTTCATACATAGCACACCTATTTTAATGTCTAGTATACAGTTAGCTCTCAACAAATGTTATAGCTATTATTTTGCCTCTAAGTACAAGATCACCTATTAAGCAGTCTGGCACTTTACAACTTGCTAATGTGTTTATTATATGCTGTATATTAAGCTATATATACAACTGTTTGTATAACTTCAATTGCTAATTTGGGGGTTCCCCTCAGTTCCCTAAAAAAATCAGGAAATCCCTAAGACAATATCTATGACATTCCTAATTAGAACATGAGAGCCATCTAGTGGTCACAATTGCTAACTACAAGCTTACTGATGAACAAAAAACGTAGGTGATGAAACTTCTGCTTGCTTCATAATGCGGTCTCCTGGAGTGAATCTCAGAAAAACAAATGAGGCTTCCTATATGCACAATACTCAACCAATAAAAATGTTTCAACACAAAATTTCAGCAGTGTGTGGGAAAAGTTTATTTTCTGGGCTACAGGAAGCATATAGTCTGGTTCTAAATACCCATATAAAATACTTAAGCTAAATTATAAATTTGAATTAGGAAAAAAAAAATGATTCCAAATATAAATGAAATTATAAAGAGCTTGAATAGAGAGATGTATATGGCATTTAATAGCAAACTTTTTTTTTGAAGAAAGAATATTCTGATTTAGTACAAAAGTTCAAAGAAATGTCAAGTTAATAGAAGAAAGGAAAGAGATGGGAAATTATCAAGATGCAACACACACATACTGAAATCCTTTAAAATAAGACATATTAACATATACAGAAATATAAGAAGCTACTAGAGCTTTTTAATCTCAGATTTAGAAGAATGGTGTGTAAACAGAGACTATTTGGAGACATACTGGTCATGAAAAATCGAATCCTTGGTTTTATACTTTATGGAAACAATTTTATATTAGATAATCTTGAAGAGAGATCACTATACAAAATGAAAATTAGACATCTCCAAAAGTAAGTGTATTAAAATTGATAAGCATCCTCAGACTTATGATTTATCTAAGAAAATATGCAGGTGTTTATCTAAAAAAAGCTACCATATAGAAACTAATAATGAATAAAATGTAATTACTTTTATATTAATAAGATTTCAAATTTTACTTCCATTCCCTAAAATTTAGTTTAACTTCCAGTGTTATTTCTTTTTTTTCCTAAGAAAGAACATTTTTGCTAAACGAAGATATAACAGGATGAACATGAGGAATGCTTAGAGGTCAATCATGTCTGTAGCCACTGCAAGCAAAATTTGGCACATGAGCATCAAAACAGTTGAATTGCAGTGCCTTTTTCATACTGTTTAATGATTTTGGTTGCAGATGTTATCAAGACATATAGAAAGTAGGCTATGTTTGTTAGTGTTGGTTACTAAAGCAGCTGTTAAATTAATTAAGTCAGTATATTTCCTGAGTCTGATTAAGATACATTTATTTCTGCTTTCATAAAAGAGCTGCAATGTAAGTACTAAAACTGATGTTTTAAGAAAAACAAAATAAAATTGAAATCATCACATGCAGTCCAGTTCAAGAGAAAGTTTACTTTTGGGTCTTTATGACATACTTATTTTTATAGGAAATACCAGAATGCAAGATTTTTATTTCCTTAATTATATTTCTAAGTACCTTCACAGTTACCATTCTTTTAGCCATAGAACAAAGAAGATTAAGACATCAAAACAGAAAATGCAAATGCTAAAATTTGCTCCAATAAACAAAGCAGGTGATCCAAGAAAGAAAAGATTAAACTTTATTTGAATTGAGCAGTGTTGTTTCCCTACATTTTATGGTAGAATTTATTGGGATATAATAGTAGTTATGGTCTATTAACTAAAACCTAGAACTTTATGTGAATCAAATAAAAGGAGAGAAAAAGGAGGGCATGATTTAATGAAAAAATCTGTAACACAAATAAGACAAAAGTTTAAAAGCAACTCAATTGCTGCAGATGTGCTTCATCTGCTGGCTTGGCCACTGGGGACCAGGAGATAAAGAGATGAAGACATTTACACAAAGATGGTTAGACAACAAGATCAGATATGCAACTAGACAGCAAGGTCCAGGTGGTACCTAACCATAGCATGGAGAAAATGACCCACGAAACCACTTAACCCTCTTACAAACAGTATTTTTAATTCATTTAACATTTAAATGATATTTTAGGTAGACAATGAAATGTCACTAATATTCTGAAATAGAAACAACTGATCCTTTAATAATCAATTTAGTTAGGTAAACAGGAAAATTTGAAGAAGTTTGTTTCTTCTTGGTAGACATCCTGCAAGAAAATTTTTTTCTGCTTCTTACTCTATGCACTGCTTTTTTTTTTGTAATTTCAGATGTCCACATGCTTATACCTGGACCCTGTGTATATAATAGGATACAAAGATGTACATTATCTACAGACCCTTCACTTTCCAGACACAACAATTAAAAAATATGCAGCACAGAATAAACTCCATAATATAGAAATTCTGTATTTTCAGAAAGATGTAGAAGTCAGAAAGATGATCTATTTATAATACATATATAGATGTTAATTTGGAAAATGTAGAATGTTAATATAAGATATATAATTGTATAATGTTATAAAATGGAATAAGTTATAAAAGAAATAAAAATATAGTCATTCATTCTGTATCTTGCAGAAATGTGGTCATGTAACCCAGTCACCCCCAAATTACAATTTGAAGCTAACATTTTGAACTTGAACTGACATAAATAGACTTTACTATTCAATTAACCAGATTCAACATTTCCTTTCACTCCAAGTAAACTTTCGGATAACCTCGAAAGGAAAAATCCTATTACGTCATCCACTTGTTGCAAAAATATGTTCATGTCAAATTATTGTGATGATATTGTCTGCTTTATAAAAAGTCAAAACATAATAAGCCTTTATATTCTTTTATTAAAAAGGAGAAATATTTAATCCATCTCTATCATTTGAAACATAAATTCCTTTGTTCAGGTTAATTGCAGTAGGGTCCTATGAATCATGTTGCTGGTAGTCCTTCCTTCTTAACATTAGCTACAGATCCTTAATGATAAACTTGTGCCACCATTTCTGACAAAATAGAAATGATTTTTTCTCTAAACCACTTTTCTGGCTTTATATCTCTAGTATTATCTATCGCTTTACCCTATGTCTTTATTTGACTGACCTACCTTTTTTATTGATTTTTTAATTGAATATATTTCTATAAGCCTACTTAAATCCTTTCTGAAATGCCATTTAAAAGAAAATATATGAAATACATCAGAGAAAAAGGTAAATGTCAAAATTCTTAAGTCACGTACTGTGAAGGTGTTTTAGGAAATGAAGCAAACTATAAACAAGCTCACCTTCTAAGTCCCCCATTAAGGCTGACTGTGCTCAATGATAATAAAGGTTTAAAGGCAAAATAATTGCACAATAGGAAAAATATGCTTTAAGCTCACAGACTTTGAGTCTGTTTTGTAATACACATTTAAAGAGGTTTTAAAAGTCCTGGTGCTTCTCTCTGTGAACCAATAGCCTGACGCAGGAGTGCAGCCAGTGAAAGAGAGTAAAGGCCCAGAGAAGTCGAATCTCAGCAACAATCCCTCGGTTAACACATAAAGAAAATAATCTAATTACTGGAAAGCAGGGAACAAGAAAATGAAAAGCATGGAAGGGTAGAGAAGCATTAAATGTGAACACACACATTTGTCTCTGCTCTGAAACAAGAAATCAGCCTAGATCCTGAGGGTAGCCATTAAAGACTGGGTATTTGTATAACATGCGGATGAATGGGAAGAAGCCAAGAAACAGAAAAAAGACTAATTTTAATGACTAGAAAAGCTGCAAGAGGAAGAACACAGAGCTGGTGACAGGAAAGCTTCCAGCTACAGGCTGCATGGCACTGTCCTCTCCCTGCCAATTAGAGCCAGTCTGACCCCATAGGGGGGATTAAGTGAGCGGAGGAATCAGCTCGGTTGCAGGGCCAGGCTGGACTCACACACACGTGCAAAGCGAACATCAACCACAGCGGTGTGACCTGAGGCTTCGCTTAACAGTATCATTTATAGACTTACAGAAATAGAAAACAATATGTGGGGTTTCCTTTACCTAAAATACAGGTGCTGACCGCATTTTCTTTGGAAATGCACTGCAACGGACACGCAATAGGATGCATTTAACAAACACCCAATTAACATCAAGCGGATCAAGAGAAATCAGAGAATGACTGAGAGAAGAAAAGTAGAGGGGAGGACTAGCCGAACAATGGCACTAAAGCTGCCACACTGTGGATTTACTACCTGTGTTATTTTCCCAATTACATCCATTGTGATAGAAAAATTCAGGGACGGGGCTGCTGTCTGAGACGAAGTCAGCAATTTCCTCCGCTTATTTAGAACTGACACGGGTGGGGAGTAGGGAGAGGGGTTTAAGGGGAATAAAAACGGTCAGACAGCCTAACGGTCCGAAGGTAAAACTCGTGAAGTGCATGCACAAAGAGAAGTGCTTCCCAGTCAGGACCTGAGCAGATGCTCCAAAGTGAGAAAGTCCACTCCGGAGCCGCCCTGAGTGGACGCGGCGGCGGTGCGGGGGAAAGCGACCGGCCCGGGAGTGAGGAGGGCGCGCAGCCCGCGAGGACCGGACGGACGCCAGCCGAGCTCCCGGCCCTGTCTGCTCCACCATCTCGGACGTGAAATTGGGGAGGCTGCCGGTCCAGGGGGGAGGAGGGGAGGGGCGGCCCTCCGCGCCCGGCGCGCAGGGAAAATACCGGTTGACTGGTGAGAGGAGGCGAGAAACGTATAAAACCCTTCTGGAGGCAAAAAGACCTTTCAGCCTGGGGACATGCTAAATGAACCTTGGCGACGAGAGGCAGTGAGGCGCTGGGCGCGGGCGCCGGCGACAGCGCGGGCGAGCGGGGAGGGGCGAGGGACGCTCCGGGAAGGACACAGCCAGTCAGCGCGCGGGGCGCGGGGCGCGCGGGCGCATTGGCGGAGGACGCGCGCGCCCCGAGCGCCCCAGCCCGCCGCGCTGCCGCACCTGCTCCCATATAACCAACTACCGAGTGCGGCAGCCTCAACTGCGCGAGGGCGGCCGCCAAAGTGCCATTAAAGCTCGGGGCGGAGAGGAGGCGTTACCTGGGTCCCCTCTCCCGGGTGAAGCCGGGCCGCCGGAGGACTCCTCGTGCATGATTAAGAACTCTGCAGTTCTCTTCGGCCACAGCTGAGGAGGGACCCCCGGACCTGCTGCCCGAGAACTGCGCCGCCGGGCCGGAGGATGGGAGACGGGCACTGACAGAGTCGCCGAGGAAGGACAGGGGAGCCTGGCGTCTCAGTGGTAAGTGGCTGACATACATTCCTTTGCCGGCGACGGCTTTCTGTGACTGTGTACTTCATCTCCTAGGCGCTTACAATTTTTGACACGCTCGCTTTTGCATAGCCACCCTGTCTAGCCGTGTTGCCGGAATTTAAAAACTGTAAGATCATGCTGCTTCTTTTTTTAACGTGCCTTTTTTCTCTGCTGGGAATTTATGTCAGAAAAGTTGAAGTAAGAGTAAATATAACCTATTGGTGTATCTAATCATGCCATCCAGAATAAGAGTAAATAATTTCTACAACTAAACGGTAAGGTGATGAATGCCAGGATAGGGTAGGAATTTTTCTACAAAAGACACTAAATGTTCAGAAAACAGGATGCGTTCTCAGGTGCTGCATGTCTTATGATTGAACAGTGTGTTTGGGAGAATAGAGCCCAAATAGCTGGGCATCTGGCGGTGCAATAACTTGTTAAAATTCAGCAGGGATGCTCTATAAGTGAAGTTCTACAAAGTTCGAGAGACTAAAACAACAGTATCTTGGATTATGCTGAGATGTTTTCTGAATGTTGTGTAGGAATGCGATAGATTCTTTAAAAGAATGTGAGATTATATTCCAACATCCTTACTGAGTTTTACACTGAAAAGTGAGAGAGCATGTTAATTTGCAAGTACATGGATATGGCGTACAAAAAGCTGATAATTACAACCTCAAAAAATTTAAGTCTTTTCAACTAACTTTATTTAGGAAACCAGTAATCCACTAAATATTTTAGAATTATTTTATTTTTAAATTTTATAACCTCTTGAGCATGAAAAATACTATATTCATTGTGGTAATGTAAATGTGGGTTTGGAAGCAACAAACTTTTTAACTGTTGTATGTGAAATGCCTTATCTATATTCATCTACTTATTTTTTCAATTTAAAAGATAAAATCATTTATAGATACTATGCTTTTACCTTAATTCTCAATTTTAACTGTGGAATTAAAGATGTAAGACGTAGATGTTGGATATGAACCTTAGAAAATACAGACAAGTAAGTAGTGAGTCAAATTTAAAAATTAGTGGAGGCATCCTTGAGTACTATTGACTTGCAACAGTACTACAAAAATATTTATGACTATCTTAGCAAGCCTAAAAGAGTTCATCATTATTAATATTGTGACCTTAAATATAAAATAATTAGTAATGATATTTTTTCAGAGTGCTTCTTGTTGTCATAGTTAAAAAACTCAGAAATGTTTCTTTACATGTTTTCCTACTTCATACTCAAATTATTGTAAGTTCTATGTAAGTTTGAGTCTCAGAGGTACATGTTTCCTTGAATAAAATAGGAAAACCAATATCACTATATAAGAACATATCACATAAAACAAATGAATAAAAAATAAAAGATATTACATACAAAGACCAACTAAGTCTAGGGAAGGAAACAAAGCACAAAATTAAAGTTAAAAATTAAAAAAAAAAAGGAAATGTGATTTAAAAAATAAAATCAAATTTGAAAAGTGTCTTAGCTGGAGTATATGGTGAGATGATATAAAAGCATATTTGAGAACAGGAAATCAGTAAAATTTTTTTGCAATATAAATGCCAAATGTGTTAGATAGGGCTTGGTGGAACCTTTCAGTTGTTCATTTTTAAAACTTCGGAAACTAAAAAATGAGAATAACTTGATTTTGATTTCTCTTTGATTTTATTCACAACTGAATAGGAAGTTAAAATTCTGTAAAGTTAGAAAAAAGGACATTACTCTGATAGATTAACTAAAAGCCAGACTTTATAACTGTTGAGGCACATGCATTCTAGGATGTATTTGGAATTAGATCTGAGAAGCTACAGTTGAGGGATTTTTTAAATGGATCACTGAAACACCCTCTTTCCTCAGGTGAGCAACACTTCAAGTAAGAGGTGGTCTGACATCTTTATTAATTTTGGGAGATCAAGTAAACTCAAACCATGAACAAACTCATAAACTATGTTTATTTACAAATAATTAAAAATTAGTTGTGAAAGTATAGTTTAATTTTAAGGTTAAAAATGGGTCAGGTTTGACTAATATATACTTCTTTAAGTGTCTTTTTTTATACAGAAAACCTTTGCCACCTTTAGGGCAGAGTGTGGTTTTATGGTCAAACATATTTAGTGATTAGGAGCAGATGTTGGCAATAAAGGGTAGAGGGCTCTCCAGATGAAGGTACGGGGATGCTATGCTGGTCAAGTTAATACTGAGTTTGTCTTTTTCTAGATAGAAGAGAAGGTATGTTTATGGGAAAAAGAAAAGATGAAAACTTGCCTAGATGGCTGTAATAGTGTCAAGATAATTAGGCTGTATCTAAATTCTATTGGCTAAAACATAGTTTTAAAGTAGAGGTTAATGCCCCGCATCCATCAAGAAATAATTTAGGATTTATGAGGCCAAGATCTTCAAAATGTTGGATTTGCTGAATTTATCCTACCAGACATTTTTTGATTACTCATAGTCTTTGAATTGGTTGTCCCTTTTTAAATGAGTTCTTAAAAATTTACTGAGAGTTTGGAAATTTATTTCTCTTAAATAGGTCCCTATAATTTGCTGTCTCAAATTCTGACTTCAGGAGCTCAAATTTATTCACCTCTTTCTATTTCTGAAGATACAAACATTAAAGAGGTGTGTATTTCTGACAAGATATTTTGTAGATTAGTGTTATAAGATTGTGCTAATATGTTACATGAACTTCTTAGCACTTGGTAGCAGGAAAAAGGCTGTTCGGAAGTTCAAAGCAGTAGAATCTCTGCAGAGGTCTGTTTTGTGAGCATTTGTGATCAATAACTCTACATTAGAGACTAGTACATTTTAAAAAATAATGAAGTATGTAAAGCTCATTAACACTTAAGATTTAAGATTGAAAACTATTATGAACAGTATCCCATCTCCATATCCATATCATTTCAATTAATTTCTTTTTTAACATTTTTGATGTTCAAATGTATAGTGCTTAGAAAGGTTAGAAAAATGGAGTAATATTGGTTTATATTTTTTCCAAACACTTGGATAAATTTTTGGTTAATTATTTTTATTGAAATAAATAAAACAAATTGATAGTGCTTCATTGATAAAGTGGGTATGAAAGAAAATTTTAAATATTTTTATATGTTTACTTTTTAGGAAAATATAGTTTTATAATTGAATTTTCATCAGGTATTTGGCAGTGTTAAATTGTATCCTGTGAATTTGATATATGATATGTATTTAACTTTATCTTTTACCTGTGATAAATATGTACATAAGCTAAATATAGAGCATTTTCATGCCTATCAAACCCTTAAGTTAAAACACAGGTCTTTAATTTCATATGCCAGAGTAGTGCAAATTGTATTTTTGACAGTATAGCTGTCTTGATCATTAGTTCATATGACTTAAAAACCAGCTAAAATATGGAAGCTATTCTTTAGTATAGGGAAATGGAAATAAAGTGGCTATAAAGTAATTTCAAAAAATAAATCATGCTGTCTTTTTTATGACAATAAAATAATCACTGAATCCACCATTTCTTAAACTAATGTAAAATATTGTGAAATTTATTTTTTGTGAGAAATTTTATAATGTACAATCATGTCCTTTTCTTATGTGTTTCTTAAACTGAAATTCCTTGTGACTACTGTGGTTTCTGTACAGTTCCCAAACTGTTTAATTAGATGCATTTGACAACACAGGGGCAAAATTTTTTGTTTGTTTATTTTCTCATTTCCTCAGTGGTCCCTTAGAAGTTCGTAATTATCAAATAACTTGCTTCCTTATGGATACCATTTTTAAATTTATTTTTAACCAGTAAACTCTTTTAAAAGATCTGGCAGGAGTTGAACATTTCTTCTTATGCTAGTCATGGTTCCAAAGATTGCTTATTCTCACTTGTATAGCTCCCAAAAGTTGAGATCTTGATGGAAAGCAAGGTATTAACATATTTGGATGATCTTTCCACAAACAGACCTTTGTAGTTTGTATCTTAACTCTAAAATATGGACCTGCATAAGGGTTAAAGTGAATCATATGAACACTATAAAAATTTTAAGTAATTGTGTGTATATCAGGCTAGGAGGAAGATGAAAGTATTACATTTATCTGTGATCAATCAACTCTTTTTTTGTGACTGTTGACTGGAAAAATATAGTTATATACATAATATTCTATGAGAGGGATAGGATTCTGCTCCTTAACATTTATATAGATGTTAAATGCCCGAGAAATAGAACATCTCATCTTCAGTTATTATGTAGTAGTAATTACACCATATGGAGTTTAGGAAGAGAAATTTTGCTGATCACTTATGTGATAGAAGATGGTTGAATTTTCTTATACTTGATAGTCATAATATTGGCACAAACATTCATTATGAGGCTAAAATACTAGGGGTTTTTAATTGAAAGAGATATTATAATAGAGTAATTGTAGTTATGTGTCTAGAGCTGCAGACAGATCTTAAATGTAATTTTACAAATATGTTACTAGTTGCCGGAGTTGTATTTATGAGATAACCAGTAGAGAAATGATATGTTTGGTGAAAAATTTACATTTACATGTATAAAGTTTAATCTTTATTTTCTCAAATATTTCATTTTGCATTTAAAAGCATGAAATAACTTTACAGAAACTAAACCAAACATAAAGATAACAGAGATTTTAGATAAAAATATTATAAATCTTGCCCTGCCTGGTTAGCTCTGTCAGTTAAGAGCATAGTCCTGAAATGACAAGGTTGTGGGTTCAATCACCAGTCAGGGCACACATGGGAAGCAACCACTTAGTGTACCAATGAATGGAGCTACAAATGAATGCTTCCCTTATCTCCCTACTCTCTCCGTTCCTCTCTCTGTCTAAAAAAAAAAAAAGAAAGAAAGAAAGCCCTGGCCAGGTGCTTGGTTGATTGGAGCAGCCTCCTGGAGCATGGAGGTTGCTGGTTCGATTCCCTGACTGGGTGCGCACAGAAGCAGCTATAGAAATTCCTGTCTCTCTCTCCCTGCCTCTTCCTACTCGCTAAATTATATATAAATCCTCTAGGTTCATCCATTTTAGTTTTACATATAAACTTACTTTTCAGGGATGTAGTATTTGTTGAGATGCTATTACATTTCATAGTCTCTAAAATGACAGAATCAGATGAAATCCCTAGTGATGAACATCAGTATTAATTCGAAGGTACAGTGAGTTGCAGTATGAATTTGAAAAATATTTTTTGTTTTTAAGAATTAAATTTTTGTTTAATTGGGATTACATGATTATTAAATATAAAACTGTTTCCTGGGCACCAAAACAAATTTAAGTACTTGCAGATATTCCTGCAAACGTTTTGAAAGGTCTCATAATTAATTTTAGATTTTGTATTTTGCCACATTTTGTTATTTGAAAACTTTTCTGTTCATGTTCTTTTATTAAAGATACAGAGTAGCTTAATTTAATCCCATCTTCAAAAGTTAATAAAAATATTGGTAAGAGATCACTAATTTTTCTAATTTTGTGAATAGTGGATAATAGGAATTTCAAAAAACAATTTATAATAAAATTGGAATCTTTTAACTTCATAATTCAACTTCACATTCTTCTTTCAGTGCCTTTACTCCAAAAAAAAATGTGTGAGCTCGTGAATGAGAGTTCCTTATGCTTAGATAACCATCTAATTAAAAATAAACACATATCTCAGGGGTTATTGACAATTATGAGGACACTTAGGGAAAAGTGACAGAATAATACCATTTAGTATTGAAAAGAGCTTACCCAGCTCATAGTGTTACATATTTATCATGATGAATAATAAAGATATAGAAGCTAAGTGATATGTTCAACATTGCATTTAATGGAAAAGATGGAATTAGAACCCAGTTCTTTTAAATTTCTAGGTCAGAGCATTTCATAATTCATACCGTCTTTTGCTATACAAATCTTAATTTTTTATATCTACTCAAATTAGGACTTAAGTATATGTAATTTTCCTGTTGCCATTTCTTATCTGTAAAATACTGCCTTTTAAGATTAGAAAATTTAAAATCTGATTATAACTCTAAGTTAATATAACTCAGAGAAAACAGCTACACCCATGTTCTGTTGTTAACCAAGACTGAATATCTAGATAACTTAATTGCTAGATGTGAAATTTTTCACAATGAACTTAGCATGCACTCACCAACTAAATCAAATAGAAGAAGGTTTTTGACAGTTTCAGATAATAAACCTGGGAACTTAAGTAGAAAAAGAAAAGCAGTCTTTTCCAGTGATTATTTATATAAGACCTCCTTTTTTTGTTAATTTCTTTTCTGGATTGGCAGTGTTTTTTTTCTCAGTAATAAATTTTTAAAAAGTAAAGTTACTGATTTTTTTTTTAGAGAGAGAAGGAAGAATGAAGAGAGGGAGAGAGAGAGAGAGAGAGAGATCAATTTGTTGTTCCACTTAGTTGTGTATTATTGGTTACTTGTGTATGTGCCCTGCCTGGAGATTGAACCTGCTACCTTGGCATATCAAGACAATGCTCTAACTAAATGACCCAACCAGGGCCTCCGTAATAAATGTTTAATAGGAAGCTAAACAAAATAGATAACTAATGAGAAATATGGGTGAGAGAATATATAATATAACTAGTTTATGACTAATGGAGGAAATAAGCATGTAGGGTGAATGTAATTCAATGCAAAATGTTCAGTGATTGGGTTATATAAATATAAGGTGCACATTTTCAGTATTTCTTCTTTTAGAGACTGCTATTAGTTTCGCCTGTTGAATCTTTCCACCTTGGACTTTTTCATTTCAGCATTGGTTCTGTAATTGCTTAATTTACTTCTTAGAGCTTAAGTTATTTTAAAGTAACTTTGGTTCCAAGATTTACCTAACTAATGTAAATGCTGTGTTTTTCTATGTCTCATTATAGCACTAACTTTAGTAAATTAAAGCCATCTAATCTCTGATGATACATCCAAATCTAAGGTAAAATGAGTATGTCTTTGATGCTTTGAAAATATGCAATTTTTATATGTTATAAATCAGCTTGATTTCTTTCAGTTATTAAGTATGGAATATTGATGGTGCTGGTGATACTTATTTAACAGGGGTGGGTTAACTGTGAAGCTAAGGAAGCTTTGCCTACATAGACCCTTCCAGACAGTAGTAGAATAGCAGCAGCAGAGCAGTAGTAAACATTATTTACGTATTTATAATAGTATGTCAAATATAGGGAGGTGCTATGAATAGGGGATTTAATATTTGAATTTTATGGTGTAGAGTTGACTCTACAACTTACTGTATAATTTTAGAAAAGTTAATATTTACTTTGAAAATTAGAATAATAATTGTCATGAAGTTGTAATATTACATAAGACAATAGTCTATGTTTCACTGTGAAAACATGATAGTATTACAAACATCCAAAAATTATGTCTGAAGAAAGTTTTGGTTTCACTCCGATTCCTTTTCTAACATACAGGTTTTAAATTGTCTAACAAAATATTCTATTTTCATATTAGACACAATGCTGTCCTAATTGTGGCAGGTGATAATGAGATCCATAACTATGAGTATTTAAAGATTTTTCTTTGTATCTTACCTTTGATTCAAGTAAATTGCTTGAATAGGCATTTCTTACATGATTCACATTTAGCGTCCCAGGCGGTGGTGCAGTGCATCGGATTGGGTTGCGGGGGACCCAGGTTTGAAACCCTGAGGTCGCCAACTTGAGTGCGGGCTCTTCGGGTTTGAGCAAAGCTCACCAGCTTAAACCCAAGGTTGCTGGCTTGAGCAAGGGATCACTCGGTCTGCTGTAGACCCCCCCCCCTGCAGTCAAAGCACATATGAGAAAGCAATCAATGAACAACTGAGGTGCCGCAACAATGAATTGATGTTTTTTTCTCCCTTCCTGTCTGTCCCTGTCTGTCCCTCTCTCTGTCTTTCTCACTGTCACAAAAAAAAAAAATTCACATTTATAGTACTGTTGGAGATGCAAAGGAAGTAAGAGGTTTGATCCCTGATAGTGGAAAGGTGGAAATTGGTCAGCCAGGACACAGCATAATGAGAATCTTGAGAAATGTACCAGTAAACATAATGATCATGACATGGGTCACTCATGGAGGACCTGAAATTGTCATTGTGGGGATGGATTTTACCCCAAACTGAGAGGCAATAGGACTTGAAAGAACTTTAAATTATGGATTGGCAAAGACTCTTTTTCATTTGGTGGGAAAAAAAGCAGAATGAGATAGATGTGCAGAAAAAGTAGGAAAGTTAATTAATGTAAAGAAATAACTATTATGCAAAATGAGATTGTAAGACATATCAAATAAGGAGATGTTAAGAATTCTGGAAGACGTTTGACGAGCTAGGATTTTGTTAAAAGGAAAAGGATAATACCCAAGATTAGATGATTTTGAAGATGAGGCCCAGCCCCAGTTTTGCCCCTTACTCTTACTTGGAAAAGTCACTTCGCCAGTTTATTAATCTTTCCAGCAAGAGATTTCAAGTCAATAAACGTAAAGGATTTTTCCTTTCAAGTTTTGATGTACTGTAATTCAGTGGCTGTGTATGTTATGAGGTTTTGATGAAGAGGAAAATGGAAAAGAACAGAATTGTAGGTGTTGACAGCTGAGTTTGGGATAAATTCCACCAAACAGAGATAACTTTCATGGCATATGGGGAGGCCATGGACAAAGCACAGACTTGTTACAAGTTTAATCCTGACTCGACAATTTCACTGTGCTTACCTGAGCAATGCTGTAACCTTTCTAAGCTTCCATTGCTTTTTCTCCAAAAGGATAACAATAAATACTACCTCACAGATTTTTGTTTTTGTGGATTTTCTTGTTTGTTTTTGTAAGAAGGAAACACAGTTGTGTAGATTCAGGTGTTAAAATAATTTCATATCTCTAGGTATAGCTTCATACAAAAATATATTTTTATGCCTAAGTTTAAGAAATATTTAAAGGCAGAAAATTAATTTTTAAAAATTTTATTTTTATTTATTTTATTTTTTTAATTAATTTATTTTTTACAGAGACAGAGAGTGAGTCAGAGAGAGGGATAGACAGGGACAGACAGACAGGAATGGAGAGAGATGAGAAGCATCAATCATTAGTTTTTCATTTTGCGTTGCAACACCTTAGTTGTTCATTGATTGCTTTCTCATATGTGCCTTGACCGCGGGCCTTCAGCAGCCTGAGTAACCCCTTGCTGGAGCCAGCGACCTTGGGCTCAAGCTGGTGGAATTTTGCTCAAACCAGATGATCCCGCGATCCAGCTGGCGACCTCGGGGTCTCGAACCCGGGTCTTCTGCATCCCAGTCCGACGCTCTATCCACTGTGCCACCGCCTGGTCAGGCCAGAAAATTAATTTGAATCTTATATAAATACATCTGGGTACAATCATTTCCATTTTCCAAATATGAGGAAAATCATTTTTTGGGGGGACAACCTTGTACATATGCTGTTAGATGATTTCTTTTCATGTTCTTAATTTTACTTGACTATATTTAAAGAAATTGCATTTTTTGTTTAATTTTTTAGATTTTATTGTGTTTTGCTTTACCTGAAAAAAAGTCCTAATGCCCATTTGTAAAGTTGTTTAGAGTATAGATTTTTATTTTGGTGGGAGAGGAAGCTTTTTCAAATATTGTTTTTGAACTCGTGTGTTTGCAAAATGGTATAGAATATATTCCTTTGAAAATAATTAGTTACCCCAATTATTTTCTTCTTTCACTGAAATTGTATCTCTTTTAAATAATTTTGTTTCTCATGTTGCAAAATGGTATTTAATACTAATTTTTAAGACAAATGGAAACTACAGTCTTTTAAATTGTGAATTGTTAGTACACTTCAGAGCAAAATTAAAAAGATTCATCTCAATTTAAAAACATTTTACAGTTAAGCTTTTCTATAAGTGATATTTAGATATATTGTTATTTTTTGGCTCGTCTACTGTGATAATAAAAGTTATTTAAAAAGTAAATAAGTTTTATGAATAATATAGTAAATTATGTGCCACTTTAAATATATATATATGCTTTATATCTGTACAACCAGTCAATAACTTCCTCCGATAATTACTGATTATTTTACTATTACAGAATATATAACATAGTAGAAAGAAATTAAAGAAACAAATCTCAAAAAAATAGTTGTTTTCAAAAGAGTATGATAATACTATACTGGCTCCAGAGGTCCTGGATACAGAGAAAAAGAGAAAGGTGGAGAAAACCACAAAGCAGACAGGAGAGGGAGCTGATAGAAAGCAATTTTAAACTGTTCAATGAGAAAGTAATTAAACAAGATTTCATTTCATGAGATACTTTAAAAAAAAGCCTGGCCTTGATATTCTTCCTAAAACAAATTTTTATTTTAATCTTTTGTGCATGTATTTGTCTTATAACAGGCTTTAGATATAAATGCATAGTTGATTACTCAGGATTGTATATCGAAATACCATCTAGATGTCTTGTAGTTGTCTTGATAAATATTAATTTAGAAGAAAGAAATACCTAGTGTTCTCATTCTTATTTTTATTATTTCTCTTCTTTAGATATTCTGCATGATCAGTTATCTCCCACATGTTTGAACTTTAAAAGATGTTTAAAAGTTAAGATAGCATATCTTGATTTATTTTCAAATCATCTACCTTTTCTAAACGTTAATCTCTGTTTGGTTAGTATTTGTTCTTTAGCTAATATTTAAGCAAATGGTCTGAGATCAATATCTTTTTCATCAGAAGAAATTATTGTGTTTCTTTTTATCCTTTCATTTTAAAACATTAAGGTAATTTAAGTTTTTTCATGAGGGAAAAATAAAACTTAAATATAAATAGGTACATCCTCTTATTAATCTTTTGTCCCAAGGTAAAAAAAAATACAGATACCTTTTTAAGGATTAATTTTAAAGGCATTGTTTTGGAGAAGAATGACTTTCTAGTAACAAAAGAGAACTGTAACTTTTTTCTTAACCCTTTATTGATAAAGAGTGGAATGCTGTTTAAGAATGACTTCAAACATGATGCTGAAATACTCTGCATTGGATTACAAATGATCTGCTCTGTTGTATGTGTTGTCAGCCTGAGGACCACTGATTAAGCAAGTCTGACAAGTCAGAATCTTGATTGAATAAACACTATCATCTCTTTTTTATTCTAACATTTTGAAATGATGATGAGCTGTCTAAAAAGAATATAATAAAAGCTGACTTTTTGCCCTAAAATATCTTCTAGTCCTGCCCCTCCAAAGAGCCATGCAACAGGTTTTGTACTAGTTTCTTCCAACAGATGCTATTTTTTTTTCTTAAAATAATTTTGGGTGTCTACATAATCAATTCAAAAGGTATATAGTTTTTGAATACTATAGACTATTCATGATAAAGGTATATCAAAATTTATATAAATAATTCACTTAAAATTACCCATTTATTTTTATATGCAAATACATTTAAATATGAAATAAACATTCTTATATATTTATTTTTACATAAATGTGAGTAGTTATAGAAATAGAATTGCTAGGTCAGTGAGGATGTACATTTAAAATGTTGGATTTACTGCCAAAATGCCTTGCATAGGAATGGTTCCAATTAAAATTCCTACCAACAGCACATTAGAATGTCTATCTTTCTACATTCCAGCCAATACAGTGTATTAGCAACCTTCTTGTTGTATATATACCCAATGGAATAGATGAAAAAGTATCTTATATTTGTTTTAATTTAGACCTAATATTTTGAGCATTTTTAGATATTTATAAACTTTTTTTAACCTACTGTTTCTGCTCATCTTTAGTTTAATTTGAGTTCATCTTTTTCTTATTCCCTTTACATCTTTACTGAAAGCCAAGAAACAAATAGCAGCCGAAGTCAATTAAACATGCTTTGAGGCTTGCCAAAATTTCTAAGAAATAAAATGCACCTCTGGGAAAGTCAGAGATAGTTGTATCCTTTTTCCCCTTTCTCTGTATTAAAAAGATCCAGTGGAAGTATAACGAAGGAAAGATAATTCTACTTGGGTAGAGCAGAGAAGACTTCACACAAGGAAACATCTCTGGATAAATGAGCCCTGTTACATTAAAACCAGCCTTACAAATCTCACTCACTCAACACTGGTTTAGGACATCTTTCCCTGGAGTAGCATCTCCAGACTGTTTCTCTCCCTCTATTCATCAAAATGTCAGATGCCAAGTCATTCTCATGGAATAATCTTTCAAAGACTCAAGTCTAGTCATTCCATTTCTTCCTTCCTTCCTCCCTTCCTCCCTTCCCTCCTTTCCCTCCTTTCCCTCCTTTCCTCCCTTTCCTTCCCTTCCCTTCCCTCCTTTCTCTCTCTTTTCCTTCTTCCCTCCCTCCCTCCCTCCCTCCCTCCCTTCCTTCCTTCCTTCCTTCCTTCCTTCCTTCCTTCCTTCCTTCCTTCCTTCCTTCCTTCCTGCCTGCCTGCCTTTCTTTCCCTTCTCTCTCTCTCTCTCTCTTTCTTTCTTTCTTTCTTTCTTTCTTTCTTTCTTTCTTTCTTTCTCTCTCTCTCTCTCTCTCTCTCTCTCTCTTTCTTTCTTTCTTTCTTTCTTTTCTTCTCTCTCCCTTCCCTTCCCTTCCCTTCCCTTCCCTTCCCTTCCCTTCCCTTCCCTTCCCTTCCCTTCCCTTCCCTCCCCTCCCCTCCCCTTCCCTTCTTTGCTTTGAAAGCTTTAATGGTTGCTGCTGTTTAAAGAACGAGGCTCCTCTGCTTACCTAATGTATGCATTTTAGATTGAGCCACATCTCTTCAAAACCTGTCACTAATTTTCTCATCACTATACTTTCGCTGATATTATTTGTTCAGTCAAAAATGATGTTTCCAGCTATCTCTATGCAAAACGTAGGAGATCATAAGCTGCTATAAAGATAGAAACACATTTGATCATTTTATAAACTTCTGTGAATAACATAAAGAAGTCAAGTGTTTATTTAATTAAATTAGGCCTTTGTCCTAAGGCATATGCTCTAACATAACGTTTTGAAGATGTCAGCATTGAGAAATATTGCATAAGAAATAGTTACCTTTAGTGTAGTGAAATTGGAAACCTCTCAGCAACTGTTCTTACTGTACCTCTACATAAATTTGCATTTGGTCCTTGACCTGATATCATCAATTATATTGAATATTTGTGTAAGTTCTATTTTTCTAATTGTAATGAAGAAACCAAACTTGTATGTCTTTGACTAATTTTTGATAATGTTTTTAAACTTTTTAAATTTTTTATTTAAATTTTAAGATCCTTTTACTTACTGAATATTGTTACATCTGCATTGCTCATTACAAAGTATGTAACATTTCTTGTTATATAAACATAGGCAGTAGACCAATACCTATTTTAACACTAATGAAATACAGGCAAATGTTTTTCTTTTTTTTTTTTTCTTTCTTTTTTTTTTGTATTTTTTCTGAAGCTGGAAACAGGGAGAGACAGTCAGACAGACTCCCGCATGCGCCCGACCGGGATCCACCCGGCACGCCCACCAGGGGCGACGCTCTGCCCACCAGGGGGCGATGCTCTGCCCCTCCGGGGCGTCGCTCTGCCGCGACCAGAGCCACTCTAGCGCCTGGGGCAGAGGCCAAGGAGCCATCCCCAGCGCCCGGGCCATCTCTGCTCCAATGGAGCCTTGGCTGCGGGAAGGGAAGAGAGAGACAGAGAGGAAGGGGGGTGGGGCTAGGGTGGAGAAGCAAATGGGCGCTTCTCCTGTGTGCCCTGGCCGGAATCGAACCCGGGTCCCCCTGCACGCCAGGCCGACGCTCTACCGCTGAGCCAACCGGCCAGGGCCAAATATTTTTCATTTTATACATCATTTACAAATGTGCAGCTGTTCCACACAGTAAATGTTTTTAGCACAAAGATATCAAGGATATATATTATTTTATTACTTGTTTTAAGATATTAGGGAACGTTTATAATGAAGATGATGTGTCATATGGTAGATTTGAATTTTACTATTGAATCATATCACAAATAGTACTAATTAAAATGTCCCATCTGTAACCTAAAGTATAAACTTAACTCTTAGTTCTAGTTATTAAGTAATTCTGTTCCAATTCTACAAATTAGCAACTAGATAAAATGCCATCTTTTGCCCTGGCCAGATTATAGAGGTTGGTGATTCAATTCCTGGTTAGGGCAAAGACATGAAGAGATCAATGTTCCTCTCTCTCTCTAAAATCAGTAAAATAAACATTAAAATTTCTTTAAAATGTCATATTTTTATCAGATATCAAAGTTACAAGAATAATAAATAATTGAAAATTGAAAACGCATTTTAAGTACCTTTTTAATAATATAATATTTAAATTTTTTCTTTGATAACTTTCAGGGTCTAGTTTAAACTCAAGCAATTTTTTCCCCATTCTGGTGTATATTTTAACAATTAGATTAAAAAGTGATCCCATAAACTCAGTGTCATAACATCATAGTCATATGAGCATTAAAACATATTAAATGTATCTTAGGGAAAGAAGAATAAAAGGAAAATTCTGAAGAGGAGTTCTATCCTAACAGGCCTAAAGGTGCCTTTCAGCCTTTCAGATCATTAACTGTATTTAAGTCTAAGGCTAAGCTGTTACTTCCTTTATTCTCTATGCTTCTTTTTCCTTTTTTTTTTTTTTTTTTTTTCACACTGTAGAAGCCCCTTCAGTGCTCACAGCCCACAGGTAAGGAGGCCAGGCAATGGTTCAAGGCTGCAACTTACTCTGGCATGGGTACACTATGAGAGACCCACAGACAAGGGTCCACCATAAATCCATTACCATGCTCTGCTTCTTTTTCCTTTATCTTAAGAATGATTCCTTGAACCAGTCAGCCTTTCAGATCATTAACTGTATTTAAGTCTAAGTCTATGCTGTTACTTCCTTTATTCTCTATGCTTCTTTTTCCTTTATCTTAAGAATGATTCCTTGAACCAGTTTCTGATGACACAAAAACCTGTGTCATCAACAGGAGTTGCTATTGAACTGCACAAAGGATCAACCCTCTTATTTTTTCCATTACTAGATAAACTCAGAAAAGCCAAACTGCTGTTATTTGTATTCTCTTTGCCTCAGTAGAAAACACTAAGAGTAAAAATCAAATCAGAGACTAAGACTTCTTTTTGAGGTCGAGAAAAAATAGAGTTTACAGGTATCAGGCACAAATATACAGTAGCTGAAGTCACAAACGTTCCAGTGTGCACAGTTGAAATTACCTTCTCTTAAGATTTTACAAAAAGGTAGGCAGTTGATTGAGGGAAGGGAGGAGCAAGTGTGTATAGTTAGTGCTAAGCACTTGATCCGACATCAGGAAAGACACCAATTGTATAAACTTATGTGTTCCTTGTGTTGAGAAATAGGTAGCTTGGAGGAACCAGCAGTACTCTTTATCAAGCATTTAAAAGAAATGTTTCCTTGTATACCAAAAGTTCTATAAAACAGTTTCTGAAATTTTTACATTTAAAATAGATGTCTAGCATCTCAGAATATTAATAAAAAAACCCACCACTCAAGTGAATTTTATATATCCATTTAAACTTGTTCAGTTTTTTGGGAATGCATTTTTTTAGGATGACGGGGGTGAAGGGGATTTATCTTCCATTTGGTTTTATAGTTCCATAGGCTGTAACATCTGTCTGATAAGAACAATCACCCAGCAGGTATTTGCTCAATATCAGATGAATGGAAATGTGGATATTCTGGGCTCCTATTGCTGAAGTACCACTTAGAAGGGGAAAATTTACTTGAAAAAAAGATGCGAGATGATTAAATATAACATAAATATATGTAAATTTGACAGAAAATAAAATATTTATATAATTTATGCACTAGAACCAAAACCATTTTATTTGTTTCTATAAATACATTTTTTAAAATTACCAATACTATGAAAATTCTCAAAGCTGAGGGCATACCTTAAATTATTAGTTTTGGTAAAAGCTCCTGTAGCCATTTTATCATAAAAATAATTATATACTTTAAATACATTATATTATTATAGGAGATAAATATTTTTTCAGCCTGATTAATTTGCAAAATGCAGATACTTGATAATATTTGGTGCCATTATTTTAGGCTTTATATTTGCCAGTTGACTGCATTTCTTTCCATATAATTTGTTTTAAAATCCTGAGGCTATAAAAATCCAAAGGAAAAAAAAAGAAAAAAATATTAAGAGATTGTGCCAAAAAAAGTAAAATAAAAGTAAAAAAATAAAATTCAATTTAGTCTGCATTTATTTGTTGTTTACTATGTGTAGGGCAAGTTGACACTTGGATGACACAAATGTATTTTTATAAACAGCAGTATAACAAGTTTTCTTTGAACATTTTATGCAGAGATCAAAGTCTCACAGTATTCATTATTTAATGGTTTTACTGATGCGTATATAGCAATGTTGTGTGTGATTTTTAACTACCTTTTTATGGCTAAAGAAGAAAGGGCTGTCACAAATCTGAAGTATTTATCATTAACATTTCTTTAGTAACAATTTCCATGCTCATTAGATACTTAAAAAACAAAACTGCAAAATGTAATAAATGACATTTCAAATAACAACAACAAGCAATAACTAGCAATTTAGGAGATGATAAACCAACTCTATAAAGAAAAAGGAATGTGACTTTGTTTTAACTTGAACTATTCTCCTCAAATCTAGTGCTTTATTTCTCATTTCTTCAATGAAAACACAAAGATGAGTAAGACATGAGCCCACCTGCCCTTGAGTGTTCAAAACCTTGCCTGTCAAACTTTTTAAAGTTTAGGTGTGGGACAGCTGTGTTAGACTTGCTTGCTGGTATTGGCTGTAAGCACTTTCCCTAATTGGTGCATGGATGTGTAGCAGCGCGAGTGTATGGTTTATATAAGGCTAAGGGTGCTTGTGCTCCAGAGATTGGGGATTGCGGATGTGTGGATTGCCTGACTGCCACTGTGAGGGGCCATTTTTCCTGTTTGTTTGCCTGAGGGGCGATTTCCCCTACCTGTGTGCTGTTGTGAGACTTTATTAAACAGAATAGCCCAACCCTTCCTGGCTCCACAGTTTTTCTGTCATCTTCCGGAATCCAATGTGAACCTGCCTTGCCTCGGCCACTGGCATTATACTATGTCTCAGCTTGTTTTCATGAGCTTATAAACAAGTTAAACAACTGTTCTATTGCTCCTGTTCAAAAAATTGCAGCTTCTAAATATATTTTTCATACAATTATTTTCATTTTATGTGGTTGTGAAAACTTATTTGTAATTTTTTTTGAAAGAGCACAATTTATGGAACATTTACATGATTTTTGGCAGTTATGTTGAAAGTACCATGGCTCTGGCCAGTTAGCTCAGTCAGTTGCAGCATCGTCCCAAATGACAAGTTGGCAGGTCAGGTCACAGCCAGTGAGCAACCAGTGAATGCACAACAAAAGTTGAATGGGGAGTGAATGCTTCCATGCCTTCCTCCCCCTTCCTCTCTGTCTCTAAAAAATATCAATCTATCAATTAAGAAATATGTTTCTAACATATTTTTAAAATGTGTATTGAGAGTTAATTTTTCTATTCCTTTTTTTTTTTTTGCATTTTTCTGAAGCAGGAAATGGGGAGAGACAGACTCCCGCATGCGCCCAACCGGGATCCACCCGGCACGTCCACCAGGGGGCGATGCTCTGCCCCTCCAGGGCGTCACTCTGTTGCGACCAGAGCCAGAGAGTTAATTTTTAATGCCTTTTTATGATAAAAAGCCCAGTAAAATTGGAAACAATGTAAGCTGTTTGACAAACATAGATAACTGTAAAGCTTAAAATAATATCACGACCCTCCTATTTGAAGCATTTTGTTATATCTATTCCATGTGTTTCATCCTAATTTCACCATCACTAAACTAAGTTTTAAAACGATAGTAAATCAGACTACTCTAGTGATGTCAGTTTACAAATAAAATTGAAGGTGACTCAAAACACTAAATTAATGGAGTGAATTTAAGATATATTCAAAAAAGGTTCCAGTAGTCCTATACAACCTAGGGCAGAGCAAGGGCATCTCAATCCAAAGGTGGTAGCATGAATTGTGCTGGTGCTACCATGTTAAGATATCAATTATTACAAAGAAAAAAGAAGCATGTCAGCAATTTTAAACAAAATCAATATAAAAATGATTTTATTTTTTAGGTTTTTCTCTATTTTCAGGGATTACTCCATATAAGTAGTCACAAAATAAAAAATCTTTCTCAGAATCTTTAAATATTTTCACATTAATTAGTTATGAAATAAATTACAGGGTAAGAAGCAAATGTAAATTAATTGTTCATATTGTTTTCACTATTTGTGTTTGTATAGACTTCTAAGTTCTAGTGCATCATGTGTACCTTACAGTTTGTAGTAAGAGATTACATCATTCTGCAGGTTTATTTTGGCAGAGCCAGTTTCTTATCAATTGGTGGTACACCATAAAGGTCTGTATCATTTAGAAAAGAAACTCAAGGGGAATTTATAATGACATAGCACTACCACTGTGGCATTACTTACATCCTAAATCCACATCTGAGGCGAAGATGATTTCTAGACTGCTGAACTTTACCAGAAGTGGTTCACCTTTACATTTCCCTCAGAATACTTTCATTATACAAAACTGGCCTAAAAACTTAGAAGTATGTGTTTGAAGACACAGCCAATTATATGTCAATTCAGGATAACTATAATTTTGCTACTGCTTCTGCTGATGGCTCAATCTATCATCTGTTTACCTTTCTGGGATTTTGGAAACAGTGTGATAGGATGTGTCATGAGGACTCAGTGCGGTAGAACCTATTGGTTAACAATAGTCATCACAGAACTGAATCACCTGGGTTTCCAAATTTAGTAATTCTACCTGAACAGGTTATGTTCTCTGTGCCTCATTTTCCTCATCTGTAATGGCTGAGTTACTTAGTAAATTGAAAGTGGCCTGCTCAGTTCATGTAACTTTAGCAATTGATTTAACTGTATTTGCATCTTCACCTGAGCTTCAGAGAGGAGTAAAATAGAGAAATGAAGGCATGAGGTGTCAGATTTTCACAGAAATTCTCTTGCTGTTCTTTGAAATACGACTTAAATGAACATATTCTCTTGTACTGACTGTAGTTCCTGGTTAACCGGATTCCTTCATGGGCCAGTTCCTTCAGAAGTATATAAAAATGTATTTATCATTGCAGAATGAAAACCTACATGAAGCACAATAAAGATATATATATATATATTCTCCAGAAATACAAAGAGCAGAAATTGAGAAAACAGGAGCAAATTAATATCACTTTCCCTCATGTCCTTGTATGTTTATTTCCCTTATATCTGGTCTCTGTATATCCCTATCATCAACTTTTTGATGACACTGATAAGGACTAAAAATAAACGATTTTATATTTTCATTTTTATTACCACCCAACATGACTCTGATTCTATTTTTTTTTCACATTTCCCATTTAAAAAGGGAAGAATAAAATCTTGCTCTGTTCTATTTCTTTAATTTCCAGAGAGTGGGTGATGGTGAGAATCTAGCTGATGGTGAGAATATAATGCAATAAATTAGTTTCTATGATAACTGCTTTTTTGTTGTGTAGCAGAGTAAACAGACATTAATTTAAAACTTGTAAATTGGAAATCTGGGGCCCATTGTAGTATAGCCAGTAGAAACACATTCCTTAAGAATTTGATTACTTCCATAATTCTTTGGTATGGAGAATTACTGCCAAACAAAACAGTCAACTTTCTTGAGATGTATTGACTGACAGTGTAGTAGAATGAAAAGTAGAAAATGAGAACAGGAGGAAAATATGTATTTTAGACAATATAATTTAAAAGACAAAGCAAAGCAACTTTTTTTATGTTTAAAGAAAGTAAAGAGGAAAGGTGGACAATAAATTTATAATATTACTACTTGAAATATATGAGCTTTTTTTATTATATTTTGATGGACAATGTGTTGTTTTTTATTTAGATTAACTCAACTGTTGGTTTTGGTCAGAATAAAACAACACTCCTATATCAGAATTAATATTCTAAATAGAAAAAAATTATAAAAAATCCATACCTTAAGAAATAAAGCTTTTTTTTAATTGAAAGATAAAATCCACATATTCAGTTTAAGATACTTATGTTTTTCTGGTAAAAAATAGGCTCTTCAATGGTAACTTAATATATTTTTAAGTGTTGCACATGTAATTAACTGTTTAGTGCTTTGCATATATTTAGAAATTTATAAACTTGAAGTTTTTCTCAAATTTTCAAAATTTTTATTTCCTTTTTTTTTTTTTTTTGTATTTTTCTGAAGCTGGAAACGGGGAGAGACAGACTCCTGCATGCGCCCGACTGGGATCCACCCGGCACGCCCACCAGGGGCGATGCCTGCCCCTCCGGGGCGTTGCTCTGCCGCGACAGACCAGAGCCACTCTAGCGCCTGGGGCAGAGGCCAAGGAGCCATCCCCAGCGCCCGGGCCATCTTTGCTCCAATGGAGCCTTGGCTGCGGGAGGGGAAGAGAGAGACAGAGAGGAAGGAGGGGGGGGTGGGGGGTGGAGAAGCAAATGGGCGCTTCTCCTATGTGCCCTGGCCGGGAATCGAACCCGGGTCCCCTGCACGCCAGGCCGACGCTCTACCGCCGAGCCAACCGGCCAGGGCCAAAATTTTTATTTCTTAAGTAAATATGGCATGAAAACAAATATATTCTAATATTAAATAATGCTTTTTGCATGCAATGTATTAATACATATTTTTAAATGATAACATTTCCTTAAATGAATCTGTAAAATTATTAATATTCTTTATATGTAATTTGTATAATACATATAAAGGATATTAATAAATTATAGCTATATTTATAATTATAAATAATTGTATATAAATTACATATATGCATATATGTACTATTTACACATGTATATTCATTTGCATGTATATTAATATCATACATGTATATTATATAATACTGAAATTATATTATAAATCAAGTTCATAATAGTATCATTTAACATTGCCAAAGTAATTAAAGGAGATGAAATAAGATAACTATTAAAATAGAGCATTAATGATTTTCTGATGTCAGTCATATTAGGGAAAGCTGTTTTAGGAGGCTTGTATAATTTCTTCATATACATATTATGCTTACTTAATTGTAAGCCATATCTCTTTTATAATGTATTTGAAGAAATGCATTTCTAATTGTACCATTTTATTTATATCCAATATAATGGCATCAGTGTACTTGGTCCCAAAGGCTAAGAAACAAACAGCTGAATCATTAATGCCACCTAGAAGTTTTCCCCTTTTGAGACTTACTTAATTATCAATATCTATAGCAACTACAACCCATAATGCTGTATCTGAAAGTACAACATTCATTTGGGATATTCAGCATATCATTCATAAACTTTCCTGTGGTGATTTCATTTAGCATGCCAAAAAATTACCAAGGGCAGTTTCATTACTAGAAACAAGTCTGTTTAACAAGCCTGGTTTATTTTTGTAAATTTATTTTACTTCAACAGTCAACAGTGGGTATTGATTACCCACACTGTTGAAAGCATTGTACTGTGTATTATGGGGAAGTCATTACATAGGAAGTAAAATATTTGCTCAGAGAATCACATACTTTCATCTAATGAAGAGAAAAAGGAAGACTTTATACAACTGATTAGGTATTAGTTAATCCATCCATGTACTCTTGATCATTCGTTGATGGGAGTTTACTATGTATTTAAATTTTTTTAGGTTTGATATTTATATAGCTACACAAGAAAGTGTTTATACCCTTCAAAACTCACAATGGACAGGAAAGTCACGCTCTAATTACCCCAGAAGAGTAGAAGAACAATTTATTATTACAAGGAGTGTTAGGGAAGCAGGATGGGAAAGCAAAGTAGCTTTTGATTGCCTTAAAGGAAGAATTGCATTCTGACTGTTGGAGATTGGAGAAAGTAAAATTGGAGAAAATAGCAAAAGCAAAGGTACAGAGTTGACAAGAGCAGTTATGTTAAGGCATTTGGGAAACTGCAAATAGTTTTTAGTACAGGGGATCCTTGGGGTTATAACATAGTTTCTTTCCTACGACAGTGACATAACCCAAATTTTGGTGTAAGTCGAAACACCCTAGCCTAAGTCACTTACCTATCCTAACACAGTTGTGAAATCATAATTTTGACCAGGGGTCTCAAACTCGCGGCCTGCGGGCCGCATGCGGCCCGCCCACCAATTTTGTGTGGCCGCAGACTGGCTCGCAGACTAATCCACGAAGTTTGATTAGTCTGCGGGCCGCACAAAATTGGTGGGCGGGCCGCGAGTTTGAGACCCCTGATTTAGACCATGAAAAAAACAAACCACAGAAAAATGAAAAGGACATAAATGTACTATAGTAACAGAAAAAAATGACAAAAAATGAGTGTAAAAAATAAATAGTTCATCCACGTAGTCTGTAAGTACAATGCTAACAGTTAAGCTGAAACATTCATGTCTCAATTTTTTTTTTTTTTTTTTTTTTTTAATTTTTCTGAAGCTGCAAACAGGGAGAGACAGTCAGACAGACTCCCGCATGCGCCCGACCGGGATCCACCTGGCACGCCCACCAGGGGCGACGCTCTGCCCACCAGGGGGCGGTGCTCTGCCCCTCCGGGGCGTCGCCATGTTGCGACCAGAGCCACTCTAGCGCCTGGGGCAGAGGCCAAGGAGCCATCCCCAGCGCCCGGGCCATCTTTGCTCCAATGGAGCCGTGGCTGCGGGAGGGGAAGAGAGAGACAGAGAGGAAAGCGCGGCAGAGGGGTGGAGAAGCAAATGGGCGCTTCTCCTGTGTGCCCTGGCCGGGAATCGAACCCGGGTCCTCCGCACGCTAGGCCGATGCTCTACCGCTGAGCCAACCGGCCAGGGCTCAATTTTTTTTAAGTTTTAATGGGAGTGTCATAAACTTGAAATGTCATATGTCAAGACTGTCATAACCCAGGGACCCTCTTATAACCAAACAAAGTGTGTGTGTGATATTGAGGGGGCAGACAAAATTGGGGAATGTATGGTGATATGTATGATATATATTCAATAGTATTGTGATATATACATATTAAATTTATGTACCTATATACACACATATACATAGAAACAAATGACAGTATGAATGAATAGGCTCTCTTGAGCAAAATGGATGAAAAAATTGTGAAAAGTATTATTGGAAACTTTAATTAAAGACTTAAGTTGCCAAATATTTTTGGAAGAGGAGTTAATGTGGTCAAGTGTTCACCTGTAAATCGTATCTAGTGGTTACCTATTGGCTGTGTTGAGTTGTATGAAGAGGAGGCAGTCTTAATAGATGAACATGTGAGTTTATAGAAAATGTTTATGTCATGTTATTTCTACTTGCTCTGTGGGTTTAGTCTTGTACTCTTTCAATCTATGGCTAATGCTATCACAGGAGAAAAATTTCTACTTAATTCTGATTGTGTCTTACACACCACATTTAGAATAACTAGAAATTGAACTTCAAAAATTTGACTCTAGTACATGGTGGATGCCCAACTTCAGAGCATGATATACAAAGCTGTTATCCTACTTTAGACTCAAATTCCTCCATGTTCGTTTCACCACACCTTCTGTTTCAGAACAGCCATTCAGCACAATTATCTTTCTGGCTGTAAAAGAAAAAGTTTAAGACAAATATACTATGCATCACATTTCCTATCTCTGGCATACAGTCATTCACAAATAAATGAAGAAAGAACTGGATTCACATCTGCTTTGAATCTGCTTTTATATGTTTAAATTTTCAAAATGCCTATTCTTAAAGTCTTCAGTCAACTAATTTTTTGTTTATAGCCTGAAGTCAAGGTTCGTCTATTTTCGTAGGAAACAATTTTGGGTAACAGCTAAAAGAAAATGAAAATCATGTACATTTTTCTATACCCTTCTGGGTTCATAAGTACTTTGGAGTCTTTTATGTCATCCTCAGGACTTTCTCATGCTACCTCTCAATTTTTTTTTCCTTTTTTTGTATCTGCATCTGAGGTTTCCACTAATAAATGAACTTATTGATATACATTTGAGGACCCTAGAGTATATGTTCCTGAAATTATTCTAGATATTTGTCTTTTTTTTTTTTACTTTAGAAAGTTTTGCCCTAAGGATATTATCCTATTTTGAATGGAGATTAACTTAAAGATAATTGGGCTTTGTTGGTTTCTAGCTGGTTTTAAGAGAAGGGGAATAGGATGGAAAAGGAAGTTCGGTTTTCAGGTCATAGAGGAGCACAGATTGAGGGATGACATCTGGTAAGATAAAGCCTGGGGCTTCAGTTGGGGTTCAGTAGGATCTAACTGAGAGTTTTAAAATTTCCTCATTTCTTTATTTGCCTTTTCCAAGGAATATTTTAAGGACGGAATTTTTAACCTGAATTTCTTTTGGAAACTTCATCTTTCCAGTTAAAAATGAATCACAAGAATAATACTGTTTGTGTCTAAAAGTCCTCAAAGTGGCAACTGTAATTTTAATTTTTGATGTCAATTTGCTTTAAGAATATATATTTTTAATATTAATATAAGTATACATAAGAAGCAGGAGTTTTAGTCTGGAGGGTATAAACAACTTAGACTGGGACAAACACTTGAGAGTCTGGAAACACTGAATCAGTTTATTGCTTGTGCAGCTTGTCTTGATCCCACAACCTAATTGTTGGTTATCCATCGTCAGTCTTGACTGTCTGTAGAGTCATGTAGTTTGGGATCACAAACTGACTTTACCACACCAGTGAATTCCTCTTTAAGCCTCTTGCCTTTTTATCTGTAAAATGGGGAGGTATTAATGCCTAGCTTAGGAGGATAGGAATATCTATAAAAAGTACTTTGTAAATGGCAGAATATTGCATGAATGCTGGCTGTTGCTAACATTTTACTCCTGCAGCTGACCACTTGGGTCACTGGTGGTTGCTTCTGGTTGGTGAGATACAGAACACGTAAGTATATGTTAGTGGGCAAGAACCACCACCACCTGGGCAAGAAGCTTAGGGAAGTCCTTCAGTGTATGGGGCTCATGGGGAAGAAATCCTGGGTTTATAGCTGAATTCTAGGGCTGGGGTCAGTGAGGAGAGTGGAAGCTGAGATGGCATGGGGTCCAGGTGGGGTGAAAAGTTACCTCTGGTGGCATTAAATGTTAAGCCCTAGCTTTGCTGTGGAGGTTGAGGCTGGACTAGAGATTTTCTCCCAGCATCCCTGCTCTCCTGGGATTGGCTTCCCTCCCCTTCCCCAGATCCACACCTCAGCACAGTGAGTGACAACTGATGGCCAGTGTCCACAAACCTGTTGGGACAGAGCAGCTCATTTGCTTTTTCCGGGACCAAGAGTTTTGGGGCTGGACCCAGAAGTATTGTGTTACTCAGCCAAAAAAAATTTTTCCTGGCCTGCCTCCATTTATAAAGGGAAACTCAAACACTGAGATATATGTTTTAATGGCCCTAAGCCAAGTCTTCAAGTTTAATTTATGGGGAGCTGCTCCCCCAAGGGCAGGTATAGCCTCCAGGGAAACAAGAGCCCTTCCCCTTCCCACCTGTGGTGGTGGTTGGCCTCCTCCAGTCCCACCCACCACCAGGAGGCCCTGTGTTCTCCAACACTACCTGATATATTTTCTTCATCCCAGGTTTCAGCCCTGAACAGAGTAGGGCTTAGTTTCCCTTAGCCCAGTGGGGACAGGCTGGGTTGCTGTGTTTCTGTCCTAGCCCTGGGGGTTGCTGGTACTAATGCATCCCAGCCAAGAGAACCACCAAAGAAGTCTTTGCCCTTGCCTGTGGTCTGGTGCCCTTGCCTCTGTTTGCTTTGAGAAACTGAGAGAAGTTTTAAATCCTCCAGGGCATTTTCTACACTTCAAAGTTCTGGTCAGAATTAGGCACCCTAGGAAAGTCTGCAGCAGGCTTTCTGAGTTCATCTTGCTGATGAACACTGGACCAGGTGAGATCTGAACTTGCAAGATAGGCCAGGTGAGATCTCTTATTCTGCAGCCAGAATGGAACAATTGGGTGAATGAAGAAAAGCTCTCAGAACCAGACTTTTACTAGTATCTTAATAGTCCTCTCAGTTATAGGATTAATGCTGAGGTGTTGCAGTGCTGTGTTCAAGTAATTCTTATGTTACTTAATAATAGCCCCAAAGTGCAAGAGTAGTGATGCTGGCAATTCAGGTGTGCCAAAGAAAAGTTGTAAAATTCTTCCTTTGACTGAAAAGGTGAGTATAGTACAATAATACATTTTGCAACAGAGATCATCTTCACATAACTTTTGTTCCAGTTTATTCTTATAATTGTTCTATTTTATTATTATTATTGTTTATCCCTTACTATGACTAATTTATAAATTAAACTTTAAAAAAAAATAAGGGGCATGGAGGTAAAAACAGAGTCCTGTATGCACCCCAACCAGGATCTACCTAGCAAGCTCCTTACCTGGTGATTTCTGCCCATTTGGGCTGCTGCTCTGTTGCTCAGCAGCTGAGCTATATTGGCACTTGAGCTGAGGTTGTGGGACCATCCTCAAGCGACTGGGGCCGTCTTTGCTCAAAATAATTCTAGATGAGGCTGCAGGAGGGGAAGGGGGGGAGGGGTGGAGAAATGAATGGTCACTCCATTGCCCTGACAGGGAATCGAACCTGGGACTTCCACATGCTGGGCCAGTGCTCTACTGCTGAGCCAACCGGACAGGGCCTAAAGTTTATCATAATTATGTGTATATAAGAAAAAACATAATGTATATAGGATTCTGTACCATTTACAACAGGGGTCCCCAAACTACGGCCCATGGGCCGCACACAGCCCCCTGAGGCCATTTATCTGGCCCCCGCTGCACTTCCGGAAGGGCAGCGCCACAAAGTGCGGTGTCACTCATGTACAATACTACTTCGGTGATGCAGGATGCACGCGTCATGGCTCCGGAAGCACGTCATATCACTTGTTATGGCTAGCAGTGACAAATATGGAACTGGACATTGACCATCTCATTAGCCAAAAGCAGGCCCATAATTCCCATTGAAATACTGGTCAGTTTGTTGATTTAAATTTACTTGTTTTTTATTTTAAATATTGTATTTGTTCCCTTTTTTTTTTTTTACTTTAAAATAAGATATGTGCAGTATGCATAGGGATTTGTTCATAGATTTTTTTTTAATTTAAAAAAAATTATTAATTTTTAGAGAGGAGAGAGAGTGAGAGAGAGAGAGAGAAGGGGGAGGGAGGAGCAGGAAGCATCAACTTCCATATGTGCCTTGACCAGGCAAGCCCAGGGTTTTGAACCGGCGACCTCAGTGTTCCAGGTCGATGCTTTATCCACTGCGCCACCACAAGTCAGGCCATAGTTGTTTTTTTTTTATACTCCGGCCCTCCAACAGTCTGAGAGACAGTGAACTGGCTCCTTGTGTAAAAAGTTTGGAGACACCTGATCTACAATTTCTGGCATCCACTGGGGATCTCAAAATGTATCTTCCATGGATGGGGCGGGGTACTGTGTATGACAAGATTTTTTCTACAAAGAGGCTGATTCAGTGAGATCTGATAAACTCATTGCCTCTTTGGAGCAAGATAAGTTTTGGAGCATAGAGAGACTGATAAAGGTCTATGACCCATTATCTTCCATAAGGACTTTGGAAGGCTAATGGTCATGGCCATGCAGATGCAGGTTCACATTGGATTCAGACAGACAGTAAAGGAACTGTGGAGCCAGAAAATGGTGGGCCATTTATTCAAGTCTTGTAATGGCAGATGAGCCAACAGGTAGAGAAGACTGCTTCCCAAGCCCCTCAACAGTCTGGACTCACTGGACTCATTCTCTGGATTCACTGAACTCACAGGCCCCCACCAGCCTTAGCACTACCCTGCCAAACAGGCCAGGCTGAAATATCCCTTTTCCAGCCAATAATAGCAAACAATGGCCCCTCCCCATGGAGACAGGAAATCTGCAATTTGCAAACTGCCACACTGAGGGCAAGCACAGCTTTCCACAGACCACAAACACTTGGAGCTGCTACCCAGCGCCAATGCAGAATACAAAAGAGCAAACCTAAACACACTTTACAAACTTGTTTGCCTAACAGATTTCTACTTAAAGAAAATGAAAATAACATAGAGACAGAGTAATTCTGTTAGTAATAAAGCACATTTCCATTAAGATAAAAACTTCAAAAGAGATCTGCCAAAAGTATTTTATATGAGTCTTCTTCATTCCTAGAAGCATTTTGGGAGCATGTTAAAAAATATAGAAGTTCAAAGGTTCATATACAGCATAAGACTCATCTTTATAGCCAAGATTTAAGATTTGACATATTCATAATTGTCTTGAAAGAAGCCTTAGGAGTGAAATGTTGTTTAGATCAGCCCAATTGAATAAGCTCTTTTTTCTTAGGAGAATATAACACATATGTGGGCAAGCTATGTAGTTTATTGTTTTAGATCAGTGTTTTTCAACCACAAGTTTATGGACTGCTCTGTGAGAAATTTTGTGTTGGTCCATGAAAGTCTTAACCACCCTGATGTTGTGCCCAGTGATCTTAGTCAAATTTGCTTATTTTTAGGATGATTTCTGCCTTAGTGGTCCTCGAAATAATTCTATTTTGTGTAAGGTATTTTTCCCCCGCCAAGAAGGAAAGAAGGAGCCGGAGCCACTAAGTGTGGAATAATAAAAGGCTTTATTGAGTCCAGAGCGCATCCCGCCCGACGAGGTCCTCTGGTCCTGGGTGACAGAGACCAGAGGAGTCGCAAAGGGTAACCTGCGTGAGAGATGTTTAAAGGGTACCTAGGGTGGGCGAGTTAATATGACGTGGTGAAATCTCACTGGCTGACGGAGGTGTCGCTCTTTTCCTAAGGGATCTTGGGAAGTTTCTTTTGGCGCGCTTGGTTGTGGGTGGTTCTAGCCAAAGTTCCCGGGCCTTGGGTTCCCCACGTGACCTTCCCCTACTATCCACTGACCTTACCTTTTTATTAGTCCCCAAGTGTAAAAAGGTTGAAAACCACTGATTTAGATGATTCAGGAAGTTCCTAAAACAAAGTTACTTATCTTATGGGCTAAAATTTTCTGAAATGGTAGTCATGCTGATGATAATGTAAACTGTTAATTCTAATAGTTTACCTTAAATCACATCATCAGGAAGGCTTATTACACCACATATTGGGCTTCAATTTCTAGAATTGAAAACACCTGGCCCTAGAGTTTGCATTTTTACCAAGTTGCTAGGTGACAGCAATGTTACTGATCTATGAGGACACTTTAAGAACCACTGAGGTAGACTGTCTTAGTTATTAATTGCATTGAGCTGTCTGGTGATAGTTTTAGTATAAATATTATATAACTATGAATGCCAATAAAATTGTTTTTAATAAACCTCACATTTGTCAATTTGTAATATTCAAGATGTTTATGACTTAAGAGGAAAAGATTGGTATCTTACTATTCTACATAACTAATTTTAAGATACACCAATATTATGTTATTCCTCTAAATAGGAAAGAGATTTTGCTGCTGTTACTTACTAAGTCAACATCAGTTATCAGAGTTCAATTCTGATTTCCAAGAGCTCTTTACATTATGAAAATAGGCAGATCCCTCAATAAGTGTTAATATGTACTGAGTGAGGAGATGTGCACATTGGCCCTAGATCACATGTTATACTCAGTACAGCTCAGGTTTTATCAATATGTGCTCTCCCTGCCAATCCCATTTTCTTTTTTTTCTCTGTCATTGTCTAATTTTCTCATAAGCTCATAATGCACATTCAAATGCTAGCCACATCATAGTTCTTACCAATCAGACTCAATTACCATTTTATAAAAAATGCAGGTTGTCTCTAGTTATATACCAGTTCCAGGACATTGAGCATGCTGCCCCTAAACTGAGTCTATTCTAACTTATTGTTAGAAACAGAATGAGTCTTGCCCTGAAGGGATCCTTTCAAATTTACTACTTGGCCTGAATGCATTTTTGCCCTTAGGCTCTCTTGATTCCTTCAGACTGATCATCCAGGCTCCAGTGAATATTGCCTTTGGGTTGTCTCCTTCAGTTTCAATTTCATGACTTGCCTGCTTTTTACCCTCAGGTTTTCCCTTTTCAGTTTCTGTATTAGGTTTTAAAGGCCTAGTGGCTCAAAAACTTTCTCATTACAGTATTTTCCTGTTTCATGCTTCAATAACATGGATGTGGACTGCTGTTTCATTGATCTGATGTTCTCTCTTAGGAATTTCAGTATCCCCTTTTCTTATGTATTAAATTTTTATATTATACTTTATTTCAGACCTTAGACTTTTCACAGTGGTAAGCTATGTAGCATATAATCAACCATCTCCCCAAATACATACTTTCTACTAGGCGAAATTATTTGCACACCTACACTGTCATAACCAGTTAAGGTATTGGCAACAAACCAAGCATGCATACTTGTTTTAATTTAAGCAGAAATGAGTTTATTAAAGGTATTGAGGTAGCACACTGCATACACATCTGGGAACCATACTCCAAGAATCCAACTAAGGGAAAGTCAGGGGAGCCAACAGAAACAGGGAAGCTGAACACAGTCTTGTACACACTGCCAGTACAGCCTGGTTAATGCAGATGTTGGACACTAATGCCACCACCCTTGCAACTGATGCCCATGGATGCTGGACGCCAACATGATGTCAAAGTAAGAAACATCCAGCCTGAGCATGTGGTGGCGCAGTGAACAGAGTGTTGGACTGGGATGCAGAGGACTCAGATTCAAAACACCGAGGTCGCCAACTTGAACGCAGCCTCATCTGGTTTGAGCGCACAGTCACCAGTTTAAGCCCAAGGTCACTGGCTTGAGCAAGGGGTCACTCAGTGTGCTGTAGCCCCTCAGTCAAGGCACATATAAAAAAGCAATTAAGGAACAACCAGGATGCCAGAGCAAAGAATTGATGCTTCTCAACTCCTTTCCATCCTGTTTGTATGTCCCTATCTCTCCCCCTCTCTCTGTCTCTGCCTCTGTCACAACACACACACACACACACACACACACACACACACACACAAACATCAAACCTGTAAGAATTTTTGTGAGTTTATTTGAACCAAACTGTCAACAATTATCTGGAAACAAAGTCTCTATGGATTGAGAAAATGATCTGAAAAATGGCAGTTTTACCACTTATGTTATACATTGGAATCAAAGGGGGAGACAGAAGAGAGTTACATGAAATCCACTGGTGATTGATTAAGTAGGCAAGATAAAGCCTTTGAGATTGGATAAAAAGTAAACATGTATATATTCAAACTTCTTTTACATATGTAGGCATAGAATAGTTAACAGTTAATCGTTAACATGATAATAATAGCAATGAGAGGATTTCTGATTTCTGTTCCAGTGGGGTGGCTACATCCTGAGGGGGCAGGAAAAAAAGATTACTCTTTATTTTAAAGGTATGTTATCAGTTATGTTATTATAGATACAAAAGACAACAGACAAGCTCTATTAAGGTAAGCATTGACCCTTTGTTAGAGAAAAATACAGCAGGACAGGACTACTCACTAGGAACTGCTTTTAGTTAGAAAAGTTTTAATTTCAGACCATCTTGAGTAGTTACTTAGGTCTCCGAGTTTGCAAGGCCACCATGAAGGCTTTCTCTGAGCTTGTCAGGTTTATCTTGTGGCCCCTATCTAAAACTATCATATTGCAATAATTCTTTTTATTTTTTTTATTTTTTAAACAGTTTTATTTTTTAATTTTATTTATTCATTTTAGAGAGGAGAGAGAGAGGAGAGAGAGACAGGGGGGAGGAGCTGGAAGCATCAACTCCCATATGTGCCTTGACCAGGCAAGCCCAGGGTTTCAAACCGGTGACCTTAGCATTTCCAGGTTGACGCTTTATTCACTGTGCCACCACAGGTCAGGCATATTGCAATAATTCTTAAAAGTTTATTCCTTTGAATCACTAGCTTCATGTTCAAGATCCTAGCTAGGAACATCAGGTTGACTGAAATAAGTCTGTCACTTGATTGGCTTACACAGTGGGAGAAGTTGCCTGACTACCATTTAAGTTTTTCAGGATGGCAGCATTCCCATCCCCAATGCCAGAAATGACTCAGACATTGAGTAAAAGAAAACATGACTTTAAAATAGTAGAAAAATACTTACAAGATTAGAGTGTTGGAGGAAGTCATCGAAGGGACATGACCATGGGTGGACCTGAAAACTGAATCCGGGTAAGAAGAGATACTTTTGTTACAAGGATCTGATGAAACCTCGATTCTTACTTTCTTGAGAGAAAGAATTTGAGACAAAATATGGGAAGTAAAGGAAGACTTTATTGGCCATGTTGGAATAAAGAGGAAAGGGAGACCTTGGAGACAGGTTTAGGGGGTTAGCCTAGGACAAGCTGCCACTCTCCACTGCTCCTCTAGCTGTAAGTTTCCTGGGGTCCCTGGAGCTTAGGAGAAAGAGAAGGGTGAGAAAAGCATGCCTGAGGGAAGGAGTGGAGAAGGAGAAAGGAAAGAGAAAGGTTTGCTCATACTCCTGGAAGGGAGAGCACCCTGGAAATTCTGTTAAGAGATTTAAGGGTGGGGATTTTAGGGGAGGTACTAAGGGAAGATTTTAATAGAATATTTATTAGCTTCCAGATTTGTTCTTTTAGGGTCATGTTTTTCATTGGTTGGTGCCAAAGAACGGGGTCATTAGTCAATGCAGGTGGTCCTGAGGTCACCTGTGGCTTTCCTTTGTCTGGTTTTGTTGCTTTTCTGGGCCTCGAGCTGAAACATAGCTGAGGCCTAGATACTTTCTCTAGAGGTTAATGCTTAAGTACCATTTTCCAACATTCTTGTTTGTTCCTCCTTTAAGGAGGTCTAAAACCCACATGGATAGTGATATGTCAGGGGAAGAAAGGTCAGAGGAGGGGTTCTGAATTCCCTGTCCTTGGAAAGTACATTTGCCTGCTATTCCCATATTAGGAGCCATTTCAGGGATGCAGCCTTGAAAGAGTCAAGTGTTCTTGAGACCATCTGGACTGAATACGTGACTGAACCCAGTTAAGGCCTCTATATAAACTTGTAGGTTTCTGACTAGTGGGTGTGGTGATCTACTTGTCTTGTAAGTTGCCTTGTAAACTCCCTTGCTTATTAAAATGGCCACCTACTAATCTGAATGGCCTGCCTCTTTTTTAGTCATTCCTTATCATTTATGTATGGGGGCAAGTTTGGGAACAAACACATTTTCATACTGTAATGCTGGTGGCCAAGGCCAGGCAGGTTTACACTGGATTCGAGCAGACAGTAGAGAAACTGTGGAGCCAGAAAGCATCGAGCCATTTCATTTAATAAAAACTTACAATGGCGGACAAGCACACAGGGGAAACCTCCCCTCAGGCAAACAAACAGGAAAAAATGGCCCCTCACAGTGGTGGGTGGGCAGGCAATCTGTGCATCCTCAACTCTCAATCTCTCTCGAGCGCAAGTACCCATAGCCTTATATAGGCAATACACACATGGCACTGCCACACACTCATGCACCAATCAGGCAAAGTGCTTGCAGGTGGAAACCCCATGAGCAAGCCTAACACAACTGCCCCACATCCACCCTCAAGTCCATATATAACTAACTGTAAAGCCAGTGGCCATGGAGCTGGAGGATGGTGGGCCATTCTGTTTATTAGAGTCTCACAACGGCAGTCGAAAAAGCAGGCAGGGAAAACTGTTTCTCTTTCTCAGGACTGGCGAGCAAACAGGCCAGAGGAAAAACCCCTTCTCTACCTGTGGCCCCTCCCAATGATGGCAGGCAATCCACAATTTACAGTCTGCCTCCTTGAGGGCAAGCACCTGTGTAGCCTTACATAAACTATACAAACATAGTACAACCCTGTGCTCATGCACCAATCAGGCAAAGTACAAGTGAGCCAGCCTAACACACTTGTACCACACTTGTTTGTCCAACATTACACCCCTTTAGGGTTGCTCGCTTCACAATCTACATGACAGGTATCTTCCACGATGGTCCCTGTGCGAGGAGTAAGGTGCATTGCGTAGATAGAAAAAGTACAAACTACACAACAGTTACCAAAGCGCAAGCTATGGGTGAAATGAGAGTTCTCGGTGGCACCAAGAGAGCCAGATCTTTCCCCTCTGGCAGAATACAGGCCAGAGTTTTGTCTGCAGACAGCACCGTAGCTGGTATCAGAGGCTGCCCCTTATTGGCCTGCACACCAGGGTATGCTGGTTCTATATGTAATTAAATGGGAGAACTCATTATTGGCCATAAATAAAAAAGGTGCCCTTCATAATGCTGTCTCCCTGAGCACTCAAAGGATAATACACTTCTACTAGGCAGCCAGGTGCTGGTTGCCCAGGGAGTTAACTGGAGGCCCACCTCTAGCCCCTTACTCAGTGGTGCCAACAAGGCCACCCATCATAGGTGGTGGGGCATGTACAATCCAGGGCCATGTGTGTTGAAGCTGTTGGCCTTTGATGAGGGCTTTGGGGCAGGCAAGAGCACGTTGCCCTGCTGTCCAAAGCCCAGCTTGGGTAAAATGCCCTTGATTCATGTCTGCAACTAGATGGGAGCAGTGCCCAGTATAGGAGGTCCTCCAGTGGAGCTGAGCCCCCCAGTCAAGGTCTCCCATTCAAAATCCAGAGTACTATCCCCAAGTGGTGTGTCCATCCAGTAAGAGAGCTGGTGCCCCCTTCCTGTCACAGTCCCTGCTTTAAGAGTCCATTATATCACTCAGTGATACCAGTGGCCTGTGGATGGTAGGGAACACAGTACTTCCAGTCTACCCCCAGCTCTTGAGCCCACTGACTCACCATAAAACCTGTGAAATGGGTACCATTGTCACTTTCAGTGGCTGCCCATACACAGCACTCAGGCGGTCCAGAGCCTGTATGGCTGCCCTCTGGTCAGGGTTATGGGTGGTGTATGCAGCAAGCAGACTGGTGGTAGTATCTACACATGTGACTGGTAAGGCCTGATGATGTCTGTCTGTCACCGTGACAATGGAACACAACCTCCCTGGATCTGTCCAGGTGATGCCAGTTGTCTTTGAGGGTGCTCCTTGGAACACACTGCACATTGCTTACAAGGCATAGGATAAGATCCCTCGTCCCTATCAGAGATACTTTCTCATCTGGCCCATGGAACCTCAAGCTGAAAGCGACATTTTTCATACCTAGTTTCCAAAGGACCTTTACTAGATCACTATAGCATTGACACCATCCCTGCTCCTGGCAAGTCACTGGTATTCTGCCACACTGTATGAGTGGCAGCCATCACCCATTCTAATAGGGTATGGTTTCCTGGGTTGCCATGGCAGTTCTGAAGATACTGCCTTAAGGAGGTGTGTGTGGTGATGATGGCCATTTTCTCCATCTCTGTTCTGGAGAGCATGATGCCCTCCACCCCTATGTCCCACAACTGTAGCAACCAGGCTTCCAGGGGCTCGGTGAATTGTGTTCCCAACTCCATCGGCTCCACCTGGGCGTAGGGGACATACCACAGAATGCTTTACTACCTGTGGAGGAGGCTGTGGATGCCCCTATGGGACTCTTTGCTGCTGGGTTTTTACCTTCTGGGTGACCACTGGCTGGGCAGTGAGTCTAGGGACAGCAGCTCCAGTCCAAAAATCTTTAGAAGAGTTAGAAACATCTGATCCCACTGGCTCAGAGCCAACTCTGCCAGCATGGATGCTCCTCTTCAGTGACTGTTTTGGCTCCAGGGACTGCCAGATCTCGGCCTGAAGCTGACTCAAACTCTTGAAACCGTAGTTATGTCTCCTCCCACTGTTGGTGCCAGCATTCCACTTTCAGGGAACACTGGTGCTCATAAACCTGTAACAGCTTCTCCATGGTTAGCTCCAGTTCAAGCCATTGCTGGTTCTCAGCCTATAGACTGACCTACTGCACTTGGGCCTGCAGCTCTTTCTCCAGTGATCATTCCAGCTCATATACCATTGCTGCAGCTCGGTCTGCAGCTCATCCTGCAGCTCCCAGCCTCAGGCAGCCTCTCACAGGGTTATAAAAAACACCGAGCCCATGGTCCTCAAAAGGAGAGCCATGGGCAACCATACACTGGAAAGCAACAACCACTTTTCCACCCCACCCTTTCAGGGTGTTGGTGGCTCCATAGCAATCTGATCTGAATGCTGTTGGCTGCACCAGATGTAAGGCCAGTGACCGTGGCCATGCAAATTTGCATTGGATTCGGGCAGATGGTAAAGGAACTGTGGAGGTGGAGGATGGTGGACCATTCCATTTATTAAATCTTGCAGTACAGTCGAGAAAGCAGCCAGGGCAAACTGCTTCTCTCTCTCTTTCAGGACTCACAAGGCAAAACAGGCAGGGCAGGGGGAACTCCTTCTCCAGCAGACAATAGCAACAATGGACCATCCTAATGGTGGCAAGCAATCCGCAGTCTACAATCTGCCATCCTGAGGGCAAGCACCTGCAGCCTTACATAGACTATACACGTGAGGTGTTACCCCGTGCTCATGAACCAATCAGGCAAAGTACAAGCAAGCAAGCCTAACACACTTGTTTGCCCAACAATAACCAACACAATGCAGGCTTTCAGTTACTTTTCTACAAACATTTTATAAATCTTTTTTTTTTTTTTTAATCTTTTTTTTTTCTTTATTTTTAGAGAGGAGAGAGCGAGGGAGAGAGAGAGAGACAGAGAGAGAGAAGCGGGGAGGAGCTGGAAGCATCAACTCCTATATGTGCCTTGACCAGGCAAGCCCAGGGTTTCAAACCGGCGACCTCAGCATTTCCAGGTCGATGCGTTATCCACTGCGCCACCACAGGTCAGGCCTCTACAAACATTTTAGAAGGTTGGCCTTGTAATAAATACTATTTACCTATTTTAAGGTAAGAGAAGTCTGATTTTTTCTGGTTCTATCCAAATATGGCTTTGAGTAAAGGAAGAAAAGCAGCTCACTTTAACATCCAAGCATTTCTAGGTGACTGTACCCTAGACTCAGTTACATGATTCTATTATATATTTCATTGAAAATAGTTTTTAAAGAAAAATGTTAAATTATGATTTGTTTCTTCATTCCATCAAAAAATGCCTACTCTGTATCAGGCACTGTTCTCAATTTTAAGAATAAAATACCGAGAGAAGGTGAGAAATATTCACTCTAATAAAGCTTACGTGTTAGTAGTGCTGTCATACACACACATAATAAGTGTAACATAATGTATTTATTTATATGGTCACAAATGAAGAGAAGAAAAAGAGAGGAGAGATATAAGTGTTGGGAAAGGAAGAGCAAAAATGGTTAAAGTTTTGGCTGGAGAGGCCAGGGAAGGTAGTATTTAAGTATAGGCTATGAAGGAACAAGCCACATGGATTTAGGGGTAAGAACTTTCTAATTAGAGGGGACAAGGTACAAAACATCTTAGTCAGGAATCTCCCTAGTTTTTCATAGGAGCAAAAGGATTCATGTTTGGTTAAGACTCAGTATTGGAGTTTGTGAAAGATGAGGCAACAAAGAAAACTTGGAGGTTTTTGTAATGACATAGGGTTCTCCTCTGAGTGCGATGGGAAGCTCTGGAGGTTTATGAGTACAGAAGGTGTATCCTGACTGACATGCTATAGTCCTGGGTAAAGCATAAATTATAGGGAGAGTGGGCAAAGGCAATAACATGCAGTACGTTAACAAGGCTACTGCAAAATTCAGGCAGTAGACAGTGGGGGCCATGACAAGACGGTGCCACTGCAGGTGGTCAGATTCCTTATATACGTACAGACTGCTTACAATTTTGATGTTGGATGAGGGGCAGGATCAAGGAGGACCCTAAAGTTTCCAGCCTCAGCACGTGGAGCAATGCAGTTTCTGTTGAGGTGATGATGTACAAGGATAATGCATTGTTTCTGTTGGATATTAGACATCTAAGAGAAGATTATCAATTAAGTGGTTAGATATATATCTGAAATTTAAGGAAGAGGCTTGGGTCGGAGATATGTTTGAAAGCCACATACACACATATAATATTCAAAGCTATCATCTATTGCCGCATAACAAAAATACATACTAATTAGCTCCTTTAATTAATTTTTTTTCTCACAGTTTTAGAGATGAGGAAGCTATGACTTGAGAGCTACATAGTTTGACCACAAACACACAAAGGAAGATATGTGCAAGGATTCAATTTTCAGAGACCTTTGCTTCTGAAGATTCAAGTCCTTCCATTACACAGCCCATAATTCTTAGAATCTTCCTTGAGTTGGCTGCTCTTCCCACAACTCCGCACTAGCCTGCAGTATCCCTTTCCGCTTGTTTCTCCCACTTGACCAGTTTTCTTTATCTGCCCAAACTCTCTCTTCATTGACGTTAATCAAAGTTTGGCACTCTTCCAGTAGTCATCTGAGCAGACAGGAAGGCAAAAAAAAAGACATGGGCAGGGCTCCACAGAAATCAGAGGTAATGAGGTCAAGACTCATTACATGGCTCAAGAATTGAAGGGAGAATGGGAAGAAGGGACAATTGGTGGTGGGTAAGACATATAATAAATAAAATACAAATTTATGTGTTCAGCAGCATATGATTTCTTAAAGGCAATGCAATATACTGTTGCCTAATCTTATCAGTTTACTGTCTTACTATAATCATTATAATTTGTAGTTTTCAAAGCAATTCCTAATGTATTATCACACGTGATCCTGATGAAAACTATTCAGATGACAATGCTAAAGCACAGATGGATAAAATTTATATATTAACATGAAGAGACACAGTATTCCCCTTGTCAGTTTTTCAGACTATAATTTGTTGATCAATTATTGCTGTAAGATTTTAGAAGATATCTTTGTAACACTGAACATAATAAGGAGAAGTACCTTCTCCTTGTGATATTCTAACTTTCTCTTCTCACCTTCATCCCTCATTTTCCCTGTTGTCCACCTTGCCCCAAACTCCTGCAGCCCCTTCAGGCTTTCCTCTACCTGTCAGATATTTTTCCTCATTGGTATGCAAGGGTCACAAACACAAAAATTTTTAGGGGCAAGAACTTAAAATAATTTTAAAGCCCAGACTACCTGGTTTCACAATAGAGTGAGGTGGGGCCTGTGGTTAACTTGAATAGGATAGTCTTGCTAAACAGTTTCTATCACTTTCTCCTTTCCTCTTTCTCTCTCTCTCTTTTTTATCCCTCTCCCTTTCCTGCTCTCTGCCTCTCTTTTTGTTTAACTGTTTTTTTAAAATTTTTATTTATTTATGCATTTTAGAGAGGAGAGAGAGAGAGAGAAAGAGAGAGAGAGAGAGAAACGGGAAACGGGGAAGGAGCAGGAAGCTTCAACTCCCATATGTGCCTTGACCAGACAAGTGCAGCGTTTTGAACCAGCAACCTCAGTGTACCAGGTCGATGCCTTTACCCACTGCGCCACCACAGGTCAGATCAACTCTGTTTTATCCCAGATAAATATATATTTGGGAAAGATGTAGTCTACTGCTGACTTCTTTTTAGTGACCCATTCTATAGTCTTTCATGACTTTTAATTCTTAGGTTAAATAGATTTACTTGTCTACTAACCCCCTCTTCCCCATTTTCTAGGAACTGAATCTTTTCATTTTTATTACAGTATTATTGGTTTGATTTGCACTGCAAGAGTGAATTGTATTAATGGATGTGGGCTTGGGAGTATTTTTCCTTCACAAATTCCATATACACATCAAACATAATGGCCCATGTGTTATTACTTACAACTTACCAAACTCTGTCTCTGTCTCTCATTCACGCATGCATTTAGGAATAAGAGATATTGCTTGTGGAAGTCTATTGATACTTTCAACAAAGGATCTGGGACTACAACTAAATTCATTTAAGGTAGTTGTTTTGAAGAAATGACCCCGCCTCCATTTGTCTTCTTTCCTTCCTTCCACCTTCCCTTCTTACTTTTTCCTTTTCTTCTTTTGTGCTTTCTTTCTCTTTATTTCAAAAGATATGCTTATATGCTTCTAGTGGTCATTTTGGGCTAAGTATATGGACAAAGTATCATTTAACAATTAAAGATTGGTAGGAGTCTGTTCATTAGAGTAATAGCTAGTTACTGATAGTGATTTCTTTTTTCCCTAGACTTTTTGTCCTTCATTATAGAAACTATATGTGGACTATTATTTTATAAAAAGCCAAGGTTATTACTTAGTAGAAAGGGAAATGTTCTTCACTATTCCTCTGTTAATGCTCTATGATGCTCCTAGTAGAGGTTGCCACCTAAGCTTTTATTACCAGTGTGAAATTTAAAATTTATACCTGATTTCTTCTCTGAAAACATTTTCAGTCCATTTAGAGTCATCACATGGAATTCACACACTTCTAACATTCTTATTAAAAGCATTTAGTAGAGTCCTTACAGCAAAGTGTTATTGACTTTCCTGTAACATTCTGTTTACAATATGTATTCAGAGTTTCCAGTCTTTCTATTAGTATTTCCTTTAATATCTCTATATTGTTTTATCTTCTCAATAATAATATCACATGTACCAATTCCAGCATGCTTATTTTCTTTTCTCATTTAGGGATTCTACATGTCCCCAAGCATATATGTGATAAGTCCTTAGCATATAATTCCAGTAAGATCATTTCTAGTTATATAAATGCAACTTGTGGTGATAATAATTGCTCATAAATTAACCTAATTGTATAAATCAGTGGTTTGTAAAATATGAACCTAAGATCATATATGTAAATAAAATGCAGTTTTAGAGCAAGGTATATGCTTTGTATATATAGTCTATCTACTGATTTGAATTTTCTTTAAAATATTGAAAATTTAACGTTAGAATATAGTCTACGAGGATAGCTAAAGTTAAGTTTAGGAATGTAAGAGAGAGAAAGCTTGTTCGAGATTTCTACAAGTAATACAGTTATGTATGGGCTTGTAGATAAGCTCTTGGTTGGGAAATAAGGAATTTTTTTATTAGCTACAATAGAAACCAATCTAATACTAGCCTAGAAAATCACAATATTGTAATTTTGAAGAAAAATATAATAAAATGAAATATTTAAGTTAAGATATGTGTACAAACTAAGTATATGTATGCACAATAGTATATTATCTGAGAAAGTTATTTATTTAAAATATGTAGATATACAGTGGAAATAAAAAGTCTTTATACCAGAACTAGAAATCAAATGACACTAAAACTATCATAGTTGGAAACATGGTCATGCTCTGATTAATAAGTAATTGTTTAATAACCAGTTTCATCATTGATATTAAGAAGTGGCAAAGAGCATGAGCTGTGGTGGCGCAGTGGGTAAAGCGTTGACCTGGAGTGCTGAAGTCGCCGGTTTGAAACCCCGGGCTTCCCTGGTCAGGGTACATATGGGAGTTGATGCTTTCTGCTCCTCCCCCCTTCTCTCTCTCTCTCTCTCTCTCTCTCTCTCTTCCCCCTCTCTCTAAAATGAATAAATAAAATCTAAAAAAGTGGCAAAGAAGATTCAGTTCATTACATACAGGAAAAAAAAGGAGCTTGGCATGTGAAATGATTTTTTTTTTTTTAATTGTAGAGAAGCAATGCAAGAAATTTGCTCATGGATCTGTAGGGGAGAAAATAACTTGGATAATATATCATTTTACATTCAATGAATTTTAGTGTTTTGTTGTTGTAAAATATGTAAGCTTTTCTTCCCACATTAAGCTCCATTCTTAGATAGATTTTTACATTCAAAAGAAAGAAGAACCTGATTCAGAAATTTCTTCAGAATAATATATCTTCACTGAAACTTTCTGAAGAGGTGGCAAAGGGAGTACACTGTCACAGTGTGCACATTAAAATACTTCTACTCATCTCTTCCCAGTCCTTCACACAATATCACCACTGTTATGACCTCTCTTCAGGCCTCCAAACCCCAGTTCCTCTGGGTTTCCTTTCTTGATTATCATAACGCCATCCCAAGTTCCCTGAGTTTTATCCTTTTTTTTAATTTCTTTAAGTAGCTTTGTGTAAATAAAAGTCAGATTATATCCTCAGGGATTTATCCAGTCCTCAACTTGTCCATTATCCTTCCCTGCACAGCAGAGGCCTGTGATCTGATCTCTAATATCAAATTAATCCTCCTTTGATGACCAGAAGGAGGAGGAAAGGCTGTGAATATCTTTTGTCTCTATCTGAATATCACTGCATTGAAAATTTGCTTTCATTTTTTCATGAAAAGTATCACTGAATTATGGTTCCAGGAAGCTGGAGTCTGTGTAGATGGCAGGAAGGGCGCAGTATTAGGGAAGCCATATTGGCAGCCATCCAAGTAAACATCTGACGCAGTCCAACTGAATCTGCAAAAACCAGAGTCTTTTGGGATATGGCTTCTCGGCAGGGGGGAAAGAGTGGAGAGTATGTGGGCAAATGTTGGCTTTCTTCTCTTACTGCTTTGAACAGTCTGACCCACTTCAGGCTCTTGGGCAAGAAATAAAAAAAAGTAACACATGCTTAAAATAGGATCAATAAGCAAAGCACACTATTCATACATGGAATAAGTTACAGAATTGGATAATGAGGCAAGCTTTCAGTTGGATTTAACCTTAAAAGAGGACATAATCTCTGTGAATTCATTAACTGCTGACAGATTTAATACTTTGAACCAGTGACTTCTGATTAAATTGGGTTCAGCTGAAGAACTTTGGTATCTTTATTGAAGCTACTCAAGAATTAGAAGACATTTCATGACAATTGGGAAGTAAATGATCTTTTTGAAAATGAGAACATGACCAAGATTCATACTGCTCCAATGGCTTCAACAGATTTACCTTAGTTTATAGGGATCCATACAACACGAACATTTCAAAAAACACAGGCAAGATGATGTGATGAAAGAAAATCCAAAAGTAACATTATAAATTTGTTAGCATGTGAGAACCAACATATGTCAGTCAATTAGGTAGAGTAGCCTACCTGAGACAAGGGATTGGGAAGTATCTTTATGTTGCAGAATATATTTTGACCATTCATTTATTAGCCTGCAAATGTGTTTGTTGTAAACCAAAAAATATTTTGACCCATTTAATTAGTAGATTTATTCTGACAAAGGACTGAAAAGGACTGAAATAAGCAGGGATGTTTATCAAAGATAGAATGTAAGCAAAAAAAAATCTAATATAACAGCCAGTATAGTTCTCTACAGATAAATCCCCAAAATTGTCTATCAGAAAGTATACAAAGCAACATTATGTTGTAACTCCAGAAACGGACTAGGAAAGGTAATAAAATATGACTGGTGCTCCTAACAATGGCTAGTCTTTATCTAGAGTTACTGTTTACAAAATATTTCATCTAAGGACAGTGACTCTGTTGGTATGTTGTTTTTATGTACCTGTTACCAATGAGGAAACCAAGGCCCAGAAAAATTCAGTGACTGCACAAGATTATAGTGTTTAAGAGAATCAGAGCTGAGATTTGGATCAAGAGAATTTGATTTTCATGCTCATGTCCCTAATAATTGTATAATCTAGTCCTTAATTTAAGGACCCCTTCAAGTAGCTCAAATGATTATGAAGACTGATTGAGCTCTCATTAATGAAAGCCACTGATTAAAATTAGATATAATTTTTTAAATTAAACACAATGTTGGCCTAATAGAATCACATTTTCTGAATTCAGAACTTCCTAGCTGTGTGGTATCTACTAAAGATGCAAGTAAGTTAACTGCTCTTCGAATGTTTCTGTGTATAAAATGAGAATAATATTTATGTCATAGAATGGTTATGAGGATAAAATAAAATTATGTAAAATATTTAACCTTTAGCGATATGGCCCACAATAATTATCAGCAGTTTTTCTCATTAATATTATTTAAAGTATGGGTATATTAAATCAATGTGGGAAATCTAGGTAGAGATTTAAATGATTAGAATATAGGTCATATCTGGGACATATTTGTTGGCAAGTTGACTGGCTGAGCAAATAATCAAATTAGCATGAGGCATTAACAGAAGAAAATGTCCAAGTTTAATGTGTATGTACATTTGGGGATCCCATAACATTATGAGACCCCAGGACAGATCTGGCAGTTGAGGCTTATATGCCATTTTGAGGAAAATGAGGGTGGGTTGTGGTTTGCGTCTTCCAAGGGCAGGAAGACAATTTGCACAGAGATTGAAAGGCTTATGTTTGGTAAGGAAATGTTTCCTGGGCCATCTTAACAATGGGACACAGGACTTTGAACAAATTGGCCTTGCAGGGTTCCTGCCTATCATACCCTGGGTTTTGTGTGTGTGGGTTTTTGTTTTTTTTTTACAGAGACAGAGAGAGAGTCAGAGAGAGGGATAGATAGGGACAAATAGACAGGAATGGAGACACATGAGAAGCATCAATCATCAGTTTTTCGTTGCGACACCTTAGTTGTTTATTGATTGCTTTCTCATATGTGCGTTGACCATAGGCCGTCAGCAGACCGAGTAACCCCTTGCTCAAGCCAGTGACCTTGGGTCCAAGCTGGTGAGCTTTGCTTAAACCAGATGAGCCCGCACTCAAGCTGGCAACCTCGGGATCTCAAACCTGGGTCCTTCGCATCCCAGACCAACGCTCTATCCACTGTGCCACTACCTGGTCAGGTCACACTCTGGTTTTTATTAAACTAGTTTTTTGTGATGATATCTCTCCTCCTGGAGTAGTTTCTCTATCTAAATTCCTTTTAGGCAGTTAGGGAAGATTTCAAAGGTTTTTTTCTGAGACTTTCTTTTCTTAAAAATAAACGGCTTAAAATAATCAGTATCCCAAAAAGCATATTTTGGGATAGAAAACCCTCATGGGGAACACAATATCTAGGAATCAACTTTTTTTTTTTTTGGCAGAGACAGAGAAAATCAGAGAGAGTGACAGATAGGGAGAGACAGATAGGAAGGGAGAGAGATGAGAAGCATCAATTCTTCGTTGCGGCACCTTAGTTGGTCATTGATTGCTTTCTCATATGTATCTTGACGGGAGTGGGGGGGACTCCAGCAGACTGAGTGACCCCTTGCTCGAGCCAGTGACCTTGGGCTCAAGCTGGTGAGCCTTGCTCAAACCCAATGAGCCCGTACTCAAGCTGGTGACCTCAGGTTTCAAGCCTGGGTCCTCCATGTCCCAGTCCCAAGCTCTATCCACTGCGCCACTGCCTGGTCAGGCAGGAAAACTTTCTGTAAGACTCTCTATACCTACACAGACCAATGCAACCATTCAGATGTAGTTACTCCAAATTACGATGTGATAAAATACACACCAGCTATCAGACTTAATATGAAGAAAAGTAAAATATCATTAATATTATTGTATATTGAAATTATATTTTGGGTATATTACTTTAAATGAAATATATCATTAAACTTTTTTGAATGTTTGTTTTTTATATGTTTTTCTCATTTGTGGCTCATGTTATAGTCTTCTAGGCGGGGCTGTTCTAGATCTCATGCTATACAAATGGAGTAAATTGAGAAAATATCCTATATTGGCAACATGTTACAGTGTGCTTCTTTGTTTCTTACATGTGTGACTATTATAATGCATAAATTGTTTATGTGTCTGTCTGTCTGTGCTTGTGTGACTGTGTGACTGTGTTTAACTTGCTACTATGCTTCAGCGACTCAATAATTTATCCAGGACATATTGATTAAGCGGTGCTAGATAGTGTTAATGGCTGAGTCAAATTCACAGTGTCTCAGAGCATCACTGCCTCAAAGGCAAACCTCTCGTTTAAAATTAATCACCTCATTTGTTCAGATAGTCACTTTGCATGTCCGCTACTTTGGAGTTTTCCACAGCCATGTTCTATTTGAACGCTTCTTCCATTATGCTCTTATGACTATTCTTCTGGCTGTGTCTTCAGGAGCACCTGACTGCAGTTTTCAACATAGCAGCCACTTGGGCAGTATTTGTTCATTCTATCTGTTCACATACCTGTGACTATTGATATCAAATTTTGAAATGTTATATTTCTTTATGCATAACATGTAGGAAAAGAACAACCTAAATTATAAAAATATATAGATCATTTGAAAAGTTTTTCATTATGGAAAAGTACATAGATTTTGTCAGACAGCATAGTCAAAAGCCATCTGTTAGTTTAGAAGTAATGAAATACAAGTAAAATGAGACTTCTTTTTCACATTAAAAAATTGTGAGAAGTGACTGATGATTATGAATATCGCTATTCACCATATAAATAAATAATGAGTCCAGGTTCTCATCATCTTTCTAGTATTGAGCAAAACTTTAAACCAGATATTTCAAAACTTAAGTCATATAAAAATATCACAACCTTTGATGATAAATTTTACTTTGAGATATAATTAGGATATATTCCAAAAAATATGTGGCATCAAAAGAAAGATCAGAAAAATTGCTCTTAAATAGTTCATGTGAAAAACAGTTTTTTACAGACATTATTTTCAGTAAAAAATTACCGTAAAAGTTTTCAAAGTGTTTGTCGGGGAAGAAAAGTTTTGCTTAATCCACTGAAGCCCTCTAGATGGGTCTGAGAATTAAACTGACAGAGAAATATTAATAGGAAAAGAACATACAATTTTATTAATATATGTTTTACATGATATGGTACCTTTGATAAGGAAACCAAGACCCAAGGAAACAGACATTTGTATTCATATGATCGGTTTGATAAAGAGTGCACAGTTTCAGAGGGAAATGATGGATTAGGAAGTGAGATATTTGTGGTAAACTGGAGAAAACTTTGTAATGGCTATTACTTAAGATTCTTCTTGGCATCCCTCTGTCTTCAGATACTCCTTTTTTGAGGAGAGGGAAGGCAGGGCTTTTAGAGAGCACCTTTCAAATCAGGGTTTTAAGTCCTGTTTTGGGGAAGAAAGTTGAGGAGGGGAGGAGATAAAAATGAGTTTCCTGCTTCTGACAAAAGCTTCGAATATTTACTATGCCAAGATGCCATATTTTGGGGTAGTGTGTTTTAAACACCATTTTTTTAATTTCTAAATTTGTATTTATACTAATCATAAATATTAATTTGAAAATATTAAATGTGTATTTCATATATGATAAAAATATTTATTCTTCAATTTTTAATAGAATTATTTAACCTAAGATTTAGAATGAATGGTAATTTCTGAGTAAAGAGAATAATTGCTTTTTAATTGCTTCTGTATCAAAACCATTAGCGTTGATTTTTATAATAAGATTTTTTTAAATGCTATCAATGGAAAAACACTTCAATTATTCAGTTAAATGCCTGTTAGAGTATGTTTCCCATTATAGAGGAAAGTATATTTACAAAGTAAGAATACACATAAAAAAGGTAGGAGAAATACTACTTAATTGAAAATCTTCAAATTCACAATAATCATGTGCAAATCTGCCTAAATTGGAGGCATGTAATTATCTTTAGGGATGTATGAGGCAAAAAGATAATAAGGTAGATTATCAGTTGTAAGCACACTGACAGTTATCCTTAAAAAGATGGAAGAAACAGAATTCTCAAATTCACAAAAAACTACACAAGCATAGAAGTCTTCAGAATAGGGAAATATAATCTACAAATTCCAGTGAATCTTAAAGCCAAGAATAAATTATAGAACACAACATATCTGCCCTTCTGTCTTCTTTATCTGTGATCCTCAGGAATGGGAATGAGTGATTTCATAGTGTTACCACAGCAATATTTTTATGTAAATAATTTTGTAAACTTAAGTCTTAGAGGGCATTATAAGTTACTAATAATCTTATCAGAAAATGTGAAATGCTGTGTATATTTTTGAAACCATGTCCCCCACACATATGGACACACATATAAACACACTGGCCTTGTCAGGACTGATTCATACTCTGTTGAACAAAAAGGGTAAATAGAAAAGTTTGATTTTTTTAAATATTGAATTTAAAATGTAAAATTAATATGAGCAAGGTTTTAAAACATAATTGGCATATAATTTTGAACTCAATACATGTCTTTTAACATTTTGATTTTGTTAAAATCTAATCAAGTGTTTCAGTTTTATTTTATTCTTATCTGCTCCCTATGGTCATTCCACTTTTCATAAATTAGTATACAAAAGTGGTAAAGGAAGTTGTACAGCTATTGTTAATAAATATAAATCTGCACACATATAACATAGGCAAACAACCTTTGTTCTGTTTATTTAAATGACCATTATTACTGTTACTAAGTACCTGTAATGTTAGTTAAGGTTTTCTCCCTTGAATACATGTGATGATTGTCTATTCTTTTTAGTTGCAACTGTTCTTAAAAAAACACACTATCTTCAGTAAATGACAAAGCTACCAAATATGAAGAGATATTAATTAGCATTACATCAAGAGAATTTACTGCTGACCTAACCCCTACAGTGTAAAACATACTGTGGCAGCCACACACATGTGCTTCTCAGATCTGACTAAAGGATCCTAATTGACCCATTGCCCAAGATCTTACACTCTGAAATCCATCATTCCATTTAAGTTGATGCTTCACTTCCCTTTAATATTTCCCAGCCAATCACTGAGCATAGCAAGAATGCTAAAGCAGGTCTGTTCCTAGGAGGCATGTGGCTTTTCTGATAGTGACTTTGACTCAAGAACTTCCTATTGGCCTTGCCACTCTTTCTTCAAACTGTACTGTAGTCGAAGATCTTCATTCAAACTCACTTGCTTTCCTTTCTTCACAGTGAGAGAGCTTTGTTGTACTCTGCCAGCTCTTTTGAACTCCTTCCCAGTTCCTTTCTATTTTCCATCATAGGCATCTTCCCAAATAAAGCTCTAGCATATCTAATTCCATTTTGACAGTTGTTTCTCCAAAGAGCTTGACTAACACCCAAACATTTTGGTATCTTTATAATTTCACAGGAAGAAAACTACTTATAAATCCCTCTTTTTAACACTAAAAAAGAATTCTTTTTGTTTTTCAAATACTAAAGATATGCACAGTCAGAAAATTTCCAAGTATTATCATGGTGACCAGATGCTAATGCAACTCCAGGCACCCTCATATTTTTATACCTTATCCTTAAAGAGCTATTGTTCTCCTAAAATAAGTATTGGCAGTTCTGCCAATAGAGAGATATACAAGAGAACCCGGCAATCAATGTGGACTAAACAAAAGCTGAAATCTCCCTTAAAAGACTAAGACTGGGAAGACTGGCTTAGTCTCATGGTTGTCCTTTAAATATAAAAATATATATTAGGTATAAAGAGGAATATATAGGAGTGCCATGCACAGGAAGAAAGACTGGCATTGGAAGGAGATATTTTTGAGAAGTTCAAAAGAAAAAAAAAAGTAAAATTAAAGTCAAAAAGCTTTGGAGTTCAAAGAAATCTTTATTAGATCACTTAGGGGAAAGTATATTCAAACTTTAGTTTCAGTACAATTGTAGAATAGGAGTAGAAAGACTGGGCAACCTTATCTTGTTCCTAATTTTAGAGGAAGAGCTTTCAGTTTTTCACTATTTAGTATGATATTTGCTGATGGTTAGTCATATGTGGCCTTTATTATGCTGAGGTACTTTATATATCCATTTTATTGAGTGTTTTAAATACAAATGGGTATTGTATCTATCTAATGTCTCTTCTGTACCTATTGATAGAATCATAATTTTTTCCTTTGTTTTGTTGATGTGGTTTATTACATTGATCAATTTGTGTACGTTGAACCATCCTTGTGCTCCTGGAATGAACTGATTTGTTTGTGATATATTATTTTAAAAATATATTATAGCATTTAATTTGCTAGTATTTTATTTAAGTTTTTTGCAACTATTTTTATTAGAGCTATTGTTCTGTAGTTGTGTGTGTGTGTGTGTGTTCTTTTCAGGTTTGGGTATCTGGGTTATATAGGTCTCATAAAATGTGTTTAGGGAGTATTGATGCTGCTTCTATTTTTTTGAAGATTTTGAGAAGGATAGGTACAAATCTTGAATGTTTGGTAGAATTCACTAGTGTAGCCATCTGGTCCTGGAATTTTGTTTTGGGGGAGTTTTTTGATAGTTGTTTCCATTTCCTCCCTGTTTATAGGTCTATTTAGGTTTTCTACTTTGTGACTCAGTCTGTGAAGATTGTATAATTTTAGGAATTTATCCATTTCATCTAGATGGTTGAATTTGGTGGCAAATAATCTTTCATAGTATTCTTTTATGATCCTTTGTATATCTATGATGTCTGTGGTAATTTCTCCTCCTTCATTTCGGATTTTGTTTATATGAGTCATTTCTCTTATTCAATATAGTACTCAAAGTTTTAGCCACAGCAATCTGGCAAGAGAAAGAAAAAAAAAAGGCATCCATATCAGGAAAGAAGTAGTAAAAGTATCACTTTTTGCAGAAGACATGATCTTGTATATAGAAAACCCCCCAAAATCCACCGAAACACTATTAGAAATGATAAACAAGTACAGTGAAGTTGAAGGATATAAAATCAGTATATAAACATCTGCTTTCCTATATGCCAACAATAAAACTTCAGAATATGAGCTAAAAAAATTCTTTTTATGACTGCAACAAGAACAAAAATACCTAGAAATAAACAGAGGATGTGAAGGACTTATATATTGACAACTACAAAGTATTATTAAAAGAAATTGAAAAAGATACAATGAAATGGAAAAATATTTCATGTTCATTGATAGGAAGAATTGACAGAGATAAAAATGACCAAATTACCCAAAGCAATCTATCATGCAATCCCCATTAAATTCTCAATGTCATTTTTTTAAAAAGTAGAACAAAAAAATCACCAGGTTTGTATGGAAGCATAAAAAAACCCAAATAGCCAAAGCAATCCTGAGAAAAAAGAATGAAGGTGGATGTATCACACTGCCTGACTACAAATTATACTACGTAGCTATGATAATCAAAACAGCATAGTATTGGAAGAAAAACAGACAGACTGAACAATGAAATAGAATAGAGAACCCAGAAATAAAACCACATATATATGGAAAATATGGACTTCCACAAAAGATTTAAAAAGACACATTGAAGAAAAGAAAGCCTTTTCAGTAAATGGTGCTTGGAAAATTGGAAAGCCACATGTGAAAGAATGACATTTGAGTATACCTTGTCCACATGCACAAAATTTAATACAAAATAAATCAAAGACCTAAAGATAAGATCTGCAACAACAAATTACATAGAAGAAAATATAGGTACTAAACTTATGGACCTTGGCCACCCAAAGGCAAGGGAAGTAAAGGCAAAGATAAATGAATGAGACTATATTAAACTAGAGAGCTTCTGCACAGCAAAAGAAGCTGTCAAAAAAGGGAGCTAACCAAATGGGAGAAGATATTTACTAACAACAGCTCTGGCCTTGGCCACATAGCTTGGTTGGTTGGAGCATTGTTATGAAGTGCAGACATACAGGAATACTGTAGATCAGTGATTTTCAACCTTTTTTGAGCCACGGCACATTTTTTACATTTACAAAATCCTGGGGCATACCACCTACCAAAATGACACAAAATGACACTCTAACATAGTACATATTATACATATAGTTAATAATATAGTTTCTAAATGTATTTGTACTCACTTAGTGTGAAACCTGGGTCTGTTTCGATGAACACAAAAGGGATATCCTGGCAGGAATGGTAGAAAGACACACACGAAACTCTTCCTCAACAGTTCTCAGTCTCTCTTTGTTTTTAGTTTTTATCGCAGTTAAGCTTGAGAAGCTCAGCTCACATAGATATGTGGTTGAAAACGGGAGCAATGTAAAAATAGCTTTGTTGGCCAGAATGGGGAACTCCTTGGCAACAGATAACCAAAAACTGTCCAAAGGAAGATCAGCAAACTTTAGCTTTAAAGTTAGATAATATTGTGATGCATTGTGATGCATTGTATATCACCTTCTGCAGGGGCCTCTTTTAAAAAGAAAAGGTCTGTTCATGTCCTCTTCCCATTTTTTTATTGATCTTGATAACATTATACAAAGTGAAATAAGTAAATCAGAAAAAACCAGGAACTGCATTATTCCATACGAAGGTGGGACATAAAAGTGAAACTAAGAGACATTGATAAGAGTGTGGTGGTTACCGGGGGAGGGGGGAAAGGGAGAGGGAAAGGGGGAGGGGGAGGGGCACAAAGAAAAATAGATAGAAGGTGACAGAGGACAATCTGACTTTGGGTGATGGGTATGCAACATAATTGAAAGACAAGATAACCTGGACTTGTTGATCTTTGAATATATGTAACCTGATTTATTGATGTCGCCCCATTAAAAAAATAAAATTATAATTAAAAAAAGTGAAAAAAAATAAAAAGAAAAGGTCAAATATCTATAATATATATACCATCAGGATAGACATAACCAGCTGAGGCTGAGGCTTCATCTAGTGGTGGCAACATTTACCTCCAGTCCTGACCAGGATTAGAAATCGGGACCATGGGGAGGAGTAGCAGCTTCAACTGCTCGCCACGGCAGCCTGAGCGGGGACCTTCCTGGGTGTGGATGAGAGGCGGCCTACTATTGGTTCATCGCTAGGGGTCGGGATGAATCCTAGAAGGTGATTGGTCAGTGAGCATTCCCTGTGCCTCCACTATTCCTGTCGCTGATAGCTGGAGGGATTGTGAGGGGAATGTTTATGTTCGGATGGAGGCGACTGGCAGTGGGCTGGATAAATAGCCTCCACGGGCTGTATCCGGCGCGTGGGCCATAGTTTGGGGACCCATGTTTAATTTCCCCACAGCACACCTGACCATGTCTCACAGCATACCTGACCATGTCTCACGGCACACCAGTGTGCCACGGCACACTGGTTGAAAAACACTGCTGTAGATTTATGTTTCTGTCTCTATCTCTCTCCCTTCCTTTCTCTTTAAAATCAATAAAATAAATATTAAAAAAAATTAAGGCCCTGGCCAGTTTGCTCAGTGGTAGAGCATTGGCCATGCATGTGGAAGTCCTGGGTTTTATTACTGGTCAGGGCACACAGGGGAGGTGACTATACACTTCACACTTCCCCCATTTTTCTCTTTCTCTCTCTTTCCCTCCAGCAGTGATGGCTTGAAGGGTTTGAGCAAAGTTTGCCCTGAGCACTGACGATGGCTTCATGGCCTCACCTCAGGTTCTAAAATAGCTCGGTTGTCGAGCAATGGAGCAGAGGCCCAGGTGGGCAGAGCATCACCTGGTAGGGGGGTTGCTGGCTGGATCCTGGTCGGGGTGCATGCAGAGTCTGTCTTTGCCCCCTGCCTTTCACTTAATAAGAAAAAATATTAAAACAAGGCAAAATACAGAAAACAACAGTTCTTATAAGGGGTTAATATCCAAAATATAAGGTCTACCGGAAAGTTCTGTCCATTTCTATCACAACAAGTTTCGACACATAAGCACGTTTATTTGGCGCATGTGTGCCTCTTTATTTTTATCACTTAATGTATACATACTGAAAATTAACAAAGTTGATTCACATTAGTCTTATGTGTGAAGCGATAGTGTACCCGTGGCTACTGATAAAATTCATTTACGCCACTGTAATTTTTACGAATTTCAACAAGGTAGAAATGCTACAGAAGCATGTCTGTCTCATCCACCATATTCCCTGGACTCAGCACCCTCTGACTATCACTTGCTTTTGTCCTTAAAAATTTTTTTGAAGGGCAAAAAATTCAAAAATGAAGAAGATATCAAACAAGCACTGGTTCAATTTTTTGCATCAAAAGATAAAACGTTTTTCAAAAATGGGATATACAAATTGCCCTCATGCTGCCAAGAAATCATTAATAATAATGGCAATTATATTATTTAATAAAGTTTATTGACGGTAAGAAAAATTTGTATTTTGTTTTATTCCAAAAACAGACAGAACTTTACAGTAGACCTTATATATAAAGAACTCAGAAAGCTCAGCAACAAAGAAACAATCCACTTAAAAAATGGTGAGACGATCTGGACAGACACTTCTCCCAAGAAGACATATGTGGAAAGCAGACACATGGAAAGATGATCATCTTCACTAGCTATTAGAGAAATACAAATCAAACTACAATGAGATACCCCTTCACACCTATTAGATTGGCTATTATCAATAAGACAGGTAATAACAAATGTTGGAGAGGCTGTGGAGAAAAAGGAACCCTCATTAACTGCTGGTGGGAATGAAAATTGGTACAACCATTATGGAGGAAAGGATGGTGGTTTCTCAAAAAATTAAGAATAGAACTACCATATGACCCAGCAATCCCTCTACTGGGTATATACCCCCAAAACTCAAAAACTTTGGTATGTAAAGACACATATACCCCCATGTTTATCGCAGCATTATTTTTACAGTGGCCAAGACGTGGAAACAACCCAAGTGTTCCTTGATAGTGGATTGAATAAAAAAGATGTAATATATATATATAAGGTCTGTGGCCACTGCTGTGGCTATGCGGGTTCTCATCGGATTTAGGCAGACGGTAAAAGAAGAGTGGAGCCAGAAAATGGTGGGCTATTTATTTTGTTTATTGAAGTCTTGTAATGGTAGATGAGAAAACGGGCAGAGTATACTGCTTCTCCCTCACTCAGGGCCCCCAAAGCCCTGACTCATTCTTCAGACTCTCCTGGACTGACAGGTCCCCACCAAGTTCAGCACTCTTTTTCTCTCTCTCTGCACTCTCTGCACTGCCCTGCAAAGCAGGCTGGGGGAAAACAACCCTTCTCCAGCAAACAATAGCAACAATGGCCCCTCCCAAGCAGGCACACTATCTGCAATTTTCAATCTGCTACCCTGAGGGCTACCCGCAGTCTTCCATAGACTATACACACATTACACCACCCCAATACAAGCTAGCAAACCTAAAAAAAATTGTTTACCCAACAATATACAATGGAATACAACTCAGCCATAAGAAATGATGATATATTCCATTTATAACATGGATGAACCTTAAGAACATTATACTAAGTGAAATAAGGAAATCAGAAAAAGCTAAGAACTGTATGATCTTATACATAGCTGGGATATAAAACTGAGACTCATAGACATAGATAAAAGTGAAGTGATTCCCAGGGAAAGGAGAAGGAAGAAAATAAAGATGGACGAATATATAGTGATGGATAATGATTTGATTTTGGGTGAAAGATGCACAATGCAATGAACAGTTCAAATGTTATAGAAATGTTTATCTGAAACCTATGTACTCTTATTGATCAGTGTCACCCTATTAAATTTAATTTCTAATAAAATATGTTTAAAAAAACCTTCAATTTCTACCTCTGTAGAATAAGGTTATATCAGATGATCTCAATTGTCTTAGTATAAAGTCTAGCTTGATATACTTTGACTTATTTATTATTTTTTAAGTGTTTACACAATGTCCAGAATATGCCTACTTTGTGCTAGGCAGTAAGCTGTAGATCTCCTACAAGAAAGAAGGACAACTAGCCAACAAATGCAATATATTGTGATAAATAGAATGAAAAAGGGTATTCCTAGGATATGGTGGGATACAGAATAGAGGTATCAATATTTAAGTCCTTCATGTGAGAAGAGTCAAGAAAGACATTTTAGATGAAATAATGCATGGATAGAACTAAGACATATGTTTGGTTCCTAGATGGTCTAGCATGGGGATATCCATCTAGTCAACAGCTTGTTTAAACATATTAGAGCATCAGATGACACATTCTATTTAGGGCCGTTAGAGAATAGTACGCCTTGAGCAATCAAGTGCAGGTGAGGGACCAAAGTGAATGAGGCAGGAGAAGTAAGTAGGCCATTACTGAAAGCCCAGGGAGAAACCAGGAATTCCACCCTGCAAGCCTCAAAGAGCCATCAAAGAATTTTACTAAAATAAGTTACCTAGTTAGTTTTTGCTTTTAGAAAGAAAACAATATAGTAAGTTAGAGGTATGGGAAGATAAAGGCAGGGAAGTCTTATTAAAAGTTTATATAAAATAAAGTGATACATAATTTGATTGTTATTTGGTTGGATAAGTAGAAAGTTAACAGTAAAGTCTAGGGCTTTTGAACTCTAGAAGTTGAATATAATTTAAAAAATCAGATCTTTCTAAGAAAGAATGGCCCTTTAGTAAATGAACAAGGAAACCGTCCTTAACTCTTTCCCCGGATTCTCACCTTACGTTAGCCATGGTTCCAGCAGAGAGCCTCCTTTCTTGGTTGGCATTATTCATGGAAGTTGGCAATGATTCATTCTCACATTAATTTGAAAACAGCAGTAAGAAGCCGGCATGATTGAGGATTACTGCCAGACAGTAGAAAATCATCAATGAAAAATAATTTGATAGAAAATAAAGCTTTTTAGAGTTTATCCTCTACAGAATGAGGATTTTTGCCTAAAATTGACTCTTGGATTATAAATATGCTTCTCCTTTCAGATAATTTTTCAATATAATGTTAATCTGTCATTTCACTAGAATTGTTTGTCACATAGGTATAAACCAGGCTTAGGGTAATGGGACAGATAAGATTCAAATGACCTTTAAATGTGGGTTAGGATAAAAAGTGGGAGAAGGGTATATTAACAAGAGAATCTGAAAACCAAAATCATATTAACCCTTCTTTATTTTGTCATTAAAATGTTCCAGTGGTTGATTAGATTGGTGAATGTCTTGACACTACTCGTGTGCTTACATGCCTCCCAAGCTGTTTGTAAATATCTTTGTTATAGCGATTGCATTATACCGTGATTATTAGTTCACAAGTCATTCTTTCTTGGACTGTAAACTACTAAGAGTACAGGTACTGGATGCTTTTACATATGTGTCTTTGGCACCTTGCATCAGCACCTGGCATGTATTAGATACTTAGTAGATATTTGTTTTAAGAAGATGTAACTTGATTAGATACCTAGAAAATGTCCTGCTTTATAAATGTCAGCCTCTTACAGTTTAGCTTTACTTGTCTACTAGGAATTACTCTGCTTCAAATGTAAACCTTACCAGTCTGCTTTGCTTTAGGCAGCGGATTGCAAGATCCCTGCTCAAGCCAGTGTTCCCAGTTACAGCCATGCAGTGGGGTTAGAGCCTTGTACACCTCAGGCTTGCTTGCTGGCTGCAGCAAAGGATTTAATCAGCCACTTAACTTCCTCAGGTATAGGGGACAGATTTCCCTGCACTGCTAATGAGGGCCAGCCAGTCACATTGGTTTCTCTCTTTAGGCGAAATCTCTCCCACACAGCTGGTGAGCTGGCTTTCTGACTCCCACTTAGTCCCCACCAGCATGAAAATGGCTCTACAAGAGCTGCCCTGGCGATGCTCTGGGTGGTGGCTTTCTCTTAACAACTTCTAACTGGTTGTAACTCCACAATCTCTCCTGTCACTGACAATTCTGTTTGATTGAGTGCTGAATCTTCCCACCCGCCTCCTCCTCCTGCTCAGGCCTTCCCGGTTCTTTCCTCAGGAAACTTTGCATGCAAGGGGAGTTTTGGTTTAGATATTAAGTGTCGTTCTTGAAAATTATTACTTATGTTTAGGATTAATTATTTTTTTCCTGAAAATAATTTTAGATGGTTTTGTTTCATTTTTTAATAAAAATATAAGCAGTACAGAAAGTAAAGAAAAACACCCTGAGCCTCTCTGTTCAGATGAAATCATTTCCAGCATTTGACAAACATGCATCCAGACATTTCCATAGGCATGCAGATTAAAAAAAATAGAGGCACCAAGGGATAGGCAAATATGCTTTTATAATACATGAGATCTTTCTGGTATGCTTCTAATTAAGTAAAAATAAGTATTACATTTATGTTTTCTTGACTATAGTAAACACATTTTAAGGGTAACTATTTCTTAAGTCTTAATTATATTTTGAATATGTAAATTTAAATATTCCAATAATTTTAAAATAATACTTTTTGCAAGCTCTCCCTGGTGGTCCTCACACAGCTACTATGTCCATGTCTCAGTGTCGAGCATAAGTGTCAAACTAATTAATCCAGAGAATGTAAAAAAGTAGCTGTTCAAATGGCCGAAGCAATCTGACACAGACTAAAAGTACTAATACTGTAATACTAATAACAATGCCAATAGTAATTTAGAAAGGGTTTCTGAAACTGATATGAACATACAGATGTTGACAGTAGGGCTGTGATGTGGGTTGACATTCTGGAAATTTAAGGAGACATTGATGTTGCTGGCCTGCACTGTCCTGTTAGCAGCAAGGCTTAGAGTGTACAATGTGTCAGGTACTATGCTAGGCTAATCTGTCAGGATTATATTCTTTTCCTTTCCTTTCCTTTTTCCTTTTTCTTTTTTCTTTTTTCTCTTCTTTTTCCTTTTCTCTTTTATTAAGTGAGAGGCAGGGGGGCCAGAAACAAACTCACGCATCATCCAACTGGGATCCACCTGGGAAACCCCCTACCAGGCGATGCTCTACTCATCTGGGGCTAGTGCTTCGTTGCTTGGCAACTGAGCTATTTTAGCACCTGAGGTGGAGGCCATAGAACTATTCTTAGCAACTAGGGCCAACCAGCTAGAACTAATTGAGCCATGGCTGCAGGAGGGGAAGAGAGAGAGAGAGAGAGAGAGACAGAAGTGAGAGGGGGAGGGGTGGAGAAGCAGATGGGCACTTCTTCTCTGTGTGCTGATTGGGAATCAAAGCCAGGACTTCCACACTCAGGGTTGATGCTCTATCACTGAGGCAACTGACCAGGCCGAGGGTTATACAGTCATCCCTCCCCATATTGCAGTTCACTTTTCATGGTCTCACTGTATCCTGGATATTTAAATTGTATGTATCATGGATATTTAAATTGTATATATCTAATTTTTTATTGCGGATTTTTTGCTATATCGCAGGATTTTGCGGTATATAGGTATTTTTTATATTTATTATTTTAATTATTTTTGCACTAAAATAAGCAAAGTAAGTGTGGGAAAGGTTAATAACTGTGGAAAAGGTTTATAAGAGTGTGGGAAGGGTTTATAAGGTCTTAAAATATATATAAGTAAAATAAATATACGGTAGCTACTTTGTGGTTTTGTACCTATCGTAAGGAGTTCTGGAACTTAACCTCCACGATATACGAGGGACCACTGTATTCTTGATCTTATTGAATCATCAAAACGATTTGTGACTACTGCATTTGTAAGTATGAAACTGAGGCTCAAAGAGCATTAATATGTTCCTAAGGTCTCTCTGATAGTAGGCTGCAGATGTGTTTTTTTTTTTTCTTTTTGGGTGAGAATAGGAGAGATAGTGAGGCAGACTCCTGTATGTGTCCTGACCAGGATCCACCCGGCTATCCCATCATGGACCAATGCTCCACTACCAAGCTATTTTTAGCACCTGAAGCTGATATACTCCAAGGGAGTTAACCTCAGTGCTCAGGGCCACACTTGAACCATTCAAGTCATTGGCTGTGGGAGGGGAAGAGGGAGAGAAGGGAAAGTGGGAGGGCGAGAAGCAGATGGTTGCTTCTCCTATGTGCCCTGACCAGGGATTGAACCCAGAATGTCCATATGTCAGGCTGACACTCTATCCACTGAGCCACCAGCCAGGGCCTGAAGATAGGTGTTTTATTTTAGGCCTGTCTCCAGACAGACATGCTTTGCCTTTATATAAAGTCCCCTAATATTTCATTTTGTAAAGCCAATTGCTGAGACATATTTGTGCTTAAGTGTATAACATCATTAAATTATGTATAAATTTAAATTATCATAAACAGTTCATCAGGATAAAGTATCACATTAAAGAAAAAAAATTATGTAAGTTGGGTAGAAAGAGCAAATCAATGAAATTTTGCACATTTTATATTGATTAAAGACTTGAAAGGAGCTTCTGTCAGATTTATGAATTACTACAGTAAAAATTTTAATATGGGAAAGCTAGAATATGCTTAACTGTAAGTTTAATATCAGAGAAATATTACAGGCCATATATAAACCACAAGTCAAATATTTTCTATATAAATTATCATTTTTATTATTATTTTTACTTTCTAAGTCTAAAACAACTATCATTTTTCAAATAATTGGCCATAATTATACACCCAAGTTTCACACAGAAGAGCTTTACAGTATCTTTAGAAGCCAAATTTAGATATTATATTTGCAGTAATTATCAGCAACATAGATAAAATAGATAATTCCTTAGGAAAAAAAATTACCAAAACTGACACAAAGAAATAAAATATATGAATAGTTTCATATTTTTAAAATAAGTCTAGTTTGTTATTTAAAACTTTTTCATAACTAAAATTCTTGGCTAAGGTCCATCACTGAGAATATTATAAAAAATTTAAGGATATAATAATACAATCATATGAACTCTGTCAGAACACATTTAACAAATGAACAAAAGAAATTTGACCCAAGAATATATATACTGCACCATTCCACTCACATGAAGCTGAAAAACTGGCTAATCTAATAAATGATGAGAGAAATCAGAGAACAAGTACCTATAAGCATCTTGGAATGAATACAAAGGAGGTGTTGGAGAACTTTTTCAGTGAAGGATATAATTGGTATGGTTGTTAAAAGGGTATACACATTTTCCAGAACACAAAATCGTCTCTGTTTCCAAAATCTGATTTCTTTAAATTTACAAGGAATAAAAAATATAAAAAAAATGTCCCTGGTGTTCATATCAATCCATACACATAGAAAATTAATAAACTCATTTCAGTATTGGGGGAAAAATGCTGTCATTGAGGATACTCAAAACCATCAGGAGCTGAACTGTTTTTGGAAAATGAGGTCGTGAGTGATGTTAAGTATCTAGTTTTCTAAAATGATTATTTTGAAATAGATAAAGCCTATTTGGATATAAAAGTCCTATTACATTTATGCCATTTTGAAATTGCAACTCACAGAGGACTTTTCATTGTATTTTAGTTTTCCACTTTTAGGAATTTGTCTTTACCCTCACCCAAGCATTAATTCTTCCAAAGGGAAAACATACTGCTCACAAAAATTAGGGGATATTTTATCACTGCATATGAAGCTATAAAATATCCTCTAATTTTTGTGAGTTGTAATGTTTTGCTATTGCTGGTGATTATATGCCTATTAAATTAAAACTCAATTCACAGAAATTAAATATTTACTTTTTATAATGTAACTTTTATAAAAGACCCATTCTGATCTTCAGAAGCTGGTGTTTTTTTAATAACAATTTTTCAAATGCATTTGCTAGTGCTGTTCTTTCCTACAAACATTCCTTGAGTCTACTACTATGTTCCAGGAAAGTCTCAGTAATTCAAAGCTAAAAAAGAAAGCACACACATACCATAAAGTACACTGTTTTCAAGTTAGAACATATACCAGATATTAGACAGTGTGCTTCTTTAGACTAAAATAATTGGAATTATATAAAACATATATGATATATTTTAAAAATAAAGCAAAAGTAGTATAATCTTTTTGCTGTATAACAGATAATACATATTAAATGAAGAATTAGACTTTCTCTATATGCTCAAGGTAGAAATCTATGTGAAAACCAGAATAAAGTTTAGCATTAGTTATAGAGTCAGCACTTTCACAAATTATTCATTGTTTTTAGAACATTTCTAGTAATATATCAATAAGCTGCAAAGAATTGTTTTAAGTTTCTCTAACAATTCTTGAAAATCACATTTTATTACTATAACCAAATAAATCATAAAAATAATTTAAAATTAGTATATATGTTTATATGTAAATATGATTTATATATTTTCTATTGTATAGGCCTAAAGAATGATAGGACTGTTTTAAAATCAATAAATGTGAACTATAGAATATTTTAAAAATTTGGTTGAATATACCAGGAAGAGTGAGTCAAAATACATATTCAACACAATTGAAATACAAAGTGTACATACATTCCTTTTATTTTAGATCTGTTTTAAGTAAAAGTAGATTTATCTTTGGTTGGTCATCATCTAAACTTTGAAATAAATGTTGATAAAACAAATATAATGAAAGGTTAGATTAGAAACAATATTTCAACCTGAGGTTAGCTCAGAACTATGAAAATATAATAGAAAATTGGCAATATATTTTTCCTTTCATTACATTTTTTGTCTCTCCTATAACTAATATTCATTTGATAGTGTTATTACATTATTTTCATTTAATGTAGACTGACAGCTGTTAAGCGAATTGGCATAAAAATGCTATATGTTTAGAAAGTAAAATGGTTAAGGAATGAAAGAGGGTTATGTTTTTATCACTATGCTATTTTTTGTTCAAGTTGAGATTAATGTTGCATGCATGAAGTAATTACATTTAAGCTTTACATATAACGCCCCTCCAAGAGTTAGACATCATCATTAAGAGGAACTTTACTTCAACAAAAATACCAACTCTTACTACTGATATATGGTAGCATTTAAAGTTATGCAAGGTATGATTTGATGAAATATTTCAACTGACTTTTAAAATTGGGAAAAGTTAGTTCAAATAAGAATTAGTTTATCTTTGGGAAAGTTTTCCATTAGTAGAAATAGTGCTACTTAACATTTTCAAATATATATATATATATATATATATATATATATATATGAACTTTTATTTATTTTAATTGAATTAATTGGGGTGACCCTGGATATCATAATTATACAGGTTTCAGGTGCCCATTTCTATAACTGATCTCTGTATACCATATTGTGAGTTCACGCGTCCAATTCAAGTCTTTGTGCCCCATGTAGAAGCAAGCCACCATACTGATCATGTACATGAGTATTTTTCTTTTTGTCCCTTTTTGCTACATTTCTCTATCTCACCCAACACTCCCCTCCAACAGCTGTCAGCCTGCTTTCTATGTATGAGTCTTGCTCTATTTTGCATGTTAGTTCATTTTGTTAATTAGATTCCACATATGAGTGAAATTATATGGCAATTGTCATTCTCTGACTGGATTATTTCTCTTAGCTGCTCTCCAGGTCCATCTATGCTGTCAAAAGTAAGATTTCCTTCTTTTTTTATGGTCACATAGTAGTTATTTCATTGTGTAAATCAGCAGTTCTCAACCTGTGGGTCGCGACCCCTGCGGGGGTCGAATGACCAAAACACAGGGGTTGCCTAAAGCCATCGGAACCACTGGTGTAAATGTACCGCAGCTTTTTTATCTACTCATTTGCTCATGGGCACTTGGGCTTTTTCCACATCTTGGCTTTTATAAAGAATTCTGCAGTGAAAAAAGGGGGAGCATATATTCTTTCAAATTATTACTTCAGGATTCTGAGGACATACTCCTAGAAGTGGGATTGCTGGGTCAAAATGGAGTTTTTTGAGGTAATTTAATGCTGCATTCCACAGTGGCTGCACTAATCTGCATTCCCACCAACAGCATACAAATATTCTTTTTTCTCCACATCTTTGCCAACACTTGGTGTTTGTTAATTTAGATGATGGCCATTTTGACAGGTGTGAGGTGATATCTCAATATGGGTTTTATTTGTATTACTCTGATGATTAGTGAGTTTGCATATCTTTTCACCATTTCTCTTGGCCATCTGTGTGCCCTCTTTAGAAAAGTGTTGGTGACGTCACGGAAATGGCACTGTGAGCAGCGCGTCCGACAGCTCTCCCCTAAATCACAACAAATTTATCAACTAGAAACAGAAAAATTTATCCTCGGAGCATTCTGGAGTTCCACATAAACTGATAGCGAAAGGACTGTTATCACTTGAATCTGAGAGACAAGGGTGTGGAGGAAGCTACCGCAGGGACATTCATTCAAGCCATGAGGTTGTGCGCCTATGGTGAGTCAGCCCACACTCGGGAGCTGCGAGCTGCCGCCGCGAGCCGCCGCCGAGAGCTGCCGCGGCGAGCAGCCGCAGGCGCGCGCCCGATACGGTTGCAGAACGAGCACCCCCACACTCGGGAGCAGTGAGCAGCCGGCGGCACGCCCGGTCCGCTTGCAGAGCGAGCACCGCTAACGTTCCCAGCGGCCCGCACACTGCGAGTGAGAGTCGCCAGCCACCGGTGCCCGGAGCACCCCATTCGCGCGTGTGCCCTGGGCATTCCACGCACCCAGAGCGCCCTACTGGCCCGCACACCTAGGGTGCCCCATTATCCTGCGCCTGGTGCGATCCAGCCGCCAGCGGCAGGGCGAGCGGGAGAGGCACCAGGGTGGTCACCTACTTGGGAGATTCTCTCCGTGGGCGGGGCACCTCACCCAGCCATTCAAGCTAACAATCAAGCGTTGGGGGAGGGGCGCGTGCAGGCAGCCTAAAATACCTTCGGGAGAACAGCTGCGACCCAATCACTGAAATTAGCTTAACCCATGAAATCTGCGCACCCTCGGTTCTAATTGATAAGATCTCTCTCAGTTCAGCGACCCAAGACAAGAGGCGGGATATTTTTTAGTGCCTCTCGCTAAAGGGGCGGGGGCAACTTCTGATTGATAGAGCCTCCATATTCAGGGATAAACGCTAACAAGAAGGACTTGGCAGAGAATAAAATCTATACTACACTAGTCGCAAGCAGAGACTAGTGCCTCTTCTTCCCAGCAAAAACAGGCTACAAAGTGTGGAAAGCCTGGGTTGAGAGGTCCAACTGAATGCTAGGCGCTGAACAGTCACCTTGACAACAATTGACTCCCACCCCCGCCTGATTACACTGGAGGCCCTGACTGCCAGAGCCTTTCCCAAAGCCTTGCACTGAGTGGGGATAGAGTGGGGATTTCCCAGCTCTTTGAGCCTCTTACTCCCCAGGCAGAAGCAGTTGCAGCCTTATAGCTGGATCACCAGGCTGCTAATTCAGAAAGGGGGGACTAGGAGAGAGAATCCAGGAAAGCAAACTCTCTCGTCGTTAGACCCTGCAAACGCCAACAAGCCTTGACTACCAGCAAGACTAAAGCCAATTATATGACATTGCCATAGAATCCCATCAACTGCAAATCCTTACCTAAGTGTGACACAGGGGCAGAGCCTGGGGTACAGAGTCACCGACCAGGAAGAGGGAGAGAAAAGAAAAAAGGAAGAAGTTAACCTCTCAAAATCAAGAAAAATCCACAGACTTTACAACTTGTTCCACTAATTTTTTTTTGTTGTTGTTTGTTTCTTCTATCTTATTGCCTTTATTTCCTCCACCTCGGTCCTTCTATTCTCTGCCCATCTTATGCTTCTCTTTTCTTGAACTACACTACCCATGAGTGTTACATTTTATTTCTCTTCTTCATCCTCACCCTCCTTTAAGGTTATACTCCAAAACACTTAACTCTCACTCTCTCCTCTTTTGTTTTTTTTTGTTTGTTTTGCTTTATTTTGTTTTTTTTTCTTTTCCTTTTTATTTCTTCCTTCGTTTTTCTCTTTTTCTTATTTTTTCCTTTCTATTCGTTTTTTCTTCTCTCATTTTACTTTCCTCCCATTTAATCCTCAATCACAAACAAATTAGTTAATTTGGGACTCAAGGCTTTTTTTGGCTTTATTTTTCTTTTTTGCTTTTGTTTTTATTTTTTTATTGTTTGTTTATTTTTGTGGCATTTTGGGTCTTCCCAACCCAAGGTCTCCATTGTATTTAGTCTTCGCTCCACTTAATACAACAGATTTATACTTATTATTTTTATTTTTTTCTTCTTTATTATTCTTTTTTGGTCCTTTTTTCTGGTTCCCTCTTATCCCTCTCATTATATCTCTTAGTTGACCATCACTTACAAGCAAATCATCTTATGCTTGTCTAAGATTTTCTTCCTTTTTTTTTTTTTTTTGCATTTAATAGGTCCCTACTCCCTTTTTTTTGCCCCTTGAACTCTTCACCCCAAATCAGGCCCTCCATTATAGGCACAATAGAGAAGAAAGAAAAAAGGGGGAAATAATAAATTATTACTGTTTTTTTTTGTGGGGTTTTTTTTTTTTTTTTTTTTTTTACTTTTTACTCTTTATTAATTCTAATTAGTGCTATCAACAAGACCACCCTCAGATGCCGATAAGAAAGAGGAAATCGAATATTATGGATACAAAAGAAAGAGAGGTAACACAAATAGATGTGGAAAAAACTATGGAGAAAAGACTTAACATATTGGAAGCCTTGGAGCTAAATGACAGAGAATTTAAAATAGAAATCTTAAAAATACTCAGAGATATACAAAAAAACACAGAAAGGCAATATAGGGAGATCAGAAAACAACTCAATGAACACAAAGAATATATTACCAAGGAAATTGAAACTATAAAAACAAATCAAACAGAAATGAAAAACTCAATTCACGAGCTGAAAAACGAGGTAACAAGCTTAGCTAACAGAACAGCCCAGATTGAGGATAGGATTAGTGAAATAGAAGACAAACAACTTGAGGCACAACAGAGAGAAGAAGAAAGAGACTCAAAAATAATAAAAAACGAGAAAGCCCTACAGGAATTGTCTGACTCCATCAGAAAGAATAACATAAGAATAATAGGTATATCAGAGGGAGAAGAGAAAGAAAATGGAAGGGAGAATATACTCAAACAAATAATAGACGAGAACTTCCCAAGCCTGTGGAAGGAACTAAAGCCTCAAATTCAAGAAGCAAACAGAACACCGAGTTTTCTTAACCCCAACAAACCCACTCCAAGGCACATCATAATAAAGATGACACAAACCAATGACAAAGAAAAAATTCTCAAGGCAGCCAGGGAAAAGAAGAGTACAACATATAAAGGAAGACCTATTAGATTATCATCAGATTTCTCAGCAGAAACTCTACAAGCTAGAAGAGAGTGGACCCCAATATTTAAAGCCCTGAAAGAGAGGAACTTTCAGCCAAGAATACTATACCCATCAAAGCTATCCTTCAAGTATGAAGGAGATATAAAAACATTCACAAATACAGAAAAGATGAGAGAATTTATCAACAGAAAGCCCCCACTCCAGGAAATACTAAAGGGGGTTTTCCAACCAGATTCAAAGAACAAAAGAAAACAACACCACAAGTAACAGCTCCACCAAGAACACAATAAAACCAAACTTAAACTGTGACAACAAAGGAAAAAAAGGGGGGAGAGGATGGAGATTAAGAGTAGCAAAGGACGATGAAGTGCAGAAATACTTATAAGATAGGGTACTACAATGAATATGGTAGGTACCCTTTTCATTACTTAATGGTAACCACCCTTAAAAAAACCACCACAAAAACAATTGACTTAAAAAAGGTAGCAACAGAGGAAAGAAGTATGGAACACAAACAAACAAAAACAAATGATAGAAAAACAAAAGAGAAGAATCAAACTAGATACAAAACTAACAGAAAGCAATTTATAAAATGGCAGTAGGGAACCCACAAGTGTCAATAATTACACTAAATGTAAATGGATTAAACTTACCAATAAAAAGACACAGAGTAGCAGAATGGATTAAAAAAGAAAATCCAAGTATATGCTGCCTACAAGAAACACATCTAAGCAACAAGGATAAAAACAAATTCAAAGTGAAAGGCTGGAAAACAATACTCCAAGCAAACAACACCCCAAAAAAATCAGGTGTAGCAATACTCATATCTGATAATGCTGACTACAAGACAACAAAAGTACTCAGAGACAAAAATGGTCATTTCATAATGATTAAGGGGAAGTTGAATCAAGAAGACATAACAATCCTTAATATATATGCACCAAACCAAGGAGCACCAAAATATATAAGACAGCTACTTATTGACCTTAAAACAAAAACTAACAAAAATACAATCATACTTGGAGACCTCAATACACCGCTGACGGCTCTAGATCGGTCATCCAAGCAGAGAATCAATAAAGATATAGTGGCCTTAAACGAAATACTAGAACACCTGGATATGATAGACATCTACAGGACACTTCATCCCAAAGCGACAGAGTATACATTTTTCTCTAGTGTACATGGAACATTCTCAAGAATTGACCATATGTTGGGCCACAAAGACAATATCAGCAAATTTAGAAAAATTGAAATTGTACCAAGCATATTTTCTGATCATAAAGCCTTGAAACTAGAATTCAACTGCAAAAAAGAGGGGGAAAAACCCACAAAAATGTGGAAACTAAACAACATACTTCTAAAAAATGAATGGATCAAAGAAGAAATAAGCGCAGAGATCAAAAGATATATACAGACAAATGAAAATGAAAATACGACATATCAGAATCTCTGGGATGCAGCAAAAGCAGTAATAAGAGGAAAGTTCATATCACTTCAGGCCTATATGAACAAACAAGAGAGAGCCAAAGTAAACCACTTAACTTCACACCTTAAGGATCTAGAAAAAGAAGAACAAAGACAACCCAAAACCAGCCGAAGAAAGGAGATAATAAAAATCAGAGCAGAAATAAATGAAATAGAGAACAGAAAAACTATAGAAAAAATTAATAAAACAAGGAGCTGGTTCTTTGAAAAGATCAACAAAATTGACAAACCCTTGGCAAGACTTACCAAGGAAAAAAGAGAAAGAACTCATAAAAACAAAATCCAAAATGAAAGAGGAGAAATCACCACGGACACCATAGATATACAAAGAATTATTGTAGAATACTATGAAAAACTTTATGCCACTAAATTCAACAACCTAGAAGAAATGGATAAATTCCTAGAACAATACAACCTTCCTAGACTGAGTCAAGAAGAAGCAGAAAGCCTAAACAGACCAATCAGCAGGGAGGAAATAGAAAAAACTATTAAAACCTCCCCAAAAATAAAAGTCCAGGCCCAGATGGTTATACTAGTGAATTCTATCAAACATTCAAAGAAGACTTGGTTCCTATTCTACTCAAAGTCTTCCAAAAAAATAAAGAAGAAGCAATACTTCCAAACACATTTTATGAGGCCAACATAACCCTCATACCAAAACCTGGCAAGGATGGCCCAAAGAAAGAAAACTACAGACCAATATCTCTAATGAATACAGATGCTAAAATACTAAACAAAATACTGGCAAACCGAATACAACAACATATTAAAAAAATAATACATCATGATCAAGTGGGATTCATCCCAGAATCTCAAGGATGGTTCAACATACGCAAAACGGTTAACGTAATACACCATATCAACAAAACAAAGAACAAAAACCACATGATCTTATCAATAGATGCAGAAAAGGCTTTTGATAAAATACAACACAATTTTATGTTTAAGACTCTCAACAAAATGGGTATAGAAGGAAAATATCTCAACATGATAAAGGCCATATATGATAAACCATCAGCCAACATCCTATTAAATGGCATAAAACTGAGGACTTTCTACCTTAAATCAGGAACAAGACAGGGTTGTCCACTCTCTCCACTCTTATTTAACGTGGTGCTAGAAGTTCTGGCCAGAGCAATCAGACAAGACAAAGAAATAAAAGGCATCCATATCGGAAAAGAAGAAGTAAAGGTATCACTTTTTGCTGATGATATGATCCTATACATCGAAAACCCGAAGGACTCCACAAAAAGATTATTAGAAACAATAAACCAATACAGTAAGGTCGCAGGATACAAAATTAACATACAAAAGTCCATAGCCTTTCTATATGCCAACAATGAAATATTAGAAAACGAACTCAAAAAAATAATCCCCTTCACGATTGCATAAAAAAAAATAAAATACCTAGGAAGAAACATAACAAAGAATGTAAAGGACCTATATAATGAAAATTACAAAGCATTGTTAAGGGAAATCGAAAAAGATACAATGAGATGGAAAAATATTCCATGTTCTTGGATAGGAAGAATAAATATAATCAAAATGGCCATATTACCCAAAGCAATATACAAATTTAATGCAATTCCCATCAAAATTCCTATGAGATTTTTTAAAGAAATGGAACAAAAAATCATCAGATTTATATGGAACTATAAAAAACCCCGAATAGCCAAAACAATCCTAAGGAAAAAGAATGAAGCTGGGGGCATTACAATACCTGACTTTAAACTATATTATAGGGCCACGATAATCAAAACAGCATGGTATTGGCAGAAAAATAGACACTCAGACCAATGGAACAGAATAGAAAGTCCAGAAATAAAACCACATATATATGGTCAAATAATCTTTGATAAAGGGACCAACAACACACAATGGAGAAAAGAAAGCCTCTTCAACAAATGGTGTTGGGAAAACTGGAAAGCCACATGCAAAAGAATGAAACTCGACTACAGCCTGTCCCCGTGTACTAAAATTAATTCAAAATGGATCAAAGACCTAAATATAAGACCTGAAACAATAAAGTACATAGAAGAAGACATAGGTACTAAAATCATGGACCTGGGTTTTAAAGAACATTTTATGTACTTGACTCCAATGGCAAGAGAAGTGAAGGCAAAGATAAATGAATGGGACTACATCAGAATATAAAGTTTTTGCTCAGCAAGAGAAACTGATATAAAAATAAACAGACAGCCAACTAAATGGGAAATGATATTTTCAAACAACAGCTCAGATAAGGGCCTGATATCCAAAATTTACAAAGAACTCATAAAACTCAACAACAAACAAACAATCCAATAAAAAAATGGGAAGAAGACATGAACAGACACTTCTCCCAGGAAGAGATACAAATGGCCAACAGATATATGAAAAAGATGCTCAGCTTCATTAGTTATTAGAGAAATGCAAATCAAAACTACAATGAGATACCACCTCACTCCTGTTAGATTAGCTATTATCAACAAGACGGGTAATAGCAAATGTTGGAGAGGCTGTGGAGAAAAAGGAACCCTCATTCACTATTGGTGGGACTGTAAAGTAGTACAACCATTATGGAGGAAAGTATGGTGGTTCCTCAAAAAACTGCAAATAGAACTACCTTATGACCCAGCAATCCCTCTACTGGGTATATACCCCAAAACCTCAGAAACATTGATACGTGAAGACACATGTAGCCCCATGTTCATTGCAGCACTGTTCACAGTGGCCAAGACATGGAAACAACCAAAAAGCCCTTCAATAGAAGACTGGATAAAGAAGATGTGGCACATATACACTATGGAATACTACTCAGCCATAAGAAATGATGACATCAGATCATTTACAGCAAAATGGTGGGATCTTGATAACATTATAAGGAGTGAAATAAGCAAATCAGAAAAAAACAAGAACTACATGATTCCATACATTGGTGGAACATAAAAATGAGACTAAGAGACATGGACAAGAGTGTGGTGGTTACCAGGGGTGGGGGGAGGGAGGACATGAGAGGGAGGGAGGGAGAGAGTTAGGGGGAGGGGGAGGGGCACAGAGAACTAGATAGAGGGTGGCGGAGGACAATCTGACTTTGGGCGAGGGGTATGCAACATAATTTAATGACAAAATAACCTAGACATGTTTCTTTGAATATATGTACCCAGATTTATTAATGTCATCCCATTACCATTAATAAAAATTAAAAAAAAAAAAAAAAGAAAAGTGTCTATTCAGCTTCCTTACCCATTTTTTAATTGGATTGCTAGGTTTTTTTTTCCTTTGGCATTGAGTTTTACAAGTTTTTAAGTAAATTTTGGGAATTAATCGTTTATCAGATATACCGGCGAATATGTTCTCCCATTCAGTGGATTTTTTTTTCAGTTTGTTGATGCTTTCCTTTGCTGTGCAAAACCTTTTTAGTTTGATGCAATCCCATGCCCCCCTTGCCCAAGGGGAACTCTCGCTACCAGAATGTGCTGAATAGTGATATATGGGGAAGAAATATGAGAATTCCAGGTAATGATTGTAGTGTACTCCAATTCCAACACATGTTATATCACAAGATAGAAAATATTCAGTTTTTTTAATGATGAAAAGTTATTTCAATAGTTTTCATCTTATAGATATGTTCCCAAATATATATATAAAAAAGTGGAATTTTATATCTACTTTAGTATGACATGATTAAAGAAAAAATTTTATGATATCCTCCATGGATAATGCCATGGTTTTCTTGGTAATTGGAAAATGAATCTGTTTGGATAAAGTTTTTCAGAAGGTATGCCAGAGATTTAAGAAAGGAAGAGCTTGATGAAAAAGCACCAAGGAAACTAGATCTGTATTTCCCAATAAATGAAAATTGTAGCCGTTGTGCATTTTTGTTTCTTTGAATTGTCCATAATTTTTCCTCCTCACAAACGATTATTATTTTTCTGCTTCCAGTTCATTCCATCATATATTTTTTGCACATTACTGATTCAGATTGAGTAGCACTGTGGTTCTTGTACCCCATGTGCCATTTGTTTCCCTTTGATATTCAGGATACCAGATAAGGTGCACTAGCATATTGCATTTCATGAAACTAAGTGATGGTATTGAGTTTAGGTGGCCTTCTGTGGCATAGCTAGACTTCAATTTTAGATATTTTGGAGAAAGCATCTGGGATATGTTGCTATTCTTAAAACTGTTACAGAATATAAAATTTGAAAATGATTAATATTTAAAATAAAAGTTTTGTGATATATTATTTCATGAGTAGAAAAAAATTAGAAACACAATAATGCTACTAGTTATGTAATAATACAGATGATGGATTCTTGACCAACACACTGAGCTGACTTTTTAATAGCATTGCTGCAAAAAAAAAAAAAATACATAAGGTAATAATCACCACACTTTCAACAATATTTCAAGAATTCTAGATAAAATATGTATATTATTTATCTCAGTGATTCTCGGTACTTTTCTTTTGGAGACAGAAAATCTCTAAATTGTTATGTGTAATTTTGCTGATGGATAATCAGTTTTGCTTTGGTTCTAAAACATCATCAGAATTACCTCAAGCTTTCTCTTTCTCTTTAGTAAACCAAAAATGGAGACTATGTTCTCAAAGTTTTCTTCCTGTCTGCCATTATCACTGTTTAATATTAATTTATTATCAATTTCTGGTGATTTAAACTAATAATTGTTACTTTTATAAATAAGCATAAAATAGGAATATATATTATTTTTATTTCCTTTGTTTTTATCAGTAATTTGATATATAATTAAAGTGACTATATCAACACATGCTTTTTTTAAATTTTTTTATTTTTTTTATTTTTTACAGAGACAGAGAGAGAGTCAGAGAGAGGGATAGACAGGGACAGACAGACAGAAAGGGAGAGAGATGAGAAGCATCAATCATTAGTTTTTTGTTGTGCGTTGTAACACCTTAATTGTTCATTGATTGCTCTCTCATACATGCCTTGACCGCGGGCCTTCAGCAGACCAAGTAACCCCTTGCTTGAGCCAGTGACCTTGGGCTCAAGCTGGTGAGCTTTTGCTCAAACCAGATGAGTCCTCTCTCAAGCTGGAGACCTTGGGGTCTCGAACCCGGGTCCTCCGCATCCCAGTCCGACACTCTATCCACTGTGCCACCGCCCAGTCAGGCAACACATGCTTTTTTTTATTGAGTAGGAAAGCTAACTTCTTTTAAGTAACTAAGCTTAATGTTTAAATTTTTTTATTGAGTATAGTGCTTCAGAAAAGAAATGTTAAATAGTTATTTATCAATGATGAATAATCTGTATATTCATAATCTTAGTTAAAGTGATTTCATCCAATGAATCTTTTGGTGAGTTTCTGTTTGGGGAGTTGTTATAGTCATATCTAGCTAAAGTAAAAAAGAACTCTAAAAAGGCAAACATGTGAGACAGAATCCTAAGATTCTCTCTGACAACAGAAAATTAGGTAACTGATAAAGAGGGCATATTGTATCAAGACTTCCAAGCAAAATTCCAACTCTGTAAGATAATCAACACAGTAAGTTCATAAAGTAGAATGCGATATTCCCTGCACAGTTTTAGATGCTAGTGTTAAAAAGAAAAAAGTGAAGGAACATGTAATGACCACGTAATGTAGCTCAAAAATTAAGATGTAATGTTTTGGCAATTCTACAATATGTTTACCAAAAATGTAAATTTAACATAAGTTAATACCATAAACACAATTTAATTGGGGAACAAATACAGAATATAGATATTTAAGGATATTTTCACTGCCTACCTTTTTTAGCCTAATTTATGAGCCCTTTCCTCCCTTCAGTTTATTTTTGAACCAAAACAGATTAACTAGCAGTTCTTGAAGTTGTCAACTTGTTTCACACTTCTTTGCTTTTGTACATCCTGTCCTTTCTAACTATAAAGCCCTTAATCACTTTTGTCAACCAGTGAATTCCACTCATTCTTTACGACAGCTCTGAGTTTCTTACTGCCGCCAGATCAGATAATTATCTCTTTTCTGCCACCACAGCCCCCTGTGCATAACTGTATCACAGCCTTTGCAGAAATAAATGAAGAAATTGCTTTTATTTATATTTTCTTTTTCTTCTAGACTTGAACTGTTTGGGGACAGGAACAGAGTACTATTATGCTTTATCCCACAGTGCATCCCACATGTAGCACTGAGCATGATACCTTATAAACACTTAACAAATGCAAAGTGCATAATTTCATTATAAAATAAATGCTAAACACTAAAATATTATTATTTTATTTTATGCCACACTTTGTATTATTGATCATAAGAGCTGTGCAAGTTCAAAGGGAGAGGAGAAACATGAAGGTGATTGCACGAAGTGTAAGATTGTAGTGGAGGTGGGTTTTATGTTATTTCTTGACTGTAGTAAGAATTTGAAAGACTTAAAGGAAAGGATAGAGTATTCAAAGCAAAGGGAATAAGGTGATAATGGTTGAAATATGAATACTATATTATACATTTTATCTGTTTTGATACTCCTGGCAGCAAATAATAGAAAATCCAACTCAGGATGCTATAAATGTAAAGGGAAACATATTACCTTGTTTAATAATGACCTTCAAAATACTCATGAAATGAAGTGGGAAAAAAGGCATGAAAGGCATAAAAGCAGTGGGTTAGCTATGGCATCAAGTTCCAACATTTCGTTTTTCTTTTTGACATTCTGCCATTAAAGTATGGACTTGGTCCTCAGGTTGACTCTTTTAATGTCAAAAGATTTCTGTCATACTTCAAAGGCATCATATCCGAGTACAACTCCATCTACTTTTGCCTGCCCAGTATTGTTGTTCTAAAGCTATGGAAAAATGATGAAAATTGAAATTTTACTTTTTAAATTTATAGCTAATACCCAAAATGTAAATATAAATAATCAACACAATAGTTTTTAAAATATTTGCAAACAAAACATCCCATTGCATTTTGCTTTTTCAGTTACTCTAACATATGTTCTTTTTTATTTCTCAATAAAAATTAAAAGCGATGTATCAAAGTAGTAAATCCTCTTCTTTCAGTCTTTTCATTATATTTAGTGCTTTTTATTGAATGAGCCTCATCAGAATTAACTGAAGTTATAAACTTATTAATTTAACAATAATATCCTTACTACAATAAACATAAAGTATAGGCAGGTGGATAGAAAACAATTCTCAGATTTCATTCACTGAAACACACAGGCTGTAATAATGCTTTTTTACATTTGCTCAGTATATGTGTCCAGTTTATTTTTCTTCTTTCAATTAATCTGCAACTTCAGAGAAAAAAAAATCCTCACAGATGCATTTCTCGGAAGTTTTTAGTCATCATATCTAAACAATGATCTCAAGATGATATCATATCTCTTTATTGATTTTTCTAACATTAACAAATTGAAATAAGCCACTGTTAGGTACTACACTGATGTTCTTAGTCTATTACAACTTGCTTTCAAATTATCACATTTTAATAAATCAAGTTTCCTTAAACATTTATACTGAACTTCTCTCTTAAGAACAAGGTCAAAAAACACATATAATGTGTAAGACTTAGTATAAAAATAAGCATGCTTTTACTAGGTAGGAAGCAGGTAGAGGTTTTATCAATTATTAAGAATTTTTTAAATATAAAGGCTCTAGGATAATGTTACCTATCAAAGATGCATCTCCTTCATAACCAGTACTTGTAGTATCTACTTTATTATCCTAAAATGAAATTCACAGATAACATAATGTAATTATGCACACAAGTTTTAAATCAATAAAATAAACTAATTGTAATATATAGAAAAAATAAAATGAATGCAATTCTTAGCTAACATTTCAATATGCAGCTATTCAGGAAGCTTCTATGAGATGTTATAATAGAGGAGTTGGATGTTTGCTCCTACGTAATGTGACAGGTACTACCATTGCCAATGTCAGTGGTGTCTAATGATTGTAATCTTGATTTCCCCTAAAATCAAGCATTCAAAATGTGTGCTTAAAGAAAAACACTGCCCTGTTTTGAGACTCTTGTTTTTAGTGTAAAGAATAATATAATCTGGGCATGAATAAATAGTGAGGAAAAAAAAATCTTTAACTTACATTTCTCCATTCTTTGCCTTATGGGTATAGGATTGTTGGTCTCATTTTATTAACAAAGAACAAAAGTACATACACACATACTTCTGAATATTTTTGTCAAAGAAACAGAAAAAGATATATTTAAAATGTACTTTCTGAAGAGATGTGAAAATCATCATCTAATTTATTATATAGATATAAGGTAGATATTTGTCTACTTTAAAGTAATATTTAAGAAGAGTTTAAGTGAAATGAAAATATAAATGATAACATAAGAGAAAATCAAAACTGGAATATGACATTGTATATTTATTATGAAAATGCAAGCTAAAGTACATTAAAATAGTGTGGAAGGAAATAGGCCAAAATCTTAACAATAGTTAATTCTGGATATTAGGATGATTCTATTTATACATTTTTCCCTCTACTTCTCGATTATTTCAAAAACAGTACAATAAATGATATATAAAAACTAAGCATTTGATTAAGCAAGAGAACTAGACATAAATTTTTGTCCAGTTATTTACTTTATATATATGTAACCTCACCTTACCATCCGATTTTCCTTCTCCTATCTAAATGCAAATTCTGTATTCTGCTATTCTTTCCTCTCTTCTCTATTAAATATGGGTATTCTCCAGTGGTCTTTCCTCAGTTTCTCTCTTTTTCCCTTTATTTTCCCACACTATTATTAATGATACCTGTGCTTTTTTAACTTCAAAAATTGCTATAGCCTCAAACTCAAGTTACTAATTTCTATACAGTAAGTTGATAACTTCCTCTGGGTATCACATGGCACTTTAGCAGTATTGCACCTAATATTTATCTCATCCTGCTAATCTACACACCAGCATATTTCTTTCAATTGCGCTAACCATCAGTTCTGACATGACAATGGTTTCAGAGATCTTACTTTCTAGGTAGTGAATACCACTGATTCTTTCTCAACAGCAATCTTCTCCAATTGAGGCTCCAGAATTCCTGTCAAGAACTTCACAGTAGCAATTTTGTGGAAAAAGAGAAAGCTGTGATTACACAATATATAATAATTTTAGACTTCAACATTTTAAGTTAAAATGAGGAGAGGTGAATGAATTGGTGGTAAGTGAGTGGATAAAGCCCCCCCACTAAGCAATTTTTCTCCTATTTTCTATTTCTGCAGTGAATACCACACTAGGCCCTTCATGTTTTATTGCTTTATACCTGCAGTGATCCTCTTTCAAGATTTGAGAGCCCTGTAAGGAGGTACCTGGTATCACATGTCTATGCTATTTTGTATTTACCTATTAAGAGTTTATTGCACTCCTTTGGTGTCATTATTCTCTTGTCCAAAAAAATAAATGTCTAGTGTCATTCTATTTACCAGTAAAATAGAGATCTTTTCTTGTTGTTCAGAGCACTTAAAGCTGATTGTAGGTCTTACATTTTCTGCTGTCCCACCAAGTATCTGCCCACATGTGCTACACTTGAGCCTAAATAAAATTACTATTACCTATTTGTACTTGTGCTGTTTCCTGTCATGCTGTATTCTGCTTCCCTGCTCTGTCTGCAGAAACAATCTCCTCAACTCAAAAACTACCTTCCACATCCAGCAAGTTTTGATTCGTTTAACAGTGTCGCAATAGGTCTGTATGTTTGCTGTGACTCTTGTTTCTTTCTGTCCTGCACTATGGTTCTTTATTTTCCTGTATTAGAAATTCTATTTTGCTCTAGGTTACATAAGGGCAGGTCTCTGAATGATTATTTTTAATGCTTCCCAGAACATAGATCATTGCCTTGTATGTAGCAGGGGCTCATTCAAAATGCATCAAGCAAGTCCACAAATATATACAGATGATAACATTTCAGATGCTTAAGTATTTTTCTATTCAGTTTACCTCTGTATTTTTTACATGTTCTTATTTTATTGCCTTCTACTTCTGGGTTACCCTTTTCCATATAAATGAATTTACCTTTCTTTAAATCTCTAAATAATTCGTACAATTTTCTAGAGAATCAGTATGAATGTGTTAAATGTGTGACTAAAGATTTAAAGAATAGAAAAATAAACTCTATTTTTTTAGGAAGCACTGTATTAGGAGCTTCAGAACTTTGAAAAATCTTCCTTTAACTGTTTTATCTTCTATTGCTTACCCACATTTCAAAAATTTCCCTCAACAATTTTGTATCCAAATTCTTATCACACCAGAGCACCACATTTTTTTCTAGATACGTTTCTCATATTAATATAAATTTCTTTAGTAATGATCAAATAAGAATTACAATCCTGTGTAATTGTGGCAAAGTTTACTCTTCGTTTGCACATTATGTTAGATAAGAAAGATTAATTGCTAAATTATATACCAAGGGTCATATAAATAAAAAGTGTTTTCTCTATGAATATCATTAAATCAAAATTAGGACTCAAAATTAGATTGCAGCTCTCAATATTCTGAGTTTCTTATTATTTGTACAAGTTTGGAATTATTATAAATAGAATTCATTCATATTTTAATTCTAGTGTTTTCTAAGAGTTTTTCTAACAACAATCAAAGGTGTATCAGTGTATTCAACAAAACAAAATGTTAAGTGGAATTAAAATAGTTTTGTTCTTTTGAAATATTATTGGGATACTATATAAATATATTTATAAGCCCACGCTTAACATTTTCTTTTAATAATCACATATATTTAATATATATTTATTTGTATTTTAACTTTAATAATATTTTTATTATATTTAAGTTTGTCCATGTTTTGATTTTCATACTGTCCTTATAAATGAAGTAAAGGAAGTATCTTTTCCTCTATTTAATAGAGAAGGAAACTGAGGTCAGAAAATTTAAGAAGTCTGCCCAATGTAAAAATGGTCAGAAATGCCTGACCAGGTGGTGGCACAGTGGATAGAGCGTCGGACTAGGATGTGGAGGACCCAGGTTCGAGATCCCACGGTTGCCAGCTTGAGCATGGACTCATATGGTTTGAGCAAGGCTCACCAGATTGAGCCCAAGGTCGCTGGCTCGAGCAAGGGGTCACTCAGTCTGCTGTAGCCCGCTGGTCAAGGCACATATGAGAAATCAGTCAATAAACAAGTAAGGAACCACAACAAAGAATTGATGTTTCTCATCTCTCTCCTTTCCTGTCTGCCTGTCCCTATCTGTCCCTTTCTCTAACTATCTCTGTTTCTGCCACAAAAAAAAAAAGGTCAAATACAATCAAGGTGCAAATTCTTGTCATAGGTACTTTCCCTTGACCTTTTCTTCTGGTTCAAGTACTTTGACTCTGCTGATAATACTGTTTATTATAAAATAAAAAGGGTTGTTAATTAGTTTCACAATTTTTATCGTTTTCATTAAGGGCATATATGTTAAATGGTAAATTATTTTAAACTTATTATCTTCCTGTTGATGTATTAAAATAAGTAAAGGTAAAGGAGTATTTATTAAAGTGAGGTTTTAACAATATCCAGATAGGTAGAAAAGTAAATAAACAGACAAAAAAGACAGCAAATATTAAATTGAAATCTGATATATAAATATAAGAGCTTTTAAAGACCAGAAAGAGAAGAGTTGATTTGGAATTTAGAAAAAAAAAAAAAAAGACATTCTGTAATTTTCAAGAGTGCCAGTGAAAGTGTTTATGTGTCAGGAGCAATAATGTATTTCATCCAGGAATATGACATGTAATGAGAGGGATATATGTGACAGCTACTTTGATGGAAGCAAAGATGAAGAGTCAGTCTAATAATAATTTGAGGTTTTTGGTCCTGGTCCAATTAAATATGCAGATACAGTAATAATAATTACAGAGACTATAAAATGCTTACCGTGGCCAGATATATAATAGTTGGTGCTTTACATATTTAAATTTATATAACCTTCACAACAGCATCATTGCTCTGGTTTTACTTTTGTTTTCATTTCTTTTTCTTGTCCAAGTGAGAATAGGGGAGGTAGAGAGATAGATTCCTGCATGTGCCCTGACCAGTATCCACCAGGCAACCCACGTGTGGGACTAATGCTCTGTCTTTCTGGGGCCGTGCTTGCAGCTGAGACAGTTTTAGCACCTGAGGCAGAGGCTCCACAGAGCTCCTCAGTGCCCACAGAGGCTCCTCAGTGCCCTGGACCAATGCACTTGAACCAATTGAACAATGGCTGTGGGAGGGGAAGAGAGAGAGAGAGAGATAGAAAAAGAGAAAAGGGGGAGAAGGAGGGGTGGAGAAGCAGATGGTCACTCTTCTTTGTGTCCTGAACAGGAACTGAACCCAGGGAATCTACATTCTGGGCTGATGCTCTACCACTGAGCCAAACAGCCAGGGCTTTTATCCCTATTTCATACATGAAAAATACAGAGGCCCATAGAGTGTAACCTTTTCAGGGTCACAGTATGTGGTAAATCTTGGCTTTGAGCCTAGTATACCTGGCCTGAATTTGTGTTTTTTTTCCTCAGTATGCTAAATAGAAAAACAAAAAAATCAGAAAGTAATTTAATTTTGTACAGAACTCTGAGTTGAGGAGAGGAGATGTCATGCACTGATTTTACCTTGTTTCTAATTTTCACAGCAATCCTCATATTAATGAACCTTTATGCTATTAAGAACAGAGAAAATATCTGCATTGTAGGCCATGAAATCAATAGGCGTCAGGATGGACAACAAGCTCAGCAAGAAGTTAGTTTAAAAATCCAACTTTTCTAGACATAAACTAAAAATATAGCAATCTACATGATTCTTTTCTGGAACATTTATTTACTCAATAATTCAAAATCTCAAAGTTTTTTTTATATACCAAATATAATGTTGGACACTGAAATTAATATGATAAGTAAGACTTGAGGACCATGAGGTAGCAGTTAAGCAAACAAGCAATTGCAATGCAGCAGGAGCAAGTGAAAGTGACTCCTAATATTCATAGCTCTATTACAGCATTTCCTTTAGTCTAATGTTTATTTCAGGTGGTTGTATACAATTCTTCCCCTAGTACTCTTTGATCTCCTTTAGAGCTCAGAGTATACCTTTTTCTTTTCCAATAATAAATTTGGTCTCCTATACAAAGAAACTGCTTCATAAATATTAGTGGAAGTGAATTCAATTTGGTGCAAGCTGTAAGTTTTAAAAGGCATTACAGTTACGTCTATTACCCATGGCTGCAAAATAAGATGGAACTATGTTATAGAAAATGGAATAGAGCAATCTTATTTTTCTTGAGATCTATTCTTTTTCCTGACCAGAGCTGTATTTTTAGATGTATGACCTGTTGCAGCCACACAGCACCGTGTGCTCAGAAGGGCCCACTGCTTGGCTTAATGCTTTCACTGTCCTGAAATTCTTAATAATTTTTGTACTAGCATTCCCACATTTCTGTTTTACACTGGGCTCCATTAACACTCTGCCCAGGCCTGCTCCTGATGCTTCGTTTTGCCTAAAACCATGTAGATGATGTGAGTGGATTGTTTGGAGGAGAGTTCCTGAGAGCAGATGATAAGGGTCAATTGGGCACTCTGTTCATGGGCAACTACTTCAGTTCTTTCAGAAGCATTTCACAACCGTGTCCTTATGCACACTTCCCAACTCACTTTTTGTGGCAGTTTATATGTGTTCTCATCAGTACACTGGTAGTGCCAATGATTAAGTGTCAAAGAGAACAATAATTGCTATTAGAATAATTGGCAGATGTACTTACAGTATATTTGGGAGACACCTGTTATATCCTGAAGAATTAGACTTCATTGTGTACAGGACCTCTCAAAGAAGCAGAATATTACAAGAGCTGTGTTCTATATTCATACTAGTAAATGTCTACCACTCATGGAAAGGATAAATAAGGAAACTTCATTCTAAAACTGGTATTTATTTATTTCATCAACAAGCACCCAGAAAGCCTTTCATGGAAGCAAACACATATTTGTGCCACATGTCAAGGCTGACCCCAACATTTTATGACTTTTCAAGTTAGTTTTTGCTTAGATGCAAAAACTCAGATTTAAAATATACATACTCATTTAATACAAAAAACAAAGTCACATGCCATTTTATTGTGCATATTTGCACTTGTGTGTTTTATATATGTATCCTTTATCTGCATTTTAATTTAAAAATACATGGAAATGCTTTACTTTAAAATCACCAGTATGCTGCTAATGATAATAATACAAGTTGCAAATTGATAGCTCATATCCATATGTCACTAATATTGAATGTTATATAAAAAGAGGCAACAGGATGCTCATTTACATTAAAAATGACCTTCTTCTTAGCAGTCCATTGCCCTAACCAGTTTGCCACCTTGTCCATACCTTCTTGAAATGCAAATAAATTTTCTTTTTAGATGGAATATCTTCTTACACAGTAAATCTAGACCAGCAGCTTCATGAAGGTAGAGTGTGCCCACTGGGATTTATAAAACAGAAAGGTGGGAAGAGACACAGAAGGAGAAAGTGAGAATGCAAAAGATCTATTAGATTTTGTAATATTTTCAACACTAACTGCAAATAGCTATAAGTAACACACATAGCTTACTATTTAATTCATGTTCAATCAAGTGAAAGAAATTATAAAGTTTTAAAATGGTTCACATATTATATTGTTTTTCAGGTAGAACAGGTGATGGAGACAGCTGAACAAATATTTTTTTTTAAAAAAACATATATTGTACCACACATACCCTTTAATCCTCTGCATATATGATATATTAAAGGTTCTTAGCTATGGGGAACAGAGAAATGGTATAGCCTGTAAAATATACCAAAGGACAAACAAGCTCCTTGTTACTATCAGGAAAGTGATTCCTAACATTCTGCTGACCAGACAAAAGCTCTAAGTCCCTGGAATATTTCTGACCTTACAGAAAATGCAGTAAATGAAATTGAGAAGGCCTAAAGTAAAGGAGGTGATAAAGATGTGAAATTTGTGTGTTCTACACGAATCTGCCTTTACATGTTGAAAAAAATCTAGACTGAACAAAGAATTATTCTCACTGTGTTACTGTTGCTATTACTTTGGTCAATTCCCCCTGTATAACTAGCAAGTGTATAGGAATTCCTACGTAAGATGCTGAAAAGACTACACATCTTGGGTTCAAACAGACCTGGATTTTGTTACTTGCTCTATTGTTGTGTCTGGTAGGGAAAACAGAACCCATATCAAATAGTTCTTAAGTACTATTTTAATAATGGGAATCAATGAGACAGCTGTTGGAAAGCATGATAGGGAAGGTGATTCAAGACAAACCGAGAAATTCATAGAGCATGAACTTGACTACCCTAAGAGACGAGAGTCAGAGGGAATAGTGGTGCGCACTCTCAAGAGTATGAGCCACCTGGTGGGAGGGTGCCCTGTGGTAGCTGTATGCACCAAGGGAGAAGTTGACATCATGAAAGACACACATTACCTTCTGAAGACACTGCTCAGACCAGAGGAGAGGAACTGACATTGGCTTTTCATTTCTCTCACCCTCTAATTAACTACCAGTCACGTCATTGGCTAAAGGCTAGCTAGAAACAGAATTTGAGTAAGGTGGTAGTACTGATAAGCCCTGTGTTATATAAAACTTGAAACCTGTATGGTTTGTTACTAATGTCACCCTGAGAAACTCAATAAAAAAAACAAACAAACAAAAAAACAGATCAAGGTAAGAACAGAGATGGATATGAGAGGAAAAAGGCAGATGACTGATAGAACCAGCTTGATGATCTTTTTTTCTTTTTTTGAGAGAAAGGGAGATAGTGAGACAGAGACTCTTGTATGTACCCGGCCCGGGCTCCACCTGGCACCCCCCATTTAGGGCCAATGCTCAGACCAATCAAGCCACTGGCTGCGAGAAGGAAAGAGACAGAAAAGAGAGGGGGAAATAAGCAGATGGTGGCTTCTCATGTCTGCTCTGACCAGGGATTGGACTCAGGATGTCTCCACAAAAGAACAACACTTTATTCACTAAGCCAACTGGCCAGAGTCCAGCTTGATGATCTTGATCAAACAGTTTAATCATTTTGGTAATAATATGTAACTATTAAGTTAATATGTAATCATCAGATGTCTTCTTTTACCATTAATGTAACAGATTTGGGAAAATTTAATGCCAGCTAAAATTGACAGTGCAGGGGGTCATAAAAGCAAACTGATACTGTAAAGTTGACAAATGTAAGAATATAAAAGCAGTGTCAAAGGACTTGTGAAATTAATAATAACAAAAGTAGGGATAGTTTGTAATAAACAACCACTGATTTTATAGAACTTAAAAATTTTCCAGTATATTATGTCATTATATTTTTAGTCTATATCGCCTTAAGTTAAGGAGATGCAAGTTAGAAGAGGTACAATTACTTTTATGAGGATTCTGAGACTCAGAACATTTAATAATGTGTACAAATCTTTGAATTTCTAGTCAGAGCCCTTTCTACTGTATCTTGTGATTTTCATGCTAAAGGCCCATATTTGATCACTTCATATAAGTGGTACATTGTAAGTCATATTGAAATAGCATATTGAGAGAGAAAATGAGATAATTAATAAAGTTTAGTGGACAGATTTCTGACATTAATGTTTTGTAACCAGTTATGTAGTGTCAGTACATTTATCTTTTAAAAATACAATTTCAAATATGCTCTCCCTCATTAATAGTTTGTGTCTTTTGTCATGGTCTATTGAATATCCTACATGGCTAAGTAATTTTTATTCATTAATATCTGCAACTATCATAAGAATAATAATAATATCTTGTCAATAGAGTGAAGTATTGATTAATCTCATTAATATGTCATTATTGTTAGTAGTATTATCCATGTATAATTGAAATGACTGTGTAGCTAAAATATTGATCCACTGAGGGAACTTGGATTTTTAATTTGAAAACAATTATACATCCTTTTTTTTAATTAATTTTTTTAAATTTTTATTTATTTATTTATTTTACAGGGACAGAGAGAGAGTCAAAGAGAGGGATAGATAGGGACAGACAGACAGGAACGGAGGGAGATGAGAAGCATCAATCATCAGTTTTTCGTTGGGGCTCCTTAGTTGTTCATTGATTGCTTTCTCATATGTGCCTTGACCGTGGGCCTTCAGCAGACCGAGTAACCCCTTGCTCGAGCCAACGACCTTGGGTCCAAGCTGGTGAGCTTTTTTTTGGCTCAAGCCAGATGAGCCTGCGCTCAAGCAGGCAACCTCGGGGTCTCGAACCTGGGTCCTTCCACATCCCAGTCTGACGCCCTATTCACTGTGCCACCACCTGGTCAGGCCAATTATACATTCTTAAAAACCAGAGACTAGACTACTGGAAAATATCTAGAAACACTGAAAATATAAATAAATTTATGAATGAGTGAATGAACGATTAAATGAAATGATCCATCCTGGTATCAGAGAAGCCATTCCTGAACAACTGACCATTTAAAAATAGAAATAAAAACCCAATGATTAAAGCACTGCACTGTTGAGACAGACAAAAATGTCTTGTAATATCTTTACAAGAGAAGACAGATCAAGTACATGGCACATATAACAGAAAAGAGTCACAGGAAGAAAAGAGAACAATAAATTATACAAGAAGAACAATAGTCACAGCATTATTAGTGGCAAAGAAATGTGTAAATGCTTGTGGAGAACAGGCATACTCGGGTAGCAAGGAAGTTAGTAATGGGTAGGGTGGTCATTACAAGAGTTTTACCAACTTTTCCTTCCATGAACAGAGTCTTCCAATATTAGTGTATTAAATTTGTATGTGATATAACAATCTTCGTGTAAGAAAGGGGATTCTTGACAAGGAAAAATATATTGTGTTAGTGTATTTATCACTTGGATCTCAAACATCTGTATAACCAAGCATATTATTATGCTTGTTTATTATTATTGTACTTTAGAAAATAGTTTGCCTGACCAGGCGGTGGCGCAGTGGATAGAGCATTGGACTGGCATGCGGAAGGACTCAGGTTCGAGACCCTGAGCTTGCCAGCCTGAGTGCGGGCTCATCTGGTTTGAGCAAAAGCTCACCAGATTGGACCCAAGGTCGCTGGCTCCAGCAAGGAGTTACTCAGTCTGGTGAAGGCCCGTGGTCAAGGCACATATGAGAAAGCAATCAATGAAAAACGAAGGTGTCACAATGCGCAATGAGAAACTAATGATCGATGCTTCTCATCTCTCCGTTCCTGTCTGTCTGTTCCTGTCTATCCCTCTCTCTGACTCTCTCTGTCTCTGTAAAAAAAAAAAAAAAAAAAAGTTTAATGCTTGAAACATCGTTTTACTGCACAGGTTATAAATTTATATGTCAAATACTTTTACAGGTGAGGCAACATTGAAACAAAAAATAATTTTGAAGACTAGAAGGTATGTATGTTTAAAGGAATACAAATTTTATTTAATATAATCTTATGGTAAGTGAAAAAAATTCAAATCCCCATTTGGGGATCACGGTAGCAAAATAGTTACTTAGGGTCCTCCACTTTCACCTGTTCTATTCTGTTCTGCAGCAATATATTTCAATTCTTACATTTTACCTCTGTAGAAAAGCATTTATACACTCTCTTTATGAATTTAGAATGATGAAAGATCCAAGATGGCAGCAGAGTAGGTGATAGTTACACTCTCCTCCTCCCAGGACCAAATAGAAATTGTAACTAAATTATAAAAGAATCACCTGAATAACCAACTCAAGACTAGCTAAACAGAAGGCTAATAACCAAGGATTTGTGATAAAAGCCACATTGAGACTGATAGGAAGGACAGACACAGGAAAAGGGCCAGACACACAACCACATGAGGTGGCTAGGAATCTGGAAGGATAACTTGGCTGCAAATGTCCACCTTGGGGAGCAAGAGATTTCAGCCCCCAGCATGGAATATCAGAGCTGGGAGGAGGAACCCACATAACATGTGGCCATGAATATCAACTGGGATTCTGTCTGCATAGGAGAGATTGGAATCTGCTAGAAAATCACACATCCTCTTAAAGGTTCAACACACAAGATCTCATATGAAGCTATTCACCCTGGGCTCCGACGTAGTGAGGGAAGATCAGAGAGTACTAGAGTTATATGAGGAGAGACTGGGTTGTGTGGGTTCAGGGAGAGAGGTGAAGGGACAACCACTAGTGTCCCTGTGCTGAGTTCCTCTCCCATACCACCCATAGACACCATCTTTCTTGGGTCAAGCATTCCCCTCTGTATGGCATCAGCCTGGTGTAATGAAATAGCCTCACTCTGAACACCCTGTCACCCCATCCTACCCAGAACATCCTTACCCTACTCCTACAGAGGAGTCAGCTACCAGGGACCTGGTGTAGAGTTCCAGGTGGGCTCAGAGGGTATCAGAGACTGAATTGTGTGACTTTGCAACAGGGGTGATTTTCCCACCTTCCTGTGAACCTAACAATTACAGACCACCCACTAGAGATCACTAGCCTTAATCCTACTGACTCCCAGCAACCCTGTCCTGCTAAGCTTGACTCTTTTTTTTGTATTTTCCTGAAGCTGGAAACGGGGAGAGACAGTCAGACAGACTCCCGCATGCGCCAGACCGGGATCCACCCAGCACGCCCACCAGGGGGCGATGCTCTGCCCCTCCGGGGCGTTGCTCTGTTGCGACCAGAGCCACTCCAGTGCCTGGGGCAGAGGCCAAGGAGCCATCCCCAGCGCCCGGGCCATCTTTGCTCCAATGGAGCCTCACTGTGGGAGGGGAAGAGAGACAGAAAAGGAGAGAGGGAGGGGTGGAGAAGCAGATGGGCGCTTCTTCTGTGTGTCCTGGCCGGGAATCGAACCCAGGACTTCTGCACACCAGGCCGACGCTCTACCACTGAGCCAACCGCCCAGGGCTAAGCTTGGCTTTTGAGGAGGTTGGGCCAGATCAGGAACAGACTGATTTGTGTGGCTCTAGAGCAAGGTCTATTTTCCCCTCACATGCCCACTGGCACCACCATTCCTGTGCAGAGCCCACCCCTCACAGAGTCAAATCCTGGTTTGCTTTGACCTGATGAATTCTGAAGGCCTCACCCTGATTACTTTCTGAGACCTTACTCCACCACAAAGGCCTGAGCATAGAAGCTTGCTTTGTTGTAACCTGAGATTTATGCTGAGTGACCTCAGATGCCACAAAGCATGAAATTTGAAATTTATAACAGTCTGGTAGACAACACTCACCCCTACCTAGTGATTCATTGAGAACCTACTTCACACAACTCCTTTACCACCAAAGGGTCTTTCAGTGACTAAGCCTAAAAGGCAACTGATGGGTAGAAGATCTTGGGGTGACTTGGACTTTTTGATGGCCTACTTCTGGGCTTGGTGCTGGTGGGAGCCATCCTTAAGCACCCTTTCACCCTCCTACAAATGCCCAGGCCCAGTAGAGGCAGCCACAAACTGAATCACTTTGTAGCCCAGACATGTTACTGGCAGTGTCTGACACCTGCACCAGTGTTCCTCCCAAGAAGGAGACCAGAACCAACACATCAGTGGTGGTCTTCAGAACACATTCTAACATGACCCAATTAGCTCTGTAAGTGGTACATCTAATGGTAGATCTTGGCGAGTATCAGACCCTGCTGAGTCAAATTCTGTTTTTTGTGGTCAGCACCTGTGCAGCAGCTTGTACACTGTGGTTGGGTAGATTATCAAGTCAGCCAGCCTAAGAATAGACCCCACCCATGGATAAGCCAACAGCAAACAAGACTTAACTACAACAGGGGGGCTCAGATAACCCACAAAAGTGACATGTCTGAAGCACCTTGCTCAGGTGACCAGGGAGACTGTGCTTCTCAGCCCCACGGAACACACTACATACCATAAGGCCACCATTCCAAGACTGGAAGACTTGTAGCAGATCTACCTAAAACACAGAAACAAATACAGAGAGACAACCATAATAGGGAGTTAAAGATATATGCCCCAAATCAAAGAACAGGAGTAATCTCCAGAAAAAGAACTAAATGAAATGCTTGCAAGCAATCTGCAGATAAAGAGTTCAAAATGATGGCTATAAAGATGATCAAAGAAATTAGGGAAGATGGATGAATTCTGTGAAAATGTAAAGAGACAGTTATCATAAAAGAAGACATAGAAACAGTAGAAAAAGAACCAGTCAAAAATAAAGAATACTCTATCTGAAATGAAGAACACACTAGAAGGAATTAGATTTAATAAAAATGAATATTAAATCAACATTTGGATGACAAGGTAGCAGAAAACACCCAATTAGAGCAGGAAAAAGAAAAAAAATAATTAAAAAAAAGAAGATAGTCTACTAAGGTACCTTAGGACAACAGCAAACGTAATAACATCTTTGTCATAGAGGTACCAAAAGGAGAAGGGAGAACAAGGGATTGTGAACCTATTTGAAGAAATAATAACTGAAAATGTCTTATATGGTGAAGGAAAAAGAAATATAAATTTAAGAAGAGCAGAGAATATCAAACATGATGAATCCAAAGAGGCCCACACCAAAACACACCATAATAAAAAAGTAATGGTTAAAAAGAAAGGAAGAATCTTAAAAAGGAGCAAGAGAAAAAGAGTTAGTTATCTACAGGGAGCTCCCTTAAGACTGTCAGTTGCCTTTCAACAGAAACACTTCAGGCCATGTAGGATTGGCACAAAATATTGAAAGTGATGAAAAGCAAGGACCTGCAATCAAGACTACTTAGCAAGGCTATCATTTAAATTTGAAGAAGAAATAAAGAACTTACTAGACAAGAAAAAAGTGGAGCTTTTTGTCACCAGACCTGTAATACAAGAAATTTTGAGAGGACTTCTTTAAGAAGAAAATGTTAAAAAGAGAGAAGCATAAATATGTATAATAAAATGGCAATAAATACATTATTATCAATAATTACTTTAAATGTAAATGAGTTAAATGCTCAATCAAAAGTTTTAGGGTGGCTGATGGAGGAGAAAACTATATATATATATATATATAGTTTACAAGAGACCAATTTCATTTCAAAAGACACACACACAGACTGAAAGTAAAGGAATAGAATAAGAAATTTATAATACATCAGACAAAATAAACTTAAAAAAGGATATTTGGGGAGACAAAGGATATTATGTAATAATAAATGGATGAATCCAAGAGGATATATTCCTTGTACCCATTTATGTAGCCATAATTGGAAGTACCAATATATGTAAAGCAAATATTGATGGATATAAAGGGAGAAATTTACAGTAAGACAGTCAGAGAACTTTAACATTCCATTAACAACATCACTAGATAGATCTTCCAGATTGAAAATTAAAAAGCAAATAGTGGCTTTAAATGACAAAAGGTCTGATGATTTTAATTGATATCTTCAGTGCATATAACCAAAAAGCAGCAAAATATACTTATTTTTCAAGTGCACATAGAAAATTTTCTAGGGTAGACCATATATTAGGCCACAAAACAAGTTTAAATAAATTTGAGAAGATAGAAATCATATCAACCATATTCTCAGACCATAATGGTATGAAGCTAGGAATCACAAGAAAAAAATGAAATACACAAACACATGGAAGCTAAATAATATGTTACCAAAGAATGAATGTGTTAAACACTGAGATCAAGAAAAACATCAACAAAAGGAAATGGCAACCTACTTAATGGGTGAAGATATTTGCCAATTATTTATCCCATAAGGGGTTAACATCCAAAATATATAAGAAACTCATATTACTTAATAGCAAAAAGACAACAACAATTTTTAAAATGGCAGATTGTGTGAACACACAGTTCTCTAAAAGAGTGTACAGTTGACCAATAGACATATGTAAAGATGCCCAACATCACTAATCATCTGAGAAACGCACAATTAAAATCACAACGAGGCATCACCTTACACCTGTAGAAATGACTATCATCAATACATCAACAAAGCAGTGTTGGCAAAGATGTGGAGTAAAGAGAACCCTCGTGCACTATTGGTGGAAATGGAGATTAGTGTAGCCACGAAAGAAAGCAGTTTGGTGGGTCCACAAAGTATTTAAAAAATAATGCTCCCCTATGACCCTGCTGTTTCAGTTCTGGGTATACATCCAAAGAAACCTAAACATTAAACCAAAAGAATATATGCACTTCTTTGCTCATTGCAGCATAATTTACAATAGGCAAGATATAAAAGAAACCTCAGTGCCAATCAATAGACAAGTGGATATACCAAGGCATGTTACTCATATAAAAAGAATGAAATCTTAACATTTGTGACAGCATGGATAGACTTAGGGGTATTATTCTAGTGAAATAAGTGAGTCAAAGAAAGACAAACTCCATATGATTTCACTTATATGTGGCATCTGAAGAATAATATGAAAAAACTAAAAAAAATTTGAACAGACACATAAACACAGAGAACAGATGGATATGGTTGCCAGGCAGGAGATGGGATGGGGGACTGATTAAAAAAGTCAAAGGAAAAAAAAAAAAGTCAAAGGATTAAGAAGTACAAATTAGTAATTACAACATGGTCATGGGGGAATAAAATAAAGCACATGTAATATAACCAATAATATTTTAAGAATTTTGTATGGTGCCAGATGGATACTGGAAGTATCGGGGTATCACTTTATAAATGATATGATTATCTAATCACTATGCTGTGCACCTGAAACTATTGCAAAAATAATATCAAATGTTAACTATAATTAAGAAATAAAAAATTTTAAAAGAATATAAAATGGTAATAAAGAGATATATCCAGCCTGACCTATGGTGGTGCAGTGGATAAAGCATCGACTTGGAACACTGAGGTCACTGGTTCAAAACCCTGGGCTTGCCCGGTCAAGGCATATATGGGAGTTGATGCTTCCTGTTCCTTCTGCCTTCTCTCTCTCTCTCTCGCCCCCCTAAAATAAATAAATAAAGTAAAAAAAAAATAAAAATGATCTTTTAAAAAATATAAAAAAAGATATATCCAATTATCAATATTGGATAAAATTAAACATTATAATTATATATTTTATGTAAGTTATTAATTTACTGGGATATTTAGATAACTAACATTTGTTGTGAAAAAATTGAATGTCAGTCAAGAAAGAGTAAGAGTAGTAAACTTCTTTGAAGAGAGTTGTGAGACATGATAGATAAAAGTATAAATATATTAGCAAGAGAGTAGTTCAGTAGAATGCAGGAAAATAAGGGATGTGTGGGTATAGGTGGAAGCTGAGCTGCATAAGGGTTGTATTGTGTAAGAGTGGAAAGGGGATGAATTGAAGTTAGAACTGTAGTTTGGGGAAGGGTTAATATGACAGGCTGAAGATCTTGGTTTTGTTATAAATATTTAAGCAATTAGAAGCCATGGACTCTTTGTTCAGAGAAGTGGAAATAATAAGATGACTTAGAGGTAATGCTATTTCAGAAGTATTAAGCATTTATACAGCATTCCATCAATATATAAACAGATATCATATTTTTCACCTATTATGTTTCAATGCAATACTTTTAAATAGGATGCAATAATATTAATTGAATTTTATTCAGATAGCATCAATATTTAAATTGTATAAATTTACATGAATGGCTATACAGGGATGTTATAGTTGAATTAACAACTTGCACTAAATTTAGCAGAAATGCTTTTGTTCCTTTGTAAAATATCTACTGGTTAAAATAAATGTATTCAACTGTGAAAATAATGTGATAAAATATCTTAATATGCAGTACAGTTCATGGGTTTTGAAAAATAATTGGTTTTAGAAGAAAGCTATTAGAATTAGTAAAATGCCTAATTTAGAATAAAATCTGTTCATTTTTATACAATTGCTTTGGTTATAATAGAATGTATTGGTAATGAAAACAACGATTGATTTTGAGGACAATAATAATGCTTCTTCTGTTTTATGGAAAATTAAATGGATAAGATTCATGAATTTAATGGATTAGTAATTTAAAATAAACACCCAAGATGAGAAGAATATTCAAATACATGTTTCCTTTCAACTAGAAACATGTAGAATATTGCCATAACAGGGCAGGGTTTTCTATTATTGCATATTTTGGGGGGTGGTTTTGTTAACTTGACCTCGCTTGATTCCCAGAATCATCCCCCAAGAAAGGAGAAGCAAGTGCTGAAATGTATTGTTATTTTAATAACTTGCCCTAGGTTTCAGGTCTGCAATTAGGACCCAGTTGTGTTTTTCTTCTTTATGCTATCTTTACTGAGAGTAGGCCACTTGTGGAGGTGGCAAAGAAATATGTCACCCATTTTATTTAGTCAAGGCATTCAAGAACTCAATCAATATGTAAATATGAATGGTATGTCATATTTCTCACCATCATAATTCTTGGATAGACTGCATTTAGACCTAAGTTTCTTATATGGAAAAGCTCTACTTTCTTTGCTGACATACTTTTCAGGTAATGATTGTAAGACTATTTCAAAAGCACTGCCTTTTTGATTTGGAAATTGCATAGGAGGAATATATTGTGGATATTATAAAAATCATAAGGTTGTAATTATATTTTTTGTATAAACATATAAAATGCTATATACCTTATTAGATATCACTATACATTGTGCTTATTTGAAAGTAGGATGTCTGCATTTAACACTGTCCTTCATATAACCTATATTAACTTTGATTTTTTGATAATATAGAGAATTGATTCAGAGAAGTATGTAGAGAAAACCTTTGGCATATATTTTTTCATTCCAATGTTGCCTTTGTATTTTAATGCAATGCTTTTATTACAGACAACTCAAAGTTTTCGACATAGAAATATGTAGAAGTCATTGACCATATGACAATGTGGGAACAAAGTGAGATAGATGGAGATTTTATTAGTTTCACCAGCAAAAAAAGGGGGGAATAAAACAAAAATTGCTATAAAATGATAATATCACCAAATAATTTAAAATACAAAAAAAATCTCTAAAATAAAATGTACTTTATTTACTTATACCATTAATTTAATTGAGCCCAAGACAGTAGGAAAATTTATTTCCAGGATATTTGCATAGTTTACAAACCAAATTAAGTATAGCATACCATAGATTATACCATTTTGTAATATCTGTTTATCTACATAGAGATAATAGGTTTCAGAGTAGTCGAAGTTGCTAAAAATCTCGGTACTTTTAGTAACTCAATATTAGAATACCTAACCAAACATTTGATTGCATTTATTTTTGAAAATTTACTTTGATATCAATATAATTAATATAATGAGAAATAGTTTTTATAAAGAAATATTATTTTTTGGAATAGTATTTACTTAATTTTAGTAATAACAATTGCCTTTTAAATATTTATTTTATATAAGGAAAGCAATGTATAATATAATTTAGATGATATCTTCCTCTTAAGTTTGAAACCTATATAAACTGAAGGTAAAGGGTCAGTGTACATATAAAGAACGTGCAGGAAAAAAAGAAGGTGAAATTTTAAAAATCAATATAACATTAAACTAAAAGGCAGTTTCTCAGGAATTACGCTTATTATGTGTTTTGTCAATGAAAGAAATTCTACCTTTTAAGATACATTATGTTTGATGTACCTGGTTCTGTTAGAAAATCAGCAATTTTCTGAACTTCATTTACTCTTTTAGGTACTTGTGAGGGACATAAAGGGTTTCTTCTCAATATATATAATTAAGAAGCACTTATGAGACCAGATACATATACATGCTTTTCATGGCTTTAATAGTATCAGAGCTAGATTTTCTAATCATAAAAAAAAAATACTGTTTTATTTATTGGTGAATGTATAGGCCTATAAACTAAATTGGAACAGTTGATTTTCCATCATGCATATGGAATTATCCCTGAAGAAGAAGGCATTAACCCTGGAAAAATGACACATTTGACAAAGTAAGCTGTTTAAGACAGTATAATCAGAGCAATACAAGTTCGATGCCTGCTTTATTTCCTGGAGGTTACCAGAACTAATCTCCACTCAGGTAGACCAGATCGCTAGAGACCTAAAGAACTGAAGATTTTACGATAGGCTCACCTACACCACAGGGACCTTCTGGGTAAAAAGGGAATAAAATTAGCTCCCTGCTATAACATTTTCTTGGTCTGACTTTGTAGCAGAATAATTGCTAGTAATGCTGTTCTCTGAGGGAGGGAAGTTAGAGTCCTAAATTTTTCTAATGGAAATATTAATTGCTTGATCTATGAATCCTGTCTAAATACAACAGTGGGTCACTTTCCTTTAATAATCTATGCACTTATTTTTTTATTTACTGTTTTCTGTACCTCATATTTATAGTTCACTTAAATTTTCTGTTTGTCTTTAATAGAATGTGTTTTCTAGGAACTAAAAGTTTACCACAAGAGATAATAATGGTTTCACACTAGTCACCAATTTGATTTTTTTCTGCTTCTCTGCTGTCTTTAGTTTCACAGTCCAGAGACCATCTGTCTAGACAGGTGTTATCTCACTGGTAGCTAAAAGTAGAAACTGAACATCATTATTTTTGAAATCTATTTAGAAAATGCAACTCTAGTGATAATGCAATACTGGCCTAAGCTATGCACTGTTACAGATCTCTACTTAGTACAGATGGACTGCAAAATGGTTTCTTTTGCATTGACCAGCTGTGAATTTAAGTAGTGTTATCAGAATCATGGTGTTACTTACACAGAAAAATAATTTTAAAAATTCACAGGTATGTAATATCAAAAGGTGTTCACAGTAATCCATATATCTAGTGAATTTATTCTTTAAAAATATCTACTATCTACAATACAGATAAAAACAAATTTAAGAATCATCTGTCTTAATGGTAACACTGTAAAACTAAATTCTGCTAAAAAGAATTTTAAGTTTCATGGATTTATGGACCTTGACTATTATTCATAACTTTTAGCCTGAGAGTCATCATTCTCTTTATTCTAAATGAAAAATGCCTATGTAGTAATTATTGTATAGGGTTTTTACATTGTGTAGCACTAAAGAACAGATGTTTATGAACATAAATTATTTAAAGATACTATTACAAGAGATAGTTATGTTTCACAAAGACACATCTTCTTTCTACATTAGGGTTCACACACACACACACACACATATACACACACGCCAACTTACAGAGGCACTCATTGTCTCAGAGATGCAGTTTGTGCGGTTGTTACATACATGCAACCCAATATCTTGTTCAATGCCTAGATCCACCACTTTGTAGCAATGCTACCTTTAAAAATTTATTATCTTGATTCCTTATTGTTTCTTGTTTTCCTGTTTAAAGAGGGCTAATAGCTGTGCCTAACTCAAAAAGTGGATGTGAAGCTGAATTATATGATGCATATAGTTAACTTAGAAACAACCTATTTGCTGTAGCAATTATTGTTGCTGTTATTATTATTTTTTAAAATTTATAGTTGACCTACAATAATGTGTTAGATTTATGTGTACACCCTGTGATTAGACATTAAATAACTTACAAAATAATCATTCTGATAAATCTAGTACCCAACTGAAACCATACAAGGGTGGGTAAAAGTATGTTAATGATAATAAATAATACAACAATTAATAATACAGAAATAAGCTGTTTGTTTCATGTATTCACAACTGTAAACCTACTTTTGACCACCCCAGTATACAGTAATTACAGTTTTATTTACTGTATTGCCTTTGCTGTATGCTGTTATTATTTTTGTTCTTTAAATAAGCAGTATGTTTTGTCATCCATCACTTGAATTCAGAATATATTTTCCTGAAGAAAAAATAAATAACATGTTTGGACAGGTCATGTGAAAGGTGGATTCAATTATTTCATTATTAAATACCACTTATTTTGCTATTTTGGAAAATTAAATCATAGTTTAAAATATTTTAATGAGAAAGTATATGTTTGTGTTAAAACAATCAAATTGAATTAAACATTTGGGAAAAGTTTATACATTGAATGCAAAAGCAATTAAGTATTTTTTCTGGGCTATGTCTGACCTGCGAACAGGGCACCTATAAGAACCAATGAATGCATAAGTTAGTAGAACAACAAATTGGTCTCTCTCTCTCCTTATCAAATTAATAGGTAAAAAAAAAATATCACAACAAATATAGAAGGAAGGGAAGAGCAAATATAAATAAGATTAAAATGACAAATACTGTTAGTTTCACTTATATGTGGATTCTATAACAAATTAAAATAATCAAAGACACACTCATAAGAAACAGAGGCTGAAATGATGGCTATGGAAATGGTAGGGGGATCCGTTTCTTAGCCAAGGCACTATTGACATTTTTGTCTGAATAACTGTATTTTGTAGGGAGCTGTCCTGTGTGTTTTGGGATGTGAGCTTTAACTCTAGCCTCTACCTACCAGAAGGCAGTAGCACCCTCCTGAATGATGTGGAACAAAAATGTCTTCAGAAAACCAGGACCCTGGCCAGTTGGCTCAGTGGGAGAGTGTTGGCCAGTTTGTGGATATCCCTAGGTTTGATTCCCAGTCGAGTAACAGGAGAAGTGCCCATCTACTTCTTTAACCCCACCTCACTTCCCCTCCTGTAGCCACGGCTCGATTGGATTGAGGTGGCACAGGCACTGAGGATGGCACCATGGCCTGGCCTCAGGTGCTAAAATAGCTTGGGTGCCAAGCTATTTTATCTGGAGCAGTGGGCCCAGATGGGCAGAACATAGCCCCAAACGGGGTTTGCCAGGTAGATCCTGCTTAGCACATGCTAGAGTCTGACTCTCCACCTCCCTGCCTTTTACTTGATAAATAAAAAAAAAATAGATAGGTAAATAGATAGTTATATATATAGATAGATGATAGATAGGTAGATAGATAGATAGAAAACTGTTACTAGGATGAGGTCCATGGGGGGTACCAGAAACTGAGTAATCAAGACAAATAATGTAATATTTTAAACAATGTAAATTACTACAGAAATTAATGATAAAATACCAAAAGTTTAATTGAGGACTGAATTAATATCATTGGTAAATATTCCATGGGGGCATAGAGAACAAAATTGCCCTTTGTTAAGCATGATTGCGCACATCTAACACAAGTGATGTTGTGATGATTATTTTATCTCTTTCGTCTCAATCTTTTAATTACTACAGGAGCGGTTAAATATTCGGCTCTAGATGCAAACAGATCTGAGTTTGAATTCTGGGTCCTGTTTATTACATATGTATAGGTATAAGTTATCAGCTTTCTTGTCTTTTCATTGGGTTTGTGGGTACACTTACCATCATTTCTAAATAAGTTTGAGATAATTCTTGTAAAGTGTGTTCAACAGTGCTCAAGAAGTGCTCAAACAATGGTAAGCATAAGCATACAAACCAGCAGATGATAAAAGAGACCATCCTTCTGTAGCAATCAAAGCTTTATTTAAGTTATAGAAACTACTGTTCAAAGAGTATAGTGTATTGTGTCATGGACATATTAAGTTGGCTAAACTGTGTTATCTACCAGAAATGTTACAGATATATTGTGTTTTAAGTTTGTCTTGCCTGGAATTGTTGGAAGTATCAGATAGCAATATTACTAAATATATAGAGGGTTATGCATTTTTTAATAACCAGAAATTAAGCATAGAATAGCAATGAGACCATAACAGGATCTTTCCTCTGAAGAGTACTCTGCAAACGTCCTCTAAAAATATAAGCTAAAAAATTAATTCAGTGAAGAAAAAATGTAAACTTAATATCATATGTGTCTGTTTAAAACTTTAACAATGTTGCCTGACCTGTGGTCATACAGTGAGAAGGAGTCAACCTGGAATGCTGAGGTTGCTGGTTCAAAATTCTGCGCTTGGCTGGGCAATGCACATAGAAGAAGCAACTACTAGGAGTTGGTGCTTCCCACTCCCCCCTTTCTCTTTCTCTCTCCTCTTTCTAAGATCAATAAATAAAATCTAAAAGCAAAATGTTTCTTTTAAAAAATAAATAAAATATTAACAATGCCATATTTATCTTATAATATCAGAAATCACAGAGAAAGAGAAAAAGAGCAGAAACTCATAAAATTCAACTGGAGAACAAAAAAGTAAAAAATGATGTCTATTATTGAATAAGTGATAGCTATAAATGCTTCCTATTTTTATTATCCCTGCCCATCTTATAACTCATAAAACTATATAGATTTTTCATTACATGTGCTATGCTAGGAATACTGGAAAAAACAAATGCCCCTAGCATTTTGAAGCATACTGAAGAATAATAAAAGAGAAATACAGAGTGGTGCAAAAATAAGTTTACAGTTGTGAGTTCATGAAACAGTTTATTCTTGTATTATTATTTATTTATTATTATAGTATTTTACATACAAATAACTGTAAACCTACTTTTGCCTCATCCTATGTTACAACATTGTTTAGTAGGACTGACATTGGGTACAGAAAGATAATGGGATATATACATATTATATATATTATATATGTAATATATATACATACATACATAAGTGGACCTCTGTTAAAGTTAAAATAGCTCTCTATTAATAGATTTAGACAAAATTAATATTAAAACTACCTGGGTGTTTTCTTCAACTATTTTTTGAGGACGTTTTATGTTTTCACTAGAAGACATATATGTATGCTCCAGTGTTCTTGGAATTGCCTTTTAAAATTCTATATTCCATCTTTGATTTAATTCAGTCTTTATGTAGTTAATAAATGATTATGCTCAGTTATTTCTCCATATTTAAAAGGCTTTAAGGAACCTAGCTCCCCCTCCTTCATTGATTTGGGAAGGAGAAAGCAAAGAAGGGAGAGAGAGGAGGGAAGAGAGAGAGCTAGAGAAAGAGAAGCATCAACTCGTTTCACTTAGTTGTTTTATTTGGTTGTGTGCTCATTGATTGCTTCCCACATGTACCCTGACCTGGTATCGAATCCACAACTTATGGTGCTCAGAGCGGACACTTTATTTGAGCCACCTGGCTGAAGCTAAGAAACTTAGTTTTTCAATTTCCATGGATATATTACACTAACTAACAAGGATTAATAGTTGTGATCAGTTTAAAGCTTACACTGAAGAAAGAATCCAGGATTAGATGGGTTTTAGAAAAATGAATGTCATGATTTTTATCTGGAGAAGAAGGAATTTGGTCATATTTAACATAACTGGAGGGTACTTTGTTTTCTACTTTCACTTTTTAATAAATTTAATTTTCTCATAATTTAAAATTATAAAGGTAATTCTTGATTGTAGTAGTTTTTAGTAGATTATTTGGAGGACAGGATAGCTATAAAAGATTAAAATGAACTAGAATTTTTTTTTAATTTTCATTGAATTTATTGGGGTGACATTGGTTAATAAAATTACATAGATTTCTATATTGTATTGTGTGTTTCCCACTCAAAGTCATCTCTTTCCGTGACCGTTTATCTCCCTTTTACCCTCTTCTTCCTCCCCCTTCCTCCTGGTCCTCTGGTAATCACCAAAATGTCTGTGCAAATAGATTGTTATAAAACTATACCCTTCACCAAAAACAAACTGCCTCTAGAACTGCAATAATGCTTAAGTCCTACTTTGAATTCTGTGTTGGGTTAGGATTCAGATCCTAAAAATGCTGGCTGAAGAATGAAATACAATGCTAACACAGCAATATGCTGGCTCCTCTCTTCAGTGATTTTTATCAGCACAGCTATAGGAAGCTGTACCCCTGGTGCGAATTGGAGTCAGGCACCCAGGGAGAAAGATGTCTTTTTTAAGGTTGAACCTTAAAATATCTATAACATGAGTGAGAAATCCTGGAGGAGTTACTAGAAATTTTATAAATATTATTTCCCTTAAAAAAAAAACAAACTCTATATATCATGATGCACATATTGCTTTACAGTCAAATGCTTCCTAATTGAATAAATAAAATATCTAAAATTCTCAAGTATATAACAATAAATACTTTATAAATGTCAATTCTTTGCACTTGTTTTATTTTTCATAGAATTAAAATAATGGCTTAATAGGTAAAACTTTCATTTGAATACTTGAGTTTTTTTATTTGATGTTTATATTGAAGAGGGAGAAAATAATTCAAATTTTGTGTTGAGTTGATAAAAATGGAAATTGTGATGAAGATATTAACTTATTAAATATTTGCTTTAGTTATAGTTTTCTAAATACTTTAAAAGTATACATATTATTTTAATACAGTGAAGTTATCTCCATGATAATGACAACTTATAAGTAAATATAGTTACATTGAAAATGAATATTATTACAATCATTATCGAAAGCATTTAACTATCTAAAAATAATGGTTATATATATGTATATGTATATATGTATATAATCATATTAACTGAACTTTTTCTTTTAATAAATGCTTTCTATATATGTCTATATAATGTTTATATTTGATATATGTGTTTATCCACATACATTATTTCATTATTTTTATATTCCTGGCAACAAAGGGATATATATTTTTTTCACAGTGAATATATAATATTGTTATTTTATTCTAGGCATTCATTTTAATTATTGATTTCTCATTTATATATAACTCCTATAGTTTTATACAAGTCTGTGTACATTTTCCATGTGCTACTTGTAATATCTCTATAGGATAAATACAGTTATACTGATTTTACAGAAAAGGAAACTAAAAATAAAGGTACATAAGGGACTTTCCAAGGTCATCATACACAAAGAAGGATTCAAAATTTCAGTTGCCTCTTTACACTAGATATGTCATTATACCCATGTATCCCATTTCATTACTCTAGTTTTTAAAATAAGCAGAATGAGTCTGAAGAATACCAAGTGATTACAGATAGTTATAGGTCATGTTCGAAGGAGAGGTAATAGAACCATCAACTTTTGAATTATCAGTTTACTTCCAAGCTACTGCTGGATATTGCTTCTCTAGGGCAAATGGCTTCCAGCAAAACATAGACTGCATTGCTTATATGTAATGGCAATAAAAGTGGCCATAAACAATTTCTTTTTCTTTTCAATTATAGCAAGACTAGAAATATAAATGTGAATATACAGAACTATATCAAACAATGAATACTCTTTTCAAATTATAAATTAACATTTTATTCTCTTAATTCTTAGGCTGTTTCATAAACTTATTTATTTAAATCAACCAAAGTAATATTTATTGTAGTAAGTGCTAGATATTTAATGATAAAAAATGATTAAGTCCTTGTCCTCTCAGAGTTTATAACCTAATGAACACAAGGTAGCAAACAATTACTTGAATAGATCAGCAACTATATGCTATGGTAGAAGCATACTATGGGATGGAGAAGCACAGGAGAGGCACCTCACCAGGGCAATCTTCCTTCCTCAAAGAAGTTATTTTTAGTTGGAATGTGAAGAAGTCAGTATCCTTAGGAATGCAAGATGAATGAGGTTTTCAAGAAGAAAGGAAATAAATACTCGAGTATTGAGACAGAGGGAACAGAGTGTATGAAAACAAAAAGTGCATAATTTTGAATTGTAAACAGTGCTAAGTGTCTGGTTTATGGATTGGGGAGTGGTGAAGAGCAGTCATGAGGAGTCAGGTCAGATTACTGATTTAATGTTAAAAGGACCACTTTCTCAAAGCATGCTGTATGAAACTAAGTTACAGTTCCTATTGGAAATATTGAAAGCAGTGTTGGCCTTGAGGTACAAGTAGATGTAAGCACCTCACAGTGCTGTAGTACATCTACTGTTACTGGGTTATGATGTTTCCCAGTCTGTGATTCAGCATTTAATACTATCTTCAACAGCACAAATTTTATATGTAAAAAAAAAATCTGGTTTAGTTCTTTACTTATTAGCAGTGAATTAGTAGAAGAGCTTTGATACAGAGAATAATGTTTTTCATTATTGAAGAAGTTTTGCCTCCTACTGCCAAAGGGTTCTGATTAATATAACCTTGAATCTCTCTACTTTCCAGATTCTATTTTAAAATGTTTAGAAATACTTTAGAAATAGAAATCAGGAATAATAGGATAGTGTGAAACAGAGTCCCATGTGATGTATCATGGACATACAGCATGACTTAAAATTAGATCTTTGTTTTCATTTTTTTTAAAGTTACTGAGATACTACTTTGTAACTATAGCATAATTTAGCTCATCCTCACTAAAGTGGATGTTTCCAAGAAACAGTATAATTTGTCTAGATTTTCATAGGTAGCATCAGTAAATTAAAAAGAGAAATGGTCTCTCCAGGACTAGCTACATATTATTTAAGACTAAGATTAAGATGAAAAAAGTGAGAGCCCCCTTATTAAAATATTGTTAAAACTTTCAAGATGATGATAACAGAATATTTTTTTAAAGCATGAGATCCTATACATATGTCTTTATATAGCTGACAGATCACATACCCATGAAGTCTGTCCTGTGTCTATAAGAAGTTGACCCTTTGTCTATATGGTGTATATGTAAAAAGTATGTTGTATATGTATCCACTGGGATGGTATGAGTATTGAAGTTAGTTAGCCAAGAAACTTAGGGCTAATTCTTGTCCTGATTTTACTTTCTTTTAAAAGAGAACATTTGAAATATGTTTCCCCATTTTTCCACAACATAGGTGGTGATAACTGTCAGCTAAAATTTTTTTCTTTTTTGATGATATAGCATTTTCTTAAGGAAAAAAGTTAGGAAGAGTTACTGGGGTACATAACAGTCATCTAAAATTTTATAATGCCATCAAGAGCTTCTTTGGATATCAGGAATCTACTTATTAAATCATGGCCTCTTTTGAACATTTGATTATAATTATTTTCTATATTTAATAATTTTTTGTTAGAGTTGGTAAAATTTATGTGGTTTTAGATAAGATAGCTTAAGTTCAACATCCTGCTGAACTCGCATACTATGATTTCTTTTAATATATTTTATGAAAATTTTGTGAATTCTTGTGTGTCCTAATTAATAAGGCTTTTACTCCTCTTGCTGGCAGCATTTGAATTAGCATGACCCTTGGTCTCTACTCAATAATCATGTTCAAAGAACATTATCACTAAAAATATTCAACTGTTCAACTTACTAAGCTTATTAGTTGCATGCTTCTTATATTTTCTACAAGGCTATTTCTTAATTTAAATTTCTACTACATGAAAATAATTATTTTCTAATATATATTAATATTCTATGTGAAAATCTCAATTCAATAAAATGTAGAATATTTTAATGAAAACTGCACTAAACAATCTACTACTAATGTTGAATGAAATAGAAAAGATGTTACAACAAAGATTTAAACATCACACATTCCAATCTATTAATTAGCTTATTTTAATCATTTACAACAACTCTAGTGGAAACATAACAGATTTTAGCAAAAAAAAAAATAAGAAATTGCTGACCTTAAAAAGTTTATATAACAATTAAAAAAATTTAATAAGCAATGAATTGATTTTTATAAATAGAAGTAGCGGGATATTAATATCAAAAGTTATAACTCTAATTGAAAGTGTCAAAGCATGTTTATCAAAATAAAAATTATTTAAATAACAGTTTTTTATTATAAAAAGAATTAACCATGGAGGCTAGATTCTGACTGCACCAGTTTCTTTTATTGGCACAATTATTGACTAAGATATTTATAGAGATAATGCATTTGCCATTTGCCTGAAAGCCTTAAAATCCATGAATAATATTAAATTTTGAGGGAGATAGTTAACCAAATTATATTTAAGTGCCCTTGAGGGATCTAAACCCAGAGCTCATTTCAATATTGTGAAAGCAATATTGAAGCTCCAGCGCTGACTTGTGCTAGCTTATTTTATTTTTTAATGCTAAATAAAGTGCCTTACCACTGTTCAGCAGATAATCACCAAAATTTTTTCTAACACTGATTTCTAAGTCAGACATAAGAAACTTCTGCCGACCCTGCATTCTATTTGTTACTCACTTTTCATTATTACTATTATTTTTGTAATTTGAGGTGCATTGCACTAGACATTACAGTGATGTAAAATTTACAAATGTCGTTCACACATCTTTTGTAAATGCCAATGCTAAAGCCAAACCTCAAATCTGCCTCAGTGGTGATATAACAGGCAGCCATATTAATAATGTTATTCCCACATTCAGGGAAAAAATTTATATTAACTAAAATATAATCTAAGTTACTTTTTCACAATACACACAGCAAGCAGAAACATTGTGTAATCAAATCTATAAAACTATATCCTCTGCAGGTGCCTTGTATGTGGTCATATCACATGATATCCAGCCTTTGATGCTGTATATATAGATGAATATCCTCATACATCCATCACCTATAAATTTAAGTTCCCCTTGAGTTTATTTTTGAGTACTATACTGCCTATATTTGTAAGGGTTGGATTGAAAGCATAACTTGAGGCAATATATTAAATCCAGATAACTTATTTTATGGCTAACTATAGAAAGCCATAGTGAGGAAATGGAGGAAATAAGTCATGAAAGAATCAAGAACAGTAGTGTATATGACTGCCTTTGTCACCATGGTGGGCGCCTGATAAGCAGTAATGCTGGGAACACCTGAAAGAACTTTAAAAATGCACTTCCGAATTGGCCATTGGAAAGGAGGTGGCTGAAACATTTCTGCACTAGCTCCTGCTAATTTTGGTTGAAGGTTGTTATGAGAGTGTTAACTCCCCTGTAATTCCAGATAGCCCGACGTCCTTGAAGTGAAATGCTGCCTGTGTGCTGGAGAACTGTCCACCATAACTATAGCTGAAGTAACCATCGGTGAGCCACAGACTGTAGTGTTGTACAAATACTGTCTGGTGTACTACTTTTTTGAGAAAAATCGTTCAATAAATTTCTTTTTATGTACAGAATTATTTTCCTGTGTTTATCTAAAGCTAAATATTTTACAATAGAAATCCAAAAAAAGTAAATTTTGGTTTTTAATTCAATTATATGTCAATACTCATAAGGAAGCCGCATCACAGTTGGAAATTCTTCTCAAATTTGCATTAAATTATGTATTTTTAATATTTATATTATATTTCATAATCTGTGATGAAAATAGGTACTAATTTTATATTGTTTATAGGTTCATAGGGTCATGCTAGTTGGCCTTTTGCACTGCTACTGAGTTGATTGAATAGCGTATTTTCATGATTCTACTCTTTGTTTTGATAAAATTGGTCTTTACCCTTTGTCTTACCAGGTAGTTCAGTGCTGATTTATTTTACTATTACCTTATTTGCATGATCTCTGTTTAAATTTTATTTTCTGGCTCATCATCAAGCCCTTTCAGTTGTTCTAGAGAGTAGTGTCATAGTAGAGGAGAAACTCATATCATCAAAGTGGCACATCATGATACTGATATCTTTTGGAAGTGTCCAGATTTATTGTTCTAATTTTTAAGCAAGTTTGTCTATTGATACAGTAGAACGGTATCTTTAGCAACTCATGGATCACTTCCTTCATTAAATACCATTGATTGATTTGGTTAAATATGAGGTATTTAGCAAAATGAAGGCTTGAAACTGTGGTACAGAAATACCATTTTTAGACATAAAACATTTAAGAAGTGATAAACATAATTGCATTGAAGCCATATCCATTAACTTTAAAAAAATAAAATATAGCTCTGGCTGGTTTGGTCAGTGGTAGAGCATCGGCCTGGCGTGCAGGAGTCCCGGGTTCGATTCCCGGCCAGGGCACACAGGAAAAGCGCCCATCTGCTTCTCCACCCTTCCCCTCTCCTTCCTCTCTGTCTCTCTCTTCCCCTCCCACAGCCAAGGCTCCATTGGAGCAAAGTTTGCCCGGGCACTGAGGATGGCTCTGTGACCTCTACCTCAGGCACTAGAATGGCTCTGGTTGCAACAGAGCGACGCCCCGGATGGGCAGAGCATTGCCCCCTGGTGGGCGCGCCGGGTGGATCCCGGTCGGGTGCATGTGGGAGTCTGTCTGACTGCCTCCCCGTTTCTAACTTCAGAAAAATACAAAAAATAAACATATATATATATATATATATATATATATATATATATATATATATATAAAATACCTTGTATATAGTGGTTATCAAAACATTTATTGTTTGATAAGAACAAAGGACTATTCAGGTTTATTTTAAGTGGACATTCATCTGGCAAGAGATCTCCAAATGTGTTCATAAATGCAAGACCCTGGATAGGATGTAGTCATGCACAGAAGTGCTCCGTAGTGAATTATCAAACACACTGCAGTTGTAGTGTGGTTTTCCCTGCAACTAGTAAAACTGTGTGGACTGGCAAAATACTTTAATTAATTTAATTTTTTAATTTTTTTTATTTTTCTGTTTTCTGAAGCTGGACTCCTGCATGCCCACCAGGGGCAATGCTCTGCCCACCAGGGGGCAATGCTCTGCCGACCAGAGCCACTCTAGCGCCTGGGGCAGAGGCCAAGGAGCCATCCCCAGCGCCCGGGCCTTCTTTGCTCCAATGGAGCCTTGGCTGCGGGAGGGGAAGAGAGAGACAGAGAGGAAGGAGGGGGGCGTGGAGAAGCAAATGGGCACTTCTCCTATGTGCCCTGGCCCGGAATCGAATCCGGATCCCCCGCACGCCAGGCTGACGCTCTACCGCTGAGCCAACCGGCCAGGGCCAATACTTTAATTAATTTAAATTATCTTTATTTATGTGTAAATTGGCATGGAAATAACACCTTAGTATCTCTTATAGGACAAAATAAATTAAATGCAATGTATATGTGTATTAGTTTAACATAATGTCTTACATAAAGTGTATTTTTTAAAAGGTAAATGTAGAATGTAAGTTAGAAATGTCGTGACATCAAGGAGCATCTTGCTTTTATAAAAGATGAAATAGTGGTGTATAAATACATTCTCACAAGATAAAGTGTGGGAAGCAAAAACAGAGACACATCTAGTACATGAGCATTCAGAAAAAGAAATGAGCAAGTGCCTTGGTGGCAAGGGAAGCCTTTAGAATGAAATGTTATTTAAATAGGCATATTTATAAAAGAGAATGTTGGTGTGAAAGACTAAAAACTATCTATTTTGAGAACCATAAAATTGTGCTGTACTGAATGTACATATGATGAACTTTCTCTCCAGAGGCATTTACTAATTCTTCCCTGATAAGAGATTTGTCATTAGTTCTGAAATCTTCACTATGCAAGAGTGGTAATACTGCAAATGTTTGCATACATATATAGTTTCAGTTCTTTTTCTTGATTGCTAGAGATGTTGAAAAATTTTATGTACAGTAAATCATCTTTTATTTGTGGTCACTTTCTGTATTTTTGATTACCCATGTTCAACCATGGTCCAAAAATATTAAATGAAAAATTTCATAAACAATTCATAATTTTTAAATTGCTTGCTATTCAGAGTATCATGATGAAATCTTGTACTATGTTACTTCATTCTATCTGAGAAGTAAAGCATCCCTTTTTCCACTGTATCAACCCTGTATACACTACCTGCTCATTAGTTGTTCAGTAGCCATCTCAGCCATCAGATTGTCACAGTATCACAGGGCTTGTGTTTAAGTAACCATTACTTTTACCTAGTAATATCCCCAAAGTGCAAGAGTAATGATACTGGCAATTCAGATATGCCAATTGGAAGCGGTAAATAACTTCCTTTAAATGAAAAGGTATGTATATATAGGAAAAAACATAGTATACATAATTTTCGGTAATTTCCTTAGTTTCAGGTATTCACTGGAAACTTGGAACATAGCTGCTGAAGATAGGGGCAACTACTGTTTTCAGTGATCTTTGAGAATTTTATGGTTATGGATTTGCTTTTATATTTTTATATAAATTTATTTACATAAAACTCTATAGTCCCACCAGTTTATCTTGTACTTAACAATGTAAAAAAAATATATCAACAGTGGGAGGAAACAAATGAAATTTTCTTTAAATTCAGCTCTTATAGAACCTAACATTAACTTTTCATCTTCGATATATTTCCACTAAAATCATGTCTTCTGTGTGCCTAGTGGTATAGTTCTCACTGCTTGCTTTTTAAAAATTTACTTGTATATTGATTTCATTTTATCATATTTTGTGCATAAAATATGTATTGAAAGGACCAGTAAAAGAAATATTCCTCCTATCCTCATAAAGTTTATATTCTAGTGAGTTAGGTATTTAAAAAAAAAAAACACTAATAAAAAATTAGAACTACATTGACCAAATTTTTAGAGTGGATTTAAGTAGTCCTATCTATGATTTAAGATTTCTTATATATATTTGAAAATAATATCTGACATGAAAAACTGGGTAGATAGCAATGCAGTTTACTGAGAAGGGGAAAAAAAAACGTGGCTAGCAAGTTCCGGGAAAGTATGCACCACTTGAATAGAAGAATCAGAAGTCATATTTCTAGTATGTTAAGTTTGAATTGTCCATGGGACATTGAAGTGAGTAGGTTGTTATATCTGTAAATATGTTATATATGTAAATATATCTTTAAATGTATTCATCTTTAAAACACAGATGAAGGTGTATGTTTGGGGATACAATTTAAAATCCATAGGATAGAGATGCTCCTTCAATTCATTGGAATGTGGTATGTGGTATGTTATATGGGAACAGTGATGGAAGGCTTAAACATTTAAACTTTAGTAAAGGAGGGAGACCCAATGAAAGATACTTTAATAAAACAGATGAAGAAAAAACAAAGAATGACATATCTGAAGTTAGGAAGGACTATAGTTCAAGAAGGAAGAATTTGTTCACTAAATAAATTGTCTTCTGAGAGTTTGAGTAAGGTGAGTTGTTGAAAGAAAAAGTTATGTTCACTTTTTTTCACCTCAAAAATAAAATTTGAACTATTTATAAGAAAAAATGCACGTTATAAGTATATACAACGTGATGAAATTTCACAGACTGAACTCATCCATATAACTAACACACAGAAACGGAATGTTGCCAGTATCTAAGCGGCCTTGTTTGTACACCCTTCTGGTTACTGTCACACCCAGGCATAACTGCTATTCTGATTTTTTTTAATTTTAATTTTTCTATTTTTTTGTGACAGAGACAGAGAGACAGAGACAGGGACAAATAGGGACAGATAGACTGGAAGGGAGAGAGATGAGAAGCATCAATTCTTCGTTGCGGCTCCTTAGTTGTTCATTGATTGCTTTCTCAAATGTGCCTTGACCGGGGGCTATAGCAGACCAAGTGACTCCCACTAAAGCCAGTGATCTTGGACTCAAACTGGTGAGATTTGCTCAAACCAGGTGAGCCTTCTTTCAGGCCGATGACCTTGGGGTTTCAAATCTGGGTCCTCTGGGTCCCAGTCTGACTACTACCAAAGTACTTCCATGTAAGACATTATTATGTATGGTGCTGCCGTGAACAGGGCTTTTTGGAAATATGTATATACACATATCTGTAAGAATATACATAGAAGTGGTACTGGTGGGTCATCAAATGAATATATGTTTATCTTTAGTTGATATTTAAAAGTTTTCTAGATCTAGTTGTACCATTTTAAATACCCAGGTTATTATATGAGACTATCACTTGTTTTAAATTTTTGCCAGCTGTTGCTAGTCTTTTCTATGACATTCTAGTGGATGTATATTGATACCTCACTGTGGCTTTATTTCATAAGTTGATTATTTCTAATGGAGTTGAGATTTCTTTTTATATGTTTAGTGAGAACTTGGTTGTTTATGGACTGATTTTCTCTCTCAATGCTGATGATTGAAATTTAAAGCTATTAATCAGTTTACACTGGATGGTGATTAAGAAATTTAGATGCCTGTTTCACATAATCAATGGTTATGGAAGGGTTCTGATTTTATTGGCTTATCAGTTATATTATAAAGATTCTCCTGAAATTGTGCAAACAACTTTAGCATTTACTTGAGTATAATGTATGCAATTCATATAATATATAATTTTTTAATAATAAAGTTTTGAAATAATTTACAATATAATAATCTTAGTCACAGTTACCTAAGTGTGTCTATTGAAATTATATTTTCTTAAGCATCTAAGATATGGAAGTAAATTGAATTTAAAATAAAACATTTGAACTCCAGCCAGGTAGTTCAGTTGGACAGAGTGATATCTCAGTATGCAAGGTTGAGGTTTCAATCCCCTGTCAGGGCACATACAACAATCAGTGAATTCATAAATAAGTGGAATAACCAATAGAGTCTCTGTTTCTCTCTCCCCCTTTCTCTCTCTCTCCCTTCCTCTCTCTCTAAAGTCAATAAGTAAAAATATTAAAAACAAATAAATAATGTGAAGACATTCGAAAAGTAATCCTTCCAAAATAATTTTTGGAACTTTGAATCATTAGTTTTTAACCTAATTTCTCAACAATGTTGGAAAAATAAACACATCACAATTTAGGTAATTCTTTTTTTTTTTTTTTTTTTTGTATTTTTCTGAAGCTGGAAATGGGGAGAGACAGTCAGACAGACTCCCGCATGCGCCCGACCGGGATCCACCCGGCATGCCCACCAGGGGGCGACACTCTGCCCACCAGGGGGCGATGATCTGCCCCTCTGGGGAGTCACTCTGTCGCGACCAGAGCCACTCTAGCGCCTGGGGCAGAGGCCAAGGAGCTATCCCCAGCGCTCGGGCCATCTTTGCTCCAATGGAGCCTCTGCTGTGGGAGGGGAAGAGAGAGAGAGGAAGGAGAGGGGGAGGGATGGAGAAGCAGATGGGCGCTTCTCCTGTGTGCCCTGGCCGGGAATCGAACCCGGGACCTGCACGCCAGGCCGACGCTCTACCACTGAGCCAACCGGCCAGGGCCAATTTAGGTAATTCTTATACATATTATAGAAAGATTAATGTTGAGTTAATATATGTTATCACTTTATATACTAATAAAATATTTTAAACTAAACTCACTAGAGGTCTCACAATAAATATATTTATATTTTATGTTCATTGAGTCCATGTTTACCAATTGTATTGCTTACTAAATATCATCTGTTATTAATCATGTGAGTAATGGATTAGCCATATACCCAGATCCTTAGAAAGACTGTGGCAAAAAAGGTGGATGATCTCCTCTGGAATTTGATACATGTTAGAAAAGTGATTTTGATAAACCACAAATACTTGGTTGATTTTTACATACCACTGGTTTGAAATAATCTTCATTTTGTAGCAAAAATTAAATATAATCTCATTGAATATTTGTTTTTTTGGTAGAGCTTCATATTATAAACTTTAAAGATTATATAAGGTATGATAAAGTGTAATCTAGATTCTGAGTAGTGTATTGTACATTTCTCTTTAGTGCAAAATTCTAATCAGAGACAGAATTTGGTCAGATAATTTTCTCCATAATTTGAAGGGTAGAGCTGTGGGTTTGTTAATAACTTATCAAAACCACACATTGTACATACTATATGAGAGATATTGTGTATGTTCTGTGAAATATAGAATATTAAAATGTTTCAATCAGAAATAACTGTACTAACCAGCACACCTATACAATGAAACATTAGATTGTGCTTCAAATTAACCTATTATTACCTTGTTTTACTTTTCCCCCTTAATAACTATAGAAGTAATTTAAAAGTTTCAAGGGTTTTTACTGTTCTTTCATTGTGTTTGCAAAATAACATTTAGAAACATTCTGCTACTTACACAGATTCTGGTCTCTGCCACAGATGTGGGATTATTGTGTGGTCTAAACACTCTCAGTCCTCTAGGGTGATAAAACTCACTTGGGAGAGCTTATCAAATAGGTTGGCCCACAACTCACTGCAAAATCTCTCTGACAATTTAGAAACATTTTCAAAGGTAAAATATGTCCTGATCTATTTTATTACTTGTTTTGGTGCTAATATTGAACCCTAGAGGTGTTAACCACTTATAACTAATTAGTCTCAATGTTAAAATTCAGTCATAGGTTTAATTTGTTGATTGATTTTAGAGAGACAGAGAGGAAGGAGAAGAGAGAGAGAGAGAGAGAGAGAGAGAGAGAGAGGCATTCATTTGTTGTTTCACTTAGTTGTGTATTGAGTGGTCCCTTCCAAACCTGCAACCTTGGTGTTTTGGGATAATGCTCTAACTGACCAGGCTAATTGGCCAGGGCCTCAGGCAGAGGTTTCATACCTTATTATCTGAAGCATCAACAATCAGATTTCTTTATTCATAGACACATTAAACAGCAAAAATACAGTCAATAATTATTTTTAAGTAAAGAGTGATTTTCGAAAAGGAATTTTGCCTTTTTATGCTCTTTTTTTTTTTATAGATATAAATTTTTTTTTTGATTTTCTGGGAAGGACCATACAGAGCTTTGCTGTATGCTGCTTTAGGAGCAATTGACACAGTTTATTAATCCCCTTTATTTTCAGTGCTCTTCACTTTCAGTAATCTATGTCAAATCTAATACATATACTCCCTTGAACAGATTTTTTTAAAAAATATTTACAAGTTCAAATAATTTAAGGAGCAATGAAATAGTAAAAGTAGCATATAATAAATTAATCTACAGTTTGGGAAATAAGTATTAGTCTCAAATACATACACAATTGTTATTGAATAATGTGGGTGTTGGAGAAGCCATACCTCCTTTACACAAACAGTTAAAATTATACCTGTAACTTTTGGCTCCCCCTAAATTGTCCCTCAGTATCCGTGGAGAATTTCTAGGACTCCCTGTGCATACCAAAATCTTAGGATCATCAAATCCTCTATATGAAATAGTATAGATTACTGCATACAGGACCTCTGCATCCACAAATTAAAACCAGTACAGGTATTTGTTGGGGAAAAAAAAACTCCCTATGTAAGTGGATCCCTTAGTTTAAACCTGTATGTTTTTAGGGTTAACTGGAGATCGTTTAAGTTCTGTTTTTTACAAATTTTAATTATACAATACAGCGTTACCAACTATAATCACAATTATATACATTAGATCCTCAGAATTTATTTATCCTATAATTAAAAGTTTTTACCCTGTTATTAATATTTCCTTCTTTTCATCCCCTTCCAGCTTCTGGCAATAACTTTTCTACTATCTACTACTATTTCCACTACTGTCCATTATTTTTATGATTTTTTAAAAATTATTCCACATATAATTGATACCATGTAGTATTTCTTCTTGTCTGGGTTATTCCACTCAGTGTAATACCCTCCAGGTTGATTTCATGTTGTCACAAATGCCAGGATTTCTTTATTTCTCATGCAGAATAATTTTCCATTCATCTCTCAACAGGCACTTACATTATTTCCATAATTGGCTATTTTGAATAATCTTGCAATGAACATGAGCGTTCACATCTCTCATCAAGATAGTTTTTGTTTGTTCTTTACTTTGGTTATATACTGAGAAGTGGGATTGCTGAATATGCTAGTTCATTTTTTTTTTTAAGGAACTTCCATGCATTTTTTTAATGACTGTTCTAGAATACATTCCAACCAATATCCTCATCAGCATTTGTTTTCTAATGTCTTGTTGATAATAAGCATCTAACAGGTGTAAGGAGATATCTCATTGTGGTTTAATTTGCTTTTATTTTATAATTAAAGACATTGAGAATCTTCATGTATCTAATAATCATTTGTGTGTCTTCTTTTGATAAATGTCTATTCATATTCTTTCCCATCAATTATATAAATACTTTTTTGATATTGAGTCATATGTATTATATATTTTGGATATTAAATCCATGTAAATGTGGTTTGAAAACACTTTTTCTATATCCTAGGTTGCCTTTTATTGTTGATTTATTTTGCTATAAGAAGCTTTTTTAGTTTGATATAGTCCCACATGTTTATTTTTTGCCCTTGTTACTTTTATTTTTAGTATTACTCCAAAAAAAAAAATCTATGCCAAGACCAGTGTCATAGAGTCTACCTTTTATATTTTCCTCTTGGAGCTTTATTGTTTCAGGTTTTATTTTTAAGATTTTAATTCATTTTGAGTTGATTTTTGTGTGTGATATAAGATAGGGAACACATTTTATTCTTTGGCATGTGGTGGTTCAGTTTTCTTACTACCATTTATTGAAGAGACTATCTTTCCTATTGTATATTCTTGATTTCTTTTTTGTAAATTAACCAACCGTATATGCATGAGTTTATTTCTGGACACTCTATAAGTTTCTTAATTTATACATCTGTTTTTATGCCAGTACAATACTGTTTTGATTACTATATTGGGTAATATAATTTTAAGTCAGGAAGTGTGATATCTCCACCTTTGTTCTTCTTAAGAAGATATTTAGGCTTTTTGGTTGCTTGGGGTCCTTTGAAATTTGATACAAATTTTAGGTTTTTTTTTTTTTCTGTGAAAAATGTCATTGGAAAGTTGTTAGGGATTGCACTAAATTGGTAGTTTTTTGAGGTAGTTTGGATATTTATTATATTAATTTTTTCCCCCAAAGCGAGAAGCTGGGGGGGGGGCAGACAGACAGACTCCCACATGCACCCAGACGGGATCCACCTGGCATGCCCACCAGGGGCGTTGCTCGGCCCCTCTGGGGTGTTGCTCCACTGCAATCGGAGCCTTTCTAACACTTGAGGTGGAGGCCATGGATCCACCCTCGGTGCCAAGGCCAAGTTTGCGCCATGGAGCCTTGGCTGAGGGAGGGGAAGAGAGAGCTAGAGAGAAAGGAGAGAGGGAGGCGTGGAGAAACAGATGGGCGCGTCTCCTGTGTGCCCTGGCTGGGATTTTAACCCAGGACTTTTACATGCAGGGCTGACGCTCTACTGCTGAGCCGACTGGCCAGGGCCGACATTATATTAATTTTTCAGTCTACAAATAAGGAATATCAGTTTATTTGTGACTTATTCAATATCTTCCTTTAGTGTCTTAGCATTTTCTATATGTGGATCTTTCACTTCCCTGTTGAAATTTATTCCTTTTCTTTAGTATTTCATTTTTTTTCTGATGCTATTATAAATGGAACTGTTTTTCTAATTTGTCTTTCTGATTGTTTTTGGTGTATATAAACATAACTTATATTTGTGTATTTATTTTGTATTCTGCAATCATACTAGAAGGGTTTGTTAATTCTAACATTTTTTGTTTTTGTTTTTTTCTGGTGAAGTCTTCAGGGTTTTTTATAAATAATATCATGTCATCTGCAAATGAGGAAATTTTACCTTTTGTTTTAAATAATGAATTTTATTTCTTTTTTTCTTGCCTAAATGCTCTCACTAAGACTTCCAGTACTATGTTGAATAGAAATGGCAAAATGGACATTGTTGTCTAGTTCCTGGTCTTAGAGGAAAAGTTTTTAGTTTTACCAATGGATCTGTCACATATGGCCTTACTTGTTAAAATATGTTTTGTACATACCCATTTTATTGAGGCTTTTTATTACAAACCATGTTAAATTTTCTCAAATGTTTATTATGGATCTGTTGAGATGAGTATCTGATTTTTATTTTCACTTTTGTTACGTGGTATATCACCTAGATGATTTGCAGTGTTCAACTACTCTTGTTTTGCTGGAATAAATCCCATTTGATTATGTGTATGATCCTTTTTATGTGCCATTGATTTAGATTTGCTGATATGTTGTTGAGGATCTTTGTATCTATATTTATCAGTGTTAGAGATATTGATCTATAGTTTATTTTTCTTGTGTAGCATTGTCTGGTTTTGGCAATAGGGTAATGCTAGTCTTGTTAAATGAGTTTGGAAGTGTTTCCTTCTCTTCTATTATCTGACAAGAATTTGGGAAGGGTTGATGTTAGTTCTTTAAATGTTTTATAGAAATCACCAATGAAAACATTTGGTCCTGAATCATTCATTGCTGGAACATTTTTTGTGATTGATTCAGTCTCCTTACTAGTAATTAATCTGTTCAGATTTTCTAATTCTTTATAATTCAATCTTGGTAGGTTGTATAACTCCAAGAACCTATCTATTTATTCTAGGTTGTTCAATTTGTTGACATATAATTGTTTATAGTAGTTTCATAATCTTTTGTAATTGTGAGGTATCAGTTTCAGTGTTTCTTCTTTCATTTATAATTTTACTTATTCAGTTCTCCCCTTTATTCTTGGTAAATTTATCCAAAGGTTTGTCTATTATATTAATCTTTTTAAAAATCAGCTCTTAATTTTGATTTTTCTATTGTCTTTTTAAACTCTGTTTCACTTGTTTCTTCCCTGATCTTTGTTATTTATTTTCTTCTGCTAACTTTGAGCTTAGCTGACCCTAATTTTCAGTTCCTTGAGATGTAATGGGTTGTTCATTTGAATTTTTTTCTTAATGTAGAAATTATACTGGCCAGTGGATCAGTGAATGGAGCGTTGGCCCAGTGTATGGACGTTCCAGGTTTGATTCCCAGTCAGGGTACATATGAGAAGTGACCATATGCTTCTCTTCCCCTCGTTTTCCCCCTTTTCTCACTCTTTCCCTTCCATAGCCAGTGGCTCGGTTTGAGTGTGGCCCAGGTGATGAGGATGGCTTGGTTGGTCAAGCATGTCCGCCTCAGGTGTTAAATAATGCTTGGTACTTGAGCATCATCCCCAGATGAGGTTGCCAAGTATATCCTGGTTGAGGCACATGCATGAATCTGTCTCACTATCTCTCATCCTCTCACCTAAAAAAAAATACTCTTGAATGTACTTTTCTGCATTTCATAGGTTTTGGTAAGTTATATTTCATTTAATTTTTTTCAAGAGTTTTTTTTTAATTTCCCTTTTAATATCTTCTTCAGGTAATATCTCCACATGTTAGTACATTTTCCAGTTTTCTTCTTGTAATTCATTTATAATTTTATATCATTGTGCTCACTAAATTTTAGAATTTTCAGTTGGTTAACACTGTGGCCTAACATGGAATATATTCTGGAGACTATTTCATGTCCTCGTGAGAAGAATATGTATTCCATTGATTTTGGATCAAGTGTTCTGTATGTGTTAGGTTCATCTTGTCTATTGTGTAGTTTAAGTCCAATGTTCTATTACTGATTTTATCACCTTATGGTTTATTCATTGTAAAATGTTATGTGTTGAATTCCTTTGCTATTATTAGATTGTTGTCTGTTTCTCACTACAAGTCTGTTTATATCTGCTTTATTTATTTAGTTGCTCCCAAAATATGTATGATAAGTAGATACTTATTTACATGTTATATTCTCTCACTGTATTGACCCACTTTACCATTTTATAATATCTTTTCTTTTCTGTTACAATATATAGTGTCTAATATAAATTTAGATGCCTTTGATTTTTTAAAATTTTTATTTGAATGGAATATTTCTCTCATCCTTTATTTTTGCCCCCTTTAATTTTTAACAATTTAATTACAGTGTGTCATTGGATGGTATTTTTGGATTCTTCCTATTTGGGAATTTTAGAGCTTCCTAGATCTTGATGTCTGTTTCCTTTCATAGTTGAAGAAAGTTTTCATCCATTATTTTTCTGAATAGGCCTTCTGTTCTTTTATCTCTCTCTTTGTTTCTCTGATACTTTTATAATGCCTATATTGGCACACTTTATGGAGTAACACAGGCTTCTTCAGCTAACTCACTATTTTATATTCTTTTATCCTTTTGCTTCTCTGACTAGCTGACTTCTACGGCCCTGCATTTGATTTTGCTGAACTTTTCTTTCAATTGATCAAGTTGCTGTTGAACTCTCTACTGAATATTTTAGTTATTGTATTTTTCAGCTATGTGATTTCTGTATGGAAATTTACATTTTTCATCTTTTCTGTAATTTTCATTTTGTTCATGCATTGTTCTCCTGACCTCAATGAGCATGTTTATATCGGTATCTGTTATTTTGAACTCTCTGTCTGATAAAGCCCTAAAGTTTCTTTAATTAAGATCTGTTATTGGGGCCCTGGCCGGTTGGCTCAGCGGTAGAGCGTTGGCCTAGCGTGCGGAGGACCCGGGTTCGATTCCTGGCCAGGGCACATAGGAGAAGCGCCCATTTGCTTCTCCACCCCTCTGCCGCACTTTCCTCTCTGTCTCTCTCTTCCCCTCCCGCAGCCAAGGCTCCATTGGAGCAAAGATGGCCCGGGCGCTGGGGATGGCTCTGTGGCCTCTGCCTCAGGCGCTAGAGTAGCTCTGGTCGCAACATGGCGACGCCCAGGATGGGCAGAGCATCGCCCCCTGGTGGGCAGAGCGTTGCCCCTGGTGGGCGAGCCGGGTGGATCCCGGTCGGGCGCATGTGGGAGTCTGTCTGACTGTCTCTCCCTGTTTCCAGCTTCAGAAAAAAAAAAAAAAAAAAAAAAAAAGATCTGTTATTGGTGCTTGGCCTGTGGTGGCACAATGGAAAGACCTGGAACCCTGAAATCACTGGTTTGAAACCCTGGGCTTGCCTAGTCAAGGCACATAGCCAAAGAATCAATCAATGAACAACTAAAGTGAAGCAATTATGAGGTGATACTTTTTACTTCTCATACCTCTCTCTCCTTTCTCTGTGAAATAAAAAAAAATCTTTTTAAAAAACCTGTAACTGGAGAGTTATCTTTTCTTTTGTTTGAAAAATATTCTTTTGTTCCTTCATTTTCCTGACTCTCTTTGTTGGTTTCTGCGCATTACATAAAACAACCATTCTTCCCTGTGTGGACAGAATGGTTTCATCCAGGAGATGAAATTAGTTAAACCTTTGTTATTATCCATGCTGTCTACTTAGTTCTTAATGGTTCCCAGTAAATGACAATGCAAAAAGATCTGTCAGTGTCTCAAAGGGGAGAATTATAGTTAGTGTGTTGATGCATAGAGGTAAGAAACTGTACCTTCAGGAAGCTGTTGAGAAAAATAATGTTGTTAAATGACTTCTAGGGCAAATTGGGAAATAGGCATTTTTGCTTTCTGGGCCCAGGTGTATAGTCCAAGGGGAGTGACCATACATGTATTAAGAACTGCTTTTGTGCTTGCTCCAGTCTGTGGAACTCTTGAATGAAAGCCCTGATGGCTCTCAGAGCCAGGCAGTAGGGGCTCATCTCTTGGATAACTGCCACAAAAGCAAAACTTTCTTTTTATATGTAATGCAATATTGTTTATTTTTTTTTATCAACAAACACATCACCGTATGAATGTTAATTAGTCATCATCTCTTTAGTTCACAGAACTTTAATTGGATTCAATAACTAAATAAATGGGCATAATTAGATAGACAAACCTAGAAGAGATAAATCCGAACTGATGCTTACACCCCACTCTGGACCCTGCAATTCTTCCTTTGGTATGAGCTCCTTCTATGGAGATATTGGTGACTTGGTTATATGGATATAGTGGGCTGGAGAGAGAAGTCAGGGTTGGAAAAGCAAGCAGAAATCTACTTGTTTTTCTAGTGTCTGGGTAGGATCATGGACAACACCTAGATATGTGATGGTTAGAAACCTTGACCCTTAAGTTGTAGCTTGTTAGGTATGCAGATAAACCCCTTCCAGGGAAAGCCTGGGAGATGGGCATTTTTACCAGTTCTCTTAGCACTAAATCCTGGATTAATAGCAGTGGTGAGGGCTGACACACCCAATAAGAAAGAACTCTTGTTTGCTAAAGTCTTGTGGGTCTCATGGATGGTAAGCCCCAGGTGTGTTGAAGACCTGTCCCTTCGATGTAGTTTTTAAGTTAGGGTGCTAACTTTGAGGTCAAAACCCTTCTTTCCTCATGGAGAATTTGGTAGTTTTCTCTTTATTGTATGCCACCACTAGGTTAGAGGTGAGGTTTATAGGAAGGATGTGTCTTAGACTTTCCTACTCATTTCAATGTAGTTATTTCCTTATTCACCAAATGTATCGGAGTCACTTAGCCAGTTTCTGATTCTCTTTCAGAGGAAATCAGCTCATGTATGTATGCTATACATTTTGTCTTTCTGTGGGAGAGGGAAGCTCAGGTGCTTCTTATGTTGTCATCTTGATCCACTCCCTTTACATATGAATGCCTCCTTTTTATTGAGTGTGACCTTCACCTGTGGTAATGTAATCAGTGCAATACTTCTACAGGGAAGTTACCATGGAAAGGTTAAATATTTTTTTTTACTGAAGTTTTATTAGATTCAGTAGTAACATTTAAATTAACAGATTCAGTAGTAACATTTAAAACATTTGAATAACTTAAGTGGTACTTTAGTTCATTAGTGTCTTTTAGGTATTTTTAGTGTTCTTCAATGTGTTAGACAGGACAGCAAAGTCAAAATTGTGATGTTAATATTAACAGAGCTAGTTTTATTCTTAGAACTCTGCTGCCTTCAAGCCCCTGTTGAAATCTGTAAGCTCCTCTTTGGTGTATTTTCAATATTTAATTAGCAGTGTGACTGGAGAGGTGGCCAGAGATGCTGAAGAAAATTTGTTAAACAGTGTTTACAGTCTTATCATGGGCAGAAGACGTCTTTGCAAGATGTACTTTTTTGTTGTATTCTGTTTTTGTATCCTAGGCCAACATAGCTGGATATTTAACCAGGTATTGACAGCTTAGATAATAAAAAGAATGATGAATTTTTCTTTTAATGTTGCTAATATTTTACTGAGAATTTTTGCATCTTTGTTTATCAGTGATATAGGCTTGTAATTGTCTTTTACTGTCGTTTACTTGTCTGGCTTCGGTATAAAGATAATGTTCGCTTCTTGTCAATATTTTTGGTAGAGTTTGACAATATTTATATTAATTGTTCTTTAAATGTTTGTTAAAATTAAGACATCAGGTTCTAGACTTTTATTTGTTGGAATAAATCCAACAAATCTCCCATAAATATTATAATCATATGACAATTCTGTGTAATGGAATAGGATTTACTAATCTAATTGCTCTTTATCCAGCCTGTAAAAAACAAGACTAGTTTCCTTCAGGGCTCTCTACTGTACATAGAAACCTCACTAATATTAACAGAAACATACATTTTAAAGGACTGAGCTATCATTTTTTTTAGATATTATTTACTATTAGGAAATATTATGAATAAAAATATTTTAGATGTTGTTGACCTAAGTAAAATGGTCATTTTAATATGTGTGATATAATTGCAGGTTGTTTTAATTTTTCAGAAGTAATTTGACACTATGGATCTGGAGACTATACTCCATCAAATCTTTAACTCTGTACTTCTACTTCTAGAAATCTATTGTAAAAATTTTATTTTGAATTGTAGACAAATTATTATGTGCCAAGATACCATTAGTTTTATTAATAAATTTAAAAGCATATCAATTATCAATTGTTACCGAGTGGATCAATATGCTTGCAACTTTTACACTGAAGAATAATACACAGCCAACATAATGATATTTAGGATGATAACATTATAATGTGAAGAGGGAAGATAGTGAAGCAGATTTTCACATGCACTGTGATTGGGATTCACCTACAACCCTATCTTGGGCCAATGCTCAGGAACTGAGCTATTTTTAGCACCTGAGACTGATGCATTCCAGTGGAGCTTTCCTCAGTGTCTGAGACCATGCTCAAACCAATAGAGCCACTGGCTGAAGAAGGGAAAGAGGGAGAGAAGGGGGAGATGTAGGGAGAGATAACCAGATGGTTGCTTCTTCTGTGTGCCCTGATTGGTAGTCGAACCCAGGACACCCATATGCCAGGCCAACGCTCTATCCATTGACCCCCCAGCCAGGGCCTAATTAAATGTTTAATATAAAATAGAAGACACTTATGAGGAAGATATTGTGATTATGAGCTGTTGACATATATAGATATTATTCAGAGGTGTTCAGTGTGATTTGCACCAGAGCTCCATTCAAGCCTCATTCATCATATCTATGCTTTACTGACACCATTTTCAAATTCTCTGAACTCAGCCAGTTTCCTTCCAGCATTAACATTTTGTATATCTTTGGCTTACTTTCATTTTTTATGAACAATTCCCTCTTTTGATTAGCCATATTTTTGTAAAATGTCATGGAAATTTATTATTGGGAGATAGGGGGGCAACACAACCCAACTTTTTGTATTTGAACTAAATAACAAGTGTGCAGTGATTACTGACAGAATTTGAAATAGGTGATGTGATTGTTATGGATTATGAGGTCCATCTGTTATTTACATAGTGAGTTTTGAATTGAAATGCTAACAGCAATTTTGCTCATTATACAATGCCTTATAACTGAAATAGTAACTGAAATTTGAATAGTATTGTTGAGGGGATATTATTAATATAAAATTCTAATTTAAGTGATATCTGTCCACATTGGTAGCAGCAATGTGAGGACTTCCTGTCCTATAAAGTCATAATGTTCAAGTAAATGTTCAAAAACAGAGAAGTATATTAATTGAACAGAATCAAGACACTGAAACATGCATATCAATAAAAATTTAGTCTACAAATAAATTGGCATCTTAATCATGGGGAAAATATGACTTAATTATCAAATATTGGAAGAACTGGAAATTCATATGAACAAAAAAAAATAGAGGGTGAGAGATAATCACTACATTTTACCCCATTGTAAAATAATTTGCACAAGAATTAATAAAATTCAGGCAAAAAGTCTAGGATTTTTTAGAAGAAAATGTGAACAAATATATTTGATCTTGCGAAAAGAAAATATCTGAATACTTTTTAAAAAGTCTATATACCAGATGTTCTGTCCATCTGGAGCAGCTGCTTCGTTGCTTGGCAACTGAGCTATTTCAGCATCAGAAGTGAGGTCATCGAGCTATCCTCAGTGCCTGTGCCCAACTTGCCATGGCTGTGGGAAGGGAAGAGAGAGAGAAAGGCAGAGGGGGAGGGGTGGAGAAGCAGATTTTTGCTGCTTCTGTGTGCCCTGACCAGGTATCAAACCTGGGACTTCCACACTCCAGGCTGAGGCTCTATTGCTGAGCCAACCAGCCAGGTAGCTAAATAATCTCTGATTAGATTTTAAACTCATGAGTAAATCATAAAATACTAATTAAAAAGAAATAAGATATCTTTCTCATTAGGTTAGCAAAAAATAAAAAATTAATACGAATTTTTTAGGAGGACGCACACACAATGACATCTAATGCTCTGCTAGTAGTGATAATTTGAGTTAAGAAAGCATGTTTAGAGTATTCTACACTATGAGAATTTTAAGCATGCACACATTTTACCTAAAAATTTACCTCTAAGATTTTTTTCTACAAAATTTTTCAGTTGTGCTCTAAAATGAAACTTAGTTTGTTTTGTTTGTTTGTTTGTTTATTTATTTATTTATAAGAAGAGTGAGAGAGAGAGACCAGAACATGAAACTTCCTACTCTGATCTTTTTAAGGATGATATTTACTTTATCAATATTGCTAAATATATATATTTATTTAAGATATATATCAATATATATTATTTAAGATAAATATCAATAAAGATATGTGTGGTATTACAATAAACACAAATAAAAAGTTTAATCAAATATAATATAAGAATATTATGCCTGACCAGGCAGTGGTGCAGTGGATGGAGCTTCAGATTGGTATGCGGAGGAGCATGGTTTGAAACTCTGTGGTCTCGGGCTTGAGCACAGACTCACCAGCTTGAGTGGGGGATCATAGATGTCACCCCATGGTCACTAGCTTGAGCCCAAAGGTTACTAGCTTGAATCCCAAGGTCACTGGCTTGAGCACAAGGTCGCTGGCTTGAGCAAGGGGTCACTCAGTCTACTGTAGCACCTCCCTCTTTCCCCAGTCAAGGCACATATGAGAAAGCAATCAATAAACAACTAAAGTCTTGCAACGAGGAATTGATGCTTCTCATATCTCTCCCTTCCTGTCTGTCCCTATCTTTCCCTTTCTCTGCCTCTCTCTCTGTCTCTGTCAAAAAATTTTTTAAAAGGTATATATTAAACAAAGTTCTGATGTAAAATCTTTAGTTTGAATAGTATCATATAATTGAACTATGTACAAAGTAAAATGTCACTGACTTTGTTTAATTCTAGACATTGAGTCTTTGTTATAGGAAATAGCAATTATAACTCTTACCCCAAAAGTCATTGGTTTATAGTATACCTAAACATACTTTGCCTAGAAAATATTTTTGTCTATTTTCTATTAAAAAAGTGAAGATACAGTAATTTTTTAAAGAAACATTTTAGAAACTATAAATATATATATATACACACACACACACACACACGAAACACACACACACATCTATATATTGAATAGATTATTTTAATTGCTTCATCACAGTCTCTTCATGGGTCATTTTCAAATTTGGTAAGGTACCCTTTTCTGAACTGCCTTTTATGAAGACATCTGTAAAAAATCAATATATCCATTTTCTTACATACTTTTGAGCAATTTAGTTGCTTTTAAAAGCCACACAACACATTTTATTAGGGTGGATTGCTGCATTTAACTATTTTTATCTTTCTGAGTAGCAGTTTTGATATACACACATGCAGCAAAGAAAAAATGTTATGAAATTGTTTATTAATAACACATACTAGAGAGAGTGCAAATGTGTTTTCAATACATTTAAAAAATTGTCTTGCCTAAAAAAATACCTGCTTTAAAAATTAAGATGGTAACATCTTAGAGTATAAAAATGAAAATAAGTATCACAGATTACTACTTTTGTTCCCCCAATCTAAACTAGTATTCACTCTGACATATTTGTATTGTTTAGTCATCTTTTGTGTTTACATTAGTAAAATAACTAATTTTTTGCAGAGATTTAAATAACATCTTGCAAAGATTTTGAAGTCCTTGGTGATATTAAAATATTAATCAAGTCAAGGATATGATAAACCAGCTATATCTAAGGAAATATTTGTACATATTTTGTGTAGATCCTTTATTTGTACAAGAAATCTGACACTCAAAAAAATAAAACATTTTTTATGTCTCAAAAATAATTTAACTTTATATGTCTCAAACTATGTTCATCATAAAGAGTGGCCTGAGAAATATTCCAGTTCACCTCAACAGACTAAACTGCTAACTTCTAGATTTTGTTCCAAACATGAAGGAAGTAAAATAAAACAGAAACAAGACAAAAAACCTGGGTTCATAATTCCTACAGTAGCAGAGGGAATAAATGATAAATACTTAATAATGAAGAGATGGAGTGACATATGCCAAAACAGAGATTTCTACAGGGCATAGTAGGTACTTACGAGAGTGGTAAGCAACTATATGTGGAGAAGTTAGAGAAACTTACTTCTGTATTTAGTTTGCTACATAACTAGTATCCTAAGTAATGATTTCAATCTCTTTGATCAAATAAGGGTAATATATCTAGACAGTGATTAAGTAAGTAATGGAACTAACTTTAAAGACAAAATAATGTGGGTGTAAATTTAGCATCTACCTGTATATGAATATATCTACCTGCCTACCTGAGTTCTCCACATAGATAACTTCTTTGGCATCTCAACTCTAACATGTTTAAAACTTCTTGATACTCCACTCCCAAATATGTTCCTCTCTAGTCTTCTAAACTTGGTAAATGAATTAGTGTAGGTCAGGCCAGAAACCTCAAAATCTCTGAAAGTGTGCCTCATCTCCCTCTGATGTTCTTATCCCAGATCGCAGCTCTTTCCCACATGGCCTTCAGCTGAGGACTTCCCTACTTGCCTTTCTCAATGGTTATTTTTGTTTTGCTTCTGTTTTGTATATTTAAATTGTCATTTATTTTCTTATTATTTGTACTTTGGAAAATAGCCCTAATATAACAGCTTCAGTAATTAGCATAACTTTTTTTCCTTAAGTATTTGGCCGATTAGTAACGTTTTATGTATATTAAAGGCAACCACAGTATTAAAAACACTATTACAATTCCAAAATAAGTGAGCTTTAGTACTACAGAAAGATGCATTCTATAGTTTTGCCATTATAATCTTATACATGGCACTTGGGAATGGGGGGGGGAAGCGAGCTCTTAATTTTTCAGATGAAATTTTTTGCTAAGAAGGTAAATTTAAAAATAAAAAAATAACCAAATTAAATTTTAAAAGCTGAACAATAACAACTCTCCTCTGGAGAACATTTTAAAATGTTATTACAACAGTGTATCATATGCAATTCTGTATTTCAAGAAGAATTATGTCAAAGAATTAATGCATCTGGACATCACCTTTATTAAAGGAACTGCTTTGGGGGTTACTTAAATTCCCAATAAATTATAGAGATTGATTATTAAAATTAAAAATAAATATCACTTTAGAAAATTTGGTCACGCTACTCCCAATTTCACGAGGGTAATTTTTGAGGTAAGATTAGTGGAGTTTATGAATTTTTTCATGCAATGTTACTGCCCATCTGTTCACTAAAATGGAATAATTATGTGACTTTTCAGGCCTCAATTATCACACATACAGCATAAAAATAATAATTTATTTCAAGTTTACATTGAATAATGCTTGTGAGATTCTTTTTACATTAGTGCCATCTTGAGTTTTAACAAATGCATACTTACCAAAGGGCTAAGATTCAAGTTAGATATATTTTCTGACATATATGTGTATGTGTTTGTGTGTGTGTTTATTTTTTAACACATTCACATTATTTATTATACAATCCATCAGGCTCAATAGGGATAATAGCACATGTTTTAAAGATCTAATATAGCATTTATAATATAGTGATCTAAGATATCTCAGGGGACGCAATATCTGCAAGGTAATAAAGTGAAAATATTACTAATTTTTAAAAATTCTATGGCATAAGACAAATCAATTTTAACTGGAAAATTTATTATATTGATGAGTAAAGAAAAACAGAAAGTGTTAATTATATCTCAATAAGAATTTTTGTTGCTAGTCATTTAAAGTTTTTAATAGTTTTAACGAGGTCTGGTCTAAAAAGTAATTGAATCAAGAAAGAAATTGCATTGATTGTTAGATAGTTTTTTGTTTTAAATTTACTTGATATTTCATAATGCTTATTAACCTCTCATTGTGAACCAGGTTCTGTCTTAGACCCTGAGAACACAGATGAACAAATCAAGATTACTTCTGCCTACATGAGATTTGAACTTTAGAGAGAGGGTGCACACAATTAAACACAGTACGAAAATGATGATATAGGAACATCTATTGACTTTATGATGTTTATTAAATATATCATATTCCCTGCCAGTCTTTTATAAAGGATGTTGAAGTAATTTGGCTAGTATAAAAAAATAAATATGAGCCTGGCCCATAGTGATGCAGTGGAGAGCATATACTAGATCAGGGGTCCCCAAACTACGGCCCGTGGGCCACATGCGGCCCCCTGAGGCCATTTATCCGGTCCCCGCAGCATTTCTGGAAGGGGCACCTCTTTCATTGGTGGTCAGTGAGAAGAGCACAGGATGTGGATGCATCCTGTGCTCCTGGAGTACTGTATGTGGCAGCGCAGCAAAGCGAGGCGTCGCTCACGTACAGTACTACTTCCGGTGATGCAGGATGCACGCGTCACAGCTCTGGAAGCGCGTCATATCACTTGTTACGGCTAGCAGTGACAAATATGGAACTGGACATTGACCATCTCATTAGCCAAAAGCAGCCCATAGTTCCCATTGAAATACTGGTCAATATGTTGATTTAAATTTACTTGTTCATTATTTTAAATATTGTATTTGTTCCCGTTTTGTTTTTTTACTTTAAAATATGTGCAGTGTGCATAGGGATTTGTTCATAGTTATTTTTATAGTCCGGCTCTCCAACGGTCTGAGGGACAGTGAACTGGCCCCCTGTGTAAAAAGTTTGGGGATCCCTGTACTAGATTGTCAAAGTTGTTGATTGGCAACCCTAGGCCCCCAGTTTGATCCTGTTGTTGCCTGCTTAAGCTTGGGGTCGGGTCCTCAAACCCATGGTCACCAGTTTGATTCCTGGTCAGGGCATGCATGAGAAGCCATCAATGGATGCACAACTAAAGTGGAGCAATGCATGATAGAAGCCAGTGATTGCACTTTCATATGCTGGTCTTAGACAGTTTGGGAATTATATAGCTCACCTTAGCTCACTGCTTATATTTTTATGATAACATGTGGGCAAACATTTTAAGAACATGAAATGCTTTGTTTTGCTTTTTGATGAATATACAGTGGCCATTAATATTGTGCCACGGACATGAGCTATGTACTAAGTAGAAATACTGTAATACCTCAATTTCATCATCCAGAAAAAAGACATAGACTGTTTTACTTCTGCCATGTCTGTACCAGTCTCCAATTTTTGCACTATACCTGTATAGAACATCACTAGCTAGCTAATGTGACATAGTTCTCTTATTGCTATACCGAACTGCTAATCACTATTGATAGCAATTAATTCCTCAAGACTCAAAAGGGAGTAAATTCAATCAGTCTCATATACCAACAGTGAAGACTTTACATCTAGTGATGGCAGAAGGTAACTATGGATTTCAAAAATTCTACAAATATGAAATACTCTGACATATTGGCAGAGATACAAAGATTAGTAACATACTGAATTTGAACCAAGGAGCTCAAAATACAGTGAGGGAGACGACACAAAAACAATTTATTTTATAAAAAACCAAACTTTGCCCTTTCACCCTCTTGCTTCTGTTCTTATTTTTTTTCTTAACATCTCCAATCCCCTTCCCTTTGGTAACCACCAACTGTTGTCTGTGTCTATGAATTTCTGTGTCATATTCCACTTACCAGTGAAATCATATGGTTCTTGGCTTTTCATGACTGACTTATTTTACTTAGCATAATATTCTCAAGGTACATCTATGTTGTTGCAAATGGGAGTATTTTATATATTTTTATGACTAAATAGTATTCCATAGTGTACATATACCACATCTTTATCCAGTCATCTACTGGTTGTTTGGTTGTTTCAGTATCTTGGCTACCATGAATACTGCTGCACTGAACATACGGCTGCATATATCTTTGAAAATAAATGTTTTCAATTTTTTTTTGTATTTTTCCAAAGCTGGAAATGGGGAGAGACAGTCAGACAGACTCCCGCATGCGCCCGACCGGGATCCACCCGGCACGCCCACCAGGGGCGGCGCTCTACCCTCTGGGGCATCGCTCTGCCGCGACCAGAGCCACTCTAGCGCCTGGGGCAGAGGCCAAGGAGCCATCCCCAGCGCCCGGGCCATCTTTGCTCCAATGGAGCCTTGGCTGTGGGAGGGGAAGAGAGAGACAGAGAGGAAGGAGGGGGGGAGTGGAGAAGCAAATGGGCGCTTCTTCTGTGTGCCCTGGCCGGGAATCGAACCCGGGTCCCCCGCAAGCCAGGCCGACGCTCTACCGCTGAGCCAACCGGCCAGGGCCTGTTTTCAATTTTTTTAAAATTATTTTTATTTAGACAATTGTCACCCTATATTTTGTTTCTCTTTATGACCCTCCCTCTCCCCGACCCCAATCCCTCTCCTCCCTTCCCATCCCTCTGGTAACCACTGCACTCTTATCTATGTCCATGAGTCTCATTTTTATGTCCCACCTATGTATGGAATCATACAGTTCTTAGCTTTTTCAGATTTACTTATTTTACTCAGTATAACATTATCAAGTTTCATCCATGTTGTCATAAATGTTACTATGTCATCATTTCTTATGGCTGAGTAGTGTTCCATAGTATATATGTACCACATTTTCTTTATCCAATCCTCTATTGAAGGACATTTCAGCTGTTTCCATGTCTTGGCCACCATAAACAATGCTGCATGAACCTGGGGGTGCATGTGTCTTTATGTACCCATGTTTTTGAGTTTTGGGGTACCCAGAAGAGGGATTCCTGAGTCATATGGTAACTCTATTCTTAATTTTTTAAGGAACTTCTATACTGCTTTTCATAGTGACTGTACCAGTTTACATCCCCACTAGCAATGAATGAGAGTTCCTTTTTTTCTACAACCTCTCTAACGCTTATTACTTGTCTTGCTGATAATAGTCATTGTAACTGGTGTGAGGTGTTAGCTCATTGAAAGTTTGATTTACATTTCCTTACTGGGTAGTGAAGTTGAGCATCTTTTCATATATTTCTTGGCCATTTGTATGTCTTCTTGGAAGAAGTGTCTGTTAAGGTCCTCTGCCCATTTTTTAATGAGTTGTTTTTTTGATGTTGCGTTGTATGAGTTCTTTTTATATTTTAGATATTAACCCCTTGTCAGAGCTTTTGTTTGCAAATGTCATCACCCATTGAGTTTGTTGCTTTTTTTATTTTGGATGGTGCATGCTTCTGCTTTAAATGAACTCCTGGTGCCTGAAACTATACCAGTAATCTTAAGACAATGAAGCAAGATATGTAAGAGTGAAATGTCAGCATGCTGCTGACAGGAAAATTCTGGGTCATTATCGGTGACTGTTTATTTCTACACTTCATGTCTTTTATTAAGTTATACCTCCTAATTTCTAAAATTGCTGACCAACACAGAAAGGAAACATTTATTTTTTTTTACCATGCACTAGTTCATTTCTGTAACACATTATTTAATATTCACAAATACTCTTTTAATGTATACAAAGACATAAAAGCTAAGAACATCAAAGTAACATTTCTAAAGTTACACAGCTCAGAAGAAAATGCTTCTTGACTTAGGTGGCACCAGTTAATTTTATTTAATTGATGCCTATGTGTAGTATCTAACCCCACTCATAAAAAGGATAATTGAGCCTGACCAGGCGGTGGCACGGTGGCTAGATAATCAGCCTGGGACGCTGAGGACCCACTGTCAAAAACCTGTGGTTGCCGGCTTTAGTGCGGGGTCACCAGCTTGAGCATCGAATCATAGACATGACCTCATGGTCACTGGCTTGAGCAAGAGTTTATTCGCTCAGCTGGATCAAGGCACATGAGAAAGCAGTCAGTGAACAACTAATGTGCCACACCTATAATTTGATGATTCTCATGATTTTCCCTTCCTGTATGTCTGTCTCACTCAATTAAAAAAACAAACAAAAAGATAATTGATGTTTTTCTTTTTGTGACTTTAAAAATAAATTATCAGTGAATCTCTCCAGTGGAGACAGAGATTTCTTTTAATGATAATTCTAAAAGAAGATCCAAGATGATCATTTGTCAATTTAGATAGATAATTTTATCTTTTGTTGTTACAAATAGAATGAAATTGGTTAAGTGATAGATTTCCTTAAGGGTTCTTAATATGATGTGACATTCTGCTTTTAGCTTGTCTCTTCACACCAAACTTTTTTTTTAAAGAAATAATATGAATAAAAGAGTGAAAATTTGATTTGTTTCTTTTCGTACACCATTTTATTAACCTCACAGATTATTCAATAGTCTTTACCAAAATAGCTCTTAGGTAATTTGCAAAAGATCCAATTTCCTATATAACTATAGAGGGATATTCTTATGAAATGTGTGCTGATCATTGTTTAGCTTCCATTGTTATCATTTTACTGGAATATGACTTTGCAGGAACAAAATAGATTTCGAATGTGTTTTAGAATACACTTTATTGGATTAATTTAAGATAAAATGAAACCAAAAAATCTCTGGGGTCTTAACAAATCCACTGTTTTTTAATAAATTGAGCCTTCATAAAGACATATAGGCTTTGCCATTTACTGGAACGACATTCTTTGAGCATGTGAAGCTGTTTTCTGCAGTTATTTTAATAATCTTTCAAGTTTTTTCAAGTTATCTATTTCTGTAATAAAATTCAATAACATTGACTAGCAATTTATTTAGAACTTCATTTAACAGATATTTGAGCAATATCATGGTTTACTTATATATTTCCAACTATATTTCTTTATATATAAGTTCTTAACTAAAGCTTATCTTCTCAGTAATATTTAAGACTGTCATAATATTTAGAAAATAACAAAAGTTGCATTTTATTTATTTATTTAAAATGAGAGAACAGTTGATAGTGAGACAGACTCCTGCATGTGCTGCAACCAGGATCTACCAAGCCACCCCATCTGGGGCTGATGCTTGAATCAGCTGAACTATCCTCAGTGTCTGGGGTTGATGATCTGACCCAGGAGCTATCCTTAGTGCCTAGGGCTGATGCTTGAACCAATCAAGCCACTGGCTGAGGACGGTGAAGAGGGAGAGAAAGGGAGGGGTAGAAGCAGATGGTTGATTCACCTGTGTGCCCTGTCCCGTAATCGAATCTAGGAAGTCCATACACAGGACTGATGGTCTGTCCATTGACCCACCCAGTCAGGACCATAACAGATGTTTCACATTTTAATAATCTGCATAGGAATTACTAGATATGATATATAATGATAGGATTAATTTATTTTCCTGATTTAAATGGAACATTTAACTTTCACCTGTATTTGGCTCCCTGCAGAACTTTTCTTGAGTATACCACTTATTTTTGTGTAAACAGGTAGTAATTCATTGTTAGTCCATGTCTTGGTCAGAAATGAAAACAATGCTACCATGTCAAATTAGTTAAAAATTGGACCTTAGATTGTTGCAAGTTTATTGTATTTTTATACAATACATTAACCTGAATTTTAAAAGATTCAATTTACTTCTTACATTAATATGAACAATATAATACTATACTTAGTAAATATATTCAATAATTGCATCTGAAAAATCAGTTCAGAGGTATCTGAAAACTTATTTAAAAAGAAAATTGTAAAAATGTATGTAATATTTGAGTTAAATTAGTATTGTACATTAAAATCAAACTGTAATATTTGTGAACATTTAGTTAATTAGAACTTCATTATTAGACTGCCATTTATCAATTTCTTGTATAGTATAATTCTGGTCTTCAGAGTAACATATTTGTTTGTAGTATACTTAAATTAATTTGAAAATTAATTTAGTAACAAAATCTTTAATATCATTATCAAAATTTATATAATGCCTATAAACAGCATTAGGTATTTCCTTGATTATTTATAAATTAAAATGTAAAGTAGATAATGTTCATTTAGTTCAGATACTGTTTCTTTGATTATGCGGTACAACTTGGATATGACTCACAATGTATTTGTGGGTTTGGTTGTATATATGAAAAATGAATATATCTATCAGACATGCTATATATACATATTTTAAGCACATAATTTACATAAGAGTAAAAATTCTCTTCAGAAGTGTGTATGTGTGCATAAATGTATTTGTGCACATATCTAGAGAAAGTGTTAACTGTTTCTATTTCTTTGAAAAAATCAGACAGCTAAACATTGCCCAGTTCATTTTTTTCAAATAATTTTTTTAATGGAGCACATAGAAGCAATTCTTAAACTGATTTTCATATCAGTGGTTTAATGAATGTTTTTGGTACTAGGATCACATTTACTGCAGCACACAATTTATTATTTATCTACCAATCAGTAGTTAATAGGGTTGTAAATTTGATAGTTCTGATTGTTTCACATCTTGTTAAACCATTAGTAGGAATTCATATAACAGAGTTGAAAGTTAAGCATTTTTATTTGTTTGTTTATAGAGTTTTCCAGTCAGAAAACAATAAAGGATTCATTCATTAAATACACTAAATAAGCTTATTTTAGAGTTAAGTTAGAGTGTAATTCTTAGATATAACCAAGAAGTGTTATAATTCAAGAAGATAAAATTTATCATGTTATGCCTTTTAGTAACATGTTAATTTTCACAGTTACACTTGGCTATTAATAAGTTGGTTTTACTCTAGAAGTCGACAATTATATTTTGCAAAGGGGAGAGGAAAAGGAGAACACTAACATTCAAATTAACATTTATTTTGGCCCTACTTAGGATATTTTGGCTATAAGCAGAAAAATCAAGCTTGAAGTAGACATTAATTCTCTTTTGTAACAAGAAGTTGAGAGAGACAGAGATTTAACAGTTGTTAGTTCCATGACTTCGTAATAATACAGAACAGAGGGACATTGCATTTTTCCTCTTTGATTCATTGATTTTCATCTTCAGTGTTGACTTCATCCTCAGATCAATACCAGAGATCACAACTAGAAATGATACCTCTCTTCACAGTGAAGCACCATTCCTCAGGAAATCATACACCAACCTTCTTATCACATTGTCATGATTTAAGAATATGCCCCTACCTGAAAAGATTATTAAAAATGGACTAGAATTTCCAGAATTGTCTTAGGCCATCATCTGAGGTAAAATGATAGGTAAAGGAGTAAACAATATTCAGCATAATTTATTCTTAAACTTTATAATATGAATAATACATGTTTAATCTATGAAAGCCAGTCCATTTATTAAATATTTTAAAATTGTATTTCTTAAATCATACTGAGAAATAGAAAATAATTATTGCTGAACCATACTTTTTGGATCCCTCATATAAGCATAGTTTATCAATTGGAGTTATTTGTTTTTTCTTATGACGTTCATACCTAAAAATGGAGTTCAAGTTGTGAACCAAAATGATGATCAGTGTACACTAATAGGAGTTGTAGATGGCCTGAATGTCATGGTAGTATATATGGAACATCTGTAGACTTTCTTTGATTTTATATCAGACATTGATTTTAAAGATTGTAAACTTATACTCTCATAACACAATGAAAAGTGGCTTAAGCTTAGAAAACTAACATAAAATTTTGATATTTACAGTGGTCACAACTTAGTTGGTTTTTTTTCCTTTGAATTTTTGCCCATTATATAGTGGTAAGGGCAACCTGCAAGACCTAGGTCTATTTAAGAATGTGTTTCATTGAGTTACATCTTGGTTTAATTTCATAATTTTAATTGAAATATTCTAAAAGAAACTGTTAGAGAATTTGTTTTTAGATATTGCATAGTGTTATTGAAAACAATATCCATCATATTTTTTAAGACCCAAATGAAATTTGTCTTTTAAAGTTTATTGTTTAAAATGCTTTTCTACCCCTGAAGGATTAATATTATTTATATCCTTTTTTTTTATAAACTGGGAAACATGTGATGAGTATATAAATGTTCTTGTTTTTGTTGTCAGATGATTCACTCCCAAATTCAAGCAGGAATCAAAATTATTACAGTTTGCGAAATATATTTGATGCTATTTTTATCTCCGTCTTAATGTTCTACTGATATGACTCATTCTCTGTGGTTCAATTATTTCTAAAAGTATTTTGTTAGCTTTTATAAAATCTCTACAAAGTGACTCAATTTAGTATTAAAAGGCAGAAGATCACTTAACAGACATATATAAGAAAATATATATTGCATTATGTAAATTATGTGCATAATGATTATTCCCAGGGCAGTGTGTAAAAAACTAGGAGTTACACAAATCTTTGCTCTTATTATCAGTGGCTAATTAAGCCAGTACTTATAGTAATCTGTCTCACTTGTGGCTGTTTCTGATTGCACTATAAAGACAGCTACAGAACTTTTGTTTTATATTAAGATTAAATTTTAGTTGTTATGATACTTGAGAGTCAACTACTTCTATAATCAGGAACTTAAAACCCTATATGAGGGAAAATTAAGATTCTGTTGCTCTCTGCATGGTGATTCATTGTCTAGTAAGCATAATCATGGATGGGGTTTTGTCATTGACGCAGGGGTGTGCGACAGTTTGTGGGTCCATTTTCTTTATAATTAACATAATGTAAACAAATATTCTATATGGTATCTAGGGTCACTTTAATTATTTAATATGAGTCTCCATAATCTCATGAAATCTATTTTGATATGAGTTGAGGCTTAAATATAAATAACCATATGTAATATCCACAACATGGATATTAAAAATGTATATGATCAAAATGCTTCTTTTTATAACTTTATTCTTCATAGCAAAGTAATTTTATAGACCTAAATGTACAAGTCATGGCTACAGTTCTGACTAAATGATAACCAATTTTGATAAGAAAATGAAAGAGAAATGATGTATGGCTTTAATGAAATACCATAAAACAAAGAGAATGGTTTGAGTAATAAAAACTATGAATGCAAACGTGAATAAAAACATTAAAATATTTCAACTATTGGTACTTAAGGAAAAGTAAGAAATTAGTGGAAGGAATATGAAGAAGTAGATTAATGCTTTGATAGGGTATCTCAAAAATTTCTGGTCACTGTGAAATATTAGTGGCACTACATTCTTGTGAACACAGCATTGGATTCTCAATAAGTTGACCTGGCTTTAATTTGAGCATATGAGTTTTGGACTTTTGTGGACATTACTGGAGTTCCTTGAAACTCACACCTTCACCTGTAACATGTTAGTTTCTGTGCCTTCTTGCACAGCTGATGTGAAGATAAAATTTTGAAGAGCTTTGTGAAGTAAAAATTTATACCTCAGAGTTTTGTTCTTTAGAAGCAGAAATGATAAAAGAATAAAGAATGGAAATAGTTCTCATGCTTCACAAAGAACACAAATCATGACTGTTAATAGTAGAATATAGAATATTTGTTCTTGGTCCTTGTTTTTAAAAGCTTTTTATTTTTTGAAAACTTTATAACAATTAAGGTTGGCCTAAAAAGTAATTTTTGTATATGCATTTGCCTCTAATTATAAAGAACTAGACTTCTGAAATTTCTATACCATTTACTACTCATGCCTTGGAGAGGCAAAGAGAAGCTTCAAATGAGTAGGTAGATATAAAATAAGACATATGTTTAGTATATCTTTCCACAATACTCCTATATATTATTTTTTTCTGAGATAACTCACTAATAAATATGAGGAAGGAACTAGAGTGAAACAAGAACAAAGAGTATGTTGGTAAAATTCATGTGCCATTTGTAAGAAAAAGACCTTTTTAAAGATTTAATCTACTGAAGGAAGGAAAAGAACAGTTTGGGTACCACTGTTTCTTGCATTGATGGTCCTATATAGGAAAAGGTAGAAAGGACATATTTTGCATACAAATGTGCATTTTCATAGTTTTACATAAAGATTAATTTTTTTTTAACTGAGACAGAGAGGCAGAGAGAGGGATAGATAGGGACAGACAGACAGTAAGGGAGAGATGAGAAGCATCAATCATTAGTTTTTCGTTGCAACACCTTAGTTGTTCATTGATTGCTTTCTCATATGTGCCTTGACTGTGGGCCTTCAGCAGACCGAGTACCCCTTGCTTGAGCCAGCGACCTTGGGTCCAAGCTAGTGAGCTTTGCTCAAACCAGATGAACCTACACTCAAGCTGGCGACCTCGGGGTCTTGAACCTGGGTCCTCAACATCCCAGTTTGACACCCTATCCACTGCGCCACCACATGGTCAGGCATAAAGATTAAATTTTTGTTCCTTTATCAGTATAAAAAATCATCTTTATATGCCTCCATTATATAATGTACAATCCTTACCTCAAAGGTAATATAACGAGGTAATAAATGTAAAGATAAAAATCTGATTTGTCCACCTATACAAATAACTTAATGAACATTATGTAAATTTTTAGGTTAAGTAAGTGCATTAAATTTTGAATAAAGATAAGCTTCATAACATAAGGTTGAAGTAAAATAAGTTATGAAGAAAGATAATATCTGTAACAGATACTAAATATTTCTAGTAAAGAGAAATTCTTGTATTGGGAATAAAGAATAAATTAATATTGATTTACCAAATAATAATTACTATTTTATAATATGTACTAAATACCGAGCAATTCCCTAAATGTTTTGGAATATTTATTGTCTAAATGTTTTAAAATATTAACTCAATTCTCTCCTCAATAATCATATTAAGTAGAATCTAATATTATCCTTATTTTATAAGTGAATAAAACAAGGGAGCTTAACCAAGGTCACACAGATAATATGTACAAAAGGCAGAGTTAGATGAGTTCTCAGACAGGTTGGTTTGGGAGTTTTGTTATTACACACTAAGAATATCTGCTTCCCTAAAGCGGAAGACATTAATAAAGACAAAGAGTACAAGCCAAGGGACTGAAAGATGGGATTATTATTTTGGGAGGAGTGAGTGCATTTCTGCTTTGTGTTTTATCCTGACAAAACGTTCCAAAAGGGGATTTGAATAACTGAATGGCAGGGCAAGTTGATCAACTACTGTGATGTGAAATTGTGGATAGTAGGGAGCTTTTTTTATTCTTCTTGGTGTCTTCACAGCTTAAAATTAAACATGGCATTCAGTAGTAGTTCAGTTTATAGTACTGAACGAACAGTTTTGGAGAGGCTAAACAAAACAAGTTTTGGAAACAGCAACCAACCTGATATACAATTTACTTGTAAAAATTTATGTTGAAATCACTGTACATATAATATGTTCTATTGGGAGGAAGTTTAACATCAATAATTTTGTAAGTACTCTTTGGGAATACAGAATTGTTAAAAAAATCAAGTGTTAAAGAGTTGAAAGGTGATCAATATATATGTAATGTTTATTACCTAAAGACAGCTGGATGACACATAGAAAAAAAATCTGACTAAGGAATAAATAAACCCAAACATAAAACATAAATCATGAAATATAGGGAAAACCAAAATATGCTAAGTAATTGGCAGCTATAAATAAAAAACAACAACAAATTAAGCATGGCTATAGTAATTACTACTTATTTTCAAATTTCTCATTCACAATATACTTCTCAAACATAACACTGGTCTTCAGGTCATGTCTGAACTTGAGAGATTTAACCATACTAGCAGCAGCTATTATGACAGGTTGGTCTCCTGGTTTTCTTATAAATAAGGTGTAACTTTGAACAAATCCCTTTACTTCCCAGGGGCTCGGTTTCTTGATGTCTAAATACATGAGGTGTATTAGATGATCTTTAAGGCTGCTTCTAGTTCTAAGTTTTATTACTGTATCTTGGAATTAGAAGGCATGCTCTAGATCATTATAATTTTAAAGAACTCTGTACTAAAAAGCATATAATGAATATTTTTATTGAGAGGAGGGAAGACAGAGAGAAAAATAATGTTTAAAAAAGTATGTAATTCTAGGTTGCAAATGAGAAAAGAAACATTTTTGTTTTCTCTTACAAGTGATATATAAGCCACTAAGTAAGGCTGAGGAGATGAATATTTAATTTTATGTTTTTTCTTAATCCAAAGGGTTGCTGCAGGCTCCTGGAAGCTGCTGCAATAGCATTTTGCAGGTACACATAAACCCTCTTTTAAAATCCTTTTTCTCAGTGCTAAATATTCTGTGATCATGAAGTCATGGTAGCAACACCAAACAAAAGAAATAATGTCATGTCAATTTACAGCCTTTAGAAATGCACTTCTTAATTAAATGGAAAAATATGCTAATGAAATATAAAGGCTGTCACTTTAAAAATAGAAAAGTCAAGACCTACAGAAGTTATGGTTTGTATTATCATTATTAACCCGACTGTATCACATACACTGTGTGTGTGTGTGTGTGTGTGTGTGTGTGTGTATGGGTATATACATAAAAGAATTAAGTTCTTTTATGCACTATATATATATACATATACAGTGTGTGTGTGTATATATACCTAACTTGTAATCCATTGTATCACATGTATCCAACTTAATTTAGTCATTTGGAGAATTTTAGAATACATTTCATGAATTTTGCACTTTATATTTGCATTCTTAATTTCATTGCAAAGTATTTCATGATGTATATGCCATCTATGGTTAATAAACTAAAAATAAATAAACAATGTAATATACTAGATTGTATGAAACATTCATACAAAGTGTTGTCAGAATTTGCATGTACACAAGGATATGTTTTCTCTGCGAATAAGTCTTTTTGTTATCTAATTCACATTTGTAGATTGCTTCAATTCCTTTCTTTAATCTTTCTGACTTTAACACTGTCTCTTCTGAGCAATAGTTCTTACTCCTTTACTGGTTACCCAGTCCATTCTCTATGTCATGCAGTCCATATTCCATTTTTATCTAAACTACCTATCTCCATCAAAACTAATCTGTTCTAAGTCTTTATTCCTTTTGATATATTAGGTGATAAATTCCTCAATTTGTTGAGGAAGAAATGGTACAAAAATTACCTTGTATGCATAAAAGAATTAAGTTATTCACACTCTACTCAGTATAACTGAATCAGAATATTTGGACTTGGCTTTTTGAATACACATTTTTAAAAAGTTATGTAATTTAAATGGGTTTCTTAAGCTAAGAAACATTTTGCTTGATGTTTCCAAGTTAAACTTTTATTTTTACTACTGTTGTCATTACCATTAAAGTAGTAAAGTATTAATGATCAATAATGATAGTATATTGCTCCTTTACAATTTCATTAGCATTTTAAATATATATTTAAGATTTTAATCCAGAGAAGGAATAATATGATAATTTCATTCAAAATGAATGGAAAATTACTTTAGAATTATTTTAGAGACTAGATTAATGTTCATGTGGCCAAGTGCTAATGAGCTTCCTCAATCAAAGCAAGCAATTTCATTTTAAATCCATTATATAAATCCATGCCAGCAAATACAAAAAGATATTTAGATTTTTTTATATACAAAAAGCAGATAGGGTAGGAAAGAGTTATTAGAAATTTCAGATTAATGTTTCAGTTCTGCCACTGTGGCTAAGTGATACTACTTAAAACAGTGAAAATCACTAAGATTCAGCTATTTATATATACAAAGATAGGATAAATATACTAATCTCTAGGCAATTGCAAAGAAGAATAAAGGTGACTGTGAAAATTGTAAACCTAATGCAAGTTATTTATAAAAATATAACTTGGTAGTGATGAATTTGCACATAAAGAATTATAAGCAAATATCCTTTTCAGTTTATTAATTATTTTAGCTGAATATTTTCCTCCTCATTCATAAAAAAATGTATTTCACCTTCTGATAAGCAAATTGTGCTTGACCTGACCAATGGTGGTGCAGTAAATAGAGTGTCAATCTGGGATACTGAAGTCCCAGGTTTGAAACCCTCAGGTTGCTGACTTGAGCGTAGGCTCACCAGCTTGAGTATGGGTCACTGACTTGAGCATGGGATCATTAACATGATCCCATGTTTGGTGGCTAGAAGGTCAAGGTCGCTGGCTTGAGCAACAGGTCACTAGGTCAGCTTGAGCCCCTTGCCAAGGCACATATGAGAAACAAACAATGAAAAACTAAAGTGACAGAACTACAAGTTAATGTTTCTCATTTCCCTCCCTTCCTCTTTTTTTTCATGCCATGCAAAAAAAAAAAAAAAAAAGAAAAAAGTAAGAAAATTTAGCTTGATATTTTGTATTCAGATAGCTATAGAAAAATGAAATCTGCACTAAACTTGAGTCATAACCTTCATTTGAGATATTAACACCTCTAAGCTTTTTTAGCCTGACTTGTGGTGGTGCAGTGGATCAAGTGTTGACCTGGAACACTGAGGTCCCTTGTTGGAAACCCTGGCCTTGCCTGGTCAAGGCACATATGGGAGTTAATGCTTCCTGCTCCTCCCCACTGCTCATGCTTTCTCTCTTTCTCTCTCTCTCTCTCTCTCTCCCCTCTTTAAAATGAATAAATTAAAAAAAATTAAAAAATAAATAAAAATTCTAAAGTAAAGAAATTGGACAACATTTAACAGAAATTTGGCCTAACTGTAGGCTAACTTGAGCCAATATCTAAAAAAGTGTATAACAGTGAAACCTTGATGTAATTATGAGCAATGGAGATTCCCACTGTAACTTAAATGAGTTTTAAGTATATTTCTTCCTCAAATAAAATAACTTTGGAAGGAGCTAGCCCAGGTCTCTTGTTTGGTAGTGATTAGGTTTTCTACAACCTCTAATATCCTCAAGTTGAGGTTCTTGCCTGCATGGTCCAAAATAGTATTTGGAACCAAACACCATAATTGTATCCCGATAGTAATGGAAAACGAGAGAAAGAACACATATTCCTTGCTTAAGGAAACTTCCATGAAAGTTTCACAATATTTCATATTAGACTGCATTGGTCAGATTTTATTGCTGCAAGGAAGGCTGTTAAATGTCAGATTCATGCTAGATATGTGACAGTTGCAAAGTCGGGTTCTATTCATTGGGGAACGTGTGAACTAGTACACAGTGGTCATTAGCATTCTCTGCCATTTTGTCAAAACAATAACAGGATAATTTTCTGAACAAAGGGAACATGATGTGCAAATTGCTTAAAGAAGGGTTGAGATCAGGTAGTAAAAACACATTGTGAAGGAAATTTTTGGTCATATTGAGAAAACTAGAAATCAGAGAGAGAGCATAGTCAAATTCCTATATTTTGAAAAGACTCTAGGTTGCTTTTGGAGACAATACTTTATGCAATCATTAGCATATGAATGTGCTTGTAGACTATTTGGCAATGCAGACAGGAGGTGTTGGTAGCTAAAAACAGGAGGCTGCAGTAGACTTTTTATGCTATTAAAGAAGTTAAGTTTATAAAACTATATTGAATATAAGAAAATAAGTGCAGAGGGTGATATCTTTTATTCTTCTTAATTATTAATATTTGTTCTATTACTACTGAGATACAGAATATCATAAGATGATACATTATTGAATTTAAAAAGCTTTGTATAATGTTCTTGATTTCTAAATGTGAGGTCCTTTATTTCTTACTAACCCTTCAGGTTGAGATGACCAGAAAGCCTGGATATAAATTCTACCTTTTGAACGTTCTTAATTCAGTGACCTTGATTACACACAGAAAAACCTCAAGTTCATCTTTCCTCATGTTAGCACCAACCCAGAAGTCCAGAACCAGGCTCTATAAATTGAAAAACCAGTTTGTAATGAAAGCATTGTGTAATTAATAGTTTAGTCTCTATATCAATGTAGGAATTTTTAAAATTTTTTCCATTAACTTGAGAAAGAAGAAAAAGAAAGGAGAGAGGGGCAGAGAGAGAGGAAAACATCAATCTATACAAATGTAGGTATTAGTTTTTTAAAATTTTTTCATTAATTTGAGAGAGAGGAAAAAGAGAGAGAGACAGAGAGAGAAGAAAACATCAACTTGTTGTTTCACTTTAGTTGTCCCATTTAGTTGTGTACTCATTGATTGCTTCTCCTAAGTGCCCTGAATTGGAGTCAGACCTATTATTTCTGGCATGCTGGATGGATTCTTTATTCACTGGGCCATCTAACCAAGGCCAAATGTAGGTATTATCATGCAAATAACTTATTCAAATATTCAATTCTGGTTATTATAATGATTTTAATGATATGGTATTTCTGTTAAAATATAATACATATTAACTAATTGTATTATTTATCCAGGCATGATAGCATTTCCCCCCCAATATATCAGTTGTGGGTATACCACTATATTATTTTTTTAAATTAAAATTTTGTCTTTATCTGTAGATATCTTTCTCCTAATATATTAAAATTTTAGTGTTTACTAATATTTTTTGAATGTTCATAGTCTTGTAGCAAACTGCCCTTAAAGGAGGCTCCAATATATGTATAATTAATACTGTTGAGTGGGTGGAAGGAGAATATAGCCCTGTGAAGGCACAAAGAGAAGAGGCAGGCACAGGATAATCACTATTTAAGCCACAACGGGAGCAGGAAAATTATGGACCAGTATATGGTCAGTGGCTGCCACTGCTGTTGCCATTCACTTGCAGGTTCTCATTAAATTTGGGCAGATGGTAAAGAAACAGTGGAGCCCAAAAAGGTGGGCTGTCCCTTTATTAATGTTTTGCACCAGCCTATGAGCATACAGGCAAGGAAAACATTTCTCTTTCATTCAGGGCTCCACAAAGCCACTGACGTATTCTCGGGTTCCACATCCAGGAGAATTTTCTCCTAGTTCCTCCTAGAATCAAAGGACCCCACACATCTAAGTAGGTCTCACAAAGCCCCTCAGCTCCCTGCATCTGCTGCACTCCTTTTCTCTCTGCCAACATGGCTTCTTCCCCCTTCTCCTTCTCTCTCTGCACAAAACTGGCTTCTTCTTCAGCACTCTGCATTCTGTCTATTCTCACTCTGCAAACATGTCTTCTTTCTGCCTCGTCTTCTTCTCCTTTTTTTCAAAACTTTCTGGCATGAAAACTTCTCCTCCAGCAAACATTAGCAGAACAGTGGCCCTTCCCAAGGAAGAAGGTAATTTGCAATTTCACAGACCACTTATACCTGGTGCTGCCCAGCCCCCAATGCAAACTATAAGTGAACAAACATAAAAAATCACATTTTAAAAACTTATTTGCCCAACAACTAGTTCTAGCAAGTTTTAGAAATCACTTTTGGAGGAGAAGGAGGCACAAGTTTGTTTAGAACAGAGTCCTACTTAGGAAAGTTTATTGGAGAATAGACAGGAAATGGTGTGGTATCAGACCCCAGGTGTATTGTCAGGATAATGCAAGAGTTCAGGCCCCAATTCAATTGAAATTTTAAATAAAAAATTCTTTTTTTATTTATTCATTTTAGAGAGGAGAGGGAGAGAGAGAGAGAGAGAGAGAGAGAGAAGGAAGGGAGGAGCTGGAAGCATCAACTCCCATATGTGCCTTGACCAGGCAAACCCTGGGTTTCAAACTGGCGACCTCAGCATTTCCAGGTCGATGCTTTACCCACTGCACCACCACAGGTCAGGCCTCTTTTATTTATTTTTTATGTGAGAGGAAGGGAGGCAGAGACAGACTCCCAATTAGGATCCATCTGGCAAGCCCACTAGGGAGCAATGTTCTGCCCAAATGGGGCCCTCACTCATTTGCACCTGGAGCCAAATTATAGCACCTGAGGCAGAGGCCATGGAGCCATCCTTAGCGCCTGAAGCCGACTCGCTCCAGTCGAGCTATGGTTGCAGGAGGTTGTAAAGCCAGTAGCTGCTGCCACCATCACAGTGCCTGGCCTATGCAGGTTTGCATTTGATTCAGACAGACGATAATGAAACCATAGAACCGAGAACTGGTTGACCATTTTCCTTTATTCTAGACTTGTATGGGCCACCAAAAATCATTCTTTCCCTTTTTTTCTTAGAATCAAAGGCCTCACCAGTCCCACTCAGTCCCCTCTACATGCCTCCATGTTGACTACCTCCTCCTCCACAACAACATGTCCTCTCTCTCTTGTAACAATGTGGTCTCCTCCTCTCCTAAGTGGCCTCCTAGCTCCTTTTTTAAAAACTGTTTCCCTGGACAACCTTTCTTCCAGCACCCATTAGCATAACCAAGCCCCTTCTCAAGCATGAAGGTAACCAGCCGATTCACGTGGGCAGTGCCATTTTTAAGAGGAGACCACATTGTTACAAGAGAGAGAGGTCACATGGTTGGATAGGAGGAGGCAGCCAAGATGGCCAGGTGCTGAAGGAGAAGCCAGTTTGTGCAGAGAGGGGAAGGGAGATAGGGAACCAGAGGGGATAAGACGGGAACCAGAGGGGATAAGACTGGTTCAGGCCTTTGATTCTAGGAAAACTCGGATGTGTCAGTAGCTTTATGAGCACTGAATGAGTGGGTTTTGGAACCCAGTGTGTTTGTGTTTACTCATTTGCCAAATGTGAGCTAGGAATAAAGGTAATGGCCCACCAGTTATTGGCCCAGTTGCTTCATTACCATCTGCCCAAATTAAATGCGGACCTGCAAATGCCAGGCGGCTGTGATGGTGGCCGCCGCTACTGACTTTACAGAGCGGAAGAGAAGAGAGAGAAAGAGAGAGAGAGATGTGAGAGTGGGAGAGGTAGAGAAGTGGATGGGTACTTCTCCTGTGTGTCCTGGTCAGGAAATGAACCTGGGACATCCACAAACTGAGCCAATGTTCTACTACTGAACCAACTGGCCAGGTCCTCCATTTCTCCTTTTTATCAGATAATTTGGCAACCCCCAAACCTTTTCACATAGATGGATTTGGTAATGTACTGTTGGATAAAATGCAAGTAAGTATTCCAGAGGGGTCAGATGCACTACTAGCATAGATTATATAAGGCTCTTCTCAACAATCCCAAATCTTTTAGGGTAAGAACTAGAGCTCCTTAAATTCTCCAATGGCTTCTAAGCTTTCTCACAGGGAAAGCTCTCATAATATTGATAGTTTACAGAGCATGACATGATCTTGGTTTTGCATCCACTCTGACCATATCTTCTACTTCTATTATGTATCTCTTAGTGATCAATAATGAACTTTCCGCTATTATTCAAACCTGGAACAAACGAAGGATCAAGTCCAAGTACAATCTCCTAACATTTGAAGCTTCCAGTCCTACTGTCTGGAACATCTTATCATGAAAACTGTATGGTGGCTCACCCCTTCACTTATTTCAAAGCTCTGTCTAGTACCATCATGTCAGTGAAAGCTCAAGACCTAATTTAAGTCAGCATCTTCACCAACCAAGACTATCCCTTTCCTGCTCAGTTTGCCATAACATTTAACCATCATCTGACTCCTTTAACATGCTACTTGTTTATTTTCTATCTCTTCCCACTGTATGAGGGCTATGTAGTGTCAGGAAATAGAATAGTGCCTGGCACATGGTAAGCAATAAATATTTGTCGAATAAATGAATAAAAGATGGAATCAACAAATTAATTTTAAAAAGAAGTATTATGATCACATCTAAAGTTGATAAACAGGAAAAGCCAAAAAGCAGGTACTGTTTCTTTTCATGGAAATCAACTTTATATGCTTCTCTTCAAGGATAGACTATTTTTTCTCATACAAGCACTCAATGTTAAGTATGCTTATGGTGTGCTGAAAGATTTGGAACAGAGTGTCTGGTATCAGTCTGGTGATCAGAATGAAGCGGTGGGCTGGTAGGTGGGGGGCAGCGTGTCCAGAGCATGTAGCCTAACCAGAGAAAAGGAGGAAGTACATACAGTATGTGACAAGTGACCCCACTGGCCAGGTTATTAGGCTAGAGCCAGGTAGTCTAAGGCCTATTCTTCATTAGAAGACCAAAATAAATGACAAAATGCTAAACGAGTAAAGAAGCCGAATTCAGTGAAGTAAAACAATACATATAACGTTCGCAGAATTAAAGGATAAAGACATAACAATTTAATATTCTACTAATTGTTCAGTGACAATTAATGTAGATCAGCAGCAAAAGCAGCATCAGCCGGTAGTAGTTAACCCTTTGGAGAACTTTATAGAAGCAAAACAAGCTCTTACATTGGAATGATTATGAGGTGGAAAAATCAGAGAAAATCTTTAAGCCCCTGTGTTGTTTTAAAAAACTATTATGTAACCATATATAAAGTGAATGGGAGAGAAGAAAAGTAGCAGATGAGAGTGACAAACTGCAACTAAGATACTGAATAGGCTCCTCTAGCAACTCTAAAAAGCTAGCAACTTGAGAGGAGAAATGAGTGACATTAACTTAAATTGCACTTATATCTATAATTCAATAGAAGGATACATTTTCTGAAAAATTGTATGCACACTGATTTTAGAGTAAAATTTGATCCCAATCAATAATGTTTTTGTAACTATCAGATATTATTAAATAAATTAAAAATAATTGCTGTATGACATTGAGCAAATTTTATCTTTTCATGCCTGATTTTGATTTTATTCATCTGTACAAAGAACGGTTAATAGCCAATCTTTTAGTTGTAATATAACATGTTTTTAAATATGAATACAAATTTAAAAAAATCTGAAATATGTGCTTTAAGTAGAAAAATAATCCACCCAGCAAATATGCATTTACTGCCAAAAATATGTCAGATGTTGAAGGTCTAACATAAAGTAAGATATAAAATTAGTTATATGGATATAGTTGACCTTTGAACAACACAGGTTTGCACTACATGAGTCCACTTATATGCAGAATTTTTAAATAAATACTGTGAATGTATTTTCTCTATGATTTTCTGAATAACATTTCTTTTAATTACTTTTATATAAGAGCAATGTATATCTAAAATACAAAATATGTGTTAATCGACTGTTTATGTTATTGGTAATGCTTCCATTCAAAATTACTCTGAGTTTTGGGGGAAGTAGTAATTATATATATATATATATATATATATATATATATATATGTATATATATCTATGAAAAATATACACATATTATGCATACTAATTTATTTACCTTTTTATAAAATGTATGCAGATGCATATCTATTTTTATATAACATTAATTATATCAATTCTACTTCAAATACAATTAAAATATAACCCATAAAATATAACTTTTGGTCTAACTTATATAGAAATTTTTTTAAATTAATATAATTTTACAATTATATTTTTTCACTTCTGAAGCTTATGATCAAATATAATCTATATAGCAGAATATTATGCTCAAAGGACATTATAAAATATATTTCTTTTTTTTTTTTTACAGAGACAGAGAGTCAGAGAGAGGGATAGATAGGGACAGACAGACAGGAACAGAGAGAGATGAGAAGTATCAATCATCAGTTTTTCGTTGGGACACCTTAGTTGTTCATTGATTGCTTTCTCACATGTGCCTTGACCGTGGGGCTACAGCAGACCGAGTAACCCCTTGCTCGAGCCAGTGACCTTGAGTCCAAGCTGCTGAGCTTTGCTCAAACCAGATGAGCCTGCACTCAAGCTTGTGACCTCGGGGTCTTGAACCTGGGTCCTCCACATCCCAGTTCGACGCTCTATTCACTGCACCACTGCCTACTCAGGCTATTTTTGTTTCTTGATATCATTTAGACGTAGGATTAGTGGTTGTTGTAGTTTGTGTGTATGTATTCATATGTATGTCTGTTCTTTTAGTGTAAGGGTGGGAGTCAGTTTAGATAGCGTAGCACCCAAACCCTTAAAAAATTGAAAAATTAACCACTATCTCTATTTAGTTATGGTTATATTATGTTTGGTTACTGTATTCAAAAGGTTATAATCTTTCCATAATAGGTCCTTGAACCTTATCTTTCACTAAAGATACCCTTATGTTTAAGTAGTAAACATTTTTGATTAGTGAATAGATACATACCATTTGAAATGTTGGCACATCATTTTTTTACATTAATATTTAACACTTTGATACTATCATTTTGAAAATGAGTTCATTATATGGCAAAGGATATTTAGTGTCAAATTGAAGCAAAGGCTTCTTTTATTAATGTGTCACAAAGCTACTTGAAAATAAAGAGGACAGAAGCACTATTGAATTCTTTACCTCATAGTCATGCTCTACAGGAACCCTGTGTTCATTAAAATAATAGTTTCCAGTGGAGATTCCTTTGGGGATTAGCTGGCAAAGTGGCTTCACTCACAGGCATTTTTTTTTTTATAACAATTCACTAATAAATTATGGATAAAAATACAGCAGCTCAAATCGAGGAACATCTTAACAGGAATACAGCACTGCTGTGACATGTTGAGTCCTACATGTAGGGCATTGTCTCTCAGTTTTTGCAGGGTTCCTAGATCCCCTTCATGACCTAAATGGTATCTAAGATATTTAGCCCTGGAACAGGGGGAATTAGAAATCAAAGACATATATTTGCTCTCTCATAGGATTCAATCTTTAAAAAATAGGTTGGCTCCCTTTTTTAGTCACCAACCCAAGTATTTGCCAATAATGGTGCCACAGTTTGCCTCAGTAATAGTAACCTAGTTACAACCGAGTGGTATCATGTTCTTAAAGTTATTGCTATATTTGAGTTTTACTGTACAGTTGAAAATTAATATTAGCATTTAAAATATACTATGTATGTTGTCAGAAAAACATATACAAGATGGTAGCATGAAGTATTACATTCAACTAATTTATAGTAGTTTACCATTAAACAATGGGATTAAATTATCTCTCTATATGATATATATATATCACATATATATCATATATGTCCTTCATATTTCCTAACACATGGAAAACACTCAAATGTTTTGTTGAATTAGTGAATCTTAGAGTCCTAATTAGCCAAACTTCTTATGCAGTTGAGGTTAGTATATTGTTTGGTTACTATATTCAAAACTTTATAAACTCTTTATAATGTTTACCTGGGGCAGTGATGAAATCCTCTCTGATATTTTCTATTAAAGAGAAATTTGAAAATAATGCATGAAGTTTAATTAAGAAGTGAAAAGGACTTAAAATAGTCCTATGAAAACTATTTCAGAAACTATATAGAAGATACTTCTCTAAGTGAGAGTCCACTGAAGTAATTTTCACTAAGATTATAGTAACTGTCCATATTGCTTAGTACCATTAATTTTTTTTTATCTTACTCAAAACTCCTGGTGTGTGTGTGTGTGTGTGTGTGTGTGTGTGTGTGTGTGTGTATGTATTTTTCTGAAGCTGGAAATGGGGAGAGACAGACTCCCGCATGCGCCCGACCGGGATCCACCTGGCACGCCAACCAGGGGCGACGCTCTGCCCACTAGGGGACGATGCTCTGCCCCTCCTGGGCGTCGCTCTGCCGCGACCAGAGCCACTCTAGTGCCTGGGGCAGAGGCCAAGGAGCCATCCCCAGCGCCCGGGCCATCTTTGTTCCAATGGAGCCTTGGCTGCGGGAGGGGAAGAGAGAGACAGAGAGGAAGGAGGGGGGGGTGGAGAAGCAAATGGGCGCTTCTCCTATGTGCCCTGGCCGGGAATCGAACCCAGGTCCCCCGCACGCCAGGCCGACGCTCTACCGCTGAGCCAACCAGCCAGGGCAAAACTCCTGATATATTTGTTTGTCACTGTTAGTCATCTTTTTCTGTCTCTTTAAAATTATCTTCTCAGTTTTTATGGTATCAGTTTTCTTGATCTTCTTCGTATGTCTGTTTGTTTCTATCTTCTTTGCTAAATGTTCTTCTCTTACTTGATCTAAAGTGTTGTCGTTCTTCAGAGTTGTTCTCCTCAGCTCCCTTCATTTGCTCTGATACACCATTTGGCCTGTGTAATTTCATCTACTCTTTTGTCTCAGCTACCACCATTATGTGATTAGCTCTGAAAATGGCTATTCTAATTCAATAACAGAAATTCTAAACCCATGTAGCTAATTTTTTACTGAATATTTTTTGGTTATATATAAAATTCCCTGTCTACAATTAAACCCAATATATTTATCATAAAATTAATTTTTTAATAGTTTAATCATCAGCCTGTTGTTATATGTCTAAAGGATGAGAAAGACTTACTAATTTTACTACTTTAATATCTCTTGAGACTGTCCACTCATCTTTATACTCATTCTCATTGCCTCCATTCAGGTCCTTATTGTAGCTTTCTTGTACCTTATTAAAGTACCTCCTAATTGTTTCCCTAATAGCTATTTTTTAAACTTCTAGTTTCCTTCGGCCTTTTATTACATTAGTGAAATTTCTAAAAACAAACAAATAAAGAAACAACAGAAATCTCTATAATTTGTCACTCCCTGACTAGAATTTAAGGTAAATTTTTAATTATTATTTTTAGACCCAGGATGTATCCTTATTTGGTTTGTGTGTTCTGGTATCTTCTTCACATACACTTTGCACGTTAAATATATTATGGCTATCCTTAACTACTGGCAGTGTTTAAATGTGCGTATTTTCTTAGAACTTCATAAATTTGTAACTACTACTTCTGCTTGGAAAAACTTCTGCTCCTACTGTTTAACTTGGCAAAATTCTAATACTTCTTGGCAGTGAACTTAGATGTAATGTCCATTAGAAAGCTTTTATAGTCTGCTGACCTTATTCATCAGGGCAGCCATTCTTCATGTCATAAGGAATCTGATCTCTCACATTATACCACTATATATAATAATTTTTGAAATTCATTCATCTTCTAGATTATATGGCAATTAAAATATTTAATGAATGTTATGTATTATTAATGAGTTATTTATGCTATAAAATTCTATATTCTACAGAAGTACAAAAAAAATCATTTTTAAAAATAGAACACTGTTGCCTGGGCTGGTTGGCTCAGTTGTAGAGCATTGAACTGATATTTGGAAGTTCTGGGTTCGATTCTTGGTCAGGGCTCACATGAAAAGTGCCCATCAGCTTTTCTACCCTTTCCCCTCTCTTTTCTCTTTATCTCTCTTTTCCCCTCCTGAATCCAAGGCTCCACTGGAGCAAAGTTGGCCCCAGCTCTGGGGATGGTTCCATGACCTCTGCCTCAGGCTCTAGAATGGATCTGGTTGCAATGGAACAATGTCACAGATGGCCAGAGCATTGCCCCCTAGTGGGCATGCCAGGTGGGTCCTGGTAGGGCACATACAGGAGTCTTTCTGCCTCCCCACTTCTCACTTCCAAAAAATACAATAAATAAACAAATAAATAAATAAATAAATAAATAAATAAATAAATAAAATAGTACACTGTTGAAGTTTTGCTTTACTTGGAAACAATAACATTGGATATTTTGTTTGTGTCAAATTATGTTGATTAAAGTAGTTATAATGAGAAAACTATTTGTCTCTAGTAGAGGTTTAAAAGAAACACCTGAAAATAGAAGGTGCTAGAAGAAATAACATTTAACACTCTAAATAAAAGTTAAAGTTTTAGGAAACAGATAAAAAACTAGTCATAGATTTTCAAATTGTATTTGACAGTGTGTAGTATTTTTAATGAGTCCTGTTTAGTTTGCCTAAATCCCAAATAATAAAAATAAAGTTATGAAGATAAATTAGGGAGAAATTAGATAATTGGTATGTATCTAAGGACATACACAAGAAAAAGAGGAAAAAATATAAGCAGAGAAACTAAGTTGCTCCAATCTTTTGAGAGAACACAAGAATAGAAATTGAGAAAGAATAATAATCAAGAAAGAAAATATCAATAAAACCATCAAAGAGAGTCTGTCTTTTTCAGATGGTATGGTTAGTCTGATTAGAATGATTTATTAACCTGTCTTGTGATTCATTAAAAAACTTTGAGCACCTATGGTGAAAATGGTTGATACAAAACAACAACAGAAAAAACACAACACCACCTAAAATAATACATGAAAATGGTGAGTTAAAAAGTAATCCTGATAGGGTGTATGGGTGACAGTTAAAAAAATGATGACTAAAATAGACTAGTTTCTTTTTACAATAACACAACTTGTCCTCTTGAACTCAGAGGCAATGGACAATTATTTCTCAGAAGATGATAGCCTTCAGGCACAAAGCAATATGCACTGAAATCCTGAAAAGACTCCTCTTCTGTGACCTTAATTAAGATCATTGTGAAACAGGTTGAACTGTTTTCTCACCCACTGTCTATTAGAATACATTTTTAAAGATATAAATGAATTGAATCTGAACTAAAAATTTCAGCAATAAATAATCAGAGCTAATGATTCAAAATCTTTTCCTAGTTGGAGCTAAAAGTATGTATTTTTCTCTTTGGTGAAGAAGTAGGGGCAATAAAATATATATGTTAAAATGATTTAAACATAATCCATTGAAACATAGGTTTATCAATACATAGAGGACAGGTTTTTCTGCAAATCCAAATCAATATTACATCTTATTTAAGGACAGAAATAGGACATTTACAAATTGTCCTTAGTCATAATTATACAAAAATAAAATATAACTTACAACTGAAATTCTTAGCAACATTTCCTATGAAGTAAATGTTATTATCTTTGGTTTTATTTCCTCGTAAACCACATATAGAGAAAGTTATTTTATCACTTATAGTTCCTAAAAAAACACAATTAAGTAAAACCTTTAAATCTGTTTTTGCATCAAAGCACTCACAGCATTAAAATTTTTACCAAATATTTGAAGTTTTTAGTAGCTCTGTTTTTATTAGGCTGAAATATCTTTACTGAAAATTTATAGCTGCACTTTAAAAATATTTATGTTAATCAGTTTTCAAAGTTTCATTTAAAAACATTTTTAATTAAAATATTTTTTATGAAATTAAATTTAATGGGGTGACATTGATCAATAAGAGTACATAGGTTTCAGGTGAACATCTCTATAGTATTTGAACTGTTGATTGTTTTGTGTGCCCATCACCCAAAGACAAATCATTTTCTGTCACTGTATATTTATATAATATTTGTCCTTTACTCCCTCCACACCACCTCCTGCCTTAGATCACACTTCACTTTTATCTATGTCCACGAACTTTATTTTTTATATATTTTATTTTCTGTAACTAGTTTTCTCCATACAGTGCATTTTATTCAAATTCATTATTTGCTATTCTCATAGTCCTTGTAAGAGGATGTTGAGTGTAATGTTTCCTGCTATCCTAAAATTGTCTTCATAAACACAGTATTGAAGGCAGTGTTTTTCATTACTCACAATCTCTAATGAGATACGCGAACAATGTGGACAGGTACTTTCGTCAGAAAAATATGTTTATACCATTTATATATTTTATACTTTTTATAATTATTCTCAGTTTATAACATAGGATTGGACGGAAGAGCAAGAAATAAATAATAGAGGTACTTGTAAAATCAGAATTTGGCTGAAATAAGATAAACTGGGATCTTAATCTCTGCTGGAGTATCTGATATCCAGTGTACTTGTTGATTTTTCTGGAGGCTGAGGATGTAAATAGAAGAGATTGCAGCATAGAGGAGTGAGGAGGGTTGAGCAGTCAATTTTCAAAGATTTTCTGTATAGGTCCGATGGACAATGACTACCCATCTTATTGCTCCCTGACCAAACAACTTTGAGTGAATTCTCAGAAAAAGAAACTAAGAGGTGTTTGCCTGCAGCTGATAGAGATAAGGGGTTACTTCACCCAGGCTTTTCCCCTAATTGTTGTTTCCAATGGGAGACTTAGTATTTTGATGTCCTTTATATGGAAGTATTGGCAGTCAGTATAAAGTGAAATGACAGACAATTCAAAGGGAAGGTTATAATCGAAGACAGTGAAGTACAAAATGTTAGTTCCAACCAGCACCAAATACCATAGGAGACCACTACAGAAGGGGAGGGAACTGTATCCTAGATACCGCAACACTGCACATCCGCTTCAGGCATTGGAGTAGTGGAAGCAATCACATAGCTAACCCTGTCCCTCAGTTTTTTCAGTTTCCTGGAATCCCAAACTTGTTTGTCAGAGTTGGGAGTGAGCAGAGAGGAGGAGTTAAAGGGTTAAATCAGTTATGAGATATGAGTGTTAAACTGGGCTATGGTTGATTTCTAATAACTAAAAGTGATCCAAAATTGATGGGAATACAGACATATGTAAGATTTTGTTACTTCTAATACAGATTTAAGATCATAATGTTTTTGAAAAAATTCTTTAATTTTGTGTATTCTTATATGAATATCTTCAGTTTTCCTTTTTTATTTTCTTGATCTTATATTCTACTAATAATAGCTTAAAATTAACAGCACCAATATTATTACAAACACTAAATCTACTAAGCGGCTGTTAAACTTTTTTTTGCAATTTTTTTTATTCTTAAAATATGGTGCTTTAAAGTCACTTAAGACAATTATTTTGTGTGTGATAGTTTTGTCACTTTGGTGATCCTAAATTGTTGATTTGTTTATAGTTTTAAGGTATTTTGTTACTCTTTAACTTAATTTTATTCAATATTTCTAATTATGGAAACAGTTTTGAATGTATGACACGCAAGAATCAAAAGCCACATAGTGATATACATTTGAGGGAAAACTCATTTCACCCCTGAACCTTTCTTCCTTCATAGATAGTCATTTCCATTAACTTTTGACTATCTTTTTTGTTTTATTATTGAAAATATAACCAAATATGAATGACTATACATTCCTTTCTTTTACAAATTTTGGCATATATGTACTTCATGTTTTATTTAAAATATATTTACTTAAAATTATTTTAATTAGTATATAGAGATATTTCTCATACTTTTTATAGGATAGTAGTAACTTATTATACAGATATATCACAATTTATATAGCCAGTTTTGTGGTGATGAACAGATGAGTTGATTTATCTTCAGTATTGAAAATAATGCTAAACTGCCTAATCATGTACATATGTCATTTTGCATTTTGACCTTATAGCTGCTTTTAATGGATTCCAAAAAATGAGATAGCTGATTTAAAGGTGATTGCATATTTAATTTTGTTAGGGTCAGCCAAGTTTCCTCCATTTTTCAATCTCACCATTTATGTAAGTGTGCCTCTTTCATCACATTCTTGCCAACAGTGTATGTTGTCAGACCTCTTATGTTTTGTCATTCTGATAGATGAGAAATAGCATTTCAGGTTGCCGTTACTCTGAGGAGAGACGTGTAGGTTGAGGGGTGCAAAAATGCAGAGTAATAAAACCTTTAACTTGGAGAAGCAAAACCATGCTCTAAGGAAGCAGCATCAACATCATCACCAGCAGCACCACCAGCAACAGCAGCAGCAACCGCATCCAACATCAGCACCTGCAAATGGGCAGCAGGCCAGCAGCCAAAATGAAGGCTTGACAATTGACCTGAAGAATTTTAGGAAACCAGGAGAGAAGACCTTCACCCAATGTAGCCGGCTCTTTGTGGGCAATCTTCCTCCTGACATCACTGAGGAGGAAATGAGGAAACTGTTTGAGAAATATGGGAAGGCAGGCGAAGCCTTCATTCATAAGGATAAGGGCTTTGGCTTTATCCGCTTGGAAACCCGAACTCTAGCGGAGATTGCTAAAGTGGAGCTGGACAACATGCCACTCCGTGGAAAGCAGCTGTGTGTGCGTTTTGCCTGTCACAGTGCTTCCCTTACGGTCCGAAATCTTCCTCAGTATGTGTCCAACGAACTGCTAGAAGAAGCCTTTTCTGTGTTCGGCCAGGTGGAGAGGGCCGTGGTCATTGTGGACGACCGAGGAAGGCCCTCAGGAAAAGGCATCGTTGAACTCTCAGGGAAGCCAGCTGCTCGCAAAGCTCTGAACAGATGCAGTGAAGACTCCTTTCTGCTAACCACTTTTCCTTGGCCTGTGACTGTGGAGCCCATGGACCAGTTAGATGATGAAGAGGGGCTTTCAGAGAAGTGGTTATAAAGAACCAGCAATTCCACAAAGAGCGGGAGCAGCCACCTAGATTTGCGCAGCCCGGCTCCTTTGAGTATGAGTACGCCATGCGCTGGAAGGCACTCGTCGAGATGGAGAAACAGCAGCAGGACCAAGTTGACCCCAACATCAAGGAAGCTCGTGAGAAGCTGGAGATGGAGATGGAGGCTGCTTACCAGATCACCAGGTCATGCTGATGCGGCAGGATCTGATGAAGCGTCATGAAGAACTTCGGACGATGGAAGAGCTGCACAACCAAAAAGTGCAAAAACAGAAGCAGCTGGAGCTCAGGCAGGAGGAGGGGCGCAGGCGCTGTGAGGAGGAAATGTGGCGACAGCAGGAAGAAATGATGAGGCGACCGCAGAAAGGATTCAAGGGGACCTTCCTTGATGCGAGAGAGCAAGAGATACGGATGGACCAGATGGCTATGGGAGGTGCTATGGACATAAACAACAGAGGCGCCATGCCTCCTGCTCCTGTGCCTGCTGGTACCCCAGCTCCTCCAGGATCTGCCACTGTGATGCCAGATGGAACCTTGGGATTGACCCCACCAACCTCTGAACGCTTTGGCCAAGCTGCTACAATGGAAGGAATAGGAGCAATTGGCGGAACCCCTCCTGCATTCAACCGTGCAGCTCCTGGAGCCGATTTTGCTTTAAACAAACGTCGCCGATACTAAAAAAATTGCAGTGTCTAGTTTCCCAAAACCCTTAAGAGAAGGACCCTTTTTGGACTGGCCAGAATTCTACCCTGGAAAAGTGTTAAGGATTTCTCCCAATAGTTAGGTCTTCCCTGCCTGTACTACTTTAGGGAGTATGTGGAGGCAGAGGGCAAAGGAGGGGTGATACTACCAAATCAGTTCTGTGTGGTATATCATTTAATCATATCTGCGTGGTACAAAAAAAAATGTCAATTCAATACATAAATATTTTTCTAAGCATTAGGTTAAGCAAATTTTGTTTATAGACAATTTGTAATTAATTAAAACATGATTTTTAATGTTTTTTAAACACCATTAAATGAAAATACAATATAGCCAGTATTTAGATTGTTTAACGATGAGTAAATAGCTAAATATTTGAGTTATATTTGGTTTAAATTTTTGTATTTTCTTTTTAATTCAAGTTAAAGAAAAAGTCAGTTTTTTTGTGACTAAGAGAATTAGAGAGAGGGACAAATAGGGACAGACAGACAGGAAGGGAGAGAGATGAGAACCATCAATTCTTCGTTGCAGCACCTTAGTTGTTCATTGATTGCTTTCTCATATGTGCCTTAACCCTGGAGGGGGGGCTACAGCAGACCAAGTGACCCCTTGCTTGAGTAAGTGACCTTGGACTAAAGCTGGTGAGCCTTGTTCAAACCAGATGAGCCCACACTCAAGCTGGCGACCTTGGGATCTTTAACCTGGGTCCTCCGCGTCCGAGTCTGATGCTCTATCCACTGCATCACCACCTGGTCAGGCAAGAAAAAGTCAGTTTTAAAATTAAGAAAAAAATATATAAATAGTATAGCTAGATATGCTACCCTACTTAAGTGTTTAATAAAATATATTTAAATTATGTTAGCTACTAGAGTTATAACTTTGTAATTACCTTACTTTACTATATGAAAATTTCCAAAAAGATAAAATATTTGTCATTCAGATTTAAAGTATTAATATATACATTATGCATGTCTTATACCATACAAGTTACAAATAAAACCAAATTTATGAATCTTAGTTAAAACATACTTATTTAAATCTACCATATGGAAATATTACACCTAAAAAGAATGTTCAGTAGTTCTATAAATACTAAGAACAGAATGGCAGATTTTTACTTTTGTATTTGTTTTCTGGGGATATTAGTTAAAAGTAATATTAAATTTGCATCTGCACTAAACAAATGCAATATAGCAGCACCAAAATGCTAACTCCAACATAAATATCCATATCCATATGTTCCTGGCAATTATTTCTTTTGGCACTATTTATCGTACATAATTATAAACTATGAGTTAGCACTTGAGAAAAACATTCATATGCTGGTCATGAAGACTCAAAGACCAGTTCAATTTGAAGTAGACTTACTACTTTTTCTTTGTCTCATGTACTTTATTAGGATATAGAAGTACTACTCTCTTACCTGCCTTTTTGCTTTCCCAGTTTCAGTTATCCAAGGTCAACTGTGGTCCGAATATATTACACGGAAAATTCCAGAAAATAAAATTAGTTTTAAACTGTGTGTTATTTTGAGTAATATGTTCAAGTCTTGTGCTGCTGGCTCTGTCTCTTGGGAGGCATGGATCTTCATGTATACTCCCTGCCCTGTTTGCCTTATAGTAGCCTCTAATTTGGTTATCAGATTGATAGTTGTGGTATCACATTATTTGTAACAAGTAACCCCTATTTTATTTACTGGTGGCCCCAAAGTGCAAGAAGAGTGATGCTGGCAATTCAAGTAAACCTGATAGTAGCCTAACAATAGGTCACAGTACAAACATCATACCATCACGTAGTGGTGTCATCTCATAACGTCACAAGAAGAATAGAGGGTGAGCACAGTATAAGATATTCTGAGAGAGAGAGAGAGAGAGACCACATTTATGTAACATATATTACAGTATAGTGTTATAATTATTTTATTTTATTATTGTTGACCTCCTACTGTGCCTAGTTTATGCATTAAACTTTATTTTAGGTATGTATATATAGGAAAATACTATTCCCAGTTTCAGTCATCCACTGGGGGTTGGAACATATCTCTCATAGATAAGTGGGAGATTGTGGCTACTTTATAAGCATAGTTAATTATAAAATTATTCTTTTAAAAATAATAGGTTTCCTGTAGATAGAGACTTGTAATCTATTTTTAATATATTAAAGACTAATGTGCAAAGCCCTTTTACACTGTAAACACAAACATTAGAATAAAATGTGATCTTTAGTATATAGCAAAATTGAAAATGAAAGAAAAATCACTAAAAACCAAAAGTGAAATTGAACACACAGAAAAGAGAAAGCAGAATGTGAAACTGAATGGCTTAAATAAGCAAAGAATTGCTCATTGCATATTCTCTAGAACACAATATTTAAAATTTTGCAGGGACGGTAATCAAGGACACAGGTGTTGTGTGCACAAGGGAGCTACAACTGTTTTTTTTTAATAAATCAAATAATTAAGAAGTGTTGATCCATCTATAAATATCAGACTAGAAAAGTTCTGCTTCTTAGCTTTAGAATGTCACAGGAAACATGCCCTTCACTTGAGCTGTAAATGACCAAAAAGCTGTAATTGAAAAGTGGAAAGCCAGGCTTCTACTGTATACAGCTGTTAGGACTTTCCACACTGCACTAATGGTGCTGAAATTCTGAGATAAATGATATATGATGCTTATATGGTGGAACTTATGAGTCCATGCATAGACAATGCAAGTGGAAATTCAAAGGTAAAGAAATCTATTTCACGGGCATTATATTAGAATGTATAGCATCAAACTATTAACTGAAGAAATTTCTGCAGTGGATGATTTTACAGTTAAAATATTACACCCCTAAGAGTTGAAGAAAATAGACCACTCTAAAAATAAAAGTTTTCAAATGTATATGTTCTTGAGTTAATAAAGAAAATTGTTAGGATAAAAACAGTAAAGATTAAAACATTTTAGTAAAAGAACAATAACATTTAAAAAATAAGAATTTTAGAAATAAAATATTTTCTTAAGTTAAACGTTTATTGGAAACAATACTAGTTTATACTGAGGAAGGATATTCATAAATTAGAATTTGTTATGAGAAATCACTTAAAGCATAGATAGAAAATTTCAAGAATATAAAATTTAAATTAATAAATATATAGACAGTAAAATGCAAATCTCCAACCAGTGTTTAATAGGACTACTAGAAGAGGTGAATTCATTGATATAATGGTAATCAAATTTAGGAGCACAAAAATACATTAAGCTGCAAAGATGAAATAAAAACAAATAAAATTATGAAATAAAATGCAGATTACTTGCAAAGATTTGCTTTAAGACATAGCAAACATTTTTCAGTAACAATAGAAACCGTAGCACAATACAACAATATTCTGTTTTCATAAAATAGATTCCAGAAACTTTGATATCTGGGTGAAAGTCTATGCATAGTTTCAACTATGTTGTCATGTTTGTTTTATTCAAAATTTTAAATATTCACAATTTTAAACAGCAATATATTAAAGGACTATATAAATTTTTGGCACAAGTAGCTATGCTTTATTTTTAATACATTGACTTTTAGAAGTTGTTTTTATTATGAATGATGTTTTCCTAATATCTAGGAAAGTCTGAAATTCTTGCAAGTTTGTCACTGTAGTTTTATTTCTGGGAATTGCCACATAATATTTGCTTACTTTTTTTTTTTTTAATTTTGGTTATATACATGTTCATCTACAAGTAGTTGTCATTACAAATAAACTAAAATTTGGAGTGCTTTTAATATGTAGTAGTTTAAAAATGAACTAGGATTCAGATGTTTATAATATGTTACACCTGACTTTAGATTTTAAATTAACATGCATATTTTAAGTCATTTTGTTTTATACTTTATGTGTTTTACTCTAATTTTTAAATTTTACAAAGTTTGTCCTATACAATTTCAAAGCCTATTTAAATGCCAGAACTAATGATTTTTACACCTTTTATGAATTGATTTAACACATTCTACATCACAGAGGATGATGTAGTTAGTGCAGAAAACTTGAGTACCATAATGCATTCAAAAAGGGAGTCAAAAGATATATATCTTGAATGTGCAGAAATCATAAGAATGTCTATACAGACATTTTTTTTATATTTTTCTAGTTTTAGAAGGCTTGAGTGATTTATGATAAAAATGCATGTATGTTTAAAGTTAAGACAATCTTTAAATAACTGTTAAATATCAGTTCCGAAATAAGAAATACACATGAACATTTTATCACATGAATTGCACGTATAGTTCACAATTTATTTTTTATTCGATTTTGTTTGTTGGATAGTTTGCCCTACAAAAAAATGTAAACTCTTTTATAATCAAATATGCCCATCTTTTTCATCAGAGCTTTGAGTTTCATTTCTCAAATATTTCAGTATTTAATCTATTTGGGATTTTGAAACTAATTTTTGTGTATTCTATGATCTAGATCATACTTTAGGTTCTTTCTGTTGTGTAAGAAAATTTGCTGTTAATTCCCCACCATATTGTAGTGGATTTTTTGATATATTAAATTTCACATGTACTGATTTTATTTCCTAGACATTCTATTTTGCCATAGATATCTAGGTTTCTTATTTGTATCACTTTCATATTCTTGGGATAGTGAAAGCGTAAGTTGTCTCTCAATTTTTTTTTTAAAAAACTAACTTTAAAAATTGTTTCCTTAGATATTCACATTAAAAAGATCAAAATAAAAAATAGAAACGTACAAGGAGTATATAAATCTTTCAATTTAATATGGAAGAGGAATGAAGAAAATATTATAACATAGAATCAGGAAAAGAAACATGCAACACAGAAAAATCACAGAACATAATAAAAACACAAATCATAGTTCAAAGTCAGAAAATCATAAGAGAAATTGACTTAGAGGATAGGACTAAGAAATTGAATAGAGCCTGACCTGTGGTGGCGCAGTGGATCAGGCGTCGACCTGGAAATGCTGAGGTCGCCGGTTCAAAAGCCTGGGCTTGCCTGGTCAAGGCACATATGAGACTGGATGCTTCCAGCTCCTCCCCCCTTCTCTCTCTCTCTCTCTCTCTCTCTCTCTCTCTCTCCTCTAACATAAATAAATAAATAAAAATTAAAAAATATGTTAAAAAAAGAAATTGAATAGAAAAGAAATAATTTTGATAAAGGAGGATTTGGAATTGGTGGAGGATAGATTACCACCTATATTTATCTATTTTCAGTTGATTTATCTGTCTCCCCTCTAGCTCTCTAGCATCCTGCCTTAGTCAAGAATACATAGTATTTTAATTTCTAAGCAGAGTGAAATATTACCAATTTTGAACACATACAAGGCACAAAACAATTTCTAACAAATTCTAAAGAACGCATATTATATACATGTTTTTTACCACAATACTTTAGCCCCTTGAGTAGTATGAATGTTCATGTATGTTTTTGTGTCTCCTGACCATCCAGAGTATGATGGTACATGTGTAAGGCAATATTAAAAAAAGGCAAATGTATGTTCTTCTTGTTTCCATAAATTGGTTATTAAACAAACACAATTTTAAGTTAATAAAACTGTAACTGTAACTAATTTTATTTTTTGAAAACAAAAACTCAAGCCCTGAGGTCAGCAAGCATGAAAAAAAACTTCTCAAAGGGTTAAAATGAGAAACTTTATAGTTATTGCTTAAAACTTACAGTGTATAGCAAAAAGATACTACAATAAATGTTGAAGTCATATTTACATATTTTAAAAAGTACCTAAATATCTTTTATAAATAATTAATTACATATCAAACTCTTAGAAGTTTTTCTGTTGGAGAATCATTGCTTCCTCTAAAATTGAAATTTTCTAATATAAATTAATAGAGAAATAAGACCTAGAACATAAAAGTTGAACTTACAAATATTTTCGTATGTCCACTTAATAATACATGAAATTCAGAAATGTTGATGTTGGTGATAATTATAAGAAGTTAAGGTACAGAAAAAAGGGCCCTAAGGGCCAAGTTTTCTAATATAATAATTTAATGACGAAAACCCCCATCTAAACTGTTGGCTTCAGAGATTGAGCAGAAACATAAGTCAAAAAGTATTGCAAAGAAATTTCAATGAGTTTTACTTGTAAGTAAATAAAGGAATTAGAAGTCAGCTTTAAATTGTAGGTTTCAAATGTGGAGGCTAGAATTACGTTTGTGCCACTGATGACTGTGGGTAAGATAAAACATGAAGTCAACCTTGCAGGCTAAATGATTATTTAGTTTTAGACTAGTTTCACTCAAAGCTGAAATGATAAAGTTTTTGAGAAGTAAATTATCTGTCAATTATTGTTATAATAATACTGAATGGCCAACCATTAGAAATCTAAGTACTTGAATAAAAAGCAACAGCCACCAGTTCTTCTCATGCTCACCTTTCTGTGAGTCAGCCGCACCTGAGCTGATGAAAGCTGATATCACCTGGATTTGACTCCATGCCAAGGATGGTGGTCAGGCCTGGTTCGCATGTATTTGATTTCTCTGGCACCAGGAGGCCACTGGGGGCAGACTTTTCTCATGAATATGATAAAAATATAAAAGGACTAGTGGAAACACACAATGTTTTTTAAGGCTTATTCCCCTAACTCAAACAGTATCCATTTCTCCTATTTTCCATTGGTCAAAGTAGATTGCTTAGTTGAGCTCAACATGTGAGGTAGGGAAATGCATTCTGATTAGAGGAACCGCAAGCATTTGGCAAAGGATGGGAATGTAGGCAGTGAAGAAGAATGACAGCCTTTCCTTGTTTTCAGCATTAAATACATGACTGGATTGTTTTTAAAAATTTCCCATATGAAAAAATAAATTCCCATATGTTTGTTTTAAATAAATATAGAATGAAGTAAAAAAAAAAGTCAAGTCTCAACAGTTATTAATGAAAGGCATAATAAAGAAAACCTATGTATGAGCATTATCATTTCATCATCAACATCACTTGATGCATCTCTTCCCTATCTTGTCATCACGCTGGCTTCAGCATTGATTCCCAATACCATACATATACAGACACCTGGCTTTGTTCAGGCTGCCTCTGTTACACTCTCAGACTCTCCCTTGGGGATGAATGGTAGCCCTTGTAAATCCAGAACTAGTCCTGGGTTCTGTCAAGGTTCTGCCCTGAATCAACCCACTAACAGAAAAAAATGTCACCATTAACTGTCTGATATTGAGCACTGTAGCTTTTAAGCTGTACTCCCTAGTATCGATTTGATTTTCTGTGAGCCATACCACTGCTGTGAGGAATCAATTAATAAAGCCTTCTTGGATATTTCTGTTGTATGTAACCCTAGCCATATACAGCAGGACCTCAAATAATGTCATTTTGTTCAACATTGCCTCAGTATAATGTTGATGATAAAAATAAAAATTGATTCCCCACAGGGCCACTATCTGTGTGGAGATTGCAAGTTCTTCCCATGCCTGTGTAAGTTTTCTCCAGATCCTCCAGTTACCTCCCACATCTCAGAGTTATGCCATCAGGTGAATGGGCGTGTCTAAATTGTCCCAGTCTCAGTGAGTGTGGGTGTGGCTGTGGCTATGAGTGTGCCTTGCAATGGAAGGGCCTCCTGTCTAGGGTTTGGTCCTGTCATAAACCCTTAGCTTTCAGGAGAGGCTCTGGTCATCTACGACCCTCAATTGGACTGAGCAGAATGTAAAAGAATCCCCATGATTGTTTTTAGTAATCTTTCTTAAATGTACGTACAGCTCACATTTATTTTAATATTCAACCTGAAAAGTGTTTTGGGTCTTCATTTAAAATTTTGATGTTTTTGTGACCAAAAATATGCTGTAGGAACTAACCTGCTGCTTCCCTCAATCAGCCTAGTGTAAAACTGGTTTTGTTATTCTTTGTTTTGCTCGGTCACAGTTTCCAAGAACTTACCAGTAACATGAAGTGAGGACTTACTGTATTTGTTTATAATCAACCCAGGGTATAGTCATAGTATCCAAAGTCCAATACAGATTTCTACATCTTTATTTCAACTTTGCCAATATTTTGTTTTACTTCATAGACCATTTCATTTAAGTACCTAACCTCATTAGGAATTAGAGAGAGATGTAGGCTCACTTTTCATTAATGTTTTCAGTGGCTATACACCTATGTAACCTGACATCTACTTTCCCCAGCTGCACTGTGTGTCTGTAGCTTTCTGCCTCAGTGTTTCCCTGCCATGAGGGAAAGGATGTTCAAAGGAAATTATTTAGTCGTTATGATGCAGGTACAAACCGGAAACACAGTTAACATGCTCGGGATAGAAACTGGAGCATTCATGCTACCCTTTTTTCATCTATTGGACATACACTTCTAATATTCATTCCATGTTGGGTTATATGGAAAACAGGAGTTGAGAATGAAGATGGAATTAAGATATCTAGTCACCGCCATTAAACTAGGAAAGATCATGCTGGATTATTTAGGTAAGCCCAGTATAACGGGCAGGTTCCTAAACATGAATGAAGGAGGCAGAAATGTAGTCAATTGGGTGAAATGTGACTCTAAAAAAAAAGCACAGAGAATGCAACATTTCTACCTTAAATGTGGAAGGAGGCTATGGGGATAAGGAATGTAAGCCTCTGGAATCTGGAAAAGACAGGAAATAAATTCTACCCTAGAGCCTCTGAGAAGGAATACAGCTTTCTCAACATCTTGATTTCATCCCAGAGAGGCTCTTATTGGATTCTTAAAGTAAAGAATTATAAGGTATCATTTACGCTTCTAAGATTGTTGTTCTTTTTTATAGCAGCAACAGAAAAGTAATACCTAAATCACCTATTTTCTTGAAATATGCCATTTTATATTTAGAAAAAAATATTAGGTTAAATCAGTTTATTTACTTATATTGCATTCTAAATTATCATCCTAGGAAAATTTGAGATAGGTACCTTTTTATTATTTTGAATCCAATCAGATATATTTTTGGTTTGAAAAAATGGTTTTGGGGCTTAAAAATTATAGCTAATTATTCACCCTAAAGTTGTGCTTGACCTCATCGTTTATTCAAGGCATTCATTTAACAATTTAATTGACATTTATTCAGTGCCTAGTAGGCTAATAACATTATACAAAATATAAGTTGAAATGACTATACTTTTTCTTTAACAGTGGTGATATAAAGGTTCTTTAAAACGCAGGTCACAGAAAATTAAACAATGGCTAAGAGTTTAAAGGTAACACTAAACAAATAAAATTTTCAAATATATAAGAAATTTAGTTTTTCTGTTGGATTCTTTGCCATCAAAGCTGAAGCAAAACATACCAAACCATAAATAAAATTAGTGAGAACCTTAACATTACTCTAATTATCATTTTTAATAATAAAACAAAATTAGATCTATAGGAAATAATCTCATTTTTAATTTTTTAATCATTTAAACTCTAGACTTAGTTTACTATTTTTTCCTCTGTATTATGCAGTATGTGTATTATAATGAACATGCAGTTCATAAATGATGTACTTAGTGATTTAAAACATTGTAGTATTTTTTTAAGTTATTTGTAATAAAGTAAATGACAATGAATTTTGATAGGTATTAATAACTTTTTTTTCTTCTAATTCCCTGTATGTCTGAATATAAGAGTTTTATATCTGTAAGTTCAGATTCAGGACATATCTAGAAAAAATAGAATGAGAGAAAGAGAAGAGAGGTGGGAGGAAAAGGAAATAAATTAGGAGTGAGGAAGAAAAAGATTAACCTGATATCTTCTTAGTACTTGTTTTGTGCCAGGGAGACCTTGCTAAGTGGTAGTTTACCCCATTTCAGTACTTATAATGGATATAACCCTCACCTTAAATATTATTCTTACAATTTTGCTATTAAGAACACTGGACTTAAAGAGACATTGGTGAGAGCCTGCCTCCCAATGCAATCTTCTTGGAACTTATTTGTGTCCTTCAGTGCTATTGCACAGAACATCCTTTGCACTTCATGACAGTTCAGATTGCTTTATGTATGGTTTAACAGTAAAATAATGACTAGTTTGTCTCTGGGGGAGAGACTGTAGGTGTCACACATTTTATGAAGAGGTACTTCTGAATATATTACATTGATTTCATGTTTGCATTTTAAATTTGTATCATAAAGTATAGGAGAGTTTACCATCTGAAAAACCCTTATGAAAAATCTTTTGTAAACTTAAAGAAAAATTACAAGACAATATTAAATATAATTGCAGGATTTTTATATTTCTTATGGCAACTTATTTCTATGGTGTAACCCTAATGCTGTTTTTGTAACCTTATAATAAAATTTTACATTTGGAAACATGACTTGTAAAGATGCTATATTAATTTAAAATAAATGTTTTATTTTCTTCTAAATGAATACTTTTAGTTTAAGAGTATTATTACAGTGCTCTTGGGTAATAGAAATATTTCATAGTAATTTATTAAATCAATATGAATATTAAGCATTTAATAGACTTTTATATACTTTGGGAAAATTACCTATGTAGTTGTATATGCAAAAGTAATTGCTAATTCTCAAATTCTTGAGACATAGAACATCAAAATTCAAAAATCTCATAAATTAGTGTTTGCAATAATTTCAAAAACAACATTTAAATTTCTAACAAAGGGAAGATAGAAAATCATGTCCAGATCAGAGAAATACTCTAAATTGATATAGCATATCATTCTCTGCCTGAGACATTGTGACTAAAGAAAATGTTAGAATTTGAGATAGCTTATTCTTCTTTTCCCCAGTAACAGTTAAGTGGTCATGTTGTTGAAACTAATATTGGCATACCTCCCCCTATAACAGAATGATTAAGTAACTCTCAAAGGAAATTTAACATTATAGGGAGAAGGGTAATTTTCTTTTATTCTGTTGCCGTTTTTTCAGAAAATCATGACTAGCTTCTGGCCATGACCAGAGATATGTAGGTATCATTATATAACATCTGTGATTGGTGCAGAATGGAAAAGGTTTAAGAGCCAGCACTGAGTCTGTAACTGAAAAGTTTCTCTCTGCAATGTTAAATGCACTGTTCAGTCCCTAAAGTAAATGGCCTGCAGCGGGGTTTGAAGAATGCTCAGCAATGGCATGAATATAACTGCATGAAAGCTGGCACAAAGGTACTCAATTTTGAACCTGCTTTGCTTCAAAATATTAAGCCTACAGTTGCTTGCAGTTCTTATTTCTAAGGCATATTTTAGCTCATAGTGCTGAACAGTTGTACTTTCTCAGCTTGATTGACATTCTGGAAAATATTGATCCGACAGTTCAGTGAACGTACATTCTATTAAATGTGTTTCATCATAATATTAGGCTCTCTTAGTCCAAATTTTAAAGAATAGCATTTCTTTTTTTTTTTTTTACAAAAGCTCATATTTATCTTGATAAAACTTATTTAATAATTTATATTCTGAATTCCAAGTATAGTTTGAAAATTTTGATTGTTTAGAATTAATTTTGAATACATATCTGACAATAATAATAATAATAAACACAAGAAACAATTCTGGAATACACATATCCCTAATTACAGAACAGTATTAAAATATCCTGAGATTTCTCCTGATGAATCATATTTCATTTCATGGGAATGCCATCATATAAAGCATCATGTCCATAAGCATCATTCCTAGGTCCACCTTTACTGTTTTAGAAGAAGCTGTTTTCAGTCAAGGCACAAAGCTATGCTGCTGCCTTACCTTACTTCCCAGGATGATATCTGTTGTTGCAGTAACCAAAATCTTTTTCTTTCCTACCTCTATTTTTTTAGTTCTCAGTATCAAATTACTCTCAATGAAAGGTTTACTGGAGAAATAAAAAAATCCTGAATCCTTCCTTTCTCAAAATATCTTTATTTTACCATTTTATTGTTTGATTGATTGTTTTCTCTGATTATAGAATTATGGCTTGATATCATCTTTGTGTCTCATCTCTGTGTTATAGTGTAAGAGCAAAGTAGGTTGTTTCTTGTGTGTTTCCTCCTGTGTTAGTTCTTAAAGCTGCCATATTGGATACCTACCAACCCGGAGATCTTGTATGTCTCCTTTTACTTTTCAGAGATTTTTAAAATTTTTTTATTTTTATTTTTTGTATTTTTCTGAAGTGAGATCGTGGAAGTAGAGGCAGACTCCTGCATGTGCCCAACCAGGATCACCCAACATGCCCAATAGGGGGCGATGCTCTGCCCATGTGGGGTGTTGCTTGGTTGTAAACGAAGCCACTCTAGTGCCTGAGGTGGAGGCCATGGAGCCATCCTCAGCACCTGGGCCAACCTTGTTCCATTTTGCTCCAATGGAGCCTTGGCTGCAGGAAGGGAAGAGAGAGATAGAAAGGAGAGGGGGAAGAGTGGAGAAGCAAATGGGCGCTTCTCCTGTGTGCCCTGACCAGGAAGCAAACCTGGGACCTCCACATGCTGGTCAGATGCTCTACCATTGAGCCAGTCAGCCAGGGCACAGAGATTATTTTTAGATATGTCTTCTGCCCTCTCCACTCTGAGTTTCCTGTCATTTAATTTTAATTTTATGTAGTCTTGGTGTATAGAAAGAAGAGATCACTGCATGTATTTAATTTATCTGCTTTAATCTCAATTTTATACTGTGACTTTCCAAAAGTGTTTTTTAGAAAAATAGTTATTAAAGATTTAAAAATATTTTTCAATGGGCCAATTAAATCAGATTAATAATCAATTATATCATAGGACCAATAATGTAGTGAAATTCCTAAACCCCAAGATGTTTTATTTGCATATGCCACATTTCAAATAAATGTAGACATCCCTTAAATAAAACAAAATTTGAATTTTATTGCTGCTAACACATAGGATTATACGTCATCCCACGTGTGTCTATCAGTTTTAGAAACCTGAACGCAAAACAGAAAATTAAAAAAAAATGTTAAAAGAAAGAAACCTTGGTTGCAGATTTATCATCATGAGTGTTTTTCTCAATTAGTCTTGCCCAGAATATTGCAATTTCTCTCTTGCACTTTGGGAGTCTTTAAATATTAATGCTTTCCTCTAGATGTACATTCTTGTACATTTTCCTTTTCCCTACACTCAATGTTCCTTTTCTGCATATACTATCTGTAAACCCTAGAGTTGAATATGTGATAGACTCTTACTCGGGCAAATATCACAGCCTATGCTCACCCATTGCTTTGATGAGGATGATGTTTCCCTTGTCAGATTCATGATTGCATTTCCTTTATACACCATCACCCCAACACAAACATGTGAGCTTTGTGTTTGCTAGCTAGAGATGTGATTCATGTGCAGGAAATTTGACTGATTCCTGAAGGTTAGCTGCACTCACAGAATTCAAGTATTTTTAAAAAATAGTTACCTACATCTTAATATGTAATTCTGTTGTGATAACTGAACTTTAAGAAAGAATAGCATATTATTGAATGGAAAAGATTCAGTGACAAATATACCTAGATTCACTAGGCAGGGTTTCTTTTATTTATTGCTATAAAACAACGTACCTTAAAACTTACTGATTTGAAACAAAATTTTATCATTATTTGTTAAATTTCTATTGCTTAAATAGGCTCATTTGGACAGTTCTTTTTTAGGGTCTTTCAATACAACTGTGGTCAGGTGTAACTGAGGTAACAGGCATCTGAAGGCCCAACTGAGGTAGACTCTCAGGTGGCTCATTCACCTGGCTAGCTCTTGAAGCTGGCTCTTTGCTCTGAGGTTAGGTGAGGCAGTTGACTGCAGTACCGACATATGACCTATCTGATATATTTATATTTAACTGGGTTTCCAGGGGAAATTTTTGAAGAGTGAGCATTACAGGAAGCCCAAGAAGAAGCTTCAGTTTCATATGACCTAGCTTCAGAAGTAACTTGGTATTTATTGCCTGAGTCACAGGACAATCCAAGATTCGAAGGGAGACACAAATACCAAGAGTTGTGGTACATGGAGAAAGGATGATATTCTATAGATTAGCTCCAAAAAAAGTCTTAAAGCGAACCACTAAAGACTGTGGAAGGATTATCTCCTGCTAAGGACTGAATGTTTGTGTTTCACAAAATTCATATTCATTCATTCTTATGTTGAAGTCTTAATGCCCAAAGTGATAGTTTTGGAGGTTGTACTTTTGGAAGGTAATTAGAATTACATTAGATCATGAGAACGAGACCCTAATGATGGAATTTATACCCTTATAAAAACAGAAATAAACAGGGATGCTCTCTTTATCCACCATGTGATTAAACAGCAAGAAGACAACCACCTGTAAGCCTGGAAGAGAGCTCTCACTGGGAACCAAATCCATTGCCACCTTGATCTTGAAATTCCAGCCTCCCAAACCATGAAAAATAAATTATCTTTAAGCCAACCAGTCTGTGGTATCTAGTTATGGCAGATCTAGCTGACTAAGACATTCCCTCTGGGGATAATTACTGTAATTCATATTACAACTCCTTATAATTCAGTAAGTTCTAAAAAATATCTATTGGATTTATTTTAAACTTTTAAAATTATTTACCTAAATTCATATTTACAAATAGTCAAAATGAAATAGTATAGAAAAGCAGAAGTTACTGATGAAGTCCCTCCCGAGCTCCCAGTCCCAACACTCGAGCTGGAATTGTTGGAGGTTATTTCTGTATTTTTTTAGCTTTAATTTTTTTTTTACAGAGTCGGAGAGATGGATAGCTAGAGACAGAGAGACAGGAAGGGAGAGATATGAGAAACATCAATTCTTTGTTACAAGACTTTAGTTCAATGATTGCTTTCTCATATGTGCTTTGAAGGTGGGGGTGGCTATAGCAGAGCAAGTGACCCCTTGCTCAAGCCAGCAAACTTGGGCTCAAACAAGCGACCTTGGGCTTTACCAGCGACCTTTAGGCTCAAGCCAGTGACCCTGGGCTAATGTCTATAATCCCATGCTCAAGCTAGTGACCCCGTGCTCAAGATCGTGAGCCCATGCTCAAGCTGTGACCTCGGAGTTTTGATCCTGGGTCCTCTGCATCCCAGTCTGATGCTCTATCCACAACCCAACAGCCTGGTCAGGCTTTTATCTTAAAACTATTTAAATTTCTTTTTTATGTAATTTCAAACCTTACATTGTGAACACAAACTCTTGAAATGAAATATTTAAGAATATCATTACTTAAATTATATTATCTAGGACAGGGGTCGGGAATCCATGGCTCAAGAGCCAGATGTGGCTCTTTTGATGGCTGCATCAGGCTCGCAGACAAATCCTTAATAAAAAATAATGTTAAAAATATAAAACATTCTCATGTATTACAAACCATTCATTTCCTACCACTCATATTCATGGTTGCGGGTGGTTGCAGCCAATCACAGCTGTCCTCTGGGTACAAGGGTTATTGTGAGGTCAGGAAGTAAACGTCCCTCCTTTTCATCAAGTAGTCAGCTAGCTAATTACAGAAATCCTTTTGATGAAGAAGATGGCTAAAAGAAAAAAAGATGAAGAGTATCGTACTTTTCAGCAGGAATGGACAGAGGAATTCGCCTTTGTGAAGAGAGCAGGTTCTGCAGTGTGTCTAATATGCAATGATAAAATTGCATCAATGAAACGGTCAAATACAGAGTGGCACTTCTACATACGCCATACTACATTTGCATTGAAATGTCCAGCGGGGGACAGCAGGAAGAAAAAGCATGTCAAGAGCTACTGTGCAGAGTGCAAGTTAGTCAGCAGCAACTCCGTGTTTGGACCCAAAAAGGTGACTGGAATTAGGCTAGCTTTGCTGGTGCTTTAGCAATTGTGGGAAATGGAAAAACCATTCACAGATGGGGAGTATGCCAAAACATTCATGCTTGATGTTGCCAATGAACTTTTTGACGACTTTTTGGATAAAGACAAGATAATCAAACGAATAAAAAATATGCCTCTGTCCAAGCAAGAACTGTTCACGATCATACCATCATGATGGCAAAACAAACTGAGGCAACACAAGTGAAGGACATAAATGCAGCACCATTCTTTTCTCTCGCTTTGGATGAGTTAAGAGATGTAAGCCATTTATCCCAGTTCAGCGTGATTGCAAGGTATGCTGTCGGTGACACACTACCTGAGGAAAGTCTTGCCATTTTGCCTATGAAAGGGACAAGAGGGAAGGATTTATTCAAGTCTTTCACTGAGTTCACTAAAGAAAAAAATCTACCGATGGATAAACTTATTTCAGTGTGTACTGATGGTGCTCCGTGCATGGTGGGGAAAAACAGGATTTGTAGTGCTTCTTTGTGAACATGAAAAGAGACCCATCGTAAGTTTTACTGCATCCCACCTCAGGAGCTGCTTTGTGCTCAGATATGTGGCCTGCAACTTGGTTAGGTGATGTCGCTGGTCACTCGGGTGGTCAACATAAATGATTGCCAGTTTAAAACACTGCTTGATGAAGTTGGGAATAATTATCCTGGTCTGCTTCTGCACAGCAATGTGCGTTGGTTGTCAAGAGTGAAGGTGCTCAGCCGTTTCGCTGCTTGTCTGAGTCAAATCTGGACTTCTCTTGAAATGAAAAACGTCGAGCATCCTGAGTTAGCTAACACTGAGTGGCTCCTGAAGTTCTATCTCATGGACACGACTGAACATCTGAACCTGCTCAATGTGAAAATGCAAGGTGTTGGAAATACGGTTTTATCCCTTCAACAAACAGTGTTTGCATTTGAAAACAAGCTAGAACTCCCTTCCTTCCTTCCTTCCTTTTTTTTATCACTTGTTTGAGACTTGCTTTTCAGTCTAGGGTTAAATACTAGGATGTATGTTCTCTGCAAGCCAAGATGGTAGATCCAATTATTTAATAAATGCACCCTGTTTCTGCCCTTTTTTTCCTTCTACTCCCATTTGTGCTTGTGTATATGTAATTTTTAAAGGCTTTTGAAAGAATTTTTACCATCTTATCACCTTAGTTTTAGCTAAATACAGTTTCAACCAATAATCTGTTGGTAGTATTCATAGCTTCAGCTCTGCATGGTGCTTGGTTGTGCATGTTCTCTATGGCTTGTTGAATCTCTTTCATGACAATTCCTTTAAAGAAGTCAAGCACAGAATTTACGTAGCATTTTAAAATGAAAAAAAAATTCCAACTATTTTTTTTTACTGGAAAATACTTCCACAGGTGACAGAGTATCAAAAAATATACAAACATGAAAACCAAAGCACTGGTATAGCCTAGTTTATCAGTTTCTAAATAGTATCAAATTACTGTCTTCTATGAAATAAGGTCAAATTATAAATATCAGTATATAACAAACGCCTTATAAAATGAAAAAAAAATGGATTTTTTGTGAATGCTAGTCTTGTTCACAAGCAGTATCATATGAGCCCTTCTAATTTAATTATTTTAATTGCTTTTCTTTGAAAATTTGTAATTGGTATTGAAATATCATAACTCATCAAAATCTAAAATGAGGATGCTTGAAATCTTTTTGGTAATAAGGTTAAGTGAATGGAATAATTTTGACACAAATAAAACTGTTTACAATATTGTATAGGAAAAATCTGTAGGACACACCACATGCAATAATTATAGTGACAGTTCTCAAAGGAATAAAGCACCAGCAACTGCACTGCACAGACCTATAGCCAGGAAAATTAATCCTCAGAGGAGTTAGGTACTGCAGTCTCAGTAAATCCGTATTGGTTTTGTCATATTGCTGAAGTATACTCCAAGAAGCATAGTTTTTCCTATTTGCTAAATTGCCTACAACAAGTGAAATTTATAAAGCTCTGACAGAAATTCGGAGCCATGATCGATGGAAATCCAAGATATCCAATCCAAGTGCATAGGTAACATTACCATGACAAGCTTTTTCTTTCTTTATTGTTTTAGCTTTATCTATTTTTTATTAGATGAATTTAGCTAAAACATTTTTATTTACCATGATAAAAATATTTTACATGCTTGAAAAATTAAAAACAAAGTTATCATTTATATTAAAATATAACCATTATGATAAAGGGATTTACTCATAATAGTTACACTATTCTTTAAATTTTAAAAAAGTGTCAATATTTTCTGTCAGTCTACCCTATGGCCATGTCACTCTACATTTTGCAAAGAGCATATATAAACTGCATACAAAAATAAATGTTGTACTACAATAGGTAATACTAAAAGGGTTAATGAATTTAACTCTGATTTGAGTTATTTCAAATACATTTGTTAATAATAATGTTCTTTACAATGCCATTGAATGTTGTTAATTAAATCTCTGCTTAGTTTCACAGTTTTTTAATTAGCTCAATCATGTTTTGAAATAGGCTATAAAAAGAATCTATTGACAGAATGTTTAATGGTAAATTGTTAGCTGCCAATTTTGATCCCTGAATGATCATTGGGTACATAGAAAAGTAAAATGCATCAGAATCACAGAATTTATAAACAGGCTTTGTAGCTGAATAAGTGAGTATATGCAATTTAAAAAGCCTTCTTTCTATATTAGAAAGGGAGTAATAAAAATTCAGTTTAATGGCATATGTATTATGTAATGAAGCTTTTCCATACAGGCATAAATTATATTTGCAATTCACTTACTATGTTTATTTGAAATGTGATTTTACCTAGACTGAGCTTAATTTTTGGCCATATAAAAAGTGCCATGAGGTGAATTGGACTTTAATCCTGCTTATGGGAATTTTAAATTAATACCCTAAGGATACAGCTTCTGCAGAATCAGAATTATTCCTGAACTATTATAACAATACACACTTTCTTCAACAAATCCACAATAGGTTTATAAATAAGATTTCAATTGAAGTTCACTTGCTATAACATGAGAAAGTTGAGTTTTTATTTCACTGTTTTGTAAAAGAAAAAAGAAAAAAACACTTAATTCTAAATTTATCTTTTATAATGTGTAGGAGGTAGTGTGCCAACATGATTTTGTTTAATCTGGGAAACCTTCAATTTTCAAATTATCAGGAGTTATAGTGAGGAATGAGATTCAAACATGAGATCATTATCATAATGTCAATCAAACACAAATAAACTATATAAATAGTTGACTTTTAAAATCACTTGGCTTTCAAAGATATGTGAAAATGTAATTTCTTTCTTCAAGGAAGTTATTTGAGAGACGTATTGGATAAATTATTTATCAAAGATTTAAAGAGACAGTTATATTTATATTACATAAATCAAATGATTACCATTGAGCACTTTCTCTATGCAACTCAATTTGCAAGTCAAAGGTAAAATAGAGGGAAATGATTTATGTAATAGTATTACAAATATTATATTAAGACCAAGATTTAAATATCCAACATGTATAAAGATAGTTATTAAGTTTTAAAATATTTGTATAAAATCAACTAACTATGCATAATGCTCTACTAATATAATACCTATCAGAATGTTATCTATGATTAGTCTTTTATAAGGATATAGCTGCATACTCCATTCTGCTGTGATAACTGGATAAAGTTTCTTCAGAGAAAATAGCAGTCCTTCTAAAAGGTTTTAGATTTGCTATCTCCAACTAATCTGGCTTATTAACCTGAGAATACCTATTTTAAAGGTGCAAACAAATAAATATTCTTGTAATAATTTTTATTTAAAAATAAAAAAATGTTTTACCAAATTAAAGGCCAAGAATATTCCCGTTCCTATCTTCCATAAAATCATCTGTAGCACAGCTACTCTCCTTCTTCATTTTGCAGTATTTTCTCCCATAAGACATTATGTTCTAATATTTAAAACATTTCTATAATGTATGATATAGAAACTGATTTTAGAGATACTTTAGTAAGAAAATGGTAAGTAGATATTATTTCATGTGCTAACTTTAGTGGCAGCTGCCGGTGGGTCTGACTGATAACCAGGTCAAGCTCCTCAGGAAACAGTGCTCATGTAATGGGTTATGTATGTTAAAGATGGGCATGTATGCTTATGCAGCTTTATGTATCTTTTTTTTAAGTTGATTTTTCATCTCCAAGTTCCAACATTATTATCTAAATCAAACAGTCACTCATTCAATCAATATAAAATATTTTTAGTACAACTTTTAAAAAAATTAAATTTAGTGTTATAAATTATTATGACTATGCAAAGATTGTTCTTAGCTGTCCCATGTACTGGAATATCACTGTATTTCTTTCTTGGCCAGCTTTTCATTTTGTTTTCTTTTACAAATTTATTATTTTCTAATCAATTTTTTGATCACATGCTCTAGTAGGGCAGATACCATTGTGTTGTTCACTTCTGTATCCTAAAGTATCTAGTACAGCACCTGAAGCATATTACAAGCTCAACATTTTTGTCAAATTAAAAATATTTATTTTCTAAACTCATAGAACTATAAAATTCCCTTTCTATGATTAGTCATATCACTAAATTCTTTGGTTCATTTTAATTTTTAGAGACACATCCCTAACGTCTTATATTTTGCTGCTTCTATCTGGATGGATTTTGTTGTTGTTGTTGTTGGTCTACTATACAGCTGTGACCCCAGGATTTTCCTTTTATTATCGTCCTGGGAATTTTTAGATTTTTTAATTAAGATCTCTTATATCTTGATTTCATGATATTCTTTTTCTATGTCTCCTCACTTATTTTAGTTCAAGCATATTTTTAAATAAATTCCTGAGAAATGATGTATGAATAGAAGAATTTTAGAGTGACTAGATATTAAAGTCTCGGTTAGAAAATATTGAATATTTTCCTCATTTTTCTGACAGTTTAGATTTCCAGTAATGCTTTAGTAAAGCCTAATGTCATTGTCATATATATGTGACATATTTTGTGATAAGGCCTTCTGAACTAGAGTCCTTATATTTGGACATCTTTATTCTACAATGCTGAGAAATCTGATATTTTTATTTCTTGATTAATTCCTTCCTCAATTTATTTCTCTGCAATATTTTTCATTATTTTGAAACAGCATCTCCTGATTTAACCATGTAATTTCCTTCAAACTTATTTTTATTTCTTTCTTTTAAATAAATTTTTAAAATTTATTTCTTAACCTTTTTTTAACAGTATGGTTTCAACAATTTTTTTTAGATTTTATTTATTTATTTTAGAGAGGAGATAGAGAAAGAGAGAGAGAGAGAGAGAAAGGAGGAACAGGAAGTATCAACTTCCATATGTGCCTTGACTAGGAGACCTCAGCGTTCCAGGTCAACACTTTATCAACTGCACCACAACAGGTCAGGCTGATTTCAATTTTTTATGTTAATCTTATTTTCAACTTTGAAGTTCAGATTCTTTGACTATCACTTAAATATCCCCATAGCATCTAGTATACTTTATCATGGATGCTTTTCTGCTCATATATAAATAGAGATATTTACAGTTTTTATTTTCTTCAGATTATGTCATGATTGGTTAATAGTTTTCTTGAATTTTTAAATTTAGTTTTGTTTGGGTTTCTTTTTTTTTAAGTTAGAAACTTTTAGTGATGATTGATTCTGTATTTCTTAAGTGAGGAACCAAAAAATGCTCTTTGGAGCAGTGTATGTTGGCATACTTTTCAACAAAATGTACTCTAGGCAAAGGAAAGAGCATAATACAGGCACCTAGTCTTGAGAGAGCATGCCATTATAGCAAACTTAAATTATTATTTGAGTGTAGCTAGAACCTGGGGATCAGAGGGAAAAATTATATACTTTGAAATTAAATCATGAAGGAGTAAAATAATATATAAATATGGAGCCTTTCAGTGTAGAGCATTATAGTGTAATGGAGTGATCACTTGGACTAGTTACCAGATATTACAGTGTCTGTTGGCTCTGTGAACTTTGACAATTTTTTTAATTTGTATAATCAGTTTATTGGTGTGGAACCACTTTCATTTTCCTTTCTACTCTGAATTTGTTGACAAAATGTTAACAACCACAGGACTAATAGGCTGAACCTTTGAAATTTCAGACACTTCTCCATCTCTCTATTGATATGGTAGCCCCCAGAGTGGATACTCCTTTTCTCTTGCCCACACCATAAATATTTTACATATTGTTTCAATTGTATATCCACTCAATTTAATTCTGGCAAAGAATCCTAGGTTTCAATAAGTTAGAGAGCTTTTATGCTATAGATTTAAAAATGCTATAAATTCTAGTCCTCACATAGCCTACCTACCCAGCTGATGTTTGAATCCTTATCCACAGCATTCGTGCCTGTGACTGTCATAATTATGCTTGGATGTTTTAAGTGACATTAGCAGGCATTCTCATATAATTTCATACTTTAGACTGCTCTGACTCTAAGCTACATTTTATATCATTCCTGTACACATAGTTTTAATTTTCATGGCCTTGGAGGTGCAATTAAGTGGAAACTATCATGAAGAGTTATTTTAAGAAAGAGAGATAATAGATTTCCACTGCCTAGCCCAGTACATGGATCTTTGGGATTTAGAAAATGTGATTAGTAGCCCTTCCAGTACTTAAAAGGAGAAATCCAATTATCTTCTTCCCAAATTCAAGCTTACCTTCTCAGTGCAAACCGAACCAAATTCCTTTAATTATGACTCAGCTGAGAGTGTTTTTAAGTCAACTAAAATTTTAGGTTGGTATAGCTAGTATTTTTATTTTAATTCTGAAAATGTCAAGTCATTACCACACTTCAGAAAGTGTAAACGAAGACAGAAATAAAGAAGCTATTAAAATCATCCAGGAAGAGATGATAGAGGTTAGTATAACAGAGAGAAAATGAAAAGAAACAGATTTCAGTTCATAGGACTTCTTAATGGGTGAGATATAATTTGGAAAAGGATGAAATGCATCAAGGTTGATATTTAGCTTTAACAGAGGAGTTTGTAATGTCATATACTGAGATGGGGAAGATTTGTGGGGAACAGATTTTGTTTTGTACTTAATGTTTGGAATGACAGATTTATATCTGTGAGGAAATCTTTTTTTTAATAAATAAATTTTTATTTTAATGGAGTGACATCAATAAATCAGGGTACATATATTCAAAGAAAACATGTCTAGGTTATCTTGTCATTCAGTTCTGTGGCATACCCATCACCCAAAGAGAGATTGTCCTCCATCACCTTCTATCTAGTTTTCTTTGTACCCCTTCCCCTCCCCCTCTCCCTCCTTCCCTCCCCCCACCCCCCATAACCACCACACTCTTGTCCATGTTTCTTAGTCTCGTTATTTATTTATTTATTTATTAAATTTAATGCAGTGACATTGATAAATCAGGGTGCATATGTTGAGAGAAAACATCTCTAGATTATTTTGACATTTGATTGTGCTGTATACCCCTCCCCCAAAGTTAAATTGTCTTCTGTCACCTTCTATCTGGTTTTCTTTGTGCCCCTCTCCTCCCCCCATCCCCTACCCCTGTTGCCATCACATTCTTGTTCATGTCTCTGAATCTCATTTTTATGTCCCTTCTATGTATGGATTCATATAGTTTTTAGTTTTTTTCTGATTTACTTATTTCACTCCATATAATGTTATCAAGGTCCATCCATGTTATTGTCAATGATCCGATGTCATGATTTCTTATGGCTGAGTAGTATTCCATAGTATATATGTACCAAAGCTTTTTAATCCACTCGTCCTCTGACGGACACTTGGGCTGTTTCCAGATCTTCGCTATTGTGAACAATGCTGCCACAAACATGGGGGTGTATTTCTCCTTTTGGAGTCGTTCTATGGTGCCCTTGGGGTATATTCCTAAAAGTGGGATAGCTGGGTCAAAAGGCAGTTCGATTTTCAGTTTTTTGAGGAATCTCCGTACTGTTTTCCACAGAGGCTGCACCAGTCTGCATTCCCACCAGCAGTGCAGGAGGGTTCCCTTTTCTCCACATCCTCGCCAGCACTTATTCTGTGTTGTTTTGTTGATGAACGCCATTCTGGCTGCTGTGAGGTGATATCTCATTGTGGTTTTAATTTGCATTTCTCTAATAATTAGTGATGTTGAGCATTTTTTCATATGCCTATTGGCCATCTGTATGTCCTCTTTGGAGAAGTGTCTATTCATCTCTTTTGCCCATTTTTGAATTGGATTGTTTGTCTTCCTGGTGTTGAGATTTACAAGTTCTTTATAAATTTTGGTTATTAAACCCTTATCAGACGTATTGTCAAATATGTTCTTCCATTGTGTAGTTTGTCTTTTTATTCTGTTCTTGTTGTCTTTAGCTGTGCAAAAGCTTTTTAGTTTGATATAGTCACATTTGTTTATCCTGTCTTTTATTTCACTTCCCCGTGGAGACAAATCAGCAAATATATTGCTCCGAGAGATGTCGGAGAGCTTACTGCCTATGTTTTCTTCTAAGATGCTTATGGTTTCATGGCCTACATTTAAGTCTTTTATCCATTTTGAGTTTATTTTTGTGAGTAGTGTAAGCTGGAGATCTAGTTTCATTTCTTTGCAGATAGCTGTCCAATTTTCTCAACACCATTTGTTAAAGAGGCTGTCTTTACTCCATTGTATTTCCTTACGTCCTTTGTCAAATATCAGTTGTCCATAGAACTGTGGGTTTATTTCTGGGTTCTCTGTTCTGTTCCATTGATCTATATGCCCGTTCTTATGCCAGTACCAGGCTGTTTTGAGTACAATGGCCTTGTAGTATAACTTGATATCAGGAAGTGTGATACCTCCCACTTTCTTCTTCTTTTTTAAGATTCCTAAGGCTATTCGTGTTCTCTTTTGGTTCCATATAAATTTTTGGAATATGTGTTCTATATCTTTGAAGTATGTCTTGGTATTTTAATTGGTATTACATTGAATTTATAGATTGCTTTGGGTAATATAGACATTTTAATGATGTTTATTTTTCCTAACCATGAGCACGGTATATGCTTCCACTTGTTTGTATCTTCCTTGATTTCTTTTATCAATGCTTTGTAATTTTCCAAGTACAAGTCTTTAGTCTCCTTGGTTAAAAGTTTACTCCTACGTACTTTATTTTTTTGGTTGTAATTGTGAAGGGGATTGTTTCCTTAATTTCTCTTTCTGACTGTTCATTGTTGGTGTATAAACATGCCTCTGATTTCTGAGTATTGATTTTATATCCTGCCACTTTGCTGAATTCATTTATCAGGTCCAGTAGCTTTTTGACTGAGACTTTAGGGTTTTCTATATACAATATCATATCATCTGCAAATAATGATAATTTTACTTCTTCTTTTCCAACTTATGCCTTTTATTTCTTCTTCTTGTCTGATTGCTGTGGCTAGGACTTCCAGGACTATGTTAAATAAGAGTGGTGAAAGGGGGCACCCCTACGTTGTTCCTGTTCTTAAGGGTATTGCTTTTAATTTTTGCCTATTGAGTATGATGTTGGCTGTGGGTTTCTCATAGATGACTTTTATCATGTTGAGGTATGTTCCCTGTATTCCCACTTTGCTGAGAGTTTTGATCAAGAATGGGTGCTGGATTTTATCAAATGCTTTTTCTGCATCTATTGAAATTATCATATGGTTTTTCTCCTTTTTGTTTATGTGATGAATCACATTGATTGATTTACGAATATTATACCAGCCTTGCCTCCCCAGAATAAATCCCACTTGATCATGGTGTATGATTTTTTCCATATATTGTTGGATCCGGTTTGCTAATATTTTGTTGAGGATTTTAGCATCTATATTCATCAGAGATATTGGCCTATAATTTTCTTTCTTTGTGTTGTCTTTGCCTGGTTTTGGAATCAGAATTATGCTCGTCTCATAAAAGGAGCTTGGAAGTCTTCCTTCCTCTTGAATTTTTTGAAATAGTTTGAGAAGGATAGGAGTTAGTTCTTCTTTGAATATTTGGTAGAATTCCATTGTGAAGCCATTGGGCCCCGGATTTTTCTTTGTTGGGAGATTTTTGATAACTGTTTCGATCTCATTTGGTGAAATCGGTCTGTTTAGGTTTTCTGATTCTTCCAGATTGATTTTTGGAAGATTGTATATTTCAAGATATTTTTCCGTTTCATCTAGGTTGTGTAGTTTTTTGGCATACAGTTCTTCATAGTATTTTCTTACAATATTTTTTATTTCTGTTTTGTCCGTTGTTATTTCTCGTCTCTCATTTCTAATTTGATTTGAGTCCTCTCTCTCTTTTTCTTGGTGAGTCTAGTTAAAGGTTCATCAATCTTGTTTACTTTTTCAAAGAACCAGCTCCTAATTTCATTGATCCTCTGTATTGTTTCTTTAGCTTCTATGTCATTTATTTCTGCTCTGACCTTTATTATTTCCTTCCTTCTACTACATTTGGGCTTTACTTGCTGTTCTTTTTCTAATTCTTTTAGATGCAGGGTTAAGTTGCTTATTTGAGCTTTTTCTAGCTTCTGAAAGTGTGCCTGTAGTGCTATGAACTTCCCTCTCAGTACTGTTTTTGCTGTGTCCCATAAATTTTGAGTTGTTGTATGCTCATTGTCATTCCTTTCTAGGAATTTTTTTATTTCTTCTTTGATCTCATTCTTAATCCATTCATTATTTAACAACCTGCTATTTAGTTTCCATGTGTTTGAGAATTTTTGAGCTGTTCTGTTGTAGTTCATTTCTAGTTTCATGCCATTGTGATTGGAGAAAGTGCTTGATATGATTTCAGTCTTCTTAAATTTGTTGAGAGCACTTTTGTGCCCTAACATGTGGTCTATCCTAGAGAATGTACCGTGAGCACTTGAAAAGAATGTATATTTTGCTGCTTTAGGGTGAAAGGTTCTGAAGATATCTATTCAATCGAGTTGATCTAGTGTTTCCAATAATTCTGCTGTTTCTTTGTTAATTTTCTTTCTTGAGGATCTATCTAGTGATGTTAGTGGGGTATTGAAATCCCCTACTATTATAGTATTGCTGTTGATCTCGCCCTTTAAATTCATCAAAGTCTGCTTTATATATTTGGGTGCTCCTATATTAGGTGCATAAATATTTATAATAGTTATATCTTCCTGTTGGATTACTCCCTTTATCATTATGTAGTGGCCTTCTTTATCTCTTACTATATCCTTTGTTTTAAAGTCCAATTTGTCTGATATAAGTATTGCTACTCCAGCTTTTTTTTCATTTCCATTTGCATGAAATATTTTTTTTCCCATACTTTTACCATCAATTTATGTGTATCTTTTGTTCTAAGGTGTGTCTCTTATAGACAGCATATGTATGGGTCTTGTTTTCTTATCCACGCAGCTACCCTATTTCTTTTGATCAGATCATTTAATCCATTTACATTTAAGGTTATTATTGATATGTAGTTGTTTATTGCCATTTTCTTCTTTAAAGGTCTATTACTTTTTTGCTATATTCTTTTCCCACTTTGATCTGTTTACAACAGGCCCTTTAACCTTATCCTGCAGCATTGGTTTGGTTGTAATGAATTCCTTGAGTTGTTTTTTGTCTGGGAAGCTTTTTATTTCTCTTTTGATTTTAAACGATAGCCTTGCTGGATAAAGTAGTCTTGGTTGTAGGTTCTTGTTCTGCATTACTTTGAATATTTCTTGCCATTCCTTTCTGATCTCAAGTGTTTCTGTTGAGAAGTCTGATGTTATCCTTATGGGGGCTCCTTTGTAGGTGATAACTTTTTTTTCTCTAGCAGCTTTTAATATGTTCTCTTTATTGCTTAGCTTTGGTATTTTAATTATGGTGTGTCTTGGTGTAGGTTTCTTTGGGTTTCTCTTAATGGAGTCCTCTGTGCTTATTGGACTTGTGAGAGTTTCTCTTGCATTAATTTAGGGAAGTTTTCAGCTATGATATGATTGAACAAAGTCTCTATCCCTTGTCCTTTTTCTTCTTCTTCAGGAACCCCTATGATGCGGATGTTATTTCTCTTCATGTTGTCACAGAGCTCTCTAAGACTTTCCTCTGACTTTTTGAGTCTCTTTTCTCTTTTCTTCTCTGCTTTCATGCCTTCATTCCAGTTGTCCTCCAACTCGCTGATTTGATCCTCAGCTTTATCTATCCTGTTTTTAATTCCTTCCATTGTGGTCTTTATTTCTGATATTGTATTTGTCATCTCCGATTGATTCTTTTTTATACTTGCTATTTCTTTATTTTGGTGTTCATAATGACCCTCCATTGTTGTTCTAAGATCCCTAAGCATCCTTACAATCATTATTTTGATTTCTGCATCTGGAAGTTTGATTATTTCCATATCACTCAGTTCATTTCCTGAAGGTGTCTCTTGTGGTTTCATTTGGATTGCATTTCTTTGTCTTCTCATTGTCTGTTTTTGGTTTTTTTATTTGTAGAGTTGGTTGAATCTAGGCTTGGTGTTGTCTGCCTCCAGTTTTCAGTTGTGTTATTTCTAGGTGTTCTTGGGTTGGTATCAGCTGTTATCTGTAATCCACTTTCGGATTTGGGCAGCTTTGAAGTCTTGATTTGTTTGTTTTCTTAACAGGTGATAGTCTTGTTTACTGATCTCAGCAGGGGGCTTCCTTGAAACTGTATCCAGGGATGCGATGTGTGTAACCTGAGACTCTGAAGGCCTCTTTAGCCAACTAATCTCTCTGGGGGCAGGGTGTTTTCTCAGCTTCAGTAGGGGGAGGTGTATCTCAGATCTCCATTGACACCTGAGTTACTGCCCCTCCTCCTCACTTCTTGTTTTCAGCTGTGTCTTGTTGTGCTGATTGGAGCTGGATAGATGTCCGGGGATCTCTGATCCGGAAGCAGTTCAGCTCTGTTTTGTGAAAGGTTCAGTCCCTTCCCCAGCTATGGCCACCTCCAGCATGGTTGAGTCAGCTTTTTTAGGTCTTCTCCTTCATTCCTTATCCCCTCACAGTCTGTCCCTCTCTCTTTCCTTTCCACTTGGGAGATAAGCTGATCTTTTCAACACACCATGCTCCCTGGTCGCCAGGCAAGTGGCTGTGAGCAGTAGTTTCTGCTCTTTTCCCTTGTGTGAGATCCCCTCTGGGCTCTCAGCCTCACCCCCCCCCCTCCATTCGTGTAAGCAGGGGAGATTCAGACGCTCACTACCAGGTTTGCTGTGGCTTCTTCTTTGCTCCTTGGTTTGTGAGAGCTGTTCTTGTAGTTCAGAGTTGGTTTTTCACGCTGATTTTTTCTAAATTGATTTGTATTCCAGTTTAGTGGTGAGAGCTGGGTGTCTGTGCGTCCGCCTACTCCGCTGCCATCTTTTCAGTCCCTCTTAGTCTCGTTTTTATGTCCCACCAATGTATGGAATCCTGCAGTTCTTGTTTTTTTTTCTGATTTACTTATTTCACTCCATATAATGTTATCAAGATCCCACCATTTTGCTGAAAGTGATCTGATGTCGTCATTTCTTATGGCTGAATAGTATGCCATGGTGTATATGTGCCACATCTTCTTTATCTAGTCTTCTATTTTTTTTATTACACTGATTAAAGCCTTTAAGCAAACTCTTGGCCAATACAGCAAGAATCCATAAAAAAGTAGTGTCCTTAACATGTATACCAAGTCCAAGTTGGCCCCAACACCATGCCAAATCCCTGAAAAATGCAAACCCATCCCAGTTCAGTCTGTTATGAGCTGTCACAAGGAGCAGGAGTCCATGAAAAGTCCACATCCAGGAAAAGTCCGCATGGCACTGAAATTGTTGTCATAATTCTATACTTTGCAGCTCACGTCCAAGTCCCAATGACCTCTGCTTCTAGCTGGTAATGATTCAGGTAGACTGGAAAAGGCATCTGTAGCATGTGTGGATATGGAGCTTCTGTTTTCTCTGACTGGAGAGATGAGACCAGGTTGCTTTTCCCCGGAGCTCTGCGACTGTGGCGTGGTAAAGACAACCTTCGGATATACTAAGCTGGGTGGCAAAGATAGATTCATAATAGAAGTTGGCAAAAGGGGGAAAGAGAGCTCTAAATTAGGAGTAGGTCCCAGCCTGAAATATGAGTGGGGCATTGAGGTAGGAGGAAAAAAGGAAACACTATATATTAAACAAAGCAGCAGAAAATAGGACTATCAACACCCACAACAGAGATCTTCGAGGGAAGAATAAAAAACCTGACTATTCAGGCAAGACATAATTAAGTGGCCCTTGTGAAAATGAGATTAGTTTACCTGCTTCTTGGAAGAAATACTCTAGGCTCGTCCACAGTGTCGTAGATGGGGCTGACGGCCCTGGGCACCTTCAGCCTTCAGTGGCAAACCCCAGCATTCTGGGCAAGGTTAGGTCATAGGTGGCTGGAGCAGGGCTGGAAGAGTCTGAACCCTCCCTTAGCGGAGCGAGGGGGAAGCCTACCTTCCAGTGTCCCTGTTTCCTCACAGCAGAGGCATGTAAGTCTGACAGGCTTTAGCTCAATGACCTTCCTTTTCAGTATTGAAGCAGGACCCAGATGGCATCCTATTAGACCCCGTTGGGGCTTTGGAACCTTTATGGGCATATCCTAAAAGCTGGTAGTTCCCCAGATCTCTATTGGGCTTTTTCTTCCTCTAGGTATCTTAAAGCCATGCTCAGAAGATCTCGCTGAGGGGTTTGAGAATCCCCATCTGCCTATATAAATCTTTTCCATATATCTGGAGCTATTTGGAAAAAGACAAAACTGTTATTAGCTGGATCAAATAAAGAAGGTAGTAGTTTGCAGGCGAAAAAGATTTGTTGTCTCCTGTTCATCAGCATTCAAAAGAAATTTAAAAATTTTTAAGTAAAAAGCATGGTATTATAGACCTGTAGTAGTTCCAGGATATGACTCCCCCCTTTTAAATTTTTTTAAATTGACCTTAAAATATTTTCTGAGTACACTTTATTAATACCTTGACTTTAAAGATTGTAAGAAATACACATAATTTGAAAGGTTTGACAAAATACAGTAAATGCTTTTGCTCCATATGCAGGAGCATTGTCAGTTTAACCAGTTTAGGAAATCCAATAATAGAACAATGCATACAGACTGTGAGCTATAACATGCTCACTGTTCTCTCATGTTAGCAGCCTCTCCTGTTCTGACAGAGGTTACTATAAATCCAGAATATGTATCCACTATAACGTGGACAAAGGACTGTTTGCCAAATGAAGGTATATGAGTAACATCCATTTGCCAAAGTTGTCCTGGTAGGGGTCCTTGAGGGTTAACTCCAAATGAAGGTGCAGATTATAGTATAGGAGCTCTTGGACAGGATTTCCCAATCTGCCATGCTGCTTCCCGAGAAAGTTGAAACTGTTTACACTGGGCTGCAGCATTCTGGTGATGAATAGTATGAGACTGAATTGCTCGATCTGTCATGGTTGCTCCAAATAATTTTCTTTTGGGTAGCTTGATCTACAAGGGCATTCCTAGGCCCTGGCCGGTTGGCTGAGTGGTAGAGCTATCCTGGCGTGCAGGATTCTCGGGTTCAATTCCTGGCCAGAGCACACAGAAGAAGCGCCCATCTGCCTCTCCACCTCTCCCCCTCTTTTTCCTCTCTGTCTCTCTCTTCCCCTCCTGCAGCCAAGGCTCCACCAAAGCAAAGCCACCCCGGGCGCTGAGGATGGCCCCGTGGCCTCTGCCTTAGGCACTAGAATGACTGGTTACAACAGATCAACACCCCAGATGGGCAGAGCATTCCCCCCTAGTAGGCATGCCAGTGGATCCCAGTTGGGCGCATGCAGGAGTCTGTCTGACTGCCTGTGAGGAAATCTTAATTAGGATATTCAGCTACCTGAAAACTTACCTCATTTTAATATCATGCCACTAAGCTCAAAAAGACATTTGGCCAGTCCTGCTATAGTCCTCTTATCAATTTACTCTCTTAGACTGGTGCTTCTCAAAGTTAATGTGCACATAAAGCACATAGAGATCTTGTTAACATTGGAGATTCTGAAAATTTTTTGATACCCAAGATTCTGTAATTTTAATAAGCTTTAGGTGACACTTATGTTACTGATTTACTTTGAATAACAATTCTGACACAGACAATTCTTTCTCAGTTCTAATCTTACATTTCCAGGTACTCATTCTTAGCTATAATATTGTGCCTTTTTAAATGAGAAAATAATATATATCAGAAGAGAATTTTACATGCTATCACCATTAAATCTATCAGCCCTTTTATTTAGTAGACTTCCTTTTTTCAGAAGTGGGCTTCCATATAAGGCCAGCCCTTGGCTGTTTTACTAAATTGCATCTTATTTTCTCAGAGGTATCAATCCCATAATTGCCATCTCTTTCCAAGCATCATTACAATTTTACTTTTTACTGAATCATTCTCTTCAAAATACTCCGAGGCCGAGATATACTCTAGCTTTAAACTTAAAAAGAAAAAGTGTCTTTACTTACCTATTTTTTGCTAAAGTAAAACATTTCAAAACAGCATGACTTCTTTTTCCCAGTTTTTCCCCCCATTTTTTGGTGATAATTCCAGTAAATATCTAATGCTAAGACCAGTAATTTTCTTTACATTGTTAAATCTAATGATAAATTCTCAGATCTCCTGTACAAAGATCATTCACATAAATTTTTTTGAAAAACACTGTCTTCCCTTGGCCTTCATGATGCATCTTCCCTTTGATTTTCCTCTGATTTAACTATTTTGCTTTTCCTGTGTTTTTGCAGGCTTCTTGTTCTTTTGACTTCTAAATTTTTGAGTATCTGGAGCTGTTATAGAACCTCTTTTCTCCTACATCTAAATAGCAATTCTTTCAGTCAACTCTTACTGTTTCACATTTTTTATGTTACTGATTCCAAGAAATACATCATTAGCCCAGATATTTCAACTGACCTGCAGTCCTAATATCTACAATGACTGTGTAATTTGTTTTTTCATATCAGGACACTTTTGAATGTGAATATAATTTATTCTGTGACAATGTGTTTAATCTAGGACTGACATTTGCTGTAAACTCTTTTGTATGATCATTGCATCTATATCCAATGCTAACTCAGTATATGCATTTGGATTTTGTGACAGAGATGTTAGTTGTCAACAAGTATTTACTTTTGAATTCTCCTTTAGTGACAGAAAGCTGTATCTTCAGCTGAGAACATAACTTTCAGGAATAAGAACTCAATATCCCAAACTCTCTTTCAGTTAGGTATTACAAGGCAACTAAGTTCTGGGCAATAAAATATAAATTATTATGTGAAACTTCTAGAAAGCAGCTTAAATGCAGGGGATGTGCTCTTTTGTAACCATATTCCTTGTACTTCTGCCTAGATTATGATGCAAGAGATACTTAGAAGCTCTAAGTAGAAGGCAAATGATGAGGGCAGCAGTAGCAGAGGAGGAAAGAGCTTTGATAATGATACTTTATTAGTCATCACTCTAGCTCCCTGTACTGTTTTTATATGAAAGGTAAATATACAGCCTTTTTAAACTTAGTATTTATTTCAATTGAATCTCATGCCTACTAATAGAGATGTTTAAAGTTAATTATTTATTTGACAAATATTTATTAAATGACTGTTATTTCTAGGTACTAGAGAGAATGGCGAAGGTTTTTAGAAAGTCTGATAATAGAAGAAAGGTTGATAGTCTAAATGGGATCATCTTTTATATAGGGTAGACTTCCTTTTATGGCAGGTGACAGTGAGTAAAGACATGAACAGGTAGGCGATGTCCCATGAATGTTTCTGGAAGAAAGTCCTTACAGGCATAACCATACAGAGACCTCCGTTAGAAGTATGCTGTTCAAGAAAAAGTAAGGAAGCCAGTGAAGCAGGAATTAGCTGTTTGAGTGGAGAATATCAGAGATGAAGTCTGAGAGGTAGTGGAGAGCCAGATCATTAAGGGTCTATCAACGATGGTAAAGAATGGCTTTTTTCTCTGAGTAAAAATTATTGTAAAATTTTAAGCAGGAAAATGACATAATTAATCTGAGTTTAGTTTCAATAAGATCTCACTATCTGTAATGTGAAAAATAGACTGTTGGGATAAGGATGTGAGGTGAGGAAAGGGCAGAAACAGGGAGACCAGTGTGTAGGCTACTGAATTAATCAGTGAGGGATGGTGATCATAAACCCAGTGTACTAAATATAATGCTTTATTTCTCACCACGCCCACCACACACACACCATCCAAAGAGCTCTTTCTGTAGACTTCCATATCTCAGTCAATAGAAATTTTGTTCTTCTGTTGTTTAGGCCAATAACTTTGAGTTTATTTAAAATCATTCTGAGATGAAAGCTCAGAGAAACTTGCTGATACATAGATTTGCATGCATTTGTTCCTGAGGCTCAGTGTATCCTGTCCTTCTCAGTTTTATTTAGCTACTGTTAAAATTGTGTATGATAATACAATATTCTCTCAATAAATTCTTCACTCTTGGAAAACTAGCTCACGCTAAGTTTCTGTCACTAGAATACATTTTGTTACCAAATTTTTTCAATTATATACAGTTATAAATCAACTATAATTATTAATTTAAGATAAAAAGTATACTGCTCACAAAATTAGGGGATATTTTATAGCTTCATATTCAGTTTGAAATATCCCCTAATTTCTGTGAGCAGTATAGTTTCTATTAACTAATATTTTAATATTTCCTAAGTGTCTAGTGAGTGCATAATAAGTGCCGAGTACAATTCAAATATTAAAAGCAAGAGTCCTGGCCTGTCTTGTCTCTCTCTAGAAATAAAGGGAAATATCCACCAATATTTGGATTATTTATTATGTAGGTATTATGTCATGAAAAAAATATTAGGTGGGGAATATGAGCAAAATTTTGCCTTATGAGTTATCACTGTCTCAACCGTGTTGTATTCTTTGCATAGAGTATGCTATATAAACTGAATTGGTAAGTACATTTCAATAATTATAAGTAAAAAATAAATAAGAAAATTACCCATCAAATAGGTTATAATTATTCTAAAGTTATATTTTAAAGATTTCATTACTTTTATTTGCATTTTTCAGTTTATACTGCAATAGAATATGTATGCTTGAATTGAATTTAATTTTACTTCTCTTTTTTTAAAAATGGAACACATCAAAAAGTCTGACTAACAGGACCAGACTAATACCAGGAGCCATGATATAGAGAAAACATTGTTTCTTTACCCCATAAAATTCAACATAGGAACAATATAAAAGTATAACTAAATATAAGGGATTCAATTAATTCTGACTTCCACCAGAAGAGAGGAATGATATTTTAAGTATCAATTTCTCCATCTATCAAGTGTGTAATCCAATGCATATAAATAAAGAACTAACCAATTCTGAATTACCTCTTTTGTGAAATCTGTATAATTTAGAGATAACTTAAGTTTTAGTAATCAGAGGAATGATTCAATTATTTTGAAATTCAGGTAAATATGTTTTGGGTGTTAGAGACAAATTAACTATAAAAGACATAATATTATTCAATTCCCATGTCAATATAGTTTTATAATTCAAACAAATATAGCTTTATTGATAATTTTAATCAATCAAAGATCACTTTAAAATTTCAAATAATTTTAATTCAGCTTAAAAATATATATTTCTCATTTATTTAATTCACAATGAAGAAATAATCTAAGGAAACAAATTTTCTTATACTCGTCAGAGACACAGATAATAGAAAGAAAACATAATTTATATCTAAATTTTTATTTCTTACCTTACAAAGGACTAACTCTGATCATTAGAACTTGTTTTCTATTTAAGAACTGAAAAGGTAATATGACTTATGCATAATAATACAGGTATCTGAATTGCTTTTTGTGTCTCAAGAGTGATGTAAATGTCACATACATTCATACAAAGCACATCTTAACTTATTTTTCCTTCTGGAAAATACATTAATAGTAGTGCCTTTGCTTTTTTAGTGTTTTGTTAAGATTAATGATCATAAAGTGTTTGTTCTTCTATATCCCCAGAGTGCAATTTAGGTTGGAGTATGTTTTATAAATTTTAAAATTAAATAAATACCTACAATGGTATCTAGATTTTTATGACTTTTATATTAATTTAATTTAGAGGTGTAATTATGAACATATAAATAACTTATAAACAATTTTAGGATTCTGGGAAAAAAATTAGGACAGTCCTCACTTTTTTCTATACAGTACACACAAACGCACACAATATACAGTACATATCACATTTATTGTTAGGTAATTTTTTATTTCTTCTTTATAAGTAAATATTTTACTTTTAATGAGTTAAAGCAGGAAATATTACCTTATTGTATTTGCTTTTGTATGGTGCTTGCTAAGAAAAAATATATCCAATTTACAAATATGTAATGAATAAATGTAATTAACAAATTATTTAAGTCTAAACTTTATAGAATGTAGGTTATAGTCATCTAGGAAGCTATGCTAATTGTATAACAAAAATGGGAACATATATACACATATATAAATAAGAAGGCAGGAAGGAGGAAGGGAGGTAAGGAAGGAAATCAGGAAAGAAGAAAGAAAATGTACTAAGTTGTGGATTAACCCAAAGGGAAAATATAATCTTTAAGCCAGACTCAACTTTGCTAAACTTTCTCTAATATGTAAATTGCTCAGAAGTTTAATTTTTCATATGAATAAACTTTAAAATAAAAGTTTCAAACCTAGTTTATGAAGATATTCATAAGCCAAAACAGCAGAGCATTGTTCATTTATAAACCATTGCATTTGGATACTGATTTAAACTGAAATTCTAAAGATTGTAAGACTCAACATACTGTATTAAATTTATGGTTTGGTTTATTAATTGTCATTTAAAATTACAAATAATTTTAGTTCTAACATAGTATAAAGTTTCTATTGCAAAATTATTTTTTGTTGTTTCAAGTCAATAATTTAAAGTTTAATTATATTTCTCTTTGTCTGTTCTTCACTGTAAATGACTAGATTAATTCAAATATCCTTTAATACTTACCAAGCCCTAAAAGAAAATAAGAGCTGATTGTTAGGTACATGAACATGAAGAAACAGAAATGACCCCATTTACCCTGTTCTTCATCTCCTGATCAATTTATACTTTCCCTTGAGAGTATTAATAATGATCGTGGCTCCCTCAGAACTCAGTTTCAGGTTCCAGTGTCTTTCTTTCCTTTTCAAATAAACAGAAGTGGGCTGGAAATTGACTGCAAATTAGAAGTAGTGCCTAGCCTAGTAACCCTTGTGTTTTATCAGGGATTGTGCTTCATTAGTAGTAAAATCCCTTCTGCCTACTCTCCCTAACATGTTATGCTGTGGTATGCTGTGCTGTGCTATGCTACACTATGCTATGCTATACTATTTTTTCTTGCCTTTCACCAGAGGAGAAACAGTAAGCTTAATAATTCTTCTCCTCTATTATCTGTTAAATTAGCAGCAGAGGAAAGTTGCAGGTCGGTCTTAATAATCTTTATCACATTAACATATTCAAAACACATTCAATAAATCACAACATAATTCTGACTTCATACAAATACTAACCTAATATAATCATCGAATACAATTTGAAATAAAACATTTATTTCTTACACTGTAAAAAAAAAGTATGGGTTTAATCCATTGTTTTTTCTTGCTATTTTGGCATATTGTCTGCTTGTGTATGTCTTTTTCTCTTTTTCCTTAAATGGACAGTATGAAAAATTTGCTTCAAATTAACTTATATTAAAGGAATATACAAAGAGGTTTTTATTGAATCATCAATTCTTAGGTATGGAAAGATCTTAAGTGTCATCTAGGATGTATAAACAAAGCTTTAGACCTCTTTATATCATTACAAAAAATCTTATATCTTATCATTTGAAAAACTCCAATAGCAAGGTATTTCCCACTTTTTCAGGACCTTTGATAGCATTAATCTTCTCAAAAGTTTATTTTTCTTTATTAAGTAGAAATCTGATTTCTGAAGCTTCCTTTCATTACTAGTTCTGCCACTAAAAACAAATTATATCAATTCTAAATTCTGCTAGTACATGCAAACACCTCAAATATTTAGAGGGGCTTTTTATCTCTTCCCTGATTATTCAATCCTCCAGGTAAATTTTCTTAATTCCCTTAACCATTCATGATAGAATACATGTTTTTAAAAGAACATTTATTTATAATGGTCTACTTTTCCTTCTCCCAGTACATCATGAACCCCCCAAAGGAAAAAAAGGAATGGGGCCTCAGCATTGCTAACAAGAAGCTGGACTACAGTGTACCCATTACAAGTGGTACATTATTTTTTCACTAATCTAATGATGTTTAATGAAAGAATTGCATATAAGGTAATAAAAATACTAAATATTTTACTTGCATGCCACAAATTAGTTGAGAGATCTTCTGAAATCAGAGAGCCCTTCTTCTATTTTTTTTTTTGCTGCTGTTTATGCTTTTCATTGTTATCCTAACATTACACCGATGCTCAGTGTATGCAGTGTGATTTTAACTTAATGTGGTTTTGACCCTTACTCTGCTGAATGCACCTGCATTTATTATACAGCAGCAGAAGTAAATTTCAATGTAGTTACCTATGGCTAAAATGTAAGCTTAGAACTCTGGCAATTCCTTGCTAAATATGACATGAATGTCATGTGGAAATAATAAAATTAATTTGTGTAAAATGACCCTAAGTTTCCCATTGTATTTGTAGTGGATGCAGTGATGTGTATCATAAGCCCCATCTCTTCTTAGATGTAAGCACTCATTGTGCCAGTTGCTTGATGACTGACAGCTCACAGCTGGGTCCCTTCCACACTAGAGAGTAGCATAACCTTAAGTCATATTCTCTTTACAGGGAAACCCATGTCCAGTGCCTGGTGAATAAAGAAACATAAATGCCTGGACCTCAGGTGAAAGACTCCAATATAACTATTCTTAAAAAAGGGGAAAGGGAATCACACATTTCAGAAATACAGATGATATTTGAAGAAGAAATTTTGGAGTATTTGGTCTGGAGGGCTATCAGGAGCTCATTCGGAACATGTTAAATTTGAGACACCTTCAAGACAACCGACTGGGGATGTTTGAATGTTAAAAGGAAACAGTATAAATTTCAAGTCTAGCAATATGTATTTGTTAGTTTTCATAACAGACAAATGGCATTAAAATCAAGAATCTACATGAAATCTCGAGAGTAAGAATGAATCAGAAATCTATGGTGCACTCCCATAGATTTTTAAGGCTTAAGGAGAGGAGGAGAAACCAATAAAAAGCAAACAAACAAAAAAAACAAAAAAAACTGAGAAGAGCATGACCAGGCAGTGGTACAGTGAATAGAGCGTCAGACTGGGATGTGGAGGACCCAGGTTTGAAACCCCGAGGTCACAGGATTGAGCACGAGGTTGCTGGCTTGAGCATGCGATCATAGACATGACCCCATCATCACTGGCATGAGTCCAAAGATCGCTGACTTGAATCAAGGTTGCTGGCTTGATTTGAGCAAGGGGTCACTTGCTCTGCTGTAGCCCCCCAGTCAAGGCACATATGAGAAAGCAATCACTGAGCAACTAAGGTGCTGTAACAAAGAATTGATGCGTCTCATCTCTTTCCCTTCCTGTCTGTCTCTCCCTCTCTCTGTCTCTCTGACTTTCTCTGTCAAAAAATAAAATAAAAAAGAAATAAAAGAAAACAGAGAAGAAATAAAGAAGTAGGAGGAAACCGAGGAAAAATGGGTATGTTGCCCTCCATATATCAAAAGGGCACTAGAGGCTTCAGAGAGGAGTGTGAAAATGGTTACTGCTGGAAAGGGAACAGAAAGAACTATTTTGTATTTCTTTCTATATTTCATAAAGTAATTATTCATGCAGCAGGAAGAATTATTACCCAGCAGAACTTCTCTCTTGGAGTGAGGACCATTATGACTGAGAAGTTTAGATTTTCACTTCAGAAGCATTCAATAGGTAGGCTTTGTTTAGCTTTCCTTAGTTAATGATTACCTATTATCATGAAGAATCTTAACTTTGTAGGATAGGCCCCAAACACTCCAACTTAGCAGTACTTAAAATCTTTAAGGCACTTCTTAAATTCTTACTACCAAATTTGTGTAGCAACAGTCATATAATGCTCACAAAGAACTCTGATGAAAAATTACAGATTCTTTTTTCATTAATTAGTGCCTTTTAAATACAATTTATTAATAATCGTATTATTTTCCATATGCTAGAAAATGTTGATAAAAAGAATAAGTACTAGTTGCATAGATATTTTGGCATATTGTCTTAATAACATGTACATTAAATATCCAAAGTGGGTTCGGGTGTGAGGTTGATATCTCTATAATTAAGCATGTAAATGGTAAATTTCTAAGAGAGGTATATTTAAAAATATATCATAAAGACCATTGGCCCTGGCCAGTTGGCTCAGCGGTAGAGCATCGGCCTGGTGTGCGGGGGACCTGGGTTCGATTCCCAGCCAGGGCACATAGGAGAAGCGCCCATCTGCTTCTCCACCCCCCCCTCCTTCCTCTCTGTCTCTCTCTTCCCCTCCCGCAGCTGAGGCTCCATTGGAGCAAAGATGGCCCAGGCGCTGGGGATGGCTCCTTGGCCTCTGCCCCAAGTGCTATAGAGTGGCTCTGGTCGCAACAGAGCGATGCCCCAGAGGGGCACAGCATCGCCCCCTGGTGGGCAGAGCGTCGCCCCTGGTGGGTGTGCCGGGTGGATCCCGGTCGGGTGCATGCGGGAGTCTGTCTGACTGTCTCTTCCCGTTTCCAGCTTCAGAAAAAAAAAAATACAAAAAAAAAAAAAAAAGACCATTTAGTCCTGGAATTAATAATAATAATTTTACTGAAGTACATAAAATCATTTCAAGTCATTATGGAAATTATGTTTCAGAATGTATTAAAAACTTTTTGACAAATTTAAGGAATAATATTTTATTTGAAAAACCATGGTTATAATAACTTAAGCTTTTATATGTGGCCATAATCTATCTAAATATTTTAGACCCTGACAAAATAACTAGAAATAAATTCTAGCCAATCTATCAAAGAATTTCAGTCTTATATGTGAAATTTAGAAGTATACCACCAAACTAATGTGTGAGTCCTTAGAATACCCCTTAGCATACTCTGGTGTATATACATGAACATATTATAGACATGGCACAAAATAGTTACTTATTCAACATAATTTAAAAAATGTATGTCTCATCTTCTACTTCTCTGCACAGAGATGACTAAATATTTGACTCTGTACACATTCTCACAAAGTAACTGTTTAGTCATCTGCACTTTATATCTTCTAGCCCTGTAGTTGACCTCATTTATATATCTTTCTTCCTTATAACTCTCCCAAAAAGCTGTTCTGGCAGATGTACCTAGCTAAAAGGCCATGTCCATCTAACATCCTAATTTAAAATCAAAATTAAATGCCCTGGCTGGATAGCGTGATTGGTTGGAATATCATCTTGATATGCAAAGCTTGTGGGTTCGATCCTTGGTCAGGGTTCATGCAGGAACAGAGTCCCTGTTTCTCTCTCACATTTCCTCTCTCTCTCAAATCAGTAAATGAATTTTAAAAATTAAAATAAAACTTTACATATTTCATTAGCACATATGCAGTACCTTTGTTATGGATAATCTAGTTGAGGACCAGTATGAATGTATCTTTCCCTCTAAATATTAAGTTCCTAATAGGCAAAGATAACTATATAACTATATAACTATATATACATATACATATATATATATATTATCCATGTTTATTCACCTTTCTGTGTCTTGTATCATTTTATACATGCTGATGCTGCTCACTGCATTTTTGTTGTTTTGATTATATTGGTGAAAAACAATACTCAATTCCAGCATACCTTTATGAGCTATTTGACATGAAGTAAATTAGTTACCTTTTTGAGAGTTAGTTTTCTCATCTATCAAATAAAGTTAGTGATGCCTACTTATAAATGCTATAGCAATTTTACAGTATGATAAATATAAAAATTTCATAGTGCCATATATGTAGTAGTGGAGATTTGTCCAAGGAATGTTACTTCTCTTTATTCAAAATGTTATTAAAATATTTGATATGCCTACATGTGACTACAGCATCCTGTTCATGTTCAATAGCATTATTTTATTAATTGCTTGGAGGCAGTTATATTTTTATATTAGTAACAAAGCCTAAAAATGCTTAGTCTAAAATGAATTAGTATTGGTCAGAAAAGAATCCAATTTACCTTTGGTTATGGTAATAATTTTAACATGATGGTAATGCAAATAAAATTATTTCTAAACCATTTTATATATTATTTTGAAAATTCTTTAATATGTTAAAAATTCTTTAAGCTCTATACTTAAAGTATTAATAATGAAGGTGAGTACTTGAGCTAAAATATATTATTTAAATACAAAATTATTTTAAATAAAAATTTATTTCTTAAAATTAAAAAAATACAGAATACATGAAAAATACAAAAATGTGTAGAAGGAAGAAAATGTGATTTTTCTATTCAAGATTGTTCAATGTTCGCATTTTATTGTTCTTTCCACTAATTGATATATTTATGACACAGTTACACTTATATATACACAGGCATGTATCTATATCTGTTTATATACAGTACTCAATTTCTATCTCAATATATGTGGATATCTATGCACAGCATTAAACACATTGGTAATAGAACATTAATTCTATGTAACATTTTATTATGTATCTTATAATCTGTTGGACTATTATTATTCAATTTTTAGATATTTTCTCTTTTTGTATTTTTTTTGTTTTTATAATTATAAAAAAATTGTGTTATGCATCTTGACCTATAATTTTTGTCTATGTTTCTGATAGTTTTCTTGAATTCCAAGATGGATTAATTGATATGAATAAGTAAACTTTTAAGGTACCAGGTTATATATACATTTTGCCAGCATAAATTCCCACTTAAAGGGAGTTCACTTAAATTGCTTTTATCAGAATATAATATTATTGAATTTTAAATTTTTTTCTAATTCATTATGCTTCTTTCATGTTAAAGGTTTTCTTATAAGCTTATATGTCATTCATGTTTTTTTAATATTATTTTTTATTTTTCTCATAAAAGCTTATTATGTTATTTTTGAATTACGCAATAATCCTTTGTCTCATTTGTAGCAAAATGTTTCAAATTTTAAATTGTTATTTTGTGGTGTATGTAATTTAAAATTATATATAGTCAAATATATTGATTTTATTTTGTTAAAATTATTTACTTTTGCCTTTAAATATTCTCCTAGCTTATAAATTATATACAGTGGTACCTTGAGATACAAGTTTAATTTGTTCTGTAACTGAGCTCATAAATCAGTTAACTCATATATCAAACAAATTTCTCCCATTTAAAATAGCTAAAATAGATTAGCAACATCCCAAAACCTTCATAAATTATGAAAAAAAGACATAATTAAGAAACACACATGTATACTTTACCAATGCATAAAAAATATATGAAATAAAAGAAAAAAGTGTTATTTAGTACTGTATTCTTACCTTGGAGACAGACGAGTGCGGCTAATGGAGGTGAATGGCGGAGGAGGAGGGAGGGAGGAAGGGATGCAGGCACTGTAGTCATGTAAACCAAAACTGCACTTTTTAAACACTAAATGCAAACTAAAACTGCATTTTCTTTAAACAAAACTAAAACTGCACTTTCTTTACTTAAAATGAAACCACAAAAACTTAATTGTAAAAAAATGCACTTTCTGCCTGACCTGCGGTGGCGCAGTGGATAAAGCATCAACCTGGAAACGCTGAGGTTGCCGGTTCAAAACCCTGGGCTTACCTGGTCAAGGCACATATGGGAGTTGATGCTTCCTGCTCCTCCCCCCCTTCTCTCTCTCTCTCTCTCTCTCTCTCTCTCTCTCTCTCTCTCTATCTCTCCTCTCTATAATGAATAAATAAAATTTAAAAAAAAAAAGTTTAGAAAAAAAAATGCACTTTCTTAACTTTAAACTTAATCTAAACTTAACATTACTATACGTTTTTTTCATTTAATCATCACCTGTTTTTGCCTTTTGGGCTGCACTTTTGGCACTTTCACTTGCAGGACTTTTGAATAAAAATCTATCCTAAGAGGTTTGTTTTTGCCTGCCTTTTAAAATGTTACGGAAATGTGACAAACAAGTGTCATTAAAAAGTGCTGAAGCACAACCAGTTGAAACTTTTTCTGAGTGTTTCTTTTCAATGAAACTTGAAAGCTTCTCCCACATTGCCAGCATGTCTTTAATTTCACTTGTAGAAATTACTTCCTCCTACTCTACCTCCTCCTCACTACTAATCTCTTACAGAAGCTCCGTATGTTGCATCATCTGTAGCTCCATCAACTCCTCAGTTGAGAGTTCCTCCTCATGTTCCTCGATGAGCTCATTTACATCACCCTCATCTACCTCCAGACCCATCGACTTTTTGAGGGACACAATCTCCTCCAACACTTGTAACTTGGTCTCTGTCTCTGGTTTGAATCCTTCAAAGTCCCTGACTGCAACCACATCAGGCCATAACGTTTTCCATGCTGAGTTCAAGGTTCTTCTTGTAACCTCTTGCCATGCCAAGTCAATAATGTGTAAACATATCACAATGTTGTAGTGATCTTTTCCAAAACTTTCAAAGGGTTAGAATTGTATTCTCAGTCACCTCAAAGCAGCGGAGGAACAAGTGCTTTGTATAAAGCCTTTTAAAGTTGGAAATGACCTGCTGATCCATAGGTTGCAAGATTGAAGCCATGTTGGGTGGGAGGTAGAGGACTTTCACGAATTTGAACTCATTGAGAATGTCATTTTCAAGACCAGGTGGGTGGGCTGGAGCATTATCAGGATTAGTAATGCTTTCATCAGGAATTTATTTTCTTGAAGATATTTCTTCACTGCAGGACCAAAGACGAGATTTACCCATTCAGTAAAAAACTGCCGCATTACCCATGCCCTAGCATTGGCACGCCACATAACCTGCACTTTTTCTTTAAGAATCTTGTTGAAGCCTGACCTGTGGTGGTGCAGTGGATTAAGCGTCAACCTGGAAATGCTGAGATCGCCGGTTCGAAACCCTGGGCTTGCCTGGTCAAGGCACATATGGGAGTTGATGCTTCCAGCTCCTCACCCCCCTTCTCTCTCTCTCTGTCTCTCCTCTCTCTCTCTCTCCCTCTGTCTCTCCCTCTCCTCTCTAAAAATGAATAAATAAAAAAAAATAAAAAAAAAAGAATCTTGTTGAGTCTTAAAGGCTCAAGGATTTTCAGAATGATACACAACAGTGGCTTAACTTTACAGTCACAGCTAGCATTCGCACACAGTGCAAGGGTCAGACGGTCCTTTATGGGTTTATGGCCTGGCAGCTTCTTTTCCTTTGTGGTGATGAAAGTCCTCCAGGGCATTTTTTTCCAAAACAATCCTGTTTCATCACAGTTGAACACTTTTCACCCACACCAGCAGACGCTTCTCCATTTCTTCATGGATATTTGTCCTTAACTGGGACAGAATTGTAGTTCCTTTCGCTGGATTTGCACTTTTGATGGCTTTCTTTTTTTTAAGGATGGTACAAATTGTAGATGTATTGCGGTTGTACAGTCTTGCCAGTTCAATCACTCATACTCCACGCTTATGTTTTTCTATTATTTTTTGCTTTACTTCTGTCGACATCATTCTCTTCTCACCACTGTCCTTTACACTCTCTTTCTTCGACCTCATGATAGCACACAAAAAAAGGTAGTAAAAAATGCGAAAATGTTGCAAGAATGAGTACAGCGCATGAGATTCGACTTGATTCTGAGGGTAACACGTGAGAAAGAATGAGATGCTGGGGTTGTGCTGCCCATACTGGACCCGTGTGCCATCACACCAACTAGCGGCAGCTTCCCGAATCACGACTCATATCTCAGAATTTTGCTCGAATCTCTAACAGAACTACGGACCGAGTTGCAGCTCGTATCTTAAAAAAAAATCATATGTTGGTCTGCTTGTATCTCAATGTACCACTATATATAATTATTTAAAGAGTAGCATAGCATTTAGATGTCTTTTTTTATTTTTTACACACATTTCTATGAATGATAAGTATTTTTTAACATAATTAGGATTATACGCTATGTGGATTTTTTTGTAATTTTTAATGTGTATACTAAAGAATTTGTCATGCCATAAAATATCCAAGTTAGCAGTACATACACTTCAATATATTCTATTAAGTATATGAATACATAAAATTATTTTATATTTAATATTTTATTCAAAAGACATTTAGTTTTGGATTCTAGATACAACATATGTCATATTACTATTGTGTATTAAATATAAGAAACATCTCTTTCTAGAATATATTCTAAATTAGTCAAGATGTTTAAATCACTTGAGTAGATTATACTAATAAACAGTAATATGACTAGTTGTTAATAATTACTGCATAGATTTTTCTGTATTCTTTAAATGTTAGTTTCTTTAACTCAGTCATAAAGTTTCAGTGAAAAATTACTATAATGAAAATTATTCTTTTATGCCTTAACTGACAAAACTAAATTATAATTTTAGGAATAAAGCAGGACACAGCATGAAGCCAATTGTGGATGTGGGGTGGAGAGTAAAGCACCTTTTATTTCCAGGAAAGATGAACAATTGTTACTCAGAACAGCAGAAGGGGGAGATCATGATTTTAAACATTTAGAGAAAATCATGAGAGCTTGAAGGGCTTTCCTTCAGGGGCACCTTGAAGGAATTCATGTTTCTAAAATAGGAAACATTTATCAAGACTTTGAGTACAGAAGCATTTTCAGGGTACACTGTCAGCATTATTACAGCAAATGAACTTTCTGGTCTCAGTGGTCACTTTGCTATTTCTGTCAACATTCTTTGCTTTTCTTTAAAAACTATAAATTATATGCATATGTACAATCTTGCACATTAATAGAAAATTTTTTCTTGCTACAGAAATACTGATGTTTTAATATAATAAGTAAATTGAAAATTATAAATAGCAGGCTTTCATTAACATTTCCCACACTAATTTTTTGTGATAATTTTATAAAGGAATCAAAGTTGTATTTTATGCTTCTTCTATTAAATTTTCATACCTAACAGAGCCTAGAAAGCATTTTTTTTTCTCCAGTGGCAATGATCATTGTAGAATAATATGTTTGTTGTTTGTTTTATAGAATTGAAAAGATTATATATGTTTCTTTTTCTAGCAAGACTGTCATCATGCTGGTCCCGAAGGTAGCAGAATGTCATAAAAAATAATAATAATGACAGCCTTTTTTGAAAAAAGAAATAAAAACACAGCAAACAAAAATCCATTAAGTAGCTCTGACCTTTCAACTTTGAGGGAGAATTTGCTTAATTTTAGGAACAATGTCAAATTACCACAAAATATCCAATTTAGATAGAAAACATCCATGCTATATGTGATTTGTTTTCCTTTGGCATGTTTGTTGTGTGTTTATTATTTTAACATTATTATTTTAACATATAATGAACAAGATTTAGGAAGAATCAGAGCAAAAACTCAATGGCAATCCAGGAATGATTTTGTCATATCAATTTAATAAAGCATATGATCAGTGATTATTAAGCTTTTGGCATTATGATATCCTATCAGTGTGTAACCATATTTTTTCCCCTTTTTAATCCTAGACTAGTTTTAATTTACTGTGGGATACAATTGTTATATAACTTTACTTTTGTAATTACCAATTGCAAAAATGTTCTAGTGCTAAATCTGGGATTAGCTAGAGTCAATATGTACTTACCCTGTGTTCTAAAAACATTGTTTGCCTCTTAAATTCCTGGAATGTCCTTCTTGTTTTCCAGTTCAGTTTACCAAAAAGTAACACCTCCTGTGTGCCAATTTTATGCCTAGGATACAGGACTAGAGAAATAGTAAACAGTAAAACCATGACAATGTGATTCTTTAATATAAATAGGAATTTAAAGTCTCCTTTTTAGACAATGCAATATACAGATGATGTATCATAGAATTGTACACTTGAAACCTATATAATTTTATTCATCTAAGACCTTTAGATGTCTTTATGGGAAAATGTAAGAAGGGAGTGGTGAGAAAAGGCTTCCTCTATAAAGTCGTATTCAAGTCGTTTTTTTTTTCTCTTTTTTATTTTTATTTATATTTTTTTTCTGAAGTTGGAAACGGGAGGCAGTCAGACAGACTCCCGCATACGCCTGACTGGGATCCACCTGGCACTTCCACCAGGGGGCGATGCTCTGCCCATCTGGGACATTGCTCTGTTGCAACCAGAGCCATTCTAGCGCCTGAGGCAGAGGCCATAGAGCCATCCTCAGCGCCTGGGCCAACCTTGTTCCAATGGAGCCTTGGCTGCAGGAGGGGAAGAGAGAGACAGAGAGGAAGGAGAGGGAGAGGGGCAGATAAGCAGATGGGCGCTTCTCCTGTGTGCCCTGGCCGGGACTCAAACCTGGGACTCCTGCACCCCAGGCCGATGCTCTCCCACTGAGCCCACTGGCCAGGTCCTTTTTTTTCTTAAAGTAGGCATTCAAAGCTTCTTTTCTTCACATGTCCACATGGCTATATTTAACTTCTGATAACAAAAACAGAAATTTTTATAGTGTTTTCTCACAGCTGAATTAATTATACTAGATAGGATGTTTTTAACCACAGAAAAACATGCCATTCACTCACAGCAAGGGAAGTATTATTTATAGTTTTACTAAAGCTGCTTCTCTGATGACTCACTTATAATCAGTGGAAATACCCAAACAGCGACTACCCTAACATCTTATTTGAAATATACACAAAACTAAATAAAATTAAAAAAATGAAAACATTTTCAAAGTTTATTCTTTTTAGAAATCTCAGTTTGAAGTGTGTGCTGATTGGGACACACATATGAATAGCACACTGGTACAAATTTTAAAATGGTATTTCAAATCTCTTTAAAAACTAATATTATTTGTTTATGAATGGTGACATTCCTTGACCCTTTGTATTCTGTATAGATTTAATAAAGAAAAGATCGAGTTAAGTCATAATGAAGGGGTAGGATAGTATACAGAGAGAAAATACATATTTAAAATTTAATCATATTTGGACAACATATCTTATTTATATAGATATATAAATATAGACGTAGATGTAGATCAGTAGTAGTCAACCGGGTCCCTGTCGTCCACTAGTGGGCGTTCCATCTTTCATGGTGGACGGTAGCAGAGCAACCAAAGTATAAGTAAAAAGATAGATTTAACTATAGTAAGTTGTTTTATAAAGATTTATTCTGCCAAACAGCAAAAATCTGACAAAGTACTTGGTAAGTAATTATTATTATATGCTTTAACTTGCTGTAACTCTGCTTTATAAATTTTATAAAGTAAAGTTACTTTTCTACTTTATAAATCACCATTACTGTGGAACCAGTAGGCGGTTAGAAAATTTTACTACTAACAGAGATACAAAAGTGGGCGGTAGATAAAAATGTTGACTACTCCTGATGTAGATGATATAGATATAGATAAATAAAAGACGAGAAGAAAGGAGACAAGGAATTACCTATGAAAGGGTAGGAATAAAACTAAAACCCGTAAAAGCAGAAGGAAAGTCCAGATAGAGAATTCTGTGTTTTTCACTGCTTTATTCCTAGAAATTAGCATCATATCCACATGTAAGAGATGCTCAGCAATCAATTTTGACTATTTAGATACATTACTGAGTTTTGTAGTTTTGCTAAGTTTTAAGTGATTTCACCAATAACTCCTTGTGTATATCTTTATCACTACGCCTGTTAACTATTTGAAATGTTTTGTTTTATCTGTACGACTCTTCCATTTTTTTGCAATTATTCTAGTGTGCACAATCCCGGTCATAATTTTATTTTATCTCTATTACCTTGTAGAGTACTGTCTATTAGACAGACACACGTTATACAGACTACACTGATACTGAAAGCATTATGTCTATAAGTACCATTATTGTCACCAATCACAGTTCTGAGAAACTACTCAACATACCATGTCTAGTACATAGGCAAAAAAAAAAAAAAAAAGAGTGCATTTTATAGTCTCTGATCTTGAGGTAGTTGGGAAGTCAACATAAAATGGCTAATATTTCTCTGAGCATGCCTTTTTATAAAACGAACAACAACCATCCAATTATTTTTGGAAATAAAGCAAACTAAAACTATATTTGTAATTACACTTAAATTGATCCCATATGTATTTATATGCTGACATTAACATTCACATTTAATGGTTTAGGAAAGTTACTCATTAATTCATTCATTCACACATTCATTCACTCATTCACTCATCTTCCTATGTTCTTCCAGAAAAAAAATTATAAAGCTGTAGAGAGCATATAACAAATGAAAATTCAGTATATATGATATTAAAAGGGAGGTAAAAAAATGAAAAAAAAATTTCAGATAAAAGTAGTCAAATGTAAGGCTAACAGTATATGCTTTATCTGTGACTTTTACAAGAGCTACAAATTTAAACGAGTTGACTAATATATGAGAAGAAAGAAAAAAATATTGTCAGTTACATAATTTTTTTATCCCCAAGAATAAAATCATAAATAACATGAAGTTCCCAAACTATATCTATTCAACTATTCTTGAATATGTCACAAATGGCTCTATAATAATTGTACTTAAAAGTGTTCTTGATGATATCTTTACTATAGTTATAACTATTAGTAAAACAGCCATTTTTTATAGCAATCATCAATATAATAGAGTTTAATACATAGCTTTATCCATCTGGTTGTATTTAAGAACATTTTTAAATATTTTAAAAAATTGTTTGGACTTTTTTCCCTATTGCTTATATTTACTTGGTGGCTTTTATCTCTATTGAATTTTGAATATCTCATAAGCAGAATATTTAATTGAAGAAGTCTATTAATTGAAATTTCAGTAGAACTTTCTTGGATACAGTTTAGATTCTGATATTTTAGGGGACAATTGAAAGGTTTAGGTTTCATTAATCCTAGTGACAGAAAGTGACTGGAATCTAGCCTCTGGGATGATCAAAAGAGGACTTGACACTCTCTTAGAAAAAGAAATTGACTTGAATCTGTTCCAGTGCAGAGTTAAATGAGCAGTAGAAACTCCATAGTTATAGAGTGGTCAATATGCTCTTAATCTGAAAAAAAGGAAAAAGGAAGAAGGAAGAATCTAGCCAGTAAGAGATGTTCACAATGGCCAGAATACATTCCCTGTGTGGATCAGCTAGTTTTGTGCAGTATTATTTCCTGGCATACTATTGAAAGTGATTCTGAAAATTCCAAAAATAACTTCGTTCACTTGGTTTATTAATTTAAATTTTAGAAAACACTGGTTCTTTTCATTCTGCTTACCCTTCCTCTGCCTTTCTTTCTTTTTGATCACCCTGTATGTTCCCTTCATTCCCTCCTTATTTCCTCTCCAATGTTTTACATTTTCATTCTTTTATTTTTATTTTTTTGTAAATCTAATTTGAATGTTTTTTAGATGGTTGGTACTAGATGCCCAACCTAGTTAGTTGTCTGTTTTGATCATCTTGTTTGAGATAATAAAATCACATCATTTGCAAATATCATAAGGTTTGTTTGCTCTCTGTCATGAGAGAATATGTATTAGTGTTTACAAAAGTTTTATCAGATAATTAATAAAACTGAAACAGTAAAGACTGGAGGGTTCCTTGCTTTGTGTTCTTTTATTTTTTTAATTTTTTAATTAATTAATTTTTTTACAGGGACAGAGAGAGAGAGAGTCAGAGAGAGGTATAGATAGGGACAGACAGGAATGGAGAGAGATTAGAAGCATCAATCATCAATTTTTTGTTGCGACACCTTAGTTGTTCATTTATTGCTTTCTCATATGTGCCTTGACCATGGGCCTCCAGCAGACCTAGTAACCCCTTGCTCGAGCCAGCGACATTGGGTCCAAGCTGCTGAGCTTTTTGCTCAAGCCAGATAAGCCCGCGCTCAAGCTGGTGACCTTGGGGTCTCAAACCTGGGTCCTCTGCATCCCAGTCTGACACTCTATCCACTGTACCACCGCCTGGTCAGGCTCTTTGTGTTCTTTTAAATAACATTGTTAGCTTTATTTTTAATATTTTCAAATCCAAGAAACACCATGTTCACACACACATGTATACACACAAACACACACGTACAGACACAAATATAGCAGAAAAAGAGCTCTGAGATAGATAAGGCCTAGACCAGCGGTTCCCAACCTGTGGCCTAGATAATGGTTCAACTACTTATTATATCTATAATTTTATACAAATTTTATTTATGTTCTCTAGGCTTTAATCTCCATATTGTTAAAAAGAGATAAAATATAGTACTTTTATTACAGAATATGTGTGAGGATTATTAAGTGACATGGTCTATATAAAATGCTTAGTTTAATGCATTGTTTATCGTATGTCCTTTAGAAATGTCAGTTATTAATCATACTGTCCCTATTATTAAAATTAAATTAGTAATTGTGCTGCCGTTGTAATGTGGTTTATGTCCGTCTGGTCTTTTCCTATCAATACCAAAGACATTAAAAATATCTGCTAAATATACTCTTTCACTCAGCCATAATTGTGAATATTTTTATTTGGCAGTTATTATGATACTGACCCAGATAATTAATATGCTATGCTAATATGACATTAATGAATGGCATAATAGCTTTCCATTATAAGGCTTCTCAATAACATTCTCATTATTTTTAAATTATCTGTCCTAAACATAATGCTGCTCTGGACATACTTATACATACACCTTTTTATTAACATATTTTTCCCCTTAAAATCCATCACTAGAACCAGAACTACTCAATAAAAACTTAAGTAAAGACGCTGGCCGGTTGGCTCAGTGGTAGAGCGTCGGCCTGGCATGCAGAGGTCCCGGGTTCAATTCCCAGCCAGGGCACACAGGAGAAGTGCCCATCTGCTTCTCCACCCCTCCCCCTTTCCTTCCTCTCTGTCTCTCTCTTCCCCTCCCGCAGCCGAGGCTCCATTGGAGCAAGGATGGCCCAGGTACTGGGGATGGCTCCTTGGCCTCTGCCCCAGGCGCTGGAGTGGCTCTGGTCGCGGCAGAGCAATGCCCCGGAGGGGCAGAGCATCACCCCCTGGTGGGCAGAGCGTTGCCCCCTGGTGGGCGTGCCAGGTGGATCCCGGTCGGGCACATGCGGGAGTCTGTCTCTCCCCGTTTCCAGCTTCAGAAAGATACAAAAACAAAAACAAACAAAAAAAAACTTAAGTAAATTTTTAGAGCTGTAAATATATAGAATCTCTGTATTTCAGAAATATTTTTAAAACATATAATGTATCAACATTTGTTGAAATGTCTATTCCAAAATCTTTCTAACACAAGGGAGATTTATTATGTTTAGACTTTACTAATCTAAGTTTAAAAATATTATTGCTTTGACATGCATTTGCTTGGTAATTTTGACTTAATATCTCATATAAGTATTGATAATTTATAATATTTCCTTTATTAGTCTCATGATTATAACAGTTCTAAGGCAAAATATTTTGCATATAAGAAATAATAATGCATATAAGAATATTTTGCAATAAGAGTATTGCAACCATCTTACCACACAAGCTAAAAAATGTCTCCATGTGATTTCACTTATATGTATAACCTAAAGAACAATACAAATGAACAAAACAAAAACAGACTCATAGATACAGAGAACAGATTGCGGGTTGCCAGAGGGGAGGGTGTATGGGCAACTGGATGACAAAGGAGAAAAGATTGAGAAGTATAGATTGATAGTTACAAAGTAGTCATGGAGCAATCAAGTAGAGCATAGAAAATATGGTCAGTAATATTGTAATAGGTGTTTAAGATGCACATTGGGTGCTAAAAAAATCAGGGGTAAAACTTTGTAAAGTATACGATTAACAAATATGTTGTACACTTGGAATTGACACAAAATGGTATTGAATGTAAACTGCAATTGAAACATTTTTTAAATTTTTTAAAAAGAAACTGCTCACTATATCTCAAAAGTATATATATGTTAGCAAGGCAGGAGGGAGAGTGATGAGAAGCATCAACTCATAATTGTGTCACTATAGTTTTTCGATTCTTATATGTGCCTTGACAGGGAGAGGGGGTGGGAAGAGCAAGTCGAGTCAGTGATACCTTGCTAAAACCAGTGACCTTGGGCTCAAGCCAGCAACCTTGGGCTTCAAGCCAGTGTCCTTTGGGCTCAAGACAGTGACCATGTGATCATTTTTGATGATCCCATACTCAAGCTGGAAATCCTATGCTCATGTTGGAGAGCCTGAACTCAATCCAAATGAGCTCATGTTCCAGCTGGTGACCTTGGAGTTTCAAACCTGGGACCTCAGCATTCCAGGTTGTCACTTTATCCATTGTGCCACCACAATCGGGTCCCCAAACTTTTTACACAGAGGGCCAGTTCACTGTCCCTCAGACCATTGGAGGGCCGCCACATAGAGTGCTCCTCTCACTGACCACCAATGAAAGAGGTGGCCCTTCCGGAAGTGCGGTGGGGGGCCGGATAAATGGCCTCAGGTGGCCGCATGCGGACCGCGGGCCATAGTTTGGGGACGCCTGATAGATGATAGATAGATAGATAGATAGATAGATAGATAGATAGATAGATAGATGAGACTTTTTATCACATTTTTCAACTGGCTAATCCTCATATAGAAAAGCATTTGCCTCACCTGCATATATATGTACATATATTATTTTAAAGTGGTTTTAGAGAATTAATTGTAATTTTAAATATCTTTTTTCAGCATATTCTTTCTATTAGGCCTTAATAACCATCCCTCACAATATTGAAAACATTTTTTATCTACTCCATTTTTTTTTCATGTTCTTTTTCTTTTGTCCCATTGATATGAGTGGAATTGCTTTGTTTTTGTGGACTACTTTTTAGTGTTTTAACATTTTATATGTTTGATGCTATTTTGGCAAGATACAGATTTATTCAAAATTTAAGCTTGCATTTCTAATTATTGGAAGATATGATTTATTAAATTCATCACTTAATGGACATTCTAGAGTATTAAGTATGTGCTTTATAATTTAAAAGAATTTAAAATAAGCCCTGGACAGTTGGCTCAGTGGAAGAGTGTCGGCCCAGCATGTGGATGTCCTGAGTTCAATTCTGGTTAGGGCAAACAAGAGAAGCACCAATTTGCTTCTCTACCCCCCCCCCCCATTTCTCTCTGTCTCTCTTCTCTTCCCCTCCTGCAGCCATAACTCGACTGGAGCAAGTTGGGCCAGGTTCTGAGGATGGCTCCATGGACTCCGCTTCAACTGCTAAAAAATGGCTCTGGTTGCAGTGGAGCAAGGGCCCCAGATGGGCAGAGCATTGCCCCCAGTGAGCTTACTGTGTGGATCCCAATCAGGGTGCATGTGGGAGTCTGTCTCTTCCTCTCCTCCTCTCATTAAAAACAAAAATTTAGAAATAATGCATACATAAAATATTATTAATTTTTAAAATTATTTTATGTATAGTACATGGGTTCAATCTTTATAAGCAAAAATAACTGTTGATCTCATTTTACCGTCTTTAATGTATCTTATTACTGGTTACAATTCACAGAACAAAGACCAAGAAAAAACAATAAAAGCTTTATATTGTCATGTAGTTCCTGATGCCTTTTTTTCTAAAGTGGTACATGACTAACTAACAAAGTTCTGATATATGATAATCATATCAAAGGCTGTACATGCTTTGATATATAATTTATAAAGTGATAGCTTTTGAAAATACTGTTCTACAAAGTAATTTATATGGGGAAATTATATACTGATATATAATAGGGAAAATCTAGCACTGAACTTTTGGAAAATGAGATCATATTTCTATGATCATACATCTATTAAGGTGAGACCATTCATGTGGATTTATCAAAGAAGAAAATGTTAAGAAACTTCCCTTGAGCCCTGGCCAGGTTGCTCATTTGGTTAGAGTGTCATCCTGATATGCCAAGGTTGTGGGTTCAGTCTCCAGCAAGGGAACATACAAGAGTCAACCAATGAATGTATAAATAAGTGAAATAATGGGTCAGTGTCAATCTGTCTGTCTCTGTCTGTGGTGTCTTTTTCTCCCTTCCCCTCTCTAAAATCAGTAAATAAGAGGGGGAGGGCATTTCACTTGCTTGCATGTAGAAGGAAAAGGCAGTCTCACCTGGACGAATTATTTGACTTAAATTTCCTGTAATGAGATCAATCAGTTGTTTTAGAATGGTATTATTGAATTGTATAAAAAATATGGAGCATTTGACTTTGGTTTTCATGTCAGGGAGACTTAATTGATTTGCCAAGTAAAGACTAGAGCATGAAACTACACAATCTCAATTATTAGATTCATTGTTAAAATATTTTTCAATAATATCTACCACTGCTGAGTTTTACACACCAGTTTAGGAACTCTGGCATAGTTGTAATTTTAAAAATTGTTTTGAATCAGTTTAGTTAGCAAAATTCATTATGGCTCTGTTAAATGAAAATTTTGTAATAACATCATACAATTTGGAACGCTTTATGATTTTGGAATATTGCCTAACTTGGCAAGAGAAACAGTTTGTAAATAAGAAATCTGACTATCCTGTTACTATACTAAAATATTTTTTTGTAATATTTTTACTGTTTTCTCATCAAGAATAGTGTTTCTTGGATATATTGTAATTGATTATACGGTATTCAATGTAGGTACAAGGATACAGTCTGCACCTCTAATGACTTTATGCAATTGTCAAATGAATAACCCTTATAATGAGTAAACTGATTAACCTAACATATAACAAATAAATAATTGTAAATGTAAAAATATGTTAATAAGAAAATACTTTATTATTTTATAATTGCTGTGAGTATAGAACACATGACAAATGCAGAAAAGTAATGAGCTAACTAAAATCTATAACCCTGATTCCTAAATATATCTTTTATTGACTCTGCGATATTTTATTATAGAGTTTTACGTTAATTTATTTCCCTATTCTTCTGTACTTCTAGATATAACTTCTTTTGACTCTGTTATTTTATTATAGGTTTATACAGTAATTTTTTTATTTTATACTTTATTTGGTTTATTTATAATTTTGTTTTTTAGAAATAACTAAGTAAATTATTGTATTATATATAATATAATTATCTTATAACTAATGAATAATAATATATAAATTTTAAACTGAAATTAATTTTTTCATTGGACTGTAAGACTATAAAATTGAAACTAATGGAACTGAAACAGTATAAAAATTAGTTTCTGATAATATTCTAAGAGATTAAATTAAATTGAGATTTATTCAGGTTTGATTATCAACTGAAAAATTTAAATTATTTTCTAGTTTTATTTTCTGAGTTTTGAATGGTAATATGTTTATACAAGTATGATTTTATATAGATCAATGGTTTTAAAAGATTTAGTTCTTAATCTAAGTTAATAGAACATTTTCTGATGTAGCCATAATTTCTCCCACGTATTGAGAGACCTCCATTTTTCCATATAAAATGCCCTTTAAATTGTTGAGGGATGGAAAGTGAGTATGGGAAGATGATCTATAAACCAACTGTGACTTTTCATATATAGTAGGAAACTTGTTCATACCTAATAATCACATCTCTTTTCATAAACTCATATACAGATTCATCATTATTAGGACCACTAGTATGGGACTAGAAGCCATGAAGGGTTACATTAGAGACCTTAGAAAGAAATGCTAAAGTTTAATTCTTTTATTTTAATATTTAAATTTATGCACTATTGAAGTATTTGATTCCCATCAGAATAATGTTTAAATAACCCTGTTTCAGATACACACACAAATAGGTGTGGTAAATATGAATCTTAAGTCACAATTAAATTTGACATATGATTTTCTTTATTAGTGTTTTATTACTATTTCAAAAACCCATTCTTTTTTCCACTGATTTGAAGGAAAGAGGAAGCGAGAGAGAGAACGAAGCATCAACTTATTGTTCACTTAGTTGTGTACTCATTGATTTCTTCTCATACGTGCCCTAATCAAGTATCAAATTTGTGACCTTGGTGGTGGGATGATGCTTTGTTTACTGAGCCACCTGGACAAGGCCCAAATACTTATTCTTTTACAGGTGAAAGCTTCATATGAAACCTTCTGGGAAGGTTTTCCTTTTGGTTTTTGCCTAGGGCTGCCTTTATATTCCACAGAATTTTGAAACCAATGTTTTTTGGACAAAAATCAGTAAAAGAATGAGAAAAATGAATTATTTGCAGAGGAGAATGGACAATAAGGAATAACAGAAAAGTAGGCATTTCTGATGTTTCAGGATACTGCTGTCTGTATTCTACTTGCTCTATCAAAAAGATATAATCAAGTTCATTAGTTTGCTGTCCCACATGCAAGCTACTCTTAGACAAATAAGAAAACATTTACCTGCTTCCTATATCATATGGGAATCTTTTAGAGCCATCTCAGACCTAACTGCCTACATAGTAGGCAGTTAAACAAGCTTTCTTCACCTCTTCCTCCTCTTCCTCCTCCTTCTCCTTAACCATGCTCATCCTGGAAAAAATCTGGGATCTTGTAGCTTTTGGATCTCTATCTAGAAGTTTTTGTTATTTTATTGAATTTAATTCTAAACTTTGAGAAGACATCTCATATTATAAGTATGTTGTTATTGGTGTAGTATGTTATTATTATTATTATTATTATTGTATTTTTCTGAAGCTGGAACCGGGGAGAGACAGACAGACTCCCGCATATGCCCCGACTGGGATCCACCTCCAGGGGCTCGCTCTGCTGTGACCAGAGCCACTCTAGCACCTGGGGCAGAGGCCAAGGAGCTATCCCCAGCGCCTGGGCCATCTTTGCTCCAATGGAGCCTTGACTGCAGGAGGGGAAGAGAGAGGCAATGAGGAAGGAGGGGGGGGGGTGGAGAAGCAAATGAGCGCTTCCCCTATTGCCCTGGCCGGGAATCGAACCCAGGTCCCCCGCACGCCAGGCCGACGCTCTACCGCTGAGCCAACCGGCCAGGGCCTGGTGTAGTATGTTATTAATGACAATATAACCGGTTTTGTGTGTATAGGCTTTATTCAAAAATAACTTATTGTCACTTGAATCTTTGTGGTCACTTGAACTAATCTTCAATCCTGATCTTACAGTCATTTGATTTAAAACATGCTGAAAAATTATACTTTATTTAATGAGGTAACATCTTGTTTATCTCTTCAAGTTATTACCTTGACTTCTACAATGTCAAACAGAAGCAGTAGAGAAAGTAGAAATTTTCTTCAGTAGTTTCCATCATCATGTCTAGGAATTTCTGAAAAGATACCATGTATTGTTTTCACATATTCTCTAAGTGTCCAAAAGCATGAACTAAGGACTTGTTACATGTTAAATTAAAAAGGAGAAATGTTTTTAAAATGAAAATTAAAATGGCAGTGCTACCCCAGACCTATTAAATCAGAATTGCTGAGGGCAGTACCAAGAAAGCTGTTGTTTAAGTATTCCATCAGATGATTCTGGTGAAGGTAAAGTTTGAGAATCGCTGTATTATGTTACCCCCTTTCTATTCTTTCTCTCCTGTGGGGTATACAGAAAAAAGTAATAACTTATATTTATTTATTCATCTTTATAAAGAGAAGATGTATTAAACATCAGTAAATTCCAGAGAAATAAAATTATAATTTATTTACAACATAACATAAAATAGATGCTTTTACATCTCATGACTTAATTTTCTAACACATATTTGAGTTTTTTTAAACATCTTTTACTTTTTCTCTAGCTTTTGTTACATTCCTTAAAACTGTGTTCTGAATATTCTCTAAATTTTTTATGTCCTGGCCAATAGAAAGAGAGATGTTGCTCTGTCATTTGCTCAGACTATGAGAACCTAATTTATTGACCTTAGTACCATAGATTTTCCATTAGGAAAGAGATATTTGGACAGTCAACAATAAACAGCTGGCATTCTCTTGATATCTAAATAATTTTATTGTATTATTTATTATTGAGTCTGTAATATTTATTTTCTGATCCAAGACAAATGTGATACTAGAATGGTTGGTTCTTTGATTTACTGTTTTCTCTCATTAGTTATCATTCCGTAGTGATTTCTTCCATGTGTGTATGAATGTGTGACACACATGTACATAGACATTTACTATTTCTAAGACTGAGAATAAGAGAACCAAATACTAAATTTATTATTATTTTATGCAGTAAAAATAAACTCAGTGGTATCTAGAGTGACTGAGCCATATATAGTTGAGATTTAATGCATGCCCACTCTGTCACATGATTAAGAGGAACATAGTTTTATTATGACACTGTTCTGAATGGTGTTGTTAACTTTGCTTTGTCATCTCTGGACATTGGTGGCTTAGTTGCAAGAATGAGATAGTGCCAAATGCAAGACTGTCAGGTAATTCCTCGATAGGCATATGGTAGGAACACAACAAACATTTAATGTGTATTAAATGAATAAATGAGAAATTAAACTTAATAAGAATAGCTTTAAAAATAAACATAGAACTGAAGCCATCATATGATAACTACCTGAATTTTATTATATTTAAACATAAGACATATATAATTAAAAATTATAATTATTAAATTATGACATTGATCTTCAGCTTTGTCTCATTAAGCAAATAAAAGTAAAAAACAAAAAAAATCTTTAGTGTGACTAAGGGGATAATTTCTATTTGAGTCTAGAATTCCTTCCTGGTAGCATCTGGCTATTAAAACCAAACATGCAGGTTATGTTAGTATCAGGGTTTTATTATTTGTCACTACTAAAAACAAACTATACAGCATAAAAATAATAAATGTGAAATTTATAAATTGAAATGGTCTTAAATTAGTAATTACTCTAAATCTTTCCTGTAAGAAGTTAGTATGTAAATACACATCATTCCAAATTTAATGAATATTTCTTGTGAATTATATTTTAAATAAATTATATCTGTACATACTAGAATTAATTTTTTCAACCCTTTATTTTGATTTTAAGATTACTCTCCATGTTTACTAATGTGGACACTTGAATATTTTTGTGCATGTTACTTTAGTAATTTATTTCCCTGTATGTGTTCTTCCTCCATATATTCTACAAAATCCCAGCTAATAATTACAGATCTGCTAACAAAAGACTTGGCTGATTACTCCTTCCTTTGACTCTGTTCTTTTCTTTGATACATTTTTTTCTAGTGCTTTCATAGTAAATCTATGTTCAATTCCCTTGGGAGAGAAGAGTCATTTAATGATTAGGGGCTAATCTGAAAATAACTTCTTTACACTGAAATACAAGGACTAAAATCACTAATTTTCAACTCAGTGTTGAAAAGCAGTTGGTTTGATTAACATTTTATATCCAATAAAATACAGACCATGTAGTTATAGAAGTCTGGTTTTTAAATTGTTTTCTTTTAATTTTTTTTTCAATTTTTAATCACTCTTGTAGAGCATATGGTCCTTTTATAAACTCTGTGTAAAGGAATTTATGATTGAGTATGTTTAGGTAACAGTGCATATTTTATCATGTCTTGGAGGATCGTGATTCACCATCGTAATAAAAGCTACGAGACACTCTGAAGTAAATAAATATATTTAAACATTGCATTCTAGATTTTTCAAATACTTTTCATTACTTTTAACTTAATGACTAGAATACATTTTAAATTCTCCAAATATAATGTCCTAAAAGGTTGAGAAATCAATAAAGATACAAACACATAATTTCTCCATCATTCAGAGAATTTTAAAAACTTTTATTGTTATACTACACAAAAAGTATAATTATATTAATGTATGCAATTTTATCACTGAGGTATAAGTACAGACAAAATAAGATATATGCCACCTGACCAGTCTGGGGTTGGCACAGTGAGTGGATACAGCATCAATCTGGGACTCTGAGAACCCAGGTTAGAAACCTGGAGGTTGCCAGCTTGAGTGTGGGCTCATCCTGCCTTAACAAGGGATAACTGACTTGAGCATGAAATCATAAACATGATGCCACCATGGTCATTGGCTTGAGCTCAAGGGTCACTAGTTTGAAACCCAATGCTTCTGGCTCGAATCCAAGGTTTCTGGCTTAAGCAAAGGATCACTGGCTTAGCTGGAGCCCTCAGTCAAGGTACATATGAGAGAAAAACAAAACAAAACAAAACAAAAAAAAAACTAAAGCGCCAGCCCCGGCCAATTATCTCAATGGTACAGCGTCAGCCCAGTGTGTAGATATCCCAGGTTCGATTCCCATCCAAAGTACATAGGAGAAGTGCCCATCTGCTTCTACACCCTTCCACCTCTCCTTTCTCTCTATCTCCTCTTCCCCTCCCACAGCCACAGCACCATTGGAGGAAAGTTGTCCTGGACACTGAGGATGACTCCATGGCTTCTACTTCAGGTACTAGAATGGCTCCAGTTGCAACAGACCAATGCCTCAGATGGGCAGAGCATCGCCCCCTGGTGGAATGCCGGGTGGATCCCAGTCAGGAGCATGCAGGATTCTGTCTCTCTGCTTCCCTGCTTCTCACTTCAGAAAAATACAAATAAATAAATAAATAAACAAACAAACAAACAACTAAAGTGCTGCAACTATTGGTTGATGCTTCTCATCTCTATCCCTTCCTGTCTATCTCCTTCTTTCTTTCTCTAACTAAAATAAATAAATAAATAAAAATAATTATGCAATAGTTCTTCACAAATGAAAACCAAAATATGGCAGAAAAATTGGTCAATATTATTAATTCTAGTTACTCTGTTCTAGGTGACAACTACACCATTTAAAGAGTAAGATATTTAGTTGTTTTTGTATAAAACATTGGCCTGTTAATTTGGTGTCAGTTAACACTTCAAAAAGTTTACTGAGAGAATTGAGACTATGGAGAGGAGTGCTGAAAAGAACATATTTCAAAGGCAAGAAATTATTAAATTACTATTTCATTCAGAACTTACTAATAAATCACCCCAAAGGATGACAACTATTAATTGTTTCTGCCTTATGTTAGTAATTTATTGCCCATCTCCTCTCATTGGAATGTAAGCTCCATCAAGACAAATTATTTTTCTATTTTATTCATTACTACATTCCTAGTACCTAGAAGATTGGCTGGCAATAACTATTTGTTTAATCAATGAATTAATATTATAAGTTAACAATAATTTATTAATAAAGTCTGTAAACATTTTTGACCTTTCTGTTTAACCCTTGTTGTTCTCTTTTTCCTAAATTGAATCCCTTGTGGACTTAAAGTTATATCCACAAAACTATTGATTAGGCAGTAGTTCTAAAACTATGGTATGAAATCATTAGTAAAAAATCACTAACCAGTTTGTTTAAAAATACCAATTCTTGATCCTACTCCATACCTACTAATGCAGATTCTTTGAAGCTCAGGCCTAGGAATAAGAAAAAAGTACCTTAAAGCCCTGTCCAGATAGTAAAGTAGGTTAGAGTGTTGTCCTGATATCCAAAGGCTGTAGGTTCCATTCCTGGTCAGAGTACATACATGAACAGATCAATATTTCTGTCTCTTTCTTCATCTTTAAAATTTATTTATTTATTTATTTATTTATTTATTCATTCATTCATTCATTCATTCATTAATTCATTCATTCATTTATTTAAAGTGAGTGGGTAGAGAGAGAGACAGACTCCCGCATGAGCCCTGACCGGGATCCAGCTGGCAACCCCCCTTCTTGGGCTGATATTCTGCCCATCTGGGGCCCATGCTTGCAACTAACCTATTTTTAACACCTGAGACAAAGGCTCCAGAGTCATTCTCAGTCCCTAGTGCCAATGCACTTGAATCAATTGAGCTATGACTGTGGGAGGAGAAGAGAGAGAGAAGAAGAGAGCAAGGAGAGAGAGATGAAAAAGAAACAGATGGTTGCTTTTCCTGTCTGTTCTGACTGGAAATTGAACCTGGGACTTGCAGCTAGACAGAGCTCAATAAATAACATTTTAAAAAAGGAAAAAAAGAAAAGTGTCCTCAAATGATACTGAAGCACATAAAAACTTGAAAGCTACAACCTCTGGCAAACCACTGAGACTTAGAGGAATTCTCAAGTGCCTCTCCTATTCATTAAAGTGAACTGGTTACCTGTGTATTTAACACAAGGAATAATAAAATGACACTGTCAGGCACTTATGTCACACTCTCCAAATACAGATTAATTAATTAATTGTAGACTTGAAATATGAATCCTAGATCACTTTTATTAAAATCTCCCTTTAACAAAATTATCTAAAATAGTATCATTTTTTGTTTTAGAATAGGTAAATGACAGGCTAGGGTGTGTTTTGACTTACACCAAATTTTGAGTTACATCACTGTTGTAGGAACAGAACTGTATCATAACCCAAGGTCCCCCTGTGCCTGCAATTAATTCCATAGAAAAGTGGTTTAGACCCATTTCCTGAGATGTAGTATATGTATACTTTGTACTTTTGATCCTTTTTGTATTACTGTTATTTTAATTTTTATTGTATAAAAATGTATATGTAATAAGGACAATAGAGACCAGAAAAGATTATTACCTTCAACAGTATTGACATTTAGGTCAGATAAATTCTAGGTGGAAGGGATGTGGGGAATGTTTTGTGTATTGCAGGATATTTAGCAGCATTCCCAACAAGTACTCATTAGATGCCATTACCACCCTCTAAGCTGTGAAAATAAAAAATAAAAATTTTCAGACATTGTTCAATGTCTCCAGAGGGAAAAATCACCTCTGTTGAAACCTACTATCTAAATGTATTAGAATGGGACTGTGTATTCTCAGGATACTATTTTGATTGATACTAAACATTATAAGAACTTATGTCACCTTAAAAACTTGATTAGTTGAGTCCAAAATTTGCATGAATTTCCAACAGTTCAATTAAACATTAATTTACTTAATTCTATCTATTAAGAAAGATGAGATCTAAGATCATATCTTCATATTACAGTTTTAACTGGAGAGGTGGTGGTTATCCAATGAACTCATTATGTACTGTTACAGTGTAGGTATTTCCTACAAGAACTGAAGTTGTTCATCATTATTATACATATTAAAATGATCTGAGTTACACTACCCTCACAGAATTTCACCTAATTATATAATAATTGGCAATCACAGTGAAGTAGTGGCTGTTAGCAAACTGGTCCTTTGAGAATTGGCATACTGACTATGTGATAAAGTTGGTCTCAGTATGAGAGGTTTACACGTTAATGGTAGAACGACACTTTTTATGTTGTCATGGGGCAGGAACAATCATTAAACAGAATTGCAGTGCAAGTAATAACAGTCAGAAGTTCCTGGGATGCAGCCATGATTGAAGCTATGATTGTCCCTATAAATGCTTCCAAAAGCTCTGTGCAGGATGATTATGGTAGTATATTCCAACAGCTGCCAAAGAGTAAGCTCAAGTGTGAAATCACTATATTTTAAAAAAATATCTTTATGAAATGAGGCTTAGTATAGAAACTTTAGGAAAGACAAATCATCCCAATATGATATTTTATAAACTGACTGGTTCTTCTCTGAGTATAAGCAATATTCAGACTATAAAGTTAAGTATCACAGTAACAAAAAGCAGTATTTAAAAAAAGCAAAGATAATTACTCTAGTATCTTAATGAAGATGGTACAAAAAATACCTAAGAAGCAGCAGTTTAGAATTAGAGCAAATGCTGAACAACACCGTATTAATACATATGCTGTTGATTTGCAACTTAATTTTTGGGTTGAAAAACTTTTAAAATAACTTCACTGAGGGTTAATTTTAATAAAAGTTTATACATTTACTAAAAAAAGTAAAAACTCAGAAAAATCAAAATGAGATAATAAATAGTAGAGTAAATGTAAAGAATTTTCCGTGTCTTGACCTCTTCTATAATATAGAAAAAATTTAAAGCTTCTTTAAATAATTTTATGAAATTATTAATATTTATTATTGCAATGGGTATTAATAATAGGAGAAAGAGATTCCAAGATATCTGCAGAATAGGTGAGAGCCAAATTCACCTTCTAGTGCCGAACGAGATTGACAGCTAAATTATAAATCAATCAACCTAAATAACCAAGTGAAGGATAGATGAACAAGAGTATTATAATAAAGGATTTACAGAAGAGAGTATGGATTTACACATAGAGACTGGCAAAAAGGGTAGAGATGAGGAGCAGGCTGGTTCCAGAACCCCTGGCTAATAAGCAGAGGTATATCTCAGCTGCAAAAGGAGGGTGAATCTCAACCCCGCACTTGGGAGTTCCAGAGCATTAGGGCAGAGAAGAGGAGCCTGCATAACATCTGGCAGTAAAAATTAGTGTAATTCTGTTCACTTGGAAGAGGAGGGCATCTGTTAGAAACCTAGTTGCACTTCTAAAGGACCAATGGACTGGATCTTGCTCTTGGGCACTCAGTCGGGTTCCAGTAAAGGGAAGATAATTGAGGAGTCATAAAAAGAAGACCTGGGTGTCATGGTCCTGAGGAGAGATCTGGACCACTGAAGTGCCTGTCCTGAGACCCTATCACACACTGCCTTTAGGCACCCTCTTTCCAGGGTCTTGCACTTCTATTCTTATAGCACCATTCCTGGTACTGCACCAACATGCACATCAACTACTGGCAACACACCCCTGTCAAGCTTGAGTCTGGCAGGAAGGTCTGTTGACTGCACCCAATATGAAACTTTGGTGCACTTTTTTTTCTGCAGAAACGTAGACAGTCACTGAGCTGTATGGTTTTGGAACAGGGGTCAGTAATGCCTCCCACCAGCAGGTTTGGCTGGCACCACCCAAAACAGGAGACTGCATTATTCCATTCCTCTCATGCTCTGGTGGCCCTGTACTACTGAGCTCATTTCAGTGGGGGAAAGGAAATGCTGCTCACAGCTGAGACCTTTAGGGAAAGTTTCTCTGAGGGGCTGCTGTCCAGGTCTCAGATATACACAGCTGCATTACTGGGGGTGGTTTAGTGCCTGCCCCCATCTTTTGGGATCAAATGACACCACCCCCAGTAGAAGATTATTTTGATCTGTTCTCCCAAGTCCTGGTAGCCTTTCCTTGTTTAATTCTGTTCTGCAGGGGAAGGAGGAGAGGACAGTGCTCAGAGCTAGGACCCATGCATCCTGTCTTCCTCAGACATTCCTGTCTAGGTCTTGGACAAACATGACTGTGGAACTGGAGGAAGCTTACTGCTTGCTCCCATTCTGGGGGCTCAGCCCATGCCATCCACAGTGGGATGCAGTTTTTATCTATCCTATTAAGTCCTGGCGGCCTCACTTGGCTGAGCTTGCTCCTGCAGTGGAGGCCGCTGTCTGCAATCAACCTGAACTTGCAGTTTCCCTTTTCTTGGGGAACTAGAGATGGAGGTTGTGGCAGAGAATTAGTGGTATGGTTTGGAGTGGGGGGCACTTTATCCCCATTGAGTGCCTGATGACATTACCCCCTAGTGGGACCCACTAACCCTATCCTTCTGACTACAATTTCCCCACCCTACTGAGTTTGCACCTTGTAGAATGGTCTGTGTGTGGCAAAGAGACTGGACACACTCTACAGTCTTTCTTTAGAAGGTTCTGGAGTAAGTCAGGCAACCTCAGTGGTGGTGTGGTAACTGACAGGTGGAGGCAGACCTCAGGGTGCTTTGGAACTTTTATTGATCTGTCCCCAAGTTAGAACTGCAGGAAGCTGACCCTTGTACACAGCTTGGGAAATCCAGTGAAAACCCAGGCTCAGAAATCACAGCCATATTGAATAGCATGTTAGCTCCAGAATTATAGTCCAAGGCCTGTTACATGTGATATCTGACATATATCTGCACTGGAAATCTGCCCGTGTGGGCCCAGACCAACACAACCCATGGTGGGTTTTATATTTTACCAGGACTTGACCCAATTAGCCACACAAGTAGCACACCCAAAGAGGGATTCTGGCGGGCACAAGATCCTGCTGAGAACAACTTCTCCTCTTAGGGCAGCCCCTGCACAAGGACTCATACATGTTGATCAAGGTCTATCACTAGAGTCAGCCAACCAGAGGGAGGGTTAACCCTTCCCCCAAATGGGCTAAGAGCATTCAAGACTCAAGTACAACAGCATGGCACACATAACCTACAAAAGAAACATTATTGGAACACCTAACTCGGATGATCTGGAAGATTGTCCCATTGAGCACTAGAAAATACCTAATTTATAAAGCCATAATAACATGTTTGGGAGTCATAGCAGATCTACATAATACACAGAGACAAATACATAAAGAAAGACAAAATGGGGAGACAAAGAAATATGCCCCAAATGAAAGAACAAGAGAAATCCCCCAAAATAATTAAATTAACAGAAGCAACAAAGATACTAGATGTTGAGTTTAAATCAATGGTTATAAGGATGCTCAAAAACCTTAGGGAAGAATGGATGATCTTAGAACCTAAAGAGATATCAAGAACTTAAAATTATATAGAGGCTCTAGCCGGTTGGCTCAGTGGTAGAGTGTCGGCCTGGCGTGTGGGAGTCCCGGGTTCGATTCCCAGCCAGGGCACACAGGAGAAGCTCCCATCTGCTTCTCCACCCTTCCCCCTCTCCTTCCTCTCTGTCTCTCTCTTCCCCTCCAGCAGCCAAGGCTTCTTTGGAGCAAAGTTGGCCTGGGCACTGAAGATGGCTCTATGGCCTCTGCCTCAGGCGCTACAATGGCTCTGGTTGCAACAGAGCAACACCCTAGATGGGCAGAGCATCGCCCCCTGGTGGGCATGCCGGGTGTATCCTGGTTGGGCACATGTGGGAATCTGTCTAACTGCCTCCTCATTTCCAACTTCAAAAAAAATATATAGAAATCATAAAGAAGAACCAGTCAGGAAGGAAGAATTCTCTAGAAGAAATAACCTAAAAAATATACTAGAAGAAATCACCAGCAGATTTGATGAAACAGAGGATTAAATCAGCTATTTAGAGAATAAATTAACAAAGACCACCCAAGCAGAGCAGCAAATGAAAAGAGAATTTTACAATATGAGGAAATTTTGAGGGATCTCTGGGACAACATCAGGTGTAAAATTATCTGTATCCAAGTGGTACCAGAAATAGAAGAGGGTGAGGAGGGGAATGAGAACCTATTTGAAGACATAATGACTGAAAACTTCCTTTACCGCATGAATAAAAAAATACACAAATCCAGGAAGCACAGAGAGTCCCAATGAAGATGAAACCAAAGAGGCCTACACCAAGCCACATCATAATTAAAATACCAGTGATTAAGGACAAAGAGAGAATCTTAAAATCAGCAAAAGAAAGACAGTGACTTACAAGGGAGCTCTCATAAGGATATCGGGCTGATTTCTAAACAGTAACATTTTAGGCCAGAAGGGATTTCCAAGACATATTCAAGGTGATGAAAAGTAAGGACCTAAATGAAAACTACCCAGCAAGGCTATCATTTAAAATTGAAGGTAAAAGTTTCCTAGACAAGAAAAAGCAGAAGAAGTTTGTTTCCACAGAACTAGTATAGCAAGAAATTATTATTATTATTATTTTTACAGAGACAGAGAGAGTCAGAGAGAGGGACAGATAGGGACAGACAGACAGGAACGGAGAAAGATGAGAAGCATCAATCATCAGTTTTTTGTTGCAACACCTTAGTTGTTCATTGATTGCTTTCTCATATGTGCCTTGACCGTGGGCCTTCAGCAGACTGAGTAACCCCTTGCTCAAGCCAGCGACCTTGGGTCCAAGCTGGTGAGCTTTGCTCAAACCAGATGAGCCTGCACTTAAGCTGGCGACCTCAGGGTCTCAAACTTGGGTCTGCTGCATCCTAGTCCGATGCTCTATCCACTGTGTCACTGCCTGGTCAGGCTAACAAGACATATTAAAGAAACTTCTTTTAAAAAAACTAACATAGAGACAGAAAAGAACATAGGTAAAAAGAATAAAATGGAAGTCAATAAGTACCTATCAAACCAGATAGAAGGTGACGGAGGACAATCTGACTTTGGGTGATGGGTATGCAACATAATTGAATGACAAGAAAACCTTGAGATATTTTCCTTGAACATATGTACCCTGATTTATTATGTCACCCCATTAAAATTCATAAAAATATATAAAAAAATAAGTATCTATCAACAATAATTTTAAATGTAAACAGATTTAATGCTCCAATCAAAAGACACAGGGTAGCTGAATGGATAAGAAAACACAATTCATATATATTCTGTCTACAGGGGACCCACTTCAGAACAAAAGATATGCACAGACTAAAAGTTAGAGTATGGAAAAAAGAAATTCTATGCAAATGCAAATTTAAAATAAGCTGACATAGCAATACTTACTATGAGATATAATACACTCCAAAACAAATGCCATAACAACAAAGAAGGTCATTACATTATACTGAAGAGATAGCTCCAAAAAGAGGATATAATCCTTGCAAACATATAAGCACCCAACATATGAACATCTAAATATATAAAAAGAAAAAAATTGGTGGACATAAAGGGAGAGAACAATGATACTACAGTTATAGTAGGGGCATTTAACACTCCATTGACATCAACGGATAGATCTTCCAAACCAAAAATAAATTAATAAATAAAAATCAAGACAACAGAGACCTCAAACAACATAGGACCAGGCAGAATTAATTGATATTTACAGAACATTTTATTGCATAGCAGACATAATTCATTTATTTCAAGTGCATGTGGAACATTTTCTAGGATAAAACAAGTTAGTATACAAGACATGTTTTAATAAATTCTAGAAAACTAAAATCGTATCAAACATCTCTGACCACAATAGAATGAAGGAAACTATAAATAAATTACAATAAAAATATTGAAAAAATACTCTAAAACATGGAGACTAAATAAAATATTAAAAAAACACTTGAGTAGGTTAGCAAAGACATAAAGAATAAAAAAAAGAAAAGAAAAAACACTGAAACCAAGAGCTGCTTCTTTGAAAAGAAAAACAAGGTTGGCAAGTCTTTAACCAGACTCATCAAGAAAGAGAGAGAGAGAGAAGACCCAAATAACTAAAGTTGAGGATGAAAGAGAAGTTACAACAGACACCAAAGAAAGATAAAAGATTGTAAGAAAATGTGAATAACTACATGCCAAAATATTGGACAATTTGGATGAAAGGATAAATTCCTAGAAACATACAATCTTCCAAATTTAATCAGGAAGAATCAGAGAATCTGAATAAAAAGATTACTGCCAGAGAAATTGAAGAGTAATAAAAGAAAAACTTCCATAAACAGAAGTACTGGAATGGGTAGGCTTCACTGGTGAATTATACCAACAATCAAAGAAGAACTAACACCCATTCTTCTCAAACTATTCCAAAACTTTGAAGAGGAGGGAAGACTCCCAAGTTCATTTAACAAGGCCAGCATTATTCTAATTGAAAAACCAGATAAAAATACCACCAAAAAAGAATATTATAGGCCAATATCCCTGATGAACATAGATACTAAAATTCTCAACAAAATATTAGCAAACCAGATCCAGCAATACATTAAGTCATAAACCATGTTCAAGTAGTATTTATTTCTGGGGCACATGGTTGGTATAACAATCACAAATCAATAAATGTGAATGATTAAAGGACATGAACATGTCAGTATATGCAAAAGAAAAAAATATTTGATAAAATTCACCCATTTATGTTAAAAATTCTTAACAAAGTGGGACTAGGAGGAACAAACCTCAACATAATAAAGGCCATATATGACCAACCCACAGCTGACATCATACTCATTGGGAAAAAACTATATACATTTGCCTTAAGACTGGGTACAAAACAAGGATGCTTGCTATTTCCATTCTTATTTAATATAGTCCTGGAAGTCCTAGCTATAGTAATCAGACAAGTAGTACTAAAAAAGGCATCTAAATTGGGAAGGAAGAAGTAAGACTGTCATTATTTGCAGTTTCATATACTGTATATAGAAAACCCTAAAGATTTCACCAAAAGAAACTACTAGAATTGATAAATAAATTCAGTAAAATAGCAGGATACAAAATAAATATCCAGATATCGCTTGCATCTCTAAACTCCAATAATGAATCAGCAGAAAGAGAAACTAAGAAAACAATCCCATTTAAATTGCAACAACAAAAAAATAAGGTAGCTAAAATAAATTTAACCTATGATCTAAAAGAAATGTACTCAGAAAATTAAAGGATAATTAAGAAAGAAACTGAGAAAGAAATAAGTGGAAACATTTATCGTGTTCATGTATTGGAAAAATTAACATCATTTAAATGTCCATAGTACACAAAGCAATCTACAGATTCAACAAATTACTATTAAAATAACGACATTTCTCACAGAACTAGAACAAGTATTCCAAAAAGTTTTACAGAACCAAAAACACCCTGATTAGCCACAGTAATCTTGAGAAAAAACAAGCTTAAAGGAATCATGCTACGTGATATTACCGGTAATTCAAGGCCATAGTAATCAAAACAGCATGGTACTGGCATAAAAATAGGTTTATAAATCAGTGGAACAGAATAGAGAGTCCAGAAATAATCCTATTACTTCTTTGGTCAATTAATATTTCATAAAGGAAGCAAAAACAGAATAGGGTAAAGCCAGTTTATTCAATACATTGATTTGGGAAAATAGAACAGATATATGAAAAAAATGAAAGGAGATCATTTTCTAACATCATATATAAGAATGAACTCGAAATGGATTAAAGACTTAAATGTTAGCTGTGAAACCATAAAAATCCTAGAAAGAAAACATAGGTAATAATGTCTCATATATTTTTATAGTTATATATATATACATATGTATATATAATAGTATATATATATATTTATACATAATATGTATATATACTGTATATGTATAAATATGTATTATATATATATATAATATGTATATATACACTACTATACCTCCTCTGGCAAGAGAAACATAAGAAACAAATAAACAAATGGGACTACATCAGACTAGAAACTCTAAAGAGTAAAGGAAACCATCAAAAAAATGAAAAGGCGGTCCACTAAATGGGACAATATATTCATCAATGATACATCTAATAGGGGTTAATTTTCAAAATTTATAAAGAACTTATACAACACAACACCAAGAACACAAACAACCCAACTTAAAAATGAGCAAAGAACCTGAATAGACACTTCTCCAAAGAGGACAAATAGATGACCAATAGACATATGAAAAAATGCACCATATCACTAATCATCAGAGAAATGAAAATTAAAACTTCTCCAAAGAGGACAAATAGTTGACCAATAGACATATGAAAAAAATGCTCCATATCACTAATCATCAGAGAAATGAAAATTAAAACCACCAGATTCCACCTTATGCCTGTCAGAATGGATATCATAAATAAATCAATGAACAATTGTTGGCAAGAATGTGGAGAAAAGTGAACCCTTGTGCGGTGTTGGTGGGAATGCAGATTGGCCTACCTGCTGTGGAAAGTAGAATTATAATGTTTCCTCAAAAACTTAATGACCCAGAGATTTCACTCCTGAGAATATATCTGAAAAAACCTAAAACATTAAATCAAAAGAATATATGCTTCCCTATGTTCATTGCAGCATTACAATAGCCAAGATCTAGAAGCAGCCCAAGTGCCCATCAGTAGATGACTGGATTTTAAAAATTGTACTTTTACACAGTGGAATACTACTCAGCTGTAAAAAAAAGATGGAAATCTTATATATGAAAGCATTGATGGAACTGGAGAGCAATAATGTTAAGTGAAATAATGCAGTCAGAGAAAGACAAATACCACATGATTTCACATGTATGTTGAATCTAATGAATAAAATAAGCTAGCAAGCAAAATACTAACAGATTCATAGAGAACTGACTGACAGCTGTCAGAGGGAAAGGGGTTATGGGGCTGAGTGAAAAAGGTAAAGGGAGTAAGAAGGAATAAATACACATAATCATGGATAACTGTATGGTGATTACCAGAGAGAAATGGGGTAAGAGAGATGGAAGAGGACAAAAGGAAGATAAATGGTGGAATATTTACTTTGAATGGTGAGTGCATTATGCAGTAAGCAGGTGATATGTTAATAGAGTTGTATACTTGAAACCTGTATTGTTTTATTTAACAATGTTACCCTAATACATTAAATTATAAAAGAAAATCTTTCGCTACCTCAAAATCATAAAATGTTGACCTTTGTTTTATTCTAAAAGGCTTATGGTTTTGACATTTTTATTTAGGTCTGTAGTCTAGATCAAATACTTTTGTGTGTATAATGGTTAAAAACTAAGTAGGAAAAGGACATCAGTGTACCCCCCAAAAAAGGACAAAAATTTAGACTTAGACTATTGAGGTACATGTTTTGACAGTCTTCTTATATTTAGAGATAAAATTTGATTCAATTTTTGGCTTCATGTCTTTACTTCAAATAAGAGAATGCAGTCTTACATGGTCTACCATGTTTTGCTAACCTAATAACTGATGTGGCAAGACTTTGCTGAGCAGCATAGGTGTCTAGTACTATGTGTGACATGTCAGTATTTAGTAGCTCTGATCAGTTAGTAAATTACTGTATTGTTGCAAAAAAAAAAACAAACCCAGAAATGTAATAACCATAAAAAGTGTTTACAGACTGGTTACATATAATAATTGCACAAAATATATGCTAGAAATACTCCAAATCTCTTAAAATGATTGTGTTATTTATATTTCAAAGTAGTCCCTATTATAGGGATTTTTATTTTCCTTCTTTTGCAGATGAGGAAATGGATGTACATCTAACATGGAAACATTGGATTTAAACCCAGATAGGAGAATACATACTTTTATATATTATGGTACACTCTTCTCCAAATCACAAATATTTTCAGTATCAGCTATATTTACATAAATACAAAGTTCCAATTAGGGCCCTTTTTCATCCACTGTGACTACATTTAAACATTATAGCAGCTATAGCATCCTGAGAAAAGATTTTTCTGAGATTGTCAAGTTACAAGGCAAAACAAATTTCTACTCTCTTCTGATTGAGTATGTAAAGATGAATCCCATTGGGATTATATCTGATTTTCAATGAAAGCATTACAAGCATTTTTATGATAACTTAATTGAATATATACAGACATCATCTTGGCATTGCACTTAGCAGAGAGCATTTTGAAACGAGGTCACTTCTTTTATATTGGAATCATGTGCAGTCATTCCCTAACTTTATAATTTCATTGGTATTGATTAATGTCCAATTCCCAATGCAAAAATAGGAAATACATAAAGGATATTAAACATTGAAAATGCTCTAGAGTAATAAATTCTTAATTCATTGATAAATTTAAAATAGCACTAGGGAAATAACTTGATATAAGTTTGAAAACAATATTTAGTCCAAAGAAATAGCATTTAACTATATTAAAACTCTAAAGAGGTATAGGATTTTTTCTTCTTTTTAAAAAATTTGATGATGATTTTTAAACAAATTAAGTTATGGTGTATTAGTGTAAGTTTTACAAAGATTCACATTTATCTTTTAATTAAAATAGTTATCTATGTAAGATAATGTGTTAGGATAGCAAGTACTTTAATAGTCAGTTATATTGAGTTCTAATCATAGCTCAGATACAAGTTAATGGCATTATTTGGGACAAGTCATTTATCCTCTTTGGGGTCCAAGAAGCATTAATTCTTCATTGTGTCACCTTAGTTGTTCATTGATTGATTTTTCATATATGCCTTGACCAAGGAGTTACAGCAGTCAGAGTGACCCCTTGTTCAAGCCAACGACCTTGGGCTCAAGCTGGTGAGCCTTGCTCAAACCAGACGAGCCCACGCTCAAACCAGTGACCTAGGGGTTTTGAACTTGAGTCCTTCACGTTCCAGTCCAGTGCTCTATCGACTATGCCACCATTTGTTCAGGCAGGCCAATATTTTCTTAGTTTTTTTTTTTTTTTTTTTTTTTTTTTTTTGTATTTTTCTGAAGCTGGAAACGGGGAGAGACAGTCAGACAAACTCCCGCATGCGCCCGACCGGGATCCACCCGGCACGCCCACCAGGGGCGATGCTCTGCCCACCAGGGGGCGATGCTCTGCCCCTCCGGGGCGTCGCTCTGCCGCGACCAGAGCCACTCTAGTCCCTGGGGCAGAGGCCAAGGAGCCATCCCCAGCGCCCGGGCCATCTTTGCTCCAATGGAGCCTTGGCTGCGGGAGGGGAAGAGAGAGACAGAGAGGAAGGAGGGGGTGGGGGTGGAGAAGTAAATGGGCGCTTCTCCTATGTGCCCTGGCGGGGAATCGAACCCGGTTCCCCCGCACGCCAGGCCGACGCTGAGCCAACCGGCCAGGGCTTCTTAATTAGGTTTTGCAGTGTAAAATTATGTGAAAAAAGTAAGATACTAGCCTAACAACAACAACAAAAAACTAACAAATAAAAGAATGGAGTAAAAACAATAATAGTAATTTTTTATATGTATTATCTTTAACAAAGTTCATACAAAGAAGCATTAATTTATCAATTGAGTAGACTTGAATACTGAACATTTGTTAGGTGAATAGTAATGCCAGAAATAAGTCTAGTGATTTATTGGGAATTTTCTTAAAAAATAGAGTCAAAAAATAAAAGTTTATGAAAGTGAGCATTTATGATAGTATTTTGAGTGAACAAATAAAAGTGTAGTTACTATGGGAATTTAAAATTAATTTCCACAGTGCACAAATTGAAGAATGTTTTTACTCAATATAGATTCTATTTAAAGATTTTAGAGTGACTAATAATATTTGAATTGATTTGCTGAGCAAATAAATTATATAAACACTCTACCACAATAATTTTCAACTGATGTGCCATGGCAGGTATGCTGGTGTGCCACAGATTTTTAAAATATGTAATAACTGACTATTTAGTCAGCGGCATTGACCTCTTTCCCCTTTAGGTTGTCAAATAAAAAATGACAACAGCCAACACAACAATACCCACCTGGTGTGAAGGAATCACAATTATACCAATTTTTTTTTTTGTCAGATCAGCCATATATTTTTGGTGTACTGCAGAATTTAGTAATTAATTAATGTGTGCCATCAGACAGAAAAGGTTGAAAATTGCTCTACTAGAGGCACATATGTGAGGTAAATGTTTATGTGAATTTAAAATTACTAGCTTGAGCCCTGCCCGGATAGCTTATTTGGTTAGAGCCTTCTTCAGGAAGTGAAGAGGTTGCTGGTTTGATCCCCAGTCAATACACATACAAGAGCAGATGAATGTTCCTTTCCTTCCCTCTCTCTCTCTCTTCCCCCTTCCTCTCTTGCTAAAATCAATAAATAAAAGAAAAAAATAATTAGCTTTATATATGAAATTAAAAACCTATAAAAGGCTATTTAGGAAATTAAGAGGTCTCAGCAAAAATAGATAATCCTCTTGTTAGTCCATTAATAATAAAGAGCTATTTACCAAACTGAAGTCTGTCTAATAAATATACATCCAAGAGCTGTACATTTTATAAAATAATGACATGGTCACTATAATTTTTTATTTATGTATTAACTTTCATTGTGTATGATTCTTTCATTTTTCCAGTTGTGATGAAATCAGTCTCTGGTATACTTTAGAACAATTGTTTCTGAAGAACAGGAATCTCATTGTTTATACCCAGAAATGGTTATTGTGTAAATATATATAGCACATTTTTATGTGAAAAATAGTTGTGAGTACAGTAGAAATTCTTGTCTTCATGAATGACAGGCAGTATTTTCTTCTACAATTTCTTAGGAGAACATAAACAAATAACAAACATATTCAGTATTTTCTTAGTATAGCTGAAAATCAAAAACCAGAAAAAATATGTAATGAAGAGATGATTTTACTCAAGTTGTAACTCATCAGGACATTAAGGAGCAAATTATCTATGGTTAGGTATATTTATTATATAATTGTACATCGAAACTTTTTATAGTGTATAAAAATGTCAAATATTTAGACTTTATACATAAAGGCTTTTTCTCTGGTTACACTGTACAATTTCTTAGCGAAATGAGTGTTCTTTTGCAATTGAAAGGTCCCTGCAGCTATGTTTGATAGAACTGCCAAAAGCATCTATGGAAGTACTAAGAATGAAGAACTATTATACTTGAGTTCAGCATTGTTATGGAGAGCAAATTGTCTATATTATACGGTGCTTTTGCATTTGATCCCTGATGATAATTAGAATTGGGCTGAAAATCTTTGAGTTATTTTAATTTGAATGATTTAATAAGGTTCAGAAGATATTAACAAAATATTATCATAATAAAATGCCAGATAAAATTATATTTTTTTAAAAATATAATATATGAATAAACCAATGGAAAGTAATTAGATAATAGATAAAAAATATACCAACCTTTCCTGTATGCAAGTAATTTACTTTAGTGGTTTCTATAAATTAAAACTATATCATAAGGCTTATAGAAATATTAATATAGAACATAAATTAATGAGACTGATTTTTAAAAGAATATAAAAACTCATTATGTTAGAGTTACCTTCTGTGTGCTTCTGTGATTTTATAACATTTAGTCTACAATCACATATAAGTTCTCCTCCAAAATGTTTTAGAAAATAACAAGTGAAAAGCCTATGCATGCACAGAAAAAGGAGTACCTATTCCATACATGATTAAAGATTTATAGGATATAGATGTTTTAAGTATCTTAAGGGAAAAAGATAATAACATTATGCTAGTGATGAGGAGGATATGATAAAAATAAAGGCTAAACATTTACTTAATACTTACTGTCTACTAGACAATCTGATGCTTTACTCATATTATCTGATTTAGTGCCTACAACCCAATGAGGCCAAATATTATCATTCTTGTTACATTTGTGAAGAAATTTATACTTTAAAAAATCAAACTTTTTTCCCAAATGACTCAGGCACTAAATGGCAGAACCAAATTTAAATCTTGATCTGCATTCTTCTCATACTGACACATGTGTGAAGAAGGTACAGAAAGTTTATTTTAGAAGAAAGGCAGTAAGAACAAGACCTGGGAAATTGGACCAACTTATTTCTATTCTCTGTTAGATTTCAAAATAATAACTATTGTTTTCAGAGCATTTTCACAAATAATGCCTTCAAAAAGTATTTTACATGTTAAAGAGAGGCAGAAAGAACAGATAAAATTCTATATTACATATAAAAAAGTGACCTATCACAGGTTAAGAGCATTGTTCAAAGTTTTACAATCTAATTGTAGACAAGCAGAAATTAAAGACACATCCACAAACTGCATTTAATATAATGGTCTTTTTAGTAGCTTGCCAAACTAACAAATCCTAAATACTTATGGTAAAGGAGCTTAATTTCAGCATGAGAAAGAGTACTTTACAGGGATTGATGCAGGCAATTTAAAAGGCGTTATGGATTTTCATTGATTTTTTAAATGAGCCAGAGTTCTAATTCCTTTTTACACTTATTTCTAATATTAAAGTGGTTATAATTTCCAGATACTGTCTTAGCAATTTTAGATTTAAACTAATTGATAAATGCAGTCATTTCTGCACCTAAGAGGAATAACATGAAGACTATCTTCTAATTATCACCTTAACAATGGTTGTCTTTATAGGAATAATTTTCATAAGTGACCTAAAAAGCTGAGCTTTTAAGAGAAGTGTTGTAAAAGAATGGAAAATTTAATTATTTTGGAAAAATATAAATGAAAGTATATGAATATTACACTAATAATTCTCTGTGGCGTTTTAATATCTTTAAAGTAATCACCAGAAATAACACCTCATTTTTAAAATCAAGACTTGAAGGAGGTATCATACTTGTATTACGCTTCAGGGATGTGAAAAACTAGCTCACTGAATGTCCTACAGGGATAGAGTGGAAGTTTACCAAGATTAAATCCCACATTCTTTTTTTTTTTTTTTTTTTTTTTGTATTTTTCTGAAGTTGGAAACAGGGAGGTAGTCAGACAGACTCCCGCGTGCACCCGACCGGGATCCACCCGGCATGCCCACCAAGGGGCGATGCTCTGCCCATCTGGAGCATTGCTCTGTTGCAATCAGAGCCATTCTAACACCTGAGGCAGAGGCCATGGAGCCATCCTCAGTGCCCGGGCCAACCTTGCTCCAATGGAGCCTTGGCTGCGGGAGGGGAAGAGAGAGACAGAGAGGAAGGAGAGGGGGGGAGAGGGGGAAGAAGCAGAAGGGCGCTTCTCCTGTGTGCCCTGGCCTGGAATCAAACCTGGGACTCTTGCACACTAGGTCGACGCTCTACCACTGAGCCGACCAGCCAGGGCTAAATCCCACATTCTTTTTGCCACACTATATCTATCTCATTTGAACATCTAAAACTGAAATTCCCACTGAATGGGGAAACCAAATTCATATAAGTGAGATCTTAAACTTATATTTATGTTCAAACAATAACGCAGTTGTTGATTGAACCTAGTATTGCTGTTTGTGACATCATATTGCAAATCAATTTTTTATTTTTTATGCATTAGTATATTATGTACACTTTATTTAATTTCACAAGAGACATTTGAATTAGTGAAAAATTACTTTATCTCTAAACATCCAGAAAATGATATCTAAAATTCTGCTTGAGAAAGTTTAACTATAATAATTTTTTTTATTTTATTGATAATGTAGATTCAAATAGGGTATCAAAATATGTATTTAGGTTTTTGTTTTGTGGTTTCTTTGTTAGTATGAATTACTAAGATAAAGGGGAAATAATTAGGAAGTAAATATAAATTTCACTGTTTATATAGTCCAGGAGTCCCCAGACTTTAAACACAGGGGGCCAGTTCACTGTCCCTCAGACCATTGGAGGGCCGGACTATAAAAAAACTATGAACAAATTCCTTTGCACACTGCACATATCTTATTTTAAAGTAAAAAAAACAAAATGGGAACAAATTCAATATTTAAAATAAAGAACAAGTAAATTTAAATCAACAAACTGACCAGTATTTCAATGGGAACTATGGGCCTGATTTGGCTAATGAGATGGTCAATATCCGGTTCCATATTTGTCACTGCTAGCCGTAACAAGTGATATGATGTGCTTCCGGAGCCATGATGTACGCGTCCAGCGTCACTGAAAGTAGTATTGTACGTGAGAGACACCACGCTTTGCGGCACCGCCACATACAGTATTCCAGGAGCACAGGATGCATCCGCTGTGCTCTCACTGACCACCAGTGAAAGAGGTGCCCCTTCTGGAAGTGCGGTGGAGGCCGGATAAATGGCCTCAGGGGGCCACATGCAGCCCACGGGCCGGGCCGTAGTGTGGGGACCTCTGATATAGTCAGTAGATGAAGTGCAGTAATGATTTGGAAAGTAGAGCAGACACTCAAATATGAAATGGGTCTTTTTTTTTGTAATAACCAATAACATGCTCTCTGATAGATTTCATATTTTAAAATGAACCATGTTCAAAAAGATACTGTTTTTCCAAAAAATAATGTTTTTATCTACAGAAATTAAATATTGATGGCTAAAGAGTGGTGTGTTAAGGAAAGAAGACAAATTTAAATAAAAGCATAGGATCATTTTCAACTTATGATATAACAGTGATTTTTAAAAATACTATGAGTAAGTATATATATATATATTATCATGTATAGTCCACACACATGCACATATACTTTTAATTAATTTTTTTTGTGTGTGTGTGTGACAGAGAGTAATAGACAGACAGGAAGGGAGAAAGATGAGAAGCATCAATTCTTTGTTGTGGCACCTTAGTAGCTCATTGATTGTTTTTTTCTTATGTGACTTGACCAAGCAGGGTGGGCAGGGCTACAACAGAGCAAGTAAGTGACCCTTTGCTCAAGCCAGCTACCTTGGGCTTAAGCAAGTGATCTTGGGCTTCAAGCCAGCAACCTTTGGGCTTAATCCAGCAACCATGGGGTCATGTCTGTGATCCTAGGCTCAAGTCAGCAACCCCGTGCTCAAGCTGGTGAGCCCATACCAAAGCTGGATGAGCCTGTGCTCAAGCTAATGACCTTGGGGTTTTGAACCTGGGTCCTCTGTGTCCCAATCCAAAGCTCTCTCCACTGCGCCACTGCTTGGTCAGGCCATGCATATATTATAGGATGTGTATACATATGTATACGTAAAGTACTGGATAAGGCCAAAGTAGATTTATAGTTGTAATAGAAATGAGCAATACAATAATAAATAACTAATAATACAAGAATAAACATGCTCACAGCTGTCCATCTACATTTGTCACACACTGTGATGTTTGTGCTATTTCATTTGCTATACAAACACAAATTATATATCCATACATATTTGTATAAATTAAATGAATATAATCACATAGTCAGGATTTGCTGTGTGTTCCTGCCATTTATTTTACATAAGCTATTTAGTATTTTTCTTTTGTGCTACACACTCCTATACACACATATGTTTGTACATTTATATACAGACACTAACATTAGGATCCATAGTTTCGGAAAAATATTTTTTTCCTTAAGAAAGAGACGATACTAAATACACTTTTTTTGTGTCTTGATTACTTTGTGATACTTATCTGCAGTGATGATGTGCTGAAGTAGATATCATTCACCTTATACTACTATATGTCACAGACAAGTCACATGTTTCTCTGTTGATGGGCATTTTTTATTTCTGTTTTCTCTCTGAGCTGTCATGCTTTTATTTCCATGGTATAGATTCCCAAGATAAAAAGTGTTTAGTCTTGGTTGAAAGGAATATATGTGTCTCTCTGTGTTATGTGTATTAAGTACATTCTAAAATTTAATAAAGGTTTCTAAAATTGTTTTTGTAATTATTATAACATTATATATTTTAATAACATGGAATGACAATAACCTTCACTTTTCATTTTTGAAACAATACAAATTATAGATTTATTTTTTTGTTCCAAACTATAGTTGCATAAAATCTCGCTATTTATCATTTCCATTTGCTCAGCTACTAGTGAACTTGAGCATTCTTTCATAATTTTTGCCACTTCGACTTTGTTTTTGTATAAAGTATTTATTACCTTTGATCATTCTTCCCTTATGTTCTTTTCTTGTCATCTTATATGTCAGTCCTTTTTGTTTGATATAAATATTAATCCTTAGACCAGGGGTAGGGAACCTATGGCTCACGAGCCAGATGTGGCTCTTTTGATGGCTGCATCTGGCTCGCAGACTAATCTTTAATAAAAATAATAATAACGTTAAAAATATAAAACATTCTCATGTACTACAATCCATTCATTTCCTACTGCTCATGTACATAGTTGCGGGTGGCTGGAGATAATCACAGCTGTCCTCCAGGACAACAACAAATTTTTATTAGATAATGCATAATGTACTTGAGTCATTGTGAGGTCAGTAAGTAAACGTCCCTCCTTTTCATCAAGTAGTCAGCCAGCTAATTGAAGAAACCCTTTTGATGAAGAAGATAGCTAAAAAAAAAAAAGATGAGGAGGATCATACTTAGCAGGAATGGACAGAGGAATTCGCCTTTGTGGAGAGAGCAGGTTCTGTAGTGTGTCTAATATGCAACCATAAAATTGCATCGATGAAACAGTCAAATATAAAGCGGCACTTAGACACATGCCATACTACATTTGCATCAAAATGTCCAGCGGGGGACAGCAGGAAGAAAGCATGTCAAGAGCTACTGTGCAGAGTGCAAGCTAGTCAACAGCAACTCTGTGTTTGGACCCAACAAGGTGACTGGAATTCGGCTAGCTTTGCTGGTCCTTTAGCGATTGTGAGAAACGGAAAGCCATTCACAGATGGGGAGTATGCCAAAACACTCATGCTTGATGTTGCCAATGAACTTGACGACTTTTTAGATAAAGACAAGATAATCAAATGAATAAAAGACATGCCTCTGTCGGCAAGAACTGTTCACAATTGTTCCATCTTGATGGCAAATCAAATTGAGGCAACACAAGTGAAGGACATAAATGCAGCACCATTCTTTTTCTCTCGCTTTGGATGAGTCAAGAGATGTAAGCCCTTTATCCCAGGTCAGAGTGATTACAAGGTATGTTGTCGGTGACACACTACCTGAGGAAAGTCTTGCTGTTTTGCCTATGAAAGAGACAACAAGAGGGGAGGATTTATTCAAGTCTTTCACTGAGTTTGCTAAAGAAAAAATCTACCGATGGATAAACATATTTCAGTGTGTACTGATGGTGATCCGTGCATGGTGGGGAAAAACAGAGGATTTGTAGCGCTTCTTCATGAACATGAAAGGAGACCCTTCCTAAGTTTTCACTGCATCCTACATCAGGAGGCGCTTTGTGATCAGATGTGTGGCGAGCAGCTTGGTGAGGTGATGTCAAGGGTCATTCGGGTGGTCAACTTTATTGTTGCCTGTGCTTTAAATGATCGCCTGTTTAAAACACGGCTGGATGAAATTGGGAATAGTTATCCTGGTCTGCTTCTGCATAACAAGAGGTTGTCAAGAGGGAAGGTGGTCAGCCATTTCACGGCTTGTCTGAGCAAAACCCAGAGTTTTCTTGAAATGAAAAACATCGAGCATCCTGAGTTAGCTAACACTGAGTGGCTCCTGAAGTTCTACTATCTCGTGGACATGACTGAACATCTGATCCAGCTCAATGTGAAAATGCAGGGTGTTGGAAATACAGTCTTATCCCTTCAACAAGCAGTGTTTGCATTTGAAAACAATCTGGAACTCTTCATTGCCAACATTGAAACAGGTCATTTACTACACTTTGAAAAACTGGGAGAGTTTAAAGATGCATGCACAGCAAGTGACTCTGCTCAAATTCTTGATCTCCAGCAGCTAGCGGGCTTCACATCTAATCTCCTGCAGTCATTCAAAGCACACTTTGGAGAATTTCGTGAGCGCACTCCTCTTTTTAAGTTCATCCACCATCCACACAAGAGTGCAGTGGACAGCACCGACCTGAGTTACATCCCCGGTGTCTCTGTCAGAGATCTTGAGCTACAAGCTGCTGACCTGAAGGCCTCAGACATGTGGGTGAATAAGTTCAAGTCACTGAATGAAGATTTGGAAAGACTTGCACGAAAGCATGCAGAGTTGGCGAGAAAACACAAGTGGGGAGAAATGAAAAAACTTCAACCTGCGGACCAGCGGGTCAAACCTTGGAACGCACTTCCCGTTATATACCACACACTACAGCGTTTGAGTATTGCTGTACTGACAATGTTTGGCTCTACGTATGCATGTGAGGAGTCTTTCTCACATCTAAAGAACATTAAGACTAACCTACGATCATGTTTAGTGGATGGAAGTCTCAACACCTACATGAAGCTTAACCTCACCATGTATCAACCAGGCTACAAAGCCATCAGCAAAACCATGCAGCACCAGAAGTCACATTAATGGTAAGAAGTACTTCATTCATCATTGGTTAGCAACAGCATAATAACGTTATTAAAAAGAATTCAGAGACTTATTGAACTTTAAAAGTGTTGGTCTTACATAAAATGCACACATTTACTTGTATTTAGTGTTTAACATATTGTATGGCTCTTGTGGAATTACATTTTAAAATATGTGGCATTCATGGCTCTCTCAGCCAAAAGTTTTTGACCCCTGCCTTAAACTAATACCTGAAATTAAAATATTTACTTAATATATTGCTATACTTTGAATTTGTTTTTGACAATTTTTTATCATGCAAGGGCTTTAAACTTCTATTAAAGCAGACATGGTTCTCTTTTTATAGTATCTTGAGTTCCCATTATTGTAAATATTGAGTCCAAACTTTTTTGACACTTTTATTTATCATGTGTGAGCACTTAAATCTCTTGTATATGTAGGTGTGTGTGATTGTGTATATTCATTGCCTTCAATAAATATATATATTAATTTTGCAAATAACAACTTTTTTTAAGATTCAGTTATTTTTAGCCAAGAACATGGAATTATGAAATAGATTTCCATTTATGCATACCTTATTTATTTACCCTTAATTTTATATAGTAATCTTCACATATGTCTAATACATTTCTTATTAAAGCTTTAGAGATTGTCCCTATAGGGATTAAATTATTTTTTATAATACTATCTCTAGGTGCTTTTTCTTAACTTATAAAAAAGATAAAGTCAACATTATAATAATAATTTTTAACATAAAATGTCTCTTGGATGTTCTAAATTTATAACCACATAATAAAAAGTAAATTTGTTTATATTCTTTTAGATATTACCAAATATAACTATGATATGTCTCAAAAATTAAGTGATATATATGTGTGTATGTGTGTGTCTTTGTGTGTATACACATATATACAGCTAAAAATTGCCTACCATTTAAAACCTTATTTCATATTTATAGTTTTCTTTAGGGACTTAGTAAGTAGGAAGGCATATGATACAATCAGATAATCATTAGGATTCTATTTACATATCCACAGTTACTAACTATATGTCCCAGAACAATCAAAACCATTTTAACTGTCTCTAAAATAAGAATAAAGGCTGTCGTGATATTTTCTGAGTCTCAGTGTCCACTTTGAAAATATAAAATTACTGACTAGAAATTTTAAACTCTTCCAAAATAGGAAGTAGTTATTTCTTTTAGTCTTCATTGAATTCTATAGTATATAGGCATTTAAAATTACTCAAGCTGAATTAGTCTCTAAAGGAAGAACTTAAAGAGGGTAAGATTACAGAACTCCTTGGTTCAGTTACTGAAGCTTGTATTTATTTTAAATTTTATCTTGCCATTATATTCAACCAGTAAAAAATGTAATCACCTAAAAATGCATATTAATAGTTCTGAAATATTTAGAAGTGAACTCATAATGCAAAGAAAGGAATTTACAGAATATTATAAATCACATGTTTTATGAATCTTGAATATAATTTTAAATAATAAGAAAGATGAATTGAGTCTTGGATTTGATTCATGATACTCAATTCATGGTATGCTTATAATTTCATAAAAGTGTATAATACTCAATAGACAATATCTTTATAATGGCAACAAAATAGAAATACCAATTCAACAACCATTGTCTAATGGGTTTAATGTATTGAAATATTAATTCTTTTAAGGTTTTATAAGTGATGCAACAATACATGATATATACTTGTTAGCAGTTATATATTTAGTGATTTAATATTATATTAAACCTATATTTAACCTAAATATTACCAAAAACTCTGAGTACCTACAGAATATCACAATAAGAAATATATAGTGCTCACAAAAATTAGGGGATATTTCAAAATGAATATGAAGCAATAAAAAAAAGAAACATTTGATTTTTTTTATTAAACTAGAACATCAGAAAAGGAAATGACAAGTCAAAGAAAGTTGTTTGATTATGCAAATGAGATGCAAAAGCAACTTTTATTTCATTGATGAAAATGCACTATACCAGGGGTTCTCAATCCTTGGGTCGCGACCCCGGCGGGGGTTGAATGACCAAAACACAGGGGTCGCCTAAAGCCATCGGAAATACATATTTTATTTAAAAATGTATTGTATAATAAATATGTATTTTTTGATGGCTTTAGGCGACCCCTGTGTTTTGGTCATTCAACCCCCGCCGGGGTCGCGACCCACAGCTTGAGAACTGCTGCACTATACAAAAGGCTGAAAGTACTGGAGTGCATATTCTGTAATTTCCCAGCCATTTCAATGCCCCTGCAACATGATTTGCCCAAATGTAAAGCCTGGAGAGAAATAGAGTGCCTTAAAGCTGGTTAAACATGAATGACAGTGGTAAGAACACGTGGAACATATACCAAAGCATAATTAGCAGACTGTGAAATTGCTTTCAAGAGACTGGCACAGAACAAAGAAGATAAGGGCAGGGTTGCCTGTCTGCCACAAAGCAAGAAATGACCGCTATTTGACCTTATTGGCAAGAAGGAACAGGTGCAACAATGCAACAGAGCTGCGGGGACAGTTTCTTGCTGCCACTAGATGGTGGATGTGTGCCCAGACCATACGAAATTGGCTCTATCATGTTAGACTGCTTGCGTGGCAACCAATGGTATGTATTCTGTTATCTGCTAAACATCATAGGACTCGTAGAAGGTGGGTGATGAGCAGCATCACTGGACCTGTGATGAGTGGTCAACTGTCTTCTTCTCTGATGAGTCATGGTTCAGTCTGCAGCTTGATAATTATTGTGTCCTGATCTGGCATGAAGGAGGAACATGGAAGATTGTATGTTTCATGTGAGAAAGAGACTCTTTTGGTGGTGTTGGAATCATGGTGTGGGCTGGCATCGGCATTGGTGGTTGTATCGACCTCCACGTCATCAGAAATGGATTGCTGACAGCTGTCAGATATCAAGATGAGGTCCTGCACTCTATGGTGGTACCCTATACTGGAGCAGTTGGAAACAACTTTCTTTTCATGGATGATAATGCAAGGCCTACCATGTACACTTCATCAACAACATGCTTCAGGAGGCAGGAATTGAATGCACAGATAGGCTTTCACTTTCTCCAGACCTGAATCTCATAGAACATTGCTTGGGATACACTGGAAAGATGTCTAGCAAATCATCCACTGCCTCCCACAACACGTCTTGAGCTGAAAGTTGCCCTGGAGCGAGACTGGCAGAGGATCCCAAAAGAAGTGCTGGACAATTTGATCCTGTCCATGCCCCCTCACTGTCAGTGTAGTTTGGCAGTCTTGGGTGACCATACACCCTACTGAATAGTCAATGTGTGGCAGTCTCGTCCAGTTTGACATGCTTCTGTTCACCCCCACCAATATGTCACTTGGTGCTCAATGATGATAATTGAGTTTGCATCTCATTTGCATAATTGAACAACTTTCTTTGACTTGTTTGCTTTTCTGATGTTCTTGTTTAATAAAAAACATAAAATGCTTTTTTTATTGTTTCATATTCATTTTGAAATATCCCCTAATTTTTGTGAGCAGTGTATAATAATACGCTGGGATGAAGAATAATGTTACAGTAATTTTAAAAAAATATTTTGGTAACCCATTTTATATAAATGAAATGATATTTTATTGACTTGGCCTTGGAGTTGAGAAATCAGATTCTGAAACATACTACTGTATCAATTTTGAATTATTATTTTTTTATAATTAACAGCAACATAACTACCTTTTTTTGAAGACAGGTGTAGAGAAGGAATAATAATTTCCTTTTATGCTTCTATGTTCTTGGCTTAGAACCCCTTCACCCCATAATAAAAAGACAGATTAATAGAAGGAAAACTAGCAAAAATATTAATAACGTATATGCATTACACATACATAGGAGATAGGAAAACTGAATTACTTCCCCAAAATTGTCCAAGCCACTATCTTAAATACCATCTTCTGCTGAAAACCAAAGTAGATATTGATGGAAGAAAGGTATTATGAGAGGTTATCAGCAAAGCAAAGTAAGTTAGGATATGCTTATGATGCTGATATAAGTTAGTATCCTTCTCCCTTGATAAGAGTTTCTAGAAATTTAGTAATCCTCCTCTCTCTACTAATGGAGATTTCCCTTATAAATATGAATGTGTCTCTAGTTTTTAGAGATTCTTCTGTTTTGTTTTTATAATAATTAGTTCAAGATAATCCTTATGCCAAAGAGACATGTTTTATGGTGACATATTCTGCTTCCCTTCATAGGTAAGGTGGCAGGTGTATTTGAATTTGGTATCATTCTGTATTAGCAATGCCTAGATAGGCCTCTCTGAAGTATATACTTTCATTATGACATTGTGGCAGAAATATCTCAGTGATATATATCAGAGGTAGAACTCTAAAATTCTATAAATTCTCAAACAATAAAGTCTTCCTTGGGCAAGTCACAAGAATACAAATTGATATTCCACACCCCTCTATTAGTTCCAGGGGCACTCTGAGAGAGTTACAAGATGGAAGTGGAATAGAGGAGAGGTACACTCATCTTCTCTCAGGTCCAAACTGGAATTACAAATAATTATAGTACAATCAACCTGAATAACCTACTGAACAGAAGTTGTACAATAACTATATAACAAATAGCTGAAAGTGAGTCTTATAACCAAAGATGTAAAGAAACCATATTGAGAATGGTAGAACGGATAGAGATGAGAAAAGGGCTTTTCCACTCCCACCAGCAGTGACTGAGAACTAGGAGGGATAACTCAGCTATAAAAGTTCCACCTGAGAAGCATGGGGTTTCACCCCAACTTCAGGCTCCCCAACCCAGAGCACCAGAGTCCAGAAAAAGTGACAGTGTTAACAACTAGCTATGAGAATCAGCAGGGATTCTGTCCACTAGGGAGTAATGTTAGTCTTCTGGAAACTCAGACACCCTCTTAAAGGGCCAACACACAAAATCTTATTCACAGCCACTCATCCTGGACCCAACAGAGAGAGGTCAAATTGGAGTAGACTAAAGTTATCTGAGAAGAGATTTGGGTTGTATGGCTATAGGGAGAGAGTTGGAGGAACAACTGGAAGGTTCTTGTGCTGAGCCCCTCTCCAACTCCACCCACAGACAACATCCTTCTTGGGTTGAACACTCCCCTTCAGAAAGTATCAGCATTGGGTAATGCGGTAGCCTCACCCTTCCAGTTCCTTATTGCTCCACCCTGACCAGCTCATGCCCTAAAGAAGAGTTAGCTTTCTGGGTCCTGTGTGTAGTAGTCAGGCTGGACTCAGAAGATGTCAGTGACTGAGTTGGGTGGCTCCACGATGGGTACCATTCCCCCACTTTCTGCAAACCTGAGTGTCAACCCCATGCAAAAGATATACTTGATCTACCCTCCTGGATTCTAGTGGCCCTGCCATGCACAGTTAGATTTTTTGAGGCGGTCTGGCCAGAATCAGAGATAGACTAAGTTGTGTGGTTCTAGTATGAGGACCACTTTTATCTCACATGCAGCACCACCATTCCTCTGCAGAGTTCTCACTTCACATGTCCAAATCTTGATCTCTTAGAGCCTGATAAACTTTGCTGTCCTCAATCTGATGACTTCCTAAGACCCCTGCTCCACAGCAAAGTTCTAGGGACACCGGCAGGTAGCACCAACCTTGGGACTTTTGCTGAGTGGCTTAAGACCCAGCCCCAGTACAAAGTTTGAATCTGTATCAATCTGGGAGCACCAGTCACCCCTATGTGATGACTCACTCAGAATGTACCTCATGTAAGTCATATAACTCCAGAGGCATTTTCAGTGACTAAACCTAATGAGCAGCCAGCTGGCCGAGGCAGGTGGCTACAGATATCAGGTACATTGGGCCTTTTGGTCATCTGTCTTCCAGGCTCAGTGCTGGTGGAAGCTGGACTTGCTGTGCACCTTGGCCCCTCCTACACATACCCAGACTCAACACGATCAGGCACAAACTGAATTGTTTTGTATCTCCAATCAGGTAACCCAGAGCCAGTCACAGACAGCCACTGACATGAATCTACACAAAAGTCTTTCCCAAGAAGTCCCCAAAATCAATGCATCTGTTGATGAGCTTCCAAATAACTCCACAAGCAGTATATCCAAAGAGTGATCTCAACAGGCCCCAGAACCTACCTGCTGGGAAAAATTCCACTTCATGTGGTAGAACCTGCAAAGCTCACACATTGTGATCAGAGTCGATCCTCACAATCAGCCAACCTGAGGGTTGGCCATCACGCACAAAAGGGTCAACAACACTCAAGACTCAATCAAGTAAAACAGGAGGGCTCACATAACCTATACAATGGTCATTCCTGTAGCATCTTGCTTGGTCATCAAGGTGACTGCATTCTGAGGCCCATAGGATACTTACCATATAAGGCCACCCTACTATAACTGGGAGACATAGTAGATACCTAATATACAGAAAAAAAAATACAGAGAGGCAGCCAAAATGAGGAGTCAAAGGAACATGCCCCAAATGAAAAAAACAGGGAAAATCTCCTCAAAAATAACTAAATGAAAAGAAGGCAAGCAATTAACAATATACAGAGTTGAAAGCCATGTTTATAATGATGATTAAGGAATTTAGGGAAAGAATGGAAGAACTCAGTGAGAACTTAAAGAGATAGTAAGTATAAAAGAGAACATAGAAACCATAAAAAAGAACCAGTCAGAAATGAAGACTACAATTTCTAAAATGAAGAATACACTAGAAGGAATAAATAGGTTAGATGAAACAGAGGATCAAATCAATGATTTAGAAGATAACAGAGAATACCCAAGCCGACCAGTAAAAAGAAAAACTTAATTCCAGGGGCACTCCATCCACTCAATGCTTCTCTAGAGATAACCTCTTGGTTATTCCTCTTGATCTGCAATTTCCTGATTTATCTTCTAAAACTAAGATTTATTCTTCAATGTGAACTATATGCTTAAACCAGATGATCATATCATCCCTGAGATTCATCATGACATTTCCACTTCTCAATATTTTCTTTTAAGCTGGAAGTAAACTATGCTATTTGAAAGCATGGCCTTTAGAGACAAAGCAGCTGATACGACTTTTGCCTCTGATAGTTTTTAAATCTATGGCCTTAGGAAATGTACTTCACCCCCAAGTTTGTTTTCTTTATAAAATATAGAGAAAAGAACCTATGCAGGTGAATTTTATGATGAATAAATAAAACAATCTATATGAAACCCAAATATAAAAGTTAGAATGAACTTAAAATTGTTGCTTTACTGTTGTAATTATTATAATAATAAAAATAATAATTATTATTGAGTTACCTTTTAGAGAGACTTCCCGATATTTCTTCTCTTTCACTTACTCTTCTAGGCACAGCTTACAATTCAGCCTACTCTGTAAAGTTTCTTCCACAATTTTGGCATAATTAACCTCTTGTGAACCAAAAAATATTTATTGCTTATAATTATCTTCTTTGTTTATTTTAATTGTAGTTCTTCTTGTATATGCATATGAATGACAGCACCATAAATTAATACCAAATGAAGTTTATACCAATTATTTGAAATTATGGTAAGAGACTGCCGTGTTTTACTCTGCTGTGTGTGTTTGGAGCCACCTTTAACTAAAAATGTTAAAATAAATTCAATTGCTTAAAAATATTTATACATTTTTATACAGATTTGAGGTAGTTGAGCATAACCAGTATTACCTTAACAATAAAAGGCAAAAATAAGAAGCAACAAGCGTTGTTTTGAGAGAAAAAAAATTGCAGTTCTGGAAAACATTGATTTAGGCAGAAACTCAGATCATCTTTTGATTAAGAGTTGAAGGTGAGGGGCATTTATGAGAAAGGGAAGGGAAATAATTATATGAATAAAAGGAAAGAATTTCTATTGGTGTTAGTAAGCCAAAGAAGGAATTTCTATTTGCAAACAGTTGTTTGAAATACAATGTGGTTTAACCCAGTCCAAAGGTTATTTTTCCCAGTTGAAACATTCTAAAGATTTAAGGAGTGAAACAGGCAATGCAATTGCTCTGAAATGTCAGAGCCGACTCTATTTTGAAGCGACTTCATTTATATTATTTTTCACACCGTAGTAACTTGAACTTCTTTTCTTATTCTTGTATCAACTCGTATAGGGCTGCCTTACTATTGGTACTTAATAAACACTAAGGTGAAATGTGTTAAGGAAGGAAAGATAGATGGATTACGTATAACTTTTTTTTTTCTTTATCCCAGAATGTATTTGATTGGTTGCTGTGGATTTGATTGCATAAAATGCACCAGCCTATTGATCCTTAACTAACAAATCAGTGAAAAGTCCTATCATCTTAAGAAGACCTTTGGAAACTAATATTAATAATTTGCGCTTTTGAAAATTGAGTAGTAGGTGTGGGACCAGCAGATATATAATATGTCTTTTATGTATTTTAATGTCCTCTTTCCCATCTGAGATTTTTACATGTCATGCTATCACTAGTAAGCATAATTGCTGAAACTACCTTTCTTCTCAGTCCCTTACCCTTATACTGTGGAAGGGCTGTGTATCTTCCTAAAAAGCTGTATGAGGTCTAATGATCAGTGATTACTCATGCCAGTTGAACTTACTGTCTACAAAGTTTTAGAATTATTACATTAATAAACCTCACATTTTATATAAACATGTTTCATGTGGTATATCTGAGTATGTTGTAAGGAAATTAGTTACATTTAATTATTTTTCCAGAAAATCCATGCTAATATTGACACATACATACTATACCCTGGACATCTAGGAAAATTATATAAGAATAAGGATATTTTAAACATCTTATTTTAAGGGGAAATGTAGCCAAATGCTACTTTAGTTGTTATTCAGAGCAACAGCTTGTACATATTTGATGTTAACAGAATAAACTAGATCACCTAATCAATGTATATTTATTTATTCCTTATTTGATATTGTTTATAGCTCTTCATTTTTTGGTATAATTATATTGAGGCTCCTCCTTGAAAATGCAGGAATTATAAGGTAATAATGCATTATGTACTTAAATAAAAATACACAGTTATTACAATATTTAATTTTAAAATAGTATAATGATCGCTTAGTTGATACCTATTTCTCTAACTATAGATTGTAAGGCAAATGCTTAATCTAAATTTTACCCTGGAAGACAATAATTATTCCTGCTTGTCTAACTTAAGCAGATTAAGTTAGAATTTATAGGATAAATAATTTACCGTCAAAATTTGTTTGGACATTGTTCAACCTTTTAAATATATTGTTTTGTATTTAAATATATTTTTTATTATATTGAAATTAATTGAATATAATTTTAAGAAAAATTCTATATTATATAGGTATGAAAAGCATGGGGTTACAAAAGTTAGGCCACAATTGGATGGATATTTTGTTATGTGGTATATTTTTTAATTAAATTTATTGGGGTGACATTGCTTCATAAGATTATATGTTTCAAATGAACAAGTCTGCGATGTAGCTTCTGTATATTGCATTGTGTGCCCAGCACCCAAAGTCAAATCTTCTGTAACTGTGTATTTCCCCCGCTTTACCCTTTGTTACCACCCTACACCCCACTTTGAGTCCTGATGATGATTCACTGGGCACTGGAGCAGACTAAATTCTAAAAGCAGAAACAGAGATACGTGACCTACTTCACAGTGATACAACTTAAGGATGATGGATTTTATTTAATGATACAACAAAGTTTAGGGAAACCTACTGTTGTAAAGTATTCAATAGTTTTGAAGTTTTTATGGAAAAATTTTTGTCAAAAACTAAAGCATTAGAAACCCCTCACCATCATTTTCTTCAAATTTGATAATTTGATTTATGAACTAAGAAATTATTTTCCTGTAAATAAAATATACATGGGTTGGCAAAAGTAGGTTCACAGTTGTGAGTCCGTGAAACACAGAGTTTATTCTTGTATTATTATTTATTATTTACCATACAAACCACTGTAAACCTACTTATGTCCACCATTATAATGTCCAGAGGCAGTTTCTATATAAAATGGAATTTTCTATTCTTGTTTCTTTATCTAGAAAATAGAGATTAATTTATCTTAAATTTGGGAATGTTATATTTTAACATGGTAGGGTAAGTGGTGATATTAGTTGAAACATTTATTATCAGTTAATTTTATGTCTCTATAAAGCCTTAAGTGTGCTGAAAATTCTTAGGAAAGTTTTATTGCAAAAAATTATTAATATTAACTAATAAAATAGATGAAGAAAGCAAATTTCCCAAAATGAATGTATTTAATGAGCTTAAATGAATTAAGGTAAATACTTAAAAGCTAGAGTATTGTCAATGAATTAAAATAATGCAATAATTTTGCCATTTTAAAGAAATTTTTAAAAACTAAAATGTTAATTTCTATGGTACTTGAAAGATTATGTGTATAGGAAAAACTATCTAGAAACTTGGAGTGAGAGTAATATTGGAGGAAAAATGTCTTTCATGGAACTATAAATCAGGGTAAATGGTTCGTATTGCAAAACTGAGTCCAAATATGCTTTTTACAGAGTCATTTATTTTACTGGATATTTAGCATGTGGTGGGGGGGTATAAACTTGTCATTGTTATCACTGCTTTTGCCACTGGCAACAGGATGATAATATTGCAAGTTAATTTGGGACCAAGGCCCTATTGTTGGCACTCTAATTACTTGGCTTAGTGCATAATGTAGCCTAAGGACAAAAAAAACTGGGGAAGACAATGAGTCAGAAAATTGGAGTGATTAAAGCTCTAGGCAAAATGATTAGAGGTATTGCAGTTTGCAGAAAGAATGTTGAAATATTTTTATTTTGTTTAAAGGGTTCTCCCTAATGTTAAAAATAAATTGCTACTTGATTTTATGTTTTCATTTTTAGCAATATAGGACGAACTTTGTTTTTCTTTTTCTTTTTAACAGAGACAGAAAGAGAGTCAGAGAGAGGGATAGATGGGGACAGACAGACAGGAATGGAGAGACATGAGAAGCATCAATCATTACTTTTTCGTTGTGACACCTTAGTTGTTCATTGATTGCTTTTTCATTTGTGCCTTGACCATGGGGCTACAGCAGACTGAGTAACCCCTTGCTCGAGCCAGTGATTTTGGGTCCAAGCTGGTGAGCTTTGCTCAAACCAGATGAGCCTGCGCTCAAGCTGGCCACCTTGGGGTCTTCAACCTGGGTCCTCTGCATCCCAGTCCAACGCTCTATCCTCTGCACCACCGCCTGGTCAGGTGGATTGGCTTTGAGAATAGAATTTTCAGTGATAAGGTTATTCACAGATAATCCAAATTTCCAACTACATCTAACAATGCAACAAATAACCACATGCTTATTAGTTTTCATTTTTAAGAAAAAAACAAAAATAAATGATGGAAATGTTTTTAGAAATATGTAGAATATGAAATAAAAAATGTAACCCTTTATTTTGTGCCTTTAGTATAAATATCAATTTTTCTAAAAATGTAATTTTCCTTTTTAAGTTACAATCCATGTACACTTCAAAAATATAGTAAATTCTGATCCTTCTTTCTTATTATGAAAACTAGAGAATGAAATTTATTTGGCCCTGGCCAGTTGGCTCAGCGGTAGAGCGTCGGCCTGGTGTGCGGGAGACCCGGGTTCAATTCCCGGCCAGGGCACATAGGAGAAGCGCCCGTTTGCTTCTCCACCCCCACCCCCTCCTTCCTCTCTGCCTCTCTCTTCCCCTCCGGCAGCCAAGGCTCCATTGGAGCAAAGATGGCTCGGGCGCTGGGGATGGCTCTGTGGCCTCTGCCCCAGGCGCTAGAGTGGCTCTGGTCGCCGCAGAACGACGCCCAGGAGGGGCAGAGCATCGCCCCCTGGTGGGCAGAGCGTCGCCCCTGGTGGGCGTGCCAGGTGGATCCTGGTCGGGCGCATGCGGGAGTCTGTCTGACTGTCTCTCCCTGTTTCCAGCTTCAGAAAAATACAAAAAAAAAAATTATTAAACACATTTCTTCATTTAGTTGTAGAAATCTTATTGGTTTAATTGATACTTGGTCAAAGCAGTATTGATCTGATAAAAGCCAATCTATTTCTGACCCCAACAATTAAAACATTTAAATAGTCTCTATTTTTTATGATGAAAGGACTTAAAAACATTATCAGCTGCCCATAAAATCAGTGGAAAACATTAACAAGTGAATTAGCATTTATTTCATTGGATCCCATTTTTAAACATTCTAATGTACTCAAACATTAAAGTGTACCTGACCAGGTGCTGGCGCAGTGGATAGAGTGTCATACTGGGATGCAGAAGATCCAGGTTCGAGACCCCCGAGGTCTCCAACTTGAGCACAGGTTCATCTGATTGGAGCAAAAGCTTACTGGCTTGAGCCCAAGGTTGCTGGCTCGAGCAAGGGGTTACTCAGTCTGCTGAAGGCCCGCAGACAAGGCATATATGACAAAGCAATCAATGAACAGCTAAGGTATTGCAACATGCAACGAAAAACTAATGATTGATGCTTCTCATCTCTCCATTCCTGTCTTTCTGTCCCTGTCTATCCCTCTCTCTGACTCTCTGTCTCGGTAAAAAAAAAAAAAACAAAAAAAAAACATTAAAGTGTATGGACTCATTTGTCAGTACCTGACATTATCATAATTTATTCTCTCTCTTTCTCCCTCTCTCTCTCTCTCTCTCTCTCTCTCTCTTTCTCTCTCTCTCTCTCTCTCTCTCTCTCATACACACACACACACACACACACACACACACACCAATCAGTGTTACTATATTTATGAGGCTTCAAGTCTCATATTCTGGAATTTACATTTACATTCCCATCAAGAACTCCTTAACTGTATCTCTATACAACCAAAAAGGTACATGCTGCCACTCTGCTTCTACTCAGAGAAAGGATAATTATGTATTTTTTTTTCTATTCTAATTTCTAGCATTTTTAATATCTAAAACATGCCTCCCACAGGAAGGTTAGATACTCCACTTGAAGTCTCTCTGATCTAAAACATGGAGCCCCATTCAACAGATCCTGTTCCGTATGGGTGCAAGTTGAACCAAAAATGTGCGTGTGATCACAGCAGAAATATTTCTCATTATGTGAGGTGTCTGGTAAAACTAGGTTTAAATTTTCACTCTGCTGTTTTCTAGGTATTCAGTTTTACACAAATTCTTTAATCTCTCTCTGATCTTCAGTTTCCTCAACTAAAAGTTATTATGGAATTAAAAAATATAATGTATATAATGTGTTTAGGACAGTACAGTAAACCCAGAATAAAGATGAGCCATCCACGTTAAAGACAGGTGTCTAGAGGCCAGTATCTGGGGCTGGAAAACAGAACCAAGGTGTTGGAGAATCTAGAAAAACAAAACTGGGGACCAGCAAGTCAAGACCATTTTCAAGAATCATAATCAATTTAATGAGTATTTTTGAAATAATTGACAATTATTAAAATAAGCCACTGAAAAATTACTAAGCAAACAAACAAACAAAGACCACTGTGATTCTCTACATTTTTCAGCCTTGAAAACAAGGCTTTTTGCTAGGTACTGTTTTTTGTCTGTTTTATGTAAAGAATGGGGTCATAGTATTTTAATAAGGATATATAAATGTTTTGTAGTGTGTATAATCAATGAGAAATCATTAGATCAACACACATCAAATTTATTTCTGAACAAATATGTGCTTTAAAAAATCTATATGATTAGGTCTACCCAATTGGTTTTTTTTTTAAGTATATGAATTAAAAAATAAAGATCTTTAGTGCAGGTGTTTAATTTTTATTTTGCAGCACAGATCTAAAGCTTATTTTTTACTTTTAAAATATATGTTTAGACAGACCTTGACATTTACTTTTGCCTACATTTGCCCTGAATAAAATTTAAGAGAAAAGTCTGTTGTGAAAAGGATGCTAATCTCCAATGACCCTAAAATCAGAGTAGAGTCTTGCTTTGCAAAATCAATCTCTTGATGTAAGCATTTGGCCGGTTTTATGCTGAAGAGCTAGATCACAGCAGTTACAGGCTTGTATTTCCTGGCAGAGAGACAAGCAAGGATAGATTTCCTCTGTTTTATGTTTGTGTTAATTTAACCTGTCAAAGTTAATCATCCTGTCAAAGTTCCAAAGCACCACGTGTTGGGCACCAAAGAGCTGCCTGGTGCTGCAGCCCTGTTTGCCTCTCTGCTAGAGACTTGCTAAATGGCCTTTGTGAAACCTGTTTGTCTCACTCATTTTCTTTGTTTTTAAAATAGAATAATAGTTATTTCTTATGCTATAGGTATATCATATTTTATCACTTTCAATAATACCTTTAATGATATAAACCTGATTTTTTTATTTGTGGAAAAGAAGAAAAGCAAACTATTAATATAAATATAACTTGAAAAATGGTGTTGATCTGTTTTTTACTTGCCATTTAACAGTGAACTACTTATACGATGTAATTTTTCTTCTAAATCAGATATATTTCAAGAGATCTTACAGTTTGTACATAAGAGGAAGGTATTTCTTAAACCCATTTTACTTCTCTCATAGAAAGAATAGGGGTCTAGCTTCATGTCCAGATATATCCTCATATTAACATATTTTGACTGAATTTTCATTGAGCATAATTCCTTTTGATAGTGAATCCTATTGGTTTACTTAGGATAGTATACTATTTGAAATATAAAATATTTATTACATAATTATAGACAAGTAATATAAACTACTATTGGAGAATTGTATTTCATAACCATTATGTCTTTTAGAGTGAAAAAATTCTACAAGAATTAGAATTTAAAATATGCAAATTGATTATCATAGAAGATTTCATTTTTTAAATTATAATATATGATTGTCTAAATTGAGTAGTTTTTCGGCTTTTATTCTGAAATATCAAGATTTTTTCTGGCATGAAATTGAAAAGAAAAGGACACACTTGATAAATAAATTATTGAATGTTTTAGGCCAGCATTACATAAAGCTGTTTATGGTTCATGTACATATTTCTCAATCTGTGTGTTTACTGCCATTCCTTTACTTAAGCTCTCTGCACTAATTCACTCCTTCCTTTCCATGCTTCCAAATTACTTATTTTGTTTTTCTTCTTCTTTTTTAATATTATGCTTTGTAATGTATTTAGTAATAAATGTATATTTGTAGTTTTAATAATACATGAGATTTGCCTGACCAGGAGATGACACAGTGGATAGAGAGCCAGACCAGGACGCAGAGGACCCAGATTTGAAACCCTGAGGTCACTGACTTGAGTGCAGGCTCATCCAGTTTGAGCATGGGCTCACCAGCTTGAGGGTGGGGTTGCTGGCTTGAGTATAGGATCACAGACATCACCCCATGGTCCCTGGCTTGAACCCAAGATCACTGGCTTGAGTAAGGAAGGGGTCACTCACTCTACTGGAGCTTCCTGGTCAAGCCACATATGAGAAAGCAATCAATGAACAACTAGGTGCCTCAATGAAGAACGGATGCTTTTTACTTCCCTCTTTTCTTGTCTGGCTGTTCCTATCTGTCTCTCTATCTCTGTTGCAAATAAAATAAAATGAAGTAAATAAAATAATATACATTAGATTTGTTATTTAAAATACTTTAATCAGTGAGAGTTTATGTTCAAAACAATCCTTCCAGGTTAAGCTACACATTTTTTCTATGTAAGTACAACTACCTTTGCCATTTTGCTACGATTCTGAAGAATTGGAATCAAATTTTTTTTTCAGTACCTTCTTACCACAGGGATTATAAGTGGGGACCTAACCCTGAGCACTTCAGAAAGATAGCAACCTTAATTAACCCATCTCTCTCTTCTTTTTTAGGGTTAGCACTCTAAATGTACCAAGGTCAGACTTTTTTCTTGAGTATAAATATAAGTGTGTGTAAGGGCTTTCCCCTGACTATCAAGATTCATCTTAATTTTTAGAACACACTGTTTTTTCTGTTAATAGGATTTTATGCAATAAGGTGGAAATTCAATAAGAATGTAGGCACATAGAGTCTCTCCCAGTATTTCTACCATTACAACTAAAGCTGTCTTTCATATACTTAAAAAGAAATTATACTAAGTCCAAATGCAATCTGAAAGATGGAATATAAATAAAAGCACTGTAGCTCTGTCCTATCTAATTTATTATCAGTACTCTACACATAGAGAATTTTCATATTCAACATAATAGCAGTGAGCTCATAAAAGTTTATGTATTGTTAAAATGATAACCAGAGTTGTGACCCAACATTTTTGTCATCCTCACCATTACATCTTCAGTATGTAGAACCATGTTTGGAACTTTATATTAAGTGTATAGACTGTGTAAATTCACCAAGTTTCATATTCCCCATTTCTAAAACAACTTAAGTTGTCATATAACAAAAATAATTTTATGCTACAGTTAACTTGTGTCTTATAATATTAAAACCTTTATTAAGTAAAGATATAAGTATTTCTTTTAACTGAAAGCTATTAAATATTTTCTAGAATGATGTAAAATAATAATGGAAAAATATCTTTTTAATTTGTTTTAATATTTTTGATAAAAACACATTTGGTAAATGAAATAGTACATTTTAATCAGTATTATGTTAATGTTTTTATTCTAACAAATATTAGTTTTAGTTTTTAGTTGTTAAAAAAGTCCTGAACAGTTTTATTAATGTGATAGGAAAATAGACATTAACAAAATTTATTCATTTTTAGATTAATGTTTTAAATGCAATATTGCCACTCTAATAATAATGACTAACACTTGTATCAGTTACCTAATTTAGGGTAACAACTCTTCCCAAACTAAACAGCTATATGACTAAAACAACATTATTTATTTCACAGTTTCTGACGGTATTTTGTTGGAAGAGACTTAGGTATTTCTGACAAAAGTTTCTCTTGAAGCTGTAGTTAAGGTGTTGGCTAGGGTTGCAGTGGATCCACAGACTTTACTGAAACTGAAGATTCACTTCCAGGTGGCTCACTCACATGAGTGTCACCAGGTGACCTCATGCCCTTATAGACAGTTCTCAGGAGGCCTCATGCACTTTTCCTTATGCTTGTTCTAGTGTTCTCATAGTATAGCAACAGCGTCCCCTGGAGTGATTAATATAAGAGAGGAAGATTGTAACTCAATGTGTTTTCTGACTTATTCTTGGAAGTCACACTCAGTCATTTGCACATAAACCACTAAGTAACAGCTCACACTCAAATAGAAGAGTGTTAAGTGCTACTAAACACAAGTTCATCAAAGATACTCTGGTTATAATTTAAAACTAACCCAAAACATGTATTACTCATCAAATCTCAGTCCATCTTGCAAGGTTTATACATGAAAATATTTAATTCTCACTTCAACTTTATGATGTAGGTATTATTGTTAATCCATTCACCCATAATATCTGAGTCACAAAGCCTAAGTATATTTCCAAGGGTACAAAATGAAATGCATGTCACATTTCAAGCCCACGTAATTTAGGTATGAAATGTATGCTTTTAAACACTGCCCCCATGCTGCCTCTATAATTGTATTAGGCATAATCAATGGGAACCTATTTATACAAATAGTACTTTTAGTTTTTAAACTGCAAATCACAGTTTACTTATTTATCAACTTAAACATTTTGCCATTAAGGGCCTGTAATTAATATAAGCTTCACTTGTAATCGCAGATAAATACTACTTTAACTTAATTATATTTTATCAAAATTTAAATATGATTTCAATGATTTCTTTCCTCCCATTTACATATGTTCATTTATATTATGTGGAAACTATGGTGAAATGCACACAATCTTAGAAATTAACTTGTACCTTGTGACTAACATTAAAGGAAATAGTGACCTCATTCAAACATAGAAAACACTTATGCCATTTCAATGTAACTGCAAAAACAAATAGTTCCTTTAATTCCTAAATCATGATATTTAATATTTACATATGTGTGTATATACATATATTCAATTCAACATAAACCAATTAAAATTCAAATTATTATCAGCAGAACTATATATATCTTAGTGTATTCTTATCAGTGATTATGTTCTATTATTGACCTAAGAGGAAGAAATTTAAAACAATATTTGGAGATGATATTCTTTTTAAAAGTTCCTGTTGAAATTAAATCAAGACATTTATATTGAGAAAGCAACATATATATTAGATTTCTAAAATGGCAGTGAAAGCATGTCTAAATAAGTTTAAACTTATACAATCTAAATGGAAGTGATTATGCTGAGAGAATGTTCTTACCTTTATAGTTAAGGGTACTATAGTGTGGAAAGAAAAATGGCTCCAGATGTAAAGGGGACCAGGAGTCAGATCTGTGAGTCTTTGAGTTTTGAGAAGAGTGGCCCTACTTGTACTGAGGAGAAACTCTAAAACATAAGGATCTGCTTCTGCACTGATCACTGTTTGGAGTTTACAAAGGTGATGCCATCTTTCTGATTCTGTTTTCCATACTCATTCCAGTGCCTTTAATCTCAACAGAAAAGAAAAAACAAAATTAATTTTCCCCCACCTTGTATACAATTCTCACCACAGAATGCAAGTTCACTTAAACAAAATGTTAAATGTCAGAGAACACTAGACCTTTATCTCTAGTGTATTCCAAATGGAGGAGTCAGCTTTATTTGTACAGAACCACTTTTCTTGGGGAATGAAAAATATTGATTTATACTGCTTCCTAGTGTTTGTCCCTCTCCTGCTTCAATATGAAGTGAAAGTAGATCTGAATGAGAAGAGAAATTCTGGCCTTTCTAGCTTAGATGCACACATTAATACTATAAAAGTTTATTTTTAAACTTATCTTTTCTAGTTTAAAATTTTTGATACTTTTCTGAGGGAGTTTAAGATGATTATAATTTTCCAATTCTGTGTATTTTATTTTTTGCAATTTTTAAGCATGATTGAATTTGAAAACTAAATATACTTTATTGAAATCTAATTCTAATTATACTTGATGATTTTATGAATAGTCAAAGCGCTTTTAAAACTTATAAAGTATAAAAATATTTAACATTTTTAATTTATTTTTATATTGATTAATATTTGTAAAAAATACCTTGCTTCTTGTAAACTTTGGAGAAAAAAATAAAGACACTATCTTTCAGAATTGATCCTTTATAACTGTGTTAACCACTGGCGACATAGAGTTATCTATACTTACATTTCAAGTAATTGAAATAATATAAAATATTATTTTTTATTTATAGATTTTAGAGAGAGAGAAAGAATGAAACATTAGTTTGTTGTTCCACTTATTTATGCACTCATTGGCTGGTTCTTGTATTTTCTCTGACCAGGTATCAAAACCACAACCTTGGCATATCTGTATAACACTCCAGCCAACTGAGCCACACAGCCAAAGCCAAACAATGTAATTTCTTAGTAACACTACTTTCCTTGCTCAGTAAGTAACTCATGTGACTAGTAGCTACAACATTGGACAGTGCAGATATCACACATATTTATTACCACCGAATTCTAGGGGATTGTGCTATTTTTTATGTTTACTTTTGAATTCTTAATTATTTAGAATCAGTAATTCTACATTTTAAAAAATTATTTATTTATTGCTATTTTCCTCTCTTGTTAAAGCATGTCCCTAGTTTCAATGTATGATCTCATGGTGACAAAAGTTAAGGTCGAAAAGGAAAGTAAGTTGTTTTTTTTCTGATTTGCCTGAAATGCTTGTTAAAATTCTTGAATACTGAATTACTTTTATCTTTGTAACAGAGAAGAGACTCTTGAATTTAGTAGGTGTTGAATTTGGAAGGTATAATTTGTCACATTTCTTAATTCAGCATCTTAATTCTTGTGGAATCTGCATAAAAGAATGCAAGTGGCAGGAAGACTTCATATCTGTCTTGTTTTTACAGTTTTTTTGAGATGCCCTTATATAAGTACAACACTCTTCAGGCTTATACAGTTCAGGACACAGTAAGTGTTCAATTAATGATTATTATCTGTTGAATTAAATAAAGCATATATTACAGAGATAAAACAACTGATTTACATTTTATGATTTTATAATAGTGAGGTAGCAATTTTTATATAAAGATTATTGGATAAGTAAATATCTACCACATATACTGTTTAAATATGTTTAGCATGTGTGTGGGTCTGTGTTTTGTAATGCTAACACACAGATTTATTCTGTGAGACCAGAAAAAGTTCATTTATCTTTCTAAATCTCAGTTTTTGTATCAGTAAATGTATAAAATGCTATCTTTTAAGGATTATGAGATAATGCCTTTAAAACAGTATAAACAATATTTAATAAATTCTACATATCATTATTTATTTTAGTAGTATTTGCATTATTAATCATCACTATTGCCTCCAAATAAATCATGGAACACTATGATATTATAAATATTTTATAATATGGAACTATAAATTATGCAAATATCTTGGGTTTTTTACATTTTTCTTATAAACTCAGACATGAATGCACATCTATAGATTTATATATATGCCATGGTTAGTTATAAAATATTTACTAATATATGGTAAATGTAAACGTTATTAAGGCTACTTAGCCTGAAGAAATACTGTTTACTCTCATTGACTCTATATCGAAATCAAGTTAGTTAATAACCAAAAACTCAATCAACAAACATATAAACATATCGTTTATTTTACCCTTTTGTCTTCTTTACTTTGTTTAATATATCTCTACCTCCTAGATTAGTCTTTCCTCCTCTGTTGCATTAAAATACTATGCATTCTACTTACATCTTGCTCTAAAACTAAATGTATGTATGTTTAGCCATTCCAATCATGCAGCACTTTGTACAGTGCTTGTTTATAACACATGACTAATAAATACTTTTTGAATGTATAAACATATTAATAAGAATGTTGTATTAATTGATTACTGCTCCATAACAAACTACCTCAAAACAAAGTGACTTAAAACAACAAACATTTATTATTGGTCGTGAGTTTTTAGGTCATCTGGATTCTCATGCATCTATGGGCATTTGGGTGGGTAGATTTCCTACTTCTGGCTGAAATGAAATAATTTGGGCCTTGACTGGATGAACGGAGCTTACTCTGCTTTGGCTTCATGGTGTCTTACCGCCTAAGTGGTAAGCATTTGCTTATATACATTGGAGTTAAATAGGTACTAAACGCATAAGTATTAATAGTGTCTTGAAGCTCAGGCTCAGAACTGGCACAATATCACTTTTTCTTCATTCTGTAGAACCCAAAATAATTTTACAAGGCCCTTTGTCTCAATAGAAAATGAAGCAGAGTCATTTGAATAGGGAATAAAATAATTGAAGCCATTTTGCAAATAATCTACCACAGTCTGAACTACTCTTTTCTGCCCTACTATTGTGGTAAGAAGTTGGCCACATATATCACATTTTATCCACAAATACCTTACAATAATAAGGAGAAAAGAACTCATACATAACACTAAGTAAAAATATCACATGACAAGAGGGCAGTTCAAGAGAAGAGGAAAAGAGCAAAAGAACAGAGACAAACTAAAAAAAAATCCCAAAACATTTAATAAAATTACAGTAAGTTTATATCTTTCAATAATTACTTTAAATATAAATGGACTAAATGAATCAATCAAAAGATATTGTTTTTTTGAATTGATTTAAAAAGAAAAGATGTATCTATATGCTGACCATATGAGACTAACTTTAGATCTAAAGACACACACAGACTAAAAGTAAAGGGATGGAAAAGATATTCCATGTAAATGGAAAACAAGGGAATGTTGGGGTAACAATACTCAAATCAAATAATATAGATTTTATGACAAAGATTATAAAAAAGACAAATATACATAATGATAAAGAATTCAATCCAAGCAGATGATGTAACATGCACAAATGCTTATTCATTCAACAAAGGAACACCTAAATATATAAAGCTAATATTAACAGACATAAAGGGTGAAATTGACAATAATAATATAATAATAATAATAATAATAATAATAATAATAGGGACTTCAATACCACACTGATATCAATGAATAGATCATCCAGACAGAAAATCAATAGGAAGAATTGACCTTAAAGGTTATATTAGATATAAATGAATTAATAAATATATACAGAAAGTTCATCTAAAAACAGCTGAGTGTACATTATTTGGCAGGTGCACCTGGAACATTATCCATTGTAGATTACATGTTATCTCACAAAGCAAATCTCAATAAATTCAAGAACACTGAAATCATAACGTGTCTTTTCTAACCACAAATGTATGAAACTAGAAATTATTACGTTAATAAAATTGAAGTTAGGGTGAAGAGAATACAAATACAACATAACCAACAGTTCAAATGCTATAGAAATGTTCACCTGAAACCTATGTACTCTTATTGATCAATGTCACCCTGTTCAAGTTAATTGTCAAAATGAAATTTAAAAAAGTAAAAGAAAACGGAGGAGCCTGACTTGTGGTGGTGCATTGGATAAAACCTTGACCTGGAATGCTGAGGTCACCAGTTTGAAACCCTGGGCTTGCCTGGTCAAGGCACATATGGGAGTTGATGCTTCCTGCTCCTCCCCACCTTCTCTCTCTCTCTCTCTCTCTCTCTCTCTCTCTCTCTCTCTCTCTCTCCCCTCTGAAATGAATAAATAAAATAAAAATGATTAAAAAAAAGAAAACGGAAGAAACAAAAATACATGGAGACGAAACAACATTGTGTTAAACAACCAATGGGTCAATGAAAAAATCAGAGGAAACAAAAAATACATTGAAACAAATGAAAATAGACACACAACTTTCCATAAACAGTTCTAAATGGGAAGTTTGTAGTGACAAAGGCCTAGCTTCAAGAAGCAAGAAAAATGATCAAATAAATCATATATATTTATACCTTAAAGAATTAAAAAAAATCCAAAGTTAGTGGAAGGAAGAAAATAATAAATATCAGGATTGAAATAAATGGAGGAGAAACAAAGAAAAATTGAACAAAATACAATGAAACTAAAAGCTAGTTTTTTGAAAAGATAACTTGATAAACCTCTAGACTCATCAAGAAAAAGAAATACTGCCCTAATAACATCAGAAAAAGGAGATATAAATGGCATCACAGTAATACTAGGAATCATAAGAGAATATTGTGGAACATTATACAACAAGTTGAAATGCATAGAAAAAAACAGATAAGTTCCTAGAAAAAACAACCCTCCAGCCTGAATCATGAAGAAATACAAATCCTGAGCGAACTGATTACAAGTAACAATTTTTCAATTAGTAACTTTGTTAAACTACAAAACAAATATCCAAGACCAGATGGCTCAGCAAGTCAATTCTAACAAACATAGAAAGATTTAGTATCTGTACTTCTTATATTATAACAAAAAATGGAAGTAAAAGAATGCTTCCAAAATTATTTTACAAGCCCAGCATTACCTTTATACTAAAACCAAGGACATAAAAAATTGTTTTGCTAGACAATATCCTTGATGAACATATTCAAAAACCCTCAACAAAATACTAGCACACTTAATTCAGCAATGCATTAAAAGGATTGTATACTAGGCTCAAGCAGAATTTATATCAGAGTTGCAAGGAATGTTCAACATTAGCAAATCAACATGCTACACCACAGTAAAAAGTGAAAGATAAAAATCATATGATCATCTCAATAGATTCAGAGAAAGCATTTGACAAATTCAACAGGTATTGGCCAAGATGTGGAGAAAAGAGAACCCTCATATACTGTTAGTGAGAATGTAAAATGTTTAAGCCACTATGGAAAACAATATGGATATTCTTTAAAAAATTAAACAATAGAACAACATATGGTCCAGCAAATCAGCTTCTGGCTATTTATGCAAAGATAAGGATTATACTAATTCAAAGAGATATATGCACCTTTGTATTTATTACACATTTCATAAAATAGCCAAGATATGGAAGCAACATAAGTATGTATTCATAGATTAATGAATAAATAAAATATGACAGTTTTATGCTAATTGAAGTAAGTCAGACAGAAAAAAACAAATATCGTGCAATCTTGGTTATATGTGGAATCTAAAAAATAAACAACAACAACGGTGACAAAAACAGAAACAACTTCATAGATATGGAACTCAAACTAGTGGTTACCGAAGAGGAAAGGTTTTAGGTGGTGGGAGAAGTAGATGAAGAGGATAAGGAGGAACAAACTTCAGGTATAAAATATCAAAGGATGTGAAGTACAGAATAGGGAATATGGTCTAATATTTTAATACCTTTGTATGGTGACAGACGGCAACTGGATTTATTATGAGGATCATTTTGCAATGTTTGTAAATACTGAATCACTATGATGTGCTTCTGAAACTAATAAGATACTGTATGTTAATTAAAAGTCAATTAAAAATGATCATTGCATACAAATGGTCTATAATTAGGGTTATTGTAAAGAGAGCCAAAGAACTAGAATTGTTAGAAAAAAATGACATTTTTAAAACTTCTAGCATTTATTTCCATTACCTTTCAGTATCATTTACCTGTTTAAACTTTATGAGTAAAATGTGTAGGGCATCATTTACCACAGCATCTTATAGAACAGCAAACACCTACCACGTGTTTACTGGGTGCTGCAGGGAGATGATTTGTATTAGCTGCAGTTCCTGTCCCCTAGGGGAGTTAAATTAAGTTTTTTAAATGTTAAGCATGATGTTTTTCTATTTAATTTTTAACCAGTTTTATTTTCTTTATTCTGAAACAATCAGTTACATCATTTGTCTTTTTATGTATTGCACCCATAGCATTTGAATACTAATATTCTAGCTTCATATTATTTTTCACCTTGATATCTATATTTTTTGTATTCATTTCCTTGGCTTTGATACTAGATCTAGTCTCTCATACCATTGAGGGTAGCTTACCTGGAATGGTTCTTCTTCTTTTTTTTTTCTTTTTTGCATTTTTTCTTAAGCTAGAAACGGGGAGAGACAGTCAGACAGACTCCCACATGTGCCCGATCGGGATCCACCCGGCACGCCCACCAGGGGACAATGCTCTGCCCCTCCAGGGCCTCGCTCTGTTGAGACCAGAGCCACTCTAGCGCCTGGGGCAGAGGCCAAGGAGCCATCCCCAGCGCCTGGGCCATCTTTGCTCCAATGGAGCCTCGGCTGCGGGCGGGGAAGAGAGAGACAGAGAGGAAGGAGAAGGGGAGGGGTAGAGAAGCAGATGGGCGCTTCTCCTGTGTACCCTGGCCGGGAATTGAACCCGGGACCTGTGCATGCCAGGCCGACGCTTTACCACTGAGCCAATCGGCCAGGCCCTGGAATGGTTCTTTTAGATGCCTTGTTCACTATGTTATTATCACACTGCTATGTAAAGACCAGTGACAGCCTGTTGTTTTATTTCTTGAACTCTGCTGACACCGTTATTTTCTTTCAGAGACATTGTGTTTGCAGTTCATGACAAGAGAAAACGTGTTTCTTTTTTTACCCTCTCATTTTACATAAATATATAGGATTTTCTTATTTGCAGTACAAAACTATATTCCAGTCAGTGGAAGGACTGATGTATATCTAAAAAGGGAGTTCAGCTTCATTTATTTCTATTTTAAATATAGAATAGGTTCTTGAAAACCAACATGTATCACAGTGACTTAGTTAAAAAATAAAACAATTTTAGAAATGGTGATGAATACAAAGCCACACATTGACTAATTTCCATTACAGAAGTTTTTTTTTTTTAATTAATTTATTTTTGTGACAGAGAGTCAGAGAGAGGGATAGATAGGGACAGACAGGAAGGGAGAGAGATGAGAAGCATCAATTCTTTGTTGCTGCACCTTAGTTGTTCATTGATTGCTTTTCTCATATGTGCCTTGCCTGGGGGGCTACAGCAGATCGAGTGACCCCTTGCTCAAGCCAGTGACCTTGGGCTCAAGCTGGGGAGCCTTGCTCCAACCAGATGAGCCTGTGCTTAAGCTGGCGACCTAGAGGTCTTGAACCTGGGTCCTCCGTGTCCCAGCTTGACACTCAATCCACTGTACTATGGCCTGGTCAGGCCATTAAAGAAATTTTTATAAAACCAACAAAATGGGTTTGACCTCTGGTGGTGTAGTGGATAAAGCCTCTATCTAGAATGCTGAAGTTGCCAGTTTCAAAGCCTGCGCTTGTGTGGTCAAGGCACATATGGGAGTTGATGTTTACTGCTCCTCCCCCACCTTCCTTTTATCTCTTCTAATAATAAAGTCTTTTTAAAAAATAAATTAAAAAATATAAAACCAATAAAGTGTTTACAAAAAACTTCTAAGTTACTGTGCCAGAATGCAGAGTCAGGTATATCCACACAAGATTTAAAAAGAAAGTTAATTAAGATTATTGAGGTCAGCTTTTTAATAAAGACAGGTGTGGACTTGAGCCATGGTTCAAATAAGTGATATTTATTATAAGTTGTTCATATACAAAGACAGAAGGTAAAGCTTTGCATTCAGAATCAGGAATCTGGTTGCCTCCAGTACTGACTCACAAACTGCCCCTTTACAGAGTGTGTTTCTTTTAGCAGAATGAGAATCAATTGTTAGAAGATAAAAATACTTTGAAGAGTTTATGGTACAATCAAATATAGTATTTTTTATATGCTCACTATATACTAACTCTAGGCACTGTCTTTCAATTAATATAATTCATTACCAACAACCCTTGAGCTATACATATCTTTAACAGCTACGGTGATAAAGACAATGCAGGGGAGTAAATAGTCTAAACAATGAATATGAAAATTAGTTTGTCCTATTCCAAAATCCATTTTTTTCCTGAGGTACCTTTCTTAGACAGTACAATTTTTTGTGTATGTCTATGAGATTTTTAAAATAAACTATTCCAAAACATTGTGTACTTGAGAGCAAGTTTGATATAGAATAAGACAGATGATAATATTATGATGATAATGAGCTACTTTTATGTCATAGGTACTTTAATGGATATTTTATCCATTAAACATCATTCATTTTAGAAGAATCATATCACAAATGCATTGTTATATCCATTTTTTAATCTGGAGAGATAGGAGCTTACATAACTTATCCATGGTTATCCTAACAATTGAATATCTTAGCCAAAGTTAAGAAATATGATGTAGTCACTTATGACCATTAATTAATACATTATATATATATGGTAATATGTCTTAAATATATGTTACTCAAGTTTCTCCAGAAAATATAACCCATACCAAAATGGATGTCATACATGTCACTTTCTATGGTTTCAGTGTAATCTTGGACTTAATGAGTTCATATTAATATAATGAAATAACCCTTATAACTTGGATTCCATACGAAACTTTTCTCAGCTCTTTCAAAGAAACATCAGAGTTGTAGGTGCAACGACAAGATAAAATATTAATATAATGAAGATTCAAGGGGTTAAATAGCACTAAAAACACCCACCTTCCAAAATACTGTATTCTTACCACTTTCACATTCAGTAGTTTGGTGTTTTGTTACTTCAGTATTTCATCTTAATGCTTTTCTATCTTAGTTATATTTAATCTTTCTGTTGAAGATATTACACTAAGTGCCTCCTTTTTATTCTTCAACAAAGTCTTTTTATTGTCACTAAGCTCTGGAGTGGAAGCCACACCAAAATACATGTATGTCTAAGCTAGTGAACTTCAGTTTGCGGATTCACCAAGATATATTCTATTCTGGTTTAGAAACCTAGATTGCTGGAAATGTTTCACCCTTATTCACCAGAGGAGAAACAGTTGGACCTTGCTATGCTAAACTGAATTCTAAGACAGACCAATCAATCTAATTCTGTCTAAACCTATTTACCCTGTCCAAGCGATCTGCTAATGAGGAATGCCAGTGACTCCTAGTTCTTGACAATGATCTCCAAAAGTGAGTTAATGAACCAATTTAAAGGGACATGCTTGACATTTGCAAATTAGTTTTACTTGCTTGTTGGGGCAGCTTTGTATTCCATTGAACTGATGCGATTGTCATTAAACCATTCCTTCATGTGAGATTTTTATACTTCAGTAAACTTTAAAAGACATCTTAACTAAATAGGTTCATGTTATCATTTTAAAAGTATTTTTAAAGTTTTTTGATTATTTATGATACCAAGTTAAAAATTTTTTAAAAGTTATTTCTTTATTCTTCACATTGTGAGATTTTTTAATGATACCTATTCCCAATTGAAAGGAGCACATGTTTTGCACACAAGTTTGTATTGTCAATAAAATTACAGGTTGTTCAATGCTGTCACTAGATGTGCAGATGGTTTTTATGGCTTAAATATATGTTTTATAGAATACAAAGGGAAGACACATTCTTAGGATTTTAGGAAATAGAACATAATATATCTGTTCTTTAAAATCTGCTCAGAAAGGGGAAAAAAACACCAAATCAGTTATTTTAAAAAGGTGATATACTTTTAATTATAAAATAAATATATTAGTTCAAAAAATAAAGAATATTTACCAAAGTATTCACTAATCTATTTTCAAAATATATTTGTGAACCAACTTTAAGTCCTGGGCTAAGTATTAAGAATCTAAATATAGAGGATAGAGGAATATCTTTCCTTATAGAGTTTAAATTAGGATGGAGGAGAAGGACCCCCCTAAATACAAACAAATAAATATAATTTTACAAATTTTCACATATATGGAATAAACCATTAATGATTGAAAATATTAATGAGCCTGAACAGGTGGTGGCACAGTGGATAGAGCATTGGACCGGGATGCAGAGGACCCAGGTTCAAGACTCCGAGGTCACCAGCTTGAGCGCAGGCTCATCTGGTTTGAGCAAGGCTCACCAGCTTGGACCCAAGGTCGCTGACTCGAGCAAGGGGTCACTCGGTCTGCTGTAGCTCCCCAGTCAAGGCACATATGAGAAAGCAATCAATGAACAACTAAGGTGTCCCAATGAAACACTAATGATTGAAAAAGAAAAAATTAATAAGAGGTATAAGGGAGGCTAATTTTATCTAAATTAAATTACTGTTTAATATAAAAATTATTGACCCAAGGAATTACAGGAAACAGTTCTGGGTTTGTCTAAGGTGGATAGATAAAACTAAACCTACTTAAAGGTAAGAAAATAAAAAAAGATGAGCATTCAGTTACAGGCTTGACTAGAAAATGCCAACAAGGAAGACAATGTAGAAATGTGTTTCTCTTATCCTGGGATCGAAGTAGAAAAAAAAAATGAACACTCACCTTTACCTTGAAAATTTTGTAACCATAGTTCTGTGCTTTTAGAGGTTTGAGTACTTCTTATTTTTACACTGTCTTTATAGTCTAGGAAGTTCTAAACTGTTAATTTAAAGTTATTTCAGGAGAAAGATCCTCATTGGTAGAATTTACCCTCAACACAAGCCTAAGGGTAAATTCTACATGTATGAACCAGTAATAAGCCAGCAATGAGTTCATAATCTAAAATTAATGATGAAAAAAAACATGAAAACCCTAATTATGAAGTCAGTATAAATAACATATGAATTAATTAGGTCTCCAAGAAACTAACAATTATTAATTAATAATCTGATTGTGTAGAAATATGTATAAAAATAGAATATTTAGTCAAGCAATAAACAAAGAAAAAAGAAACAGATTGAAGAAAAAGTAGGGAGAATTTCTAGTTAATCAGTAACATTTACAAATCAATTTATGGATCAACCGTGACTGGTTGACTCAGTGGTAAAACATCAGCCTGGCGTTTGGAAGTCCCAAGTTCAATTCATGGTCAGAACACACAGGAGAAGTGACCATCTGCTTCTCCACCCCGCCTCTCTCTCTCTCTCTCTCTCTCTCTCTCTCTCTCTCTCTTTCTCTCTCTCCTCTCTCTCTCTCTCTTTTCCCCTCCTACAGCCATGGGCTTGTTTGGAGCAGGTTGGTCCCAGGAACTGAGGATGGCTCCATGGACTCCCCTCAGGTTCTAAGCTGAGCACAGAGCAGTGGCTCCAGATAGGCAGAACATCATGGTGTAGGAGGCTTTCCAGGGGGATCTTGCTCAGGGTGCATGCAGGAGTCCATCTCTCTGACTCCCCACCTTTCACTTATTAAAAAAAAATTAATTTATGAATCTAACCACATATGAAGAACCTAGTAATATAATTAATAATATTGAAAATTAATGTAAACATGTGAATCAAAATAAGCACCGATAAAGAGAGAATCTCAAAGATAGTTTAAAAAGCAATAAATAGTATTAAAAGATCTAGTTAAGATCATAATAAAGAGAGATTAAGAGAGAGATAATGGTCAAGTTATTATTTAAAGTTATGGTGGTTTGAAATTAAGTAGAAAGATTTAGAAGGATTTTCAGATTAGGGAAGCAGAAAACTCAAGCAAGAGAAATAAAAAGAAACTCTTTGAGATATAGGTGACAGATTATATGAAGCCTTTTAAACCATGAGAGAATGTGCATTAAATTGATTTAATCCCCGGCATTTATAGGTAACATTATCTGATACATGAGCACACACACACATGTGTGTGTGTGTGTGCATACACACATATAAATAATATCAGCTACTTGGTATAGAAGGGCTTGCAGGGTGACAGTTGTACAAATAAAGGAGTTCAAGTAGGATGCTACTGCATCAGGGAAGGTAATGTTCATTGTATTCTTGTCTAGGATGGTACCCCTAGAGACAAAGCCAGGTTGTCATTTTATTTTTAAATGTTTTTATTTTTGCTACTATGAGAATCGTGTAGGAAATGAATATTGAAGTGTGGTTGGGCATCACAGGGAAAGTTAAATGAGAAATGTTTGCAAACACAAATTAAATAAATAATGTGGGGAAAATACAGTGAAACCTTGAAAATCATGTTTTTTAAAAAATGTATAAATATTTCCTATATGCTTCTCCTGGGCTTTCAGACACAAATACTTGCTTAATATCTTTGTTTGTAGTGGATCTTGACATATTCATTACCTGACTATTAGGCATGCTGATCTTTTCTGCCTCAGGCTTTCTTCCTGATATGAAGAATAAATAATGAATGTCATTATTTACTGTCCATCCTTAGTTCAGGATCATTACACTTAGACCTTCATTTCAAATAAGATAAAAAGATATTGCCAACAGAACCATAGCTCAAATAGAGTTCCTAAATATGCAATAAAATACTACTGAATTTTTTAATAATATAAATAATATTTAATGTCAACTTTACCTTTTCATCTGATAAAGATAATAGGCATATTTATAACCTGCTAAGTTGTCAATATTCTTTGTTTGTATCATCTGCATTTGTGTTCAGATCTTAAATTTTCTAGATGTCAAACTTTCTAAATACATAATGCACAGAGAACTCAGGTTTGAAAAAAAACTATGAAAAATAATGAGAATATATTTATTTATTGAAAGTATATATCTAAAATCCGATGATGTTACTATTTTATTTTGTCAGATTAGTAAACATTAGATTCATTGAAATATCTGTAATCGAATATTGACAGATTATACCACTATATGTTGCAGAATTTCTACCCTATAATAGTATAAAAAATAACATCATTGCTAATACCCATTTGGTACATCAATGTTCTAAATATCTGCAGACAGACTCTTCAAAATCCTAGAAAATAGTCATGTACTGCATTATATGACATATAATTAAATCCAGGGAAGGTCATTCTAAGTACTTCTGTCATGTCTCATCATCTGATCTCTTAACTAATTTTATTATCTCACTAGCCCTTACCCCCTTCCGGCACCTTATTCTTTGGAAATAATTTTAAAAAGCAATTAAAAGATATATATGACATGATTTTTCATGTTGTCATTAATACTTTTATAAATATTATTCTTTTTTTTTTTTTTTTTTTGTATTTTTCTGAAGCTGGAAACAGGGAGAGACAGTCAGACAGACTCCCGCATGCGCCCGACCGGGATCCACCCAGCATGCCCACCAGGGGGCGACGCTCTGCCCACCAGGGGGCGATGCTCTGCCCCTCCGGGGGGTCGCTCTGCCGCGACCAGAGCCACTCTAGCACCTGGGGCAGAGGCCAAGGAGCCATCCCCAGCGCCCGGGCCATCTTTGCTCCAATGGAGCCTCGGCTGCAGGAGGGGAAGAGAGAGACAGAGAGGAAGGAGAGGGGGAGGGGTGGAGAAGCAGATGGGAGCTTCTCCTGTGTGCCCTGGCTGGGAATCGAACCCGGGACTTCTGCACGCCAGGCCGATGCTCTACCACTGAGCCAACCGGCCAGGGCTTAAATATTATTCTTTAGAGGATACTTCTGGCAAACTCTTACTTATTTTTATCAAGGTAGCGCAAGCATTTCCTTCCAATGTGCACTCCTCGATGCTGCCTCGTCTTGATCTCCAAATATAACATAATCACTTGTAAGTTTTGCTATTTCATAAAACATTATAAGTTTTTTGTTTATTGTGGCTTTATTAAGTATGTCATTTTTTTTCAGATTTGAGTTAACTCTTGGACACAATATAAATTAAATATTTATTGAAATAAATTATTTTTCATTGAATATTATTTTAGTGATGATAGTGCAAGTGTTTAAAATTGTATCATACACCATTTTTTACAGTGAAATTTCCCTAAAGATGTGTATTTTTCATTGGGCTACTAAAATAAATAAAATGCATTTTAACATTTGGAATTTTTTTTTCTATTGCAGAAAAAGTATAAGCTTAGTTTGAGAAAAGGTTTACACAAATATTTTGCAGATTTTTGCAAATTTGTGACATTCCAATTTTATTAGAATTAATTTTTGAAAAATAAATTTATGTTAATGATTTTTATAGAAATACCCTATCACTTACTTTGGTTAAATGACAACTTTTTAAAAAAATTGACTAGCATTGGTACATGATACTATAATTCGATTTGTGTACACACTATAGCATCCTCACCATCAAAAGTGTAGTTTCTGAGAGAAACAAAAAAAACAGAGCTGGAATTATCATTTATTCCTTGATTTCAAACTATTCTACAAAGTTATAGTAATCCAAACAGCCTGAGAGAGCCCAGATATAAACCCACAGATATATACATGAACAACTTATTTACAACAAAGGAGTCAAGAACATAAAATGGAGAAAGAAAACGCTCTTAAATAAATGGTATTGGGAAGGCAAGTTTTGTATATAACTTCAACTATAGAAATTCAGTCATATTCTATAATCAGAGAAAAAAGTAGGTTAAAATACAAAGTGACACCTTTTTCCTGAGTTCAGGATTGTGTGGGATGCAAACACAGAAGAGTTACTGCTCTGGAAGCTGAACCAGTTAGGAATGATTTTAGTTGAAAGTACAGTGTCATCCAACTGACAGCAACTTAAATGAGAAGGTGTCATTTTTCTTTGCATGAAGGACACCCATATAGATCATTTCTGGTGCTCTCTCAACCTTCAGTGATACGAGGGCTTTGGGGCAACATTTCTGGAATCTGTGGGAGCTTTTCCTAATGGCTGAATGGTTGCTTCAGTCTTTGTTATCACCTCTCCAATCAAAAAAGAGGAAGGCATACATTTTCCATTTTAGTTTTTAAAAATAAAGTCTTTTGACTGCTACAACAGACAGATCTTATGTTATATTGCCCTGGTATATATCACATGGCTAATTTCAATTCAAGGTGCCCTAGGAAAAGAAGGCGAGAAAAACCTGTTGGCAGTAGTCCTTTGGGTAGTCAACCTGCAGTGTCTGCCATGACCTCCTCTAAGTTCTCATGAACTGACCACTGCTATGGGAAAGAATGAGTCTACTCTCTCATTTCTTAAAGTATTTATATCATAGTTTCAACAGTTATCCTATCAACATGTTACCTTTAATAAGGAAAAAATAAAGTTAACACATAAAAAAATTGGCTAAAATATGCCTTGAAAGATGCTAAGCCTGTTGTACTCTCTTGTTTATGTTTTTCTTTTTTACTTTTCTATGCATGTGCTTTTTTATTCTCCCCATTTACTTACTACTTTTCAGAAGATGTAAGAAAATGATGTAGATTGGTTTAGCAAGAAAGAGAAAAAAGAAAACCATCCAGTCCCGTTTATCTTTTTATTTTTTTTCAGCTTTAATGATGTATAATTGACAAGTAAAATTCTAGATATTTAAAGTGTACAGTGTGCCAATTTAGGTATACTTTGTAAAATGATTACCACAACCAGTTTAATTAGCACAACCATCACCTCACATAGTTGCTTTGTTGTTTCTTGATGAGAATGCTTCAGGTCTACTCTCTTAGCATATAAAATATGCAAGAGAGTATTATTAATTATAGTTCCCATTATGTATGGTAAATCCTCAGAACTTATTTAACTTAGAACTGAAGGCTTGTATTCTTTGATAGCATAACCCTAATCACTCTTTAATGCTCTCTTTCTATGAGTTTGACTTTCATTCATTTTAAATTCCATGTGTGAGATTATATCGTATTTGTCTTTCCTTTTTTAAATTTTTTTTTAATTTACTGATTTTAGAAAGAGGAGAGAGAGAGAAAGCAGGGTGGAGGAGTGGAAAGCATCAGCTTGTAGTTGCTTCCCCTGTGCCTCGACAGGGCAGGCCTGGGGATTTCCAACCAGCAACTTCATCCTTCCAGGTCAATGCTTTGTCCATTGCACCACCACAGCTAGGCTAGTATTTTTCTTTCTTTGACTAATTTCACTTAGAATGCCCTGTAGGTTCACCTATTTATTAGAAATGACACGATTCCCTTCTTTCTCATGCCTGAATAGTACTCCATAATGGAGTATAAATTTATATATGTATATATTAAGCATATATACATATATAAATCATCATCTTCTTTAGCCATTCATTTGTTGGAAGACACTTGGGCTATTTCCCTATCTTGGCTATTATGAATAATGATGAAATGAAATATAATGAAGATGGATGCGCAGATACCTTTTCAAGATTCTGATATCATTTACTTCAAATATATATCCAGGCTTGGGATTGCTGGATCATATGGTAGTTCTTTTTTTATATTTTTAACTTTTTTTGGAATCTCCATATCCCATAGTGGCTTTATCAGTTTACATTTCTACTAACAGATTCCTTTACTTCACATTTTACCAGTAATTAGTTTCTGTTGTCTTTGATTAAAGCCCTTCTAATGTGTAAGGTAAAGACTCATTGTAGCTTTGATTTGCATCTCCTGATGAGTAGTGGTCTGTAGTGCCTTTTCATGTACCTTTGGTCCATTGGTATGTCTTCTTAGCAAAGCTATCTATTCAGGACTTTGGCCTATTTTTAAATTGAATGATTCAATATTTTGCTATAGATGATAAGTTCCTTATATATTTTGATAATAACATTTAATTAGATATATGGTTTGCAAATATTTTCTCCCATTCTCTAAATTGCCTTTTTACTTTTATTTATTTATTTATTTATTTACTTATTCATTCATTCATTCATTCATTTATTTTTTATTTGATGGTGCAGTTTTCTTTGCTGGGCAGAGGCTTTTTTAGTTTAATGTCCTGCTTGATTATTTTGCTTTTTGTAGAGTGTCATTTTGATATTATTTTAAATTAGTTTGCCAAGATCAATGGCAAGGAGTTTTATCTCTATTTTCTAGGAGTTTTGAGGTTACAGGGTCATATTTAAATCTTTAAAACATTTTCAGTTTATTTTTGTGAGTAGTTCAATTTTATTCTTTAGCATGTGGTGATCTAGTTTTAATGAAGAGACTATATTTTCATCATTGTGTGTCCTTAGAGCCTCTGTCAAAGATTAGTTGAAAGTATGTGTGTGGTTTTATATCTGGGCTCTGTATTTTCCATTGTTCTATGTGTCTGCTTTTATGTCAGTATCACACTGTTTGGATTACTATTGCTCTATAATTTAGTTTGAAATCATAAATTTGAGACTTTCACCTTTTTTCTTCTTTCCCAAGATTACTTTGGCCATGGGCTTTTTTGTGGTTTTATTCAAATTTAGGATTTTTTTTCATTTCTATAAAAAATATCTTTTCGGCCCTGGCCAGTTGGCTCAGTGGTAGAGCGTTGGCCTGGCGTGCAGAAGTCCCGGGTTCAATTCCTGGTCAGGGCACACAGGAGAGGCACCCATCTGCTCCACCCCTCCCCCTCTCCTTCCTCTCTGTCTCTCTCTTTCCCTCCCGCAGCGAGGCTCCATTGGAGCAAAGATGGCCCGGGCGCTGGGGATGGCTCCTTGGCCTCTGCCCTAGGCGCTAGAGTGGCTCTGGTCATGGCAGAGCGACCCCCCCGGAGGGGCAGAGTGTCACCCCCTGGTGGGCGTGCCAGGTGGATCCTGGTCAGGCGCATGCAGGAGTCTGTCTGACTGTCTCTCCCCGTTTCTAGCTTCAGAAAAATACAAAAAAAAAAAAAATATATATATATAGATATAAAAAAGATATAAATATATATATCTTTTAAATTTTTATAATGATTGCATTGAATCTGTACATTGCTTTGGACACTATTAATTTATAGAATTAAAACCTGCTAATTAAATAACTTTATTTTTTTCAGGTTTTCAAACCTCTGTTTAAAAATAATTATAATAGGGCAAATCATTATTCCCTTAGGATTTTTCTTCTGGATTTATTCTTTCTCTTAGTCAAGAGGTGCCTGTGAAAGCAGGAAACTTTTGGGATGGCATGGCAAAGGGGACATGTGTGCCCCTGTTTTGATGTGTACTAAGGTAGTAAACCATCAGTTTTAAGTGGGAGATTTAGTAAAGAAAGGCACAGTTACTAGATCTGGGATTCTTAAATGAGCAGACAATGGCAGAGATGTGCATTCAAGGTAAAGAAAAACATACAAGTAGTTGAGGATGACTGTATTGTGATCTAGAGGAGAAGTTGAATTTAGGAATGGCAGTGGTATGCCTGATGACACACTATAGTAGGAGGCTATGAACACAAAATAGGGGTTCATGATGATCAAAGATACAGATGAAAAGTAGAGAAAATAAGGTGCCAGAATCCTTGTATTTTTCCATTTACCTGTAATTTATCACCATTCCTTTCCACTATCGTTTGCTACTGATTAGAGGAAATAAAGTAAGATTTGGCAATATCTTCTATAAAAAGAGGAAGAGCTTTTTATTGTTTCATTTCTGCTGCCCAAAATTTGTATAACACATACTTTTTTCTACACCCAGTACTCTGTTCCTACTACTCAAGATCTTTGTTCTCTCATTTCTAACTCACCTAATATGCGGAACTCCTAAGGGAATAAACCTACAGAAATAGAAATGCTGGGAGTTAGGTAAGGCCTGCTTCAGCACTGTTTTGAGTTTGACCTAACTGTAGTGCAGCTGTTCACCTGAGAGCTGTATTTCCAAGATAGATAAAGAAAATTCAAATGACATATTAGTCTACCTCATGGGTGCTGTAAAAGACGTAACATTAAAAATGTTGTTCAAATGGTTTTAGTCTTCTGGGAAATACTTTAAACTTGAAAAGCTATCAATGCTCTTAAAGTCCCCGAAATTTGAGGTTAGTAGACAGTATTATACATAATAACAAAATAAGCCTAACTACAAATCCTTGTTATAAAAGCACTTGGATGGTTCCTGAAGCTAATTAAACAGTTTATAAAAATAAGTTATTTCACAGTACTTCTTGATTCATGTGTTCACACAAATTAAATCCTTTTTAGATAAAATATAAATATTTCTTTGTCTACAATATAACAAAAGCTTTACACTAAATTCTCTAAAATAAAAATATTATAATTCTCTTAAACTATATAAAAAACAAACCACATTATAAAAACAGGCAAATATTGAAAAGCTATTCAGTTATATTCTAGCAGCTCTATTGAGGTGAGTATTACTGTTTCCTAAATTCAGAATATGTGAAAGACTTCTCTTTAATTAATAATTTGAATATTTTGAGGAATTTATATTATATTTATATTTCATCTTCTGAAAAGAGAAGAGTTAGGGAAAAATAATAACTGTCTTTACATATCTAAAAAGACTGTTGTTTTAAACAGTAGGATGATCATCTATCTCCCTCTCATTGAAAATATTTAAAGTAAAAGCTTTCTAAAAACTCAGGATACTATTAAGTAGCACACTTACGTAATTGAACTTGTTGATATTTATGTTTCATCCCATTTTATGTACTCCATTTAGGAATGCATTGTAGTTTTTAAAGATGAAATGCTATATGTATGTGTTTCTAGACATTAAGATGGAGACGGCTCAGTGTGGTTATTATAAATGTTTCAGAAATGTGAAAAAAAATAGTGTAGTTTTATCCAGGAAATATAGTGCCTTCTAGATTAAGTTCTATTTGTGACTTTGTCTCTCATTATGTGTTGGTCCTCTGTAGTTAAAAATCCACTTGTAGAGGCAAATAATTAATTAAACAGTGAAATTTGAATAAGCAATAGCTTTAAGAACAGCAGTTTCTCAGGGTGACTGTAAGTTGTTCTTTATGGATAATGAGAGAAAAAGGTATTTGAGTAATGAGACACAAATTCACAAATATTCAATAGAACTTAATCTAGAAGGCACTATATTTCCTGGATAAAACTACACTATTTTTTTTCACATTTTTGAAACATTTATTAAAATAAAGCTACACTTAGCCTGATCTGTGGTGGCGCAGTGGATAAAGTGTCGACCTGGAAATGCTGAGGTCGCTGGTTCGAAACCCTGGGCTTGCCTGGTCAAGGCACATATGGGAGTTGATGCTTCCTGCTTCTCCCCCTTCTCTCTCTCTGTTTCTCTCTCTCTCTCTCTCTCCTTTCTAAAATGAATAAATAAAATAAAATAAAATAAAAAAGTTTAAAATAAAGCTACACTTATATGATTCAATATCTAAGAATGACTTTAAAAAATTTAAGTGAAAGAATATCATCATGTGTTTATCTCTACTTTGAAAAATGTTTACTTACTACAAACTAATATCAACAAAGCTCTATAATATTACATCAGAAAATTCTCTATTCTTTTAAGAATATTTTAATACCACTAACACATCTATTTAATAGCTAAAATTACTTTGAGGTGGTAATATAATTACAAATGGAAGAAAGAGCAGCAGGCAGAAGTGGGAAAGGAGGAAATGAGAAATAGGAGGAAGGGAGGTAGGGTAGAGGAGGAGAAAGAGGATTAGGAGAAGAATTGTTTTTCTATACTCTTCTCACTTAGTCCCAAAACCTTTCTCTTCTCTACTTTAGTATATATTCAGTGTGTTTTGTCAGCACTGTGCTACAGATGTTTATGCTTATGTGGAAAAATGAACAGGAAAAATCTGTTGTTTTTTTTTATATTTCTCCTTTCTGACATGCAAGCCTAAACACAAATGTATGTAGACAGATGAGCCAAATGATTGTGGTAATTAGCTGGTGGAATATATGAAAGTAAATTGTTTATTATATATAAGCAGAGTTCTTTTCCACCTAAAAATGGTCTAGAGCAGTAGTAGTCAACCTGGTCCCTACCGCCCACTAGTGGGCATTCCAGCTTTCATGATGGGTAGTAGTGGAACAATCAAACAGCACAGCGATCACATACTAATCGACTAACTGTTGACCAGTCAAGATCAGGACAGCGGTCAGACTCTGTTACAGGGCATTTGTATTGGGACCGCACCCGACCTCTTTCACGACCACTTGGCCTGCATCCGCCAGTGGCCAGGTATCTGACCCCTGGTCCACACCCGCTGCCCGAACCAGCGGGCAGTTTATGACTGCTATTGTCACCCAAAAACTAGCAGTTCATCGTTTTATTACCTTGTAGACGAAGAACTCCATGGTTAGAAGCTTCTTTCTATGACAGAAATTGCCGGACAATGGAGACACCAATTAACTCATATTTTCATCTCGATTCCTGGATTTTAGGGTAATAGGGTGACATTTTAGGAATCCCCCCTTGGACTTCCAAAACTAGTCAATGTCTTGCTACTTCGCCCCAATCGCAAAAAAGTGATGCCATTGGCCAACACCCGCTACATAAAATTTTTTAAAACGCACAACCACAGGTACTCACTAACTTAGTCTTGTCTTGACAAACTCTCGCTCAACCACGACACTTGTAATGTCGCGACCATACAACAGACTTCAAGTGCATAAGTTTTGTTTACGTTACATAAGTGAAGCTAAATTGTTACGTAATCAAAACTAAATAGCTTCAAACAAAATATTGTGAAATATCATGAACCCATGTTTCAAAAAAAATACACACATGGCTATTCGCCAGAGTATCTGAAGATGGGTTTCATAGAATCTGTTGCAAATAAACAACATCCAATGTGGTTATTGTGCCGTAAAACATTATCCAATGAGGCAATGAAGCCAGGTCAATTGCGAGAACATTTTTCTACAAAGCATCCAAATGACAAAGACAAGCCCATTGAATATTTTCAGGAAATATATAAAAAATTTCAAAATCGTTCAACTATCATTGCATCATTGAAGAAACAACATACAATGAACAAAGATGGATTAATTGCTACTTATCACATTTCACATAATTGCAAAAAGTGGTAAAAGCTATAATATTGGAGAAATTGTAATAATACCCTCTATAAAAGAATTTATCTCAACAGTAATGCATCAGGATATACCTCAAATTTTAAAAATGTTGCCCCTAAGCCAGGGGTCAGGAACCTATGGCTCGCAAGCCAGATGTGGCTCTTTTGATGGCTGCATCTGGCTCACAGACAAATCTTTAATTAAAAAAAAATAATAACGTTAAAAATATAAAACATTGGCCCTGGCCGGTTGGCTCAGCGGTAGAGCGTCGGCCTAGCGTGCGGAGGACCCAGGTTCGATTCCCGGCCAGGGCACACAGGAGAAGCACCAATTTGCTTCTCCACCCCTCCGCTGCGCCTTCCTCTCTGTCTCTCTCTTCCCCTCCCGCAGCCAAGGCTCCATTGGAGCAAAGATAATAATAATAATAAAAATAAAACATTCTCATGTATTACAATCTATTAATTTCCTATCGCTCATGTTCATGGTTGTGGTGGCTGGAGCCAATCACAGCTGTCCTCCGGGACAACACCAAATTTTTAATGGATAATGTATAATGTACACGGGTCGTTGTAATACTCTCACGGAAGTACAGTTTAAAATATGTGGTGTTCATGGCTCTCTCAGCCAAAAAGTTTCCCGACCCCTGCCCTAAGCAATAGCACAGTAAAGCGATGAATTGATAAAATGTTGAACAAGTATTCTCCAAAACTCTTAATTTTCCATGCAATTAGACTAATCTACCATTGCAGATAATGATGCTTTATTGATGGCATATGTATGCTATTTCTTTTTTTTTTTTTTTTCTACAGAGACAGAGAGAGAGTCAGTGAGAGGGATAAATAGGGACAGACAGCAGACAGAGAGGAACGAAGAGAGATGAGAAGCATCAATCATCAGTTTTTCTTTACTACGCCTTAGTTGTTCATTAATTGCTTTCTCATATGTGCCTTGACTGTGGGACTGAGTAACCCCTTGCTCGAGCCAGCAATATTGGGTCCAAGCTGGTGAGCTTTGCTCAAACCAGATGAGCCCATGCTCAAGCTGGCGACCTTGGGGTCTCGAACCTGGGTCCTCTGCCTCTCAGTACGACGCTCTATCCACTGCGCCACCACCTGGTCAGGCAATGTATGCTATTTTGATGAAAGCAATACATATATTATGAGAAGAAATGCTATTTGCAATAAATCTCATCACAGATACAAAAGGATTATCTATATTTAATACTGTGAGAACATACATTACAAAAAATAATATTCCTTTGAATAATATTGTTTCATGCACTACTGATGGAACACTATCAATGGTAGGTCGCTATCGTGGATTTGTTGCTTATTTGAAGCAGGAAGTGCCAAATATTTTATGCATTCATTGTGTGGTGCACAGACAACATTTTGTAGGAAAACATCTAAGTACAAGTCTCCATTCATCATTAACTATAATAATTTCAGCCGTAAACAAGATCAAATCCAAGGCAAAGAATGATAGAATGTTTCGTCAGCTTTGCTAGGACAAAAATGAAGATTTTATTAAGTTACTTTTGCACACAGAAGTTCAGTGGCTATCAAAGGGTACATCTTTGACTAGATTTGTAGCATTATATGATAATGTCATACAATTTTTTGAAAGTAATAATGAAACCAATCTGTGTCAATAGTTAAAAACAGTAAAGAATGATGTCTTTTACTTGGCAGATATTTTCAAGAGATTTAATGATGTCAATTTGCAGCTTCAAGGAGCTAATAAAACTCTTATAGGTTGCCAAAGTATTGTGCTATTATTTATTGACAAACTTGAACTACTTCATCATAATCTATTGAAGAGAGAATTTCATCAGTTTCCTCAACTATCATCTGTAAAAGATGATGTAACTCCAGAGGATATTGACAGATTTAGTAGCCACCTCAATGAACTTAAATTGGACATGGAAAAAGATTTGAAGATATTTTGAAATTGAAGGTATATGACTGAATGAAAACTCCTTTTACCGCAAATACTGATGAGGCTGATAAAACTTGCCAAGAAGAACTGTTAGAAATTAGATATGATGAAGACAGTAAACATAAAATCAACAGTGGTGGACATGAAAACCTATGGCAAAATAAAAAAACTCCAGTCTTATATCCAAATATGTGGAAAATGATATTCAGTTTATTGATACCTTTTTCTACCTTATATCTTGTGGAATCAGGATTTAGTGCTGTTAATCATATTATGACGAAAAAAAGAAACCACCTGAATATTTCCTAAAGGGGAGACCTTCGTTTGTTCCTCATAAAAATTGAACTGGATATTCAATATTTAGTTTCCCAGCACCAGCCTCAGGGATCCCACTAATAATTCAATTAACTAATGTAATTTCTATGTATGCAAAGAATAAATAAAAAGATAGATTTAACTATAGTTAGTTGTTTTATGAAGATTTTTTCTGTCAAACAGCAAAAATCCGACATAAAGTACTTGGTAAGTAATTATTATTATATGCTTTAACTTGCTGTAACTCTGCTTTATAAATTTTATAAAGTAAATTACTTCCCTACTTTATAAATCACTATTACTGTGGAATCGGTGGGCGGTTAGAAAATTTTACTACTAACAGAGATACAAAAGTGGGCAGTAGGTATAAAAAGGTTGACATACCCTGGTCTAGAGCAAGACAATTGGAATACTCCCTGAATTTTAGCCAATCATAAGTCAATTCTGAATATTTACCAAGAAGTTTTTTAGAATATTTAAATGGCTTTGTGGTTTTGAAAATAATATAATTTAATCAAAGTATTCATCTATTGATATTAAAAGAATGTAGTAATTTAATCTTTTAAAAATGATAACTTTAGCCTGACCAGGCGGTGGCGCAGTGGATAGAGCGTTGGACTGGGATGCAGAGGACCCGGGTTCGAGACCCCGAGATCTCTAGCTGGAGTGCGGGCTCATCTGGTTTGAGGAAAAAGCCCACCAGCTTGAACCCAAGGTCGCTGGCTCCAGCAAGGGGTTACTCAGTCTGCTGAAGACCCACGGTCAAGGCACATATGAGAAAGCAATCAATGAACAACTAAGGTGTTGCAACGCGCAATGAAAAACTAATGATCGATGCTTCTCATCTCTCTCCGTTCCTGTCTGTCTGTCCCTGTCTATCCCTCTCTCTGACTCACTCTCTGTCTCTGTAAAAAATAAATAAAAATTAAAAAAAATGATAACCTTAAAATTAGGCCTTTATTACAGTATTTGGTATCATAACCCTACAATGTGGTAATCAATCTCATTGTTTTTGTGTGCCAATTTCAAGATACATAATTTGCTTGACTGTCATTTATCACACTTTATAATCACCATGGGTGATGACTATAGCTTTAATGTAGCTCTGTTTTGATTAGTGTGATGTTATTTCCAAGCTGCATTATCTACAGAGGATAGACGAATTGTGTCTCTATGCCTGTCAAATCTTACACTTTACATGAACACTAAATTCAGTTCAAAGTGTCTATTAAAACAACTTTCATTAAATCACCCTTGCTTAAATGAAATGAGCTGTTATTTTGAAAAATTACACGTATGATAATAAGAATCCTTAACTGGGAAGTTTAAAGTTCTAACATATCTAGGTCAGAATTGCATTATTGTTGTCAAATACAAAGTCAGGAAAAATAAATTGTTTATCATTCTCATATACAATCTCCAGAGCACAGAAACATCTTCACTAGTGTGTGGATTTTTGTATTTGATTCCCGGATCTTCATGGAGGTATCATGAAAGTGTGGCATTTTTAAAGTCAAATCTTGATGTATTTCCACTTCTATGACTTACTGTCTTTTTTTTCCTCAGAAAACTCACTCATTTTCAGATTTTTAATTTGTTGTCAATATAACAAAGATAATGATGTTACGTACTTAAAGTAACTTTAGGTGATAATGTATGTGAAAGCACCTAACATAATATTACCTAATAGATACAATTTAAATTTCTAACTTCATCTACAATTGTATCAGGCTATTTTTTGTCTTTATTTTTTATTCATTTTTTTTACATTTTCACAAAATTTCTATTAATTAGAATAAACTAGGAGTAGATTCTGTGGTTAGGGAAGGAATAATCTCCCTTTTTCTTTTTATTCTCTTAATATGTATAGGATAGCTAACATATTGCATATTGTAACACTCATATCTTTTCAGAAGGAAAGATACTATATTGGGAGATCAGGTGGTAGATATAACCAGTTACCTACTTAAATTCTTTTTTCTCTTCTTCCCCACTGACAAACATTGATTCATTTGGATAAGCATCATTATGTTCAAATAAAAAAAAATTGCTTTTTCTAATCTTTTTATTTTGGAACTTTAAAAATATCTTTTGCTCATCTTCTATAGTCAATCTTCTCCAAATTGTGACCATTGTGCTTCAATTATCTGGGGATTTTTTATCCTTAAATGCTTCCTGTACCTACTCATACCTTTCTTTAATTCACTGAAGAACCCTTCTCCCACCTTTTAATCTTGCAGAACATATTTTATCTCTTGATGTTTATTTCCCAAATGTTCAAGGACATTTCTCACCAAGTATCAATCATTGTAACAGAACTAATTTAAAAGTTTACATGGTCATGAATGAATTGATGTTCAACAACAATTTGAAATAAGTATGTTTTCTCATAGTTAGCTTTCACAAAATTGTGATTTGATTTATGGTTCTGAATAGTATAGCTTTTTTGTTACAGTCATCTAGGCTTAGCATCCAATGTTTTCCCTTGCAAGATTGTAGTTTCCTTGTGGAGTTACACTACTAAGTACTTTAAAATATAGATGAATTTCTAATCATTGTTTTAATGATGTCTCTTCTATTTATAATTGTATAGTGATATTCTATTACAGTTAATAAATATAAACTGGATACATTTCAATACTCTCTCACTAATTGTTCTCCATATTTAAAACTAAAACCTCCATTTAGTGATTATTTATGTATGGCGTGGCACCTTATTTAATTTAGTTAATCCTAACAAAATTCTAGGGAAAAATAGCTATTATTATCCTTCTTTTAAAGTTGAAGATAGACGTTTGCACAATTCTGGAAACGTCTTATAAATATCAAAGATTGAATACAAACAGATGCTTGTCTTTGTAACTATAAAGCAGGTGTTCATCCATTCTTTACTTTTTGCTAAAGTTTGTGTGTATATATGATTGAGGCCCCACATGACTGGGTAATCACCAGGGATCTTCAAAATAATTCATGGTTACCAGTAATATCCATGGGTAGCCTCATCAAAGAGCTCTGATGGTAATACAATAAAAAAAATACAGAGTTGACATTTATTGTTTTTAATTTCATTTTCACTATAGATGAAAAGGCATTACCTCATCCAGATGGTATGTGGGGAGGGTCAAGTAAGGAAAAAGAAGATTCCTTCTCTTACTGCTGGAGGTCTATTTAATGTCTAAGATAGTGGGACTCCAGTTTCAACAATGTCACAAAATATTATCTCAATCAATGAAACTAAAAAGTACAGCTCCACAAAACTTTCCAAAATCTGTATCTCTTCTACTATATAGAACTTTCTTTTAATAGTTAACCTCTTATAGTAATCACTGATGAAATGCTAGCTTAGTAAAAGTCTTCTAATGTATGCTAGTTTAAGTAGTGTTCGTTATACATACAGTAACTGATCATTTGAAATACTTTTATAAGATTCTGTTATAACAAATATTCTCTACTTGACATTTTATCAAATATATTATATGATATTAAGTGTGTCTTATAACACATACCTGCTGATTTGTGTATACACACAAACACAGCTCTCTAATTGTGTAACTAATTCTTAACTTGAACATTGTGAAAATGTGTCTGAAAATGTTCCTATAATTTGTTTAACAAGATGCATGATTTTATAAAATATGAGGTATTATTTTATTTATTAGAATGTTTTCCAGTAAAAACAAAATATTTGAATAAATCCACTACATTTCTGGTTATCATTTTCTTTATTCAATGAACAGTATAGAGTAGAGGTTTTCAAAGGTCACTATTAGCTTTATATTGTATTTTTCAAAGTGATATTTTTTGGCAATAATATGATATACTGAAACTACATTTTGTAAGACATTAGAGTAATGAAATCTGTAAGTAAATATACTATCTTAGTTTGCTTGTGCAGCCATAACACAATACCACTCACACTTATGGAGGCTGGGAAGTCTGAGATCAAGGTGTCAGCTGATTTCGTGCTTGGTAAGAGCTCTCTTCCTTACTTGCAGGTATTTACGTTTTTGCTGATTTCATACAGGACCTTTCTTTGGCATGGACATCTCTCTCTTTTCTCTTCTGCTTATGATGCCATTGATTCATCATGAGGGTCTTGGCTCATGACCTAATTTAGCCCTAATTGTCTTCCAAGAGCCCCATCTCTAGTTATCGTTACATCGGGGCTTAGAACTTAAATTTTAGAATGTTGGGAGTGGGGTGGCAAACATTCAGTCCCTAACATATACAGTTAAATAGTTAATGAATTGCATTCAGCTTGTCTCATAGTAACTGAATATCTTCTAATTACCTTTGACTCCATTTTGTTATGGATTAATTAGAAATTATTTTTTATTTTATTTCTCAAAAACTTACTATCTGAAAACTTGAAACTTCAAACAGCTTGTGAAATATAAATAAAATGAATCATTTAAATAAGTGTCAAGAAATTAAAAGTACAATTACATAAATTATATCTACATGTTCTTCTCCGATTTCTAATCTATAAAAAAGAGAAATTAGCTGTTCTACCTGAAAGTGCCTAAAACATTAAAACAGTTGTTTTGAATGTGATAAATGAGCAGGTGGCAAAGCAATGCATTTTGACTGAGCATAGTGGATTCACACTGAGGCTAACAACACCTTTTATTGATAATCTTCTACCATCTGTTCTAAAGATTTAATCATACAAAGAAAAAGGCAGGTGAGAAGAAAAAATTCAAATAAGTGGCAATACTTAAATTTTGAGTCACGCTGTGATTTTGCAAAGATCAGTGCTACTATTGCTTTTAAAACCATTTCAGTGTTTGAACCATGAAAACTGATGTTTAACTTCCATTGTCGGTGCATTTGCGGATATAGACAGGAAGGTGCTTCCAGAAATGTCAAATTCATAAAGTTAAAAGGTTAGTGGAAACAGTCTACATGGTCATGAGCGTCTCAATTAATACAGGTGAACAAGCAAAGAAGTAATATAAATAGAAGAGAATATTTTTGAAAATTTACAATGTTAAAAACAGAGTTGCCATATTAACAGGTACTGGTGGGGCAGAGGTCTGAAAGGTAGTAATCAGTAAGTCAGGGTAAGACTAAATCTGGAAGACAAAATGATGAGGGCCTTTCCAGTGAAATCAAACAAAAATAGAACACTTATGTGTTAGGAATTAAAGAAAAGGAATGAGGAAATGGACTGGGGACATGTGGCAATTGAGATGTATAAAGAGATAAGGTATTTATCTAGAGCTAAGAGCAAAAATAGTAAAGTTTTCAAGAGGTGACAAATAGTTTGAAGTCCAAAAAGAAAATAAAAAATATCAAATGTGATTATTATTAGGAAAAGAAGTACTGTCTTTAGAGTGACAGTTCAAAAGAGATGTTGATATTGAGTTCTGAAATGGTGAACTGGGGAACTCAGTGAACTCTTTATCACACATATACACACAAACAAATCAGTGAAAATCAACCATTTCCGAATTCTGCAATTAGTCAAAATCACAGAAGTAACTGAAAACTATGCAAGAGCAGCTGTGGAATCCCAGTAAGACCGTGGGCTCTGTGGTGTTTTGAATGGGGGCTATCCCTATCCATTCTACCTTTCCAGCTCATAGGCACAGTAACCAAAACTTAGCAGCATTGCAAATGGTATAGAAATTTAAACACATTCATAGGTCTGTAAAAAGCCCTACTCGCAGAGCATAGTCAATAGTTTCCCAAAGTTACATCTTCCTGGGAAATCTCTAGTCTCAAACACTGGTGGCTATTTGATTCGACTGAGTTCAACAGTGGTAGAAGAAGTATAGTCCAAGGGCATTTTTGAAAAATAGCAAACTGGGAACAACCCCACTGCCTAAGGCTGCTTCAAGCTTGCTGGAAGGAAATGGAGCCCAGGTTCTGGATGCCACTTGCTCTCAGAAACCAGCTCATCAGGGGTGACAGGCCAAGATCCACAGCCATTGATGGTCCCTCCCCCTGAAACCCCATTTATGCCATGGCAGAAAAGAGAGGAGCTTGAGATTCTTTGAGAGTGCCCACCCCAATAGGGAGGAGCTATTTTTCTAAGGAAACCCAACCACCTAGGACATGCAGATTATTACTAGCTCGGTTCACGTCAGCTGTAGGGGTATCCTGGCTGCTGCTCCAAATTTCATGGAGTTTTTCACCTCTTACTAGCACTCAGCTGACCAGAGGAGTGTTTTCCTTCTTTTTTATTTGAATTTTATTTATTGAAATGAGAGAAAGAATGGAACAGCAATCTGTTTGGCTATATGTGGCCTGACCAGGGATCAAACCAGCAACTTTTGAGCTCTGGGATGATCCTCTACCAACTGAGCTATTCAGTCAGGCAGAGGAGTGCTTATCTTTATTGCAGGAGCAGC